>NW_027223758.1:3032287-4499787 GCF_028538775.1 Myotis yumanensis | reverse complement strand
CTTGGGTTCTATTGCAAATGAATTTCTAACTTCTTATAATTTTAGATGAGACTGTAAATTATATTGATTGTTCTATATTATAACTGATTGCACTACTGTGTTTTTATTATTTTAATACTTTTTCCATTATTTTGACATTTTTCAGGAGTACAGCCTTATCTTCTATATACTGATTGCTTTGCCCTTTCTCAGGATCGCCACTGCTTTTCCATTCCTGTCTCGCTGCTCTGTCTGGCACCTGTCAGGGCTCCCGTGGAATTCTCCTGGGATTCTACAAGTAATGATGATAGCATTTTTGGATTGAAACGCATATTGTTAAAAATCTTTATAAGGAGGCACTCACCATTTCCATTTCAAGTATCAGAAGTGGATATTAAATTTTATGACACATATTTTATAAGAAGAAAGATTATATATTCCCTTTTTATTGTCCTGTTAATATAATAAAGGCATTTTTAAAGTTTCCCAAACTGAACAGTTGTTAGATTGAGAGAATCAGTCACTCACTCTCAGGGCTTATTTGCTTCTATTTGCTGATGCTTTGGGCTTTTGCACACACCTTCTCCGGCTGCCTTTATTGTGGTCTTCTGTCTTGGGCCCTGGCATCCAGTTATGCCGGCTTCATGAATGCCGCCCAGGGATTCTGTCTTCCCGGAAGGGCTGGAATGGTTTAAGTCGTGCAGGAGGGCTCAGTTCCTCAAAGCTGCGAGGAAAGGCTCTGGCGGCAGCAATCCACACCCACTCCTGGGAGGTGAATTGTGTCAGCCACGTTGGAAAGTAATTTGTTAATATCTAGTTAAGTCGGAAACATTTATGCCCTGTCATCCCACAAGCCCACTCCCGTATCTGTTCCCGAGAGGAGCTCTCTTGTGCGCATAAGGAGGCGTGTTCCAGAATTTCCAACGCGGTTGCTGTTTTGGTTAACAAATTGGAAAGGACCTAAATGTTCTTAAGGAAGAGACTGGGTAAGGTAATTCGCACAGTAGACTAAATGTGGGACGTGAAGTGATTGAATCGGAACTCCCTCTGCCGGCCTGGAAAATTCTCAAAACTAAATGTTGGGGAGAAGAAGAAGAAAATGAAGAAACAACACTTTGATACGATTTGTACAAAGATAACACAGGAAACAATGCGTCTGTGATTTTTAGATGCACGTGTATTATCCAAACTAGAAAAGGGAGGGAGGGAGACTCACCCCCTGGAGGAACCGATTTCCACTGGGGAGGGGCGGAGAGACACAGAGTGGTGCTTCTAATGTCTTGGTAGCATTTATTCACCAAACCTAAGGGGAGCCCTACATGGTTTTCATTAGAAACTAAGAGAGAGCGAGATGTCTTTTGAGGCTGAGCGTTGGGACGTGGGTATCGGTGACAGTGACCGCACTTCCTCTATGGCCTTACTCACCACACCCTTTGCCCCTTATCACCTGGTTTCTGGGTGAAGGACAGGCTTCCACGGCGCCTGTGTGTCTCCTCATTTCTCCCGTTTACCCTCTTCTCGGACTTGGAGAGGAGGCGGATAGTGACGGCGGCTGTTCTCTTTGTACTTGCAGTTGGACAACACAGCGCTCGGCACACAGTAGGTGTTCAATAAATGCTAGATGGTGTTTCAGCATCGGCACTTTGGCTCTGTACCCGTCCCCCCAAATTGTCTGCTCCACCTGCCTGGGTGGAAAGCCACCACCTGGGGTGCACCCCTTGGACGGTGGCCATTTCCAGGTGTGGGTGGAAATGGGGTGTGCTCGCTGAGGCCTCTGTTCTAAGCCACGAAGGAGGTGGTGACTGTCCTGCCACCCTCCCCACCCCCCGCCGGCTCTGCAGCCTGCCCGGTGCCCTCCTCCCTGTGCTCCTCGCTGTTCCTGCAGCCTGCCCGGTGCCCTCCTCCCTGTGCTCCTCACTGTTCCTGCAGCCTGCCCGGTGCCCTCCTCCCTGTGCTCCTCACTGTTCCTGCAGCCTGCCCGGTGCCCTCCTCCCTGTGCTCCTCACTGTTCCTGCAGCCTGCCCGGTGCCCTCCTCCCTGTGCTCCTCACTGTTCCTGCAGCCTGCCCGGTGCCCTCCTCCCTGTGCTCCTCGCTGTTCCCGCAGCAGAGGACGGGACTTGGCGGGTGTGCCAGCCGCGGGCGGCCTTGGGTGGTCACAGTCTCTATTTCTGACACGTTCCCGGGGCTGCTGCTGCTCCCGCTGAAAGGTTCCTCCTGCGCTGGGCTGCTCAACTCTCGGCTTCCGCCTCAGGCTCACTTTTCCCCGCAGCCTCCTGGTGGCTCCCACCCAGGGCCTCAGCTCCTCTCCTCTGCGACGCTTCCTGCTGGGCCGTCCCTCTTGCTCGCACGGAGTGTAGCCTCGCAGCCAAGGACGGCGTCTTGTCTCGCTCCCGCATCCAGCACACGCCTCCCAGGATGCGCTCGCAGGGGTGTGTCCAGTGAATGAGCGAGTGAGGTTCACACACAGTCTCCAAAGCTTAGGCTTTCCTGGCGCCGGACTCGAGACTGCTGGGCCCACTGGTGGCCTTGGCAGCGTGACCCTGGGCAAGCCTTACCCTCTCTGGGCCTCAGTTCCTCGTCCGCGAATGGAATGGCAACACCACTACGTGGCCAGGTGAGCGGTGGCTAATTCCCGCGAGGCTGCAGATGGCCGCCTGAGTGCCGTCCTGCGGGAGCCAGGCTGTGGCTGGGCTTACCCCTCTGCGGGTGCAAGGCAGGGGCCATGGCCACTGCGGGTGGAGGGCCGGGCGTCAGCAGCCACCCGAGAGCCCGGTGTGCTGACCTGCAGTTCTGCTTGGGAAAACTCGGAGGACAGAGGCTCTTCTATGACCAGGGGAATGAAAAGGCTCCTCAATGCGAAGGTAAGACACTCGGAGTTTAGTTGCCCCTCAGGCATGGCCTCAGCCTCGCAGGAGCTCCCCCTCACTGGCCCTTCCCTCCCAGGCCCCCACGCAGAGCTGCTGGCAGCCAGGGGCTGGGGCTGGGAGCGATGGATGGATTTACAGAGCCTTCCACGCTTCTGTTTTCCTCACTCAAATGCTTTTGCAACCCCTGTGCCCCCGGCCGTGTTTCAAACCTGCGTGGGCCCTGGTGACCTGGCTGCCACCAGGAAATGTTTGCTTGAGGCCTGGAAGCGCCAGCCTTCCCTACTGCGCTGGAGCAAGGCCAGTGGGTGGTATGGGCTGTGGTGCTGGAGGCTTGCTTTTGCCCGTGCCTGGGAGTGCTCCGTGCCTGCCTCAATCATACTCTCCCCTGTCCCACAGGGCTCACATCCATCCACTTCATTCCATTCCAGATGAATGCAGAGAGAGAGAAAGAGAGAGAGAGAGAGAGAGAGAGAGAGAGCCATCTCAGCCTGGGGACTGGAGAGTTTCCAGTCCCAGCCCAGCAGCTGTATCCCCGCTGCTGCCCCTTGGGATTCCGGGTCCCTGTGGTGGAAGCAGAAGGCCTGGCCACCTCCCTTCTCTGCTCACTGCTCTGTCCATTCACAGCTGGTGCCAAGTTCCAGCCACGGGCCCGTCACTGCAGGGAGCCCGGGAGGGGGTGGCTCCCAGGCCCGGGTCAGGATTCCTCAGCCCTAGTGACATTGGGGCTGGGTCGTTCTCTGCTGTGGGGCTACCCTGGGCATCGTAGGGTGTTTACGGGCAGCAGCCTGGCCTCTAGCCACCGGATGCCAGAAGCAACCCTCCCTAGTGACAACCAAAAATGCCCCCAGACTAACCACATGTCCCCGGAAGTCCACACTGCCCCGGTTGAGACTGCAGACGAGAGCCAGGCCGTTCAGCCCACAATCGGAGACTCAGAGAGGTCAGCCCAGGAGAGGCCTAAGGAACGGAGGCAAAGGAAGGGCCTTTGTAAGGCCCTGCTGACCCCACCACAGGTGCCCCCTCGGCTGCTGGGGGTCTGGCTGCTGGACAGCCCTCCCCCCTCGGTCTCAGAGTCAGGTCTGAGCACCAGCCCTTTCTAAGCACAGTTTTTGGGGGCAGGAGGTCCTGACTGTGGGGACAGCTCACCCATCACTCTTCTGAGAGCTCCAAAGCCCTCAGCTCAAAGGTCAAAGGGCTCAGGGGTCAAAAGGCTCCCTTCGAAGCAGGTGCCGGACCTTGGCAAATGCTCCTCTCCTGTTGGCTGACAGCTCCAGTGCTGCTGCGTCCCTTTACTGGGTGAGTTTTAAAGGGACTCAGGGAATGAGATCAAAGCACCGTGAGGGTTTAGGTCGCCACCCGCAGAAGGGGGACTCGCTGCCCAGGTGAGGGGCTTTTGATGAGGAAGCCATAATGCCCAGACCTTTTCCTAGAATGATCATGTACAGATCCATTTAACCAATCTCTTCCACCACGCCCTCAGGTTCCTGTCTGCATGCGTAGAATATCAGCGTCCGACTTAGAAAATCGAGAACAAGAAAGGCTGACCCTTATGATCGGTGAAGACCCGGCCCAGATGGTCGCCTGTAAATGCGGCCCACTCAGCATGAGTTACACACAGCTGTAACGGGCACCTTTGACTGTGCATGGCTCGTCCTTTAAATAGCTCCTCTGATGTGTTAAAATTAGGCTCTTCCTAAATCACAGAAAGAGAAAGGCGCGTCCTCATTAAGCAAATGTGGAGAGAAAGCCCGTTTGTCTGGCTCAGTGAAAAGTGGTCAAGGGTGGACGGCAGGTGACCTCTCAAGGCGGCGTCCAAGCATAAGATATCAGAATCCCCCCTTTTGATTGGGAGAAAAAAGACTTTCTTGACCCTTCGAGAGACTGTAGCACATGGGAATTGGGAATTGGGCAGGTGGGAGGGGCTGTGCGGGAGACACAGGCGTGGGAACGGCTGCTGGGTCTAAGTTTTGAGCTGGGTGCCAGGAGCGGGAGGGGTTATTGCTCACAAGAAAATGCGATTTGCTTTCATGCCCCCCACCCAGGAGGGGATCATGGGTGCTGGCTTCCACTGATGGGCCCCCCTGTCCAAGAGGATTCTCGACCCTTCGCAAGCTCCCCTGCCTCATCTCCATCCCACGGCAGAGGGACCAGAAGTGTGGGGGCCGCAGCTGCCCACGGTCCCTCAAGGTGCACGGGAAGGAGCACATGTCTGTCTTACTCAAGGGCCAAGCTCATTAACCTGTACGGGTCCTGAGGTCCTGGGAGAAGCCATCTTTCGTGTTCCTCTGCCCTAATCAAATGAAAGTCTTCGAGAAACTAGAGAACACGTTTGAGGCAGTTAAAATAAGTTAAAATGAAGTCCTTTGGGGATGCTCTTGGTCTGGAACTTCACCAGGTGGAGGCAGAGGTGCCCACAGCTCCTGCCCGCAGACACCGGCCCCACCCGACAGCCTGCGTGGTGAGCTGTGACACAGAGGCAGCGGCAGCCGTGGCTCCAGAGCAGGTCTGGCCGGACGGGCAGACAGGGGTGAGGGCCACTGTCCTCTGGGTATGGAATGAAGGGCTGGTGACAAGATATGACTGATTGGGGTTGAGCCTTCTCAGAGTCCCTCCTTGTTGGGCCCTTCACCCACTGAAGATGACTTTGTCCTCTGGCCCAAATTCTTCCCTCCCCACGACTCAGCGAGGGGGTTGAGAAGTCAGGACTCAGCGGCACTCGTGATTTTTAGCAGCTGCCCTCTTCCTGGCGGCCGAGGGTAGAAGCCGAGCGCCAGGGCTGCGGGTACCCGCATGGACTGTCAGGATGGGACGGGGGAAAGTCTCTCAGGCTCTTCAGGCTCAGCCACGAGGCCTGGGGAACAGTCAGCTATTCTGCATGTGAGGGCAGACTGGGGCACCTGGGCGCCGGTCGGGGATCCCTGACGTTTGCCCATCTCCGGGACCCGGTGCCACTGTAGGGCTGGGACACAGCAGGTGCTGGCACCGTGGTGGCCACGCCCTGCTCACCCAGGTGCTGTGCTCCTTCCAGTTCCAAGTCTCCGACCCAGCTGCATCCCCAGTTCTCCCTCAGGGTTCCACGTGGCCAGGATGGGACAGGGAATGTCCCCCCAGGGACCCTTCTTCTCAGGTGAGGCCAGTGCCCGGCACCACCCTCGCTCCGGCTCCCCAGCGGAGGGCACTTTGCCTGTGGGTTAGATGCCCGTTCATCTCTGAGGGGCTCGGCTTCACAGGAGACTCTAACTCGATAATGAATAACTCTGGCCGAGCAGAGGTGGCCCGAGGAACCCCTCATCAGGACACGCAACTCATGCATGTGCCTGGGTGCCGGGGGGCGGAGGGGAGCCATACTGCGCTCTCACAAGGCCTCTAACCAAATAAAACAAGGAAGGCTGCTGTGAGTGGTGAGAAGGATCGCCGGGACCAGCTGTGAGGCTGGGCTGGCACTTCTGCACCCGGTGTGCGGAGCGGGGCCCGGCAGCCAGTGGGTGCTCACGTCTGCTGTCGGGCACTTTTGGGATGAGGTTGCCTCACTGCGGGCACAGGGGGCTCTCGGGACCTCCCCGGACAGTCTGTTCGGATGGCTCTCTGTTGAGGCACTGAGCTAAGAGCTCGTAGCAATCGTCTCGGGTGGCCCCCCGCACGGCAGGAACCCCGTCAGCTGACAGAGGACTCGGAGGCTGGGCGGTCTCCTGGCTTGCCCCAAACTGGGAGGTGACAGAGGGTGCTGGACCCTGGGCCTTCGGGCGCCAGGCCTGTGCTCTGGACTGCGGAGGACCCTCTCCTGGGGACTTTCATGGTGGCGACTCGACCCCGTGCGCTGGCTGAAGGGATGAAGGGAGGCCGGGCACGGGTGGGCACACAGCTGCAGAGAGCCCGAAGCTGGATGTGGCTGAGCCGGAGCTCAGAGGAGGCAGGGGAGGCTGAGCCGCAGGGCCAGGCTCGCTCTGCTGTGTGGGAGGTGGGTGCCATATGACCGGCTCAGTGAGGCCCAGGGTATTGGGTCAGACTCCGAGTGGGTGGGCGTCGCCACGCTGGCAGCAGAGTGACGTTCATGGAGCACCGTGCCCTTTCATCAGCAAGACAGATGACAAACTGAAACCCTGTACTGTCATTCTTCAGTCATCTCCGCAAGAGGGGGAGGCAAGAGGGGGAGGCGCAGAACCTGGTGGGACAAGCCACAGGAGGGACGCCAAGGCCACCTGTGTCTTTGGGTGGAGTTCAGGCTGCTTGGCTCACAAGTGGCACCTCAGGGTGTGTCCCCAGAGGTGGCTTTGGAGAGGAGTCTTCCTCCCCTGGTGGCACTGGTGGTCGGGGGCTCTCTGACGCCTGACTGTTCTGTGCACGAGTGGACCTGCTCCGGGACCTTCCCAAGCCTCCGGTCTCTGTGTGACCAGGAGGCCATGCCCAGGCTTCCTGGCTCTAGGCTGGGCCCCAGTTTATTTTGGGGACCCTCTCACCCACACCCTACTCTGTCAGGCTGCCCACCTGCCCGCTTGCTCTTAGATCCACTTCCCTCCTGGCTCTCACCGGCATCACTAGGAGCTCCATTTCCCAGCCACGTGGCCAAAGGCACCCGCGAATGGAAGGGAGGAAGGGGGGCTCACCCTCTCCCCTCGCTCTCTCAGCAGGCGGCCTCAGTGGGGGTGTCGGGGCAATGCCACCTCCTTAGTCCCAGGGCTATTCCCCGGTGATGAAAGAGCAGCGGAGCCAGAGCATGAGGAGCGACTCAGAGAAATAGCGGAAGCCACTGCCCCTCCGCGGGGCCTGCCCAGAAGCCAGGTGCAAGGAAGACCAGGCTGTTGCTTTCCCGGAACTGACCCTGACCATCCACTGGCTGAGCCATGCCCCAGCCTGTCCGTCAAGAGCCCCCCCTCGCAGCGACAATGACTGGCCAGGGAAGGACACATGACTTCGGAAGCCGCTCAGAAGCAATGGGATCGAATTCTGTCTTTTGCTGAATCCTGGGAGCTGCCTCTGTCCTCTCCTCGGTGTCCTGCCGGGGCCAGGGGCTGCCTCAAGCCGTGTCCCCGCTGCGTCACCTGAGCCGGCTGGTCCTGATGACAGGTCTGGACTTCGCTGAACGCACACCAGGTTCTTCTCTTTCAAACTCAAGCCAGTCTAGGTTGGGTTTTGTCACTTGCAACAGAAAGAGTCTTAACAGATATGTCTCCCTTACACAAATGGGGTCGCCCAGGCAATGGGATGAGGTGGGCGGACTTCAGCTGGCATCACTAAAGTCAGTCCTGTGCCCACCTCTCCCATGCATTTGTTAGGGGGCCTTGAGCAAACGGCGCCCTGGGCCTCGGCTCTCTCCCCTGCACAAGGGTGGGTGGCTTTCTTTCCGACCCGAGCACCTGCGAGGGGGACTATGGGGAAGGCTGCAGGCCTCATGGCTCTGCAGTCTACACTGCTCTTCTCAGCGGCCTCAGCGAGACAGCTTCGGCCTGTCGCCTCTGGCTGCGCGCATCTTACAGTGAACTAGTTCACCAGGGCCGCCCGCCTTAGGGACAAGACACCTGGCTGCGTCTCACCAGCCTGGGACGCGAGGAAGGGGAAGGTGCCAGAAAGGGCCACTGGAGTTCGCGGTGCTGCACACGTGTCCCATTCCCTGTGTTGAACGCTTAATGTGCAGTTTTTAAAGATCCTCACCCGAGGCTATGCTTTTATTGATTGTTGAGTGAGAGAGAGAGAAAGAGAGAGAGAGAGAGAGGAGAAAGAAACATTAATCAGTTGCCTTCCATATGCACTCTGACCAGGGATCAAACCTGCAACATTTTGGTGTACGGGACATCACTCAACCAACTGGTCACCTGGCCAGGGCATTTTATGTCCACTTTTTGTTGATTCCTCACAACATCCACCGAGCTGTGTGGGTACTTACCCTCGATTCACAGGTGAGAGTCTCGCCAGGTGAGTTCCTCGGAGCAGAGGGAAAGGTTGGGGCAGCCATGTGCAGACTGGAACCTGTGTTCTCACTCATTAGCGCTATTCTCGGATATTTTTGCTGATTTAAAAAAAATTCTCCTCTGCTTCATGGTTGCAACATGAGATGTATCCGAGTCTGTAAGTATTGGCAATTCTGCTAACGTTTCCTGCAGCTGACTCTTGGGTGTCAGTGCGGCCCCTCAGTCCCTGCCCCCACTCGTCCCTGCAGCTGCCCCTGCCTGGAGTGCCCCCGTCCCGCCTGCATCCCCACCTGCGGTGAGCTTGCTCTGGGTGTGAGTTCCCTGGACAGCCTCTGTGGGACCTGAGGGGCGGCCCGGAGTCCCGGCCGGCAGGAGTGGTGGAGAGGACACGGTCCCCTGCTGACAGGGGGGCAGGTGCAGGCTGATGACGAGCAGGAACTGGGCTGCTTATGCATCTTAAGAAGGGAATGCAAGGTGACTCTCTGGCCCCTGCAGGCTCCGCAGGCAGGGACACAGCAGTTTTGAGCATAAGCTTTAGAGTCGGAGAGAGCCAACTCATCTCCTGGTTCCTGCCTCACCAACTGGGACTCACTAGACCTCAGCCGGATTCTCCCACTGCAAATAGGTCTCATGGGACCAACAGGTCATGAACCTGTGGCCCTCAGCACAGAGCCCACGCCCCACAAATGTCCCTCAACGGCGTGTTATTGTGGCTACAGCTGTTGTCACTGCATCTGTGTTATTCTGCAAATGGTTTCTTTTCTCCCGGTCCTTTAGCACAGGCCCTTCGGGCTGCCAGCTGCCCTTCTCCAGGGCGTTCAAGGGTTCCGGGGCTGCAGGCAGCCCTCCTTCTCCTCGGTTCACTTTCAACTGCCTCTTAATGGGAGGGAGAGGGTGGAATTACAGCCTTCGGCAGCTGCTTGCTGGGAGGCCAGGGACAGCTCAGCCCTTTGCATCTTATGGTCTCAAGAGCAAAGGGACAGATTGCAAATCGGATCATTTATTGCTGGTGCTGGCTCAGCGAGAAATCCCCCAGGAGAGAGAGGCAGAGGCTCTGGCGGTGAGTGCAACACTTTGGTCCCAGGGCTCCGGGGGACCAGATTGGCCGCTCCAGCGATATTAGCCTAGGAGAGAAACTAATGAGTGCCAGCAAGCCGAGAGTGTGAGTGTGTGTGTGCCTCCGTGTATATGTGTATGTGCATGCTTGCATGTTCATGTGTGCATGTATGCATGCACCTACACTCGTACATGCATGCCCGTGTGCCTATGTGTACATGTATGTACATGTACGTGCATGTGTGTATGTATTTACACATGTGTGTGCTGTATCTATATATGTTTTGCTCATCAATCAATCTGAGATGCGGAGTGGGAGATGGAAAGGCTCTCTGACCAAGAATCTACAAAACTAAAACACCATGGGCTACAATAAATAAAACGACTGCTTCCCGCCCTACCTGTGACATCAGGGCTCTGCAAGCTTGCTTTTAGGGCCGTGGTTCTCAACCTTCTGGCCCTTTAAATACAGTTCCTCATGCTGTGACCCAACCATAAAATTATTTTTGTTGCTACTTCATAACTGTAATGTTGCTACTGTTATGAATCGCTATGTAAATATCTGATATGCAGGATGGTCTTAGGCGACCCCTGTGAAAGGGTCGTTCGACCGCCAAAGGGGTCACGACCCACAGGTTGAGAACCGCTGTTTTAGGGGAAGGTGCGTAGGAGAAGGGGAGAGGCAAAGCCGTTCCTTCCAAAACCCAGGGCTCCAATCCGGAAGCCCCGGCTTTATGCCCTCAGGGAGGATCTGGGCCAGCATCAGGGATGGGTCTCTGAGCCTTCACAGACCGGCCTGCGGGTTCCTCAGTTTCCCCGTTCCCCAGCATGGGGCTTGGGCGGGGCACAGCATGCCTGCAGTAGAATCTCTTTACTGCATACTTCGTGAGTCATTGCTGAACAGGTGGCCTGCTCAGACTTCAGAAGATTGTCTGGGCTTCCTTACCCTGCCCAGTTGTTTTGTATATTACTAGTGACCCAGTGCATGGATTTGTGCACATTGAAAGGAAATTAATTAGAAAGTGGCTGGCAGGGTGGGACTGGGCCAGACAGGCCAGACACGCCCTGGAGCCAACCTCCTGCAGTCTCTCTCCAGCTGGCCACACCTGGGGTGACACCATAGTTCGAAGGGTGTCTGCGAAGTGAGCGGGGTCCCTCCGGCAGGTGGGATCCCTTGGGCTGGCCTGGCCTGCAGGGATCAGTCTGAAACTGGCTCTCAGACATTCCCCAAGGGGTCCCAGAGTGCAAGAGGGCACTCTGCAAAGTTGCTGTTGTACAGGGTGTGGAATGCAAATGCAAGTGTGCAGTAAACCAGATTCTGGGCCGACAGTGCCCCAGCAACAACATAACCCACTGTCGAAGGTGGAATTGCTCTGCCCTGCGAGGAATCGGGATCTCTCCTCTTTAGTTTTGGGGTGCGTCACCAGAGAAACGCCACTGTTAAGTCACTGCAGCTCGGCAGCTCCTGTTTGAGCGTCTGCCCCCCTGGTGGTCAGTGTGTGTCATAGCTACCGGTGGGACAGACATTTAGCATATTAGCCTATTATATATATAGATATCTAAATGCACTGGGTGCATCAGAAGTTGTCATTGTTATTTCTCAACCTCAAACATTTTTTAAATTCAAGAGGAGCCCTGGCAAGTATTGCTCAGTGGTTAGAATGTCACCCCATGCACTGAAGGGTTGTGGGTTCCGTTCCCAGACAAGGACACATAGCTGGGTTGCAGGTCCAATCCCCAGCCCCAGTCGGGCATGTGCAGGAGGTAACCAATCAATGTGTCTCTCTCACATCAATGTTTTTTTCTCTCCCTTCCACTCTCTCTAAAAAGCAATGGAAAAAGTATCTAGTGAAGACTAACCAAAAGACAAAAACAAAACAAAACAAAAAAAACTCAAGAGAAGCATCATATATTACATTTACTTAGATAGTTACCACTCTTTAAAATTTAAATCTTTTTAAAAAATATATTTTATTGATATTTTACAGAGAGGAAAGGAGAGGGATAGAGAGTTAGAAACATTGATGAGAGAGAAACATCGATCAGCTGCCTCCTGCACACCTCCCACTGGGGATGTGCCCACAACCAAGGTACATGCCCTTGACTGGAATCGAACCTGGGACCCCTCAGTCTGCAGGCCGATGCTCTATCCACTGAGCCAAACTGGTCAGGGCTAAAATTTAAATCTTTATTGTTGAAAGTATTACATATGTCCCCCTTTTCCACCATTGACCCCCTCTAGCCCATCTCCATGCCCCCCTCCCCACCTCAGGCTTTCCCTATCCTATTGTCTGTGTCCATGGGCCATGCATATTTGCACACAAGGTCTTTGGTTGATCACCTCCCACTCACACACCCTCCCCCCTTCCCTCTGAGATTCCGCACTCTGTTCCATGCTTCCTTGTCTCTGGATCCACTCTGTTCACCAGTTTATTTTGTTCATTAGATTCCACATATGAGTGTGATCATGTGATACTTGTCTTTCTCTGACTGACTTATTTCACTCAGCATAATACTCTCCAGGTCCCTCTGTGCTATCTCAAAGAGTAAGAGATCCTTCTTTTTTACTGCTGCATAGTATTCCATGGTATAAATGTATCACAGCTTTCTTATCCACTCATCTACTGATGGGCACTTGGGCTGTGTCCAGATCTTACCTATTATAAATTGTGCTGCTATGAACATAGGGGTGCATACATGCTTTCTGGATGGTGTTTCAGGTTTCCTAGAAGTGGGATCACTGGGTGAAATGGCAGTTCCATATTTAATTTTTTGAGGAAACTCCATACTGTTTTCCACAATTGTTGCACCAGTCTGCATTCTCACCAGCAGTGTATTAGGGTTCGCTTTTCTCCATATCCTGGCCAGCACTTGTCATTTATTGATTTGTTGGTGGTAATCATTCTGACAGGTGTGAGGTGATATCTCATTGTTTTAATTTGCATCTCTCTGATGATCAGTGACTTTGAGCATTTTTTCATATGTCTATCGGCCATCCGTATGTCCACTTTGGAGAAGTGTCTATTTAGGTCCTTTGCCCATTTTTTAATTGGATTGTTTGTCTTCCTTCTGTTAAGTTGTATGAGTTCCTTATATATTTTGGATAGTAACCCTTTATCAGATGTATGGTTGCAGTGGGCTCCCTTTTCGTTTAGTTGATGGTTTCATTTGTTGTGCAGAAGCTGTTTATTTTGATTTGGCCCATTTGTTTATTTTCTCCTTAGTTTCCTTTGCCTTAGGAGATGTATCCATAAACATGTTGCTATGAGAGATGTCTGAGATTTTGCTGCCTATGGTTTCTTCTAGGATTTTTATGGTTTCATGTCTTATATTTAAGTCTTATCCATTTTGAGCTTTTTCTTGTGTATGGTGTAAGTTGGTTTAGTTTCATTTTTTGCATGTATCTGTCCAATTTTCCCAACACCATTTATTGAAGAGACTGTCTTGACTCCATCGTATATTCTTGCCTCCTTTGTCAAATATTAATTGAGCATAGTGGTTTGGGTCAATTTCTGGGGTCTCTGTTCTATTCCATTGATCTATATGCCTGTTCTTGTATTAGTAACAGGCTGTTTTGATTACAGTGGCTTTGTAGATAACTTGATATCTGGTGTTGTGATTCCTCCCACTTTGTTCCTCTTTTTCAAGATAGCTGTGGCTATTCGGGGTCTTTTTTGGTCCCTTATAAATTTTTTGAGTATTTGTTCTAGATCTGTGAGATATGTTGTTGGTATTTTAATAGCCACTGCATTGAATCTATAGATTGCTTTGGGTTGTTTGGACACTTTAATTATTTAATTCTACCAATCCATGAAATGGTATATTCTTCCACTTGTTGATATTGTCCTCTATCTCTTTTTTAAATGTCCTGTAGTTTTCGGAGTGCAAGTCTTTTACCTCCTTAGTTAAGTTTATTCCTAAGTGTGTTAATTTTTTTGTTTCAATCGTAAATAGGATTGTTTGTTTAGTTTCTCTTTCTGTGAGTTCATTATCGGTGTATAAAAATGCTGTCAATTTCTGGCTGTTAATTTTGTATCCTGCTACATTGCCAAATTTATTTATAAAATCTAGTAGTTTTTTTTTGGTAGAGTCTTTAGGGGTTTCTATGTACAATATCATGTCATCTGCGAATAATGAGTGTTTTACTTCTTCCTTTCAAATTTGGATGCCTTTTATATTTTCTTCTTGTCTAGTTGCTGTAGCTTGGATTTCCAGTGCTATGTTGAATAAGAGTGGTGAAAGCAGAAATCCCTGTCTTGTTCCTGTTCTTAGGGGAAATGGTTTTAGATTTTGCCCATTGAGTATGATGTTGGCTGTAGGTTTGTCATATATGGCCTTTATCATGTTGAGCTATGCTCCCTCTATTCCCACTTTGCTGAGAGTTTTTATCAAAAATTGGTGTTGAATTTTTCTGTGTCTATTGGTATGATCATGTGATTTTTGTCTCTCAATTTGTTTATGTGATGTATCACGTTTATTGGTTTGCGGATATTGTACCAGCCTTGCATCCCTGGAATAAATCTCACTTGGTCATGGTGTATGATCATTTTAATATATTGCTCAATGAATCCTACTTGCTAATATTTTGTTGAGGATTTTAGCATCTATGCATATCAGTGATATTGGCCTGTAATTCTCTTTCTTTGTGGTGTCTTTATCTGGTTTTGGAACGAGGATAATCCTGGCATCATACAAAGAGGATGGAAGTGTTCCTTCCTCTTGATTTTTTGTAATAGTTTGAGGAGAACAGATGTTAGTTCTTTGAATGTTTCTTAAAACTCCCCTGTGAAGCACTCTGGACTAGGCTTTTGTTTGCTTGGAGTTTTTTAATTACTGCCTCAATTTCATCAGTTGTTACTGGCCTATTCAGGTTTTCTGATTCTTCTTGATTCGGTTTTGGGAGATTGTATTTTTCTAGGAATTTTCCATTTCATCCACATTGTCCAGCTTGTTGGCATACAGTTTTTCATAGTATTTTCTTACAATCCTTTGTATTTCTGTGGGGTCAGTTGTTATTTTACCACTTTTGTTTCTGATTTTATTTATTTGAGTACTCTCTGTTTCTTGATGAGTCTGGCTAAAGATTCATCAATCTTATTTAACTTTTCAAGAACCAGCTCTTGGTTTCATAGATTTTTTGTATTGTATTTATGTCATTTACTTCTGCTCTAATCTTTATTATTTCCTTTTTTCTACTTACTCAGAGTTTTTCTTATTGTTCTTTTTCTAATTATTTTAAGTTGTAGGGTTAAATAGTTTATTATTAATTTTTCTTTTCTTTTTTTTTTTTTTTTTTTTAGCTAGGCCTGTGGTTCTATGAACTTCCCTCTCAGGACTGCTTTTGCTGTGTCCCACAGATTTGGGTTGTTGTGTATTCATTTTCATTTGTTTCCAGGAAGTTTTGTATTTCTTTCTTGATCTCATTGGTAACCCATTCATTGTTTAATAACATGCTATTTAATTTCCATGTGTTTGAGTGTTTTTTACTGTAGTTGATTTCTAATTTCATTCCACTGTGATCTGAGAAGATGCTTGATATGATTTAAGTCTTCTTGAAGTTGTAGAGACTTGTTTTGTGTCCTAACATGTGGTCTATCTTTTAGAATGACCCATGGGCACTTGAGAAGAATGTATATTCTGCAGCTTTGGAATGAAATGTTCTATAAATGTCAGTTAAATCCATCTGATCCAGTGTGTCCTTTAGAGTCACTGTTTCTTTGTTAATTTTTTGTCAGAAAGATCTATCCAATGAAGTCAGTGTGGTGTTAAAATCCCCTACTGTGATGTATTGTTTTCTATTTCTCCCTTAAAGTTCTCTAGAAGTTTTTTTATATATTTATTTGCTCCTATATTGGGTGCATATATGTTTACCAGGGTTATACCTCTTGTTGGATTTATCCTTTTAATATTATGCAGTGACCTTTGTTGTCTTTTGTGATGGCCTTCATTTTGAAGTCTATTTTTTCAGATATGAGTATTGCTATACCAGTTTTTTTTTTTCCATTTGCATGGAAATTTTTTTTTATCCCTTCACTCTCATCCTGTGTGAGTTTTTTTTTTGTTCTGAGGTGGGTCTCTTGTAGACAGCATATATTTGGGTCATATGTTCGTATCTATTGAGCTACTCTATACCTTTTGATTGGAGCATTTAATCCATTTACATTTAAGGTTATCGTTGATAGGTTTTTATTTATTGTCATTTAAATTTTTATGCCTATGTTTCTTCTCATTACAGCAGTCTCTTTAGCATTTTTTGTAGTGCTGGTTTGGTGGTGATAAACTACTTTAGTTTGTTTTTATTTTGTTTTTTGTCTGGGAAGCTCTTTATTTCACCATCTATTTTGAATGATAGCCTTCCTGGATATAGTAATCTTGGTTTCAGATCCTTGCTTTTCATTACCTTGAATACTTCATGCCATTCCCTTCTGGCCTGTAGAGTTTCTGATGAAAAATCAGGTGTCAGCCTTATGGGAGCTCCTTTGCAGATAACAGTTTGCTTTTCTCTTGCTGCCTTTAAATTCTATCTTGGTCTTTAATTTTTGGCAATTTGTTTATGATATGTCTGGGCATGGGCCTGTTTGGGTTCTTATGCTTGGGACTCTCTGTGCCTCCTGGACTTGTGTGACTTTCTCCTTCACCAGGTTAGGGAAGTTTTCTGCCATTATTTCACCCTTGCTCACTTTTTTCACCTCTTCGTTCTCCTATGATGTGAATATTGTTATGTTTCATATTGTCTCTCAGTTCCCTTAAGCTGTCCTCCTGTTTTTCAATTGTTTTTCTTTTTGGTTCTATGATTGAGTGACTTTCTCTACCTTGTCTTTTAAAAAAATTTTAAAATATATTTTATTGATTTTTGTACAGAGAGGAAGGGAGAGGAATAGAGAGGTAGAAACGATGAGAGAGAAACATCGATCAGCTGCCTCTTGTACACCCCTCACTGGGGATATGCCTGCAACCAAGGTACATGCCCTTGACCGGAATCAAACCTGGGACCCTTCAGTCCGTAGGCCGACGCTCTATCCACTGAGCCAAACCGGTTAGGGCTATCTTGTCTTTTAACTCACTGATCTAATCCTCTGCTTCCCCTAGTCTACTGTATATGTCGTCCAATGTGTTCTTTATTATTGCTATGTCATTCTTTATTTCCAACTGTTCTTTTTTCATAGTTGCAATATCTTTTCTCATGCTGTTGATCATCTTGCCATGATTATTCTGAACTTCCTGAACTCTATATCTGATAAATTTCTCATCTCCATTTCATTTAGCTATTCTTCTGAAGAATCTTCTTTTTATTTCATTTGGGGATATTTTTTTTTGTCTCTCCATTTTGGCTTTATGTTTGGGTTTGTGTCTATGTATTAGGTAGATCTGCTATGACTCCCAATCTCTGGTGCAGAAAATCTCACATGCTGTTTGTGACTGGCCTGAGTACCCTGTTTGGAGCTATCAGCAATTCACTGCTTGTGGCTCCCTCTGCTGGGACTGGGTGCCTTTTGGAAAGGACCAAAATGTGCACCAAGGTCTGCTTTCCCTAGCTCCAGGTTCCCAAATTAGATCAAAGACTCCAAACCTCCAGAGACCTGCCTCTGCCGGCAATCTGACTGTTATTCAGTCTTGATTAGCCTCAGGCTATCAATAGGGTGTGGCCAGGGGTTTTCTAACAGTGTGGGGCCCAGAGTCAAGTCCCCACCCACCTGTGTGCACCCTGAAGTCACGTGAGACCCAGACCTGGCAGCCCCACCCCCATTGGGCGAGATCCAGACCTGGCCAGCTCCGCCCCCGTCAAGCCCTGCCAGAAGAGGGGCATAGCCTCAGGTCCCCTGGCACACCCTCAGGTCCCCCAGCCTGGTGCCGGGGCAGGGGGTGTGGCCTCAGGTCCCCCGGCCTGGGGCGGGGGGCAGGGCCTGAGGTCCCCCATCAAGCCCTGCCATGTGGGGGGCACAGCCTCAGGTCCCTGATGATCACTTGTTATGGCTCATTACGGGAATCCCGCCTCTGCTGTGGGTGCAGCCATCTTGTGACAACATGATGGAGTGAGGGTCAATTTGCATATTGCCTCTTTATTATATAGAATACCTGTTAGCGTTGGGTTTTGTTCCGAGTGACTTGAGGGACTATAACACACCCCTGGAAAACTGAGCTCTGGTTGCTATCAGAGCGAAGTACTAGTCATGAGACAGACACTGGAGATGGGGCCTGGGCTCACACGTCACCTTAGCCACACGGCTCCACGCTTTCACAAGTCCTTCCCCGGGCTAATGGGGAGGGAAGCACAAGCATCCATGCAGAGCTCTCAGTAAAGGGCGGGCAAGGTCCTCAGTCAACATGCTGCTGCTGATAATGCTGGTGATGCACAGCTACGGGAATTACCATGTGGTATTTATCACCGCCCATGACGAGTGCTTCGTGAGTGTGAGTACGTGACTGGGAGGGGTGCACTTGGACTGACAGCCTCCCCCAGCTCCGGGGTGAGCTTTTGCTGGCCCCAAGGCTGTAGTGACTGCTCAAGGGTGGAAAGGTGCCCCTTGTGGGTCCTGGGAGTGACACAGGGCTATTGGAGAGACAGGAGTTGTGTCTCCCTCAAAATGGTGCACTGTGTCCGCAGTGGGACCAGATCCTGCAGCTGCTCCTGTCAGCCTGTGCACAGCCAGAGCATCACACAGCAGCCACGTGTCCTGGCCATGCCATGCTGGAGCCTCCCCCACACTGCCTGGTATTTTAGCAGGTCAACTTCTGGAAAGAATTCATCCTTCAGCTGTTTTTCTCACTCAAGTGTCCCCTTGCCTGGCAGCCTTGCTGTACAGCATTTGTTTAATATTCCATTTGTAGGACATTCGCCTTCAGATTCACACTCACGGAGCTGCTTGTCAAGAGTAACTTCAGGTGAATCACAAAGGAAGCAGAGAGAGCCACTCATCAAATGTTCTGTGCTGTCCCCGCTGGAGAGGCACTCGGCACGCAGCTCCCACAGGGCTCCCAGGTGGCTCTCCTCGGCTGCTCTGAGGACTCTGAGCAAACACCAGCACACGTCATCTCTGGCTCTAGGGGTTCCTGGCGCTCTGATCCCTTGCCACATCTGGGCTTCTGTGCATCTTCAGCCCCAGGACCTGTGGTCAGACAGGCTAAGGGGCAGCTGTCTGTGAAAAGCATATATTGTATCTGATTATATGGATTGTTAACTTCTGCTAAAAATAAATTATTTACATGTCACTCACTACTCTGAAACACCACCATAAGCCAGTTGTTGACACTGCTTGTGTTCACCTTGGAGAGGGCACGGGGGAGTGTGGACCGTGGCACACTTAGTAGGTTGCTGTGCATTTACCGTGCTGCTTGTTACCTGGCTCAAGAGCCGTGTCCAGCTGCTACAGCATTCGTAAAAGGCCAGGTCAGCGCGCAATGCATGGAGGCAACTTGACATCTGGGGAGAGGGGGAGGGAAAGGACCCAGCAGTTGCTGGCTGCTTGAGCGTGCCCAAATGCGGTGTGCGGGGTGAGCATTGGTGGCTCACAGGCGTGGCTTAGAATGACGCTGTCTCATAAGATGAGCAAGTTCAGCCTCACTGACCTGGAAACTTCACCGAAGAGGCCAGGTGCTGGATGGCTTCCACACCAGCACACCCAGTAACGCTCCTTCTGACAGGGGCCCAGGGTGGCAGCTGCCGAGGTGCCTGGGCCAACGAGCTAACAACAGCTATGTGGGCTTTACTTATCCTCAAGGTCCTGTCTAGCGAAGGAAAGTGGTACCAGATTCCCATATGTCGGAGTGATTATTCTTCAAATTTAAAACTTAGTTCCTCTTAGCGTATGATTTGTTGATTTTGGCTAGAGAAGACTGTCTCCTGGCTTGAACCGGTACATGGAAAACTCTGCCCCTCAGCCCTGCTCCCCCCCCACACACACATACACACACACATCTCATCACCCTCTTCCTTCTGTGCAGCTCACAGGAGTTGATGCAACATGGCAGGCAGGAGCGCCCACGCTCCCTCACTAGTTTCCCCACAAATGGCAGCGGCTTGGGTCGTCTGCACCCTTTCTGCAGGACAGGACACCTCAGTGATGGCCCTACCGCGTATGCCTCGTCCCTTGTCCTGCTGCACAGCACACCGCTGTGTAAATGCCATAGTTCATTCGGCCGTCTCCAATGGTGGACAGTTACGTGGCTTCCGGTCTTCTGCTGCCAGACTCCGAGCGATTGGGACTAACTCATCCGTACATTAACGTAGCCACACACGAGCGTATCTGGGCATGGCACTCCCTGCAAGGTGCAAGGGAACAAATTGTTGGGCACTGCCAAATTGCCCTCCCAAAGGGGCTATAGCTTTTTTAAAAAATATTTTTAATTGGTTTTTAGAGTGACAGGAAGGGAGAGGGGGGAGAGAGATATATATAAATATTGATGTGCCCTGACTAGGAATCAAACCTGCAACCGTCGGTGCACAGGACGATGCCCAACCAACTAAGCCACTCCCGCCAGGGCTAGCTTTTGTCCTTAAAACCGTTTCACTGATCACAGATTTAGTGACAAGAGATGAAGAGGGTGGCAGTGCAGGTGCTGTGCCGGCTGAGATGCCAGCGCACGACTGCTCTGGAATGACCAACAGAACGATTGCTCAGCTACAGGCGACGGGGCGTGGGGGACTTCCGGTGCTGTGTCCCCTCCTCACTCCTCGCTCCTCTCAGCGGGGCCCTGGCCTGTCGGGCGGGGTCCAGGTGCCCAAGCAGGGGGTCTCCTGTTTCCTGCCTCACCTGTCGGAGGCTGGCCAGGCATTTTTCGTGGATTCCAGAAGGTCCCTCACCATAAGCTCCTCCTCAGGCCAGTTTGAGGGGCTTCTCCTAAACCAGCGGTTCTCAACCTGTGGGTCGCGACCCCTTTGGCGGTCGAATGACCCTTTCACAGGGGTCGCCTAAGACCATCCTGCATATCAGATATTTACATGACGATTCATAACAGTCGCAACATTACAGTTATGAAGTAGCAACGAAAATAATTTTATGGCTGGGTCACAACATGAGGAACTGTATTTAAAGGGCCAGAAGGTTGAGAACCACTGTGACCTAAACCAACCGCCTGGAGACACCCAGCACACCTGCCCAGGTGGGAGCCACGTGTTGAGGTGATGTTAGAAATTTTTGTTGCGTCCGTGTCTTTTCCGGTTGCATTTTAAGAGTTAAAACCGAAGTTTAGCTTTGTTCCCTCTTTGGAAAGAAGCCGGCTCCTCACGGGGAGTATTAAGAATTCGGTCTTATAGTCAGAGGGGCGAAAAGGAATTGCTCATCCAAAACCACAAGACGGATTTATGTTGGGAAAAGGGAGACCTGGCGGGTGCTGGCAGAGCCTGCGGGAAGCGGAGACGGCGGCTCTTCCTGGACCAGGCGTGGCGGCCGACCCTGGCTCAAGGGAAAGGAAGGCCTTTGCTTTTAACAGAGGAGTCAGATGCCTTTGTCTTTGTTCTTCTTCTAATAAAGGAAGGATCTAGCTAGCTGACCAGGGATTAGCTAGGATTAAGGGCCGGTTTACTCTGCAATATTTCTACCTGCCTGTGTGCATAGACTGGGCTTAGCAAAGGTAAGTAATAAAGGGGGCATTAGCATGGGGCTGGGCCGCGAGGGACGCCGGCTGCTGCTGTGCCAGCCTGGGCCTCCCCTCCCCGCGCTGGAATTCCACATGGTTTTGAACTTTAATTTTCGATTGCTCCAGACACACTGCAAATAGCCCTGATTTGGGGTAATTTCCTTTAATGGCGAAGTTGATTAGGAATCCAGGTTCTACCCGATGAAGAGGCTTATTTACCGCCGGCCGTACAGTGATGGCGGAGACACGGTGAAGCCACACAAAGGGCACAGAGCGGAGTCAGGACAAGGGCCGCGCCCGCCGTGGCGGCTGGGGCCGCTTTCAGCTGCGTGGTTAAATTTAACTCAAAGGGCTGGGAGGACAATTTGATTAATTTTGTATCTCGGCGGAAATCGGAGCGCCTTAGAAGATCAAGGCTTCGGAGTTCTCCTGGGAGAGACATGGCCGCGAGGCACAGAGAAAGCTGCCTCTCCCGCGTGGGAGGAAGACATACTGTGCCACTTCCTCCTCCACCTTGGGGAAGTTTACAAACATTTGCAAGTTGTCAGAAATAATTAGTCTAAAATGGTTCCATGTGCCGCGGAGGGAAACGGCATGTGCCGTGTTGAGATCAAAGGGCTGCTCTTGCCTCTTGTGAATCCAAAAGAAATTCGTTTGAAAGTAACTCTCAGGAAGAAGGTGGATTCTGTGGAGGCTGATGGCAGGGAGGGGGCGGAGGGTGTAGACAGCAGGTCATCAGGGAGGAGGCTGGGAGGCTGAAGCCGCCTCCAGAGAAACCAGGATGGGGCTGGAAAGGCCAGGACGCCGCCCCTCGGGGCCCACAGCCCCAGGGCCTGTTCCTGAGCCAGCGAGGGCCCTGTGCCACCTCCTGGGTGCAGCTGGTCCCGTGAGCTTGACCTTGAAGGTGGGAGTGAGTGCCTGCACCTGAACTTCCACAGATACAGCGAGAGCGGGGCTGGAGCGTGACAGGCTGTGTTTCCGCCCCCGCGTTGCCATCTCACAGACGTAGACCCTGGACAGGCCACTCGTCCCTTTGAGCCTCAGTCCACTCCTCTAAAACGTGGCCCAGAGCCGTCCTCCCTTCCCCCCTCTCCCCCCTCCAGCGAAGGGAGGGCTGCAGTAGGGGACGGACTTGGTGCCTGGCCCAGCATAAGCTCCGGCCCTGGCGGCTCTGTTTGCCACTCCTTTCCTGAGGGCTCATCTGTGCCAGGCGCGGGGGCGGCCCCGAGGGCTCACTCAGAGCTGGGAGTCTGGCTCCTCATTATAGGGAGGTCAGAAAGGCCAACTCACTGCACACCCACTGGACTGTCCTGTGTGAATGGTGCCCCCTAGAGGTGAGCCACAGAGCGGCCTGAGAAATGACTCCAATGAGAGGGCTGGGAGAGGCTCATAGGCGAGGCCCTGACTGCCTGGGGGTGCATGGAGGCCGCAGGGGAGCTCTGCTTATAGGATCAGGAGCCAGAAGAGGGTGAGAGGATGAAGACTTGATGGTCAAAGGAAGCAGAAGATACAGCGGAGCCAAACAACCAGAGTTCTCCCTCCAACACTTACCTGTTTTTGGCATTTATTTATCCTTTTTGGCAACGGCTGTTTGTTGCTACGTTTAACAGAGGGTTGATGTCTGCAGACCCGAACCCTTCTCCTCGGAGCCACTCTTCCCTCGTGCTCACTGTCTCCCTCCCACACTCTCAGGGCTCTCAGCCCCTGTTCCCGAAGGAGCCACGTGGCCCCTCTGCAACACGTCTCTTTCCAGCCTCTCCCACCCGGGCCTCTCGTCTCCTTGTGCCGGACACAGGGACAGCCGCCCAGCCCGAGGTATGGCCTGGCGGCCGCAGGGGCACAGAAATGAGAACCAAGCTCTTCCCTGTGCAGGTGGAGCAAGATCGGATCCTGGATGTTGTCTGGTCCCTCTGAGGACCCCGAAAAGCAGACACCGAAGCATCTGCTTGAATGTCCCACACGCAATCCTGGAACACCCCGTGCGACGTGGACCGATGTGCTAACAAACAAAGCCAAACAACTCCAAGCAACAGGCCTATGCATTGGAGCAGGTAGAGCAAACCCTCCAGAACGCTCCACGGGGCACCGGTGACAAAAACACGAACCAGTTCAATCCCGCGTCTTGTCAGAGAAGGCTCTGGGTTTGAAACTCCCTGCCTGTGCTTCCTGCTCTGAGATGGAGGTCCTGGGGGCGTTCACTCTGAATGGAGACGATGTTACAAAGAAAAATGAAAGCAAAGGTGAGTGTGCCTTTCCAGGTCTGCGCATTGCCCTGGAGCAGGAGAGAGACTACATCCTGGGGGCCTGGGAATCCTCCAGGTGGGAGAGGCTACAGCCTGTGAATTCTGCTGGCCGGAGAGAGGATTACAGCCTGGGGGCCTGGGAATTCTCCAGGCAGCCTGGTGGGCAGACGATAGAGGTTGCTAGAGCAGCCACTCCTTGAGTGGAAGGAAGGCATTTCTATGGCTTTTAAGCATTTTAAAATTGATTAGGCTTACTTTCCTAGTGGGAGGAAGCTTGCCCCGACTGCTTGAAACCATTAATTTGCTTGGAGGAACCACGGGCGTGAACCGCATAGGGACACGTTACACCGTCTTCGGGCCTAATAATCAGTGTGAGTTCGTTCTCACCTAGTAACCCGTGTGGCTGCAGAGCCCACCGCTGGTGACCCACGCAGTGCGCCCGGAGCTACACGTGTGCATGGAGGTAGCAATCTGTGGCTGGCCCTGCATCCCACCTCCTGCTGCCCCTGGCTGGCGGGGTGCATCTCTGGTCATGTATCTAATGTGGTGGAGGGTGCATGGGCCCTGAGGGCTTGTGCAGTCTTCCTGCGTCAAGGAATTGACCGCGTGTGAGTGGTGGGGCTTTACTCAGAATTGCCCCTCCTCCTGCCAGGTTCCCAGCCCGCCCAAACCAGCCCACTGCTAGGCCAGCCTGATTCTACCGCCTGACCCCAGGTGAGTGACAGCTTCGCCCTGCTCCCCCGGGAACTCCACTCTCCGCCTCCCTCACCTTTGCCCGAAGGCTTCTGGGGTGTCCCAGACCCACGCAGCCTCTCTCCCACACACTAGCACCTCTGAGCGCCGGGTCTCCTTGCAGGTGCAAATATGCCACAAGCCCCTGGCTTAGCTCAGCTCCTAGTGGTCTCGCGCTTCCCTTAGGAGAAAGGACAAAAGACCCACAGGCGTGAGGTCCGCCCTGCTGCGCTTCCTCTCCAGACTCAGGTGACAAACTGGGCTCCCCAAGGTGTCTCCTGTCACTGCTCAGGGCCTTCACACGGGCGAGTCCCTCTGCCAGGGGCTCACATGTTCTTGGTGACTCCTGTCCTGTCCTGGCTTCACCGGAAGCTGCTTCCCCAGAGGCCTCTGTGGCCCCACAAGCCGCATCAGCCCGCACACGTGGCTCAGCGCTCAGCCTCTCTCCCGAGGCTCCTGCATTGGGCTCCAGGACCGACACCCTTTGTATGGCTTCCTCCGTCTTTGGACCATAGCAGCTGCTCAATAAATACCTACTCCTCCCCTGAGAAATGAGGGCTCGAGAGCTCCGTAAGTTAGGGTGTCTCCCTGCCTTATAACACTCCATTCAGTCCTCAGATTAGAGGCACATTCAAACATGTTATGTGATGACGTAAAAATGGGCAGGAAAAATGGTATCTCAACCCTGAGGGGATCCCAGAAGAGGAAATCAACCTCTCCCAGTCTTAGCAGCAGCAGGTGAATCCATGGTACCGAATGGCCACCGCATGCATCCTGGAACATTCTGGAAACAGTCCTCACCCAGTGGAAAACCTGCATGAAGAAGCTGCTGGTCAGGAGCAGCAGATGTGGGTCTTACAGTGTTTATTTAATGCCCGTGTCACAGAGATCCTAATGGCCAAATATCTCAAGACAAATGTGCACTTTGGAATGGAAAATGCCTCTTCCTTTTTTCTTCAGTGTGAAAGCAATATATTCTCATTAGATTCCCGCAGCATTTGCATTTTTATGTGTCTGTAAAAGTCACAGCCCCTCCAGTGAATCCCCCAAATCTCCAGCAGCGTTTTCTCCTACAGATGCATGCTAGCGTCTCATTGTTAACTTATTTTACAAAACCGAGAGCAAACTGAAACCTCCTTGTCCCTCTTGCTCTTCTTACTTAACAAATTGTGGCTACTTTTCTGGGAAACTGAACACCAACCTCGCTCTTTTTTGCTTTTCTCTGCTGTTCGAAACAATGGCATGGCCATTGCTTACTTAGCCAGCCCTGTGTCGGTGGAGATTGGGTGCTCTCCATTTTTCACTGCTATGAACCATGCTGCAAAGACCATTAAAAATGTATCCATGTCCTTGCATAATTGGGCGAGGCTTTCTGCAGGATGAATTCCTCCCTAGAAGTAGAATTCATGGGACAAATGGCACGAACATTTTCAATATTAATTGGCATCGCCGAATTGTCACCCCGGGAAGGTTGTGAAAAATGTATATTCTTAATGATCTGCGGGAACTTACAAGAGAGAGGGTGGAAGTGACAGGAAGCCCAGCTCGGAATGGTTTACACGAAAGCGTGCCGTGGAGATCTGCTGCAAGTGCTTCTGTCAGAGCGGCGTCTCTGCTCCCGGCTCAGTGCTGCTGGGCGCTGCATACTTGGCTGGTTGGCAGACAGGTTCTTCCCTCATGGTCACAGGGAGGCTGCCAGTGGCAACTGGGCTACCTGCCTAAGTCCACATCGTGGGAGGAGAGCTTCCAGCACAAGCCCAGGTCCCTCCGACAGGGTGCCCACTCTGATTTGTGTCACATGCTCACCCCTGAGCCAGTCAGCATGGCCAGGCCACGGTGACCAGGAGCTGGGTTAGGGCAAGGACGGGCACATGTTGCAGTCTAGGCTGGAGGTGGGCTCTGCTCACACCTTGTGGAGGAGAATGGGAGTCAGGACTGGTTTCATGGGGTGCACCCCGGGCCTGCCCCCACGCTCAGAAGAGCCCCACATTTCCATTTCACACTGGAGACCCACCAGTCATGTGGCCAGTCACAGATGAAAACTGGGCTGTTTCTGGAAAAGGGGGAATGGAGCCGAGTTGGCAAAACGCACACCTGCCCTGCAATGGCCTGCGAGAGCCGCTCGGACAGCCCCAGCTTCTCCGAGAACAGCGCTCTCCCTTGCTGACTGCAGTCCTTCTGCCTGCGTGGAAGTTTTCCGACGCTAAGCGCACGCGTGGCCTCCAGTCCTGCCTCCCACCTCTGAGCGACGCTGTCTGCCCCCCTCGGGCTCTGGGAATCAGCCTGCACCTGGCCCAGGTCATGGACGTGGTGCTCTTCTTAAAGTGCGTAGCCTCGTTGTGTTGGTATAAAAACATCACTGAGTGAAAAGGAAAAACCCCAGTTCACAAGAACAAGAAAGCTGAAAGGATGCGCCCCAGCTCCATCCACTTCTTAGCAGCCGCCAGTGTAATGGGAAATCCTCAATCAGAAAATCCCAAGGCTTAGGGCGATGCTTTTTGAAGATTCTTATAAATTGGTAACAGCGTGGTGTAGTGGATGACACAGTTTCTTAGTCTGCTTCCTTTTCACAAGGAACCCAATTATTCCCCCTAATTAAGGAGCAAGGTGGACACTTAAATGACACCTACGTATTTCTGACGTGCTTGCCTCCTCTGCACCCTCATAAATGGTCCCGTCCATCCATTTCAGTGAAAATCATAATGGCCCATCTTCCAGAAAAGTGATTAATATTTAATTTAGCTATCAATATGTGAATATATTCCCTTGTAAAAAAAAAAAAGAGAAATAAACCATTTCAAATGAGGGTGAAGTCCTTTCTGATTAAATCTCCCCTCCCTCCTCCTTCACTCATTCTCAGTCCTGACCTTTCTCAGAGGTAGACACTGTTATCACTTTGGTCGTCTTCTAGAATGTTCTATGCATTCACATATCTATCATCTATCTATCATCTGTCTGTCTACCTACCTGTCTACATATAGATACCTATTTTCTGTTTTATTTTGATGTAAGAAGCATCATCGTGCATGTCTATTTTGACTTTAACTCTGCCTGGCTGGTGGGTTTCCGCGGAACCGCGTGCAGCTGCATCTCTTCCTCTCAGCTCAGGAGAGGGGGCTGTGGACACACCTCACGCTGCACGCGCCTCAGCCCTCTGACTGCAGGCGTGGCCATCCTCACAAGCTCACAGCAGGAGCCTTGCATGTGCCCTGAGGGCAGTGGGCTGTCTGGCTTGGGTGCAAGAGTGTTAGGAGGCCGTGGGGTGTGGCAGTTTGGGGTCCCCGTGAAGTGGACTCTGAGATGGCTGAGGTGGGCTGTTCTCAGGATCCACACATCTGGGGAAGTCGAGGCAGTGAGGTGGGGCTGAGGGGACCTTAGGCTGTGATGAAGCTGCCCTCAGGTTGGGGGATCACTTCAGAGTTGTTGGGAGCAGAGGCCTTCAGTCCATCACTGGGTGTGGGCTGCCCGGGAGGGGCATGGTCTTGCTGTCCTCAGCAGCAATCCCAGGGATGGGGAGGGCAGGGCGTGGTGGGCAGGGATGGGGAGGGCAGGGCGTGGTGGGCAGGGCTGGGCCCTCAGCCCCGACACTGGGGCAGCCTGAAGACCAGAGGTTGGGCCATCAGGACGGGGTGTGGCAGAGCCCAAGGCTCTCGGGGTCCTGACACATTTAAAGGTAGATTGCCTTGAAAGGGCATGGGCTTGCAGGGGGTGGAGTTGCGAGAGGATGGGTCGCCCCATGTGGTGAGCCGGCACAGCCATGGCATACTCAGCCCCAGGGCACCTTATGTGCCACACCAGCTCAGCCAGGTTCAGTGACCGTGAGAGGGGGCATGAAGGATGGAGAAAAGACAGACAAGAGAATAAAAGCTGGGTCTGGGTGGGACACTGCTCCTGGATGGAGAGATAGAGCCACAGACTACCAGCCGTGTCTTTATTTTATAGCCAGATTCCACAAGGCAGAGTAAGGACCTGGTCAAGATGTTTACAACATTCTCGTGGGTTTTGATTCTACTCAATTACATGCACCTGAACTCTATCAAGCCCACATCACTCAGGCACGTGGGGCCACGTGTTCGGACCATAGGTTCAAGCTTACACTATAGCTGTTGGCTATAATTGTGCTGGGAAGGCCCTGCCCTCCAAGCTGGGACTTGGACGTGGCAATGAGAGGACTGTGCCCTCTCATCAGTCCGAGGCTTGAACCTGTCCAAACCCTGTAGCCGCTCTCCACAACCCCAGACAAAGGCAACAGAACCACGCCTTCCCCTTCAGTGTCCATGGCTTTCAAGGCGATAGCGCACACTCTGCCCAGGGCCTGACTTACGGATGTGGTGAGGCGGTGCGTGGAAACTGTCACTCTAACACACGCTGCTCTCAGAACTCAAATAGATTGGGGTTTGATAACTTATTTTTACACTATAAACTTTATTCAACATAAGTGGAAATCATTAGCTGAAACACTTAATTAAAACCATGGCCAAATTAGATAAATGCTAAGGAGAGTGCTCTGAATTTATTGCCCAGTGATCTATAGGCTTGCTCAGTAATACACTCCTGGAACCTCCGAGTGAAGCTATGAAATGCTTCATATGAACCAAATGGCCACAGTTAGTGATGCTCTGACCCAATTTACTTGCTAAGCCAACAAGCCTGTGGAGAGAAGCTGCTAACTTCACGGATGACAGCCACAGGACAGAAGCCCGCACCTGCCTGAAAACAGACCCTGTAGCAGCAGCAACTTACTGCCCCGGAGGCTCGGAGGTGAAAAGTTTGCCACATCCGTCAACCAGGCTTGGACCTTCCTTCCCGCAGAAGCAGAGCAGGCCCCTCCGTCCCTCGTCCCTCGCTGTGATTTGCGTGGGGCCAGGCAGGAGCATGAGGGTGGCCTGATGCACCTGCACGGGCAGTGGTGGGAGGCTGCAGGTGTGCACTCTGGAGGCGTGGCCCTCAAGGCACCCAGCCGCCCCCCTGCTCTTCCCCTTAGAGCAGTGGTTCTCACCTTGGCTGCACATTAGAATCACCTGGGAATCTTTTTAAAACCCTGATTTCTGGGCCTCATCCTCCGGAAATTCTGTTTCTTTGTTATGGGGTGGGGCCACAACATTAGTAACCAAGAAACAGAATTTCCGGAGGATGAGGCCCAGAAATCAGGGTTTTAAAAAGATTCCCAGGTGATTCTAACGTGCAGCCGAGGTTGAGAACCACTGCCTTAGAGTCTTGTCAAATGGTCACTGCCTGCAGGGGGCTGCACCTCCTGTTTCTCATTCATAAGATTGGAACTGTCAGGCTTCCAGTTATTTTGCCAGCAAAATGGGTTTATTCAGGAACTGCAGAGAATTGCAATTTGGGACAAACCAATCAATAAGTGATAAATTAATAATTAAGAAATATGGCCTTTTCAGGTATATTGATGGGCATTTTGATATTCATAAAATTTCTTTCTTGCAGTTGTTACCAAGGCTGAATCCTCTGAAGCCACAAGGTGAAAACACAAGATTCTCCCCCAAACCACGCACTCTTCACAGTATTGAACATATTCCTCCCTTAGAAAGGAGCCAGCTGTTCTGGCCAGGTAGCTCAGTTGTTTAGAGCGTTGTCCCCATACACTAAGGTTGTGGGTTCGATCCCTGGTCAGTGCACATACAAGAATCAACCAATGAATGTCTCTATAAGTGGAACAACAAATCGATGTTTCTCTCTCTCAAAATCAATAATAAATTTAAAGAAAAAAATTTTTAAGGAGAAGACTACCGTTTGCATACAAATGCTTTTTGTTGATCAGCTCAAAAAATCAACCCGTCTCTCAGCGAGCAGATTGTCATTCAGACCATCACTAATTTCCAGTGACGTCTCGTGGGCCGTAACAGAGGCTCAGAGCTCTTTATTCCAGAGGAAATGGTGTTGGAACACGGTTTGCATCGACCTCTTTCAAGCTCTGGTCCCTGTGTTGTTACTAGTAATAACGCTGCTTCCTGCCAACACCATGCTTCCCTCCTGCGCTTTGCGCCAAGCTGTGGCTTGGAGTGGAAGACACGTCAGCCCCAGTCCCGCCTGGCGCAGCGGGCCGGCCGGCCCCAGGCCGCTCCCACGGCAGTCTTACATCACCTTTACGAGTACATCAACTTACCTGCAATTAAGCTGAGATTGTCTCATAAAATCTGGTGACATTTGAGCTTACAGTTTATGTCCTAGTAAAAGGCTCCAAATGTTATTGCCGTAAGAATCCATGTGACAACCCAATATAACCTGTATTTCAGACTAGACAGCTGACTGTTTAGAAATGGTAGGGCAGGGAAATGGAGGCACCAGGGGTCATGGCTGTTGAGGATTCCTGAGGGCTTCGTTTTCACTGTCAAGTTCCCCTTCTAGGACTCAAAAAGCTCAGCTCACCCTTCTTCCCTCCCCGCCTTCCTTCATCCCTCCTTCCCTCTCTTTCTCCCTCCCTCCCTTTCTCCCTTCCTTCCTTCCTCCCTCCCTCCTTCCCTCCCTCCCTTCCTTCCTGCTTCCCTCCCTTGACACATCTATTGGTTGCAACTGGGATGGGGATTGAACCTGCAAACCAGGTATGCGCCCTTGACCTGGAATCAAACCCCACCACACCACAACGCTCTAACCACTAAGCAACACTGGTCAGGACTCCTTGACCTTTATTTATTAATGTGCAATCTACACTCAGAACCGGTTTTCCGTGCACAATGCTGTGCTGCTAACCCCAGGTGCTACATGGCGCAGGAGCACTCATGCAGAACTGAAACCTGGGGCTGCCCCTCCAGCAGCAGCTCCCCTTCCCCACCCCGCCTCTGGCCTCCGCCATTCTCCTTCCAATCTCTGAATCTGACCGCTCCGGGTCCCTCATATAAGAGGAATCTCACAGCCTTTGTCCTCTGTGACTGGTTAATTTCACTGAACGTAACGTCCTCCGGGCTCATGCTGTGGTCGCATGTGGCAGGGTTTCCTTTCAAAGGCTGACGCGTCCCCTCAGGTGATATACCGGCAGCACTGGCTTCTCCAGGCGGCGCATGGACACCGGTTGTTTTACCGTCTCGGCTGCGTGAACGCGGCCGTGATGAACACGGGGCGCAGATGCCTCTTCATATCCCGATTTCAGTTCTTTGGACAAATGCCCAGAGTGGAATTGGGGGGTGGAAATGGTCACGATGCCTGTTGTCATGGGCTTTGAGTTTGGGCCACAGACATGGGCGTTGATGAAGTCTCAGAATCTTTCCGGCGAGTGTTCCTGGTGCTTAGAACGTTAGGCTCCGAACCCCGCTCCCGAAAGGTGGCCTTCACCGTAACCAAGTGGACAGCTAGCTCCGAGGTCCCCGAGGAGTGCCCCTCCACCCCACCGGGACTTCTGCAATGTCTGTGGACATTATGGGGTCACACCTTGCAGAGGAGGGGTGTGCTACAGGCAGGTAGGGCTGGGGGCCAGGATGCTGCCGGGCATCCCACATGCACAGGCCAGCCCCACCCCTGAGAGAGCTGGTCCGAATGTCTAAGTGAACCTACCTGCTCAACAGCCTGACTTTCCAAGGTGGCTGCCGAGTGGCCTCATGTTTTCTCCCTGAATCGTGATTCTGCTCCGAAAGTGACGGGCCTGCTCTGATGAAAACGCAGGGTGAGGTCAGGGGACCGCCAGCCCCGGACCCCTGCTGGGGCGGGACAAAGCAGGCAGCAGCCAGAGACAGCTCAGGCACCTGGCGTTTGCGGAGGCAGGGGGCAGGGGGCAGGGGGGCAGGAGGCAGGGGGCAGGAGGTAGGGGGCAGGGGGCAAGGGGCAGGAGGCAGGGGGCAGGAGGCAGGGGGCAGGGGACAGGGGGCAGGGGGCAGGGGGCAGGGGGCAGGAGGCACAAAGATGGAGTAAGCAGCCGCCGGAGTCTGGGGAAGCAGGGCAGGATCCTCAGCTCCATGGAAGGAGGTGCAGCGTCGAAGCAGCGCCTTCACAGAATGCACATCCCCTGAGAGAAAACACACAAAAGCAGTGCATTTGGAAGCAGCCTCCCAGGGCCCCCAGGATGCGCGGCTCCGAGCGAGCTGTAGGTGCGCGGTGAAGTGTGGAGTATTCCATGTCTCTCAGGCCTTACAAGCTTACAGACTCCAGGAATGAAGCTCATGCATAGACCGCTCTGGGGCTCGCCTGTCCGCGCCATCCCGGTGCGGGGCTGGGCTATAGAGTGCTGAGGGGGACTGAGTGGGACCCTGTGCCCGGGCCACTGTCCAGCCCTCCCCCGGACGCAGTGTGCACCCGCCTCCCTGCGGCTCGGAGCGCCAGCGCCTAAGGAGATGCTCACCCTCCTCCCGCGGCTCTGTTCCAGACAGGGCTTACCACACACCAGAGAGCGCGCCTTTCCACGGAGTCTGCAGTGTCCTGAGCACGAAGAGGATGAACAGCTCTCAGTTGAGGAACATGGGTCAGATGGGGGCTGGGATGGAACATCTGAGCTGATGGGATGTGGAGAGAGGCTCCGGGAGCCCTGCCGCAGCTCTGAGCTCCTCCGGACCCGTGTCAGAAACGTCCAGGTCAGAGACTGCGGTCCTGTTTGAATTGACGAAAAAGCCAAATTGCCTGGAGCGCTGGTTTCTGCAACTGTTTCCACCGGGCTTGGGAGGTGGGGGGCGGGGGGGCAGGGTGTAGATCCCTTTGCAGGCTAGAGAGAGACCCCACCCCTCCCTCCCGCTCCTCTTCTATCTGGTAACTTGAGATGCCAAATAAGATTTTTGTGCAGAGGAAACCCCAAATGACTATGATTAACTCAAAGGGGGAGGAGCTGTTAATTAAAATATCGGCTTTAAACTATTTAAGAAGGAGAAATCAATTTGTTCACTCCTTAATGCTGGAGGCTTGGAATTCAGGAGTAAAAGGACCCTGTCGTCAAACAGGCCTCCGTCAAAACGGAAGTGCCCGTGCCCTTTCCCCTATGACCTTACCCCGTGACCTCACCCGAGCCTCCTTTTCCTCATCTCTATTGGAAGAAGCAGCCAGAGTCTGAAGGGCACTCGGGGACGACAGGCAGTCCCGCCCAGAGCTCCCGGGCCGCGGAGAGAGGCCGGTGAGTGCACAGCGTCAGCCTGAGGAGAAGGGGGTGCTGGGCTGCGTGGAGATCCTGGTTCCAGGCTGGGTTCCTATCGAGCTTTCTAGTCTTCTTTGGCAGCAAGCGACAGAAACCTGCGATATTTTAAGCAGCAAAGGAGTCTACCGGAAGGCTGTTGGGAGGCTGGTTCACAGCATGGACGGAAAGCTCAGAACCAGGAGCCCCTCCAGCACAGAACTCAGCTGAGAGCACTGCTGGGCATCAAGCAGGTGGGACCTGCTGTCTTTGGATTTCCCACCCACCCTGTTGGAGAAGCCAGCCTGTCCCTCATCGGAGCAGATTGCCTTCACGGAGATGCCCTGAACCTGGGCACAGGGAGCAGAGGGCCTTCGTGGAGATGCCCCGAGCCTGGGCACAGGGAGCACATGGCCTTCACGGAGATGCCCCGAGCCTGGGCACAGGGAGCACATGGCCTTCACGGAGATGCCCCGAGCCTGGGCACAGGGAGCAGAGGGCCTTCACGGAGATGCCCCGAGCCTGGGCACAGGGAGCAGAGGGCCTTCACGGAGATGCCCCGAGCCTGGGCACAGGGAGCACATGGCCTTCACGGAGATGCCCCGAGCCTGGGCACAGGGAGCAGAGGGCCTTCACGGAGATGCCCCGAGCCTGGGCACAGGGAAGGCCCCAGTAAATCCAGATGCCAGAGCCAAAATGCTCATGTCCCCTGCAGGCCTCGGTGACCTGGGCTCCCAGCTCCCCCTCCCCCGTACCCAGTGCCGCCCTCCATTGGGAATGAATCTGCCGTCCTCTGCCGCCCAATGAGAAAGGACTGTCAGTTTGGAGTCCGCCGCCCCCGAGTGTTTATGTGAAGTGGGATTTTGCAGAAGCGCCCCCGCCACTGCAGATATTCCTCCTCCAGGCGGGCGGACAGGCAGCAGGTGGCAGCTACTATCAGGGGGTTTGGGAGTCTTTCTAATGGTGCACTGCACACGTTGGTCTGAGATCTCAGTTTCCAGGTCAACTAATCAGCCGCGTCCCCAGGAACAACGTGTGAACAGTCGCCTCCAGTGTCCTCCACGGCAGGCCGCCACGCGTGGTGTTTCCTCACGCAAACATGCCCGGCTCCCCCCCGTGCCCCCGTGCAGCGACATCCTTATTCTGTGGGGAAAGTCTCAGATTTGTTTCAAAAGTATCTTATTCGGTACAATGATATGAAGAAATCTAGAGAAAAAGAATAACACAGGCATATTGATCGGCTAATTAAAAAAATAGGCTTGCAAAACTGAGAGACGCACACACCTCTGAGCCTCCAGCTTATGAAATATTTATTCAGTGGCAAAGAAGACACTGAAGTCGGAAATGAACTTTGCAGAGTAATTACTTTTGATGCCAGCAAAATGCATCCAAAGGCCTTTAGGTAAACATCACAGCCGAGAGGCACGAGGTGGATTGTAAAGGGACGTTACGCTTTTAAAGGCAACAAGGGATGGATCAAAGCAAGCAACCTGTCCACGGGCCTGTCAGAAGGGCTCCTGCGTGGAATTTTCTAGGAGCTGCTGCTGAAGAACAGAGCAGAGACGTGAAGAGGGGAAGAGGAGATGTGATGGATGGCGATTCAGAAAAGCTACCGGCAAGAAGAACAGAGCGGAGCCTCCTCCTGCGTAAAGAAACTCTAAACAATGCATTACATTTGAAAACAGAGCATGTGCCACTAATTTTGATAAAGATCCTAAAAATGACATTAAAATGGAGATAGACTCAAACTAGGCATCTCCTGGGACAATGTCACTTGTTATGTTGCCTTTGTTTTCCGTTTTGTTCCAGAGCTCTCGCTCTCCTGCAAACAGCTGTACGGTCAGCGCTCCCGGCGGGAAGAGGCCGTTCCAGGGAGGGCAGCATTTCTGGGTTTAAATGGGTCCTGGGGAGGCTGCTGTGTGGGAAGCACTGGCCTCGCCCGGCCCGGGGCCTGCCCGGGTGCTGCTGCCGGGCGGCTGCTGTGCTCCCTCATCTTCGGTTTGCGCCTGTGTCAGAGCAGCAGGCCATTCCCATGCTTCAGGGTCATTTCTAAAGTGCCCTGTGGAAAGTGATCTTGTTCTGAGTTAATGTGTGACTCACGCCTCATGAGGGGAAGCAGAATTTGCCACCCGAGAATCTGCCTTCTTGGGATACTGATGATTTTAAGCTGATTCTTCTTAAAAAACAAAAGATTCGGGAAGAAACCCTGGCCTTCCCTCCAGCTGCCTAAGAGCTTTGATGGAGGCCCGTCCAGGAAGGAGCTACTTCACGGGGAGCAGGAGTGACGAGCAGGGAGGGACCCAGCAAACCCCGTTGCTCCAAGTTCCCTCTGAGTCCCACTGTGACATATGGCCCAGCAAACGTTCGTTTACAAACGGCTGCTTTTCTATCTTCATGTGAATTGCTTCCTGCCCTCTGAGGTCCCCCAAATACAAACATCCCCCCGACCTTAGCTCAGGACCATGTACTAGTGTACCCTCAGCTGCCTGGTTTGTCCTCAGGGCCAAATTCTGACGGACTCCCGCCCCCCCCCAACCCCCGCCGTATGTGCATATGTCATACATTTGGTCATTGTCTCCTGTTAATCTGTCTCATGCAAATTTGATTATTAGTCTGGCCAGAAGAATTTAGAAAGTTTGGAGGAAAATTATTTTTTCTTCCCCACACCCACACGGCTCAGTTTTCCTGGGTCCGCACAGACCAGACCCACTCGGAGGTGATCTGGTGACTTCAGAAGAGGAAGAGCTTGTCCTACAGCCACAGTCATCCAGGTGCAAGGGACACACCTTCAGCATTTCACCCCCGGAAACGTCAGTGTTGGGCTGGTGGAAGCAGGCTCCCTGCTTTGAGAGCTGTCATGAGAAGAGAATATTTTATAAATTTTCATAGAAAAAAAAAGGAGAAAAACTTGAACCTGTCTCTTTATTTTCACAAAAATCCCGAAACAGATTCTTATAACCCACTGTCATTCTGAAATGCTCTTCCTGGATCCCTCCTGTTGGAATCATGGGAAACTCTTTGAAAAGAAACAAAAACCTCCCTTCCCATCCCTAGCCCACAAGGAGAAGCAAAATTTCAACGTTTTTGAAAGGAAACCCTGGAACTGGTCTGCCTTTCCCCGGTTGGGTGCTGAGCGGCGGGGAAGGTGAGGGAAGGTGCAGAATACTAATAAAGATCAGCTCACTCCCAGGGAGGACTCCCCACTGGTCTCCGCCTTTGTAACTGGGAAATCGCTGTGGCTCTGAGGTGTGCTTTGCTGATCAGGGAAGCAAGCGGAGGTGTTATCTTTGGGGCACCCAATGGGGCCACCTCACTGCCCAGAGATGGGCAGGGGGACCGGCTGGGAGCAGCACATGCTCCCTGAGGGGAATGACCGGGCCTTGTGACAGGTGTGAGCAGGGAGCACTCCCAGGAGCCTCTGGGGAGGGAGTGGGTCCACAGGACAGGATAGGCCGAAGGAGCCAGGGAAGTCCCCACAGGTGGCTCCAGCCGGACCCGCCAGGGGAGCCAGGGGGTTCTCAGACTGGAGCTCATATTGCCCACAGGGGTCAGTCATTGGCTGAGGCTGCCCCGGTGGCCGTGATCCCCCGGGTGGGCACCTGTGCTCTCAGGAAGTGCAGGCAAGGCCTCTGGGAACCTCAGGCTGCCACAGGGACAAGAGGTTAGAGCAAAAGCACACCTAGCCGGGAGGGCCTGGGGCCTGTGACGAAGTGGGGAAGAATGGGACGGGATGTGGGTGGAGCCCTCGGGGGGGAGACCAGCAAGGCACAGCTGAGAGCCCGTCCTTGGCCTTGACTATGGGAGTGTCCCCAGGCTTCACAAAGCGCCACAAACCTCAGCTGTGATGACAGATAAGTACAGGGCTGGTCGCACAGGCACGGGCCAGCCCTCCCCACCTCAAAGGCCAGGAGGGGCACAGTCCTGGGAGGCCGATTTCCTCGAGGTTTGGATACTCTCGGGTTGGATACTCTCTGCATACGCCGCTCTGTATTGTTTGACTGGAAATCTCTCTCTCCGGGCAAAAGACACAAATAAAGCAGCCCATGGGCTTCCTGAGTCCCGGACCACCGCTCCAGCTGCACACTGGTTGAGGGGTCTTGAGATGAAAATCTGGCCACGATATTACATCTCAAAATACACCTCCTGCCCCCACGAGGTGGCCCACGTGCCTCCTGTCACACGAGATGGTCCACGCGCCTCCTGTCACACGAGGTGGTCCACGCGCCTCCTGTCACACGAGGTGGCCCACACACTTCCTGCCCCCACGAGGTGGCCCACACACTTCCTGCCCCCACGAGGTGGTCCACGCGCCTCCTGTCACACGAGGTGGTCCGCGCGCCTCCTGTCGCACGAGGTGGTCCATGTACCTGAAAAGGGCCACCCAGGTGCAGCCAACATGCTGCAACAGCCGCCAGTCCACAGCCAGGGCACTGGCTGGAGTGAGGGCCCGTGCCTGGTCACTCGGGATGGGATCAGGACTGGGCACTGCACACTAGAGCCACGGGTGGGCAGCCTCCAGGAGCTCACATGTCTCAGAAGCCTCAGCGTGGCGGCTCCTACGAGAGCTCTGCCCTGCTGGCCCCACCCGCTCACAGGCACTGAGATCCACGCGGGCCTGAGGGCTGAGACCAGTGGCAGAGGCACTAAGGCCGGTCAGGAAACCTGCTGGTTGGCTGACTGAAAAGGCACTTCCCCTGAATCCAGCCTCCTGCCTTTCCACGGAGCCCCATGTCCTCACAGGCATTTTGTCTGAGTTTGGCTACAACTGTCTCCTCCCTGAGATGAAAGCGATTCACTGGCTCACCTCGCTGCTTTGTACGCTGCAGAGCCCGGGTTGTTTGTGTGACTCCCTTCCCTCTTCCACCAGGAAGACAGGCAGGGCCCTTCCTCCCAGAAGATGTGGCAGTTTTGCTAAGTGACAGTGAGAAGTAATTAGCACTCGAATCCCCCTGCCTGCAACCTGTCTACAGCCGTTCCCGCTTTCCCTGTCAGACACCTCCTCCTGAGCACATGGATAATTCATGGTTCCTCCTCCTGCTGGCAGTGAGGCTGCTCGGCTGCTGCTGGAGATGGAGCTGGGTGATGGGGGGAGGCGGGCTTCCTGGAGATGGAGCTGGGTGACGGGGGGAGGCGGGCTTCCTGGAGATGGAGCTGGGTGACAGGGGGAGGCGGGCTTCCTGGAGATGGAGCTGGGTGACAGGGGTGGGGTGGGGCACGGGCTTCCTACTGGAAGAGGGTTTTCACATGTGTGACCCATTGGCAGACGGCTCACTCCAACTGGCTCCTAGGAACACAAGAGATACCCACCAACCCGCCAAAAGCAGAGCCCCGAGGATGCCTAAATTGGTTTTGGGGTCCCCCTTCCCCTTAAATGCTCTGCTTATGGCTGTTGAATTCATTCACTTGCCCACTGAGCCTTTATGGAGCCTCACTGTGTGAATGAGCCGGGCTTCTGTCCCTGGTCACCAAGCACAAACAGATTGCCGGTGGCTTCCTGTGCTCCTCAGGTGCAGAGCAGGGCCGGGAGGGAGATTTCAGAAGACGCAGCTCCAGCTCACCTGGGGCAATGCCCTTCCTACCTGCATCTGTTATTCATGGTGGAGCCATTCCCAGCCTCAGAGACTGACTGTCTAACATATACAGGTCATATGCTTATCATGCTAGGGTCTCACAGAGAAGTGGCCAGGGTCTGGGTGTATGTGCATGTGTGTGTGAATGTGTGTGATTATGTGCATGAGTGTTTGTGTACATGAGTGTATGCATGTGATGTTTGCAGGAGCTGTGTGTGAGTATGCCTGCACAAATGCGCATGATTGTGCATGTATGTCCACCTCTGTGTGCATGATCAAGGGTGCATGTGGGTGACCCTATGTCTCAGTATGTGTTCAAAAAAATGTCTGAACATATGTGTGAACATGTGTGTAAGTGCATGCATGTATGTTCATACTCGTGAACATGAGTGCGTGCACATGTTATGATGTGTATGTACACATGAGTGTGAGTGCATACCTATGCATACATGAATGCATGTGCAAATGTGCCTAGTGTGTGCATGTTGCATTCATAGAGTGCTGAAAATGTCCTTTCTGCTTATCACCATGTCTGCACCCGAAATCTTATGGAATTATGAACCCCATATGCTCCTGGAATAACTCCTCACATCTCTCACCTCACCTGCCTCCAGCCCTCCTGAGGGTGTGGGGCCTTGGAGACTTGCTTACTGCTGTGCCTGCTCTGGGCACTGCCTCCCCGTCGCTGGCAGCCTTGGTGTCCCTGACTGCCCTCCTCTCTCCAGCCACAGTGATGCTAAGGCAAGGGAGGGGTCATTCTTCCCTCGTCCTTTGCTTGGCTGCTGCTTCTAGCCTCTGCCAGACCCTCTGTCTTGTCTTGTCTTGTCTTGTCTTGTCTTTTTAAAATTTTGAATGCACTTATTTTGGCTCTTAAGGAAAGTATAACATACATGCAGAACAAGAAATCATAAAGGACAGCCTGGCAAGTTTCCACAAAGTGCACATACCCATCATATGTAGGTCAGGAACTAGACATTGCTATCCCCCCAGTGCCAGCTGCCGGCCACTGGACACTCCTCCCCAGAGATAACCGCCATCCAACACTGAAGGCCTGGATTGGCTCTGCCTGCTTTTAATTGTATATAAAGGGAGCCATACAGCAAGCCTGCTGTTGTGTGTGCCTTCTGTCACACATTTTATTTGCGGGTCCATCCTGTAGCTCAATAGCATGTCCTTCCTTTTCATTGCTGTATAGTATTTTACTGTATGCACATACCAAATTGATTTATTACTTTTATTATGGTTGGGCATTTGGATTTTTCCAGATTTGGACTATTTTTAATACTTCTATGTGATTATCCTTATGAATTCATTTTGGTGAATGCACATAGGCGTTTATGTGGGTTTATACCAGTGGTCAGCAAACTGTAGCTCGTGAGCCACATGGGGCTCTTTGGCCCCTTGAGTGTGGCCACGAAGTTTCAATCGCACTGTATGTGCGTGCCTGCACGTGGCATTTTGTGGAAGAGCCACACTCAAGGGGCCGCAGTTTGCCGACCACTGGTTTATACCCAAGAGTGAAATTCTGGGCTCCCTCGTATTCCTTGCTGGGACTCCAGCAGTGGCCTGGGACTGGTGTGCCTTGATCTATCCCAACCTGCACTCCCCATGCACATCTGCAGGGAGCCCAGCTCAACTCGGCTCAGCACCTCTCAAAGTTCCCACGGACTGTACCACATTATTCGCCTTCTAGGATGTTCTTTATGTAGTTGTCTGCAACGAATGGCCACACAGTCTTCCAAGCCACCTACTCACTAGCCACAGAATCATGACAAATAGGTGGTTATTACAACCTTAAATTTCCACATGGTTTGTGGCATTGCAAGAGGCCAGCTGGCAGACCCCACAGCCTCGCCTTCACATTCCTGCTTCAGCCACTGACAGCTCCTCCCGCCCTTGCATCTGCCTTCCAAGTCTTGCCCTACGCCGGTCTCCATGCCAGCACCCGCCTGCCCCCTTGCCTTCCTCCTGCTGTCATCTCTTCCAACCACATCATCCCTTCCTCCTTGGGATACTCAGTGTTGTCCTTGCTTCTCGTGGGCCACTGCTGTCTCCTGCCTCGTGACCCAGTGGTTGAGGGCTTATGTCTTCCCTACAGCGTGTCCCTAGCATAGGGCCGGCATCATATTCACGTCGCCATGCTTCTAGCAATAAGGATGCTCCTTTGCGGGTCTTCAGGTGCTTCACAGACATTACCTCACTCCTTCCCTGAGCGTCTCCCATCACCACCTTCAGTGGATTAGAATACCGAGGCCATGGGGGTAACCGACACCAGATGAACCCAGGTGGTCAGCTCCACGGCCATGGCTTTCCGTGAGGGCATCCCGACAGGGACGGAGGAGACACGACATACCTGCTGAGTGTCGATGGATCTGGGTCACTGGGTCCCTCACGGTTAACAAGCTGCCCTTTCCAGGCATCTCTGGCAGGAAGGGATTTAATCCAACAAGGAGAACAAGAGCAGAAACCTAAGGGTTTCCCAGTAAAAACTGCCTGGCCTGGAACACACAGAGCGTTGCTTCCTGGTCCTATAGGGTGGGGGTGCCAGGTCCTGGGCTGCACGCCTCGCCTGCTCCAGCTCAGCTCACCATGATGAAGCCCAGTCTCAGAGCGGTGACACTGTCCCAGGTCCCACAATGAGCACGGGCGCTGGGCTGTTAATTTATGTGACAAATTAATGAGCCAGCTCAGGTCAGAAGCCTCACCCTCTCTGGGACAAGGCTCTCCAAGCCTCACGTGCTGACGCCTCAGCTTGGCCAGGCCTGGCGTCGCCAGGAGGCCGGCTTCCTGCGCTGGCCCTCACGGTGATGTGCAGAACAGGTGGTGGCTGCAGGTCAGAGGACTCACTTCTCAGACGCGGTGGTGGCTGGTACAGACTTGCTGGTCAGTTTCTCGTACAGGTTTACCCAGCTACACGCTGACTTGTTGCCACACATTTCCAGCACTTTCCTCCGGTCTTGCCATGGGTGATAAATCCCCACTTCTCGGACCTCGGGGCAGCTGGCCCTCACTTCGCAGTGTTATCTAACCACGAAGCATAGAAGAGAAATGTGGCTGCAGTAACTCTCCCAGCACGGCTGCTCCCTCGTTGGGAGGGCTTCATCTTCTTGGTCTTTCTTAGACAAGCGTCACTAAGGACAGACGGGCGGGAAAGGCCTCCCCTGGAATTCGCCTGGTTGCGTGCATCGGGGTCGTTCTCCATGAGCCGAATCAGACGCCCCCAGTGACGCTCGGCTCCTTGCCGTGATCTGGAAGGACAATGGGGGGCTCTGAAGCCCCCCGGGTGGAACTGAAGAGCTCACACTGAACATTTGTGGGGCAGAAAGGCCTGAGCTGGAATCTCCCGAGGCAGAGGGGGGTGGAGGGAGCGGTTCTGGGCGTCGCTCAACCTGATATAAATGGAATTGGATGCTTTCCTTTAATTGCACATTTCATTAGGATGCTGGCTACGCCTGGAATAACATGACGCTTTTCCCTGCCTGCAGACTTGAATAATGCATTTCATTTATTTTAAATATTCTACAATGCAGGGCATGGAATTGGTGCTTCTGTTATCCATAATACCATTCACGCTGTGTGCCTAGCCCCATGTGAGAAGGCTGAGTTCTGCAGTTGTGAGTTCACATTCTGTTTTTTTTTCTGTATAATCTGTCTGCTCTGCTGACCTGCAGGTGCCTCAGTTTTCTCCTTGAGTGGGCATGATTCGTGTGAGGCTCGGGGAGATAACTTAGGAGACATGCCCGTACCACGCACACTCTGAGTGGCGCTGCTATTATTACTGCTGCTGTCATGACTGCGAGCGGGGGCGCTACACAGTGCAGGGCAAAGGAGAAGTGGGCCCACAAACACTGGTGTGAGGGGACCAGTCAGTGGGGATGGGCAGGAATATCTGGAAAATTATTTCTTAGAGAAGTTGCTTTTGGCAGAAGAATTCCTGGAGGAATGAGGGGCATTCCATAGGCAAGCATCGGGGGTGGGACGAAAGTGGTGAGGGTGGCCGACAAAGCAGGGCAGGAGCCAGGTTTGCACGCCCGCATCTGTGTGTCCTGTTGTGCAGGCGGCTGCTTTGTCCATACGTGTGCAGGTCTTGTGTCTGGAGTCCCGAGGTCTATGCTGGCATCTGTCCACTCATTTGTGTCCCAGATGCAGGGTCTAGTTCCAGGACAAAGCACTGTATGCTGGTTGCTGGTTGGGCAGATACACAGTGTGAGTGGCTCAACCGGAGGTGCTGGGCACGTGAGCAGGCGGAGCAGGGCACAGCAGGGCTGCCAGGTGGGGAGGGGCCTGCTGCGGGGCCGGGTGGTGCTGCCTTAAGAGCCTGCTTGTTATTCACAGAGGAGAGCAACATTTTGCAGAAAAAGATAAATGTTCCGTGCAATTGCACCAGTTTTCTTGTCAAATTAAAAATATGAATGGTATAGCAGCAGCTTACATTTCCTGCATTTTGTGCCACCTCCAGGAAAAAGAAGGAGAAGGGAAAAGGTGGGGAGGAGATGAAAGGGGATGAAAATCCGGGCCCAGATGAGGTGAGGCTCACTGGCTTCGCGAGTGAAAAGACTGCGGTCCCCAGGTGGAAGGCTGCCAGGAGCCCCCTGGCGCAGCCGCTGTGAGCTCACTCTCCCACTCACATAAGCGCCCCCGCTCACAGATCCTGTCTGTGTGCCTTTGTTGTGTTGTCCGAGGGGAGAGACGAGAAAGGGCCAGATGCAGGATCTAGTTCCACTGGGCCTGTGTCCCTCGCCCGTCCCGGCCCTCTTCTGACAGGCCCCGCCCCCTCCCCGTCTTATCCTGAAGCAGAGACGAGACCCACTCAAACAAACCCAGCTGGTTTCTGCTAAAGGTGAGAAAGCAACTCAAGGCAGGAAGGACAGACTCTCAACAAATGCTGGAGGAACTGGACCCATAGAGAACAAAACCCCCAAAACCTCACACCTATTCAAGGATGAACTCGAAATAGATGATGGACCTAATGTGAACCTGCAGCCATAAGCTTCCAGGGCAAAAACACAACACAGAATAAAATCTCGCATCACAGACAAGGCGAATGGTTCTCAGACTCAACACCAAGAGGGTGACCTACTTAAGATGGGGTGCACTCAGCTCCCCAGAATGGAAACCTGCCCCACGCAAGCCCAGGGAAGAAGATGGGAGGAAAGATTCACAAGCTACACATCTGGTAAAGGGCTAGTCCTCAGAATACATAGAGAATTCTCAAAACGCAACAGTGAAAAACCTTAAACAATTCAACTAGAAAATAGGCAAAGAACCGTAAAGAAATCTTTCACAGAAAGGGTATACAGAAGGCCAAGAGACATATGAAAAGATGCTCAATGTCACTAACCATCAGAGTGATGCAAATTAAACCACATTGAGGTATCACCTCCCACCTGTCAGAATGGCCGCCATTAACAAATCAACAAGCGACAAGTGCTGGCGAGGATGCGGAGGAAAGGGAGCCCTCGTGCACTGCTGGGGGGAATGCGGACGGCGCAGCCACCATGGAGGACAGTGTGGAGGTTCCTCAAACAATTAAAAATGGAACTGTCTTATGACCCAGCAATTCCACTTCTGGAAATAGGTCTTACTTGGACATTTTTTAAGTGGAAAAAATAAACTTGTTTGACAATAATAGTGTGGTTAGTGTGAATATAAGGTTACCTCATTTTCTTGGGAGGTAACATGACAACATACATTTTTAAAAAGACCTAAAAACAATAAGGGGGAAAACCCTTAGCCCAGCATCCAACCTCCACGAATTTACCCTAAGGAAACAACTGCACAAGCGTGTGAAGATATATGTGCCCTGTTATTAACTAAAATATCCTATATAATAAAAGGCTAATATGCAAATAGACCAAATGGCAGAACAACCGAACAATTGATCGCTATGACATGTGCTGGCCACCAGGGGATATACATGGAACATGGTGGGTGTTGGCAGCAGGTGGCAAAGCATGGAACATGGCGGGCATCGGCCGTGGCGGCATGGTGGAGCAGGTGAGCAGGGGCGCCAGACCACGGTGGGTGCTGGTTGTTGTCATCAGGGCGAGGCTCTGGTGGTTACTGAAAATTCTTTGCTCCTGCATGCCGAGGTCCTGCCTAGCCCTCACACCTGCTGCCACCACTGGACCCGCTTGCACCCGCTGCTAGCACTGGCCCCAGTCGCTCCACAGAGTACGTGGGAGCGGTGGCAGTGGGTGCGGCCTGTCGGCAGATGGGACCAGGGGCCGTGGCTGGAGGAGCCAGGCAGGGGCACAGAGGATGGGCTGAGACCTGCCCCTGTGCCCACTGCAGCCTCGCAGCCCACAGTTCCTTTCAAGGTGCATGGATTCGTGCACTGGGCCCTAGTTATTTATAAAAGTGAACAAACAGAAACAAGCAAAATGTCCAAAATATACAAAATAAGATTGGCTGAACCGATCGTGCACACTGAGACAATGGACAGGGGACCTCTTCCAGGTAAATCAGGTTGGCATCCCTGGGTGTCACACGGGTGTGCTGTGCAAAGCCACGTTTCCTGTACTAAAGTTCCATGAGCCCCTTTAGCGGAACCCCGTCCAGCACATGGAGTGGAGTTTGTGTCTAAAAGTGGCAGAGAGTGCTGGTTCTCAGAAAAGCGACGAGCCATGCAGTGACGGCACTGCCCTGAGGAGGTGTGCCTGGGCCAGGTCCCGCACCGGGCACTGCACATGTCTGATTTTCAGTTGCTTCGCAGCCCGGCAGAGCAGCTGCCGACCCACTGTGCAGGCAAGGAGCAAGACTCAGCCATCAGTCACGGGCGCACCCTGGGAACCACTGGCGGTGTGTGGCCAGAGCTCTGAATATTTACAAGGAGGGTTAACAGCGTGGTGGGGCGTTCGCCTGTAGAGAGATCTGGGCGGCGGGCAGTCACTGCTCACAGCGGGCGGCAGCTTCTCTTCTGAGCACAAGGTTGGCAGGTGGCCGTGGCACAGTGACTCCGCCTGCTTCCTGTCGGATGCCGCGGGATTAAGCAGCTGTGACCACAGTGCACGTTATCCCACACCCTGGACCTTTCCAGGGCTGTGACCTTTCTTTGTCCTTGATCCCCTTCAAATCAAGTCAACCCGCACTCGGTGAGCACCACCAAGGATTCATATCTGTGAAGGTGATGTGCCCACGTCCTTTAGGAGCTCGAGTCCAGCAAATGTCCCTTTAAGGGACTTTGCTGAGACAGTCATATGTACATGCCAGACACTGGCTTCCCTCTCATTACAGTAATTCCTCTCCACTGTACTAGCAAGTAAGGCCCCTGTGTGCGCTCCAATTAGTTATGTCCTTTACCTAATACAATGTTAATATTTGATAGCAGTCCTAAAAAATTAAACTTAAATAATTATATAAACGGAATTAATATTAATTAGCATAACGTGACAGTCAGAGGGGTGCGGTTTCGTAACCCAGTGGTTTGTCATATGAATCTGCCAGTTAGGCGGCGCGCCAGAGTGGGGACCACATTCTTTATTGCTTCACCTTAAATAATTTAGATTCCTCCTGTCCATGAGCAGCAGCTCCTCCAGCCCCGATTTATCTAACTGAACGGCGCTGCCCGTCAGCGAGGAGTGGACAGTTGTGGACACAGCCTTTCAAGTGCCCCGGGGACCACAAGACGAGGGCCCTGCTCTGCCTGAGAAGCTCTATGATGACGAGGGAAGACTGTCCTCTAGAGGGACGACCCAGTCACCACACAGCAGCAGCTGCTGTGTGCCGCGAGGACAGATGTGAGCAGATGTGGGGCCGGGAGCTCCCATGGCTCCAATCTGCGCTGAGGAGGAAACAAGCTAAGAGAGGGAAATGAGATGACTGTCACCGAGATTCATGCCTCGAGTTTTCTGATTCCATTTCCCATGAATTTTATTAAGGGATCAAGCGCTAAGCATAAGAATTGGGTATGCTACCACCAGGTGGCAGCATCCACTCTTTTAAAAATAGACTTTGTCCAACACCTACTGTGCTGGGTATTCACATAGCAGGAACCAGGGCAGAGAGCTCTGGCATCATGGAGCCTAGAGGCTAAGAGGGTGGCAAGGGCTAAGAGCTTATAATCTGTTCCGAGAAATAGCTGGCTTTAAAGGACATATGATAGTTAACAAAGAACAACTGTTTATCTAACTCAAAGCCATAATTTTTATTAAAACATAAAAAATTAATGGAAAGTAAATATTAAAATAGTTATTAAGAAAATGAGAAATAATATTCTGTTTAGTTATAAAATTAAGTGGAGGTTTTCAAATATGTTAAAGCTTTGTGCAACCGAAATTACGTGAGGAAGCAAAAGCCATGATATAGAAAAGAAAAAGAGCTTTTTTTTGCGTTGAAATGGGAAGGGGGTATTGGGAAGCCCTCCCATTGGCCAGACCCCCAGGGCTCCGCAGAGCAGGGCTGGGGCAGCAGGCACCGAGAGGTTCCTGGCCACAAACCCACACCTGCCCTCGTGTCATCCTTTAGCCTCCAGCTCAAACCCCTGCTCAGCTTGGGGGCTGCTCCCTCCTCATCTCAGTCACCATCACTGTGGATGCCTTTCTTGTGCTCAGACCCGCCCGGGCCGCCCCAGTGCAAGGACTTCAGCGGCTGCTGCTGGCTGGCCAGCTCAGCTCTGAAAGAAGTCGCAGCACCAGCTGCAGATATCTGTCCTGTCACTTTGTTGCTTTACAGCTTTCTGGTCAAGCAGCCCCGCCCAACACGTCAGTTCCCTGGGAGACCCCTTTTCAGCAAAAGAAAAGGGAGAAGGAAAAGGAAGTCCCATAATGGCTGCTGGGGAGAAACCCTCTGACTATTTTTATCCCCTTCAAACAGAAGGAGGCGACCTTCCACTCATTCTCTCTTTCTTGCTCTAATATTTTTCACTCTGTGTTTTATCTATAATAAAATATTAGGTCATTTGGAAAGTAGAGAAATAAAGAATTAAAAAGATCTGATCATCATCTTAATGACAGCACTATTATTTTGCTCTAATTTCTTCCACTATTTCCCCCAATATTTATGATTTACTTGATAATTGCCATCACACTCAGTAAGATTTTGAGTCGTGATTTTAAGATGTGTATTTGAGTGGTCAGTACCCATTCACATAGCCATTCTCTGACATCTATGTTGCTTCCATTTGTCTAAAAACAGATGCAGTGGAGAAAGACTGTCATTCTCCATCTACTTACCATCCATCAGGGCAGATTTCCACTGGGCCCAATGCTACCAACATTGGTAAGAGCTCTTCATATGTGTTGACTGATACTTTCCAAAAGCTTATTATTCCCATTTGCTGGTTTACCAGATGCTTCCAGAAATATATGAAAGTGCCAATTTCATGACACTGCTGCCAGCATGAGGGAATTCCACTAAAGCCACTTTAATGCTAGATCAATAGGTGAAAGGGACCTGCTGCCACTGTAACTGCCATCTCTTTGGCACAGGTGGAGCCAAGCACTCCCCGGAGAGCGGAGGCATCGCGTCTCCAGCTGCCTGGAGCAGCTTCTCCTTCCAGCTCCCGCAGGAAGCCACCCTGGCCTCCCCCTCATGGGTCAGACTTCCTGCGTGTTACATGGCCCAGCATCCTGCCGGTGCCTTCGTCACGACACATTTGCTCCACACTCTGCTGTCTTCCCTTTCTCTGTTGTTGCCAGTACTGGGCCTGAGCAGGGGGGGAGATGCCTCTTCGTGCCCCCCAACCCTCCATCCAGCACAGAGGCCCAACCGAACTTGGTGACATGACTAAAAATGACTCAACTGAAAGGATGAACTGAGAAATGGTTCCATCATAAGGCCTCAACACGTGTGAGCTCCTGAGTGGAGCCCGGAACTCAAGAAGTGGGTCTTGGTTCCATTTTCTTCTGCCCCTGAATCATGTCTGAAGGCCCATGTGGTCTTCTAGTCGCAGCTGATTTGAAAGAGGCCACGGGGCCAGATCCCCTCAGAGCTGTTCTGGGGAGTCAGCACCAGGCTCACAGGGAGGAGACAGGACTCTGTGGAGGTGGAAACAGGTGCCTCTGGATCCCCCACTTTCCTTGTGAGGTCAGCAAAGCACAGGAAGAGAGCTGTCATCGGGGGTACCTGTGCAGCGTTCCTGACATTTACTGCCTTACTGATTTGATAGATATTTTTAGGAGTCTGCCATATGCCAAGTGTTGAGCTGCATCTGAGAATGAAGATCAAGGGTGATCAGAATGACCAGAATACGGATGTTTAAAATATTGTCTCAGCTACTTGGTCATGTTGGAGCTTGATGGGAAGGAAGTTGGCAGATCAAGGTGTCCAGGCTAGGAAGCCCTCATTGGTACTGGGCATCACTAGGATTTCTCAGTCGTATAAAGAGCCCCTGCAGGGTCTTTGTGATGGCTCCTGGGTATCACACAGGCTTACTCTCCCCTGACCCTGCCAGAACCAGGAGGGCATCTCTCTAGGGGTTTCCCATGAGAACCTGGAAGGTGGGTGCGTTCCTGCAGATAAAGTCAGAAGTGTGGGGGTACCTAAGACTGCAGCCATGGGAATTTCCCACTTTTGAGCTAGTACATTCAGCCATAGCATTTTGTCAAATTACTGTCCAAGTGCTCCTCTCAATTTATGACCAATGATAGGCAGAGCTCAGCTGCTCTCCGGATTCACGGTCATCGCCAGACTTCTGGATAGTGGTATGGGGGAGGAAATAGTTTTCCTCAATCCTCTTAGGGTCCCTGAGTGAGTGTGAAAATTAATCTGACAGATGTCAATTAACAGGAGGGAAGCATACATATTTCACATGGCTTGGAGCCTTCATGAGGACATGAAGACCAGTTAGATCTGAGAGCTGCTGCGCCAGGTTTGACCAGGAGTGGACAGTGGTCATGGTGAAGATGACAGGCCAGGAGCATGAGGTAAGTGTGGTGAACTGGGAAACAGAAAGGACTGTTCATTGGGAATCTTCTGGGTCCCTTGCCTTGGAAGACAGGATGATCTTCCCTTAGGTGTAGGGAGGGCACCTTTCACGTGAGGGCTTTCCAGGGGAGGATGAGAAAGGAGGAGGTCAGAGTGACCTCCCGCTTATTCAGGTTTCTCAAACTTCTTCAGCTTAAAATATTCACTATGCCCCGTGAACAGATTTTGGGCAGTGTGTCCTAAACTCATCAGTGGTTTGCCATGGGAACTAGGCACCTGGTGTCCCCCTGCAGTCTCCTTCATCTCAGCACCTGGGTCTTCCCACTGTCTTCACCACAGCACCTGTGTCTTCCCAGTGTCTCCTTCATTACAGCACCTGTGTTGTCCCGCTGTCTTCTTCATCACAGCACCTCAGACTTGTCACTGTCTTCATCACAGCGCCTGTGTCTTCCTGCTGTCTCCTTCATCACAGCGCCTGTGTCTTCCCACTGTCTTCATCATAGTGCTTGTGTCTTCCCACTGTCTCTTTCATCACAGCGCCTGTGTCTTCCTACTGTCTTCATCATAGTGCCTGTGTCTTCCCACTGTCTTCATCACAGTGCCTGTGTCTTCCTGCTGTCTCCTTCATCACAGTGCCTGTGTCTTCCCACTGTCTCCTTCATCACAGCAACTGTGTCTTCCCACTGTCTTCATCACAGCAACTGTGTCTTTCCACTGTCTTCATCATAGTTCCTGTGTCTTCTCACTGTCTTCATCATAGTGCCTGTGTCTTCCCACTGTCTCTTTCATCACAGCGCCTGTGTCTTCCTACTGTCTTCATCACAGCGCCTGTGTCTTCCTACTGTCTTCATCATAGTGCCTGTGTCTTCCCACTGTCTTCATCATAGTGCCTGTGTCTTCCTGCTGTCTTCATCATAGTGCCTGTGTCTTCCCACTGTCTTCATCATAGTGCCTGTGTCTTCCCACTGTCTCTTTCATCACAGCGCCTGTGTCTTCCTACTGTCTTCATCACAGCGCCTGTGTCTTCCTACTGTCTTCATCACAGCGCCTGTGTCTTCCTACTGTCTTCATCATAGTGCCTGTGTCTTCCCACTGTCTTCATCACAGCACCTGTGTCTTCCTGCTGTCTTCATCATAGTGCCTGTGTCTTCCCACTGTCTCCTTCATCATAGTGCCTGTGTCTTCCTGCTGTCTCCTTCATCACAGCGCCTGTGTCTTCCCACTGTCTTCATCACAGCAACTGTGTCTTCCCACTGTCTTCATCATAGTGCCTGTGTCTTCCCACTGTCTTCATCATAGTGCCTGTGTCTTCCCACTGTCTTCATCACAGCGCCTGTGTCTTCCCACTGTTTCCTTCATCATAGTGCCTGTGTCTTCCCACTGTCTTCATCATAGTGCCTGTGTCTTCCCACTGTTTCCTTCATCATAGTGCCTGTGTCTTCCCACTGTCTTCATCACAGTGCCTGTGTCTTCCCACTGTCTTCATCATAGTGCCTGTGTCTTCCCACTGTTTCCTTCATCACAGTGCCTGTGTCTTCCCACTGTCTTCATCATAGTGCCTTTGTCTTCCCACTGTCTCCATCACAGTGCCTGTGTCTTCCCACTGTCTCCATCACAGTGCCTGTGTCTTCCCACTGTCTCCATCACAGTGCCTGTGTCTTCCTGCTGTCTCCTTCATCACAGCCCCTGTGTCTTCCCACTGTCTCCTTCATCACAGCGCCTGTGTCTTCCCACTATCTTCATCACAGTGCCCATGTCTTCCTGCCTTCCCCTTCATCACAGCCCCTGGTGTCCTCCTGTTGTCTCCTTCATCACAGCACCTTTTTCTTCTGTCTGTCTCCTGCATCACAGTGCCTGGTGTTTTCCCTTCTCACATCCATTCCAGTCGACATATGCTCTGCTTATAGGCTTCCAATCAGTCTTGGGATGGCAGGGATAGTGGTCCCTTCATGTGTCATTCATCTCCATGCCCCATCCTTTGCCCTGATAAGGGGGCCATCACATATTGGCGAGCAATAGAGAGATGATCGGAGGGCTTCACCAATAGAGATATGATTGGAGGGCTTCACTCCAGTTTAGGTGATTTTTATATTAATCCTTCTTACATTTGCACAAGGCCGGACAATGTTGCAAGCTCCCTTATGACCTCAGTGGACCTTTAGAAACCTTGTGACATGGTGGGCAGAGCACCACGGCATCGGGGAGATGTGCCCCATTTGGGAACAGAATGTTCAAAGCAATTCAAACTCTCAGTTTTCTGTGTGAACCAGAAACTTTGAGGATTGTTTCATAAATAATAGACCAAGGATGAGAAACAAACAAGTGGTGAGAGAGAAACCAGGAAAAGTACAGGGAATAGGAGAAAGGGGGAGGTCAGCTTTTGGGGGATTCTGTGATTTCAGGGATCACCACCATGGTGATCCTTCTGATTAATGAGTGGCATTTGGATTTCTAAAGCAGAACATACACTTCTCATGAGATCACCTGTATGTGTGTACAATCCTTTCTGCTTTAAAAATGAAGAGAATTTGGTTTCTCTTTCTTCTGGCATATTTGCAAGTTATCCGAAAAAAAGACCGTCTTTGATAACTCTCTGTGCTGCCTGCTCCCTGTAGGCCATGGCTTGCTCAGGAAATGCCCACGCTGACGGGCTGTCTCTTGGTTACAGGGGGGAGACCAGCATCCACATACCCTGTTCTCTGGCAGGGACCAGATGATGCTGCCACTCAGCAACACCTGGCCATTTAAACTTCGAGATTTTTAAACTAGACCCTGGATTAAAAAGTGAGGTGAATGGAGCAATCTATTAGGCCAGATTCGTATTGAGCTACAGTTAGGACCATCCCCTGAGGCCATCATATCTGCTGTGGGTGGAGAGACAATACAGTGAAGTCTGGGTACTGCTCTCAGGTCGGCATCCATCTACATTACTGTGAAGATTGGGAACAGTCCTTTAAGTGGAGGGAGACGGTGAGCTGACATGGGAGGTACAGGCAGGGACCATCCACAATGATGTCCTGACAAGACGGAGCCAAGGACTCCAGAGGTCTTTGTTCTGAGGACTGAAATGGACTTTCAACTGAACTGAACTATCTTTAGAAACCCACACTGGAGCCCTGGCCAGTGTGCTCAGTGGTCAGAGCGCTGGCCCGAGCATCGAAGGGTAGCAGATTTGATTCCCAGTCAAGGTCACATATCTGGGTTGCAGGTTTGATACTCTGCCCTGGTTGGGGCATGTGAGGGAGGTAACCAATCAATGTCTCTCTCTCTCTCCCCCTCGAACCCTCCCTTCTACTCTCTTTAAAAAAAAAAAAAATCAATGAAAAAATATCCTCCTCTGGAGGAGGATTAACAGCTACAACAACAAAAAACACACAAAAGAAGCCAGCACTAGAGGTGACCTGGCTCCTCCCAGAGGACCCCTGGAGAGGCCACTGGCCACAGGACAGGGCCACTGGCATGACTGCTGGTCTGACTGATAAAGGCAACTATGGGAGGTCATGTGTGCAGAATTAAAGAATCGAGGGCACTGATATTTAAATACTCCACAAAATATGATGCTTAATTCAGAGAGCAAAGTCCAAGTCTGCAGGCTGCAGGGTTCACAGGAAATGGCCCGGAGTTGGGAGAGGACTCAGTGGGAATCCCTGGCGCCTTGGTTTAGGATAAGCAATTGGAACGAGCATCAAGTCCTGCCCGGAACCCAGGGCCTCTGAGCTGCGTTAACTGTTACAGCAGCAAATTAGCAGATGATCAAAGGAAATTTTAGAATTTCTTACACAGAATGAATACACTTGAAATTCTATCCTCTGTTCCAACAAAATGCACACAGGGTCAAATTAAACTTAGCTAATTAGACTAGGATTGCATTAACCCACGCTGTTCATGTGCTAGGCTGTACTGTCATTCAGGGAAGATGTCATAAAGTCATGGGCTGTATGCGTTGCAAGGACCCTGTGCTGCTCTCATGCCCCCATTAATGCTGCACTTGCCCTGGTTTTAATTCCCTAGGCACCTCACTGTCCAGTCTGCTTCAAACTCCGAGACAGGGACCTCGCCACTCCTCCCGCCCTCTCCGAAATGGAAGTGGGAGTATATCATGTTAATGCACAGAAAGAGGGTGATTAGTTGTCAACTTCAAGGAAGACATTGGGAGGAGAAACTGATGTTGGGGTTGGGGTTGGGGGTGGCAGGACGGGTACCTTCTGGTGATCACAGTGAGAGGAGCCAACAAGCAGCTATAATACAACCAAACGCAGCACCGGCTGTGGCCTCACTTACAGCATCACCGTGCAGGGAGGAGCTGGAGAAGGGGGCCCCATTTCCCAAAGGGTGGCTTTTGCAGCAAGAACTGACTTCCTTTCCTTCGCTTCCACCCAGGGGCTGAGCTCATTCCAGCGGGTCAGCAGGAGGGGGCTTGGGAGCCGGGGCTTGCACTGTGGGATGTTGGCCACTGCGGTCATCTCCGACCTCATCTTCTCCCACCAATGCTGCCTCCTCCGTCTGAAATTTTACCCACTCAGCATCTAAGGACAGACATTTAAAAGAAGAGTTTTATAATCAAAGATTACTTTATGAACAATAATATGCACAAGGCTTAAACATTTAGTTCAAAGAGTTTTGTCAATTGTATACACTCGTGATTACCCAAAAGAAGACTTGGGACACTTCTGTGACCCTCCTCCCTACCGCCCCCCCCCCCCCCCCAAAGGTTCCTAGTCCTCTTGCCAATTGATATCCTTAAAGGGCAAGCGCTTTCTGGTTCTGGTCACTACAGAATAGTTTTGTTACTTGTATTTTATTCTTAGATCTCATAGAAATGCAATCATACAGAGCCTATATAATGACTGTTCTTGGTGATCCATCCAAATAGTTCATTCCTTTTATTGACAAGCAGCATTGCATTTTATAAATATACCTCACTTTCTTCACCATTCACCTGCTGATGGACACTTACACTGTTTCCAGGTATGAGCGGATACCTGAGGCTGTGATGGACATTCTGTGCAAGCCTTTTGTGCACACACATTTTCATTTTTGGGGGGAAACTCCTCGGGGTAGAACCACTGAGTTAGAGAGGAGTTGTATATTTAAGTATATACACAACTGCCAAAACCGTTCTCCCAAGTGCTGTCCACATGCCCACCAGGATTGTCCGAGAGTCTTGATCAGCCTGCGTCCTTGTCCGACTCCAGACACACCAGAGGATGTGAAACCGCATCTTGCTTTAGTCTGAGCTTCCCTACGGACTAATGATGTCAAGCACCTTTTCATGTGCTCCTATTAGCATTGATTTGCCCTTTTTTGTGAAGTGTCTGTTGAAGCCTTTCCCCCAGGATTTTAATTACAGTGTTTGTCTTTTTGTTATTGATTTGTTGGAATTATTTAAACATTCTGAACATAAGTCCTTTGTTAGATAAATGTCTGAATATTTCCTCCTTTTCCGTGGTTGCGTATTCACGTCCCTAATGGTGTCCTTTAAAGAGCACATTTAAATTTTTGTGTGAGTTCCATTTAATCTTTGTTTTTCTTGTTGTTTTTTAGATATTTTGTTTTGTCTGAAAAAAATCTTAGCCTACATCGAGGTTGTGAAAATATTCTGTTTTCTCCCAGAGGCTGTGTGGGTCCAGCTTTTACATTTAGGTCTATAATCTCTTCAACATTATTTATTAAAAATGCTTTCCTTTCCCCTTTGAATGGACGTGGTGCCTTTCTCAAGCAAGGCACTTTCTATTTCTGGCACGTGTGTTTTGTTCCACTGATGTTCTATTCACATAATGACGTTCTATTCACATAACTTTGATATTTGTTGTCCTTATTATTCAGTTGGTCTACCATTTGGTTTTCCCCTGCAATTTATTCTGTGACTCATGTGTTATTTGGAGGTACAGAATTTTGCTTAATATCCAACCATTCTGAGGTTTTCTAGATGTTATTGTTTTATGAGTTCACACTATTTTGGGGAGAGGACATATTCTGAATGGTTCAGTCCTGTGAATGTTCCACGTGTACTTGAATGTCAGGTTGGTTGTTGGTGCTGAGCCATGTGCTATGGCCTTAGAGTGGCTCTTCAGTTGTTCTCATAATTACTGTGGGAGAAATGTTAAAATCTTAAACTCAGACTGGAGACTAATCTATTTCTCTTATCTCTGCCGATTTTTACTTACATTTTCCTATTCTCTTACTTGCATAACATTTAGGATTTTTATGTCATCACTTGACACTTGAATAAGTATAAAATAGCCCTCACTGTCTATGATACTACTTGTCTTAAGGTATTTTTTTCTGATATTAATGTAATTTTCTTATGCTTATTTTTTGCCTGATATATCTTTTTTGACTCAGACTTTCAACCTATATATCCACAATAGAATGTTTCTAGTAAACAGCATACTGCTGGGTCTGGATTTTTTCCCCTTGAAATCTGACAATCTTTTACATGGATTGTTCAGCCTTTTAACTTTAAATGTAGATGTCAATATAGTTGGATTTAAGCCCATCATTTTGTCAATTTTTCCTACTTGTTCCATTGTTCTTTGTTGTTCTCTGCCTCCTTCCCTATCTTCAGTTGGGTTAACTGAATATTTTTGTAGTATTCCTTTCAACAACCCCTATTTTTTTGTTGTAGCTATATTTTCTGTACTTATTTTAGTGGTTGTCCTAGATATTACAATATTCATTTTCAAAGATCACAGACAGCTTCAAATAATGCTACCAGTTCACAAACCATGTAAATAACTTATAACCATGTAACCCCACCCATTCCCCATAACACTCTGTGCTCTTATTGTCATATATTTTACTTCTGGGTATGTTGTCAACCTTTCAATTCTTTATCATTTTTGCTCTGAACAGTCAAGTCTAGTATCATCCCCACTATCCTGAACAACGTAGTTCAGCAATTTTTTGGTAGAGCTTATCTGCTGGATATAAATTCTCTCTGCCTTTGGCTGTCTAAAAGTGTCTTGAATTTTTCACTTCTGAAGTATGAGCTTCATGGTTTCTGTTGAAATGCCAGATTGCATGCTTTTCCACTCTACCTTTGACTTCAGCAGTTTGATGATGATATTCCTAGTTGTGGTTCCATTGTATCTATCTTGCTTGGAATGTGCTGAGATTCTTGGGTCTGTAGGTTGATGCCCTACATCACTTTTATTAAACTCAAATCAGGATTTCAAATACTGTTTAGTCACCATTCCGTATCTCCTTTTTTGAACTCAAATTACACTTATTTTAGGCTATGGTTTTGATTCTTAGTTCTCAGACCTTCTCTTCTGTTTTTAAAAATTGCTTTCCTTTCGTTTTGAGTTTCAGTTTGAACAGTTTGTAATGCCATCTTTTTAAGTTCATTGACCATTTCTTCTGCTGTGAAAGGCCTTCTATGAAAGCCTGTTGATGAAATAGTAACATCTCAAATTGTGTTATTCAGTTACTGCATTTCTAATTGTTACTGAAAGTTTTCACTTTTTTTTCCTTCAAAAATATCCTATCTGTTCATACATATTGATTGTTTTATGGTAGCCCTTTTAACACATTTTTATAGTGATAGTGAAGTCCTTGTCTGCTAATTCAGCCATTAGGTCCTCTATGAATTTGACTATTTTTTTCTTTTCAAAATAGGTCAAGTTTTCCTTCTTCTATGTCTCACAATTTTTAATTCCAGATACTGTATGTGAGAAATAATTGGCAGTAAATAAACACTTCTTATCCCTGAAATGGTGGCATAGGCTCTCTGTGTAAGGAGGCTAGTGTTAGGGTCGAGTAAGTCTAGTCTGTGATTGAAACAGGTCTGGGTTTTGAAGAATTCATACCATTGGGAGCCTCAGTTCACTTATTTTTCATTTGCTCTCACCTCTGTGATGGGTCTTTAAAAACCTGATATTGTGGCATATCTGTCTTGTTCTCACTGCTCATATGGTATCAACAGTCTCTTCTGCCTTTCTGCATACTTAGGCTAGAGATTTCTATTATCTTTGATGTTATGATTATGGTGATGTTTTTATTAACCGCAACAATGGTTTTCATCAATAGTGAGTAATTAAGCTATAACGCAAATCCTTAGATAGGCTGTGTTGCTTCAGGAAAATTGTTGGCTATGGAACCCTTGGGCTTTGAGGAGTTCTGTGCTGGTTGCTGTTATTGAACAATACAACAATTTATGGCAGGGGCTGGTGGATACCAGGTGGTTCCCATCTCTACTTAGAAATCTGCACTCAACACAAGGGAGCGTATCTATCAGCTGCTCTCAACTGCATCTTCTGAGGCCAGTTGTGAGTCTGCACAGTAAGATCTGACCTGCAGTCCAGTGGAACTGCAGTCAGCTGAGGCTCTGGGGTAAGAACCTGGGACCTGAGTGGGGCACAGAGAGGGGCTGAGGGAATAGGAAGCTCCTTGCATGTGGGAAAGGAAGCTGGAAACCATATGTAAGTCTTATGCATTTCCGAGGCACAGGACAAGAGATTGGAGGTAACAGAGGTGGCTATAAGAATTAGACTTTTTCTAAGAGAATTCAAGGGGTAAATTAAATTTAATCAAAAGGCATTTATTGAGTATATACTTCATTTCAGGCTCTGGGTTAGAACAGCATAATATTAATGTTAATGAACACCAATGGTTTCCTCAGGACCCCGCTGAGCATTTTAAATGCATTATCTGAATATATCTTCACCACATCCCCGTGAGACAGGGACTGCCCTCATGCTTGCTTTAAAGGCTTAGACTCACAGAAGGTAAGTGATTTCTGAAGTTTACAAAGCAAGTAACATAAAGTGGAACTAGGGCTTGACTTTGGCTAGATGAGTTCAGAGTAATTCTCATTTACAGGTGAAGAAACGGAGGCACTGAGGCAGGGCTGTCCTTTCGACCATGGGCTTCATGTAAGCAAGGGTGGCGTTTCTCTGCCTCACTGTCTCCTGCACCTTGTATGGTGCCTAGCACCCTGTCAATACATTAATTTACCAGTGAACGCTATGCAGCAGGAAGACTGGAGGAGTCAGTCATGCTTTTCGCCTCCTCCAATCATAAAGGAGATGGCCAAGGAAATGAGAAGATTGCAAGGCTCTTACAGGATGCGGGAGAAAGAGTCCTGTATACTTGGCTGCCTCCCCCACAAGTCTCTGAAGCTCTGGATGGCGGGTTAGCATCGTTCATCTCTTCACTCTTATCTGTTCATCAGGATGCTCAGTGGATGGCTGGCGGGTAAGTGTCAAGTGGAGGAAGCAGAGATCAGCTTCTCTAACCAGGGCAGAGAGTTTCACAGCGGTGATGTCCAGCAGAGCTTATTCAGGGTAAATCGGACAGGATATTGCCTGCCTGTCAGGAGGAAGGCTTGTCTAGACTGAGGACTTGGAAGATGTTGAGATCACAGCGGGAGGGGAAGGGGGAAAGGAGAAGGAGGAAGGAAAAATGGAGGGAGGGAGGGAGAGAGGGAAACTTGACATTATCCAGACCCCCTAAGCCAGCCATGTCTGAATACCAACCCCTTGGACTTCTTAGTTCCGGGTTCATGAATTCCCTATTTTTATTTATCTAGTTTGAGTCTGGTTCCCATTTTGAAACTGAAAGGATTTTGACTTTAAATTGATAAGTTTTTGTTCAGTGACCGTGTCTTAAACTATTTTTTTGTATCTGTTTAAAGCACAAGCTGGCAAACTGAAACCAATGGGCCAAATCTATCCCACTGTTTCTGTACAGCCGATGAGCTAAGAATAAGAATGTTTATTGCCTGTTTAAATGGCTGAAAACTAAAGAGTATTTCATGATGTGAAAATTCTATGAAATTCAGACTCCAATGCTCCGAATACTGCTGGGCACAGCAGTGCTCAGCCGTGTGCATGTGGTCTGCGGCTGCGTTCCGCTCCCAAGAGGCAGAGTGGAGAAGTCTGAGATGTGATGTCTGGCCCGTTATAGACAGTGTTTGCCAACCCTGCTGTAAGGCCTGGAGCGCAGAAAGCGCTGATGTTCATGGTCACTGAGGGTGTGACCTGCACTGAGTGATGAGGGAGGAGGCCATGTTTGTTCCAGGATTGCACCCCTCACCCCGGGGGTTACTCAGCTCCCGCGCCCTTCATCTCCTTTCTCCTCTCTTCATTTTTTAAAAAATATATTTTATTGATTTTTTACAGAGAGGAAGGGACAGAGAGTTAGAAACATCGATGAGAGAGAAACATCAATCAGCTACATCCTGCACATTCCCTACTGGTGATGTGCCTGCAACCAAGGTACATGCACTTGACCGGAATCAAACCTGGGACCCTTGAGTCCGCAGGCTGACACTCTATCCACTGAGCCAAACCGGTTAGGGCTCCTCTCTTCATTTTGATGCCCGTGTCTGCTAGGCTCTCTTGGGCATTCATGAACGCAAAGAGAACTTGTGACCACAGGTACCCCAGCCAGACTCTCTGACCTCAAGTTTCCTCATTAGTGAAGTGGGGTGATTAATGAAGCTCATTTCCTAGGCTGGTTATGAGGATTCAATCATGGTACACGTGCAGTCAGGAGACATCAACGAACGTTTTCTCTCAGCCTTTTACTGTGAGAAGCAGATGAATAGGCTTTGGTAACACTGGGACCCACCGCTGAAGGAAAGGAAATTTAACGTAACAGTGACCACTGTCCAGATCAAACTCTGGATTCATTATATTTCCCCTTCGATGAACTAATGTTATATTGTAAACATAATCCATACTCCTTGAAAAAATTTGGAATAGTACAAAAATGTCGGTAGTGAGATATCAGTAACGCTCTCCTTGCTCCTTAGACATTCTCCCCAAAGGCAAGCATGGTGAACATTTTGAACACTTCAGAGGGGGTTCTGCGCAAGCCCCTAGCGGACAGATGGCTCGTGTGCACGGTGTGTGGACTCCACCGCGCTCCTGTACCTCCAGCGCCACGCTGGTGGGAATTCCCCGAGACCTGTGCAGGAACACTGAGAGCAGCACTGTTCGTAAGAGTTAAAAGCTGGAAAGAGCCCAGGTATCCCTCCACGGCAGAGTAACTGCACTGCAGTGTGCTTTTCACAACAGAACACCAGCCACTAATGAGCATGCCCAAACTACACTATAACAGCAAGGTGGATCGATGGCTCCGATTTTTTAAAATATGTTTTTATTGATTTCAGAGAGGAATGAAGAGGGAGAGAGAGAGATATCAATGATGAGAGAGAATCATTGATTGGCTTCTTCCTGCACACCCCCTATCATGCCCGCAACCTGGGCATGTGCCCTTGACTGGAATTGAACTCGGGATCCTTCAGTCTGCAGGCCAACACTCCATTAAGCCAAACCAGCTAGGGAAATGGCTCTGGTTCTAATCTCTGATGTCAGAGTGCGTGCGAACGGGGGACCCCTGGGTGGGAGAGACGGAGCGTAAAGGGCTCTGGGCACTTGGCTGTTCTGACACGCGAGGTGGGTGTTGACTATCCGTGTGTGTGCACTTAGGGTTTTGCACACATTTCTGTGAGTAGGATTTTTCTTAATAAAATTCAGACCAGAAACTTAAAAAACACATATCCTGGAAATGGATTTCAGAGCAGATGTGTTAGCGCTTCTTCCATAGCCGCAGAGGCTGTCTTTAGATGGTCGGCATTTTCCTTCTGCCGTTGGCCCTTGGATGCACAATTATGCTGTTCCGGCTGCTATTTTCCAAGATGTTTCCTAGCCACCCTTCTACACGGAAGCAGGTTGTTATGAGCACAGACAAATGATACCGGGCTGCACAGAATCAATTGTGCCTCACCGCTGCCGAGAGGCAGGCCAGGCTGTGCCAGACCACCATGCAGGCGCGGGGCCCTGCCTGCCCTGGACCTGCACAGGCATCTGTGGGCGGACTCACCCACTCACTGCATGGCCCAGGGGCTGTGGGTGGTACCTCAAGGGCTGGCACGGTTATTTGCATTTTCTCGTTGTCAGGAACGCCCAAGTGTTCTGAATATTAATGAAACCAGTCACAGCCTCCTTTGCAGGCTTGAAATATTCAGCATCAGACATACTGTTCTCTCCCATTTCAGCCGAGCTTAATTTCTCTTAACCAGCTTTATTTTTGTGAAGTAACATTAATGTATAATTTCAGTGTTTAAATCTCAATTCTCAGCAATTCACGACAGATTACAAGTGAATATGATTTGTTTGTTAACACCTAATGGGTTGAAATAATTTACGGCACAAACATTTCCAGAAAAACGACGCCACTTGAGGAAAAGCAAATCAGGAAATGTTGCTTGTTTATCTAATAAACTACCCCAGGGTGAGCGTGTGCATTAGCATTGCACAAACTTTGTGACTTATTTATCATCACTATTTATTATTAAAACTTTATCTGTTTCAACTTAGCGAATGAGCGCCTTGGGATACACTGCTTGCAGCAACAACAACAAAATAAAGTTTATGCAATTTGCATAATACTGCACAAAGAATATTAGCTTAGAACAATATGAATCCCTGGATCATTTGCACAGCCTTTTGGTGTTTAATGCTGGTAAATATTTAACTAACAGCCAGCTCGTGTAATTATAGAGATTTTTCTTTCTAATCTGCCTGGGATGAGCGGCTGCTATAAATCACCTCGGCCGCGTGGCCTGGCTGGAGGATGTGAGGGGGTGACGAAGGGGCCCTGGCTGCTCATAGTGGCCAGGAGGATGGAGGCCGAGAAGCACCTGCTCAGGAGAGGCGTCTCAGACAAGGTGCTGAAGTCTTGCTTTCTCCTTTTTAACCCTTGATAACAGCATCAGTGTCTCCCACCAGCTGGTCCTGCTTGTAACAGTCAAGCAGAAGATGGGTTGTGGACTCTGGGATCCTCTCTCATGAAGGAGGTGGTTGCATGTTAAGACAAGTCAGACTTCAGGGCCTTTGCACATGCTGCTTTTTCTCTTTGCATTGTTCTTCCTGTTATCCACATTGTAAGCATATTTGTTCAAATGTCTTTCCTCCCCTATGGACTCTGAGCCCCTTGTGTGGGCTGGGTGGGTGGGGGGGGGGGGGGCGTGGATATGTCTGTTAGAGGGTGCTGTGTCCAGGGTGTGACAAAGTTACATTTTTGTTAAATGGAAGATTAAATAAATGAATATATGTAGTCACTCACTTAAAGAAATGAATATATATTCAACTATCACATGCTATATTACCTTTCAAATTAAACAAATCAAAAATTGAATTAGAATGCCTAGTGCTGGTGAGAGTTTAGGGATGTCAGAACTCTCAAATACGTCAGGAGAACGATTTAGCTGCATGAAGCAAAAGTCTTAAAGCGATCCTTCTATTTTTTTGGCTCAGAAAATACATTTGTGGGGGTTGGTGCTAAAGCAGTAATGCGGGAATGTATGGACAGATTTGGTCCCAAGGATATTCCTCAGTGTTACTTAAAATTGTGAAAAATTGATAACAGCTTAACTGGTCAACAATAGAGAATTGGCTGAGAGTTGTAATCCATCTCAACAACAGAGTCCTGGAAAGGTGCTAGAACAGCGATTTAGAAATATTTCAATGGTGTGGGAAGAGGTTTATGATATATTCTGGAGTGAATAAAGCAAATATAAAACCAATGTAACTGATTCCATTTCTGTAATGATGTTATATATACAAATAAGAAGGATATTTTTCATTTTTTTTAAAAATTTATTAATGAGAGAGAGAGAGAGAGAGAGAGAGAGAGAGAGAGACATGGATTTGTTGTTCCACTTATTCATGCATTCATTGGTTGATTCTTGTATGTGCCCTGACTGGGGATTGAACCCACAACTGTGATGTGTCAGGATGATGCTCCAACCAACTGATCTACCCGGCCAGGGCCAAGAAGCATATTAACATACACGTTACAAACAGAAGAGGTTACTGCTTGTGGTTTGGAGATTTTGCTTATAATATGACTCTTCCTCAAAACCAGAGTGAAACAAATAAAGATATGGTTTCAGTTTCTGGCTGAGCCTACAGAGCAATTGATTTAACTGACTATAAAGCTGTACATCTTAGTGAGGTATATGTTAAGGACAAAAAGACATCAAAGGAATTTTTTTCAGTAATTATACTGTTAATTATTATATCAGTATTTCTATTTGAAAGAGTCAGAGAAACAAATAAAAGTCCTATATAATAAAAGCCTAATATGACAATTGTTTGACCAGGAGTTCAACCAGGGGTTCGACTGCTTGCTATGATGTTTGATGACCACCAGGGGGCGGCGCAGGACATGGCAGGCATCAGCGATGTGACGCTGGCAGTGGGTGGCAGTGGAGGTGTGGCTGGCCCTGATGGGCCCCGACGAGAGCAGGACCGGACCGTGGCGGGATGGTGGAGCAGGTGAGGGGGCGGCACCAGGCCAAGGTGGGTGTGAGCAATTTTTGGCCCGATTGCCCCGACCAATCACCCTGACCAATCGAATGGCAGACAGTGACCTGCAGTGGTGGTGGGGGCAGGGCCGCCGCCCAGCTCCCAGGCGCTGAGGGAGCTGGGCAGGGGGCCCGGCCCTAATCAATTGCCCTATAGGTGGGATGGTGGAGCAGGTGAGGGGGTGGCACCAGGCTACAGCGGGGTGCCAGGCGGGACTGCGGGGCTGCGAGGCTGGGGACACGAGCTGGGGCCCAATCCTAGGCCACCCTGAGGGGTCCTACCCATGCATGAATTCGTGCACCAGGCCTCTAGTGTTACTAATAAAAGCCTAGGTGGTCCTCACACTGTCACGCCATGATGCCCTCAGGCTGTCACAAGACGGCCATGCGCACAGCCAGCGCATGCAGGTGGGCGGGGCTGGGCTTGACTGTGTGCGCAAGGGCGCTGGAGGGAAGTTGACTAGGAGGTACTTCAGGGGAGTCCTGTGGGGCGCCAGCTGTGGGGTGTTACTCGGGGGAGTCCTGCAGCCCCACACTAAACATCAGGGCAAAGGGCACCACCCCCACTCCACCTCCACCCGGGGGAAATGAGATTCAGCTCCAGTGTCAGGATAAACCTGGGGTAGCGGGAGTTGCCCACACTCCATGTCCACCCCCCAGCCTTGACCTGGGGTATGAGCGTGACAGAAAACCTCCCTGGTCACTGCCTGGTCCCCTACCCTGAGCTTCTCCCCACACAAGAGCAGTGATTTCATTTCCTGACAAAAGCAGTGACTTCACTTCCTGACAATGGAGCCCAACAGAACGTGGAACCCTGGCAGCCAGGCAGCCACGTTCTAAAACAGCCCCTACCCGGCTCATCTGATAGAGGCATTCCCACCAAGGCATGTTCTGCTGCTTGCCGCAGTCCCGCCGCCCTGATAGGCAAAGAGCCAGCCATGACAGCTTCTTCCACCGCTGCCGCCGCTGGCTCTGCACTCAGCCCTGACGCCTCTGGTCCTTTTCACGGGGGAACCCAGAGGTAACCCAGGGAGGCCCAGGGCGGTTTTCTTAGAGCCAGGCCACCACTCTCAACCCCATCAGCAGCCCCGTGTCCCCTGGGGACCGGCTGTGATGCTGTGTCCCCACTGGCACCGTCACAGACTCAGACAGGAGGGAGGAGGGAGCCGGATACCCACACCCAGGACTTGGAAAATAGTGATATTAAAATATTTCTTCTAATTAATTCCCTTTCAATGTGCATGAATTCATGCACTGGGCCACTAGTATTTAAATAAAAACCCTGAAGACCTCAATTTGAAATAGAAATATCAGTCCAGAGTCCTGATGTGCTTTCTCTTAAAACGCACATCCCTACTCTGTCCATGGAGCAAGACCGGAAACCAGGAGCGACCAGCAGCAGTGAGTGCTCCTCGCATCCACACTGTGATTGCTACCCATTTCCCACTGAACCAACCAGAGCTCCTGGGAGAAATGGCTGACTCCAGCTCAGGGGCGGGGATGCGGAGAAGAGCCTGGCTCGGCTCATCTTACCTCGGGAAACAAGAAGAAAGGCTCAGGGTCAGATCGGGACTCAGTCACCGGCCTGGCCAGGCTCCCTGGCAGAGATGGCTCCCTTGGAGCATCGATAAGAATAATGGCAACAGCGGATTAAACCCCTTCTGCTGTGTGAAAATCCATGCGTAAAACATGTAACAACAACAACAATTCAGTTTCTTCTGAGGCATAGTGGTAACCAGCTCACTTTCTGAAAAGTAGCCAATGGCCAGAAAGAAGCAAGCATTTTCCTGCCTTTACTTTACACTGAAACCTCAGGAACCCAATGGTTTACCTGAGACAGTTTCTCTTCATATTGAAGAGCCCCAGCTCAGTCCGAGGACGGAATGATAGAATTAGAATGTCCCATTTTTTTTTATTTTTTTGTTTTTTATACCTCAAATGCAATCACCACACCATGCAGCCACCCAGTGACTGCCGGCCAGAAACAACCAACCAGACACATGTGCCTCCTGATGGAAACATATGACACTGTTCATGGGATTTTCTTGCCAAAATATTGAACTTGAAGACAGGGGATAGGGAAACACATAAAATAGCCTCTCAGGGATGCAAGCAGCAAAATTTTAAATGTAAGGAACTGGATGACATCGCAGAAAACTGCAAAGGAATTAAAAAGAGAGGAGCGAGAACCTACAGAGAGATAGATGCAAGGTGTGACCTTGTGTGGATCCTAACTTAAATAAACTAATTGTTAAAAAAAGAAAAAACAAGGAAATTTTTAATACTCACTGGTTACTTGGTGATATTAACAAATCATTGTGTATTTTTGTTGTTGTTGTTAATCCTCACCCAAGAATATCTTCTCCATTGACTTTTATTTTTCGAGTGGTAGGGTGGGGGTAGGGAGAGAGAGAGAGAGAGAGAGAGAGAGAGAGAGAGAGAGAGAGAAACATCGATGTGAGAGAGACACATTGATTGGTTGCCTCTCCCCCACACACCACACACCCTGACCAGGGCCAGGGAACAAACCCACAACCTTGACCAGGAATTAAACCAGAAACCCTTCAGTGTTCAGGCTGACGCTCTACCACCGAGCTACACGGGCCAGCGCTATTGTGCTTATTTTAAAAACAAAGCTTATTTTACCTTTCAAAGATATAGGCTAAATTATTTCCAGAAAAACCCTCCAGAACATGTAACACATTCAGGCCTCTTCTGCACTGTCACTGAGTTTTTCTGGCTCATGAGACCCTTTCATTTTGAAGACTCAAAAGGAGACCTTTGTCTTTTCAATGCTTAAAATTTTTCTATTACTTTATTGATCCATGCCACAACCGCATTTATTCTGTTTTCTTGTTTTGTAATCCCCTTGGGTATATAATGTAACCTAGACTGGCTCTCTATTTTGCTTTTCTATTCCAAATTCATCATTTGAGAATAATTGAATTACTCTGAATTAACTGAAGTTGATCCACAGCAACTTATGTCCAACACAGGATATGCCAGCAACTAGATATTACATCAACTGGGTATTACTATAAGGGGGAGGCCTTTTCAAAGAGGAAAAATAATACAGCTTTGGTCTTTTATGCTACAGAGAAGCAGTGTGAGCAAAGAGCCTCCCAGCCACACTAGGAACAGTAGTAGATATTTGGGTCAGCTATACAAGGCAGCCATAAATAATTCCATTTTCTTGGGCCAACCACCAATCTATATCTATCTATACTAATAAAAGGGTAATATGCTAATTAGACTGGGAGACCTTCCGGATGTCCTTCTGGATAAAGCCATGGTGGTGGGATGAGGTAGAGGTGGTTAGGGGTGATCAAGCTGGCAGGGGAGGGCAGTTGGGGACAATAAGGCCAGCGGGGGGGGGGGGCAGTTAGGGCCAAGCAGGCTGGGAGGGGGGCAGATGGGGGCAAGCAGGCCAGTGGGGGGGCAGTTGGGGGCGATCAGGCTGGCAGGGGGCAGTTAGGGGCAATCAGGCCAGTGGGGGGGGCAGTTAGGGGTGATCAGGCCAGAAGGGGGGCAATTGGGGGCGATCAGGCCAGCAGGCAGAGTGGTTTGGGGCAATCAGGCAGGTGAGCGGTTAGAAGCAAGCAGTCCCAGATTGTGAGAGGGATGTCTGGCAGTCGGACATCCCCCGAGGAGTCCCAGATTGGAGAGGGAGCAGGCTGGGCTGAGGGGAACCCCTCTCCCCCATGCACAAATTTCGTGCACTGGGCCACTAGTATCTACACTAATAAAAGGAAACATGCAAATTGACTGTCCCTCTGCTATGCCCACCAGCCAAATCAGGGCGAGTATGCAAAATAACCCAACAAAGATGGTGGTGTCCACAGAGCTGGAGCGAGCAGGAGGCTTGGGTTATCCCTGGCGACAGAGGAAGCCAAGCTTCCCTCCCACCGTGGCCGCTGCTGAAGGAGTGGCTGGTGGCCGAGGTCGCCGGGGGACGTGGCCAGCCTGAAAATGGTACTCAGCCCCTCATCCAGGCTGGCCAGGAACCCCAGTGGGGACCCTCACCCTAAAGGGGCTGTGGCCAGCCTGAAAATGGGCCTCAGCCCCTTACCCAGGCTGGCCACACCCCCATGGAGTAAGATTCGTCACTGGAGGGCGTGGCCAGCCTGCAAACAGCCATCATCCCCTCACCCAGGCTGGCCAGGCACCCCAGCGGGAACCCCCACCCTGAAGGGGGTATGGCCATCCTGAAAACAGTCCTCAGGAGAAACCAAGATGGCGACATAGGTAAATACCTGAAATTGCTGCCTCACACAACCACTTCAAAATTACAACTAAAAGACAAAATGGACATCATCCAGAACCACAGGAAGGCTGGCTGAGTGGAAATTCTACAACTAGAAAGAAAGAGAAAAACACACTGAGACTCAGAGGAGTTGAGGAAGTAAACTACAGAGGTACAGAGGCGCACGCAGAAAGGGCTGGCAACTGAGGACCTGGTTGTCTTTTTCTTTTTTCAATATATTTTATTGATTTTTTACAGAGAGGAAGGGAGAGGGATAGAGAGCCAGAAACATCGATGAGGGAGAAACATCGACCAGCCGCCCCCTGCACACTCCCCACTGGGGATGTGCCCACAACCAAAGTACATGCCCCTGACCAAAATTGAACCAGGGACCCTTGAGTCTGCAGGCTGATGCTCCATCCACTGAGCCAAACCAGTTAGGGCATGGTTGTCTTTTTCAATCGGGAGGGAGTCACAAGCTCCCAACTGAACTGAACTCCAGTTCTGGACGAGTCTCTGGGGACCTAGACTCATACAGGGAGAAACTGGACTGTCTGGCATCGGGCAAAACTCCAGGGCAGCCTTCTCTCAGAGGTGCTTGCAGCAATTACCATGGGACACTGAGACCCGGGGCCGCTTAGGGCAGGACTGAGGATCAGCCATAGCTGTTTGCTCTGCCCTGTTGATTCCCTGAGACCCCGCCCCACCCAAGCTGTGCACAGAGGCTTTTGCATATGAATGGCCTGGGCCTTTGCAATCTAAAATTACCTAACAAACTGCAGCTGGGTCAGAGAGACCCAGAACATCCAAAAGAAGGCCCAAGGCCCCACAGCAGCTTGCATTGCTTCACAGCTGGTCCTCATCTGGGCACCTCCAAACCCCAAACAAAGAAGAGGAATCTGCAGATCTCTCTGTAGTTCCTGCTGGGTAGCCTCGGGCAGAGGCTAAATTAGCACCTCCTTAGAGATCCAAGAGCCAATGTACCTAGTGGCCAGAGTGGGACCATCCATATTACAACTCCTCAGATCCATAAGGACACACTCAAGGGGCAGCCTCTGTGAGCACTAAACCCCACTGAAGTAAGTCTTGCCCCATAAGGGTGTCTCCAGCACAGAAGTTCTCGCACCATAGGCATAGCTGATTCTCACAGCCAATTGGCCTGGAGGTCAATTCTTCCCAGTGATACCAACAACAATCAAGGCTTAACTACAACAAGACTGTGCACACAGCCCACAAAGGGGTGCACCAAGAGTGTCCACCTCAGGTAATTGGGGAGGCTGAGCCACTGGGCCCTATAGGACACCTAGCACACAAAGCCACTCTATCAACACAGGGAAGCACCCAAAATGTGAAGACAAAGAAACAGGTCACAAATGACAGAAATGGAGGAAAACAAACTACTGGATATAGAGTCCAAAACCACACTTATAAGGTTTTTCAAGAATTTTCTAGAAACCGCCGATAAATTTAGTGAGACTCTCGAGGATATGAAAAAGGACCAACTAGAAATTAAGCATACACTGACTGAAATAAAGAATAATATACAGAGATCCAACAGCAGACTAGAGGATCCCAAGAATCAAGTCAAAGATTTGAAATACGAAGAAGCAAAAAACACCCAACCGGAAAAGCAAAAAGAAAAAGAATCAAAAATATGAAGATAGTGTAAGGAGCCTCTGAGACAACTTCAAGCGTACCAACATCTGAATTATGGGGGTGCCAGAAGAAGAGAGAGAGCAAGATATTGAAAACTTATTTGAAGAAATAATGACAGAAAACTTCCCCTACCTGGTGAAAGAAATAGACTTACAAGTCCAGGAAGCACAGAGAACCCCAAACAAAAGGAATCCAAAGAGGACCACACAAAGACACATCATAATTAAAATGCCAAGAGCAAAAGACAAAGAGAGAATCCTAAAAGCAGTAAGAGAAAAACAGTTAGTTACCTACAAGGGAATACCCATATGATTGTCACCTGATTTCTCAATAGAAACTATGCAGGCCAGAAGGGAGTGGCAAGAAATATTCAAAGTGATGAATAGCAAGAACCTACAACCAAGATTACTTTACCCAGCAAAGCTATCATTCAGAATTGAAGGTCAGATAAAGAGCTTCACAGATAAGAAAAAGCTAAAGGAGTTCATCACCACCAAACCAGTATTATATGAAATGCTGAAAGGTATTCTTTAAGAAGAGGAAGAAGAAGAAAAAGATAAAGATAAAAATTATGAACAACAAATACACATCTATCAACAAGTGAATCTAAAAATCAAGTGAATAAAAAATCTGATGAACAGAATAAACTGGTGAACATAATAGAATCAGGGCCATAGAAAGGGAGTGGACTGACAATTCTCGGGGGGAAAGGGGTGTGGGGGGTTCGGAAAGAGACTGGACAAAAATCATACACCTATGGATGAGGACAGTGGGGGTGGGGGTAAGGGCAGAGGGTGGGGTGGGAACTGGGTGGAGGGGAGCTATGGGGGGAAAAAAGAGGAACAACTGTAATAATCTGAACAATAAAGATTTATTTAAAAAAAAAATTCCTCAGCCCCTCACCCAGGCTGGCCACCCCCCACCCCCAGCAGGGACCCTCACCCCATGGGGGTGTGGCTGGCCTGCAAACCACCACAGGCCCCTCACCCAGGCCGCCCCAGGCCCCAAGGGAATCCCCCACCCTGATCAGGGACACCTTTCAGGGAAAACCAGCCAGCCCCCACCCGTGCACCAGGCCTCTATACTAATAAAAAGATAATATGCTAATTAGACTGGGAGACCTTCCAGGAGACCTTCCAGACATTCTTCTGGACAAAGCCTTGGTGGTGGGGCCGAGGTAGAGGTGATTAGAGGCCAAGAGGGAGGGCAGTTGTGGGTGATCAGGGTGGTGTGTGGGGGGGGCGGGATTGGTGGTGATCAGGCCAGTGGAGGGGCAGTTGGGGGTGAGCAGACCAGCAGGGGGGCCAGTTGGGGGCGAGCAGGCCATCAGTGGGGGTCAGTTGGGGGTGATCAGGACTGCAGGGGGCAGTTTGGAGTGAGCAGGCCAGTGGGGAGGGAAGATGGGGGCAAGCAGGCCAGCAGGGGGACAGTTGGGGGTGAGCAAGCCGGCAGGGGGAGCTTTTGGGGGTGAGCACACTGGCACGGAGGGCAGTTAGGGGTGATCATTCTGGCGGGGGAGCATTTGGGGGCGAGCAGGCCAGAAGCGGGGGGCAGTTGGGGGTGAGCAGGCCGCTAGGCAGAGTGGTTAGGGGAAATCAGGCAGGCAGACAGGTGAGCAGTTAGGAGCCAGCAGTCCCAGATTGCAAGAGGGATGTCCAACTGCCGGTTTAGGCCTGATCCCTGTATACCAGCAGTAGGACATCCTTTGAGGGGTCCCAGATTGGAGAGGGTGCAGGCCGGGCTGAGGGACCCCCCCTCCATGCACGAATTTCGTGCACCAGGCCACTAGTATCTACAATAATAAAAGCATAATATGCTAATTAGACCAGACGTCCTTCTAGACAATCTTCCAGATGAAGCCGGGTCTACGAGGGAAGCCCAGGTGCCTGCCAGTGTCCGGAGGGAAGCTCCAGTCCCTGGTGCCAGAGGGAAGCTGGTGCCAGCAGCCAGCTGGGGGAAGGAAGGCCTACTCTTGCATGAATGTGCATCGGGCCTCTAGTATATATATAATATGCAAAGTGTCCCCTTGGGAGTTCTACTGGGAGATGGGGAGTTTCATCGCTTGCTATGACTTGCAGTGACCACTAGGGGGCGGTGCGGAACGAAGGAAGGCACTGGCCGGCAGCCTGAAGGCCCTGATAGGCCCTGATCGCCAGTCAGGCCTATGGACCCTACCCATGTACGAATTTTATGCACCAGGCCTCCAGTTGTACTATAATGTTCTCAACACTTTCACCTGTCCTTGCTGGGAAATAGTAATGGAATGCTCTAGACCAGGAATTTGGGAACGCTACTGCTTAATGAAGATACAAGTCCCTATGTGTACCTAAAAGTACGACAGAACCAGGCTGATTCTCCAATGAGGATGGCGGTTTCCGGATGATAGATAAGTACGTCCACAGTGTCTACAACTGCAAGACATCAGATTAAGCTGAGTTGGTTGAAAAGGGTTTCATGGAAACAGCTCAAACTGTAACCCTGATCTAATTAGCTTGTTTACAAAATTTAATTGATTTATTTCCCTAAAAGACCTTTTTCTGGAGTTCTCTGCAGATAGTGTTTTTCTTAAAAGCCTTCTAGTTACCTGTTATCAAAACTCAGCTCAAAAAATGGGTTCATTTTCCTTTTCAAAGGGAAGACATTACCTCAGTGAATAGAGAGGCCAGAGGCAGTATCCCAGTTGCATAGCCGGGCCCTCAGGAATGCCTCTCTGTTTCCACTGCTCCGCTGTTCCCTGCATCAGCTTCAGTCTCTGCAGACTTCCTACCTGCTGATGAAGGTGGTCACCAGTGGCTTCCGCCACATCTTGCTGGGTTAGCAACCCCACTGGAAGGAGCATTAACCCACTGATTGGCCTTGCTACCATCATGTCTGCATTCCTAAACACATCAGTGGCTGGGGCATGCTGTCTGTGGGCCAAGGTGGGGTCCCACGTTCACCTCTGGGGCCACTGTAATGGCAGAGGGTGGGGCTTTGATGGGAACTCAGACTCTGCTCGTTGAAAGGGAAACAGATGCCTGGCAGGCACACACACATCAGACGCCCATGCAGAGTCTCAAACAATTTTAGAGATAAAATCTCCCCCTGCGTGGACTGGCCTGGTATTTCCAGGTTAAAGGAATGGGAGTGGCAGCTTGGGAAGCTGAGGGAAACTTTGCTGCTCTGCATCTAGGGGTGGGGGAGGAGGAGTTGGAGAAAATGCCGAGTCCTGATCTGTCCCTTCCCCTGGGGATGCAATGGCAATGATTGTCAGCAGATCATTACTTTTTAAGTCTTAAGAACAGGAAATCTTCTGTTCTTTGGGATTTTAGGAATGGAGTAAATCCCCCGCTTTATCATTGTCAAAGGTTGTACAACGATACTTCATCAGAGAACATGAAAAATGCTGACCTGGAACGTTCTGCTCAGACAATGGGTGTGACACAGCCACAAACAGTGGCCAGCACCTGGGAAAGGTGGTATCTAAGTGGCTTTGGAGGTGGGACGTTCAAACAGGCAAGCCTGTGTACCGGAGGGTGGGCAGTTTTGAGTCTGGTAAGACTTGGTCCTCGTGTATTGAATATTGACTAAGCCACATGATTTGCTCTGCATCAGCGGTACAAATAAAAATATATGAATGTGCATTGGTGCGATACTGTGATCTATAATATGAAATATATATTTGGCCTTTGTCCCCTTTTCTGCCACAGAGCTCCTAATACCCTTGGAATTTCCTAAGCATTGAGAGCCATACAGGTGTCATTGATGTTAATGAGGTGACTTCTGGAACCATCTAAGAATGTGCGCTCCTTGTCAGGAGAGCCAACCATGTGATTAGAAGGCTTTAGCCAACAACTCCCAGGAGGGGAAAGGGGCATGGAAGTTGAATCAATCACCAAATCACCGATGGCCAATGAGCTAATCGATCATGTCTACATAAAGAAATCTCCATAAAGTCCCCAAAGGACAGGGTTTCTGAGTTTCCCGGTTGGTGAGCATGTGGAGACGGGGTGCGTGTGGCACTAGGAGAAGGCATGGAGACATCAAACCCCTCCCGCACACCTTGCCCTGCGCACCTGTCCCACCTGTTCCCGAGTTTTATCCTTTTACAGTAAACTGGCACTCCAGCGAGCAACACATTTCTCTGCATTCTGGGAGCTCCTCTGGCCAATTAATGGAATCAGATGAGGGGTTGTGGGAACCTCTGATAAGCCCATCAACCTGGGCTCACAGCAGGTATCTGAAGTGGGGGAGGGGGAAGCAGCCTACAGGACTGAGCGCTTAACCTGTGGGATCCAAGGCTCTCAGGACAGACAGACAGTGTCCGCATGGAGTTGAACTGCAGGACACCTGGTGTCCTGGGGGATCGCTTGGTGGGGTGGGGAACACACACTGGAGACTGGACTCAGAACACCAAAATAATTGGGACACAAATACACATATGTGGCTCCCGTGTCAAATACACTGTGTCCTGCTTGTAACAGCGGCTCAGGATAATTCAAACAAAACAAGGGAGAGGGCTGAAGAAGTGAAATGTCAGGAACTTTATGTTTCAATAAAGAGTTTTTTCCTGAATCCTCTGACAGAGGATAGAATAAAAAATAATCTTGGACTTCAAGGTTTTTGTGCCAAATCTCCTTTGACCTAAGGAGTCGAGGTGCAGACCTCTGAGGTGGGTGAGTTTATTCTCTGCGAAGTAAGGTGCCAGCAGACAGTCTTTAATGACTGCTTCTTTCTGCTTGCTGGAGACTCAAGGTTCTGAGGTTTCCGCATGTCTGATATGATTTCCACATGGAATCTGGCAGGCGTACGTACACGAATACATATTTATCAGGGTTGAGAAAGACCAGGCCAGGGTTGTTCAAAACCCTGGGGATATGGCTTGTGCTTGTTAGCACTTAGTGGTCTCTGGTTCCGACACACCACGCTCACTGCCAACCTTCAACAGAGAAAGCAGCACGAACATATTTACATGGGCCTAATGACATTCCCTTGCGATGCAGGGCTAGTGCAGGGAAATCACTCACCCACGGGCCAGGAAACCTGGACCAATCTGACATTCCTTACAAATGCCCGGCTCTAATGAGCATCCTCACCACTGCGGAGGTGGGGCAGCAAGTTCCTGTAGACAAGGCTTCCCGGCTTATTCCCCTTCATCTCAGTGGGAGATGTTTAGAACTGGTCCCTGCGGCTGTCGGCTCCGGTACACATTTTTCTCTGTGTCTGGGGAAGGTGGGCCTTTCAGTCCAGCCCTCAGCAAGTGTGGATTTCCTGATACGTGTCTGCAATACAGAGACACGCTGCAGTGCAGGAAGAGGCTTTCCGGGCCGTGGTCTCAGCATAAACATACCTCTCCGTGATGAAGGACGTCTGGGGCTCCTCCAGGTCTTGAGGCTCCCAATATATTCAAAATGAAGGAAATGTGAATCGAGGTTTTAAGAATTAGTATATATTTTAAATATTTGCATCAAATGAATTCCTGGTTTTTCCACAGCAAAGTGTAATGACTGTTGGGTATTGCACTTATCTCATCTAGCAATGGCTGGTTGAGTATCTGTGACTGTTCGGCTGGTCCCATGAGAGGCCAAGGACACAGGGAGGGCAGCTGGGCTCTTGACTACAGAACTGAACCTCTGAATCACATCACCTGAAGTCTTCAAGTACAGGCCCTCCGCCGGACCCTTCATAGCTGAGCCAATAGATTCTTTATTTTAATCCTCACCTGAGAATATGTTTTTATTGATTTTTTTTAGAGAGAAGAAGGGAGAGACAGACAGACAGACAGAAATCCATCAGTTCCCTCCTGTATGTGCCGCGACCAGGGATTGAACATGCAACCTTCTCGTGTATGGGATGACGCTTCCACATGGCCAGGGGTCCAATAGATTCTTATTTTTTTGTTAATCTTTACCCGAGGATATTTTTCCATTGGTTTTTAGAGAGAGTGGAAGGGAGGGGGAAAGTCAGAGAGAGAGAAACATTGATGTGAAAGATACACATTGACTGGTTGCCCCTGCATGTGCCCCAACCAACCCAGGGATCGAGCCTGCAACCTACGTACGTGCCCTTGACCGGAATCGAACCCATGATCCTTCAGTCCACAGGCCGAAGCTCTATCCACTGAGTCAAACTGGCTAGGGCAGGTTCTTTACTTTCTGAGCCAGTTCAGTGTTGTCTCTTTGAAGTTGAAATGATCAGAAGTGATACAGACCTCATTACACCCACTGCCCGCCCTCTAACCTCTCTCAGCTTACACCCAATACAAAGACTATCTTTATTTAATCAAAAAGTTAATTACAGGCAGAGGGCTGTTGTACAGTATGTGGTTATTCTGGTATCTAGCAGTAAACACGTCTGACAACTCCTCTTACTGATTTGACTATATGGATGGATTGTTGACGTGACATAATTCTAGCTATTAGCTGTCAATCCTTTCATACCTAAAGACACTGTTTTCTCTTTTCTTTACATCGGCTTGACAATTTATACAATTTGAAATGTTTTCCCAGGCATTATCGCATCTGATCATAAATTCATGTTCGGGGCTCACAGAACAGACATTTCCTACCTTTTCAGAGGAGGAAGCTGAGATGGGAGCCTGGGCGAGAATGGGTGCCTGTCTCCCCAGGAAGTCTGTTCTCACGGCTCCTCATGGGCTGACCAATGCAGTCAGTTTCCGAGCCCGTTGTCATGCATTACACTGTAAGTGACAGAACACGGACTCAGACTGATCCAACAGTATGGACATTTAGGACGCTGCCCAACAAAATCCAGAGGCAGAGTGGCATCGGGCGTGGATGTCAGGCTCTGAGCCTTCATCTGCGTTTCTCCGGGCTCCCTCCCTCCGAGTGTTGGCTTCATCCTCCCATGCACAGGAAGACTGCCTGCTTGAGAGTCACACCCAGACACAGCACTGTCTTGTCCTTTGGCTGGAAACCTATCTCATAAGCACCCCAGCACACACTTCCATTTCCCCAGGCCAGCACTGGGTCCATGCCCACCCCCCAACCAGCTAGTGGAGAGGGAAGGGGTGTCCAAGATGGGCTCAGAACGATCAGCAGACCAGAAGAGGACGAGGGTGAGTGAGGCACAGTAGCTGCCGCTGCATTCATGCAAAGCACATCAGGTTAAAGTATACAGCAGCTCGAAAGAACTGGTCTGGGGTCAGGTGGGTTGTTGCCATCACCATCCCACATTTGTTCTGCCTCCCTGTATCCATGCACCTGTGTAGTCCCCACCCTCACTGGTTCAGAGCTTGGCCACGGGAGCCAATGAGGAAATAGTAAATGTTACACAAGGAGCTCGCCTTCTGGGACCTGTTATGGACTGAACTATGGTCTCCCACAATCCATAGGCTGAAGTCCTAACCCCCACTGTGACTGTAGTTAATGATGGGGACTGTAAGCAGGTAATTATGGTTAAATGAGGTCCTAGGAGTGGGCCCCTGATTCAAGAAGACTGGTGTTCACCGGAGAAGCATCTGAGGACACAGCAGGCAGGCAGCTGTCTGCAAGCCAGTAAGCGAGGTCTCACCAAAACCAAACTTGTCACCACCTGGGTCTTCGTCTTTGCCTTCAGAACCTCAAGAAAATAAATTTCTGTTTTTTAATATGTTTTTATAATTATTATGTTTTTTAGAGAAAGAGAGAGAGATAGAAACATCAATCAGCTGCCTCCTGCTTGTCCCCTACTAGGGATGGAGCCCGCAATCCGGACATGTGTCTGGACTGGGAATCAAACTGGTGACCTCTTGGTGCATGGACCATGACCAAACCAACTGAGCCACACCAGCTTGCAAATTTCTGTTTTTTAAGCCACTCAGTTTATGGTGTCCTGTTATGAGCCTGAGCAGACTAATACAGGAACCCTACAACTGCCACACACGAGCAACCCTGCTGGCGAATGAAAGACATGAGCCAACTACCTTCCCAAACTTAAATTATCGCTGCCAACCTGCAAGCATGTGAGTCAGGGCCTGACCACCAGCTGATCACAGCATGAACCTGGGCAAGACCAGCACAAAAACAACCGGGCTGAGTCCAACCCAGATTGTTGACCCACAAATAAAGAGCCAATGTATGGCTGTCTTAAACCACAAAGTGTGGTGTGAGGGAGGTTTGTTACACAGAAATGGGTAACTGATGTGTGTGGGATCGCTGGGGCTATCAGTCACCTGCTCTGATGTTCTGTGAGTGGACTTGAGTTGCATCTGTTCCTTTTGGTCTGCCTTGGAATGCAATTTGTCTTTCCCCTGGGTCAGAGCTGTGTTTATAGAGATCAGGCAAAGTTAATGAGCAAGGCAGACTAGATATAAAGATAATCAGCAAACTTGAGTTCTATCTTCTGTCTGTTATTAAATACACAAGTACAGAAATATTCTCATAAGAAAACAACAGTGTAGGTGACACTGACACACACAGTCTCCGTGATGGGGCCACTATAGGGAGTGGTGGGGCCTTTGGAGAACTGGATGTGCCTTACTAAGGAGGAAGGCCACTATTCAGCTCTGGCCCTTGTGACCATGTGGAAGAGAAACCAGAAATCTCGATTTTTATATAAAATCTCCTAATTATAAAACATTGATTCCACTTAAAGTAAAACACTATATACTACAGTCAAAATAAAACACTATATACTACAGTCTAAATAAAACTGACATTAGCCTGAACTGCTTCTTTAGAATGTCTGTTCTACACACACTTGCTCACCTCTATACTAATAAAAGGGTAATATGCTAATTAGACTGGACATCCTCTGGACATCCTTCTGGACGTCCTTCTGGACAAAGCCACGGTGGCAGGGGCCGAGGCAGAGGCAGTTAGGGGTGGTCAGGTTGGCAGGGGAGAGCAGTTAGGGCAATCGAGACAGCAGGGGAGAGCTGTTAGGGGTGATCAGGCTGGCAGGGGAGAGCAGTTAGGAGGATCAGGCTGGCAGGCAGAGGCAGTTAGGGGCGATCAGCCAGGCAGGGGTCCCAGACTGCAGAGGGTGCAGACTGGGCTGAGGGACCCCCACCCCATCATGCACAAACTTCGTGCACTGGGACTCTAGTCTATGTATATATATATAAAAGCCCAATAACTGGAAAAGCAGAACAATCAGAACAACCTGTGGCTATGACGCGCACTGCAGCAGCCAACCAGCCTCATCCAGGCTCCAATCGGCCCCAACACCCCAGCCGGGGGCGGGGCCAGGGCCGGCCACCAACTGCCCACGGCCCCAACCCCCGCCGTCCCAGCCCGATGGGCCCCCATTGGGGCAGACTGGCCAGACCCCACCCATGCACAAATTTGTGCAGTGAGCCTCTAATAAAGTTATAAATCAATAAAACACACTGATGTCAAATAACGGTTCCCACATTCCTGTTGGTTTGGGATTGGCATATTTGCAGTGACAGCTGCAAATGGAAGACTTTTCAGAAACGTGGGTCCAAAATCCAAAATGTAACAGAGAGAAAATGAAACAATGAAAAATACAGTCTGTGATTGCAGATTTCTCTGCCTCCAAGCTCAGAGAAAACAAATAAATAAAACACACAAAAAACCTAATATGGGTAGACTCAATACAAAAAGTTTTTCACATTCAGAAAAACAAATAAATGAAGCTTTGATCCTTTGCAAGTCAAAACAATTCCCAGCCTGATGGTAAATTCCTTGAAATAAGGGGGCTGATTTTATTTACATTTGTGTCACCAGAAGCTGGAAGCACCTAGTCAACGTGAAGTCAATGAAGGAACAAATGACTATTCCAAATGGATTTATAGGTGACTAACATAAGGGACTTGTGTTGGGGAGTGGCCTAGTATGGGTTATGAGTGGGTGTGAGGAGACAGGAGACCTGGGTTTTTTCCTACCTGCTCTTCCATTTTGCAAAGGTAGTTACCTAACTTCTCTGTGCCTCCATCCCTCATGTGTAAAATGAAGATAATAAAAAATACCTGCCTGACAGCATTATTATGAAGATAAAATGAAAACCTGCGTGTAGACTGCACAGCACCTCCTGAAATGAAACATGGGCCCCCAGATTTTGTTACTGAGGTTGATGGCTAGTTAACATTAAACAGTGGATGGCTAGGTGCATCGATAGGAGGGGAGATGGCATATTTTACTCCTTGGGGGCAGAGCTTTTGAGCAAAGCAGTATGAATTTGGAGGAGATTAAGTAAAAGCGTTCTTTCTATGGATCTGTGAGAATCAGCTCAGGTCACATTGTGGACAGAGGCCTGAGGAATCCAGAAGTAAACACAATGCTGTTTCTAAAGCATTTTCTGCAGCTATGAGGCCCAGATGCTTCCCCGGGGAAGGATTCTTGGCTATAGAATTGGCCATTTTCAGCAGCACACACTGATGTTGTAATGAGGGGGATAAAACACGTCGGTCCACAGCGGCTGTTTATGGAGTGCTCAGTATAGCCTAATTGTTCTCCAACCAGCAGAGAGAGATCGCATTCTCTATGCTGGAGGAAGCGCTTGGCTTTTCATTTTCTGCACCCTTTGGGGTATTATTGTTTTCCTTTTCCCTTTGCCCTAATATGGAGTGTGCTCTCCAGAGCAAAATAGACGCTGGTCTTAAGCATTTCTGAAGGAAGAGCTATTGCAGTTGGAAATTACCAAATAAGTCTCAGGGTATTATTTTGCAATTATTACTGCACATTTGCTACTATATTCCTGCGTCTGCCTGGGACCTGCTGGTCTGCTGAAATGTAGGTAAGGTCAGGGCCAGCTCCCATCACACACTCTGAGAAAGAAACATCTCCCTGTGCTCCAGCTGGCATCTCCTGTGGGGAGAGGCCAGCAGGTGGGTCAGCAGCGGGGGCTCCTCCTCCTGTGCCTTCGCATCCTGCTGGGGGCTTTCTTGAGTGGGGGCTGTTCAGCTCCATGTTGAGCCAGATGGAAAAAATTAACTTCTTTACCGGTTCTATAAATTGATCCTATTCACACATAATGTGAATATAGCAACCTTTTAAAAAACAAACCAACCTAGAGTTGAGAGTGGTGAGAATGGTGAAAAATTTTTTTTTGCATTGGAATAAGATTAAAAATTAAACAACAACTTCTAACGGAATAGCAGATAACACTGCCCTTGAAATGCCTTTTGATGACCCCCTAGCATTCATCAGGGATTCCTCTGATCTACTCTGTATTTCCTGCCCTGTTCTCAGGTTTGACTTGGGACTCCCAATGCTGGGAGCATCTGCATTCTCTGCAAAGTCCCCTGAGATCACACACCTAATTCATCCAGATCTAGTCGGCAGAAAAGCACTCCCCCCCCCCCCCGCACCCCTTAAAAAAGCAGCTGAAAGTTACCAAAGTGATTTTTCTGTTCCAATTCCAATCATCAAATTGATTGATTGATTATCAAGGTAAGCATATGTCCTGCTTACACCTCCTTTTCCAGTTTAATTATTCAGAGTGCCAAGATTGCCCCATTAGCCCTAGCTGGTTTGGCTCAGTGGATAGAGTGTAGGCCAGTGGACCAAAGGGTCCTGGGTTCGATTCCCATCAGGGGAACATACCTTGATTGCAGGCTCTCCCCGGCCCAGGCCCTGGTCAGGGCTTGTGCAGGAGGCAACCGATCCAGTGTGTTTCTCTCACATCGATGTTTCTCTCTGACTTTCCCTCTCTCTTTCACTCTCTCTAAAAGTCAATGGAAAAATATCCTCGGGTGAGGATTAACCAAAAAAAAAAAAGAAAAAGAAAAAAAAAAAGAGAGAGATTGTCCCTGTTGGATGAAAAATTCATGCAGTCACATAGTTTCATTGCTCATTGTTTATTTAGAGTGGTGCTTTACAACAAATATATATGGAGCCATATGTGTAATTTAAATTTTTCTAGATGCCCCATACAAACAGGTGAAATTAATGTTAATAATGTATTTTATTAACCTAATATGTCCAAAATATTATCACTTCAAATGTAATCAATGTAAAAACAAATGAGATATTTTACTCTTTAAAAAAAAAATCCAAAATCCAGAAGGGCAGGTGAGCGGCTGGCGGGCGGGCAAGTCGGCCTTCGGGCTTGACAACAGCCCGGAGTCCCCAGCGTCCTGCTCCCCTGGCTTCGTCCCTGACCCGCTCTAGGTCCTGGCAGCAACATGGCTAGAGGCCCACCCACCCTCATGGCTGCAGGCGAGGCCAACCCAAGGCGTCCCCGAGGGCTGCTGGACCACGTGTCCAGGAATGGGCTGAGCTGATTGGCTGCCACAGCGCTCTTCAGGTGCTGGGGGTGGAGCTTCTTGGTTCTGCTGCCCCGGGAGTTCCTGGGGGAAATGGGGAGGCCGCTGCAGACTGACAGGCTCAGGTCTCACAAGGGAGGGACTTCCGCCGCTTGTCTTGGCGGATACCCCGAGGAGTAGTTTTATCATCAACTCTGCAGAGAGGCCTGGCCGGGTTCGGCCCGGCACCCACCTGGTCTCCACAGCACCTGCTCTCCAGCCCGGCCTGGGACCGCTCCACGGTGGGGGCAGCGGGTGGAACCTGCGTTCCAGGGGAGCGAGGGCTGCGAGGGCTGCGGACCGCTCCACCAGGACGCACAGCCCAGCATGGGGGGAAGGGGGAGAGCGGTGCACCAGGCAGCCCAAGGCCCGGAAGTCGCAGAGGGCACGTGTGCGTCCCCTCAGCGTAGCTTCTGGTGCTGGACCAGGGAGACTTCTGATTCGCACAGGTATGAGGTGTGAATCAGCAACGCGTTCCAGCCTCGCCTGGCTGTGTCCCCGGTTAAACTAACCAGAGATTGACATGCAGCCTCGGAACCGGTTTCAAAAGCGAATCTCCAACCATTAGTGGCGCTTAGTGCGAAGTCCGAAGTGTTAGGAGTGTCAAGATGGTGACAGCAGAGCAGGAAGCCGGGTGGGGGGCTGTGCAGCCAGGAAGGTACCCCCCCTACCCCTGTGCAGCCGGCAGGTGCCCCGTGCAGCCGGGCAGGTGCCCCCCGTGCAGCCAGCCCTCCGACACCAGCTGGGAGCAGCTCGCACTCCCTTCAGGAAACGCCTTCAGATCGCAGTGCTAGGTTCTCCCCGTGGTTCACCGTCCTCATGTCGCCTCACTGGAGGGGCCGAGTGCGGTGTTTAGGCCAGAGGCTGCGTGCCTCTGTTTCCGTTTCCTTCTCCCGTCCACTAGCTGTGTGTTCAGTCTCTGTAAAATGGGTGATAACTCCATCTCCCTCTGAGGTGGTGTTTTTTAAAACATGTATCATTACTGATTTCAGGGAGGAAGGGAGAGGGAGAGAGAGAAACATCAATGGTGAGAGAGTCACTGATCCGCTTTCTGCCGCCCCTACTGGAGATTGAGCCTGAAACCAGAGCACGTGACCTCCTGGTTCATAGGTCCACACTCAACCACTGAGCCACGCGGCCGGCGGGAGATGGTTTTGAGGATTTAACTGTGAGGTGGAAACAATGAGCTGGGAATCAGGGCTGGTGCCGATTGCCACTCCCCGGACTCTTGTAGTATTGAGGTTCTGAGCCCCATTGCTGGAGATATACGGGTACCCCCCTGCACACTGTGTGTGCGTGAGCTGTCCAGCATGCTCGCTTGCGTGATTTCATGTAGATAGAAGTTGACATCATTGACTTTTTAAAAGCTGTGATGCTGAACTACAACCATTGTAACCAGTGAAACATGTTCAAGATTACATGTTCCGAGGTCTGCACAGGCAGTCTCCTGGGCTGTCGTTAGGTGTATATCACAGGCATGCATGTTGCTATTTGTTACACAGGATTGGGGGGGGGGGGGAGTAGTTAAAATGCATCTTAAGAAAAAAGAATTTGAACTAAACCCTGGCAGAACCCTCAAACTCTGGCCCTCGTACCTGTAGGCTGTGATCTGGGATACTTAGCTCCTGGTGAAAGTCCTCATAAGTGACGTCATTTACAATAGATGCAGGACTTTTGTTATTAAGTGATTAAAAAGAAAAACCACGATTTTAACTTTGTCTTTAATGAAATGAAAATGAGATAATTTTACCTTATATTTATTATTTAGATAATCACAAGTATGAGCTGGTTTTCAAATAGAGAAATGCTGTCTTGATTTTTTCCAATTTTTTATTGTGGTAAAATATACATAACATAAGATTTACCACTGTAACCATTTCAGTGGCATTAGGTGCATTCACACTGCTGTGCAGCCATCGCCACCATCATCTCCAGGACTTTCTCACCTTCCTGAACTGAAACTGTCCCCATTAGACACTAACTCCCCATTCCCTCCCCCCAGCCCCTGCCACCCTCCATTCTCCTTCCTGTCTCTAGGAATTTGTCTAATATAGTTCCTCCTGTAACTGAATCATGTAGTATTTTTGTCCTTTTGTGACTGGCAAGCACTACTTTTTGTCTAATTTTCCTAACAAGTTTGGATTACAGCACAGCAGTCTGTCTTTCACTTTAGTGCTTTCATAGAACCATCAGCGAGCGGAAATTCTTGTAGAGTTACTCAAGGGCTTCATTGCTTGTGCACGAATACTCTACATTTTTTATTGAAGGGTGACTTACAGTAAAGCGCATTTGCCTTAACATTCAGCTCTGTGAACTTGTGCATCTGGATATAACCATGTCGGCACCACCCGGACTTAGACGTCGAACGTTTCCACCGTCCCGGCGTCTTCCCTGTGCTCCTCAGTCACTCCCTCCTCCACCAGGAGGACGTCCCTTACCCAGAGCAGTGTGCCCTGCCCCTGCCCCTCATGTGAGTGGAACCACCAGAATGGGCTCCTTTGTGTCTGGCTTTTCACTCGGCGTAACGCCTGCACTGTGCATACAGGCTGCTGTTCTTGGCAGCTCACTCTTAGTTACACTGTGTACTATTTTATGCTATGAATGTACCACAATTTGTTTACCCATTCTACCTTTGACAGGCATTTGGGTTGTTTTAATTGCCTGTTATAAATAAAGTTGCTATAGCCACTCTGCCAAGAACATTTCTTAATTCAAACAATTTTTCTTTTAAAACGTCTGTGTTGTCATCATTCTTGTAAATTTTCTCTTTAGTTCTTGGCTCTGCCATATCTTCATACTTAAATGCTTCCACATGAGATTGTGCTTTCCAAAAATCATGGTTTTTCAACTTCATAAAATCCTGCATCATTTGCAAGGTTTTCACATTTCCTTTGAAACCAATTTGTCTTGTCCTTTTAGGGGCTACCTGCAGATGGAAGGAGCTGGCTGACAAGGGCAAGGGAAGGAGCTGTAGGTGAGTGGGCGCTGAGGTTTGAAAGGTGCTAATGTGCTGACAGTCCCTTAGAGGCGAATATTTTTATGTTATGATGCCCCTCTCTTCTCTGTGCAGCCTGTGACTGGGGGTTGGGTTCATGTGGACTCGGATAACAAGATCCTCTGTATTCGGTCTGAAGTCGCTGCTTCCTAAATGCCACTTTGGAGGTTCATCTTCCTGTCCTTAGCCCGTGCTGCAGCCTTTGATTAGTGGTGCGCATATGGGCGAAGGGTTCAGTTGTCACTGAAATTACAGACCACAGACAGTGGATGGTGGTTTGAATTGCATGAGCAGTAAGGCCTTCCGTGTGAGAGATGTGCGAAGCCCATGGTTTTAGTCAGCCATCAGGAAGTGTAGATAAAGCCCCCTGACAACATCACAGCGGGGGACACTCTAAGAACCTAATTTTAATGAATATGCATTTTGACTTTTCAACTAAAAGGGAAGTAGGGCAGAGATTTATGTAGATCTTCCTAATTATCAGTCCAGTGTACTAGGCAGGACCATTCCAGGGCTATCTGTTACCCCAGAGAAAACGAAACAAGAGGAGATACATGTATAGGTATATAGTTACATGTATAAATGTGTGCAGACGTACTAGTATAAGATTTATTATGGGAATTGGCTCCTGCGATTATGAAGGCCAAATGTCCCACCATCTGCCATCTGGGAGCCGGGGAACCAGGAAGGCCTTGGTGTGGTTCAGCCATAGTCCGAGGGCCTGAGAACCCGGAGCGCCAGTGCCCACGGCCAGGGGACGACGGACGGCCCAGCTCGGGCAGACAGGGGACTCTCCTGTCTTCTGCCTTTTCGTTCTATTCGGCCTCTCGGTGGGTGGGGGATGCCCACCTGCGTTGGTGAGGGTCATGCTCTTTACTCAGTCTACCAATTCACATGCTGATCTCTCTCTCACACACTTTTATATTCATTAAGGAGGAGGGGACAAGGATATCTTCTGGTTATCAGCCTGGCATAAAAACGCATCCTGGCACCATGGCACGGGCCCTGGGACGGCCGCTGTTCTGGGGGGAGCTGCCCTCAGAGGTCCCTCGGATGCGATGGGAGCCATGTCTGGAACAAAATGGGCCGCTTCTCTGCACTTAGTGCATGCCCTCCAGGCTGTGTTGGAGTATTTGGAGGGGTCGCTCCGCCAACGGTTTGGCAGGTGTTCGGAGGGAATGCAGGAAGCGGTTGGGCTCTCAGTGCCTGCGGACCTGGAGGAGACTTTGTGCAGGTAGCTGAGGTGCTTCAATAGGAACGGAGCCCTTGGGAGTGCTCAGCGAGGGTTGGCTGAGCTCCGCTGAGCTCTTTGCTCACCGACAGGAGAGGGTGTTTTGTGCTCAGTGAATGATAGGTAGAGCCTTGGTCGGCACTTTCGTGAGTCAACTAATCCTTTGTGGAACATACGCCGTGCCCACGTGTATTCCCAGTTACCCTCCCACTGGGTCTCCTGTGTCAGCTAAAGGGTGCAGTGCCCCTCTCTGTGTGTCTTACTCTCTTACGGGTGCCGTTGCACTGGGGTGTAGAGAAGATTTCTATACATGAGTGCAGGGCTACGAGAAATGCCGTATTTCTTTATTTTCTCTAAATGGAATGAGATAGGACTCAGGTAATATCCTGGCAGGCTGGCGGGAAACTCAGTCAGTGCTGACTCTCTCTTGGGACACAAAACTTGTGCAGGTTTAGGTGAAATCGGGAGGCGCCCATCTGCTCCTCAGTCTGTGCAGCTCACTGCCAGCATCCTTCCGCATGGACTGCGTGCCATCTTTAAAAACAAACCAGAGGCCCAGTCCTCCCGCAGCTCCTGTTCCAGTTCTCTCGCAAGGTTTATCTCGATGGATTATCCTTGCACAGGCATTTTTGAATCAACATTTCGTACTGTGCTCCACAGGCCTCCAAGGTGAAGGGATGAACGGTAGTTTCAGGTACATGCTTGCTAGGTTGTCAGCTCCTGAGAGCGAGGGCCCGGCCTGCCTCAGTCACCTGTCCATCCCCAGAGCCCCGGACAGTGCCTGGTGCATGGCAGGTGTGCCATCAATATCCGCTGGATGAATGATGGAGATGTGATAAGCTTCAGGGCTGATCACTGAGGAAGTTGGCTTCTTGGGACCAGCCCTGACACAGCGCCTGTGGACTGGTAGCCACCTTGGAGAAAACACTCCTGAGACCCACTTACCCTTTTCAGTGGAAAGTAACCTCTGGGAAGCCCTGGCTGGTTTGGCTCTTGTTGGCCTACAGACTAAAGGATCCCGGGACCGATTCGGGTCAAGGGCACATGCAGGGTTGCGGGTTTGATCCCCAGTAGGTGGCATGCAGGAAGCAGCCAATCAATGATTTGCTCTCATCATTGATGTTTCTATCTCTCTCTCCCCTCTCCCTTCCTCTCTGAAATCAATAAAAACATATTTTTAAAAAAAGAAAGAAAGTAACCTCTAGGGTCACAAAAAAGTCCGGTGTAGCATGTTTTCCCCTCATGTGTCCTGTGTAAAGAATCTCTGTTGGCCCAAAATGTGAAGATATTCTTTTATATTGTCATCTAGAAACTTTGTTTTAATTGTCACCTTTCACAATTCGGTCTATAGGTCATTGGAAACTGAGTTTTGTCTGTGTCATGAACCAAATAACCAGATATGTAGTGTCTGTTTTCTTATCTCCATATAGCTTTATGGATTCTCTCTTTTTTTTTTTTTTAGCCCAGTAGTTCTCAGCTGGGGGACATTATTGTTGTCGTGTGTGTGTGTGTGTGTGTGTGTGTGTGTGTGTGTGTGTACTACTGGTATCTCATGCTGCAGAACATCCTACCACACACAGGCCAACCCCATAATAAAGAGTCATCCATCCCAGTGTCAGCAGTGCCGAGCCAGGGAGCCCGGGCCATGCCCACACCAGGGCCATGCCGTCTTATCTACTTGGTTTGGCAGATGTGACCCTCCGGTTTCCAGCATCATTCCAAGCCTGCCTTGGCTCTTCTCTTGCTTGTTTTTCCTCATACACTTTTTTTTTTTAACCACTTTGTCAGCTTCAGAAAAAATATCTGCTGGGATTTTGATGCGATTAGATAGAATCTTTACATCCATTTGGGAAAATTAACATCTTTCCAATAACAAGTTATTTGTATATGAACACGGTACATACTTTCATTTATCAAGCTCTTAGAGAGTTTCTATAATTTTTTGTAATTTCCCCTCTTGATGTTTGTCATGTTTTTGGTTAGATTTATTCCCTAGATATTTGATATTTCTACTGACATTGTAAATATGACCAATTCATTCCATTTCAATTTCCAGTTACTCATCACTGGTGTATAAATTACACTTGCTTTCGTATATTGACATGAATGTAGCAGTGATCCTGAATTCTCTGAATAATTATATGAGTTGGTGTATTCTTTTGGATTTTCTGTGCATCAGTATTAAATATGAGAGCTTCACCTTTTCCTTTCCAGATATTATTGTATCCGTCTATTTATTTATTTACTGTTTGTTGCCTTGGTTAGGATGCCCAGTACAATTTTAAATAATGACTATCATGTGTTATTTCCAATCTTGGCGGAGGGTGTCCAGTATTTCACCACCAAATCGTCCCTGATAACTTTCCTCCTTTGAAGTCTGCTGTGTCTGAGATGAATACAGCTACTCTTGCTTTTTTTTATTAGTATTAACATGGCATATTTTTCTCCACCCATTCACTTTTAATTTTAATCTCTCAGTGTCTTCATATCTAACATGGGTATCTTGCAAATAACGTAATGGTGAGTCTTGTTTTCTGATCCACTCTGACAATCTCTGTGTTTATATTGGTGTAGTTAGACCTAACCTTGGTGTTTAAATTTATTGTTGATATAGTTGGATTAGTACCTATCATATTTGTTACTGTTTTCTATTTATTACCCTTGTTCTTTGTTTCTTCTTTTGTCTCCCACTATTTTTCTGCCTTTTGTGGTTTTAACTGAGCATTTTGTATGACTCCATTTTTTCTTTTTTCTTACACCATTAGTTATACTTCTTTTTATCTATTGTTAATCATTTCCCTAGAGTTTGCAACATACATTCACAGGTCCTCCAAGTCCACTTTCAAATAACACTATATTGCTACAGGTATAGTACAAGTGTCCTATAATTACAAAATAATCCTAATTCTCTTTCCTGTTCTTGTATCACTGCCATCATTTATTTCACTTAGATATAAGCATATATAAGCATATAACACAGTAGAGGCCCAGTGCACGGATTTGTGCACTGGTGGGGTCCCTCAGCCTGTCCTGTGCCCTCTTGCAATCTGGAACCTCTCGGGGGATGTAGTAGTGTGTGAAGCGGCAGGCGGCCGGGGAGGAGCCCAAGCCCAGGCTGGGTGCCACTCCCACTCATCCTGGCCCCCCTGCACCTGCTGCCGCCCCCGCTCAGTAGTGCTGCTGCGGAGGCGGGAGAGGCTCGTGCCGCTGCAGCTGCACTTACCAGCTGTGAGCCTGGTGTCTGGCACCCGTCGCTCAGCTGAGCGGTGCTCCTGTTGTGGGAGCACACTGACCACCAGGGAGCAGCTCTGCGTTAAGTGTCTGCCCCCTGGTGGTCAGTGCGCATCATAGCGACTGGTCAAATGGTCGACAGGTTGAGCGGTCGTCTAGGGTTTTATATGTATACTAGAGGCCTGGTGCACGAAATTTGTGCACTCGGGTGGGGGGGGTCCCAGTCCAGCCTGTGCCCTCTTGCAGTCTAGGAGCCCTTGGAGGATGTCCGACTGATGGCTTAGGCTCCCTCCCTGTGAGCCCAGCTCAGGGCTTCTGGCTGAGTGGCGCTCCCCCTGTGGGAGCACACTGACCACCAGGGTGAAGCTCCTGCATTGAGCATTTAGCATCTGCCCCCTGGTGGTCAATGCACATCATAGCGACCGGTTGTTCTGCCGTTCGGTCAATTTGCATATCAGCCTTTTATTATATAGGATAGATGTTGTGTATCACATATATGTCAGCATGCATAGTCAAAGACATTGTTGCTATTATTATTTCAAACAGACTATTATCTGTTAGATCAATTAAGAATAAGAAAAATAAATTTTTGTTTTTCCTTCACTTATGCCATATCTAAGTGGGCAGTGTGTGATCAAATCCCAGTTAGATTCTAGACTGAAGGCTTGCATGAGCTTTCGGATTGGTTAGACTCTGGAGTATTGTTGCCATCATAGCTTGAAGGGCATGATGCTGTTCAGGACTCTGCGGGGGAGAAGATGACTGGAAGCTTTGCGCTTAGACCTCTCCCCGTCTCTACTTCACGCACCCCCTTTTAGCTGGTTCTGATTTGTAGCCTTTTGTTAGAGTAAAACTATAATTGTCAATGCAGCACTTTGTTCCATGCAGCACTGAGTTCCATGAGTAATTCTAGTGGATTATCAAATTTAAGGCAGTTGTGGGAACCCCCAATTTATAGCCCACTGGTCATTTGAACACCTGGGTGTTGTTTGAGTGAGGACAGTCTCCCTGGAGACTGTGTCCTTAACGTGTGAGGTTTTGCCCAGCTCTAGGTAGTCGGTACTAGAACTCATTGCATTTTTGCAAATTGATTTTTTCAAATGTTAAACCAATTTTGCATTTCTTGAATACATTCAACTTGCCCACAATGCATTATTTATATTATCTTTTTTACATATCACTGAAAAGTTTTGCTAATGTTGTGATAAGGATTCTGCACCTGTGTTTATGAGTGGGACTGGCCTGAATTTTCCTTTCTCACAACACCCTGGTCAGGTTGTGGCATCCAGGTGATTCTGGCCCCAAACAAATACGTTAGGAAGTGTTCTTTTTCTCTTCACTTGGAGAGCTTGTGTATGATTGACACTCTTTCTTCTTGAAAAGCTTGGAACATTCTTACCAGTAAAATTTTCTGCACCTAAAGTATTATAAAAGATACTAGAGGCCCAGTGCACAAAATTCGTGCACTTGAGGGGGTGGTCCCTCAGCCCGGCCTGTGCCCCTCACAGTCCAGGAGCCCTTGGGGGATATCTGACTGATGGCAGTTGGACATCCTTAGTGCTGCCGCGGACGTGGGAGAGGCTCGTCAGCCATCAGCCTGGCTTCTGGCTTCTGGCTTAGCGGTGCTCCCCCTGTGGGAACGCACTGACCACCAGGGGGCAGTTCCTGCATTGAGCATCTGACCCTGGTGGTCAGTGCGCATCATAGCAACTGGTCGTTCCATTGTTTGGCCGAAACCAGCTCTTTGACATTCCCACAAGAGGTCTGGGGTTGTGAGAGGGCACAGGCCAGGCCGAGGGACCCCACCAGTGCACTATCTGGGCTGGGGAGGGATGCGGGAGGTTGGCCAGCCGGTGAGGGACCACAGGAGGGCTCCAGAGTGTGTCTGGCCTGTATCGCTGAGTCCTAATCAGCTGAACCCCAGCAGCAAGCCAACCTACTGGTTGGAGTGTCTGCCCCTGGTGGTCAGTGCACATCATAGTGACTGTTTGATTGATCGACTGCCCCCTGGTGTTCAGTGCATGTCATAGTGACTGGTCAACCAATCGACTGTCTGCCCCCTGGTGGTCAGTGCACCTCATAGTGAGCAGTTGAGAGGCCTTAGCATATCAACATATTACGCTTTGCTTGGTTGAACAGCTGACTGGACGACTGCACACTAAGCATAGTAGGCTTTTATTATATAGGATAGGCTACTCATATTTATATTTCTTATTCTGTCAATATTGGAAAGTGGTGGCTTTCTAGAAAATTATCAATTTCATATACATTTTCATACTTAAAGGGTAAAGTTATTCTTAATATTCTCTTGTTAATTTCTTAGTATCTGCAGATTCTGTAAAGCAGCAATTTTCACCTTTTCCATCTCATGGCACACACAATCTAATTTCTAAAATTCTGTGGCACACCAAAACATGTATTATATTTCTGCTGATCTTACAAAAGAATAGGTATAATTTTGATTAATTCACACTATGTTGTGTTGGCTGTTGTCATTTTCTTATTTGATAATCTAAGGGGAAAAGAGGTCAGTGCCCCTGACTAAATACCAGGTATTACATGTTTTAAAAATTCTTGTGGCCACCAGTGTGCTGTGACATTACGGTAGAAAATCACTGTTCTAAAGACACCATATCTTGCGTTATTGCTATTGGCCATTTGTTTCTTCATTTTTTTCTAGATCCGTCTTGGTAGGAATTTACCAATTTTATTAGCCTTCTCAAGATGGTCAATGTGGCTTGGTTCATTTCCTTGTCTTGGATATGTGTCTTCTATTTGATCATGTGCTGCTTTTTCCTCATCTTTCTCTCCTACTTGGAATGTTCTGGTTTTTCAATAACAATTTCTTGAGATTGATGATTCGACAATTGATGTTTTAGCTTTGTCTTTCTCACATGGACATTTAAGACCATGAATTTCTGGCTGGCCTGTGTGGGTCAGTGGTTGAGCATTGACCTATGAACCAGGAGGTCATGGTTCGATTCCAGGTCAGGGCACATGCACAGGTTGAGGGCTTGATTCCCAGTAGGGGCATGCATCAATGATTCTCTCTCAACATTGATGTTTCTATTTCTCTCTCCCTCTCCCTTCCTCCTTGAAAACAATAAAATAAAAAAATTTTTTAATGTTAAAAAAGGACTATGAATTCCTTCTCAGCACAACTTAGCTGCATGCCACACACTTTAATTCTGGCACATATGTGTAAAATGTTTTATGTAAATTTGAAGAGTGTGCAAATTCTGCAGTTGGGTGCAGCTGGCATGTGGGTGAAGTCTGTTAACCACAGTGCAAAGGCTTTTGGATCCTTCTGGCATTTTGTCTGCTTATTGCATTGTTCCCTGAGAGAGGCGTGCTAAAACCTAGCAGGGTTATTGGAGATTTTCTGTTTCTCCTTTTATTTCTATCAATTTCTGCTGTATATGTAAGTCAACCTCTGAGAGATAGAAAAGCACCAAATTCTCTGGAAGAGGGAGGCAGAGCTGGCTGAGGTGGCAGATAGGAGACCTGCTCGCTGGGGCCTGATGGAACCTTTAACATGTCTAAGGTGAACTGGAGCCTCTCAGAGGCTGCTCTGTCAGGGAAGCATGGGAATCCCACTGGCCCACGCTGGAGGTTTCATTCAGCCTCTCAGGGGTAGAGAGAGCTTACACTGGAGCCACTTCTGCCCTGAGTGCAAAGCTTGTCACCTGAGGCTGACGCGCCTTCTTAGCCTGCGGACAGGAACGCTCCGGCACCCCCCTCCCTGTTTCTGGTTGGCCCCCAGCCTGGGTGCTGATGATTTCTGATGCCCCCAGTGGTCTGTCTGCAGGGGGCACAGCAGGTGGCCTAGGCACCCACGAGTCTTCTGTTCCCCTCAGGAGTTACTCCTCAGTGAACATCAAATGGGTGGCATTCTGCACAGGACTTGACTCCTTACGTCTGTGGGTGGTGCAGAGACACATCTTCCAGTCGCCATTGTAATTGCAGGGCGTTTTGTTGCCGTTTATCGAACACTGCCTGGGAGCCGGGCTCCCTATGCAACCGCATGGGTTCCCTTGTGCTGATCCGCACTGCAGTCCGGGGCTGGGCTGGGCACCCTGCGGGGCAGGCACCAGCAGCCTCTCCAGCAGAGGACGGTGCGATGCCCTGAGGTGCACCAGGGACTCCCAGCCGCCTCTCCCCAGGTAGGAAGGGACCGGTCGACCTAGCAGCATGGTGTGGAGTCACTCAGGGTTGGCCAGGGCACAGACTCTGGTTGGGAAGGAGGTCTAGTGGGGGTGCATTTCATGGGCTTAAATACTCAGTGGGGGGCCTGGAGAGCCAGTCTGGGGGGAGGGCAGAGCAAGGGTCTGTCTGGCCCCTGAGCTTAGCACTCCTGGTGTGAATCAGGCTAGCTCTTTTTCATCTTGTGTCATTCTGATTAATAGTCAAAATATGGTGTGTGTGTTGTGGGGGGGAAGTGGGGAGTGCTGAGAGAAAGATAGAGATAGGCAGAGAGATACAGAGAGAGAACTCACTGAGATTGTCCCAGTCTGGATGCTAGTCCCCCAACCTGCACCCCACTGAGCAGTGTTAGGGCACCTTGCGTATAGCCAACCTGAGGCTGCACAAAGTGGGAGAGGGGGAACCCCCAACTCTTTGAAGTGAAGGGGAGAGGAGGGTGGGGTTGTGCAGGGCCCATAGGCCCCACGCTGTGTAAAACGGAGGAGAGGCTTATGCTTTGGATGGTGGCTATGGGAGGATAGAAACCGTTCACGATGTTGCCACCAACATATCTGTTGTGCAGAGAGCCGGGGTCCGAGCAGGCTCACTGTATTGTTTGCCATTTCCAAAGAAATAACCTGGAGGTTCATTCAGACTGATGTGCACACCGGGGGGCCTGCCAGTGAAGTCTCCGCAAATAGGCTTTCTCAGTCCAGGACTATATACAGCACAGAAAGCAAGGCAAACGGGTAACACCTCGTCCATGCCGGTGGGTGCCCTTGCGCCAAAGCTGTGTGACATCACAACGCCAGCTTTTTACAATCCGGGCTCACATCCGAGAACAGTTTCTTTCAGGTTGATCCTTGATCGAGGAGCTGACCATGCCCCCCCAGATCCCACAGTCCACTTACAGATGCCTTCACCACGCTCCCACATGGTGCGGGAGGGAGTTGGAGCTTGGGGAGGGGCCCGTGTTCTCACAGAACACACAGTATCTGATAAAAGATCTCTGCCTAGAAAAACTCAATGTTCCATAAATCATGTTGAAATAATAATAGCATTTTACCAAACTTTGGGCATATGAAATTTGTCTGTCTTTAAAGTGAAAATAAACCTAGAATCATCTATTTCCCCTCCATTACTTTTAATTTCTTTGCCGTCATTTGTTTTCAAACCAAGTAAAATCCATGAGAAATTTGGTAGAAATGAATGGGTTCTTATTGGATGTGTTCTACAGATCAAAGTCCCTTCACACAATAATTGCCTTAAAAATTGCCTGAGAGTGTGCCCTAAAAATTGGGATGTCTCTGAAAGTTTAAGAAGGTGCAGGTTTATCAAAAAGGAGATGAAGCAGTCAGAGATATTTCAAAAGGAATGGGCTTCAAATGAGAAGATTCCAGGTGACTCCTTTGAGCCCTAAGAGGAGGCTCCTCTCATCTCGGAGCAGCTGCTGGGGATGCGTATCCACCAACACCGCTGTGTGGAGGTGAAATGTGGGGCCTGAGGAGAGACAGGTCACTATGCATATTTATAGCCACCAAAGACCAGCTACTTTATTGGGAACAGCTGCTTTTAATTTTTACACAGGCTTTGAAATCAGCAAAAATTGGATGCGTTTGATCACCATGAAATGCCCAAATTTTGCAGGGAAGGGGTTCTCAAAGTCAGGTTCCCCAAAGAGTATGGGGCGGAGCGGGACAGCCTGTCTGCCACACTCCCCTCCCCACCGGGAATTCCAGCTGGTCTTGGGGGGCGGGTGGGTGCCGAGTTGCAAAAAATAAGGCATCCTATAGGGCAGTGATGGCGAACCTTTTGAGCTCGGCGTGTCAGCATTTTGAAAAACCCTAACTTAACTCTGGTGCCGTGTCACATATAGAAATTTTTTGATATTTGCAACCATAGTAAAACAAAGACTTATATTTTTGATATTTATTCTATATATTTAAATGCCATTTAACAAAGAAAAATCAACCAAAAAAATGAGTTCGTGTGTCACCTCTGACACACGTGTCATAGGTTCGCCATCACTGCTATAGAAAAAGCTTGTAAGGTGTTGCTCCTTAGAATAAACAGTCCTACATAACATTTTTTTAAGTGAAATTTCTATGGTCAGATAAGAGAACCCATTTCACCCTTGTACAGAGATGGATATCCTATATAATAAAGAGCTGATATGCTAATTAGACTGAACAGCCGAACAACCTTCCAGGCGTCCTTCCGGACGACCTTCCAGATGAAGCCGGGGCTGTGAGGGCCAAACCCCTTGCACAAATTTCATGCATTGGGCCTCTAGCAGTGATGGGGAAAATGAGTGGGTCTAGCCGTGGCTGTTTTATGCCAGATGCATGCCTTTGGGAAGAGAGATGTAATTTTTTTTTTGATAAATTTCTTTTTTTTGATAAAGTTTTTATTTTAGAATAGTTTTGATTTATGAAAAACTGCTAAGCTACTACATAGGGCTCTCATATGCCCCAAACCCAGTTTCCCCAGTTCGTAACCTCCTGCATCAGTTACCATGCTGGGTATTGACTCAAGTCCACACTTCACTGGGCCAGCACAGGGCCACGTCTTCCACCCTGACACCAGGTGGACATCATTGTTAAACCCACGTTACGGACTAGAAAAGGGAAGCAGAGTGAGGGTGGTAACAGTATTGATACCATGCTGGGTATTGACTCAAGTCCACACTTCACTGGGACCCCACTGGCTTCCGACCCTGTGCAGCATCGCCGCCTTGTGCCTCCCAAGGCTGTGGCTGGGACCGTTTCTCACACTTCCCTTGGCTTTGATGACCTTGGCCATTTGAGACTGTCCATTGGGATTTGTTGGATGTCTTTCTGGTCACTGTACTGGGGTTCTGGGGAGACTCACAGGTGATCCCTGATTCTTTTCTAATGGCTAACATTTGCTGAGCATTTGCCAGGAGCCAGCACAGGGCCACGCCTTCCACCCTGACACCAGGTGGACATCATTGTTAAACCCACGTTATGGACGAGAAAAGGGAAGCAGAGTGAGGGTGGTAACAGCCTGCAGAGGGTCCCACACCGGCTGGCAGTGCCCCTTCTCCATCCCCTGAGCATCTGGCCTCTCACGGAAAAGGCACCATTGCTAGATTAGCCATTTGTGGATCACCTGTGGGTTTTTGCAGATCCTAAACCACAGGTCAGTGATTACTCATATCCTTAAATGTAGCCATTTTAACTTAAATATTTATTTTACAATTACATGTTGTGTCATGACCGTCAGTGGAAAATCTAACCGTAATTAATTTTTTTAGATGTGTGACATAAATCAGGTGATTGTCCTTGCACCTACAGCCCCTCTTCTGCCTTCAGTGGGGGACCCTGGGTATTCAGTCCAGCAGTGTTGATTGTGTGCCTACTGAGGAAATGCTTTTGTAATTGCTCTGAGGTTTATAGAGGCAACCTGCACCCAGAGCAGCACTGAGCCGGGCTTTCAAATCCCTCTCCTTCTCCTTTCCACCCACGGTGACCACTCCCCTCACAGGTCGGCCTCCATGGAAACAGCGCTGGTGGAGCTGGCTTCTGTCCTAATGAGCTTGCTGGCTCGGAGCGGGGACCCAGTGAGAAAAAGAGCTGAGCTCCACTTACTCACATTAGCCGAACCCCCAGAAGTTTAAAAGGACATTATTTATTGTAATTTATGGAAATTTATTAGAGAACGTCCTGATGAAGGCTGAAAAGGCCTAAATTATATTCAGAGGAGAATATTTGATGACACGTTAGAAGGTCTATATCTGAAAGCTATTTGTTAAAGTGCTCCCAATTTTGACAAACATTTGTAGAAGTGATTTTTTTTAATCTTGAGGGAGCAGAAGTAATATATGGGTAAAAACTTTGAGTAATACTCACAAATGACATTAGGAAAGATAATAGTTCAGCATCTGATGTATATTCTCTCTCTTGCATAATGAACCAGACATTGCTGGCTTATGTACATAATTATCAGAACTCATTTTTCTAAAACCAATAAAGAATGTTAAATCAGAAATTTTGTTAAGATTTTTAGTTTAATGGATGGTATGAGACTCTTATTACTGCTAATTCATGGAGTAAGAATTGCAGGATAAGTTCATCTAATTTCATAAAATCAAGGTAAATAGAATAACTGCTGTCTATCTATTTTCACAGTGGGGTGCAGTCATAACCAGTGTTCATTTCAAGAAATGTTTGTCATCCCAAACAGAAATTCTGTTCTTATTAAACACTAACTCCCCATCCCCTTCCCCCAGCCCCGGCAACCACCATTCTACTTTCTGTCTCTGTGGATTTGACTGCTCAAGGCACCTTACATGAGTGGAATCATATAATATTTGTCACTTTGTGTCTCTCTTATTCCAATTAGCACAATGTCGTCAAGGCTTGTCCATGTTGTGGCACACATCAGAATCTCAGCCTTTTTAGGGCTGAATAACATTCTAGGGTATGTGTAGCCCAGGTCTTGTTTATTCATCTATTGATGGCCATTTGGTTTGTTTCCACCAGGCTTGACTTTTCGATGAATGCTTTTGCATATTTTTGTGCCTCATGGATCAAAGGAAATTGAATGTCCCTGTTGGGTATGAAGGAGACTCCCTTCTCTCTGACTTCACTGAACAGCTGGCTGTGTCCTGTGTTCCTTCACTCACTGGTACTCAGGGGACCCTCCAAATCGCCAGCAGGTTCTAGACCCAGGGAAATGCAGTCCCGTCCTCACGGAGCTTACATCCGCCCTCAGACAGAAAGCCAGCAAGCGAGTAGGTAATGTCCAAGTGAGAAGGTTCTGTGGGGAGAGCAGCACAGGAAAGGAGATGGAGAGGCCCTGGGAGTTCCCACTTGCACTGCGAGTGGGTGGGGAGGGCCCCTTTGGGGGTGACATGGGCAGAAGCCTCCGTGGGGTGAAAAGGCCGTGCTGCATGAAGCTGGGGAGCTTCCTGCACGCTGAAGGAGCAGCAGGTGGAACCGGGCAGGGCAGCATCCCCCATGAGGGCAAGCCCGGGGGGTAGGGGAGAGTAGGGCCTGGTAACAGATGGCCTGTCAGCCCCGGGAGAACTTGGGTTTCGTCTTAAGGATGACAGGAAGCATCACCGGGTTTTGGGCGGGGAGTGACAGGATCTGGCCCATATTTTGAGAGGGTCTCTGCTGGTCGGCTGGGCGGAGGCCTGGAGAGGCCCAAGGGAGGAAACGGGAGCCCTCTGTGCCCTCTGTGTCCACGTCCCTGTGAGTAGGCCCTCCTTCGGGGCTCAGACAGTGCCTGCACGTGGAACCAGCCTCTGGTTGACATCTGGGTTACTTTCACAGGAATCATGCTTTCAGCATCTCTAGCAGGCCTGTGCGGGCCTCACCTGGCCTTTTCAATTGCTTGTCAAGACGGTGCCCAGTCTACTCCCAGGATTACCCAACGTGGCTGGGTAGAGACGCTGCCCTCTGCTTCGCCACCTCAGCAGCTGAGTCCGCCCCGTCGGAACAGGGCTCGGCATGTTCCTTCCGAAGCTGCAGGCAGGGAACCAGCCTGTGGAGGGCCTGGGTCCTGCCGTGCGCTTGTCGCCCGAGGACACCGACTGTGAGTGACTGCCGTGCAGAGCCTGCCGGCTGGACACCAGGCCCACGTCGAGGCTGAGCATGAAGAATGCTGGGGTTGTAACGAAAGAGAAACTGTAGGCTCTGCATCCTTGTTTACTCAGCAGGTTTTACAAACATAGGCTTCAGCTGTTCTTCACTACAGTTCAGAGCTGAAGGAGGGGAAAGAGTAAAAAGGAGGGAAAAGATTAATTGGTTCACTCAAGTATATGCTTCTTTTGACAAGTGAAGAATGATTGCCAAATTTGATATAAAATAAGGTGTTGTGACCTGACATTTATCACTCATGTTTATTGACAGTAATTTACTTGCTGAAATTCATTAACGCAAAGAAGCAGAATGAAGCTAAGTCCATGGGGTGGCCACACCTGCCCTTGACCCTCATTTTGGGGGTGCTGAGCACGGACCGCACACTGTGAAGTCAATGATAATGACTTTGTACGTTTCCTCTCCTTCTTCATGTTGAGAAAGCTGTATGCCCACAGGGACAGCATTTATGGAAAGCCCCAAAAGATAATTTAAAAAAATCTAAACAAGACTAAGCAACAGAAAAGTACCCAACAGTCTTAGCAGACAGAAAGCAAATAAAATGAGCTTCTAAGGGAAACACAGCCAAAGCCAGCACAGGGTGAGAGCGCTGGGAAGGCAGAAGGGGCAGAGGGTCCGGGAGATCCACTTGCAGATTAACAGGGTTACGGGGTCTCCCCTGATGAATGCAGTGAGCAGACTCTTCCCCTTCTTCCCGTTGTGGTGAGTAGGAACAGCATTCCCTGAGGCCAGAGTCCCTGATGAGGCCTGCAGGGTCACAAAACCAGGGAGGTAGTGGCCTTGGGAGAGGCAGGAGCCTCACACTCAGGAAGCAAGGCCCTGCCCCCGCACACACCTCAGGACCAGTCTGTGGGACAGGAGGAGAGAAGCAGGTGTTCACCCACCAGCGATCACTTGCAGCAGCAGCACCAGGGCTGCAAGTGGGAGAACCAGAGTCCCGCACAACGAAGTGCAGAAGCACAGACACCAGGGACACCGGAGGTTCATGGTGACTCAACACCACAGCCAGCTCCCACGAGTTAAATGGGCATCTTGAACTACAAAGGGCAGAAGAGACATGGTGTGGGTTTGAGGGATTCTTCTAGAAGGCAGCAAAGGTGTGTAAGACAGGAGAGAGGAAGGTAAGAGCCTGGAGGATGAGCCCACATGTTTGACATCTCCCTAAAGAATTCTGATTTTGGAAGGAAAGAAAGGAGGGACTGTAGAGAAAGGACATGAAAACAATGAAATCAGTGGACATTTCCCAGTACGGGAGTGATCATAGTGAAAGGACCCACTGCAGGAGCTGGGGAAATAAAGGCTCGAGCCTGCACGGGAGTGAAGATTTCGGATCACCTAGGATGGGCAGAGCACCCACGCTCCCACAAAGCAAGATGATGTTTCTTGTTCAGGAGCAAACTTCAGGCCAGCATTCCACTTATCATTGCCAATGCCAGGTTGGAGGAAACAGTGGAAGAACCAGCATGTTCCCAAGGAAGCTGGTTTGCTCGTAGAATCTTATGTTCTTACTAGAGGCTGGGTGCATGAATTCGTGCACAGGTGCATCTGGCCAGCCTGCCCTGATGGGGACCCATTGGGCCTGGCTGGCAGGGGGTGGGGAGGAGCAGGCGGTTGGCCTGATCAGGGTGTTGGGGGCCGATTGGGGGCTGGTCCTGATGGGGGGGCGGGGCCATTGGGGCCCGGATCAGTCTGGTTGGCTGCAGCAGTGCGAGTCATAGCTACCAGTCGTTCTGGTGATTCTGGTCCTTCTACCATTCCTGTTGCCAGGCTTTTATATATATATATTAGTAGATGTTCAGCCAAAATAACATTCCAGGGTGAGGCCGAATGAACACATTTCCACCTATGCAAAAAGTCAGAAGTTTTGTCTTCCACGGTACTCAGAGGATTACCTGAGTATGTCCTCAAGCCACATGTATACTAAATCCAAAATTAGTGCAGTGTGGTCCACAGAATATAGGAATGTGCAGAGTGGAAAGCACAATTTTCTCACTGTCCCTTCCTCCCAAGATAGTCACTGTTAGGAATATATTTTTCCAAATACTTCATATATGTGTACTAACAGCTCAGTTTTACACGTTACACTTTATACCAACATATGTCTTGACCGAAAGACCATATGCTACATACTGTTGGCAGAATTGCTTCTGTAACTTGACATTTTGCTTCCAGTGGGTAGCTGCCTTGTCTCTGTAGTCTGCGTAGGCTTCTGTGCCACTGAGGTCCTAATGTATTTAACTGGCCCCGATACTAGGTGTTTAGACTTTTATATTTCACTACAGAAGGAATACCCAGTGAAGATCCCTTGGACTTTTATCCCTGCACACAAGCTGATGTTGATGCAGCATAAACCCCGAGAATTGGAGTAATGGCTAGATCAAAGGGAATGGGCAATTAAAAACCCAATAGCACTGTGGTCACCATTTCCCCTTACTCCTGCCTTGTCTCTTCCAAGGAGGTGGGAGGGGTGTTGGCCCAGGAGCCTCTGGACCCTGCTGAGCTGGCTGTGAAGGCCCTCCTACAGGTGGCGCTGTTGCCTCGCTCTCCGGTCACTCCCACCCCAGGAAGCGTAATTATAAAACAAAAAGAAATTAAGCTGAGCACACAAGCAGAAGGCAACCTCTTTAATGTCTGTGCTCAGCCAGCCCAGAGCTGCATTCCTTACCTTCCTGGCTGTAAAGCTCAGATAACTTTGTGATGCACTGTTCCTCAGAAGGAAAAGAAAAAAGATTATATTTGACCATCTATTTTGAAATCTTTAGAATTTCATCCTTTGAAAATAAGTCTTTGAGAATTTCCCAAAATATGCATCCAGTTGGTGTGTTCTGGAAGAGATGAAGTAATTATGGTTTCAGCTTACACTTTTTTTGTATCCTCCTCCTCATTAAAAACAAAACCAAACAAACAGAGAGACCTCTTGATCCAAAGGAGCAAATGGAGGACCTATGATCCTTTTGCAGAACCCAGTGGTCCAGATGGCAAGTTGCCTCCCTGTCCTGTGCCCCTGGGCACATACTGTCTGGGAGAACACCCAGCGATGTGGGAGTCTGGGAACCCAGTCCATAGGGAGAGGAATGGAGTGTCCTGTGAGAAAGAGAGCCTAGTCCCTCAAGGACACACTCCAGGGCTTCTGGATGTGTCTCTGTGGGTGCGCTGGGTGACAGAAGTCAGGGAGCAGAGCAGGGGTGCCGGGGACGGTCAGGCTGCTGGACTGGGGCCAGCTCAGATCGTGCCTGGTATTGGGGTGGAGATGTGCACCCTAGATGCCCAGCAGAGCCAGCCAGCACACGCACGGCCATGGGCCTGGTGCCGCGGTCCCCATTTCTGCTCACACAGCACTAGGCCATGCAGTGGGTTCAGGATTCAGAGCCCTGATGAGCCTGCACACTCTGTTAGGGTGAGAGAGGGGAGAGCAGGAGGGTCAGCAGAGGGTGCTTGCGGTTGGATTGCTATTTCCTGCATCCCTTCAGAAATGAAATGCAGCCTCAAGGTCCTCTCAGCACAGAATCATCAGGGCTGGGGTGACCTTGAAGAATTCCAGTTAGGATTCTCAATAATTTAGGAACTAATAAACCCAGCCAGGGAGCACACTCCCAGATAGTAAAACCCCAATAGGGAGCACATTCCCAGACAGTAACACCCACCAGGGAGCGTGCTCCCAGACAGTAACACCCGCCAGGGAGCACACTCCCAGACAGTAACACCCACCAGGGAGCACACTCCCACACAGTAACACCCACCAGGGAGCGCGCTCCCAGACAGTAACACCCGCCAGGGAGCACACTCCCACACAGTAACACCCGCCAGGGAGCACACTCCCAGACAGTAACACCCGCCAGGGAGCACACTCCCACACAGTAACACCCGCCAGGGAGCACACGCCCACACAGTAACACCCGCCAGGGAGCACACTCCCAGACAGTAACACCCGCCAGGGAGCACACTCCCACACAGTAACACCCACCAGGGAGCACACTCCCAGACAGTAACACCCGCCAGGGAGCACACTCCCACACAGTAACACCCGCCAGGGAGCACACTCCCACACAGTAACACCCGCCAGGGAGCACACTCCCACACAGTAACACCCGCCAGGGAGCACACTCCCACACAGTAACACCCGGCCAGGGAGCACACTCCCAGACAGTAACACCCGCCAGGGAGCACACTCCCAGACAGTAACACCCGCCAGGGAGCACACTCCCAGACAGTAACACCCGCCAGGGAGCACACTCCCACACAGTAACACCCGCCAGGGAGCACACTCCCAGACAGTAACACCCAGCCAGAGAGCACACTCCCAGACAGTAACACCCGCCAGGGAGCACACTCCCACACAGTAACACCCACCAGGGAGCACACTCCCAGAGAATAAAACGCAGTCAAGGAGCACAGTCTCAGACAGTAAAACCTGCCAGGGAGCGAGCTCTGACACGCTGCCATTCCATGTCTGAAGGGCGGTCACACTTCTTCCTGTCTGGGTGGCTCCTCTGTCTGGGGTAGCAGAGGTGTGGCTCCGTGCCCATCAGCTGGAGAGCTCTGCTTAGTCCCATTGTTAAAGTTCACATGTTTCTTTTGGTAAGTTTCTCATTCTACTGAAATAGATGTTTGTTGTTACGGTGGCCTTAATGTACACAGAAGCAAAGCAAACTTTTTGGTTTTCAAACCACAAACACATGAACAGAAAGCATGAGCAAACCTGACTTTAGGTTTTAGGTCAGAGTGGGGAACCTATTTTCTGCCAAGGGCCATACAAAACTATCGACTGAAACATTAGCTTGATACATTTGGTCAGACATTTAATTAACTCACTCCTAATACTGTATATGGCCCTCGGGCCAGATGTTCCCCACCCCTGTGTTAGAGTGGAGGTGGGCATTCTGGGTGTTTGCAGGATTGATGGTGGCCAAGAGGTGCTGAGTGGGCTCCTGCACATGCGTCTGAGCTGGGACTGTGTCCCCGACCTGGTTTCAGTTTAAGGGAATGGATGGCAAAGGTAGAAACCTGAAAACTTGATCCTGGATATTATGCTAGGCCCCAGCTGGGCAGAAGGGCTGGCCCCTCAGAGCCCCCTGGGCTGGTGTCAGGATCAAGGGCTGGAGGCTGCGTGCCAGCATGGCGGATGTCCAAGCAAAGGGGCATTTTGGGGGCCAAGAGTTCAAGGCAAAGGACCTCCCGTCAGTGTTGAATTTCAGCCAGAAGTAAACTGAAGGTTTAGGAGGCAGGAGGTCAGCAAAGCAGGAAGGAATGAGGAGGGGCACCCAAGTAGCAAGAGGTTGGAGGCAGCTGGGCACAAAGCCAGCTGAGAGGAAGGGTGGAGATGATGTCCTCAGGCCCTGTGACAGAGCCACACCCTCGGTGCTTCACGCAGGTTCTCATTGACTCCTGGTGGCCATGGCTCAGCACTCAAGGCTCTGACCAGCCCACAGCCAGGCCAGGGCTGGAGCCCAGGCACCCCGACTCCGGAGCCTGTGCTCTCGCACCACCGAGTCTGCCCAGGGTCACAGCTGGGAGTGGGTGGTCTGGATGCTCCCAGGCCTGCCAGACCCCGAGCCACGCTTCAGCCTTGGCCACGCTGCTCCCCCTCTCAGGCTGGGGTGGAGGCAGGGACACAGGACTAACCCTCTTCCAGTCACTGGCCCAGTCAAGGGCTTCCTCCTCTGAGCCTCCGCCTTCAGTCAGGGGAACCTTTGCTTCCTATTGTGGAGTGCCTCCTGGGCTCAGCCTCCGTCCTGGTCCTGTCCCTGGAGGGCCCCTTCCCTGATGGCTCTCAGCCGGAAGTCCCAGCTCCTGGGAGCTGCTTCCCGCCTCTGCCCTCCTCCCTCTCCCCCTGCTCTAGTCCTTTCTCTCCACAGACACCAGAGCTTCCCCACAAGAGTGGGAGCTACATACTCCTCCACTGACAAGGAGCAGGCACTTCCCTGCCCTCCCCTCAGCCTGACCTGTGCCAGGGCGGGTGGTGGCTGTGGAGTCCAGGGCTGGGAGCTCCAGGCCCCGGCCAGGCTGATGAGGAATGTCTACCAGGGTGTGGGCGTGGTGAGTGAGCAAGGCAGCCACCTCTCTCTGGCTTTTAGAGTCCCTTTAACATGTTCTGTGTCTTTGCAAGCCTGAGTTTTGAAAATGTTTCTTTCATATCATGGGATAGTTTCTCCCTTTCAGACCATCTTGCAAACTCTTAACTGCCCTCAGGACTCTGCTCTGCAAAGTCACTGCCTTGAAGCTTAACTGACTCACCGAGCACGTCATCCCCAGCGGCTGCCATACCCCTGGCAGCTCTCTTGGCCCTCCCTTCACTGTCTTATAACTGTGGACGAAGGGCCACATGCTGACCTGACCAGCTCAGGGGAGGCCTGCATGGCTGTCTTGCAAACTCAGAGACCGAAAGTCACCACAAGGATGGTCTGAAATTAAAACTTTAAAAGCACTGAAGGTGGGTAGTCACGTCCTAGACTGCTATCCTCACTGACAAGGTCAGTCTTTACCTTATCTGAGTCTATTATCTTTTTGCATCTATGATAACACATCCTTGAAATGTCAGGCTAACTTGTAACTTCCCTTTTTTCCCCCCCGGACCCCTTGGGACACAACCTAATGTGCTGGACACCAGGACAGATACCACCAATTCCTTCATTGTTATTGTTATCATGTTCATTGTGGACTGTTAACTATCTTGTACCCACCTAAGTAAAGAAGCATGTGTCTATCATTTTACTTTTTATTCAATCCCAGAGGTTTCCCCACTTTGCCTTCTCCCGCCTCCCTAGTCTACCCACCTACGTCTCCTCCTTTGATGTAATGTATAAAACAAGGTGAAAAACCGCCATTCTCTGGAGCATTATCTCAGTCCTTTGAGATTCTGCTTCCCAGCAATTATGGGCAGTTTGGCTCAAATAAACTCACAAAAGTTCTTTACAGGTTTGAATGTTTTTACATTAACATAACCACTGGTATATACCATCCACCCTTCCCCAGCTTACTATGAGTCCCTGAGAGCAGTGAAGGTGTTAGAAATGGATTCTTCTCAGTACCTGGCACATAACCAATATTCAAAAGTGAGTGTTGAGTGTGGAAATCTACATCCTTTCTATCAGCCTTTAAAACCAGCAAAGGATAGTATAATTAAATGGAGTTTTTATTTAACTATATAAATAGAGCCTTTTACCTGGCTCAACTTTTCATGAAAGAGTAGGGGGAGCCATAACCTTTTGGGAACCACCACCCTGCCCTGGCAGTGAGTTGGGCAGTACTTCCTGGCAGGCTTGCAGATGTCTGCAGGGAGTGTGCGTCGCCAGACTTAGCTCCCACACCAGGCCTCTTCACCAGCCCACTGGGACCCAGTGTCCTAGGATCCAACTCCAAGACCCCGCAGTGAGTGCACGTCAGGGGGAGCTCTTTACCCCACCCTGCCCTGGACCCCAGAACCGTGTTGCTAGCCAACCAGGAGCCATCCAGAGCCTGCTCCACCCCGAGCCCTGGGACCAGTTGCCGGGGCGACCCAGAGAAACCCAGAGCATGCCCCACACCAGGAGAGCATGGACTGTGTGACCCAGAGCAACCAGTGCCCGCTCCACCCTGGCCCCCTGGACAACCCTGCTGGGGTGACCCAGAGCAACCGACACCTGCTTTACCCCTGCCTGGGAGGGGGGACCCAGAGCAACCCAGTACATGCTTCACTCAGGGCCACAGGGGAGCTCTGACTGTGCGACCCAGAGCAACCCACGCCCACTCCACCCCAGCTCCTGGGATAGTCCTGCTGGGGTCATCTGGAGCAACCCAACACACACAGCACTCCAGGTGACAGGAGAGCTCAGACTAAACAACCCAAGGCAACCCATCCCCGCTCCACACTGAGGAGGGTTGAACTGGAGCAACCCAGCACACGTCTCACTCTGAGCTACAAGAAAGTGAGGACTGTGTCACCTAGAGCAACCTGCACCCACTCCACCCTGAGCCCAGGGTCTTGCAACCTGGGGTAACCCAGCATGTGCCCCACTCAGGCCACAGGGGAGCTCTGACTGTGATACCCAGAGCAACCTGTATCTGCTTCTCCCTGGCCCTGGAACAGTCCTGCAAGAGCAACCTGGAGCAAGCCGGTGTGCCCAGCCAGAGGCCACAGGACCACGCTGCCATAGGGACCTCAGGTCACCCTGCCAAGGGTGTCAGGGCCGCACAGTGAATTGCATGCCAGAGAACTCTGGGTCCTCACAGGGAGTTACACACCAGAGGAACTGTGCACACATTACCACCATCCCAAGCATTTGAAGCAGGCAACTGAGGGACCAGATCCATGGGAGAAGGGATACAACTCAGAGCAGAGATAATAAAAGCATGAGACGCAAGGCAGACCCAGCCTCTGGGCTAACAATTTCTGGACTGTTGTCCTGATAGGGTCTTCAACATCTGAAACCCCGAGCAGGCTGCCCAGGGCCAGAAAGAGACAGAAAAAATGGAGTGACAAAGAAATAATCCCCCAAGGAAAGAAAAGGAGGATTCACCAGAAAAGGAACTAAGTGAATTGGAGGCATGCAATGTCAGAAAAAGAATTCAGAGTAAGGGTCATACAGTTCATAAACTGGATGGATGAGAAAATCAACAACTTATGTAAGAATCAAGAGGAAATAACTACAATAAAAAACACAATGGAAGGTTTCAACGTAGACTAGAAGAAGCAGAGGACAGAATTAGTGAGTTAGAAGATAAGGCAGAAAACACACCCAATCTTAACAGCAATTGGAGAAAAAAATTAGAAAGCAGGAGGAGAGCTTAAGGGAGCATTGGGACAAGATGAAACGAAGTAACATACGTATAATAGGGGTGCTAGAAGTACAAGAAGAGGGGCAAGGATTAGAAAACCTATTTGAAGAAATAATAATAGAAAATTTCCCTGATTTGGGGAAGAAAAAAGTCACACAAGCACAGAGCATCCCAAATAAGACAAACCCAAAAAGACCAACACCAAGACACATTGTAATTACAATGGCAAATGTTAACAACAAAGAGCAAATCTTAAAGGCTGCAAGAGAGAGACAGAGAGTTATCTACAAAGGACCTACCATTAGATTAGCAAATGATTTCTCAACAGAAACACATCAGGCCAGAAGGGAATGGAATGAAGTATACAAAGTGATGCAAAGCAAGGGAATCCAAGAATACTCTATCCAGCAAGGCTACCATTCAAAATTGAAGGTAAAATCAGGAGCTTCTCAGACAAAAAAAAAAAAAGGCTAAGGGAGTTTATTACTTCCAAGCCAGCAATGCAAGAAATGCTAAAGGGACTGTTGTAAAAAGAAGAACCAAAAAGGGAAGAAGGAACACAGGCATAAAGGATAAAAATGGCTACAAACAAGTACCTATTAATAATAACCTAAATGTAAATGGACTAAATGCTTCAATCAAAAGACTTAGAGTGCCTGAATGGATAAGAAAACATGACCTCTATACTAGTATATGCTATCTACATACCACCTCAGAATAAGGGACTCACACAGACTGAAAGTGAAGGGATAGAAAAATATTTTTTCAGGCAAATAGAAATGGGGAAAAAAGCTGGGATAATAATACTTATATCTGACAAAATAGACCTTAACATGAAGGCCATAAGAAGCTATAAGGAAGGCCACTTCATAATACTAAAGGGATCGATACAACAAGAGGATATAACTCTGGTCAACATATATGCACCCAATGCAGGAGCACCCAAATACTTAAAAAAACTTCTGGAAGGTATCAAGGAAGAGATAGACAGCAATACAATCATAGTAGGGGATTTTTATACCACATTGACATCATTGGATAAATCCTCCATACAAAAAATCAGCAAAGAAACAGCAATCCTAAATGACTCATTAGATCAGATGGACTTAATCAACATATTCAAAACATTTCATCCCAAAGCTACAGAATATACATTCTTCTCAAGTGCATATGGGACATTTTCAAAGATAGACCACATATTGGGACACAGCCAAAGTCTCTTCAAATTCAAGAAGATTGAAATCATATCAAGATCACAATGGCATAATATTAGAAATAAACTACAATAAAAACAATAAAATAATTCAAACTCTTGGAGGCTAAATAGCATGTTATTAAACAATGATTGGGTTGCCAAAGAGATCAAAGGAGAAATAAAAACTATCCTGGAAACATGATAATGAAAACACAACAATCCAAAATCTAGGGGACAAGTTCATAGCATTACAGACCTACCTCAAAAAAACAAGACTGACTGGTGATAAATTATGTATCTAATTCTTCAGAAGATATAAGGAAGGCCAATTCATAATACTAAAGGGATCGATATAATAAGAGGATATAACTCTGGTCAACATATACGCACCCAATGCAGGAGCACCCAAATACATAAAACACACACACACACACACACACACACACACACACAACTTTAACTAAAGAATTAGAATGAGAGCAAAAATAAAAGCCCAGAGTGAGCAGAAAGAAGGAAATAAAGATCAGAGCAGAAATAAATGACATAGAGACCAAAAACAAAAACAAAAACAAAAGATCAATAAAATCAAGAGCTGGTTCTTTACAAGGATAAACAAAATGGATGAACCTGTAGCCAGACTCACCAAGAAGCAAAGAGAGAGGATCCAAATAAACAAAATAAAAAATGAAAGAGGTGAAATAACAATAGAAATACAAAGGATTGTAAAAAAAAAAAATACTATGAACAACTCTATTCCAACAAACTAACTCTATTCCAAAAAACTGGTCAACCTAGAAGAAATGGACATATTCCTAGAAAAATATAAGCTTCCAATACTCAATCAGGAAGAATAAAAAAATCTGAATAGGCTGATAACTTTGGAGGAAATTGAAGCAATAATCAAAAAACTTCCAGCAAACAAAAGCCCTGGGCCAGATGGCTTCCCAGGGAAGTTTTACCAAACATTCAAAGAAGAACTAAAACCTATCCTCCTCAGCCTATTCCAAAAAATTCAAGAGGAAGGAACACTTCGAAGCTCTTTCTATGAAGCCAGCATTACCCTAATCCCAAAACCAGATAAAGATGCTACAAAGAAAGAGAATTGCAGGCCAATATCTTTGACGAACATAGATGCTAAAATCGCCAACAAAATTCTAGTAAATTGAATCCAGCATTACATTAGAAAGATCATATACCATGACCAAGCAGGATTTATTCCAGGGACGCAAGGATGGTACAATATCTGCAAGTCAATAAATGTGATACATCACATAAAGAAATTGAGAGATAAAAATCACATAATCATATCAATTGATACAGAAAAAGTATTTGACAAAATCCAACACCTTTTGTTGATAAAAATTTTCAAAGAGTGGGAATAGAAGGATCATATCTCAACACGATATGACAAACCTACAACCAACATCATACTCAATGGGAAAAAACTAAAACCATTTCCCCTAAATACAGGAACAAGACAGGGATGCCTACTCTCATCACTCCTGTTTGACATAGTACTGGAAGTGCTAGCCATAGCAATAAGAACAAGAAGAAGAAATAAAAGGCATCTAAATTGGAAAAGAAGTAAAACTGTCATTATTTGTAGATGACATGATATTATACATAGAAAACCCTAAAGCAGTGATGGCAAACCTTTTGAGCTTGGTGTGTCAGCATTTTGAAAAACCCTAACTTAACTCTGGTGCCATGTCACATATAGAAATTTTTTGATATTTGCAACCATAGTAAAACAAAGACTTGTATTTTTGATATTTATTTTATATATTTAAATGCCATTTAACAAAGAAAAATCAACCAAAAAAATGAGTTCGTGGGCTGTTCGTCTGTATGTGACGAACACCACCCATGGTTTTTATATAAGTAGATAAGGGCCCAATTTGCAAAATTTTATAGTGAATTCATACATCTTAACAGAAGGAATATAAAAAATCCAATAAAAAATTGGCAGAAGACTTAAATAGACACTTTTCAAAAGTGGACAAAAAGAAGGCCAAGAGACATATGAAAACATGCTCAAAGTCACTAATCATCCTGGAGTTGCAAATCAAAACAACAATGAGGTACCATCTCACACCTGTCAGAATAGCTACCATCAACAAAGCAACAAACGACAAGTGCTGGCGAGGATGCAGAGAAAAAGGAACCCTCGTGCACTGCTGGTGGGAATGCAGACTGGTATTACCACTGTGGAGAGCAGTATGGAGTTTCCTCAAAAAATTAAAAATGGAATTCCCATTTGATCCAGTGATCCCACTTCTAGGAATATATCCCAAGAAATCAGAAACACCAATTGTAAAGGACATATGCACTTCTATGTTCATAGTAGCACAATTTACAACAGCTAAGATTTGGAAACAGCCTAAGTGCCCATCAGCAGATGAGTGGATTAAAAGACAGTGGTACATCTACACAATGGAATACTCCGCTGCTGTAAAAAAGAAAGAACTCTTACCATTCACAACAGCATGGATAGACATGGAGAGCATTATGCTGCGAAATAAGCCAGTTGGATAAAGATAAATACCACATCATCTTACTCATTTGTGGGATATAATGAACAACATAAACTGATGAACAAAAATAGATCCAGAGGCAGAATCATTGAACAGACAATCAAACTTCAGAGGGAAGGGGGACTAAGGTTTTGACCAAAGGACTTGTATGCATATATAGGAAGCATAACCAATGGGCACAGACACTAGGGGAGTAAGGGCATGTGCTGGGGGGTGGGTGTGGCTGGGAGAGGTCAATGGGGGGAAAAGGAGACATATGTAATACTATATGTAATACTTAAACAATAAAGAATTTTTAAAGAGTAGGGGGAAGAAATTGAAATGAAAAAATAGCACGGATTCAGTCAAGGAAAGGAAGTGACCTTTCCGGTGGACTGTGCAATGGCTCAGCTTCAGTTCACACATGGTCACCAGCACCTGCTATGCGCTGACTCCGTGAGCAGTTCCTGTGTACTTCTGCCAGACTCGGCGCTCGGTGCTGGGCGCTGGGCTCACCGTGTCCTGGTCTCAGTTCCCTGTGCACCCTGTGCACCCTCTGCACCTAGAATAGGTCTGACACAGGGAACGCTTGCTGAAGGATATATTCCCACTGTTCTTTGGATACACTGCCCACATTTCCAACAAACATCCAAGAAAGAGTCTGTCTGGTCCCACTTGGGTCACGTGTCTCCCTGTCACCTGAGGACCACGGGTTTTGGTTTACAGAGATGAGTGCATCGTGCCCAGAGGACATCAAGGTGCAGCTACCAGGAGACAGTGGTGTGTGATGGATGCCGAGTGTCAGAACAAGGGTCCTCTGGAGACACGAGGTCTTTAGGAGTTGCTCACACATGACTGTCCTGGGCGTGTTTCTTACTGCGTGCTCACGGAACCTTCCAGTAGGAGTGGCTTGCTTCTCCTCCTATGTCTGTCTTAGTCTCTCCCTATCCTCTGCGCAGCCCCCAGCACCCAGCACACTGCTTGGCAGGGATGAGGGACTGAGCCAAGAGTTTGGGTTGAGTGCCTTTTCAGAGTGGCAGGATTCTGCACACACTTTCTGCCAACATTGAAACCTGAGATGGTAAAGGTCTGGGGAAAAAAACAGGTGGGAACTGCATTACAACCCACAACATGGCTGGCTGGGCGTGGCTCCATCTGCATGGCTGCTTGCATCCAGGCTCTGTTCTATTTGAATGTTCCAATTAATCAATACCGTGACTGCTATTTCCAGAGAGCTTCTCGCTGAATTCTGAAATCATCTGCTTCAGGTTCACAGCTGCACACATGCTCTTCTGGGTGAGAGAAGATGAATAGCTCAGAGAAAAGTGATTCCCCTTCCTGCCCCGGAAACATGACCAGATGATGAAGAAAAATGGCTCAGGACCTGCCTGCATCTCCCGAGAACCTTCCACCTCCCGAGCATTGCATGTAACAGCATCAGCTGGCACCGTGGATCAACACTGCGAGCTTCCTGTGCTGTTTCCCGGCCGCCGGGATTTTCCTCTCAAGGTCTCTGTGAAACTAAAGCAACAGCCATGAAAACAGGGCACTTCTTTGTTCCTGAAAATGGTTACACGGTTCGATTTCTTGAACTGGGTGGGATTTTCCCAGTTCACAGGGTCTCCCAGGGGAGGCAGTAGGATGTGACATTTTAAAGCTCAGCATCTGGACATCTTGAGTCTGAAAATTGGGAACAAGCTACTGGGCAGGAGGATCGGGGGCCAGAAGTCAGGAATCCTGGCTCCCTCGTGGTCCTCCCTACTCATCAGACCTGGGACTTGCGCATCAGTCTCCTGTCAGGTTCCTGGCCGTGGAAGGAGGGTGGGATGGTTCTGTGCTCTGTGTGTAGGAGCACCCCGTGTGACACCCCAACTGTCTTCAGAAGCCGCCAGGTGTCCCTGGAGGAGACGGCAGGATGGCCCCTGGTCAGTGGCCTCACGATGGTTGAGACGCTTTGGTGGCAAGTGCAGAGGAGCTAGCTCACACAACGGCATACCCTCGCCTTCCACTGCCCAGGGCCCCTCGCTCTCCTCCTCCTACGCTCACATGTCCATTCTTGCGGAAAGAGGCCACGGGCAGCCCAGAAGGGAAATGTCTTCACTCAGCTTTGCGATTTTAAAGTTTTCATTGAAGTAAAACTCACCTTCAGGAGACGACACCGTCTGTTCACAGATCAGTACATTTTCATAAAGTGAATAGCCCATGAGAACGTCCCCAGCACCCAGATCAGGCAGCAGGTGCCAGGGAGCAGGCAGTCCCCGAGCCTCTAATTGACCAGTCACGACTTCAGACAGTGAGATTGGTGTCAGAAGTTCTAGCATCTTTCATTTTTCCGTTTTTCAGCCTCAAATATGGAGGAAGACAGGAGCTAGAGGAAGGATAAATGCGCTCAGACCTCCTCTGTCCTGAGCTGCTGATGCGAGCAGCGGGAGGGGCCCCTCGATGACCTGGTCTGACCCACCCCCACCTGCAGGAAATGCTACTGCGTTCAGGTGGGCTGCGTTCGGTCCTGTGTGTGGGAAAGGACTGGGACAAGTTTGTAAAGGCGAGATTGCATGGGCCTGTTGTGGGTAAGTACAGTGGGGCCTTGACTTAGGAGTTTAATTCGTTCTGAGACCGAGCTCGTTAAGGAGCTCGTTAAGGAGCTCATTAACTCAAATTACTCTATCAACTCAATGCAAAAAATCAGCGGAGAGATAGCTGGTATCTCAAAAACTCGTTAGTTGGGACACTGGTAAGTCAAGGCCCCACTGTACCTGCGAGATAAGGAGTGTGACGAGCCCAGGCAGCAGGCCTGGCGCCTTTGTCTGGACTCAGTGAGGTTTGTAGGAGTGGCCCCGAAGCCCTCTCTCATGGTCACAGCTCAACGAATGCCCGTCCCAGCAGTTACCACCATGGAGCGGCCTCTTCTGCTCCTTGTCAGTGGAGGGCGATTCCGCCTTGAGATGCTGTGTCTGGCGAAGCAGGAGGAGCTGGGAGCTCTCCCACACCCGGGCTCACCCTTGGGGCACACATTGTGGAGGGGCAGCCAGGAGGCCCGGTTCTGGTCCTGCATCGCTGGGAGGCTTCACTTTGGGGATTCAGGTAAGTATTTGCTCAAGCAGCGTGAGTGGAGGGCAGGGGAGTCAGCAACGCCAAACCAGTTCCTAATCCTGGCGCGTTGTCCATCACTGTCAGCCTCAGTCTACCACCGAGGAAGTGGGCCCACAGGTCAGGCAGGTGCTTAGCACAGAACCTGCATAGGAAAATTATACATATTTAATATAATCTATATTTGCGCATAAATACTTAATGCTATATAAATATATGTTCTCATAGTACATATATGTAACAGTAGCACTGTTTTTTTGAAACATGGGTTTCAAAACCATTTCTAATCATGAAAGCACACTGTTCATCATGAAGATTAAAACTTTGAAATGACATAGAACTAGGAAAAGAAAGGAGTGCATATAGACCAAGTAGTAGAAAACAGTGAATATTTAGTGTGTTGCTTGTGGGTGTTTTCTCTTCGCCTGTATATTTCTTTTTTTTTTTTTTTTTTAAATATATTTTATTGATTTTTTACAGAGAGGAAGGGAGAGAGATGGAGAGTTAGAAACATCGATGAGAGAGAAACATCAATCAGCTGCATCCTGCACATCTCCTACTGGGGATGTGCCCACAACCCAGGTACATGCCCTTGACCGGAATCGAACCTGGGACCTTTCAGTCCGCAGGCTGACACTCTATCCACTGAGCCAAACCGGTTTCGGCGCCTGTATATTTCTTTACTTAAAGTTTGGATCTTGCCATACATAATGTTTGGAATCCCTCTTCCTTTAACAACATACTGTGAATGCTTCCCCTGTGGTTAAACACTCTTTTTCAAAACTGTTTAATGGCTCATATTATTCTGCGTGCCAGTTTCAGGGGCTTAGATGGATGAGTGATGTCTATAGACGCAGGGAAAGAAGGCTTTTTGATGGCCAAGTGTGCAGGAGTTGTCTGTGGGGAGAGGGCAACAGGAAGCAGGGTGTGGCCCCCTGGGGCTCCCTGGAGATGCCAGCTGCTGGGCGCTCGCCCTCGGAAGGGGCTGGTCTGCTGCACACCCGGCAGGCACGGGGCTGCCTTAGCTCACAGCTCTCCCCCCAGGGGCTGTGCGGGCGGTGTTGGCCCATCTGAAGGTGTGCAAATTGCATCTTGTCCTATTCATTTGTGTTTCTGCGTTAGGAAGGTTTTTCTGTTATGTTGTTACCATTGTTGCTTTTTATTTTTTCAATATTATTCTGTATTCATTTCAGGTGCACAGCCTGGTGGTTAGGCAGCCATGTTCTTTACAAGGTGATCCTCCTGATCTTTGCAGTACCCACTGGCACCTTCACGGTGAACACAGTATGGCCGCCTATGTTCTCTGTACTGTGCTTTAAACCTGCTTTCCATCTGCTTCTCCCATTTCCCTCCATGATGCCAATTTTCCCATGGGCTTGAGTGCATTTTTCTTTTCTGTTTTAAATTTATCTTTTGTTGTTGACAGTTTTACAGATGTTCCCCTATTTTCTCCCCTTCGCCCCCCCTCTACCTAGCCTCCCCCTCCCCCAGGCCTTCTCCACACCGTTGTCAGTGTCCATGTTGAGTACATTTTTCTTATTAATTTTAGTAGTTTTTTATATAGTCTAGATACTATTTCTTTGTCAGTTATATGCACCGCAAGGGCATTTTTAGATTGGAACTTGTCTTTAATGTGGCATATGTTGTCTTCTGTCAAAGAGAGATTTTAAAGTGAGATGGTCATAGTCATCAGTCTTTTCTTTCATGGGTTGTGCTAAATGGCCAAGTGCATAAAGCGTGGGGTTTTCAAGAAGTCAAGCGGGGAGGGTGTTCACATGGGTGACTCGCGTGTCTGCATATTGGGGCGAGATGCCATGTGCATCATGGGCAGGTGCCCAGAGGCTCTGTGGCTCTTCCTGCCTCCGGACACCATTGGTTTCTCTGGTATCAAACTGGAGGCAAGAGCAGGCAGCCTGTTCCTTGCCCCGGGGTGACTGACTGGGAGGACTTCAGCCCCGTAGACCCCGCAGAGGGCCAGAGGGCCCACGTTAGGGAGCGTGCTCAGCATTGGGGCCACATCACCGCTCTGAAGATCCATCGCTGTGTCCCTGAGCTTCGGGGGGAACTGGCAGTGGCGTAGGTTGTCTGGCGTGAGTTTCTGTTGCAGATGAATCTGAGGAACCGGCAGCCCCTCTGAGACAGATCGCCTCGGATGGGATGCGCACTGTCTGCTTCTGGGCTGGCCTCCATCCTCACACGGAGGAAGCACTCAGCTGCTCTAAGAAGAAAGACTCCCTCCCTGGAGGTTTCAGCCCAAACACGAAGACTCACAGGTTCTACTCTGACTTACCACTCTGGGAACCCTGGCGAGGTCCAGCCAGTGCCCAGCTGGACCCGTGCCCTGGGCGGGGCATGCTCCTACTGCCCTCCCTCCACCTCCGCTCCCTCCTCACATCCTGCTGCCTGTGTGCTCAGGGGAGTGGGAGGAGGGCAAGCATTTATTTCCTCCTCTGTCTGTCCACACAACTCACCTGGAGTGTGCAACAGGAAGCCAGGTACATCCTCATTCTTAACTTCTCTGTCTTCATCTGAGGTTATTTCTTAGGATATTTTCCTACCAGTTAGATGGCCTCACACACCCCCGTGGCGGGACTGTTCCTTTCCCATCTCCCCTTTACCTGACCACTAGTAAGCATCACCGCTTCCATTGTAGTCCCCAAACTGCCAAGGGAGGAATTGCATGTTGTCACTGAATTCATTTTGTTTCTGGTGAGTTTGAACACTGGCATTTCTTTTGTGACGCACTTGCTCATATCTTTTAACCATCTTTTTATGGGGGTGCTTTTTGTTTTCTTATTGAGGAGGTCTCTTTCTGTGTTAGAAACATTACACATGTAATGCAAATACTCCTGCAATCATACTTCCCATTGGACTCTGTGGAATTTACTTTGATGTAAGTTATGGAGTAGGAATCAACTTTGTTTCATCCTAAATGATTAACTGGCTGTCACATCTATTGAGTTACCCACTTTTGTGCTATTGATTTTAAATGTCACTCTTATCACACACTATGCTTGGGTTTGTCTCTAAATTTTGATTCTGGTGAACTTTATTATTGCTCTTGGGTGGTAACAGACGATTCTATGTTTTGTTGAGACAAACCACTCCCATGCCATTACCCTCATCGCTCTCCACTCTCTCCACTCCCTCCTTTCCCCTCCTTCTCCCTCTCTCCCTCAAACTTTTACTGGTAGGTGGATCTTATACATTTATTCTTCTTGATAAACTTCAGAAACCTGTTGTCAAGCTTCAGAAAAGCTCATGTTAGGGTTTCAGTTGGAATTTCATTAAATTTATAGTTTAATTTAAAAAGCTTTGCTGTTCTCACCACATCATATCTTCTTGTTCAAGGATATGATCTGCTTCTTTCCATTTCTTCATCGTCTTTCATTTCCACAGTAAAGTGTCACACTATTTTCCATGAAGTCCTGAACATTTCTTGTTGAGATTACCCTGAGGTATGTTATATTTTTGTGGCTATTACACAAGAAATTCTTACTATATTTTTCTAGCTGGTTGTTGCATGGATTTAGGGAATTCTCTTTAGTACCTCAAAGCTTTTTAGATGATTCTCTGTTTCCAGGTAGGCTTTGTTGTGTTTTGGGGAGGAGGCTATGAAAATAATAACCTTTGTCTCTATCTTTCCAACAGCTCGTTTTGGAGTGTTTCATTACTTTTGATAGAACAATGATCATTACAAAGTGGTGGAGATTCTTACCTTTTAATGGACACTATAATTCTGTAAGTATTCACTGTTCTGTGTGGCATTGCATGAAGAAGGTTATTCTTTACAATGACAGCACATTTCCTTCTGATTTGATTTTATTAAGAAGTTTAAAAAAAGTTTTGTCAGAAATGAATGTTGAATTTCATCAGCTGCCTTCCCATGCCTGCATGTGTGTAGAGGTAATGATAAGATTTTCTTATTTAACCTCATAGTATATATTATTCTAATTATATATGTTTTTGCAACTACTTCTGCCTTTAACTTTTCTTTGTCACTTTGTTAGTGCCTTTTGTAGACACACTGGGTATGTATATGAGAGTCTTATCATTTACTAGAAAGTTGAGCCCAGTTGCTCTGTTGTTGTAATAGGTATGATGTGCTCGCCTTCATTTTGTCATTCTGTTTCCTATACGTATGCTTCCTGGTAGTTTTCTTTGCTGTAAGATTGTATTGCTTTTGATCATTTTCCTCGTAATCTTAAAGATATGTCCTGTTTTTTATTGTCATTAATAGTTACTTTTAATTATTACACACCTACATTTCCACTTTTGTTATTATCACTATCAAGTAGAGTATGTACCCTTTGTATTCCCTTCTCATAATACAAAGAATACACCAGTTAAGAACATTTTGGCTAAAAGAAACAAACTGTGCTCACTATAGTTTGAATAACTAAGGGTTTGTTTTCTTTCTTTTAAATATATATTTTATTTATTTCAGAGAAGGGAGGAGAGAGAGAAACATCAATGATGAGAGAGAATCATCAATGGCACGCCCCCTACTGGGGATCAAACCTGCAACCCAGGCATGTGCCCTGACCCAGAATTGAACCATGACCTCCTGGTTCATGAGTCAATGCTCAACCACTGAGCCACACTGGCCAGGCAAGGGTCTGTTTTCTTAAATGACAAGCAGTCAGGAGACAGCTCTCAGCTCTGGTTCCGTAGCTCAGCAGCCTCAAAACCAACGCCTCTGCCCTTCTCTCCCTCATGGTGACAAAGTGGCTGCCACCACTTCTGTCATCAGACTCCGTTGGAGGCAGGAAGAACAAGTGAAGTCTGTGCTGCTGTTTCTGTGTCAGGAGTCCAGACCCCTAGAAGGCTCTGAGTGGCGTCTCACTGGCCAGCACTCCTGCAGGTCCCTCCCTGCAGACACAGAGAATGTGCAGGAAGGAGCGCCTCTCCTGCCTGAGTAGAAAGGTGGCGAGGAGGCGGGGCTTCAGCGTGAGAGGCAGGAACTCACTGTTTCCTCCCATCACACTTCCCTGCGTGGGGACTCCCTCACAATGAACATAATTTTTACAAATTATGACACAGCATTTAGGTCATCAGCTACAACAGAGGGGGGTTTCACAGTTTCCCAGCACACAGTAGGTGGTAAAAAACATCAGCTGAGCCACTTGTTCAGCCTACATACGAATCACCTACTTTTGAGGGACTCAGCTTAAATTGCCAAATTTCATATATTTTATTCTGTGATCTCATTTTTTATTTGCATTTTATTCCAACATTATTGCCTTTTTTATTCCAAGTAATAACAAAATACATTTTCTTTCAAACAGTTTGTACTGAGTCATCTGTGAAAACAAGTTCCTTCAATAAGCTGCACACACAAGGAACACTGCCCCGCGTCAGGGACCCGCAGACCCTGTGTGCGGGCCTGAGCTGGGGGAGCCTCTGTGCTGAGGCTGCTGTGGGGGTGGCTGGTGCTGGGACACCGCTGGCTGAGGGTGAGGCTGCTGTGGGGGTGGCTGGCGCTGGGGCACTGCTGGCTGAGGGTGAGGCAGCTGTGGGGGTGGCTGGCCCTGGGGCACCACTAGCTTAGGGTGAGGCTGCTGTGGGGTGGCTGGTGCATGGCGCTGGGGCACCGCTGGCTGAGGGTGAGGCTGCTGTGGGGTGGCTGTCGCTGGGGCACCACTAGCTTAGGGTGAGGCTGCTGTGGGGTGGCTGGTGCTGGGGCACCGCTGGCGGAGGGTGAGGCTGCTGTGGGGTGGCTGTCGCTGGGGCACCACTAGCTTAGGGTGAGGCTGCTGTGGGGTGGCTGGTGCATGGCGCTGGGGCACCGCTGGCTGAGGGTGAGGCAGAGGCGTGTAGCTCAGGCCCTCACTGGGCTCGTCATTCCCAGGTCACTGCATCCGACCACAGTGAAACAGACTCGTTTAAAGACAGGAGTTTCTCTGCAGTCTGGCCCGTTATAGTCACTTACGTTGCAGAATGTAAGCCGTGTGGACATAGCCTTTACTCAGACAGGAACCAACTGAGAGTTAGTTCTAGAAACCCCTGGGTTTCCGGAAGAACTCCGAAGTCGAGCCTGGCTCTTCCCGCAAGCTGCGCACATTGGGCTGCTGGCATGCCCTCTGAGCCTCCGTTCATAAGGTTTTATACATCTTATAAGTTCAATTATAACATCAGGTTGGTACATGATAAGATTCATGTGAGGACTGGGGGTTGTATGCAGGGTCTCAGCGTACCAGACAGACAGTCATTCTAACCTGGTAGGTCTCACCTTTCTTGGTAAACCTTCCACTTGATGTTGGTGACTGACCAAGTGGAAACTTGACTCAGGAGCTCCGTCGGGTCAGCTCTGCTTGCTCAGCTCGTGCAGGGTCTGCATTTCTGTCCCACCCCGTCCGGGTGCCATGGCACCGTCATACCCACTGGCTTCCAGTGGAGGAACCACACCCACCACCCCAGCTGGGAGCAGCCGGCTTCTCCTGTGCCCAGGTGGGGTCACCTGTGAGCTAGGTGTGCGCACCTGGTTAAGGGCAGTGCCACTCGGAGGTGGAAACCTAAATGTCGGATGTGGTCACCCTGCCCCTTTAGTGTTTGGTAAACTATCTGAAGAAGAGACAAGTAATGTAATGCCCTCCCCAATATTTTTGCCAGTTCCCAGGGGAGCTGCCAGTTCCTGGGGTCCCTTTGACCCCAGCCTCCAGCATCGAGTCGCTTTTTGAGCCACTGCAGCACCCCTGCACGTGTGGCCAGGCTGGCACCCTTTTGCCCACTGTGGACCAGCCTCTGTCCTCCTTCAGCAGGACACAGCTCCCTCCAAGCCGGCGAGTGCAAGCGAAGCATCCGGTTATCTATTGCTGAGCAGACGCCACCCCAAACCTCGTGGCTTAAACCATCAATGATCATGTCTGTTACCTATGAAGATGCCAGGAAGGCTCACTCACCTGCTAGGAAATGGGAAATGGGTGTGACCGCTGTTGGGTGAGGGAGGACTGTGAGGCCTTCATTGCTATCTGGGCAGGTCTCTCGGGGCGGGGGGGGGGGGGGGGGGGGGGGCGGGGCACTTGGGATCCTAAGAACAAGGTTCCCGGGCATGGAAAGTAGGGTCTGGACCAGACCCAAGCAGAGCATCACTTGGTCTCCCTTCTGTTTGTCACGTCACCACGGAGCGCATCCCTCAAGGCGTCACTGGGATGGAAGCCATCGGCAGTCACCACACTTGGGCGTCAGGGAGAGTTTTCTGCTCATCACCACCAACAGCGGCCAACCGATGTCAGGTCCTTATAAGTCCCAGCGGGCGGGCTGGCTCTATCATCTCACCCTCACCTCTTCCCTGTCTCTCACCTCCACATCCCTGAGCCTCTCCAACGCACAGCAACCTGCCCACCTCTTCACTCCCTGATTCCTGTTCTCATTTCAGGACCTCCGTTACCCTGTGACCTCTTAAGGTATATTTCCAAACAAAGACACCTCTCCTAACAGAAGGCAATTACCAGCTATCAGAACAACATGCTTCACCACCCTGCTATCAAGAAAATGTAATTAAGTGAAACACGGACTCATGACCTGCCCCTTGGCCCTTCTGCCTCTGCTGCTTCTCGCCTCCTCTCCTTCCCTCCTTCCCCACCTTTCTCCCCTCACCCTCCTCTTCCCCATCCTTCTCCTTCTCCTCTTCTTTTCACCAGTCCTCTTACCCCACCCTCCTCCCTCACCCTCCTCTGCCCCATCCTCCTCCCCTCACCAGTCCTCCTCCCCCACTATCCTCCCCTGTCCCTCCTGCCCACACTCACTCTGCTGCAGGCCCAGCTATCTCCTTGCAGTGCCTCCAAGACTGCACACACCCTGCATGTCAGGGCCTCCTGCACGAGCTGGGCGTGGCCTGTTCTGTTCCAGGCTGAGTTTTCAGCACCTAGGACAGTTCCTGGCACACTGTGGTGCAGATTATGAAAGACATGACTACAAATATGGTAGGAATTGGCCAGTTAAGATTGGGAAGACAGCTAAGGTGACCACCCCCACCTACTACCCCAGTTTATCCAGGACTGAGGGCTTTTCCCAGATATGGGGCTTTCAGAGCTAAATCTGAGAAAGTCCCAGGGATGAGTTGGTCACCCTAATGACAAACTCCCAACTGTCCTCAGATTTTAAAGCTGCTGTGGGAGTGAGACCACAGGGGCTTTGCAGGGATGGCAGTGGGAGTGGTTGTCCCCAGTCCTGCATCCTTGGTTCCCAGCCCCAGCACCCAGGTCTTTAAGGCTGAGCCCCTATGTCCAGCCCCTATGTCCATCCCCAGCACCCTGGTCTTTAAGGGTGAGCCCCTATGTCCAGCCCCAGCACCCTGGTCTTCAAGGGTGAGCCCCTGTGTCCAGCCCCAGCACCCTGGTCTTTATGGGTGAGCCCCTGTGTCCAGCCCCAGCACCCTGGTCTTTAAGGCTGAGCCCGTATGACCATCCCCAGCACCCTGGTCTTTATGGGTGAGCCCCTGCATCCCAGCCCAGCACCCTGGTCTTTAAGGGGGAGCACACAGCCCATGTCACAGCCTAACAATGGAGGACGTGGCAGGTAGCTGTCTTGACAGAGGAAAATGGTTTCCAGTTTACCTAAGCTGCTTGGAGCCCAGGCTGCATTAGGACATTATTCAGAACTGTGGGTAGGCATCTGTGGGTTCCCCTTTCCCTGCCCCCCCATGAGCATCAGTGATAGCCTTAAGTCTTTGGCTTTGTGGGCGCTGCAGGGAGCGGAGCTCAGGCTCCTGAAGAGATGCAAAAGACAGCAGCCTGCAGCCGGGGACAGCTGCAGTGGGCAAGGCCCATGGTGTGGGCTGGGGTCTCGATGCCTCCCTGCTCTTTGAACCTGTCACCTGTCGGCAGAGAAGGCACAAGGAGACCTGCCTTCCTGGTCTGCTGGCCTCTGATAGAGTAGGAGGGCCCTAGGGAGTCCTCTTGTCCTTGGGGAACAAGCCTAAGTAAACTTGAATGGGAGACAGGAAGCCATGGGGGAAGACAGAGCAAAGCCAGTTCCCAAAGCTTTCAGAGCAGAGCCGGTGCCGCCTGAGGGGCCAGCGTGGGAACACCTGTTTTGGCCCAGCTCCTGCTGCCGCCCGTGGGTGCCTGTGCTGCCTGCTGCCCATGCCCTTCTTGGGCCCTGTGGTTGGGCCCCACAGCCCCAAGCAGAGTTTCATACTGTGCAATACAGCAGAGCGCCTTCCCCAGGGCCAGCCAGGTCTGCCCTGTGTAGGGTGCGCCAGGCAGGCTGCAGCCTCCTGCCGGCGGAGCTCATAACTACCCTCACGGCTGGCTCCAGGTGACAACTCCACGACTTCCTCCAGGTTCCGAAACATCTCGGAGTGAAGGGATCTCCAACAGTGTGCTCTTTTTTCTCCCAAGCCAAGACAGGTCTCAGTAATGAATGGCACAAATTAATGGTGGGAGGATTGCATTTTTCTCGGAGGAGGCACGGAGTGGGAGCGCGTGGGTAAATTCCAGTCCAGATGGCTCCTTCCAGCGCGGTCCGTGGGCCTGCCCCGAGGAGTGGAGATGGCTCTTCTGAGAAAAGTCCTTTAGTTCCTGGGGACGGGGTGACAGCGTGCACTGCTGCAGGGGAGGCTCCGTAAGGCCTTGGTGCAAATTTATTTCTTGTCTTTTATTAATGAGATTTGGTTCAGGAGGACTATCTTGTGGGAGATTAATGCCCTGCAATGAAAGGCAGTTTTTAAGAGGCGGCTAAGATCTGGTGACAGTGGCTCAGCCGCTGTGGGGTGTCCTGGCTGCAGGGAGTGCTGCTGTGGAGGGAGCGTGGTCAGGTGGCCCTGCCAGGGCGATGTTGAGAGACAAGCCCCCCACCTCTCACTGGGCCCACCTCCCCCACCCCACGTTCCACCCAGGATCTCCACAGAGTAGAGGGCCCAGCCGGGAACCCGGGCTTTGGAGCCAGACAAGCTTGGGTTTAGGTCTGATCTCCACCTTTCCTAGCGTGTGGCCTTGGGCAAGCCTCGGTTTCCCCTTCTGTAAAATGAGGACATTGTCACAGGGTTGTGAGTAGGGTTAAATGGCACGGTCCTGTTCGGTCTCATCAGATAATTGAATCGACACCCCTCCCCTGGGACTGACCTTTAGGCCACTTCACAATGGACATTTCACTTGCTGAGACCATTTTCTCTCCCCTCCGCAGTTTCCCAGAATCCAGACCTGCACAGAGAATTCTCCGCCCAGAAAAAGGCCACCTAGAGTCCTGTAAAAACCTCCGGCTCCCCGTCTTTGGGTGCTGGCGCCATTTTGGGGGGTCAGCCCATCTGGGTTTCCAGATGATCTGATAGATTCATAATTCTTCACCCCTTTTGGCCTCGTGAAGACAGCCCCCGAGTCCACCAGCTGATGAAGGCTAATCGCAGCATGGGCTGCCCATACAATGGCTGTTACTGGCCACGAAAAGGATCGAAAACCTGATAGAATACACATGGATCCCCCCAGGTGCCCCGCGAAGGAAGCGCTCTCAAAGGGCCAGGCTGCATGATTCCACGTACAGAGAACATGCAGGACAGCCCGTCCTCAGACACAGGGATGGTCAGGGCTCGTCAGGGGCTGCGGGAGGGGAGGGGAGGGGAGTGGGTGCAAGGTTTCTTTTTGGGGGTGAGGACAGTGTCTTAAAATGAGATTATGGTGGTTTCACAACCCTAGATTTTTTTTTAAAAAAGCATGGAACTGTATATTTTCATCCTATAAACTGTATATTGTGCAAATTATATCTTAAAGCTGTTAATTTAACTGAAAACAAATCTGTCCTTTGTTGTCTGTTTTGTCTATAGTGTTCACCACGTATACTTTTGTGTACGTTCCCTGAGGTCCGCCTAGCGCACTAGGCAGTTGCTTAGCTAACCAGGGCCACACCTGCTGGCTGACAGCCACGTCCCATGCCTGTGGTCTCGCCTGGAAAACCACGGTCGCAGTCTGCTTCCAACAGTGAGAGCCAGAGCTGGCCCTTTGCTGAGGGGGCTTGCCTGGCACCCTGTCTGGAGGATGTGGAGACTGAGTGCCCAAGAAGGACGAGGAAATCGCACAGGAAGTCCCATTTCTGGGGTGAGCTGTGCACTGCCACGCACCACGGCCGCGATCCAGGTTCTCCGGGAAGCATTAGACAGGAAATGACTTTGCACGATGCAGCTCGGGGCTTCATGATTCAGGGAGAAGATATAAATGGAAAATTGCTGGAGCTGAAATTTTGTTGCAAAGGTATTTATCTTCGTTATTACTTCCCGAACCCTTTTGTGCTCTTTGTTCACGGAATGGCTAGAGATGCACTTACTTACACTCCCAGCAGCGATTCGGAGGGAGAATGTGTCCCCCAGCACTGCAGAGGCCAGAGGGAGTCTCAGCCAGGCCTGTGAGTCCTCTCATCACTGCGAATGCCTAGAAATGGAAATGACCGTGATAGAAAAGTCTTCAGTCCATTTCACAGACAGTTCAGGAGAACCAGTCTTCCTGTTGGTGCCACCTCCCACTTCTCCTGAGAATAACAATGGGAACAACAGAACTCCCAGGAAGACGTGGTCAGGATGTGCTCACTCCAGTCTGGGTTTGTGGGGTGGATTCTGACTGCTTCCGGAGAAGAGAGGTGCTGGGACGAGTGCTGGCAGACCCAGAAGGTGACGCTGTTAATGACAATATTAATATTGATAACAATAGCCCTGCACTTTTTCATTGGGCTGTTTACTTTTCAGAGTGGTAGCCTATATTCTTTGATTTTTAAACATCAAATTTTATTAAGTTTAATCACACAACTTTTGTTAAGAGATAAACTAATTTTGTTTGTGAAATAAAAAATGTGCCCTTAAGACATATCCATCCATAGACATCTTGTAAGTTTTACAAAGGTTTGTGTTTCTTATAGTCATTCTTCATGCACAAATTTCTTGCCCTCAGAGAAAAATAAACCCACTTTCCTTTTTTAATTCTCTGATTTGAATTTTACAGCAATGCCACCAGGGTGACAGGCAGTGCCGCTGTTCTGATAACAGAGTGGGGGCTACTCCATGTTGGCCGGAGGGCCAGCAGCAGCCAGGACAGGCACGGGGAGCCGTTAGGGATGTTAGTGGGACACGCTCAGCCCGCCTGGACGGTGTGGGCCGGGAGTCTGCGTGTCAGCAAGCAGCCGGGTTGTTCCGAGGTGGCTTTGGCGATGCAGAGGCCGATTCATTCGTAGCAGGTGCACCTGCTTCTTCCAGGAGGAGGAGGAGGAAGGGCGAGGACGCTGTGTCTCCATTGCCAAATTCTTTGAATGATCAGTTATTGATTTTAAAAGTTGCTACGTTGTCATTGGCCTTCTCACGTCTTTTGATGTAGGAGTAACCATAATCCTATCCCCTTGGGGAAAGTCCCCTAGATTCCAAAGACCTCATTTTGTGGAGAAAAAAGAAATTTTTTTTCCGTGTTTTGCCAGGTCTTTAGAATCTCCTGAGCCTTTACCCACAGACACACTTTTATGAAAGAGTCTTCTTTCTCCATCCCTCCCCGGAAGACATGTCTCCTGGAACGTTAGACATCTGCGGTTGCATCTGTTAACACGCCTGAGCGTAGCTGTGAGGATAGCACTAGGTTGTGGTAACCAGTCCACGTGTGGAAGCCTCCGGTGCCAGGCGTGTCTGCTGCTTCCGCACGTCCAGTCTCCCCAGTTCCTTTGCAAACCACTCAGGTGGTTTGAGATGATACACTGTCCCTCCTCCCCTGTGGGGAGATGAGACCCAGACCTGCTCCATCCGAAGGTGATACCCGCTGGCCATGGTGTTCTGCGTGGGGTGGGAAAGTGACCCCAAAGGGCCACATGCCCGATGGTGGGACTTTCTATAAAGCCGCGGGGGTGGGTGGGGGAGAGGTCTCCTCCTTCCGGAGAGAACTATAAGGTTCCTGTTGCGCCCCAGCCCACCTCCTGGCAAAACAGTCTTCCCTTGAACTCCGGGGACACGCCTGCCCACACCTCAGATCTGTGCGGGCCTCCTGCCTAGAATCGTAAGGCGGCAGCTGGTGTCTAAGCCACTGCCCTTCGGTCACTTGTCACAGTGGCGACAGAACAGTGCTGTGCACAGGAAATGACGCGCATGTGTCAGCTCAGGAAGCACGAGTGCTCAGACTCTGGCTCACCCACCCACGTGGCCTCCGGCGCAGTCCCTGGTCTGTCACAGAGAGAGCAGTGTGGCCGCCTCCCGGGCCGTCCGCCACTCGGTGACGATTGTCCTGAGGTGTCAGCTCAGTCCCTCGCACATTCCTACCCAGCCATGTGCTCAGTGACTGTTAGATTAGGAGGAAAACAGAGAAAAGGGGAGAGAGCTCCCAGGGAGTTTGGGACTCTTAAAAACATGCAGATAACCCAGGTCAAAAAGAAATACAGCTTAAATATATGTTCTGGGCTAACTCAGTTTTAAAGTCTTTTGAGGGTTTTTTATATTTTCATTTCTGTAAAGTTGTAGAGGCTGAAAATACTCCCAAACACATTGCAATGTCATTAGGAAGCTATGCATAAGGCCACACCTAATTTTTCTCGAAGGAAAGGGAGTGAAGGGAGGGAACAAGGAACACATCCTTTGGAATCCCACTACCAAACGCATCCGTTTTGTGACATTCAAAATGGCAATCGGAACACGTGCCTCCGCTCCAGTGTCACAGCGACGTGAAAGCCACCCATTAGCCGGTCTCTCCTCATTCCAGGTGAGCTGTGTGGGCTGCGAGGGGCCTGCTTCCCATGTCCCGGGCTGGTGTGTGGTTTCTCTCTCCCATGGCCCCTCCCTTTCACAACCATGCACAGCCCTGTGCCAAACGTGGTTATTCTCGTTCTGGTTTTTTGGAAGGACACGGGTTTGAGCCCCAGCACCACCACCTCTCCAGGCCTGCCTACCGACAGGCTGCTTTGCGGCTGTCTCTCTGAGCCTGCCTGGGACATGGGGATGGTGGTGGGGACGGTCTGACCAATGGGCTTGTTGGAGGGGGACGCAGGAGGACTGTTGAGTTGCACCCGAATCTGCAGGTGGAACCCGCTCCTGCTGCCTGCACTTGGTCCCAGGGTTCCTGAGGGCCCGAGGTCTGACCGGCGTCTAAGGTAGGGAGTTCACGGTCTCGGACCTTATCCATCTGTCCTTCACTGTTCAGCTTCCTGGTGTCCTGCTCACTGTTCGTGGCTGTCATTCTAGAACTGTGTGCATTTGAAATCCGCACTGTGCCTGCCCTGCCTCCTCCCCCCAGCCCTGAATACCAGGGATCAGCGCATGCTCACGCCAGCCGCTCTTGCAGTACAGGATTGGTCTTTGCTGTGGCTTATTCACATTAAACCATCTTCTAAGTCTTTATTACAGTAACAAGGATTGCTGTGGCTCACGGCGCCTCGTGGTGTTCCAGTGATTCTTTTGTCTCCCCAGTCCCAGTGTTGCTAACAACTCAGAAGGGTTCTGCTCGCCACCCACTCCGTTAGCCTCAAGCTGGAGCTCCTGTGGACAGACAGGCTGCAGGGCCCTGCCTCCGCGCCCCTCCCGGGCGGGTGTCCCTGATGACACCCTCTCAGCTTCTGTTCAGCCCCTGGGCTGCTCCCCCTCCCAGCTGCCCAGGGGCCTCTGAGGAATTCACAGTCTCAGAGGCATCTCTCACCTGTCAGCAAGTGACATTATCCTCCTGTCTGATGGCCAAGGTCAGCCCAAGGTCACTGCCCTGGTGAGCTGAGTGCCTGTGGGCTGCACAGGGAGGCTGGGCCCAGCCCAGGGGGTTTCTCTGCCAGGCCCAGGCCACTGCGCACAAGCGGCTGGTAACCTTTGAACTGGCCACGTGGGCGGAGGAGGAAGAGTGAAGTCCCACTGATGAACCAGATCTGGGAGGTGGGCCTTAGGTGGGCTATATTCCTCTTCCTGGTTTGGGGAGAAACCTAGGACCTTCCCTCCCACCTCAGGATCCTTCTGGAAACCTCAGACCTTGGACAGGAGGTAATGAAGATTTTCTGCAGCAACAAGAATGAAATCTGGAATGACTGTTGTTACCACTTGGAGTGTGGGCTCACCTGACCCGTGGCTGCCATGTCCGTGACCATGTTGCCTCAGGCCCCCCTGAGGGTGTTGATTTGGGAGATGGATGTGCTGTGGTGTCTTTGAGAACCTACCTGTTGCAGAGTGGAGTGGGGTTCTGGGGACAGTGCTGGGTAGAATTCTAACCAGTTCTTAGCAGTCTGCACTGCCCAGGTAACTAATCAGACATCCTGTCCAGAGGGCAGGCGTTCGCACGTGCATTTCTGCCAGCACACGGTTCTGTGGTAGCTTCCCCCACCTGGGCAGCCCGAGGGGCAGGAGGCGGCGCTCTGGCCTATGACCTGGATGCTTGCAGAGACACAGTCTGGCCCTGGGACATCTTCCTTGTGTGGGGCGGGCAGGCCTGTGCGTGGTGTGTACCCAGGTCTGTTTCAGCATCTCACGGGGTCCCAGGGTCTGGAAGACAAAACTGGGAGGGGTGTGAGCTGTTGTGTCCTCTCGTTCTCGCCCGCCTGCTCCAGCCGAGACCCTTTCAGTGGCTGAGGCTCAGGCTGATGGTCACTCACTCTCACCCCCATGGTGGGGTCAGGTCCTTAAATACGGCAATACTTGGCTCCAGCAGATTGTATCCCTCACACTGGAAGTCCTGGCAGCCGCTCAGCCAACGTGGCAGAGGTCCGGTGACGGAGGCCGGAGGTCGGAGGCACCCTCCCAGTGACCCTGAAATCATCAGTTTGGCTTACATCTAGTCATTCTCCTGTAGGACCCCCTGCCTTCCTGCCAACACCCCAAACACAACCCATGGGGACAAAAACCGCTTTGTTCCTGTTGGTAAGAATTCTTGTTACCAAGAGCATCCATGCCTGCATGTGCAGGGCTGGGAGTGACAGAGGCGGGGCAGGTGAGCTGTGTGAGGCCCCCACAGAGCATCCCGCAGCATCCAGGCTTCAGCAGAGGACAGGGACGAGGGGTCACAGGAGAGGCGCTGCAGCTGAGTGTGCCTGGTAAGGACTACAACCTGGATCAGCTGTCTTCTCCCTCCACGGCCTCCCTCTGCCCACTTCCCCTTCATTTTTCTGAAATGTTTCCTTTGCTTCCCCATCTTGCTCATGGTTCTCAGTTGCAAATAACCCACTCTAGCTCATAGCTTGTTTCAGCATACATGGGATTCCCTACAGGACCTTGGGCAGCTCACAGAATCCCTAAAAAGGCCAGAGACTTGGGATTAGGGGCTACATGCCCAGGGCCTCTTCCCCCCCATTTACCCCCCGCCCACCCCGCTCCTGAACTGAGTGCCCCCAGGGCTGGTGATAGCTTCCCCCACCTGGGCTGCCCTGGCCACGCTAATGCTGCTGGAGGAGCCCAGGCGAAGCGTCCTGCAGTGAGGACAGACTGCGCTGGGGCCCTGTGTCCTCTGCTGTGGAGCCGGCTGGAGTGCTGGCCAAGCAGGTGCTCAGGCAGCCTTTGCTGAGAGCCACCCTGCCCCTCAGGTCCTCACTCAAGTCCCACTGGGGGCCAGAGCATAGGAGTGTCAGGGACAGCAAACAGACACATCTCAGCGAATTGTGCTCGAGCGGAAAGACAAAAGGGGAAGGGGATCTGTGGGCGTCTTCCCCAGCAGGGGCTGAGGATATGACGGGGAGGAGCTGGGCTGGTCATTCTGCCCTGCCATCTTGCTACAGCCATGTGTGTCGCTCTGCCAGCAACAGGACAGGGAGCGTGGCCTGGCACGGTCTCTGGGTGCTAGGGGAAGTCTGGACACGTGTGTGGTGTCTGTGGTCCAGGTGAAGTGCTTGGGCCCTGGGATCCTGGAACCTGATCAAGGCCCCGTGCACCTTCTATTAGCAGTGTGAACTTGGACCCTGATCCTTTGTCAGTGAGGTGGGAGGTGACAGAATCTGCCCCATGGGGTTGGAGAGTCTGCTTGTAAGTGCTGAGCACAGGGCCTGGCGCGCGGCACGTGCTCGGTGAACGCTTGGCTGGGAGAGTGGAGCCACCATGCTAATTAGCAGTCAGCGAGTGACCCAATCAAAGCCTGGAAAGCCAGCTGTGCCTCAGCGATGAGCCAGCGCACGGGGACGGGGGCAAAGCACTGGGCATTTTTTCGTAAGGGCCTCGGTTCTACCTTGTTTTCATACATCTCAGTTTTCTTCATCACTTGTATTTGCTACGATTTGTTATGTTTACTACATTCTAGGCACTTTTTAAAATATATTTTTTTATTGATTTTTTACAGAGTGGAAGGGAGAGGGAAAGGGATGGAGAGTTAGAAACATCGATGAGAGAGAAATGTCGATTCAGCTGCCTCTTGCACACCCCCTACTGGGGATGTGCCCGCAACCCAGGTACATGCCCTTGACTGGAATCAAACCTGGGACCCTTCAGTCCACAGGCCGACGCTCTATCCGCTGAGCCAAACCAGCTAGGTCTAGGCACTTCACGGAATGTCTTACACAATCTCTAGTTCTCTATGACCTCCCACACACTGTTGCATGTGTCTGCATGTGTGTGTGTGTGTGTGTGTGTGTGTGTGCAAATTGAGTGTCTTGAGTTTAAGTATGTTGTTGAATGTTGCAGCTACTGTGTTGGTTGTGTAGCTGGGACTCCTCCGGCCAGGTTATGGGGCCTCCCAAGGTGACGGTGCTAATGGCCTGGGCGTTATGCCTGCCTGCGCCTCCAAGGGGCCTAGGTTCTGTCGCCTACGGTTGGGAAGAGTCTCACAAGTGCCAATGGAGGAGACTCTGCTGTATCCACTTCTGCCATTAGAGGCTGTGCCTCCCGCACCAGGGCCACCATGGAAACATGGTGACCCTGGAGCAACCAGGTTTGAGCTGTGCGGGCTCACTGACAGGAGGATTTTTTCAGTAGATACACGTGGTACTGTAAATGCTTTTTCTCTTCCTCGTGACTCTCTTCATAGCATCTTCTCTCCAGCTTAATTTATTGTAAGAACACAGTCTGTGACACCTATGACATACAAAATGTGTTGATCTACTATTCATGCTATTGGTAAGACTTCTGGTCAGCAGTAGGCTATTAGTAGTTAAGTTTGGGGGGAGTCCAAAATTATACATGGATTTTCAACTGCAGGCAGAGGGGTCGGCCCCCTAACCTCCATGTGATAGGAGTCAACTGCAATGTCAAACCGAGGGAGCTGTAAGTCCTGCAACCACTGGAAGCAGGGAGAGCCATTTGCAGGGACATCAAAAACCACCCACCCAATGCATTGCTACTTGCTTCCTGTTCGTTTGCCTTCTCCTCTCCTGTCTTCATAACCTTCCCCCCACAAGTGACAAGATTCTCTGTTTAACACACCAGGGCTTCTTGCAGAGTCTGCTGTCTAGGGCTCCTGAGGGGTGGGCTCATGGCCTGGGCGGGAGGGGCTATGGACTGCCTCCACGCCTCCTGTGTGGGGTTTAGATTAATTCCTGCTGTGGTCTGTTCACCCAGATAATTTTATCAAGATTTCCTTTCTCTTGCTTTATTACTTGCTTTCTTGGTTACTTTATTAAATTTTAAAATATTTTATTAAAGCCACTTCTTCTCTTGTGACAAAAGTATAACTTTTCCAACTTTGCTCTGAAAACTTGCAGACCAAACTCTTCTTAGGGCCTCCTGGGGGTGGGGCTGCCGGCGGGAGGGGAGGAGGAAAGGCTCTGGCCTTTCAGCCTGAATATTTCTGTAGGCGTTTTAAATGTATGGCCATTGCAAACGCTTTTATTGAATTGTTTTAGGCCATAAGAGAAGGCTTGGGGAATTGGTAATGTTGACTTCTTTTCTCACAACCTTTTTTCAAAAGCAGTCATTGCTTTCCAAGATGTAGCATATAACAAGTATTTTGTGAAATAAACTTTAAAATGGCCCATTAAAAATAGATTAATGGTAATCCCTCCAAAGAAAATAATGTGAATATTAAAGCTGCATAGAATTCGGGAATATGCCTTAGTAGAGATCTTTAAGGCCAGGTGGCCTAACTGTCGTCTGCTGGGTTCTGTGGGATTGTCCAAAGGCGCAGAGACACAGCCGCCAGCCACCACGTTCACTGTGCAGAGGGAGACCACGGCACCACGACTTCTGCCGTGGCCATCACGAAAACCACTGGGAAGGATAATTTGTGAAAACCTGGAGGCCTTTTGGTTACTCATGGTGGCTGGCCTTTTGAAAAAGAGCAAGGAAACAGAGCAAACCCAAATATTTGGTTAAGTGCTCACATGGGTGGGCGTCTACCTCTTGCAGGTGAGCGGGTAAGTCAGCTAGCTGGCCATGGAGGTAGAACAGCTGTGGGTGCAGTGACCCAGGCTTGGAGAGTGCCCCCGGGTGGATGAGGAGGCTTCCTGCACTTCACAGACAATCTGCTGGGAGCCTCCTCTCCCACCCCTCTGTCGCCTAGTCACCTAAAGAGAAATTAATTCTTGAAGCTACAATGGCCAAAACATTGCAAGTCCTCCCTCCTCCGCACTCTCATATGATGTGGGTCCCTTAGGTCTGAGTCGGACGTTAACAGTCAAGCTTGGTTCCTTTGGGAAAGCGTCGGATCCTCTGCAAATGTCAACATGTTTTCTCCAAATTTCGGAATAAACGTGTCACTCTCTTGAGAATTGCCTGGCCACCCATCTTTTCCATGGACCTGTGGGTCTGCCCGTGTTCCCGGGAGTGAATCCGGTCAGGAATAGTCGATGCGGTGGATCTGGATCTTGGGGGATCCTGGGCTCTGAGGCGGTGCCCTTCGGCTCCGGGCAAATCACTCAGCCACGGTCTCAGGACACATCCCGGGGAGACCAGGCCCCTCACCCAGGGGCGGGCTCCCTCTCCGAGTAGCACAGTTAACCTCCAGAACCTAGTATAATTGGAAATCTTTATTGGAATTATCCACGCCATTACCCGCTCACTGCATTAGCTCTGCCCTCCAGCGCCCGTGGCTGCATATCGTGGGGATGGAGTGCTTTGTCAATTGGAACTCAAGCCTCGATCTTAATTAGAGATGTGCCGAAGTACCTGCATTTAATGGAGAAGGTTGGCAGGCAGTTCTCTCTCCACCCTCCTGCATTAATGGCTTCATTACTGATGACTGTCCACGGCGGCGTGCGAGATTAAGTGTGCTCTGCAGAGGAGTGGAGGCGGCCTGCAGCTGCCTCTGCACGCATGTTCCAGGCCCCTCTGAGCGCTTGTAAACGGGGTGTCAGCAGGTGGTCTAGCAGCTCCTGCCTCCTCAGCCCCACAGCCTGGCCTCACAGGCTGGCGCCCGAGCTGGGGAGGGGGCATTACTTCCGGGCCAGCGCCCACCCTGGGATAATTTAATATTCCATGCTCAGTCCTTTCTCCAGCATCATCTGTATCCATCCTCTCGTTTTGTACTAGTAGAGAAGGCTGCTAAGTCATTGTTAGATATCTCTCCTGCCGCCTGGATAAATCTGAGATACAGAAAAATAATAGGGATGTGATTGCAACCTCTGTATTTAGTCGTGTTTGCCCTGACTTAGTGGCGCAGGTGCAGGAGACAGAGCTGCCACTTTCCAGAGCTGCCCTGAGGACCCAGCCACCCCCTTTCCCAGCAGAAAGCCTCCCCTGAGGTGCTGCTCCTTAAGGCCAGGAGGGGGCCGGGGGGAGAGGGGCACCCACTTTCACTTTCACCACCGGCTTCTTTTCCTCTGAGGACCGGGTGGCCTCCCCTGCCTGGGGCAGCGCAGCCAGTCTGTTCTCGGATGTAGTGAGGCATTTCCGTTGGAGACAGGAGCCTTTTCCCGGGACGTCCATGTGCTTTGCCACATGAATTTGCAGTGCAGACCTCCCAGTCCGGCTTCAGCGTGCGAGCGGGTGACTACGCCTGAGGGCATGGAGGCCTAGCACTGGGTCTGCGGCCACCCCCACTTCCCTGAGGTCTCCCCTGGCTGATGAGAAAAACCAGCGGCCAAGGCACCTCCTAGTTCATTTCGGGGCCTTCGGAGAGAGACTGGCAGTGCGAGCACCTCTGGAGTCACCTGCCGGGGCAGGTAGCCGCCTGGGACCTGGCCACAGCAGGGCCGCTGGGCTCCTGGTCCGTCTGTAGGCCCATCCGTTCGACCCTCAACACTGTGCGTGCCCTGGCCCCTCCTGGCGTGGGGCTCCGGTGTGCAGGAGGCTGCGGGCGTGTGCCTGGCTGAGCGAGGTTATGAGCGAGCGCCCCAGCAGGCGTGCTGGGGAGAGCAGTGGGGTGCTTGGCACAGTCAGCACCTGAAGCTCCGCCTCGCAGCTCAGCTTGGCTCCTGGATGCAGGTCGCCGGCCCTGCTGCCATTGGCCGGCGGCCTGGGTCTCAGAGCACCGGCTGCTGCGGATCCACCCGACGGGCCCTGGACGGACCTCCACTCCTCACAGGTCCAGCCTGGGCGTCAACCAGAGGTCACGGTGCTGGCAGACTCGGTGTCTGGTGAGGACTGGATTCCTGGTTCATAGGGGCGCTCCCCACTGTGTCATCGGGGTGAGGGGGTGTGGGCGCTCTCGGGGTCTCTTTTAAAAGGGGGCTAATCCCACTGACAAGGCTTTCACCTTCATGAACTAATCACCCCAAAGTCCCACGTGAATGAGGTGGGGGAGGGGCACAAACGCTCAGACCCTGGCACTGGGGCAGCTGCTGCCCTCCCTGCCCCTGTGAATGCGATGGTGGTGCTGTCTGCCCCCAGGTGTGTGGGGAGTGAACGGCCAGTCACCTCACATCGGGTGTAAGGTGCACGAGGCCCGGCCACAGGCTGGAACGCCGGCCTTCAGTTTCATAGGTCAGGGGCGGAAACTGAGTGGGAATCTGGACAAGGAGAGTAAAAACACTCAGTGTGGGATCCACACCACGTGTCAGCCCTGGAAATGAGTGTGCGCTGTCCCCCCCCACCCCCCCATCCCCCAAAGCAGCGCTTGGCAACCCAGACCTTGGCCTGCCCCAAGGCTTCAGGAATAATCCGTTTGCATACGGTGGGGTCTCTTCCTGAGCGAGCCTCTCCCCGGAGAGAGTCCTACTCTGACCTGGCCCAGCTTCTCTCCTGGGAGTCCGGAGAGTGGAGCACGCGTGACCAGACAGTTCGAATGCTCGGTAACTCACTCGGGGTTATTGGAACCGGCGCTGCACCAGGGTCTCGGGTGCTGGCTCTGGACAGCCATGGTGGGGAGTCCCTGGAGGCCAGCTGGGAATGAGGAGCCTGGTTGGCTGTCTCCCTGGGGAGGGGAATGGCTAGAGCGCCCCTCCCACCCCCTCTCCCTCCCCCGCCAAAGGCCAAACGCCTTCCTCAAGGACCAAGATGCAGCTGGGTGGGGTGATGCCTGTTAGGGTTTCAGTCTTCAACCTCGGAGGTGGAGGCCAACCCTCAGTCCCACTTGGAGGGAACTTGCAAAGCTGACATTCCACTCAAAGCTGAGCTCAGGCCGGGGCCCAGGAGGCAGTGGCCTGGCCAGGAGCCTGCTCAGGAGCAGGGCCTGGGGGAGCCCATGGTGCTGGGACGGAAAGCGGTGCTATTTCTTCCAACACAGTGATACCCAGCAGCCAGCAGAGCCCCCCTGGCTTCCCGGTAGAGGAGGCAGGTGTGACATTAACGTGTTACTGCAGGTGCTTCTGGATGCTGCAGGAAGGCCTGGAGCCTCAGCCCGGCTTGCCACGCTGCTCGCCACGCTGCATCTGCCCTGCAGGGCCTTAGCCAACCCTCTTCCTAGGCAGCGAGCTCCCTGGGAAGGTGCTGGTTCTCCCCGCTGGAATGAGGCGGTGTCTGTATAACACTCACCTCCGGGCGCCCCTGTGGAAACAGCTGAGAATAGGGACTTTGGGGCAGAGGGCGCCTCCCCTGGGAGAGCTGAGCACTGGTGGCCTCCAAAGCCAGGACGAGGAGCTGTGCTGGGGGCTGAGGCAGCTGAGCACCCGGGAGGGGTTCCCCAGAAGTTAATCTGCTTAACTGCTGCTGGCCGTTGAGAAATGTTTCCTTATTAGAAATTAACCAACATTTGCAATGGTGATCTACAGCTCGCCCACCGCTCTTGCAGTCAGGATCCGCACGCACCCCACACGCACCCTGCATGCACCCCGGGAGGTGGCGAGAACAGGTTCAGCCCCCCTGGGGAACTGAGAAGGCCCCCGCGGCTCGGCCCAGCCCAGCCGGGACTCAGCTGGGCCTTCTGGCTGTAGGTGCCAGGCTCCCTCTCTCGTGGCGGAGTCCCCCCGCTTGCCAGCCCCTGGGAGGCAGCACATTCGGTGTGTGGACCGTGGTCCTCCATGGAGAAGCCCCCCACTCCAGACTTAGAAAACACAGAAATTAAGAGAGATGTTTCACTTAGAAAGATGTTCCCCCCCTTCTCAAAAAGTGTGCCCGAGTTTCTGTAAATAAAAAGAATGTGTTGCCACTTGTCATTCAGTTTGCCAAGCATGGCACGCCTTGGGCGGGCGGAGGCCCAGGGAGGAGCGTCCCGCTGCTCCGCCCTGCCCCCCAGCTCCAGGCGGGTCGGGCCCAGCCTTCATGGTCTCAGCCACTCCTGCCTGGTCCCGCCTGCATTGGTGGCTGCAGAGATTCCAGGCGCCGCCCTGCAAACTGGGACCTGGTCTGGCTGCCCCATTCTGACTTTGAGCAGACAAGGTGCTCCTGACAAGCTGGTGAGACTGAACCCCACGAGTTAGCTTTCGGGATCTCTCCTGCCGCCAGCCTTCCTTTCCCGCGGCCGCTGGCATAGGCCCCTCCTAACTGCCGCGCCCCCGAGATCCTGATGCGAATCCTGCTGTCCGTGACCCTCTTGCCACATCAGTGTTACCCTCTCGTTTCTCTCTGATGCTTCCCACAGAGTCCACTTTAGTTAAAGCTGTAGTTGTGGGCGTGTGGCTGTGTCTGGAGACATTTTTGCCTGTCAGGGCTGCAGGGACTGCCATTGGCATCTATGGAAGAGACCAGGGATGCGGCTAACCCAGTGGTCGGCAAACTGAGGCTCGCAAGCCACATGCGGCTCTCTGGCCTCTTGAGTGTGGCTCTTCCAGAAAACACCGACTTCTGCGCATGGGCCATGAAGTTTCAATCGCCCTGTACGTGTGCGCCCGCTTGTGGCTCACGAGTCACAGTTTGCCGACCACTGGGCTAACCCCTCCAGTGCGCAGGGCGCCCTCAGAGAACGGACCGCCGGGTCGGAGGCAGAGGCAGAGAAGCCAGGCTGCGGGACAGGGAGAAGGGAGTGACCGGCAGAGAGTCGGCCCGAGCTCCCTTGGCGCGCAGGTGTGGCTAGCCCTGGACCTTCCTTTGGAAAGTTGGAACAGGGAGGACATGCCCCCCCCAACCCCCAGAATGCTACCCATGCCTTTTACAAATCTTACGTTAGTACTAAGAACAACAAGACAATGCGGCTCTGGAAACGTTTCCTTTTAATGGAAAAGTAAGGCTAGGAAACGGCACCATAACTTCCAAATCCGAGTCCTCCACGTGGAGGCCAGGTGCTCACAGCTGAGTCGCTGGCAAGGAGAACAGGCGGGCTTTTCTGAAGGACGCCCCTCCTGCTGCTGAGAGCTCGCCTTGAGAAGAGACGCTGGCTGCCAGTGCTATCGATAATTCCCTGTGTGACTTCCCGTGGCCAGAGAAGCAGTTCTAACTCCTGCAGCACCACACAGCTCTCGCTGGGCCGGGGGGACAGACACAGTAGAGGGAGAGGCTGGAGGTGTCTGCCCAGCAGGGGCAGCGAGGAGGGAGTGCGGTAACTTCACTTCAGGATGGCCTCCAGGAGGCGGGAGTGTGTCACTATAGGAAGCAAGCGCCTCTTCGACTTGTGAAAGAATTCGATGTAATTTGCTGAGGAATGTAATTAGCGGGGTGCTGGGGAGGGTAGGAGAAGGGTGTGTTTGGGTAAAGGTTTGGACAGCTTGTCGTACACAAACTCATCGCCCTCCCTGTGCACACAGCTCACACGTGAGGAGGGGAAGAGCTGCCACCGTGGCCGGACCTGCAGGAACCCCAGGCAGCAGCCTCCTTAACACCAACGCTGAGGGAGGCATCGGAGGCATCCCCTGCACCGCCCGCCGCGTCCAGGCGAGAGGCTGCCATTCACAACAACCAGCGAGCGTAATAGCATCTTTGAGCTTTTTAATTAAAAATTAATTAGGAAACTGAAGAACAGACTCGTTGGGGGTTACTATACAATCACAGGCTTACAGAATGAGGCCTGGGCTTTCGGTCCCAGCTGTGTCTCAATCAATTCTCTGTCTAGTGAAGGTATTACATAGGATGCTTCCTCAAAGTGATAATGTCGCATTTAAAGAGCAGCTGGGAGAAGCCTGTAACTCTACATTTGGAATTAGGTGAGGATTGAAATGCAAATAGAGGAAACCTGCCTCGGTGGTCTGGGAGGGGAGGGGGGCGACAAAAATCTTAGAAAGGTCCCAGTGGAGCCCTTTGGAGTGCCTTCATCTCCGTCTCCGTATCCTTATCCTTCTCCATCAAGGAGAGGGGAAAGCCAGCAGGAGGGAGAGTGGGGAGAGGGGTGCACTTTGGTTCTTAATGCTTTTTTAAAAAAAATTTTTAATGTTGAAAGTATTACATATGTCCCTTCCCGCCCCATTGACCCCCTCCAACCTGCCCCTACTGCCCCCCCACCCACCCCCAGCCTTCAGCACCCTATTGTCTGTGTCCATGGGCCATGCATATATGCATACAAGGTCCTTGGTTAATCACCTCCCACCCACCCACCCTCCCCCGCCTTCCCTCTGAGATTCCGCACTCTGTTCCCTGCTTCCATGTCTCTGGATCCACTCCATTCATCAGCTTATTTTGTTCATTAGATTCCACAGAGGAGTGAGATCATGTGATACTTGTCTTTCTCTGACTGGCTTCTTTCACTCAGCATATACTCTCCAGGTCCCTCTTATTGCTTTTTAATGGGAGGTATTGTTACCAGGAAACCCCCGGGTGGGCTGGGGCTGCCTCTCGCTGTGTCCAGTAAGGAAGGCAGGGTTGAGTCATATAAGGCAATTATTGAGAAGGCCAGCCCACCAAGAAGACTGGGCGCTTACAAGCATCAAATCCTACCTTACCACAAGGTGCAGGGGACAGGATTATAAAGGGGAGGGGCTGGGGTGAGGCTGGGGACGGAATGCAGCTAGCTGCAGCCCTGGAGGTCTGCAGACCTCAGCCACTGTCCTTTAGACATCAGGCAATGAGATGCTGTTGATGAGATGATGTTGATGATGTTAACGTAAAAACATTCAAACCTGTAAAGAATTTGTGTGAGTTTATTTGAGCCAAACTGTTGACAATTGCTGGGAAGCAGAATCTCAATGAGTTGTGATAATGCTCCAGAGAATGGCGGTTTTCTCATCTATTTTTATACATTGCAATCAAAGGAGGGGATGCAGGTGGGTTACATGAAGTCCATTGGTGATAGATTAGAGAGGAGGGAGAAAGCAAAGCAGGGAAACATCTGGGATTGGATAGACACATAGGTGGGTGCAGGATAGCCAGTAGTCAACAATTAACATGATAACAAGGAAGGAATGTGTGGTATCTGTCCTGATGCCCAGGCACATTTGGTTGTGCCCCAAGGGGTCCAGAAAAAGGGAGATTACAGGTTACCCAGACATTTCAAGAGTATGTTACCATAGATGCAAAAAGACAGATAGGCTCAGTTAAGGAAAAGGTTGACCTTGTCAGTGAGGTTAGCAGCCTAGGAGGTGACTATCCACCATCACTGCTTTTAGTTAAAGTTTAATTTCAGACCATCCTTGGTGGTCACTTTAGGTCTTTGAGTTTGCAAGACCACCATGCAGGCCTTCCCTGAGCTTGTCAGGTTCGCATGTGGCCCCTTTCGTCCACAATGAGTTGATGCTTTGACACCTGGTGGGTCAGTCTGACCATGCTTATCGGTTCTGCCTGCTGGATTCACAGCTGACTCACCCCCCCTAATCACTTAGCACAGGCCTTGAAAAGGAAACTTGAGAAAAACTTAACCCTTGAATCACATAACTATATATGTGTTCTATGATATAAAATAATATGATTTTTCAGATTAATTCAGATGCTTTGTCAGATTATAAGCCCCCACCCCCTTCATTAGGTAGATAAGTTGATATCTATCCACCTTACACTATATTTTTAAATTTATTATATTGCTGTAGTGACACTAATTTTGCCCCTGTTATGCGGCAATTACCCCTTTTAAGTCTGAAGAATTGACGTGCACTAGAAAAGAGAGACATTTCTACACTAATAAAAGAGAAACATGGTAATTAGCGTACAACCACTACCCTTTTCATTGGCTAATCAGTGAGTATATGCAAATTAACTGTCAGCCAAGATGGCGGCCGGCAGCCAGGCACTGAAGTGAGCATGAGGCTTGCTTGCTGCGGACTCCAACGTTCCCCGCCTCACTTGTCGGCCTCTCAACTGCAACTCTAAGCAACTATGTACTATGTTGCAAATAAGAAGCTAAACAAAACACCAGAAATCAGCCGGACTGACAGCCAGGCGGACCGAAACATTGTATCGATGTTTTCAGCAGCGAGCCTCAGAGCTAAAGCTGGCCCAGAATAAAAAAAAAAAAAAAAAAGAAAAGAAAACAAGGAGCGGTTGGAAGCTTTAGTCACTTGCCAGCTGGAAAACAGCCCTCAGCCCCTCATCCAGACTGGCCAGGCACCCCAGTAGGGACCCCCACCCTGATCCAGGACACCCTTTAGGGCAAACCAGCTGGCCCCCACCCATGCACCAGGCCTCTATTCTATATAGTAAAAGGGTAATATGCCTCCCGGCACCGGGATCAGCGTGACAGGGGGCAGCGCCCCAACCCCTTGATCAGCCCTGCTCTGTGCCTAATAGGGGGGAGCTCCCCAATCCCCTGATCGCCCTGTGGCTCTGTGTGTGACAGGGGGTGGGGCCAAACCTCCCTATCCGCCCTGCTCTGTTCGTGACAGGGGAAGGCACCCCAACCCCCTGATCAGCCCTGCTCTGTGCCTGATAGGGGGGAGCTCCCCAATCCCCTGATTGCCCTGCGGCTGTGTTTGACAGGGTGCAGCACACCAACCCCCTGATCGGCCCTGCTCTGTGTGTGACAGGGGGTGGCGCCGCAACCTCCCCATCTATCCTGCCTTGAGTGTGACAGGGGGCAGTGCCCCAACCCCCCAATCGGCCCTGCTCTGAGCCTGACCAGGGGCTGCACTTAGGGATTGGGCGTGCCCTCTGCCACCCGAGAGCAGGCCTAAGCCAGCAGGTCATTATCTCCCAAGGGGTCCCAGACTGCGAGAGGGCACAGGCCGGGCTGGGGGAACCCCCTCCCCCCGCCCCCCGAGTGCACAAATTTTTGTGCACCGGGCCTCTAATATTGAATAAAGCAACAAGATAATAAACAAATAACAATAATTCTTTATGCTAAGGAAAAGAACCAAATTCTGTATTAGTTTACTTCAGATTTATCCAATTAGATTTATTATTCAGTATACCTATAATTTCCTTTTAAGATTTCGCTTTACAACCCTTCTACAACTTTCACAAACCTTTCTTCATTTTTATCTCTCTACCTCATGCCTCTGTTACCAAAACTATACAACTTCTTTTCTATTCCCTTCTTAAGTATTTCTACTCTAACATCCTTCTTCCTGTTATATCCCTTTCTTTATATCCCTTCTCACCTTTCTTACTTCAACTCTAATTCTTCTTTAACTTGCACAGACCCTCTGCATTTTACACATACCTTCTGCAACCTACCTAGTCCCTTTCAGTTTGTTAACCTGCTTTCTTTTTCCTTTAAAATGCATCTCTATGCCTTCCATTACACTAAAACCGTAAATTCTTTCCACTTAGTTCGAATTCTTAACCCTTAGAAACCTCTATTTTTAGGTGACATACAAGTATCCCAACTCCTACTCAGCAAAATGTAAAGGTCAGTTCTACACAGGTTCCTCCATTGCCAGCTTCAGAGCAGTTGGAGTGGTGAGAAGCAGGTCTCAGGGTCCTGTCCATTTCTCCTCCGATTGGCCCATCGTCCTTGCTCTGCTCATGTCTGTCTAACAGCCCACCACACCCCCCTCAAGGATCTTGGCTCTGAATTCTTTCATTGAAAAGGGCCATAGAGTCTCTTCTGAAGCTACTTCCTGCTAAGGAGAGATGAAGGTTTCTCTCAGAGCCAAGAGATCCTTGCTCTCTGTCAGAGGGACATGAGGCCTGGGCATGGAAGGCGGTGGCAATGGTGTCTAGAGGCGACATTCTGTAGGTGCGAGTAGGGCTTGTAACCTGGTGGAGACAAACCGTGTTATAAAATTTAGTTTTATTGGGCAAAAATTAGAACATCAGGAATTATGACTGATGGTCTGGTGGAAGGAAAAAATATTTTAGTTTTAATTATTTCCTGTTGAAACACAATTTTCCTCCCTAAAATCACCCTCATTTTTATTAAAGAGCCAAATTAAGACCAAATTACTGACTGTATTAAGTCTAATTACAATTTGGCCTGATTGTTTGCATAAACACAAGAATAACAGTTGATCACATAGACCATTAAAAATATTCTTTACTGGAATCTCATGAGAAAGTTCACTCTCAGGGCAAAGAAGACAAGCCACACAGTTGCCACCAGGCCTTGCCTACAATACTTACAGAATTGGGGTGCATTCCTCAAGTTTTTGAGGTCCCCACAGGTGTCTTGCGGTTCCTTCTTGCTATCTCTCAGGAAAGCAACCTTCATTCCTTACCTGGAAAGACTGCCATGAACACGTGACCATGCAGGTACCAGGCTATCTATCCAAGGGGCTTATCGGATTCAAAGTCAGTCTTCCTTCCTCAGAGCTTCCCGGTGACATCCAGAGTCCTGGCGTGTCTCTCTCAGACATGACACCCCAGCAAAGTTTTGGTGAATAAAACCACAATTGGAAACTGACTTATGTCCTGTTATGAGGAAATCAGATTCTTATTGGATTCATGCAAACAAACACATTACCATTAGAACAATAAGAGTTTCAAAATTCGGGAGGGATCAGGTATGGAGAAAAATATAAATGCCTCAAATTGCTCTAAGAAAAGAAACAAGTTCCTTTATGTCCAGAAAACAAGAAGGTTAAACATCAGTAATACTTTCAAAAAATTATAAGAACTATAATTATTTTCAGTTCATTCAGTTCTATAATCAAATTCTGTTTCTCCTGATTTTTCTTGCCAGTATTTATATAAATTTAGATACTTTATAGACTTCTAATAATTTTCATCTAGTTCGAGGGGGATGATCTGAAAGTTTATTCTCAGAGATATGTAGCTTAAAATAAACCAGAGTTCTTTCTAAAGATCTCTCAGAAGATGTAGACCAATCAGCCAGAATGTGGTCCAGAGAGCTGCCAGGTGGGGCTGCCAATGCATTTCCCATGCTTTTTGAGTTATTCAACACCCACAAACAGAGAGAGAATCAGAAGGCATTCAATACCCACACAGAAGCAGAAACAGACGGTACCTTAAATATGCCACTCCTGGCTTAGTGCCCGGGACTTACCAAGAACAGGCACACAGAAAGAATGCTGATTTAACCAATAGCAAAGGCGCCCGGGGAAGTTTGTAAGCACTTAAGGAAAGTCCCCGAGTTAAACAACTCAGCAGCTGCCAGGGAGTTTCCACAGGTGCCTGCAAGAAGTTTCCCAAGTCCGGCAACTGCCCGAGTCCTTGGGCACGCCCCGCAGGGTCTTACCCTAGGGCTCAGAGGAGGGTGTCCTGATGAGTCCCCAAAATATGTTACCGAGAAACCCCTGGTTGGGCTGCCTGCCTCTCGCTGTGTCCAGTGAGGAAGGCAGGGCTGAGTCATATAAGGCGTTTATTGAGAAGGCCAGCCCACCAAGAAGACTGGGCGCTTACGAGCATTCAAATCCTACCTTACCACAAGGTGCAGGGGACAGAATTATAAAGGGAGGGGGTGGGGTGAGGCTAGGGACGGAATGCAGCTAGGTGCAGCCCTGGAGGTCTGCAGAAGTCAACCACTGTCTTTAGTCACCAGGCAATGAGATGATGTTGACGAGATGATGTTTTGGCTCTTGCTGGGTTGGTCTGACCATGCTGGATTCACAGCTGAGTCACCTCCCTAATTGCTTCACACAGGCCTTGAAAAGGAAACTTGAGAAAAGCATAACCCCCTATTCACTTAAGTATATATGTTCTAAGACTTAAAATAATTATCATTATTTTTCAGATTAATTAGGTGCTCTATCTATCAGATTATAAGTCCCCCTGCCAGTATCAGTTGATTAAATGTTGCTTTGGACTTTGGTCCTTTGAAAGCAGGTGCTTCCGGAGCACCTTCATTTCCTCCGTGGGAGGTGGCGCTTTCAGACGCCGAGAGGTCTGTGTTCGGCTCTTTTTCTGAGAGCGTCTCTCCTGGGGAGTCACTGCACAGAGGCCTGCTTGTGAGGCAGGCAGAGCCCCCCTCCTCCCCCCCGCCCTATCCCCCCGCCCACCCCAGACCTCAGCGCCGTTTGTACGCGGAACCAAGAAGCTGGGTGTGAGGTGACCAGCACCATCCGTGCCCTGTGCGCGCCTTAACTGCTGTCCCGTTGCAGGAGCACCGATGCCATTTGCTCCTCCTGGAAAAGAACGTATCTCCATTTTGCACCCGGGAGGGGACACACATGGTAACTGATGTGTGTGCTGTGCACCTGCACCCTGAAGAACACTCACTGATGCTCTGAGAGAAGCAGGGGCACGGTTTTGCAAAAAGGCGCCTCTCTGCAACCGGCAGACGTGTCATTCATCCCGGGCGGTGCCAGGGGCTCCCTAGGTGAGAAGTGTGCACCCCCCGCAAACACCGAGCTGCACAGGCTTGAGCATTGCACTGGAACAGCAGGCAGCGGGACAGCAGAGCTCGGCGCCCACGCTAAGAGCACACCACGCTCATGAACATTCCGTCCAGAGCAGCCCCGCCTTGCACCTTCTCGCTGGGAAAGGGTTTTATTGGGGTCCCCACGGTCCCTGGAAAGACCCAGGCGTGTGGTGCAGACCCAATGTCTATTCTCTCCTTCTGTTTTAGGATAAACAGCCTGAAAGGCATTAATATGGGCTGAGCTTGATCCAATGATCATGAATGAAAAGTAAGTTCAACACCTAATAGGCAAAGAGAAGGCGATCAGAAGTTTGGTGCTTGTGGGTGTGGGCTTTTTCACCTGCTCACCCCAAAGCCCAGTGCAGGCATCACCCCACGATCGCCGCTGCCTCTGTGATCTCACCCAGCAGGGGCCAGCCTGGGACTTAGCGTTTCTCCTGAGGGTAGCAAAGTCGCTGAAGGATGTGGGTTGAGTGAGAGGGTGAGGCTCAGTCCTGAAAAGTTCGCCTTCCTGCCATGTGGATACCAGATTTTTACAGGAAATTCCAGTGTGGTGGTCTTCCCCACACACACCCGAGGGCAGACGGGACCGCTGGGACCTGCCAGGTGGTGTGTTGACGGATGGGAATTTCTGAGACGTGTTCCCGTCTTCTGTTGCAAGGCCACGGCTGCTCTTAGCAAATGGCTTTCCAGCTGGGCTGGGCCTGAACCAGTCCCGCTCTTGGCAGAAAGGAGGCCAGCGAGCCCTAACCTGTTTGGCTCAGTGGATAGAGCGTCGGCCTTTGGACTGAAGGGTCCCAGGTTCGATTCCGGTCAAGAGCATGTACCTTGGTTGCGGGCACATTCCCAGTGGGGGGTGTGCAGGGGGCTGATCGATGTTTCTCTCTCATCGATGTTTCTAACTCTCTATCCTTCTCCTTTCCTCTCTGTAAAAAATCAATAAAATATATTTTTTTAAAAAAAGGAGGCCAGCGGGATACCTCCCGCCTTTAACACCACCTCCCGCAGGGCCCTTGCTTCCAACAAGTCTCCTCCGGTGAAGGTGGCAAAGTGGGCCAATGTTTGGAGCTGAGCTTGCATTCTCTTGAAATGAAATACGAGAGGCAACTTACCGTCAAATGGAACGGTACTTGCCGTGAATGTTAAATGCACCAGATACAGCCAAATGCCTTTTTCGATGTTGGCGATTTCTTTGAAATGTGAAGAGCCCTACACTTCAGCACCTTTCATTGTCACCATCACACCACAGATCAAAGCGGCACGCGAGTTGTTCATCATCGCCCTGCGCAGGTGAGATGGAAGTTGATGGACAAAGTGGCATCATTCCCACAAGCGAGATGAGAAGTAGATGGAAGGAGTGAGTGTGGGGAGAGGGGCCACAGGAAACACGGCGTGGGGAGCACCACGCCTGCTGCCCTCTGCCCACCAGCATCTCACGGGGAGAATTCAGGTCCCAGGCCTCCTGTGGGGGTGGGGCACACGGACTCCCAGCGAGTCTTTCAAGGGCATAACGTTGTCAGTTTCTTTTTTTTTTTTTTTAAATATATTTTATTGATTTTTTACAGAGAAGAAGGGAGAGAGATAGAGAGTTAGAAACATCGATGAGAGAGAAACATCAATCAGCTGCCTCCTGCACATCTCCTACTGGGGATGTGCCCACAACCCAGGTACATGCCCTTGACCCGGAATCGAACCTGGGACCTTTCAGTCCGCAGGCCGACACTCTATCCACTGAGCCAAACCGGTTTCGGCGACGTTGTCAGTTTCTTAAGCTTGTTTTTCACGCTCATATGGGTGTCTTATTAGTTATTTAATTATGATGTGTAAAACCAGAAGCTAATGAGGATGCAAACGATGAGATGCGATCCTCCGCCACCCCAGGTGATGGACTTCTATCCTGTCCCCACGTGCTGGGCCGGAAAGCAGGTTTGTATGAAACAGCTCATGGAGGGCAGAGTCCAAGACCCAGGCACATTAATCACACATTGCCTGTGCCCATGGGAGGGTGCCTGGGTAAGGGGCTCGAGGGAGACAGAATGAGCACTGTGACATGGCAGTGACCATGTCCAGAGGCTGTGAGGCCGGCAGGTCTCCGTCTAGGGCCGCATCCCAGTCTGTATGGACAAAAGAGACGGGCGGGGACACCTGATATGAGATTGTGAGTCATAATAAGAAATATGTGTGTGGTCTTAGCCTCAGGCCCTTGTGATGAAGACAAGGAAGGTGCTTGCTATGCTAATGAGGTGACTGGGGACTGAACCTAAGGGCGGGGCCTGTTGCCAGGAGATAAACCATTGACCTCTGGGGAGAGGAGCGGGTTGAGGCTGAATTATCTGCAATGCCCATGACTTTGTCAGTCGTGACTGTAATGAAGCCCCATTAAGCCCAGAGGACCAGCTGGGGCCCTTCGCTAGGGAGCTCCCCAACATGGAACCGAGGTTTCCACGGACCTCACCTGGCTATTGACTCGGAGCCATCGGTGTCCTGGTCATTGATCAGTCGTCTATGAGTGAACGGGTCCCTGCGTCCTGTGAGCCATCCCAGCAAACTAATCAAACCCGAGGAAAGCAGGCATGGGACCTCTGATTGTGGCCAGGCGGTGAGAGTGCAGATGATGGCCTGGGCTCGCTCCTGGCGTCTGCAGCAGGTGGCAGGGCTGTGGCACTGAGCTCCTAACCTGTGAGGTTTTGTCTCTCTCCAGGTAGGTACAGTCAGAATTGAGTTCTCAGATGCCTGAGAACTGCTTGTTGGTGTGGAGAAGCCTCTACGCACGTTGGAATTGGGCTGGGAACCCAGTGTACCTGGTGTCGGGACCAAAGGCAGAACCTCAAAAATTTTCTCCTTCCACTCAGCACACAGGGCAGAGCAAAGGCCCGCCAGTGGCTGGACTGTTCTGCAGATGTGACTGACACATGGCATTCACTTCACTGTGAACACAAGTCAGATCCTCATGCTCATAAGTTACTGCTGCAGACTCGCTGTGTACCCTCCCACTGTGACCTGCAGACTTGTTGTGTGCCCTCCCACTGTGACCTACAGACTCGCTGTGTACCCTCCCACTGTGACCTACAGACTCGCTGTGTACCCTCCCACTGTGACCTGCAGACTCGCTGTGTACCCTCCCACTGTGACCTGCAGACTCGCTGTGTACCCTCCCACTGTGACCTGCAGACTCGCTGTGTACCCTCCCACTGTGACCTGCAGACTCGCTGTGTACCCTCCCACTATGACCTGCAGACCCAATGTGTGCCTTCCCACTGTGACCTACAGACTTGCTGTGTGTCCTCCCACTGTGACCTGCAGACTCACTGTGTGCCCTCCCACTGTGACCTGCAGACCCAATGTGTGCCTTCCCAACTGTGACCTGCAGATCCAATGTGTGCCTTCCCACTGTGACCGCCAGACTTGCTGTGTGCCCTCCCACTGTGACCTGCAGATTCGCTGTGTGCCTTCCCATTGTGATCTGCAGACTCACTGTGTGCCTTCCCACTGTGACCTGTAGACACACTGGGTCCCCCCACTTTGACCTGCAGACACACTGTGTCCCCCTACTGTGACCTGCAGACACACTGTGTCCCCCCACTGTGACCTGCAGACACACTGTGTCTCCCCACTTTGACCTGCAGACACACTGTGTCCCCCCACTGTGACCTGCAGACACACTGTGTCCCCCCACTGTGATGTACTGTATTAGGGGCCTTTGAGAGGTGATTAGGTCATGAGGGTGGAGTCCTCATGGATGGGATTAGTGTCCTTGCAAGAAGAGGCCCACAGAGCTCTCTCACCCCTCCCACCAGGTGAGGGCACAGCGAGATGACAGGACGGCCACCGTGAACAAGGAAGCACCCCACCAGACCCTGAACCTACCTGTGCCTCCACCTTGGACGTGGAGCCTCCAACACTGTAAACAACAAGTGTCTGCTGTGCACAAGCCCCCGGTGTGTGGGCGTATGTTATAGCCGCCTGATGACAGCACACGGAGTGAGTGAGGCGGCTCCTGAGCTCTCTCACTTTAAGATGCTTCCATCTGACTAGTGGCCAGACTTTGAGGCTACATGCACGTGTTTGGGACTAATTCAGTCCATTTGATGATGTTTATAATGTGTCTGGAAAATACTTCTTGTTGAGGTCCCTGGAAATAGCCAGGTGAGATGTAATATTTTCTGTGGCCGATGGGACAATGACCACATGTGCGGCCTTGAGCAGCAGGAACTCATTCTCCCACGCCGGGAGGCTGGAGCCCACAGTCCAAGGGGGGCAGGCTGCTCCCTCTGAAGGCCCAGGCAGGCTCCCTCCTGCCTCTCCCAGCTCCAGGCGGCTGCTGGCACCCCCGGCTTGTGGCCGGTCACTCTGCCCTCTGCCTCCGCCTGCGCGCCTCCTCTGCTCCCACCCCCTCTGCCCCCTCTGTCGGAACACTTGACCTTGGGTAGTTCAGGACAAGCCCAGCTCCACACCCTCGACTACATGCGCAGACCTGCCAATGAGCTGACAGTCACAGGCTCTGGGGGGGTGAACAGATTTTGTGGGGTGTGGGGGCCTCATTTAACACCTTCAGTGATCATTTATGAAAAGCTCGAGAGTGTCTGGCACCAATGATGCCCAGAAATATCAGCTGTTCTATATTAGTAATGATCATGTCCTAGTTGGGGCGGGGGGGCGCGTTGGTGAAACTGATGATGAGGAAGGACAGCTGGCCTCACGGGCAGGAAGGGTGTCTAGCAGCGCCCACTCCTGCCCAGCACCGCGGCCTCGCCCGTCCGTGTGGGGAGAATGGTCTCCTGGCGTCTGCTTCGTGCTCCTTTGGGGCAGGTGTTGTGAGAGTGCAGCATGTTTTCCCCGGAGAAGCCTGGCCCTCCTGCCCGGCCAGGGCGCTGCCCAGCCCAAGCCTGGAGCTGACAGCCCCGCCCTCCTCAGGGCCACGGGCACCACTCGCCATCCACCTGGCTACCCAGGCCTCTGTGGGGGCTGCTCCGGATGGTGTTGGAGGGAGCGACCTGCAGCCAGTTGGGACCTGGTGGAGTCTCCTCTCTCCAAGGCCTTGAACTCCCTGAACCGCGTGCGGCCCTGTGGCTGGGGGAGCGGGAGTGGAGGCTGGGGGATCCTGGCTTGGGGCTGGTGCCCTCAAACGCGTCTTGGCTCTGAGCCCCATTAATCATCTTTCTCACCCAGTTTCCTCCTGAGCTCATCACCCATGGTCGGCCTGGGGACCTCCCTCCCTGCCTCCTCCCAGCACAGTCAGGGGTGCCCGCTCTGCGCTGGGGTCCGCGTCCACAGGGTAATCGGCTTTCAGGACACCTGCGGCCTGGCGGGGAACACGGTCCGGAAAGGTCCCCCCACTCACTCCCAGCTCTCCCCAGGCTGGGGCACCCGGGGGGCGGGGTGGGGTGGGGAGGGCAGGCTTCCCAGGCTGCAGGTACTCACCACGCGCTGGTGGTGGCTGTCCCCACATCTGCTCATGCCAGCTGGCCAGCCAGTGTAACTATGTCCCGGGACTGAGCGGGCGCTGCGACAGAGGCAGTGTGCCCCTGGGAGTCGGGAGGTGCAGGCACTGCACGGTCCAGGTCCTGCTGCAGGGACTGGAGGGCCAGGACTCACGTCTGCCCACAGGACCGATGGAGCAAAGAAAGAAACCACCTGGCACATTGGTATTAGCCACGCGGCGCTGCGCGCTGACCTGAAGCACCCAGTTTCTCGGTGACCATTCTGTGACCTTCCTGAAGGCCTTTTTCCCGTAAGCCCTACGGGGCGAAGCATGGGGTGCAGAGTTTAACAAGGCAAAGCCAGCCCCACTCTCACCAGGTGGTGGAAGCAGCGTGCGCAGCCCCCCTCCGTGAGCCTCCTCAGGGCTTCCCTGGGGCAGGGACAGTGCCGACCTGGGGGACAGGAGTGCAGGGTGGTCAGTGGGTGGTTTCTGTGCTCCTACCGCTGCCCACAGGGCAAACTCAGTCAGGAGGACCGATAAGCGGTGCCTCCACCTGAGTGAGCCACACAGAACAGAACGAAGGGCTTTAAAACCTTGGTACCCAGGCTGCACTGCAGCTGAATTAACTCACAATATCTGCAGAAACATCCAGTTTTCATCGTGTGATTGTTACAAAAGGAGGAAGTGTCCAAATGAAGTGATTATCTATTTCTCTAAAAACTACCTATTTTTCTGTCTCTATCTCTCTCTGCCTGTCTCTCTCTATCTCTCTCTGACTGTCTCTCTCTATCTCTATCTGATCATGTCTTTCTCTGTTCCTTAGAGGGTACCCCAAGGATGACTTTCCTTTCAGCCACTTAAAAAAATAATGCTGATGCAGCAGACTCGCTCCTGAGAGAAAGGGAAGAGTAGACAGAAGATGGGCGTCAGCAGCGTTCAGCCTGCCTGAGAGCCCCAGTGTCCGCAGGATGTCAGCCCCAGGATGTCAGCCCAAGGATGTCAGCCACAGGATGTCTGTCCCCAGGATGTCTGTCCCGAGGATGTCAGCCCCAGTATGTCTGTCCCCAGGATGTCTGTCACCAGGATGTCAGCCCAGGATGTCTGTCCCCAGGATGTCTGTCTCCAGGATGTCAGCCCAGGATGTCGGTCCCCAGGATGTCTGTCCCCAGGATGTCTGTCCCCAGAATGTCAGCCCCAGGATATCTGTCTCCAGGATGTCTGTCCCCAGGATGTCTGTCCCGAGGATGTCTGTCTCTAGGATGTCTGTCCCCAGGATATCTGTCCCCAGAATGTCAGCCCCAGGATGTCTGTCTCCAGGATGTCTGTCCCCAGGATGTCTTTCCCGAGGATGTCTGTCTCTAGGATGTCAAACCCAGGATGTCTGTCCCCAGAATGTCAGCCCCAGGATGTCTGTCCCCAGGATGTCTGTCTCCAGAATGTCTGTCCCCAGGATGTCTGCCCTCAGGATGTCTGTCCCCAGGATGTCTGTCCCCAGGATGTCAGCCCAGGATGTCTGTCCCCAGGATGTCTGTCCCCAGGATGTCTGTCTCCAGAATGTCTGTCCCCAGGATGTCTGTCCCCAGGATGTCTGTCCCCAGGATGTCTGTCTCCAGGATGTCAGCCCAGGATGTCTGTCCCCAGGATGTCAGCCCCAGGATGTCAGCCCAGGATGTCTGTCCCCAGGATGTCAGCCCCAGGATGTCAGCCCAGGATGTCTGTCCCCAAGGTGTCTGTCTCCAGGATGTCTGTCCCCAGGATGTCTGTCTCCAGGATGTCTGTCCCCAGGATGTCAGCCCAGGATGTCTGTCCCCAGGATGTCAGCCCCAGGATGTCAGCCCAGGATGTCTGTCCCCAGGATGTCAGCCCTAGGATGTCAGCCCAGGATGTTTGTCTCCAGGATGTCTGTCCCCAGGATGTCTGTCCCCAGGATGTCTGTCCCCAGGAAGTCAGCCCAGGATGTCTGTCCCCAGGATGTCAGCCCCAGGATGTCAGCCCAGGATGTCTGTCCCCAAGGTGTCTGTCTCCAGGATGTCAGCCCCAGGATGTCAGCCCAGGATGTCTGTCCCCAAGGTGTCTGTCTCCAGGATGTCTGTCCCGAGGATGTCTGTCTCTAGGATGTCAAACCCAGGATGTCTGTCCCCAGAATGTCAGCCCCAGGATGTCTGTCCCCAGGATGTCTGTCTCCAGAATGTCTGTCCCCAGGATGTCTGCCCTCAGGATGTCTGTACCCAGGATGTCTGTCCCCAGGATGTCAGCCCAGGATGTCTGTCCCCAGGATGTCTGTCCCCAGGATGTCTGTCTCCAGAATGTCTGTCCCCAGGATGTCTGTCCCCAGGATGTCTGTCCCCAGGATGTCTGTCTCCAGGATGTCAGCCCAGGATGTCTGTCCCCAGGATGTCAGCCCCAGGATGTCAGCCCAGGATGTCTGTCCCCAGGATGTCAGCCCCAGGATGTCAGCCCAGGATGTCTGTCCCCAAGGTGTCTGTCTCCAGGATGTCTGTCCCCAGGATGTCTGTCTCCAGGATGTCTGTCCCCAGGATGTCAGCCCCAGGATGTCAGCCCAGGATGTCTGTCCCCAGGATGTCAGCCCTAGGATGTCAGCCCAGGATGTCAGCCCAGGATGTCTGTCCCCAAGGTGTCTGTCTCCAGGATGTCTGTCCCCAGGATGTCTGTCTCCAGGATGTCTGTCCCCAGGATGTCAGCCCCAGGATGTCAGCCCAGGATGTCTGTCCCCAGGATGTCAGCCCTAGGATGTCAGCCCAGGATGTTTGTCTCCAGGATGTCTGTCCCCAGGATGTCTGTCCCCAGGATGTCTGTCCCCAGGAAGTCAGCCCAGGATGTCTGTCCCCAGGATGTCAGCCCCAGGATGTCAGCCCAGGATGTCTGTCCCCAAGGTGTCTGTCTCCAGGATGTCAGCCCCAGGATGTCAGCCCAGGATGTCTGTCCCCAAGGTGTCTGTCTCCAGGATGTCTGTCCCCAGGATGTCTGTCTCCAGGATGTCAGCCCCAGGATGTCAGCCCCAGGATTTCAGCCCAGATGTCTGTCCCCAGGATGTCTGTCTCCAGGATGTCTGTCCCCAGGATGTCTGTCCCCAGGATGTCAGCCCCAGGATGTCAGCCCAGGATGTCTGTCCCCAAGGTGTCTGTCCCCAGGATATCTGTCTCCAGGATGTCTGTCTCTAGGATGCCTGTCCCCAGGATGTCTGTGCCCAGGATGTCTGTCTCCAGGATGTCTGTCTCTAGGATGCCTGTCCCCAGGATGTCTGTCCCCAGGATGTCTGTCTCCAGGATGTCAGCCCCAGGATGTCAGCCCTAGGATTTCTGTCCCCAGGATGTCTGTCTCCAGGATGTCTGTCTCTAGGATGTCTGTCTCTAGGATGTTTGTCCCCAGGATGTCAGCCCAGGATGTCAGCCCCAGGATGTCTGTCCCCAGGATATCTGTCCCCAGGATGGCTGTCCCCAGGATGGCTGTCCCCAGGATGTCTGTCCCCAGGATATCTGTCCCCAGGATGTCTGTCTCTAGGATGTCTGTCTCTAGGATGTCTGTCTCTAGGATGTTTGTCTCCAGGATGTTTGTCCCCAGGATGTCTGTCCCCAGGATGTCTGTCTCTAGGATGTCTGTCTCTAGGATGTTTGTCTCCAGGATGTTTGTCTCCAGGATGTCTGTCTCCAGGATGTCTGTCCCCAGGATGTCTGTCCCCAGGATGTCAGCCCCAGGATGTCTGTCCCCAGGATATCTGTCCCCAGGATGGCTGTCCCCAGGATGGCTGTCCCCAGGATGTCTGTCCCCAGGATGTCAGCCCCAGGATGTCTGTCCCCAGGATGTCAGCCCCAGGATGTCTGTCCCCAGGATGGCTGGCACTGACCACTTGACATGAAACGCATGTCCTGAGTGTGGAGGGGTCACACCAGCCACCAGTATGTTTTGCTTGCAAAGCCTGTCCCACTGGGTTGTCTAGTCAGATGACAGTATCTTTCAAAATGTAAAATACAGCTCATGTAGGTTATTTAACCTTTTTTAGCTCCTTCTCTAATAAAAAGAAACATATAGCATTGAAATGAGGGATTTATGGAGACACATAAAGGAACACATTTCTTAGCAACTCATTTAAATTTAGTGTAGAGATGGAGAATGGGCGAGGGGAGCTCTCGGAACTTGCTCGCTTCCCCTCTTGCCGGAGATGTTGCCTCGCCGTCCTGAGAGCGGCTGAGCTTGGGTAAGGAGCTCTGAGCATTGAGGGGCCACAGCCCAGCTGTCAGCGACGTTTGGGTGCTGGTTGCATCATGGGTGCTAGGGTCCAGTCGGCAGGTCCCCTCTGGACTGAGAGGTGTATGAGAGCCTGTCTTCGCCCCCTCCCCCCCATTTCCAAATCACTGACACTATTGCAGTTAGTCAGCAAACACCTGTTTGCTAAGTACTGTCTGTGTGCCAGGCAGGTGTTGAGGTGCAAAAATAAACACAACAGCTGTGCTTCTATGTCACCAGGGGCCTCACTCCGCAGGGGCCTGCAGACCTCCGCAGGCCTGTCCACATGTTAGAACAGCTGCAGGTGCCCAGTCAGCCCCACGGTCTAGCCGGCCCAACCCAGGGGGCGCGGGGCGGGGGGGGGGGGGGGGGGGGCGCAGGGGGGAGGAGCTAAAGTGTAGCTGAGCTGTGGGACCCTGGGCCGCGCACTTCAGCCCCCAGGACTTAGCAGGAAGCAAGGATGCCCTGAGGAAACCCGGGACCCTCCCGGCCTGCAAGTCACTCTGTTGGCCCTGACCGAGAGCTCCAGCAGGTGGGTCATAGGAAGGAAGGTCCCTCTGGGAGCCAAGGTTAGCAGGGCAGAGGGCTCCCCCCCATGGGCCTGAGGTGGACAGCGATGGCGGGAGAGCCTGAACATAATCATTGGCGAGAATCCCAAGGGGATGAGAACCTGGCACATGCCAGGGCAAGCGGAGGGCATGCAGGTGGCAGGGCAAGTGGAAGTCAGTCCACCCCAGTCCTCTGAGGGTCTGGGCTTTCAGTCACTCGACATCAGCGGGAGGTCTGGGCAGAGTGATGAGTGACAGTGGCCTCCCGGCTGCCCTTGGGGTGAGGGCAGTCCTGGGGGCTTTTGTGCACCGCCCTGGCCGGCGGCTCTGCCTCTTCACGCAGCTGGGAGTCCCTCTTTCGCAACCGCACTCATCTCACTGGCAAGACCACGCCTCGCCCACCTTGTTATTCAGGGGCGGGCGCCCTGGCCTGCTTCATTCCTGCAGGGGTTTGGCCATCTCCGCACTCTCCTACCCCTGGTGTTCCTGGTGACTTCTGTCTCTTTCTGGATGATGGCTCCCATCCAGAGCGCTCACTCTCTGACCTTGTCTTCTGCAACGAGCTTGTGTTTCTCTCGACCTCGGCCTCTCCGTCCCCCGGTCGGTCATATGCCAGACAGGTTCTCACCTTGGGGCGTTAGACAGATCCCTGTGAGGCTGTGGACAGAACCCTTACACCATGATCCCTGTTGTGAGAGCTCGGCATGGACCTTGAAAGCTCCCGGGTGGTGTAATTCTCAGCCAAGGCCTGAGCTTGCACCCTCTCTGAGCTCAGTGTCAAGCACCCCACTGGTGGAAATAACACATCCCACCTCCCAGCTGCCTGACGCCAACAAGTCATCAATTTCATCATGTCCTAATTCTTTTGTTTCAGCAACCAGTTCCCTTGGTCTCATCACCTCCCTCTGTAGCAAAAGGAGGAGCAAGTCCATGGCTGCACTCATTCCCAGGCTGCCTGACTTTAGGATCTGTTACTAAGCCCTTCAAAAGTGCACGCCTTTCTGCAGAGCACATACATTTGCATGGCTCCCGGTCGGTCCACCAGAGCAGCGCCAGCTCGAGCTGGAGCTCCGCAGGCCGGGAGGAGGGTTATCCACACCAGCACCGAGTGCAGTTACACTGAGAGCTGACAGCGTGTCTCTGCCCCGCAGCTCCTAGGGTGTGAGAGAGAAGAAACAGATGGACCAGGAAAAAGTTACGGCGCCTTAAGGGCCGGCGAAGTCACGGAGCTGCGGTCCTCTCACATGCGTGCCTGGCAGGGGAGCTGCCGGGGAGCTGGTCTCTAGCCTCCCCAGCCCTCCCCGTATTAAAAGGCTCAGCAATGATGCCTGGCTGGTGTTGCTCAGTGGTTAGAATGTCGGCCAGCGCACTTGAGGGACTCGGGTTTGACTCCTAACCAAGTGCACATGCCTGGGTTGCAGGTTTGATCCCTGGCCCTGGTCAGGGCCCATGTGGGAGGCAACCAATCTATGTGTCTCTTTCACATCGATGTTTCTCTCTCTCTCTCTTTCTCCTCTCTCCCTCGTGTCTCTCTCACCTTTCCTCCCTCTCTTCCACTCTCTAAAAAACAAAAATCAATGGGAAAATATCATTGGTTGAGGATTAACAAAAACACAAAAAAAGGCGCTTCAACGTCCCGGAGCCTCTGTACTGGGTTCTGCTGCTTGAAGTGCATTTTGGAAGAAACTGCCTGGAGAGGCACCAGGTTCCTCATTTTCTCTTTACAGTAATTAACTTTGTATCGAGTTCCCCAGCAAAATGCACAGTGGGCCTTCGTTCCAGATACAAACTGCAGCAGGAAACGAATGCAGTTGGCATAACAAAGGCCGCGTGGTTTGATCAATGCATCGGCAGAAGCAGCAGAGACGCCCCCGAGAGCTAATTAGGAGCCTGAGCTGGCGAAACCGCTGCGTGGCCACAGGAAAACGAAGAGGCTGACAGGCCTGCAGCGGGCTGTTTGCATAGGTCTGTCCCGGAAACGTTACCAGAAGCAGAGACGGGAGCGTTGGGGTTACCCTAGCAGTGTTACATATTACATCCCCCGGCCCTTTGCAGTCTAACCGCCACATCTCCCTCTCCAACCCTCTTTTCTGTTGAAATGCGTGTACGTTCTCTGTGAAACATCATTCCACCCGTGAAACGGTGAGAGGGGCCTCCAGTTCCCAGGGCAAGTGCAGAGGGAGAACAGGGCGGCAGGGGACTCCAGGTCTTCCTCGCCCCAGCTGTGCCCGCAGGCAGGGGTGGGAGACTCAGTGGGCGTCGTTGTCCTGGGACAGGGTGTGGCGAGACCCCAGCTGGTGGCTGTAATTGGTGTGAGTCTCCCTGGTGGGCTTCTCCAGAAGGTCGGGGAGTCTGCACATGGGCAGTGAGAGCAGTCAGCCGTCCGAGTCCTTGCCCACTCCTGCCACAGCTAAGCCTGTGGCTGTGATGGCGGGTCCCTTCCCAGCCAGCTGGGCAGAGGCTGAGGGGCTGGGGCTGTTTGGGTGCAAGACCAGACGGAGCCTCTGCGGGATGAGGTGGGAATGGCAGAGCTCAGGTGCTCGCGGTCCTTGTGGGAAGAGTGGAGGGTTTCTGGCCGGCCCCCACTCCGCCCGGCACCATGCAGTGGCCTGCCGGGCCAGCACTGACTTCCGGAGCCCAGAGGCACAGAATGCCAGGACGCAGCCTGCGGGACCATTCCTTACCTATAATCCAGGAAGAGGCTGCCCCATCTGATTCTGGGGCTGCCCAACAGCTCCCAGCACCCCAGGCAGGCTTCAGGAGGCGGGGCAGCAGCTGAGTGGAAGCCCAGCCTCTCCCTGACCTGCCACCAGAGTAAGAATGAACATGCCAGCGGCAGGGGCAGCTGTGCGCACCTCCCCTCCCGCCTCCCCAGGGCCCATTCTACACCTAGAACCCAACTGCAGGCGCTGTGAGCAGACTGCACGCAGTCTGTACAGTCAGGGCTGTCACAGTGGCTGCCTGGATGCTGGAGCCAGTCTCTCTACACCGTGTGATGCCCTGGTTCTTGCTCGAGGTCCTCCCCTCCTCCCTATACACACACACACAACCCGGGTCCCTGTGTCACGTGATCTTCCCCTCCTTCCTACACACACACACACACACACACACACACACACGAGCAACACTGGGTCCTGTGTGCCATGTGCTGCACCAAGTCTGTCACCTATGGCAGCCATTCCCTCCCTTCTCCATGGTTTTGGCCACCTTCACAATTTTGCCACCTCTATTATTATTTACTTACTAGAGGCCCGGTGCAAGAATTCATGCACTTGAAAGGAAATTAATTAGAAGAAATATTTTAATATCACTATTCACCCTTTCTCTATAATAGAAGTGTTAACCAAATTCACAATCAACAATGACAGATCAAAACATAAGCATGCAATTGGTGCCAGCGAGAGATTTATATGTATCGCACATGCGCAAGTCAACTTAGCCTTTTATAGATAGAGAATAAACTTGCTTAATTAGACCTGCTTTCTGATGTAGCTAAACTTTCTCCAGACCAGTGAAGCACCCCAACTTCTCTTTCAGGTAATTGTCAGCAACACAGCAGTAAATATCAACACGAAGCAGATTATTATTATAGATCACCCAGGGAGAACAAAGGGTAAAATATTTAACTGCAGCAGTGTTTGACTATATTCTGTGCAGAGAAAACCTGAAGTCATTTTCAAGGTCCACCATTTCTTACTTCTTTTCAGTCAGGTCAAGTTTCTAAGCTTTCTAAATCTCTGTTTTCTAGCCAATGGAAAGAAAATAGGATTCCACCAAGTCTCCTATCTACCTACTCCAGGACTTCTGTGAGGATCAAATGAGATGAGGCATGGGAAAACACTTCACAGACATTTGGTTAAAGTGTAAAATATTTGCACCTGGCTCTAAAGCAAGTCATGTTCCTGGGCTGAAGAAACTGCAAGGAGGCTAGTTGCTAGGGAGAGGAAGCCAGGCGTTGCTACGTGACGTCATTACCTGGCACCCACAGCCACCATTTCCGGACTGGGCTGGGCTGTGGGCTGCATTTTGCGCCATGGGGTCTCGGCAGCATTGGCTGCAATTTGGTGGGGTGTCACTTTGGGGTGGTGGTGGGTGGGGCCTGTGTCCCACTTGGGGGAAGCCGAGTGTTGCTTTGTGGACATCAGGTCCGCAGTGCTGTTTCTCTGTAAATGGCCAGTGTGTGTCATGGCAGCTCCTTCCTTGAGTGTCTGCCCCCTGGTGGTCAGTGTGCATCATAGTGACTGGTCGGACAGACACTTAGCATATTAGCCATATATATATGATATATATAAATATATGATATATCTTCTAGTTGAGTTTTTAAAAAATAGACTGTATTGTTTAGAGCAGTCTTAGGTTCAGAGAAAAATTGAAGAGAGGGTACAAGGAGTTTACATACACCAGAGGCCCCATGCACAGCCTCCTCCCTTATCCAGAGAGTTAGGTCCCGATGCAACTGAATCACTGGAGTCGGGCAGCTGGGAGGTGGGGTGCATAGTTCCCATGAGTGGGGTGCTTGGCTTTGAGCTCCGAGGGGGTGCAAGGTCCGGAGCAGAGCTTCTCAGCCTTGGCCCCCGAATCACCATCTGGGAGCTTGCGGTGCCTCTCACCAGAGCAGCATGTGTACTGCAGTCACCGAGCCTACCCGGCCCACCATAGTCAACCCGGTCTACAGCGCACGCTGGGGTCCCTCGGCGTGTGTGCCATGAGTTTGGGAAGATGGACAGCTCCATGCCTCCACTGTGGAGGGTCATGCAGAATAGTTTCACATTTTACTGTCTCCATGGCTTTGTCTTTTCCAGAATATCAAACAGTTGGAATCAGATTGCTTCTTTCACTTAGTAATACGCATTTAAGTTTCCTGAGTTGACTTTTAGATTGAAATGAAGTTACTTTGTTTTTTTTTGTTTGTTTGTTTGTTTTTTATTGCTTAAAGCATTACAAAGGGTATTACATATGTGTCCTTTCCACCCCCCCCCCCCCCCGCCCTTGACAATACCCCGGCTTCCCCTACCCCCCAGTGTCTTACGTTCATTGATTATGCTCATATGCATGCATACAAGCCCTTCAGTTGATCTCTTAACCCCCTCCCTCCTGCCCCCCAACCCTCCCCGGGCTTCCCGCTGCAGTTTGACAATCTGTGTGAGGCAGCTCTGCCTCTGTATCTATTATTGTTCAAAAGTTTATAATGGTCTCTATTATCCATGAATGAGTGAGATCATGTGGTATTTTTCTTTCATTGACTGGCTTATGAAATGAAGTTACTTTGAAAGGAATCGGTACCATAGATGGAAAACTAGTCCATTCTCACTAAGAGGGGGAACAGAAAGAATGGAGACCATGAACAGTGAGTACCTTTTAGTGGGTGTCATTCATTGTCAAAGGATCTGAGCTCAGATCAGTGGGTACCGTGAGGTGCGGGTACCGGTCGGGGAGCTGAGACGTTCCTCTGTATCAGAATCCAGAGACAATGCACACGGCCATGCACATCAACTACGATGATGGGTACACTAGTGGGGAGTTCACGCTTCTAGCCATGTCCTCATGGACTTGGGCTCTGAATGCAGATTCTCGTTCCCAGTTTATAGCTGAGGGAGTTGAGGCTCAGACAGGTTAAACAATGTGCTGAATTGAGAAGGCGCTGGAGTGGACCAGACCCAGGGTCCTGGCCCGGCCATCTGGGTGGGGGAGGGGTGGCTCGTCTACAGCTCCCCGCTGGGCCATAGACTCTTGGGTGGGGCCACACAGCCTTTGCCTCTCAGGGCTTCAGCCAAGAAAGAGGTTTGCTTCTCCTGGGAGTGGTCCCCACACGGCCAGGCCGGCTGGGCGTGACAGCTGGTGACCTTTCTCCGCAGGCAGAGCTCAGCCTGGGGTGCCTGTCCCCAGTAATGAGCAGCACCTGGAGAGATTGGGCCAGGCCAGAGTCCGTTTCACGGAGAAGCTCTCTGGTAGCCCTGCGGGGGCTCTTTAATTACTTAACTGACAGTGAGGGATATAGAGGGAGGAGTAGGATGCTTGCCTGGCAGTCAGAGGATTTTCTTAGCAGTAACCTGCTGTGCTTCTCAGAAAGATATGAGCTGCAAGTCCCTCACCTGTGAGCATCTGGCAGGGTTATTATGTATGCAGATTTTATGCATGGAACTCAAACATGGAGGAGATGCCCCCCAACTTTTAGACCCGAGGAGAGGATGAGTTATGTGCTGGGTTATGCATCTGACTGATATGCTCACACTCTGAGATCTGTCTGGGGTTTCTGGGTTGGCTGTGTCTTCTCTGAGCAGGAAGATTGATAACTGTCCCCAGTCCTGTCCCACAGCTCCCCTCCCTCCCTCCCTCCTTCCCTCCCTCCTCTTTCAGTCAATATGGATAGTGAGGCTGCTCTATGCCAGGCAGTGTGCCACACAGCAGGCACAGCTCTCATTTCTGCCGGGTGGCAGCTGCGTGCAGGTAGCAGGGCTCAGGTAGCTCCAAGTCCCCATGGAACCTGGAGAGGCGACCGTCAGCAACAGTGTGCCACCAGGGGCAGGGCTGCACCAGCACCCGGACACCTCTCTGTGCCCACAGAGAAAGACGGGCTCGGCTGGGCCCCAGGGGGGGCTGCCACCGATCTGCCCTCTGCCCGTCCTGCTCAGCCAGACGGCTCCTCAGACGCTTTCCCGGCACCTAGTCTACAGCTCAGCCCACACGGCTGCATCCTTGCTGCCTCTCCCTCCAACTGTCACACATCAAACCCTGACCTTCATGCTTCATAGTGTCCATTGCACAGCCCACCTGCTGGGGTGGAGGCAGCAGAGCTCATGGTCTGTCGCAGGGACCACAGTCAGTCCTGGGACAGCTTTTTAGAGGGGTGAAGGGGAGGGCGGTGACAAGTGGATGCTGGATCAGGGCAGTTTACATGAGGCTGGTGGTACCCCAGGAAGACATCAGGAGAGGTGGTCGCCTCCCATGGGCAACAGAGAGTGTGAGAGGAAGTGAAGACCAGTGCGAGGGATGTGTGCACAGCAGGATTGGAGATGGGGAGTGTGAGAGGGTGTGCACAGCAGGGATGGAGATGGGGAGTGTGAGAGGGTGTGTGCACAGCAGGGATGGAGAATGTGAGTGTGAGAGGGTATGTGCACACCAGGAATGAAGATGGGGAGTGTGAGAGGGTGTGTGCACAGCAAGGATGGAGGTGGGGAGTGTGAGAGGGTGTGCACAGCAGGGATGGAGGTGGGGAGTGTGCGAGGGTGTGTGCACAGCAGGGATGGAGGTGGGGAGTGTGAGTGGGTGTGTGCACAGCAGGGATGGAGGTGGGGAGTGTGCGAGGGAGTATGCACAGCAGGGATGGAGGTGGGGAGTGTGAGAGGGAGTGTGCACAGCAGGGATGGAGAATGTGAGTGTGAGAGGGTATGTGCACACCAGGAATGAAGATGGGGAGTGTGAGAGGGTGTGTGCACAGCAGGGATGGAGATGGGGAGTGTGAGAGGGTGTGCACAGCAGGGATGGAGATGGGGAGTGTGAGAGCGTGTGTGTACAGCCGGGATGGAGATCAGGAGTGTGAGAGGGTGTGCACAGCAGGGGTGGAGATGGGGAGTGTGAGAGGGTGTGTGCACAGCAGGGGTGGAGATGGGGAGTGGAGGCAGCTTCCGAGAGGTTTGGGGGAGAACCCATGGGCAGCGCGGGAAGAGCAGAGCTGGTTGGTGTCCTGGATGTGAGTGTGAGTGTTAACTGGAGGGAGGGCAGTCCATGGAGAGGCGAGTGAGATGGGGCAGCAGATTGCTGTCTTTCACCCGGGGCCCTGCTGATGGGTCCACAGTGAGGTCTGTGGAGCTGAGGACCTAGGGATCCTGCGGTTTGGGGCCGCCTTTGCTAGACGCTCAGGTCACTGGAACTCGGGGGCCCCTGAGCCAGAGGCAGTGCTACCTGCGGGCCTGCGAGGAGATGCTGAGCGGGACCATTTTCCAGGGACTCTCCCTCGGTGTCAGGGAGAGGTTCCAGCTGCCAGCATGCCATCGGGGGACAGCTCCTACATCCGTGCCCTGAAAACCCCAAGCACAGGAGCAGCTGCGCAGACATGGAGGTGCCTGAGAGACACCCAAAGACGGTGCCCTGGGAGGGCAGGTGGGAGGTGTTCGTCCACAACATGGCCCGAGAAAGAGGCGCAGAGAGGGCATCTCCACTCCCGCGTTTGTCTTTGTGTGGGCGCTGCAGTCACCTGCCCTGACTGGGACACGCCGTTCCCCCCTCCCCATCTCCCCTGTCGTCGTCCCCCTCCTCCCCTCCCCCTGCCCCTGCCCTGAGTGCCCATCAGCTGAAAAGCCCGTCTCCATCAAACTGCTGGCACTCTGACCAGTGGAGGGACACTGTGGTGACTTTCATTTGCATTCGGATGAACTTTCCCGTCTTGTGACCAGGCAGATACACTCAAACTACCCATTTGGTTCACACCTGCTTCTGGAAGCTCCTTCTGCAGGCTCAGAGCTGTTTGCATGGCAGGTCCATTCCTGAGACTGTGTCACCTGGTGGCTTAGGGATGGGATGCCAGACTGTGTGACCGCGTTTGCCCAAATCGAGTGGAGTTGTTCTAGGCTGAGTGACAGGAGGAAGTAGAAGCTGGAATTTCTGAAAACAGGTCATTTACGGTGATTTCCGTGGAGTGATCTAAGGCCACTCACCCTCTGCCTGCCACCCCGCGGGGGCCCAAGGGAGCGCAGCTGTGGCAGGCTGTGGCCACGCCACCTCCTGTGCAGTCTGGGTCTGGGCATGTTCTTCCCGAACACTCACCTGTTCCCACATTTATCTATTGAAAATGCTGCTTTCACTCCTGGTATGCAGACTCCGTGTTGAGCACAAGAAGATGTGGGTCCTGCCTGTCCTCGTGGTGCTGAAATCCAGCAGGGAAGACAGATGCGAACGTCTGAAATCTTGTAAACATGAGTGAACTTCAGTGCAGATGAGCTCCCGACAGGTGCTGCAGTCGTGGCCAGCAGGAGGATTTACAGCTAGTCCTGCAGGAGGGGACAGGAGGCCTCCCTGAAGGAGGTGGTGAGGCTCCGAGAGTGGGAGGAAGATGGGTGCTCTGGGCTGAGGGGCTCAGGGAACCCGAGGAAGGTCCTGGGGCTGAGACGCAGAGTGAGGGCATGGCGAGAAGGAAGCTGGAGCGGAGGGCAGGGCCACGCCACACTGGGCCTCGAGCCGGTCCAGGAACCATGCTTGCGCACCCACATGTCTGAGACTGAGGAGGCGGTGGACATGGGTCTTATGACTGTGTTACCAGTTCTCTCCACACCAGCGCCAACCACCCGAGCTGGCTCTCATGTCCTGGTGTCTCTAACCCCCGCACTGTTTGCTCCTCCTGACACCTGCCCGGGACACCCACACCCTGGGGATGATGTCACATCGGCCCCGGGCTTTCTGATGTCAGACCTCCCTCTAGCTGCCTCGCCCCCGCTCTGCTCCCCACTGCCCTGTCTCTGCCCCTCCCCACTTCTCTGCAGACCTCATCCGGCCCCCACCCCCCACTGCTCTCCCTACAAAGGGCCACTCAGGGTGTGCCCATCACCAGGGGTTGTGGCTGTCTCTCTCTGACACATCTCCCCCCAGACAGATGGCTCCAAGAGGCCAGGCCTGTCTAGCCCTGCCCTGGTGCCCAAAGCTCGGGGCCTGGGCCTGAGGAATGCCGGGCATAAAACAGGCCCCATGTGCTGCCTCCCCACCCCCAACTGCCACAGGCCAGCCAGCCAAGCCTGCAACACAGGGCCCATCTCCCATGCACCAGGACAGGCAGACCCAGAGTGGCTGGCAGACGGGCAAGGGTGAGGGCAGGCTCCAGACGCTCCTGCTGCCCGGTCACACCCAGAGCTGTTTGCAGCTGCGGGACAGACACGTTAACTGCGATCAAATAAACAGAATTCTGAACTCGCTTCTCACAGTGCACGAAAGACCTGTCTGTCACCCAGAAAGGGAAGGAGAGAGGATGGGTTTCTGAGGTAGAAGTCCTAGAAGGGGGACCACAGCAGGCACCTCGGGGACTTCTGGCCCCCCAGGCGGCTCTTGTCTGCAGCGCAGCTCTGGTCATCTGGGGGGCGGGGAATGTACGTTTATTTGCTCATGATGGGCAGCAGGTCGGGTTAGACAAGCTCTTGGGAGCTAATGCGGATCCCTGTGAATGGTGCTCGAAGGGGAGGCCCATGCCCAGCCCGAGGCCGGCCGCTAGCGGAGGAGCCACAGGAGGCGTGCACCGTCAGCCCGGCTCAGGCCTGCTCGCAGCTGGCCACACTGCCCGTCCCCACGACAGGGGCTTGCGGAGTGGTTTTGTGGAAACGGGCACTACCTCACATGCTTTCTCCAGTCCCCTGTCACAGCCAGCCTTGGGCACAATGTCCCCCCACCCTCTGCTCACCCCCACCCTGCGTGCAGTCACAGGGGTCACCCTCAGGCCCTCTGCAGACCGAGCCCTGTCCCCCATACACCCGAGGCCTTTGCACATGCAGCCCCCACTCCTGGAAGTCCTGCCACGTTCACCCACCTGCACCTCTGTCCTGGACGTCTCCGCTGGGGTGCTGTCTCCCCAGAGCCCCCCCGGCCCCCCTCAGTCATTTCAGTGTCACTCACTCTTGGTTCCACCCGCCGGAATGCATCTCCACGCTCCTCGTTACAGGCGTCTAAAGCCGGGCCAGGTGGGACCCAGGGAAGACCCGTCCAGTGAGAGAGAGGCCTCCCTCCGCAGGCGCAGGCGGCTCCGGGTGCCTGGCCTGGGCCTCAGGAGAGAGCACTGACCCAGGCACCACCTCCAGGCTCTGCCGTGAATCACCGCACCCACAGAGCAGGCAGCGCCCTGGCCCACAGGGACATGCGGGTCTGTTCCGATCACTCCGACTGCAGCGGCCAAACCCACGTTCAGCAACGAGCTCTGTCAGGACCAGTGCACGAGGGTTACTGCCGGTTGGGGGCTGTGGTCTGTGTGGACACTGGGGGGCTCGGCCCCTCCCACAGCAGCTGCCCTCTCCCCGGGGACAGCTCACGTGTCACTGCCGGTCCTGGTCTGCCCACACCAGCAGCTGTGCATACTCTGCCCGGGCTTCCACTGGACAGTCTGTTTCTCTCCAGAACGTTCGAATTCTCAGAGACGTCTCAGCATGAGGCTGGCGATGGGGGAGTAAATGGCGCACTCAGCAGGGGCTGCTCTGTCCGGGAGCCAGTTGGTGGTGGAGGAAACTGCAGGTGAGCTGGCTTTACTCCGGCCCGGCCCGGACACTGTGCGTTTCAGCGCCTCGCAGCCAGGTGATTGGCTCACTGCGTCCATTCAGCAGCCACCGCACTCCTGCGTGCTGGGTTCCGTGTGCACACAGGTTGCTTCTGCGTCACTTTAAACCACCGAGAATCCCGCACGGCTCCTCCTCCTTGGAGTTCAAGGCCTAAGGGAGGGAAGGCTGGGCAGGGGGCCAGTCACTGCTGCTCGGCTGGGCAGGTGCCCTCCCTCACGTCCCTCTGTGGAGCCCTGGAGACCACTGTGTCCTCCCTGGGCACAACCACCTGTGAGGAGGACCAAGCTCTCTTGTCTGAAGGGCTGGCCCGCACCTGTGGGTGAGCTTGTGGCGGCGCCTCCCACCGCCCCCAGAGCCCCCGCTTAGATCCTCAGGCTCCCCGAGACCTCAGAGGGCGGCCACTGCAGGTTCCTGCCTTCACTTGCCAGCTGCTGGGAACAGAAATGTCATCCCCTCCCCGTCCCACCAGCACTCAGCCTTGTGGGGAGAGCAGCACTCCTGTGTTCAGAGAGGAGCAGCCAGCAAAGGACCAGAGTCACTGTTTCCAAGAGAATCTCGAAAAATGCAGATCCCTCCCCTTCAACCCCCCACGGGCACCGAGTCTGTGGCCCGCAGAAGACGGAGCCCGTGCTGTCACTGACGCGCTGCTCGGAGAAGGATGGTGTCTCTGAGTCGAAGAGGAATCCATTCCGCGTGGATACTTGGAGAAAGTGTCCAGGCTGTAAGGGACTCTGCTGCTGTGCCTATCAGCACCGGCTGGCACCCACAATAAAGGGCTGGCCTCATTTCTCAGAGTCGGGCTTGCACACGGATTTGGGGACCACTAGTCAAGAAGGGAGTTTGCATGCAACTAGACCTGACTGAGAAGGAGGTGGGGCATTCTCCAGAGGAGGACATGGGCGCCTCTGGGTCCCCTGAGTCAAAGTCAGGGCTGTGTAATGCGCACACACACATGTCACGGCTACACAGAGGAGAACACAGGCCCGCCACATGCACAGCGGTTCTGCTCATTTCTGCCCCCCAGCCGCTCACTGCCTTCTGGGTAACCCACTGGCCTCCTTCCTCTACTGGGACATGGCCCTCACTCCTTGACACTCAGGACATTTGCACGTGCTGTTCCCAATACCTGTAACCGTTTTCCCCGCTTGTCTCCTGTGTGGCCCCTTCCCATTCTCCGTGCCTCGGCTTAAACCTCACCTCCTCAGAGGGCTTCCTGGATCCTCCCATTTAAAGTAGCCGTCCTCCCACCCCACCAGCTCCACTTGTCCCTTCACCAGGTGGGCAGCGCCGGAGCACCCCAGAGCCCTGCGCTCCAGGGGCGAGGACCCGCCTCTTGTTCTGTGCTGTGCCCCCTGGGACCTGAGCCAGTGTCCGCTGAGCAAACCCGGGGCCACCAAGCCTTTCAGAGCCAGGTCCACGGGCTGTGAGCTGAAAAGAATGCAAATTATACATGCAAATGAGTTGGAAGGTGTTTGCTGAGATTCTAGGTGGCTAATACATTTCAAACACATCACAAAAATCTATGAAATTACTGAGTGTTTAATCAATTAGCTCCCTGATCACAGAACACTTTTTCCCTACATTTTCCTGGTGCACACCTTTGCCTCTTCATTGACAAAGATTTTGTGGTGTCTCTTCAACAGAGAGCATAGAAAGACAATGCCATGTGTCCTCTAGAGTGTTCGAAGGGTGAACACGGGTTCTTTGTATGATGAATAGTTGGCTGCACACAACATATACTGACACAGGGACATGGTCATGGTCACTAGGTTGTGCATGTGTTTGCCCTACAGACACGAGAATCCAGATGGACCCCATTTCATCCCATCAACACTAAGTGGTGCCAACACGGGGCGGGTTCTGCATGTTTCTCCCGGGACCTTCACTCTGACCGGCTGCAGAGGAGAGCTGAGCACTCTCCTTGCACAGCTTCTCCATGTAAGTTCTGGCTCCATCTGCTGAGTTCTGGCTCCATCCGTTCCTACTCTGCTTCTTCAGGGACAGGCAGGCAAGCCCAGTCACAGTGCAGCCTCTTGGCCTCTCCCCGGGCACAGGGCGTGGGCAGAGCTGGCACAGCGGGGACTGTCCTGGAAGCATTACTACACAGAAGAGACTTCCTTCAAACCTGCCACTAGAGGAGTGTGCCCCTCAAGGGCCACAGCCCTTCACGCCACCCAACACGTGGGAGGACGACAGAGGCAGTCAGCGCAGGGGACAGTGGCCTGAACCACTGGAGCTGAAGCCTCTTCTTGCAAGTTGCACACAGCCTGAGCACGTGACAGGGCCTCCTAGGAGTCGGAGGGAGGCCCATGTACGCGAGTGTGCCTCCACCCCTGCGGTGCAAGGAAAAGGGATGCCGGTCCCATCTCCCCAGCTCCCACCAGGCAGCATCCACAGGCTGTGCCACCCACAGACATCCCACCTGGTCCAGCCCTGTCTTCCCACAGTCACCGTCCAGGTGCTGACAGACGGCTACAGATGAAACAGGACATTCAAGGGACTGCTTCTCACATGGGGAGAACATGGCCCACACATCCTTAGAGGGCATCACCCGGACCTCTAACCCCCACAGGGCATCACCTGGACCTCTAACCCCCACAGGGCATCACCCGGACCTCTAACCCCCACAGGGCATCACCCCGACCTCTAACCCCCACAGGACATCACCCGGACCTCTAACCCCCACAGGGCATCACCCGGACCTCTAACCCCCACAGAGCATCACCTGGACCTCTAACCCCCACAGGGCATCACCTGGACCTCTAACCCCCACAGGGCATCACCCGGACCTCTAACCCCCACAGGGCATCACCCCGACCTCTAACCCCCACAGGACATCACCCGGACCTCTAACCCCCACAGGGCATCACCCGGACCTCTAACCCCCACAGGGCATCACCTGGACCTCTAACCCCCACAGGGCATCACCGGGACCTCTAACCCCCACAGGGCATCACCCGGACCTCTAACCCCCACAGGGCATCACCTGGACCTCTAACCCCCACAGGGCATCACCCGGACCTCTAACCCCCACAGGGCATCACCTGGACCTCTGACCCCCACAGGGAATCACCCGGACCTCTAACCCCACAGGGCATCACCTGGACCTCTGACCCCCACAGGACATCACCCGGACCTCTAACCCCCACAGGGCATCACCCGGACCTCTAACCCCCACAGGACATCACCTGGACCTCTGACCCCACAGGGCATCACCTGGACCTCTGACCCCCACAGGGCATCACCCGGACCTCTGACCCCCACAGGGCATCACCCGGACCTCTAACACCCACAGGGCATCACCCGGACCTCTAACCCCCACAGGGCATCACCCGGACCTCTAACCCCCACAGGGCATCACCCGGACCTCTAACCCCCACAGGGCATCACCCGGACCTCTGACCCCCACAGGGCATCACCCGGACCTCTAACCCCCACAGGACATCACCCGGACCTCTGACCCCCACAGGGCATCACCCGGACCTCTAACACCCACAGGGCATCACCCGGACCTCTAACCCCCACAGGGCATCACCCGGACCTCTAACCCCCACAGGACATCACCCGGACCTCTAACCCCCACAGGGCATCACCCGGACCTCTAACCCCACAGGACATCACCCGGACCTCTAACCCCCACAGGGCATCACCCGGACCTCTAACCCCACAGGACATCACCCGGACCTCTAACCCCCACAGGGCATCACCCGGACCTCTAACCCCACAGGACATCACCCGGACCTCTGACCCCCACAGGGCATCACCTGGACCTCTGACCCCCACAGGACATCACCTTGCCTGCTGCTCACTGGTGATATCCTTGTCATGGTGGCCAAGCAAGTTGCACACAGCCTGTGGCCGCCTGAGAACATGACGGGGCCTCCTAGGCATTGGAGGGAACCCCATGTACGGAGCCTCCTCAAGGTGAGCCTGCATTTGGGAGTTCCCATAACTGAGAATAGGATGCAGCCTTCACAGCCCCAGTGAAAGCAGACCCATGTGGTGCTGAATCCCTGGGAGGGAACGGGCGTCGGCAGCAGCCGGATGCTACCCCAGCTCAGAGGGAGGGTCCCCTGAGGGAGATGATGGCAGGACCATCCCTTATGTCCCACTCGGCCGGCACGGGAGATGAGGAAAGGACACAGAGCACGTGTGTGATGGCTGCATCATGAAGCAGAGCTTTCTAAACGTGAGCGGTCACGGAGAACACCCACCAGTTTGGTCAGGAGGACGCGCTCCAATCATCTGTGCCGTCAGGAGCTGCGACAGGGACTTCACAGGAAACCGGTCATACGTGAGGACGAACGGAGTCTCGTTTTCCACTCCAAGTGCCAGCAGGCCTTTGGCTGACGCGTCGTCTGGGGTGGGCGAGCTGTATCCTCTGCTGGGCTCTAGACAGTCAGCGAGTCGGGAGTCACGGCGTGCTTCTCAGAGTTCCGCGCGCACCCGATTCACACGGAGAGCTGTGGCAACGCAGACCTGGGCCTCACCCACCGCCCGCACGTCTCGCCTTGGTTTCCTGGGCTAAGCGGAGAGCCGTGCATCCGTGCTTTCAGATGCTCCGGTGCCCACTGGGGTGGCGTCTGCGACCCCACGTGAGAGGTGGCTCCCAGCAGTGCCCAGGCCGGCCACGGGTGGCAGGACCCAAGTGAGGGGTGAACCCTGCCTGGACAGCTCAGGGGACGACATTGTGTGCACCCGCCCACCACCCCACACACCAGGTGAGGTTCACACCCCCCTGGCTGGGCATCTGCCCCTTCCCTGACCTGTCTCTGCAGCCTCTGGAGCTTGGACGACCAATTAGTGGATCAGCTGACATCTCCCCAGGAGTTCTTAGGTCACAGGAGCTAATTAACCTTCCTCTGCCCTCCAAACAGAGTAACTGCTGCAGGGCCAGAACTCCTGGGACAATGGGAAGGAGAGGAGAGGAGAGGAGAGGAGAGGAGAGGAGAGGAGAGGAGAGGAGAGGAGAGGAGGGGGAGAGAGAGAGAGAGAGAGAGAGAGAGAGAGAGAGAGAGAGAGAGAGAGGAGCACATTTGTTTTAAAGACAGCAGAACAATTTTGAATAAAATGAGTGAACTTGGAGGAAGAGAGCTGCAGCGGCCGGCCGGGGTGGGCTCAGGCGGCTGCCCTGCTCCAGGTCTGCCCTGTCCAGCTGCTGAAACATGGGACTTGCTCTCCAGCAGGTCCTGGAGGGACTGGATGCGGGAGTCCTGTTCTGAGGTTCCGCTGGACTTGGAGGTGGGGCCTGTTGGCACCGCTGGGATGGGCTGTTCTGTGAACTTAACTGGGCAGTGCACGGTGGCCTGGACATCCTGGACTAACCGGAGGGGACTCAGGTCCTCACCTCAGAACTCACTGGACTCAGCACAGCACGAGGCTGGCTGGGCACGTAGCACCCTGTCCACTGCTTCCTGAGAAGCACGTGGTCAAATAGCTCGGACGCTGGCTCTGGTGTGGCACAAGTCTGAGCTCAAATACGCGCCCTGACGCTTACTGGCGTGTGACTAGCGCCGTGTTTCCGGCCCCGCCCCGTCTCCACACCACCGGTCCCACTGTGTGAGCCTGCCAGGCGCTGTTTCACAAGCCACTGCCCGGCTGTCAGCAGACACACTCAGAGTCTCACAGTCCCAGAGGCCAGAGCTGGGAAGCAGGTGTCAGCAGGACCATCGCGTCCCTGAACGGTCTTAGGAGGAAGCCTTCACCGTTTCCCAGAGTCTGGGGGTGTTGGCGCCTTGGACATCGCTGGCTCAGAGCTGCCTCCCTCCCACCCCGGCCTCTGTCTTCACGGGGCTTCTCCCCTGTCATCTGCCACTTCTCCTCTGTGCCCTCGGCCCCTGTGCAGAGCTGGCCAACAGCCACCCTTAGTCGAGTGATTCCCAAATATTCATGGGCCACTGGACCACTGCGTCCAGTCCGGGGCCACAGCCTGAAGGAACGTGAGCAGCACTTGCCTGAGATAGAAGGTGTATAAAGCGGAGAACAGGGCAAACGAGTCACTAGTGCAGAGGTCTCGCCAGGACCTGTGGCCTGCCAAAGGCTGATGCCATTTTTTGTGCTGAAAACATTAGCCGTGTCCAGAAATGTTAGCCCATCATGCACCATAAGTGTCTGTAGACGCAAGCGGCGGACCCTCCCTGCATGCCACGCGCGCCCATAAAAAAAAAAAAAAAATGCTTTCCCGAAGTGGCAGCCCTGACCAACTTTAAAATCATTTTTTTGTGAGAATTTTCACTTGATCTTAGCCAAAAGGCCGAGAATCGATTTTTTGTGAGAATTTTCAGCTGAAAATATTCAAGAACGCCTGAATTGTGAGTAATATATTTATTTTTATAATATTCATGGCAAATTGATTTTTTAAAAATTTTTTTATTGATTTCAGAGAGGAAGGGAGAGGGAGAGAGAGATAGAAAATCAATGATGAGAGATAATCATTGATTGGCTGCTTCCTGCATGCTCCCTGCTGGGGATCGAGCCTGCAACCCAGGCATGTGCCCTTGACTAGAATAGAACCTGGGCCCCTTCAGTCCCCAGGCCGACGTTCTATCCACTGAGCCAAACCAGCCAGGGCAACAAATTGATTTTTTAATTAAATTCAAAATATCGTGGTGTGTGGAATGGTTTCCATTTTGGACGTGTGGCAGTTAACTGGTTACAGACAGGTGGGCAGCAAAACGAGGTTTGGTGCTGCGTGTGAGAAGGACACAGAGATCATTGAAAATGCACGAATTTCCACACCGTGTCAGTGACGTTTCCTGTTGTGTTCAGGCGGCACATCAAGGCTTCTGGCTGCCACCATGGGCACATGGCCCACGCGGGGCCCTGCACTGAGCACTAAGACACCATCGTTTGTTAAGGTGGTAAAGCTATTGGCTGACACACTTTTTACATGTTTCCCCCAAAGTGCCACCTTCTTTCCGTGTTTTGAGTATCACTAAGGACCTAGCATTACTTTTTGAGGAATGTGAAAAGCAACTGAAGGTTATCATCTTTGGCTGAGCTTTCACTCCACGGCTCTTACCTCCTTTCAAAACCGTCTGGCATATCTCTCAACCGGACGGCGCCAACACCCGTGCGACAAGCTAAACCACGTCCCGCGCAGTCGCATGGGGACAGGAGCTGCTCGGGACCTCTGCAAGCGCCCTTCCCGGGGCGTGTGCGTGGCGGGTCCGCAGGCTGTGAGAAGTCCTGCACCTTCGTGGACTTACTGGGGGCCGGAGGGCGGGTTTCATTAAAATGTGCTTCTCCTTAACTTGCAAAGTAGTTTACTTTTCACCTTGTGGACATCTTGCTATTTAATTAAACCTCAGCGATATGTTCTCTGTCCTCATAGGAAGGAACATGAAGGATGTATTTATTCACTGTCTGTTTGTCACTCTTTTTCTGTTTCTAACACAGAAATCATCAGTTGGAAGGAAGTCATCAGAGGCACTTAAATTTTTCAGGGTCAGAAACCTAATTAACCCCAGCAACTGGGCCTAACATGCTGGGTAACACGACGCACGTCCTCCAGGAATCTCCGGCAATATTTAGTCCGGGTGATACATTTAAAACTTTTTAAAAAGTGACCTTTCATATCTATTTTCAAAAGGCACGAGGGAATGGAGAGCTGGGTGGGAACAGTCGCTGTGAGGTCTCTGCCAACACGTTGCAGTAAATTACCGCTGTGAGCCACTGAGCTTGGGAACTGCTCTCACCCTGACATTTTTATAGACTGAGTGAGGCATGAGTTCAGTCCACGGGCCGTGTCTGAAGAGAGTTCTTCCTCCCCATTTAAACGCGACTTGGCAGGATGAAAGCCAGATGTGCTCCGCCCACAGTCTGGCGTTAAGTGTGTCTCACACCCGCTGATGGGTGGGTTTGCTAGTGGCGGGGAGGCCTGTGTGTCCCCCGACAGAGGAAGCAGTTCTTGCTAGCTCGCAGTGCTGCACCCTATTCTCTGGCCACTTCAAATGCCTTTTCTCTCCATGAGACTGTATGCTTCACCCCAGACTTATCAGAGCAAGAGCTGATGGGAAGGGCCAGAGCAGGGCTGAACCTGGGAGGAAGATGCAGAGCCAGGAATGTCCCTGAGGAAGGTCCTGGGAGGGCGAAGCAAGGGGAGGAGCCGCAGGGGACCAGGAGAGGCTGGTGACCTGGCCGGGGTGGGACCAGCGCAGCTGGCGGGAGCACAGCTGCTTGCCCAGAAGAGCTGGGATCCGTAGGGGCAGACAGAACTGCGGGCGGGCAGGACGCCTGGGCACAGCCTGGGCCAGAAAGGTTTGGAGCCAGGAGTGTAGTCAGTGCTGGCTGTCGGCGAGGAAGGGAACAATCCCCAGGGAACAGGGTGGAAAGGGCTACTTTGGGGTGGACATAGTTACAGTTCAAAACGTCATCGCCCCTCGGAACGTCTCCTGCCGTCAGCCATTGGTTGTTCCTGATCGCTGCCATCCCCATCGCCACGCCTCGGTGGCTCCGAGCAGCACGGCCTCGTGTCACTGCGGAGGCCAGCCGTCCAGGTGCTTCCACGGGGCTCGTCAGCTGCTGTCAGGGCTGAGGGCCCCCTGGGGCTGAGCCCACGTCCTCCTGCTCTAGCCTCTAGGGCTGCTCCGGGCTCAGGGCCCCACCTCATCTTCACAGCCGCAGGCGGAGCATCTCACGCTGATGTCCCTCGTTCCCTCCCGGCTGCCGCCCTCCCTGCGAGGGCCTGTGCTTGCCTGGGCACCCAGATGGCCGCACCTCTCCATCACAAAGGCAGTTCAACGGCCTGAAGTCCAGCTGACCCAACCCTCTCTCCCATCAGGTGAGCTACCCTAACCCTCACACTGCATGGGTTCTGGTGTGAGGTGCCCACATCTCCGGATGCTCTTATCGGGCCTACTTTTCCCCCCTCTCACAACAAAGACTTTTCACACAGGAGGGAAGTGGCCAGAATTGGTGTAGACAGGACAGGACTGGAGGCGTGACTGGCCCTGCATGTGCCCCTGCCCGCCCTCCCTCCCCCTGCCCCTCAGCCAGTGTGCAAACAACACTTTGCTGGGCTCTCAGAATCTGTGCATCAGAAATGCACCTGGAACGGGCGGGCAGCCTGCTTCTGCTCTGTGATGTCAGCAGGAGATGAAACACAGGCGACTCCGTGGCTGGGGGCTGCGACTTGGATGCTGGCTATTGCCAAGGATCACTGGGGAGACTCTGGCTCTCAGGAGCACCCACAGGTGGCCTCTCCGTGTGCCCGGGCTTCCCCACAGTGTGGCCGCCTCAGGTGGTTGAACTTGATCCCCGTGTCTCGCTGGCAAAGTGGGTCCGCAATGACACGGCCACATTCTACTGGTGCTGAGCACTCACCAGCCCCCCTGCCCTCGGTTCACAAGGAGGGTGACATGAATCGCACCACAGGAGCACCTGAGGGGGCCTGAGGCAGTCGTTTCTCCTGGGAAGAGCAGCCTGCCACAGTCCCCTGGGGTCCTGGCAGGGCCAGTCCTCAGCAGGAACGTGCCGCCTGCGTCTGGCTGGCCTCCATTCTAGGGCCGCCAGACTGAGCAAATCACACTGAATGTCCAGATCAGGTACAGTTTCAGAAAAACAGAGAACTTTTAAACATAACTATGTTTGTACGATGTTTAGGATATAGAGATCCCCAAAATTGTTATATTCCTTGAAATTCTAATGAAACTGTTTTTCGTGGCAACCCTAATCCCTGCTGCATTTACACTGTTAGCTATTTTGGACGTGACTTCTGGAGCCTTGGGAGGCAGCAGGGGTAGCGGGCGCAGTTGTTAGAGGGAGCGGCTTGGAGCGCTGACCCAGACCCGAGTGCTGTGCGTGCTCCTGCCTCACCATCTCCTGACCCTCCACTTGCCACGGCCTGTGAGACACCGCCAGCTGCCAGCCGCCCGGTAACTACTGGGAAGTGGACCCTTCTCCTGATGAGCTTTCAGGTAGTCTGCGCCTAATTTTCAAATGCTCTTGAATAAATAATTAACTCAGATGAGGAACAAAACCAAAGACCTCGCCACCAATAAACAGAAGAGTGAGAGGACCTCATAGCCGTTCCCCTGAGCCTCACCCTCATCGCCCTCTCGTGAGGGAAAGCGAGGGGAGCAGCCAGAGGCTGCTGCACAGGCCTTAGGCAACACACCGCCCTTGGATGCTCTGACCTGGCAAAGCCGCTGGCTGGTTTCCATTGTTACCTGAGCCTCGCACGCCAAGCTGTCAGCCAAGGTCCTGCAGCTGCAGGCCAGGAGCACTCTCAGGCCTCGCTCGGCCGCATTCCTGGCCTGCTTCCTGGTTTCTCTGTTCTAGCTTGGCATTGGCACATCCTTCTAGCTGTAGCTGTGGTAGAGTCTTTGCAGATGTAATTAAGTTAAGGATGAGATCACCCTGGACTTAGGGTGGGTCCTAAATCCAACAATGGTGGCCTTAAGAGAGAAGGAAGAGGGAGATTGGAGACAGACACAGAGAGGGAAGGCGGCCATGTGAAGATGGAGGTGGAGAGGGGAGTGATGCTCCTACGTACCCAGGGCCGCCAACTCCTATAGGTCCAGGGCCACCCCCAGGAATGCCACTGACTGTAGGTGGCCACCAGCAGCTGGGAAGGAGATAGGCAGTGGGTTCCCCTCAGAGCCTCCAGAGGGAGCCAACCCTCCCGGAATCGTGACCTTGGACTTCTGGACCCCAGATCAGTGAAACCATGACCTTCTGTGGTTCTAAGCTGCCTGGTGTGTGGGAATTTGTGACGGCAGCCGCAGGGCACTCACACAGTTGCACCCTGAATGCTGAGGCGGTCTCATTCTCAGGCCTGAAGCAGCTCAGCCGCCCTGTCTCCTTCCCATGTGTCACACCAACCACATGTCGCTTTTCGCCCCCCAGAGCACACGGCAGGGGTCTCCCCTGTTGTACGTGAGACACGCGGTGATTTGTGGCTCCGAAGCTGGCGTGGCGGGTGCGCGTGGCGCTGGAGAGAGACAAATCATGCCGCCAGAACCGGCTGGGGTCTTCAGAGGGAGGTTTAAGAGCAACGTGGACTCTGTGTGCTTTTCTTAGTCAAAGAATCAAAATTACGATTTTTATAACTTGAACTACTAAGCACTTAAATCAAGCGCCAGAGCGAGCGGCCACTTGGTGTGTGGCTCCTGAGACAGGGTGAGAAATCACTTGCTAAGTAAGAAGCTCGCTGCGTGTAAATCAGAACCCAGCAGCCCTGGCTTTAGGCAGACTTTTCAAAGCGTGCAGGCTCCCTGGGGACAGGGCTGGGGGCGGAGCTCAGTGCTGCTGGTTTGCTGCTCTCTCGGGGCAAGGGGCACCGTGTCCCCGCCAGCCCCCACCCTCCTCCAAACGCCACGGAGATAGGCAGTGTCACACCAGTGGGCTCCCCGCACCCTCCCTCTGTTCCCGGGAGAAGGCCATCTGCAAGCAGCAACACCTCCCACCAGCCCTCCGCAGACCGAGCAGGCGCCCTGGACCACATGAAGGTGACGGGCTAGCACTTCACGCCTTTCCTGAGAGCGACTCTGAGGCTCAATAGGTGAGAGTCAGGTCTGCACGGAGCCGCCATCACCCTTTGGGTTGATCTGTAATGAGCACAGGTGGCCACAGAGGAGGATGGGCTGGTGAGAACACAACAAGAGTAAGAATAATAATGACAATAGTGATGATGATAGTGAAATGACCTTTAGAGTGCTGGGCTTTGATGCACAAATTTGTGCACTGGCTTCTAGTTTAATTTATAAATAGACACTTCTTTTCTTAAATTTCTTGACTCTCCCCCTACTAGCCTTAAACAAAATGTTCATATATCGCTGTGTTGGAAAAACCAGCTGTTTTTCCTTTATCCCATCAACAGTTTTTCTACCTATTCAATTGCCTGTGATTGTTTGTTTTGTGAGCATTTTCACACCCTTAGCAACATTAGCAGCCTCCATGGCCTGTTTATATTTTAAAATTGTGCTAATGTAGATTCGCCAGCAACAAAAGCATTCTCTCCTTTGTGTGTTGCCTGAGAGATGCTTTTTTCATGCTGAGGTATCATCATGAAAGGGTTGTCATGTTAAAAACTGAAGTTTTGGTTTGGGTATTTTTTTCTGTGAACAACTTGGTTGAAAACCGAATTGTTCAAGATGGGAGACATTCAAGAACCAGTTTGACTGTTAAACACTTAGGACTCATTCACTTGTTTATTTTCACCCGTCACGTACTTGCCAAAAGGGGCCTGGGTTTTGTTGAAGAGCATCTGGGACCTGCCTTGGCCCTACGCCTCGGTCAAGGCCAAGGCAAAGATGCCTCAGCATCTATCTCCCAGGCTTCTCTGTCTCCATCGAAATAATAAATATGCATCTCTTTATGTTGATAAATCTCCCTTCCCTGTCAAGTGGCTCGGTGCCTCTTGACTGATGGATCCTTCACACGGAAGCACTGCCTCATTCCTGAGTGTCACCCCATCCATGTCTGCTTTACTGAAACAGCCCCGGCAGACAGCCCAGGCAGCAGTGCCAGTGTGGACTCCTGCTGGGGGGCGGATCTCCAGACCCTCTCCTCCCCGCTCCCTGACTGGACCCCACCCACAGGCCTCTTGGGCGCTCTGCCTTAGGCCCTGTCTGCCCCCACCGCCCACCACCCCAGTACAGCCAGCACAGCCAGCTGGCCCTGCAGCTCTGCTGCTCATCCGGCAGTTCCCTGGGGTTCCTACCTCCCTGCTCCAAAGAGACCTTGGCTGGAGTTGAGGGACCTCGGAGTCGGCTGTTTCATCTCCTGTCTAGATCTTATGGGTGCGTCTCTGTCCATCCTAATTAAAGAAAGACAATAAAAGGCATCGTTTCAGATTGGATGGATAACACAAGCAGCTGGACAGTAACCCAGGAATTTCATTCTAGCCGAGAGGCCCATGGACTGCGCACGGAAGGGGCAGCTGAAAGGGTCCCATAAACCACTCTTCTTAAAAACAGAAGCAGCCCTTGCCATCGCCCGGCTGCTGGGGCCATAAGGAAGCTCTAAGGGCAGTGCCTCCATCCCAGCTATCTACAGGCCTCTCTGGAGGGAGGCTGCCTGCTTGTCTCCAGGGGCAGCCGTCACTGGGGTGGGGGCTGGGGAGCCAGCGCAGATGCCCCACCAGCTGCCAGGCCTGCCCGCTCTGAGCAGGCGTCTCAAGGGGAGGTGAGGATGGGCAGGAACAGTGGGCAGTTACCGGGAGACAGGTTCCGGGAGCTCACCAGCTCCAGCAAGACCTGCGGCTCCTCTCAGGGCTGAGGAGGCTGAGAGCATTCTTCTGGGGCCCACAGCCAGGGAGGAGCCAGGTACCCAGGCATTTCCTCCAGCCTTTCTGCTTGGGCACCTCCCTGGAATGCCAGCTTCTCAGAGCGGCCTCCTTCCCAGTCCACCTGGAGACTCTTCCCGCTCCCGACTGCCCGTCATTACCTTCTCTTCTCCAGAGCATTTACTGCCCCTGAAAGCCTGTGCCTAATGGGCTGTTTACACCGTGTGGTCTCCCATGGATGGACTCTGAGGAGGGGAGGAGGGAGGAGGGGAGGAGGGGAGGAGGGGAGGGCAGGCCCAAACGCTGCAGCTCTGCCTGGGCACCTGGGACAGTGCCAGGCCCTGCGGAGGTGCAGAGTGGACCAGGAGTGCTCAGGGACGCAGTCTGCACCCCACCCAGCTATCGGGTATTCCCTGCACGTCCCCTCCTCCCAGAGAGAGTTAATGTGGTGGCAGCGTGTCCAGTGGAGGCCTCGGACCCCACCCGGGATCTGCAGCAGGGCCCGTGGATGTGGTCACACTTGTTTTTAATCTCATGAAGCATTTAGGGAGGGCTGAACCCTGCAAGATGACCCCCACTCTGCACACACACACACACACGTGCATGTACCTATGCATGTATGTGTGCAAGTACATAGACACACAGATTACATGTGTGATATTATGGTGTGTATATGTAATACAAGATGTGTGCATGTTCTGTACATTTATGGTTATTAACAAGCAAACTGTACTGGTCAGCGGTGTGAATCGTTATGTATTTCCAGCCATCCCGCTCCTGGGGGTGAGCCAGTCCCAGCCAGTGTCACCCCCACACCGGACACATCACTGTGGCTGTGAGACCTAGACAGCCGGCGCTTCCTTGGGGACCTGAGCGGCAGGGTGCTGAGGGGAGCTGCCCCCCTGGGCCGGAGCCTCGCCGAGCCCAGCTCCCTCCACCCTCCTGTGGACATGTGGCTCCCTGCACCCTCCCAGGGGCACGTGGCTCCCTCCGCCCTCCCGGGGGCAGGTGATTTCCTCAAGAGCACGCCTGTGCTGTTCTGAGCCCAGCAGTGAGGAAACTGTCATCATGGCACGTAGTTAGCAGCTTGGCCAATCCAGACGCACAGCTTTATTGCTAGTTTCTTTATGTGAAAATAAACATAAAAATTGCTAAATCACAAAAATTAGTGAAACTCACCCAAATCATCACTGCTAAGGGATTTGTGACTGTTGGAGAGAATATCCTGTGTGTGTTCACATACACATGTGTAGCTATGTGTATATCGATGTGTGCATGTATGTGCATATAAATGTCATACAAGACAGAGAGAGATGCCTGTAGAGCTATGTGCCCGACTCGGTTTACAATACCTCGAGTCGTCTAACCTGCACAGGTAAGCAAAGTGGGGTGTGGCTGGGTCTGCAAGGCCGGGGGTCTTTGAAGAGCAGAGTGGCCGGGCCCCAGCCTCCACCGTCCCCCGCCCCCCCCCCCCCCCCCCCGCCCCCAAGAGCCTGTCCCCACTGCAGCTCGCGGGCCTCGCTTCTCTGTGGGACCGATTTCCTTCTATTTTACCTTTTACCTCTGAGCACGACCAGCAGGCCACAGTGCTCAGTGGCCCTTCCTCCTCCCCTGCCCTCCTCCGTGCTCCGCGGCGTGGCCCTCGGGCCTGTGGGAGCATCCTGGGGTGCATGTCCTGGGGTGCACGTCCTGGGAACACCTCTTGGGGAGTCAAGAGTGAAGACAGGCTCTTCCCCCTGCTTCCGGGCCAGCTTCCTGGGTGACTTGCAGGCCTGTAGCGTAAGGCGCGGGTGGCATTGTCCCCCTGGCGCTCAGAAGCTTCCAGAGGGCAGAGGCTTGCCGGGCCCCTGCTGCTGTGGGCCGCGCTCGCCTGGGGCCTGTGGGCAGACGGAACGGCTGGGCAGGGTGAGGCCACGTCTGCCAGTGCCGAGACGGGGGGTCCCATGCCCTCTGGAAGACTTCCAGGTGAAGCCAGGGCCCTCGCTCCGTGGCCTCAGGAAGCAGCTGGGCCCCTGGGCGGGTCCGTGGGAGGAAGAATCCCGCTGCCAGAGAAGAGGCTTCCCAGCCTGGTGGCAGCGCAGGACAGACGGCTGCCCCAGGGGGTCACGGCGGGGCTTCAGCAGGCTGTGCCTGAGCGGGCCCTGCCCTCCCTGGTCTGCAGGGAAGTCCCTGAGTCACACTCAGGTCGAAATAACCACACGGGGTCCCTCCTAACTTCAATCTGTGACCTAAGCTGTTTCGGAAAGCTGTCGGCCTTGAACTCCATGTTTATAGAGCTGACTTCAAATAGTTGAGGGTTTTGGTAATGTTTATTTTCCCCGAGAAGAGAAGCCCTGAAAAGAAAGTGCTGGGTACAGTTTGGTTTTCTCCCATAAATTCAACACCCACAGCAATAAGAGAACAATGAGGACAGCTGCCCAAGAGTGTGTCTTCCACGGGCTGGGAGGGGCCTGAGGCAAGCTCCCAAATGCTCAGCCAATATGTGTCCCATAACACACGTCAATGTGTTCAGCAAAAATATCTCCGTGTAAATATCATGGCTAATATCTATCTATCTATCTATCTATCTATCAATCAATCATCTATCTATCTATCTATCTATCGATCTATTTACCTATCTATCCTGATAGATACATAAACACCCCAATGGGGTGCCAGAGGCTTCCTGGTGCTGGTCTCTTAACTTTACTATAAGTTTGAAATAACTAAAAAATTAGGGAGAAGTTTGCCATGATTCTACCTTCCAAATATAAGCACCGTGAGTGAGTGCTGGGACTGTTTGGATACAGTAGGTCCTCCCAGTGGTGGGAACACATGTAGGCGCTGTCTACAGAGCGTGTGCAAAGTTGAGGTTAGACTGAGGAGCTGGTCAAGGGGATCATGGTGAAATTTGTGGAGAGACCTCCTGCCCCCTTAATGCAGGCACCCCCTTCACAAACTCAGGAGACCCGGAGAGCAGGTCCAAACCATGCTGACTTCTTTACCTAGTCCAGGTCCTCTTGAATAATATGTCACCATGGCAACACCCCCAAGGGACAGCCAAAGGGAGCTCTGGCAAGAGAGTGATATGTGACCGAGCCCAGGTGTTCCCAGGGGACAGCAGGTTGAGCTCAAAGCCAGAGAGGGGCGGATGTTTCTCCTGAGTCCCATGGAAGCAGGAGGTCCAAGTGCTGTGACCTTCATCGCTTCTCGTGCTCCTCTTCTGAGACTTCAGTCCAACCCTTGTCCCTGAAGGTGGGCGACTTCCAAACCAGGGGGAGGAGGTGTGGAGGGAGAAGACATGATGCCATTGAAATAACAGTAGAATGGGCATCAGAATACTGTAGCTTCTCTTGCTTGTGTTTGAATGAATGGACTTTGTGTTTTAGACAAGTTTCAGTTTTATAGAGAAGTGAGCTGAGTGCCGAGAGTCCTGTACACCCTCTCCCCGCCCACTCCCTGCTGACCTTCTCAGGGTGGTCCACTGGACACAACCGATGACCACAGCTGCCTTTAGCGCTCACTCGGGCGTTGTGCTGTGGTCTGTGGGTTTGGACAGAAGTGTGATGGTGTGTGTCCACCGTGACATGTCACACTGAACCGTCTCATGCCTAACCCTGGTGGTGGTAAGAACGAGGCCCTCCAGTGGGGAGTGGGCGACTATCCAACACATATTCTGGGGCCCCGAGGAGCAAAGCGCAGGAGCACAGTTGACTGTGGGGTAAGACTGTTTGTAGCTCTGCATCCCTTTCCACAGCTGTATCCCTAGGCCAGGGCTGTGGCCTCTGAGCTGGTTTTATTGCCCGTGACGCCTCACACCATGGGGACTGAGCCGTGTCCTGGCCAGGCCTGAGCCAGAAAGCAGCACTCTTGAGAAAGTTTTCATAAGTTCCAAATTCTATAAATTCCCTTCCATCACCTTCCTCTCCCAACACCGCCTAGGCCCCCCGTGTGGGGGGTGGGGTGGGGAAAGAAGCAGAGAGAAATAGCAATAGAGAGAGCGTGGCAGTCACAGCTTGTCCCAAGGAGTCCACGTTTATCTTTAATATTTTTGTTTTTCTTTTGTTTAAATCTTTATTGTTGAAAATATTACATATGTCCCCTTTTTTCTCCCATTGACACCCCCGCCCTCTGTCCAGGCCTCCACCACTCTATTTTCTGTGTCCATGGGTTACGCATAGAAGTTCTTTGGTTGATCGCTTCCCACCCACCCACTCTTCCCCGCCTACCCTCTGAGATTTCATAGTCTGTTTCAACAGTTTATTTTGTTCATTAGATTCCACATATGAGGGAGATCCTGTGATATTTGTCTTCTTCTGAAGGGCTTATTTCACTTAACATAATACTCTCCAGGTCCCTCCATGCTGTCTCAAAGGGTAAGAGATACTTTTTTTTATTGCTGCATAGTATTCCATGGTATAAATGTACCATGGCTTTTTTATCCACTCATCTACTGATGGGCACTTTGCTGTTTCCAGATCTTAGCTATTGTAAATTGTGCTGCTATGAACATAGGGGTGCATACATTCTTTCTGATTGGTGTTTCAGGTTTCTTAGGATATATTCCTAGAAATGGGATCACTGGGTCAAATGGGCAGATCCATATTTAATTTTTTGAGGAAACTCCATACTGTTTTCCACAGTCTGCATTCCCAACAGCAGTGTACGAGGGTTCCCTTTTCTCCACAGCCAAGACAGCACTTGTCATTTGTTGATTTGTTGATGGTAGCCATTCTGACAGGTGTGAGGTGAAACTTCATTGTCATTTTAATTTGCATCTCTCTGATGATCAGTGACTTTGAGCATTTTTTCATGTCTCTTGGCCATCTGTATGTCCTCTTTGGAGAAGTATCTATTTAGGTCCTTTGCCTATTTTTAAATTGGATTGTTTGTCTTCCTTTTGTTAAGTTGTATGAGTGTCCTATATATACTGGATATTAATCCTTTATCAAATGTATCATTTCCAAATATGTTCTCCCATAGAGTGCACTCCTTTTTCATTTTGTTGATGGTTTTTTTTTTTTTTTTTTGCTGTGCAGAAGCTTTTATTTTGATGTAGTCCCATTTGTTTATTTTCTCTTTAGTTTCCTTTGCCCTAGGAGATGTATCTGTAAACATATTGCTGTGAGAGATGTCTGAGATTTTGCTGCCTATGTTTACTTCCAGGATTTTTATAGTTTCATGACTTACATTTAAGTCTGTTATCCACTTTGAGCTTATTCTTGTGTATGGTGTAAGTTGGTTTAGTTTCATTTTTTGCATGTATCTGTCCAATTTTCCCAACACTATTTATTGAAGAGACTGTCTTGACTATATTGTATGCTCTTGCCTCCTCTGTCAAATATTAATTGAGCGTAATGGTTCAGGTTGGTTTCTGGGACTCTGTTCTGTTCCATTGATCTCTATGCCCGTTCTTGTGGCAGTGCCAAGCTGTGTTGATCATGGTGGCTTTGTAGTATAACTTGAAATCTGGTATTGTGATTCCTCCAACTTTATTCTTCTTTCTCAAGATTTCTGCAGCTATTCAGGGCCTTTTTTGGTTCCATATAACTTTTTGGAGTATTTGTTCTAGGTCTGTGAAAGATGCTGTTGGTATTTTAATAGGGATTGCATTGAATTTATGGATTGCCTTAGGTAGTATGGACATTTTAATGATGTCAATTCTACCAATCCATGAACATGGTATATTCTTCCACTTGTTTATATCTTCCTCTATCTCTTTTTTTCAATGTCCTATAGTTTTCTGACTACAAGTCTTTTACCTCCTTGGTTAAGTTTATTCCTAAATGTTTTTGTTGCAATGGTAAATGGGATGATTTGTTTAGTTTCTCTTTCTGAGAATTCATTGTTGGTGTATAAAAATGCCATCAATTTCTGGCTGTTAATTTTGTATCCTGCTACATTGCCAAATTTCTTTACGAAATCCAGTAGTTTTTTGGTGGTGTCTTTAGGGTTTTCTGTGTACAATATGTCATCTGTGAATAATGAGACTTTTACTTTCTCCTTTCTAATATGGATGACTTTTATGTTTTATTTTTATCTGGTCACTGTGGATAGGACTTCCAGGACTATCTATATATATGAAAACCTAAGTGACCAGTCAACCTTTCAACTGTTCAACCATCCAACCAGTAGCTATGACATGCACTGACCACCAGGGGGCAGACGGTCAATGCAGGAGCTGCTGAGCTGTGGTGACCTGGCAGCTGTGGTGACTTGGCAGCTGCAGTTCTTGGGACCAGAGAGGAGGGAGTCGATTCTAGGATGTATCACCTGAGAACTTCACTCTCACAATCTGGGGCTCCTCAGGGAATGTCGGAGAACCAGTTTTGGCCTGATCCCTGCAGGCCAGGCCGAGGGACCCCACCTGTACACAAATTCATGCACCAGGCCTCTAGTGTATAAGAGTGGTGAAAGCAGAAATCCCTGTCTTGTTCCTGTTCTTAGGGAAAATAGTTTTAGTTTTTGCCTATTGAGTATGATGTTCTCTGTAAGTTTGCCATATGTGGCCTTTATAGTGTTGAGGCATGCTTCCTCTATTCCCACTTTGCTGAGAGTTTTTATCCAAAATGGGTGTTGAATTTTGTTGACTGCTTTTTCTGCTTCTATTGATCTGATCATGTTTGTCTTTCGGTTTGTTTATGTGATGTATCCCATTTATTGATTTGCGAATATTATACCAACCTTGCATCCCTGAAATAAATCCCACTTGGTCATTGTGTATGATCTTTTAAATATATTGTTGGATCAGATTTGCTATTATTTTATTGAGGATTTTAGCATCTATGTTCATCAGGGATATTGGTATGTAATTATCTTTCTTTATAGTGTCTTTATCTGGTTTTGGATTGGGATAATGCTGGTCTCATAAAAAGAGCTTGGAAGTGTTGCTTCCTCTTGGATTTCTTTTTTTGGAATATTTTGAGGAGGATAGGTGTTAGTTCTTTGAATGTTCTGTAAAAAACCTGTGAAGCTGTCTGGACCAGGGCTTTTGTTTGCTGGGAGTTTTTTGATTACTGCCTCAATTTCATCAGTTGTTATTGGCCTATTCATGTTTTCTGATTCTTACTAATTCAGTTTTAGATGATTGTATTTTTCTAGGAATTTGTTCATTTCATCTACATTATCCAGCTTGTTGGCATATAGTTTTTCATAGTATTTTCTTACAATTCTTTTTATTTCTATGGAGTCAATGTGTTACTTCACTGCTTTGGTTTGTGGTTTTATTTATTTGGGTGCTCTCTCTTTGCTTCTTGATGAGTCTGGCTAAAGGTTCATCAATCTTGTTTATCTTTTCCAAGAACCAGCTCTTGGTTCCATTGATCTTTTGTATTGTTATTTGTTGTTGTTGTTGTTGTTTTTTGCCTCTATGTTATTTATTTCTGCTCTAATCTTTATTATTTCCTTCCTTCTACTTACTCTGGGATTTTCTTATTCTCTTTCTACTTCTTTAAGTTGTCGGGTTAAATAGTTTATTGTTAATTTTTCTTGTTTTTTTGTGGTTGGCCTGTAGTGCTATGAACTTCCCTCTCAGGACTGCTTTTGCTCTGTCACAGAGATTTGTTTCCAGAAAGTTTTTGATTTCTTTCTTGAACTTGTTGGTAACCAATTCATTGTTTAACAACATGCTATTTAACCTCCATCTGTTTGAATGTTTTTGAGTGTTTTTATTGTAGTTGATTTCTAATTTTATTCCACCATTGGAGAAGATGCTTGATATGATTTCAAACTTCTTGAATTTGTAGAGACTTGTTTTGTGTTCTAACATGCGGTCTATCTTTGAGAATGACCCATGTGCACTTGAGAAGAATGTATATTCTGCAGATTTGGGCTGAATTGTTCTATAAATGTCAATTAAATCCATCTGATCCAGTGTGTCATGTAAAGTCATTGTTTCCTTGTTATTTATTTATTTATTTTGTCTGGAAGATCTATCTAGTGAAGTCAATGGCTTGTTAAAGTCCCCTACTATGACTCTATTGCTATCGATCTCTCCCTTAAAGCCCTCCAGAAGTTTTTTTTTATATATTTAGGTGCTCCTATATTGAGTGCATATACATTTACCAGGGTTATATCCTCTTGTTGGATTGACCCCTTTAGTATTATGTAGAGACCTTTATTGTCTCTTGGGATGGCCTTCATTTTGAAGTCTGTTTTGTCAGATATGACTATTGCTAACCCAGCTTTTTTTAAATTCCCATTTTCATGGAAAATCCCCCCCCCCCCCCCAAATCCCTTCACTCTCATCCTGTGTGAGTCTTTTATTCTGAGGTGGGTCTCTTGCAGACAGCATATAGTTGGGTCATGTTTTTGTATCCATTCAGCTACCTTATGCCTTTTGATTGGAGCATTTAATCCATTTACATTTAAGGTTATTATTGATAGGTACTTAATTATTGCCATTTTAATTCTTTTTGCTTATGTTTCTCTCTCTACATATATTTCTTCCCATTACAGCAGTTTCTTTATCATTTCTTGCAGTGCTGCTTTGACACAAACTCTTTTAGTCCTTTGTTACCTGGGAAGCTCTTTACTTGACCATCTATTTTGAATGATAGCCTTGCTGGATATAGTAATCTTGGTTTCAGATCCTTGCTTTTCATTACCTTGAATACTTCATGCCATTCCTTCCTGGCCTGTAGTTTCTGATGAGAAATCAGCTGACAGCTTTATGAGAGCTCCTTTGTAGGTAACAAATTGCTTTTCTCTTACTGCCTTTAAGATTCTCTCTTTGTCTTTAATTTGTGGCATTTTAATTATGATGTGTCTTGGGTGGGCCTGTTTGGATTCTTTCTTAGGACTTTTGTGCCTCCTGAACTTGTGTGACTTTTTACTTCATCAGATTAGGCACGTTTTCTGTCATTATTTCTTCAAACATGTTCTCCATCCCTTGTTCACTTTCTTTCACTTCTGGTATTCCTGTGATGATAATATTTTTATGTTTCATGTTGTCCCACAGCTCCCTTGAGCTGCCCTCCTGTTTCTTAATTGATTTTTCTTTTTGGTTCTATGATTGATTTTTTTTCTACCCTGTCTTCTAATTCACTGATCTGATCCTCTGTTTCCCCTAATCTGCTGTGTATTCCTTCCACTGTTTGTTATTAGTGCTATGTCAGTCTTCATAGTCACTATATCTTTCCTCATGCTGTTGAGCATCTTTGCCATCATTTTCTGAACTCTATGTCTGATAAATTTCTTGTTTCCATTTCATTTAGCTCTTCTTCTTGAGTATTCTCTTATTCTTTTGCTTGAGGCTTTTTGTTGTTGTTGTTGTTTTGTTTGTTTGTTTTTTTGTCTCCCCATTTTGGCTTCCTGTTTGGGTTTGTGACTATGTATTAAGTGGATCTGCTCTGCCTCCCAATCTCTAGGGCAGGATAGTGTCAGATGCTGTTTCTGACTGACACTGAGTACCCTGTTTGGAGCTATCAGTAATTGACTGTTTGTGGCTCCCTCTGCCTGGGTTGGGTGCCTTTGCAAAGGACAAAGATATGCACCAAGGTCTGCTTTCCCTAGCCCCATGTCCAAAATTAGATCAGGCAAAGACTCAAAGCCTCCAGAGACCGGCCTCTGCCTGCAGTCTGACTGGTTTTAGTCTTGATTAGCCTCAGGCTATCAGCCACGGGGCAGGGGGGGAATTGCTTCTGCCTGCAGGCTGATTGTTATTCTCAGTCTCTTAATGGGCCCCAGAAACTCCACAAGGTGGAGTAAGGGGTTTTCCAAAAGGGTGGGCCAACTGACTTACCCCCAGGAAAAAAACTACTTGGATGGCAAAGTTCCACCAGAGAAAGATGTCCTCTACAGTGTTAGGGATACTGGTCTTCCAAGAGCTAACCCTAGAGTCCCCAACCATGGTTTATGCTCAAACAGCTCCAGTCCACTCTGCCCTTCTCTGCTGGAGCCCAAGATGAGTGGATGCACATGAAATTTTGGGTGTTGGCCCTTTAAGAGGGTGCCTGCATTTTCAGTCATCTCTTCCTGGCAGACAGCAACCCTGCTGCTTTTCACAGCCAGGTGTTTTGTGGACACCTTTCTCAGTTGTGGTGCTCTCTGCTGGGGGGCCCAGCTTGGGGTTTAGATCCCAGAGTTCTCAGTGGGAACTCCTCAGAGCTGAGCTACCTCTCTGGAACTTCAGTTGCTGTCTGTGGAAGCCTGGCCAGTCCTTTTGCACCTCTGCCCTTCCTACCAGTCTCTATGCGCTGGTTGAGTATTCGGGATAGTTTCCCTATATGTCAGTTGTAATTCCAGTTTGGTCCTGGGATCATGTCAGTGTAATATCCACTTACTCTGATGCCATTTTGGAATCTTATTGTTATCGTTTTCAATGACCTATGTCCAAACTCCTTGGGGCTCCTTGCTGTACTCCAAATCCTTAATTCTATAGGGGAGAGACCATGCTTCTTCTCTAGGTGTGGACCCCAGACCAGCAGCATCACCTGGGAAGCCCCACCCCAGGCCTCCCGAAGCAGGAATGCTGAGGCAGGGCAGGGGGTGCCCTAGCAGATGGATCTAACAGCTCCCAGCTGCTTCTGGTGCAAGCCACCATTGAAGACCACTGGGTACACACTCCACACACTCCCATCTGTGATCTTGTTCACAGGGGGCTCTCGATTTCTGGGCAGCTGGGCTACTCTGAGTTAGCTGAGAGCCAGAGGACCAAGGAGGCCATTATGCGACAGCAGGCCATTCACGTATCTGCCTTGGGAACTCCTGGCGGAGGAGAAACGGGGTAGTCATCTCAGAGCAGAGACTTGGGCCTGACGTCTGGTTCAAATTCAAGCTCAGCAGCTCCTTCTGTGTGCTCTAGCGACACCCCTTCACCGCTCTGCTTCTCCTTTTATAGAATGGCGCCCTGTAACGCCTGCTCTCTGGAGATGGGGTTAAGCATGAGGCACAGAAATGCTTGCCTGGTGGCGGAGGTGTTACTTACCTGTGTGGCTTCTCAGTTCTGCTTCCTGTTAGTAAGGCATCTCGGCAGAGCTCTCCTCTTTGGGGCAACCTGTCAGAAAACAGGCTTCTAGTCCTTTCTGTCTCAGGAGCGCCTCACAATCAGGGGCGGGGCTGCGTGTAGAACATCAGCTGTCTTTCTCGCATGGGAGTCTGAAGACTGGCAGTGGCTGTAACTTGCCTCCTGGGAGCATGTCCTCTTAGGTCACACAGCGGGATCCAGTCACTCTTCTGGGAGGGGGCAAGGACAGGAGAGGGTCCAGGTCTGCAGGGGGCGCTGCCGCTGCTGCCCTGGCCTGAGACCTCACTGTGAGAACTAACCAACGTGTCATTGAGACTGGGACTCTTGTGCCCAGAGGAAAATTGGGGCCACTTTGGCAAGACCCTCTGTCTCCTAAGCCCCCAGTTTCATGGTGCAGCCTTGTGGTGTCAGTGAGGGTCCCACACAACCATGAGGATGCACTGAGGAGGCTCATTTGGGGCGAATGTTTCCTACATGCTGGGGACGGAGCAGGCTTATTCTGTCTGAAAGACCAGGTTATATGGAGACATGGCACTGCGGCCACAGCCATGGAAGTGACGCCCTGTCTGGTTGCCCTCCCCCCACCCCAGACACCTGCTGTGGTTAATACCAGGCTGTGGCCTCAGAGGGACCCTCTCGGGTGGAGATGGAGGTCAGGCCAGAAAGCGTGCCTCTCACAGAGGTGAGATTGCTTTTGAGAAAACCGCGAACTCCAGGAAATCTCACGTTTTACCCATTCCAATTTAGGAGCAGATGGCTCTCTCTGCATTGAGTCCTAGATAAAGTAATATCCATAGAAGTTTATATTCATAAGCACACACTACGGACCATGCACTTTTCATGTCTTAAGCAACACATTCGACCTTTACAAAAATCCGTGAGAAAAGTGTGGGCACCACCCCGGCCCCGAAAGATTAAGGCATGTGGTCAAAGTCACACAGCGGCAAGAGGAGCTAGATTTGAACACAGGACATCTGAGCTGTTTGTTGGTCTTTTCCAAAGTGCAAGGTCTTGGCTGGCATCCTGGAGTCAGGTCGTAGGAGAAAATAAGTACAGTTTCGAGTCCTGGAATCAGAAGCTGTGATGAGCCGCACCCCTGGACAGGCAGGAGGGAGAGACCAATGCAGAGCTCTCAGGCTCACAGCCCCTACGCAGCTTCATCTGGATACTCAGCAGATGAAGGGGGCAGCAGGGTGTTTGTACAAGTCGAGGCTGTGTCTTAGCTTGTCCCTCTCTCTGGGGACAGTGGCCTGACAAGGGAAGTGCCCCCTGCCCCGTTGCTGATGGAGCCGATGGGGGATGGACACAGGATCCCTCACCCCAGTTTTGCATCTTCAGTCCCCCGGGCTTGCTTCTCCAGAGCGCAGTAAGGTGATTGTGTGTTCAAAGTGTGTTTAGTGACCCCTGTGGAGTGGCAGCCCTGTGAGGAAGTGGGACTGGGGCGTGGCAGGCCCAGCAGTTTCCTCCTGTGCTCCGTCACAGCCTGACCCTCATCGTGGTGTTAACCTTGTAACTGTGCAAGCTCGGATCTTATGTGAGTGATTGCTTTCAGTAGTGAAAAGATTTTACTTTGTGGATATAAGAAATAGATGATAGGTAGGTAGGTAGGTAGATAGATAGATAGATAGATAGACAATAGATAGGGTAGATAGAGTAGATACTATGAGTAGATAGATAGGTAGATAAGCAGATAATCAGAGAAGCAGATGAGTAGATGAGTAGATAGATGGTAGATAAGTAGATAGGTAAGTAGCTAAATAAATGTGTAAATAAATAGATAAGTAGATAGATGGATGGGTAGATAATCAGATGGATAGATGGATAGATAGATGAGTAGATAGGTAGATGGGTAGATAAGATGAGCAGATAGATAGATGAGTAGATAGATGGGTAGATAAGAAGATGAGCAGATAGGTAGATGAGTAGATAAATAGATAGAAGGGTAGATGAGTAGATGAGTAGATAGGAAGCACAAGAGGGAAAAAATCAGTCACTGGACCCACTTACAGACTTTTGACCAACAAGAACTTCAAAGCAGCGAGCCCCACTATTTCTCTCTGACCTCCCCTGGGGAGAGGCCTTCCCTGCATGTGTGGGAGCCCGCTGTCTCCTTGAATGTGGCCGGCCTGGTATACCCAGACCACACCTTCCTGAAGGGTGAGGGTGGGTCACAGGAAAGTGCTCAGCTAAGCCCTCGGGATAAGGAGGGAGCAAGACATGGCCCTGCCCTCAGACATTTTTTGTATTAACTGGGAAGATGGACAGCTCACAGCTAAGTATGTGAACACACACCTAGCTTTGTGATACCTTCGTGATACCTTCTGCCGGGGCTCTGAGAACGGAGTGGCCTGGGGGCCTAGGGGCCTGGGGCCTGGGGGCCTGGGGGAGCTGGGAAGAGCAGTTTGAGCTCATCTCTCAAAGATGGATAGGAATCAGACCCCAGCGGTGGGGAGAAGTCACGGAGGGGAGGGAGAGTGTGATGGAAACATGGAGCACTTGTCATTTGTCCACCCCAGATGCCCAGTATCTGGGGACCAACTGGCATTGATGCTGCGGGGATGGGGCTTGTCTCTGTGAGACATCCAGGCCAGGCCGGGACAGGCCTTCCTCCCAGACCCTGGGCCCAGGCCAGTGTGCAGCCAGCGCAATGTTTGGTTTAGAATTCCTCTGGTTCACCTGGAGGCAAAGGCATCCAGGGTTGGGGTGCCAGCTGAGTGTCCCCTTTCCTAAGCCTGGTTCTCCAGCACCCCCACCAGTGCCTGACAGCAGCTCCCTCTCCCATGTAGCCAGGGAGGCTCTGGTGTGGCGGCCTAGAACCCTAACCATTAAGGAGGAGCATAGTGGGTGGGGGCGGGTGACCAGGGAGGAGGTGCTGGAGAGGTGAGTGCAGCCACCCTCCCCACGCAGGGCCTGGCTGCCAGAGGGCCCAGATGGGAGCGCAGGCATACACTGAGTGCCCTGTAGAAGTCCCATCACTCCTGGGGGTCAGGACCAGAGGAAGAGCCCGCTTTGTGTTTCCTTCGGACATCTGCAACTCTGGAGTGTTCGTTTCTTAGCTGACAGCAGGCATGATGAAGGAAACTGGTTATCCACTTAGAGGACGGTTACAAGCTGCACCTGCATGAAGTCCATGTTCAGGCTCTCCTCTGACCCCTGCAACGCACTTGTAATGACACTCTGGGCTGCACTGTGTGTTTAGTGGTCGAGCAATAAAGGACCCTAAGAGCAAAGTGCTTTTCCTTCTCCACCAAGCCCTGCTCTCAGCACAATTTCATGTCCAGGGTCTTCTCATCCTATATAGTAAAAGCCTAATATGCAAATTGTCCCCTGGACCAGGAGTTCGACCGGGAGTTTGACCAGAGGGCAGGGCCAGCCAGCCAACCATGGGACCGGAGGCCCTGGCCAGCAGCCGGCAGCCGCTAAGGACCCTACCTGTGCATGAATTTTGTGCACTGGGCCTCTAGTAGCAAAATGGTTCTGCATTCCAGCCAGGAGCTGCGTGCACTCCCCACCTGGCACGGGAAGAGCCTGCTTTCTCCCTGCAGGCGGCATTGCTAATGGGCACTTTATTGCTAAGTGCATTGTCCCTTTGGGAGAAAAATAATTTCTTCCCAGTGCATGTCTCGTCTCCCCGCTTACTGATCAGCGGTGTTATTATACCTGCAAGAGTCATTTGTAAGCTTTTCAAGTGATACGCCAATGTCTTTTTTTTTTTTTTCAGGTAAAAGAGAAAAAATACACACACTAAAAGCAAAAAGCTATATGGGACAGGGGATGCATCATTGCAACCAAATTGGTGTTTATCTTACAAGGGCTAGAGATGGAAAGGCCCTGCTTGCTGCTTTCTGTGCATGTTCCAGAAGCACCCTCGCCATTAAATATGAGTGGGAGGGAGATGGAGAAAACTCAAGTGTCTGTCGCTCGGCCGCGGCTGTGAGGCAGAGAGAGCATCACCTCTGTCCTCTCGTCTGTGAGAGGGGCCAGCGATGCGCTGTCCTAGAGGACAGTGGGGAGCCTCCAGGACACGGTCCAGTACAGAGAGCCCGGGTGCCCCTCTGAGCGGCGAGAAAAGCCTCTCTTCGGAGTCTCTGCTTCTGCTTCCTCGTCAGGTGCCTCACTATTGGGCCGGGGGGGGGGGGGGGGGGGGGGGGGCTGCTGGCTGTTCCTTCTCACCTTGGCTGTTGATGGAGAGGCAACCTGGGGCAGAGAACAGCACCAGCGTCTTCCGTTTGCTCTCACAATCTTGCGGAGTTTATGGAGAAAACAAACTCTGCCTGGAATTCAGGCGCTATGTGCTCAGAGCTCACAGGAGTCTTCTGAATCGTGACTGCTGAGCTCTGAGGGGCATGTGTGCACGAGTGTTCCTGTGAGCACACATGTGCGTGCATGTGTGTGCATGCGCATTGTTATTTTGTAGATGAATGAACAGATCTTCAGGAGGTTGGATAACTTGCCTGATGTTGCCTCTTCAGTAAGATTCAAAACTTAGCTATGATTCCAGCTGTCTCTACCCCAGGCCTGCTCCTGACTCTGCAGGGCAGTCGCTCGCCAGGTGGCTTGGGAGCTGAGCCTCTGAGGAACCACGGCCTGTGGTCTGATTGGGGTGCTGAGCCTCTGAGGAGCCACGGCCTGTGGTCTGATTGGGGTGCTGAGCCTCTGAGGAGCCACGGCCTGTGGTCTGATTGGGGTGCTGAGCCTCTGAGGAGCCACGGCCTGTGGTCTGATTGGGGAGCTGAGCCTCTGAGGAGCCACGGCCTGTGGTCTGATTGGGGTGCGGAGCTGGACGAGGAGCCACGGCCTGTGGTCTGATTGGGGTGCGGAGCTGGACGAGGAGCCACGGCCTGTGGTCTGATTGGGGTGCGGAGCTGGACGAGGAGCCGTGGCCTGTGGTCTGATTGGGGTGCAGAGCTGGATGAGGAGCCACGGCCTGTGGTCTGATTGGGGTGCGGAGCTGGAAACGAACCCCAGGTTGGAAACGGAAGCACTCTCCCCACCATGGAGGCTGCTGTTAGCGGTTACCTTTCCCACCGGTAAAGGCAGCTGTAATATCGATGGCTATTCCTTGAAAGATGACCTCTAGGTGTTACCGATAAGCGTCTCTCAGAATGAAGAGCAGAGCGCACGGTGCTCCGGGCACCCCGTGTGTTTATAAACACGTGCCTCAGAGCAGGCAGGACAAGAGCCCGCCTTTGGCTCGTTTGGCGATGAGTTACTCAGCTCGGATAAAGCGATGATTAGCATCTGTATTGGACTTCGGATTTACAAATCCTTTCCTGAAAACGGTGGCTGTGGCTGCGGGTTGTCTCTGCTGTTTGCCGCCTCGCCCTGGCGGGAGGGCGGTGGCCTGGGTGAGAGTCAGGCTGCCGGCTGCTCCTCTCACTTGGCAAACACGTCACTTTGCACTTGGCTAAGCCATCGGGAGGGTTTGGTCACCGCCTGCCCCAATGTCGGCTTCACCCTGTTTCTAGAACTGATGTTTGATGAGGGACAAGGGGCCTGGGCCTTCCTCCTCAGACCCTGGCAGGGCCTTGGGGTCACAGGGGTGGCCCGCAGACCTCAGGCGGCCCCTCAGAGTCTGTGCCTCTGTCGCCCCCTCTCCTGCAGGGTGGGCGTGGTCAGTGGCTTTCTTGTAACCACTAGGATGAAACATCAGTGATGAAAGAGAATCCACAACCTGGGCATGTGCCCTGACCAGGAATCGAATCATGACCTCCTGGTTCATGGGTCGACACTCAATGACTGAGCCACACAGGTTGGGCAACTCATGTACTTTCTAAAGTAAAATTAATCAGTATTGGCTGTGGTGTGGAAAGACCTGGCAGTCAATCTGAACATCGTGGTGAGGAAAGCGACCTGCCTCCCACACCAGGGTCAGACCTCATGAGGAAGAAGCCCCCAAAGTGTCCTGAGCCACAAAGAAACACAACGTGTGGTCCTTCCCACACGGATTGCAAACCTGGAACATGAGGCAAAAGGTAGTTCCCTGAGAGCTGCAGACAGCAGTGCTCCGGAGGCCGCCCCACAAATGCATGAGGAGAGGAGAGGAGAGAGGAGGCTTGGCATGTTGTGCGCAGCGGCTGTCCCTGCATCAGTGAGGCGGCAGGTGGAGGGGGGGTGTCCCGTGACAGCTGGCATCCTCCACCATGATCTGTGCACAGCTGTCACGTGTGTGGGTGCGTGCGTTCATGCAACCGTGTGTGTGTGCACCAGGTGCTGCGATACAGCAGCGAGCAGAGCATCTGCACCTCCAAGGCGTCCACTTTGCTGGTGGGGACAGTGTCTGAGTCAGCTCTGCCCGGGACCCAGGGCTCCCATCCCTGAGACCCAGGGCTCCCATCCGGCAAACTCACATGACACCGTGGTTCTCACCCCACCCGGTGGCTTTCCTGCCGCCGACTGCACCGCCCCTCCCTAGGCGCCTGGAGGCCCTTCTCTTTAGGAAGAAGGAGGATGCACGGTGCCTGGAGAGGCAGGTGGGAGCAGGGCGTGTGGAATCCACGCCGTGCTGGGAAATGCTAAAAGGCCACGGGAATTAACACTAGGGGCACGTCCTCATCTTCTGTCTGTATTTACAGACTCGCTGATTTTGATGTGGGGGTGACCAAGGGGAGGAGGAGGGTCTCAGGTGCTGAAATTCAAGCCGGCAGAACCTGGGATTTCTGTAATTGATGTTTAACATGACACTAGTTTCCGTGTGATTGTACTAATATGATGTTCCATGTCGATTACGTCTCAAAACCGCAGAAGGAGGCTGCGAAGGAGAAGCGAGAGGAATGGACGGGCGGAGACTGGCGTCTGCAGCCCAGGGAAGGGCCATTTGGGGAGGCGCTGGCGCTGAGATCAGGGAATGGCCTGGGTCGCTGGGTATGGGCCTGGGGGGCCTGGGGAGAGGCTGGGCCAGGAGCAGCGGGGAGCAGCAGGGGAGCAGCAGGGAGCAGCAGGGGAGCCAGTGGGAGACGAGGAAAGGGGTTGGGCAGAGTCTAATGTTCAGGAGAGGGAAGCCAGCTTAGTCTCCGAAGCGAAAGGTGAGGAATTGTTTGAGTGGGGCAACTTTAAGCTGCTTACCAGTTGATGCGAAGGATCGAGTTAGGAGGGAAGTTTAGATGCACAAAGAAGGGAAATGAGTGGCGGGTTAGGACTCCGGCATTCACTCTCCATGAAAAACGTGGAGACAAGCCTCTGGGAGCTCTAACATCACCCAGAGCCGCCCAGCAGCGCACAAAGGTGGTCCTGGTTGTTTTTTTTAAAGAAAAACAGCTGATTCTTGGTAGGAACAATGAGCTTTGTTGTATAATTCCAATAATGCCAACGTGACTGAAAACGGGTTTCCATCTCCCATGCGGCCTGGGAGCCCCGAGGGAGAACCCCAGGGCTGGGGCTCCCACGTGCCCCAATCTAAAGAATTTGCCTGGAACCCAGCGGGGAAACAAACACAGGGAAAGGGCGCTGAGCGTGAGCTCACCACACAGAGATGAAGAAAAGGAGCATTTCAGGTAGGAGGTCAGCCAGTGCAAAGGCCCTGGGGTTGCAGTGGACTTGGTGTTTGAAGTCAGAGAAAGAAGACCGAGTGGTGGCGGGGGAAGCACCCAGAAAGAGTGGACCAGGTGGAGACTGGGAGAGGAATGTTGGGAAAACTATGGATTTTGTTTGTGCACTGTGGAGCTGTGAGTGGGTTTTAAGCTGGGATGGAGTGAGGTTTTACAGGTGGTGTGTTACTGTGTTTTTGACATGGGGACAAGGGCTGCATCTCGTTCCCTCATGACAGAATCCTGTAGATGCTAGCATAGGAGGAGAGGGGGAGTGGGAGTGGGAGTAGGAGTGGGAGGGGAAGGGGGAGGGGGAGGGGGAGGGGGAGGGGGAGGGGGAGGGGGAGGGGGAGGGGGAGGGGGAGGGGGACGGGGAGGGAACTGGCCAGAACTCAAGCCTGTAGTACAAGAGGCTGAGCTTTGGTTTTGGATTTGGGCTTCTCCTGACTGGTTTCATTTTTGCACCAGTTGTGTTTGACATGCCTCTAAATTCAATACTCTCCCCACCCCACCTCATATTTTATCAACATTTTTTTACTCTGGGGATTCTGGGGATTTCCATCTGGGGAAAAATTGCGGTTTTTGATGCTTTAAAACAAAATCATGAAGAGGCGAAGAGACTTTTTGGCTCCTTATCTATTTGTTCAATTTTGTATTTCTTTTATTGATTTCATGTTGGGACCTTTCTCTCCCCATTTTTAATTGGACTAGGTCTGTGCTGCAGGCATCCGTGGGTCAGAAGGCAGTAACCTGTTGTTTGCAAGGACAAGCTGGCTTGCCAGGCGTGCCTGCCCCTGCGCTCAGCACGCACATTCTCAGAGGAGTCCAGACGCCGCCATCTGGCCCGGCTGGTCTTCCATGGCAGCGTCCCTGCCAGGCCTCAAAGTGACTGCGTTCACCTTGCCATGATTGAGGTACCGCATCTGTTATTAATGAAATCACTTTTATTAATTCTCAATCCATTTATGTAGGAAAAAGTATCATCCAAGCAGCCATATGGTTGACTCTTTAATGAATGCAAAATGCCTGGAAGGCACGGGAAGGATTCTGGGTGGTGCACAAATGAGCAGCCCAGCTGGTTTCCGTTAAATGCCAAACCCAGACAACACCCTCTCCGGAGAGCCCCTGACTATGCGACTGTGTCTGAAAGGGAACGGAGCCGGGGCACACGCAGTGCGCGCTCCCAGGGGTAGGTTAGGCGGACTGTGGCCTGTGGCACCAGGAGGCGGCCCGGGGTGGAAGGGACACGTTTCTGAGAGAGTGCGAGCTCATCCTCCCCAGGGATTAGCAGCAGGAAGGCGAATGCTGACAGATGACTCAGCAAAGCCCTGCACACCGGTGGGCAGGCAGGCAGACGTGCCCCAAACACCTTGTCCTGTCCGTCACCTAGTGCATAGCTGAGGTCCCCGAGTGGATTCCTGGAGCTGCGCAGCGGGTTTGCTGAGGAGAGCCCTGCGGGTTTCGGTGTAATTTCATTGATGGCGGCACTGCTGCCTGATGTCCTGTGGATGGGAAACACCTGTAGCCACGCACAGAATGCACGCGTGTGTTCACACACATGCGCATGCGAATATTTCACCTGCAGGACCTCTGTTGAGTTAGGGTAGACTTGGTCATGAAGACTGTTATTGCATCTCTCATCCTAAATAAACACAAGTGCAGGAGACCCTCCACTGGAAACCCACTGCGGAGGCGCATTATGGGGTCTGTGCCCTTAGGCCCACGGGGGGTGGGGGCAGCGCAGTCCCAGTGCCCCCAGTGCTTCCCCCCAGCCCTGCGCAGAAGCCAACCAGCCCACCCGCATTTTCAGAGATGAAATGCCAGTTCAACCAGCCCCTGGCGGGCCCCTCCCCCTGGCCTGCACCTCCCCCCTGCAGGGGTGTCTACAGGCTTCTGAGGGGAAGGTAGTCTCAGTCTTCCCTACCCAACCCCAACCCCCCCTCAGCCAGCGACCACCCCACACCCCGCAGCACCTCACCTGTAGCCAGGACCCCCCACCTCTGGGTGGAATCCTTTCCATGGGGCCCCACCTGGGCTGCACTACTCACCTCAGCTTGAACTCAGCTCCCAGGTCATCACGAGGGCACCCCAGTATCTCCCGCCACTGCTTACACCCCAGCACCCTCCCTCAACTGTTCACACCCCAGCTCCCTCCCACCACTGCTCACACCCCAGCACCCTCCCTCAACTGTTCACACCCCAGCACCTCCTACCACTGCTCACACCCCAACACCCTCCTCCACTGCTCACACCCCAGCACCTTCCCTCAACTCTTCACACCCCAGGACCCTCCCCTCCACTCCTTATACCACAGCACTTCCTTCCACTGTTCACACCCCAGCACCTTCCCACCACTGCTCACACCTGGTGCCTCTGCTCCTGCTGGGACTCAGCTATGACACCCAAAGGGACTTGAAAAACCCAAACCTATCAACCTGTTTGTGTCCCTCTGAGACTCCTGTCTCCATCCGGTCCTGGCCCCAGTGCAGCGCCCTTCCCACCAGGTGTCCGTCCTTCCCACTGTGCAGGCATACATCCTTCCCACCAGGCAGGCATCCTTCCTTCCCACCGGGCAGGCATCCGTCCTTCCCACCGGGCAGGCGTCCGTCCTTCCCACCGGGCAGGCGTCCGTCCTTCCCACCTGGCAGGCGTCCGTCCTTCCCACCGGGCAGGCGTCCGTCCTTCCCACCTGGCAGGTGTCCTTCCCACCTGGCAGGCGTCCTTCCTTCCCACCGGGCAGGCGTCCGTCCTTCCCACCTGGCAGGTGTCCTTCCCACCGGGCAGGCGTCCTTCCTTCCCACCGGGCAGGCGTCGGTCCTTCCCACCGGGCAGGCAGGCGTCCTTCCTTCCCACCGGGCAGGCGTCCTTCCTTCCCACCTGGCAGGCGTCCTTCCTTCCCACCGGGCAGGAGTCCTTCCCACCGGGCATCCGTCCTTCCCACCAGGCAGGCATCCGTCCTTCCCACCGGGCATCCGTCCTTCCCACCAGGCAGGCATCCGTCCTTCCCACCGGGCAGGCGTCCTTCCTTCCCACCTGGCAGGCGTCCTTCCTTCCCACCGGGCAGGCATCCATCCTTCCCACCGGGCATCCGTCCTTCCCACCGGGCAGGCATCCGTCCTTCCCACCGGGCAGGCGTCCGTCCTTCCCACCGGGCAGGCGTCCTTCCTTCCCACCTGGCAGGCGTCCTTCCTTCCCACCGGGCAGGCGTCCTTCCTTCCCACCAGGCAGGCGTCCTTCCCGCCAGGCAGGTATCCCTGTGAGTGGAAGATGGACTACCTGTGCTTGTCCTGTGTGGGGTGAGCCGGCGCAGCGGGCTCCGTGCCCTCCGGGGGCTGCCTCAGCACCACGCTCACACAGCACGGCCCACTGTCTGAGGAAAGAGCTTCGCAGTGACCGTGAGGGCGGCTCGCAGGGGGACCACGCGGTGTGAACCTCCTTATACGTTGCGTGGTGCCTGCCAGGCGAGGCGGCCTCTAGTAAATGAATCATTAGTCCATCCTACAAATATTTGCGGAGCTCTTGCTACGCGGCTGTGGCTGGCCTTGTTCTAGGCACCAAGGATGAAGATGGAGAGGCGCCCACCCCCGCGGCATCAGGGTGGGGAGGAGGCCCAGCCCGCAGGTGGGCCAGCGGCCGGTGAGCTGCCTGTGGGCAGGCTGTGAGGAAAATGGAGTGGGCCTCTCAGACCCAAGTAGCTGAGGAGTCCCCTGAGCCCGGCCCTGCATTTCTGACCCAGCAGGTCTGTCTGGGGCTTGAGAATGTGTATTTGCAACAAACAGATTCCCAGGCGCTGGGGTCCCCGGGGACCTGAGTGAGATACCATCTGGGCCCCTCCTGGTCAGGACACCCCAGGAACTGGTGACTGGCTGTGTCTCTCTCCACCCTCTGTCAGCTGGGCCTGAGGCCCCTCTCCACCCTCTGTCAGCTGGGCCTGAGGGCCTTGGGTGCGGGCGTGGGAGGCCTGGCGAGCGTCTGCCAGCTCCGTGCGCTGCTCTTCAGACTCAGTCCCTGATTCTGGAGCATTCTCCTGCTTGCCACCAAGTGTTCCCCCGTGAGCACTTTGAGGGACGATGTTTCGAGGTCCTATTGAATTAATGACCCCATTAATACGGCCATGTAGAGGCTCCTCAGAGCAGCCAGGAATTGTGAAAACAGAAGTGAGTTTTTAATTTTAGCAGCTTACACATCTCCCTATTGCCGCCTGGGCGGGCTGGCTGGTTAGGTGTGCGAGGATCTGGGTCAGGCTGCGGTTTCGGAGGCCAAAAGCATTGGCTGTGGAAAGTGTGCTGTTGACGTCCCCGAGCTGACCTCGGCCAGCCCTTTCTCCCCGTCCCACCTGGAACCATAAACAAACACGTGCAAAAAATCACAGCCAGATTAGTGTGTTTGCTTTTTCAGGTGGTTGGCAGTGAGCGCCAGCGGGTCTGATTTGGGTTTTGAGTCCAGTCCTGGTCTGGTAGCCGAGCGTGACGGCCTCACCTGCAGACAGTGGGAACTTATTTTTCCATCTGTGTTCACACCCTCAGGGTCTGAAACGGCCATCCAACCACCCCTCCCTCTTTGGAGTGTATTCCTGGGAACTGGTTGCTTCTGGCCGAGGTCTCAGGTGTGGTGCCAGGTTCCATTCCAGCCTCTGCACACGGGACCTCTGAGACCCTGATGGCCTCCTCCCCAGCCTGAAGATTTGGGGGGGGGGGGGGGGTGGCGCATCATGGAGCAGCTGTCCCAACTCCACTGTCTGGACGCCCTGTCCAGGGGCTGCCGGTGACCGAGGCGGCCCTCCCATGGGCAGACCAGAGGGCAGCGTCCCGCAGGGCTCCGCTCCAATACTCATCACAGAGGCTACACCTGGCTTTTTGGTGTGTTTCTTTGCCAATGGATTTCAAACTCTTTTACTTTGTGATTATTTTTGCAGAAGCTAACATTGTTGTGTTTTTAAACCACTATTTAATAATACTACAAAGGAAAGTATACAACACCTGGTTTATACAAAGTCAATAGAGAATGCAGAGACACAAAAGGGTAAAGTAGGGTTTTCTTCACTCCCTGGACTTTATTCTCATTTTCTAGAAGTAATATTTTTAGCTACTTTGTTTCTCATGTGTCCTTATAAACACATCTATGCATTTGTCACCGTGTCACTGTGTGACACATGTAGGCTATGTGAAAACCATCCCTGACATGCGCTCTACAGGCACCTCTTCCCTCCCTCCGTGTGCAATATTTAGCACGCGTGGGAGGGTGTGTGGACTGTGTGAGCGCTTTAAGGCGTGACTGTGCCCAGGGTCATGTCTGCGCCTGTGAGCACCCACCCGCAGCTGCACGCTTTCCTCTGCCCTGACCTTCAAGCCCTGCATTTCTACCCGTTTGCTCTCCTTTGTAATTCCCAGCACATGCGCGCATCCCGCGTCACCCACGCTTCCTTCTTGGCACTGACAGCGCGTGATGTTCTCAGCTGTTTTGGCAGAATGCTTGGTGACATGAACCTAGATCGCTGCAAGTTGGTTTAATTGATGTGTTTCCACTGCTGCAGTGGGAGAGAAAGGAAATGCTTTAGAGCAACCCAGCGTATTAGATTTGAGTCCTTGCGTAGAGTTAATATTTACAAGAGAAAACGAAGTGGATCGGGATGAGGGTGAATTCTGACCAGGACACTGAAGTCAGAAATGCCCACTGGTGCCCACAGCCAGTTCTTCAGCAGCTCCCAGTGAACCCAGATCCCGGTCCCCTCACCGCCTTAAGCACTGCCTCTGGGGCCAGGCCTTCATCGGCTCCTTCCTGGCTACTGCAGCGCTCCCCACCCAGCTCCGCTCCCTGCATCTCCCACCCCCACCCGGCCACGCCCCCTGCATCCCCACCCCCACCCAGCCCCAGCCCCTGCATCTCCCACCCCCACCCGGCCCCGCCCCCTGCATCTCCCACCCCCACCCAGCCATGCCCCCTGCATCTCCCACAATCCACTTCAGAGCGGCAGCCTTCCTTTAAAAATCACAGGTGATGTCACAGCTCAGCTCAGAGCTCTTCCACAGGGTCTGCCCTCACTCAGAGCACAAGTCATGGTCCTATATCACATCCAAGGTCCTTCAGAGGTTAAATAATTTGCCCGAGGTCGAACAGCTAATTGGAAATGGAGCGAAGCCCCAACCCCGGGATCAGATTTGGAGTCTGTGCTCTCACAGTTTGGCATTTCTTCTGACTCCCACCGGCCTGAGGGGGTTTGCGAGCCTCCGAGACAGGGAGCACCAAGAAGCTCGCCCCAACCACAGTGCCTCACTGGTGGGCTGAGGTTCAGGGTCGCCATCTGCAGAGCCAGCTGGGAGCGGCAAAGCCCATTGGCAGGCACTCACTCACTATTTCAGTTCCCCTCCAATGCTATCTAATAAATAGGGAATATGCAAATTGACTGCCACACCAACACAAAGGTGGCGGTGCCCACAGCCTGTGCCTTGAGCCAGGCCGAATCCCAGCAAGTTCCCCACCATGGCCTTTGCCCATCCGTGTGCATGCCAGCACAGAGAAAAAGGCAACGAAAGAGATTGGCTCATTCAGATCAACTTGTGGGCTCCCCTGGAGGGTGAAGTGTGTGGGCCAGCACTTGAGAACTATTGAATTCAGGGATTATTTCAATAATCCACTCTCCAGAAATCCAACCTTTCTGTCATCTTGAAGCCTGGCTGCCTCAGTTTGCTCTCATCGGCTCCATAATTAGAGTTTTAAAGATAATCTTTCCCCAGCATGATGAGACATGAGAGGGAACTGAACTTGTTAGAAAGACCCGACTGTTTAAACAGAGAAGAGCCGAGTGTTCTGTCGTTAGGGATGCAAGTACTAGACTCTTGGCAGGAAGTGCGACACCAACTTGCAGGGAGCTGAAGAGGAGTCGGAGGCTGTACACCAGCCCGAGATGGTGGCTCCCTGTGTGCTCCCTCCCACAGCCACCCACGGGGCTCAGCAGTGAGGAATAAGCGGTTGGGAGGACCTCCCTTAGATCTGAGTCCATCAGGGTTAATTACCCAACTTGGCTCCTCCACATCGGCTCCCAAGAGCAGCAACGCCCAGATGTGAGGAGCTCTGCTCTGGAGAGCTACCATGAGGCAGAGCAGGACAGTGGGGAGGAGTCAGCAGGATGTGGGTTCTAACGCTGACCTCGCTGGTTGGAAGTTGTGCGGTCTTGGTCAGGATATTTCTTCTCTCAAAGCCTCAGTTTCCTCCTGTGCAATACAGAAATCTAAATACTCACAAATGTACAACATTTGTGAAGGTAAAACATGCTAAAGTAAGTCAAATATCTGGCATAATATCTGGTTCATATTAAACACCCAAGAAATAATTGTTGTTCTTACTTGTTTTAATATTAGCAAGGTGGTCAGGAGACTGGACTCAGACAGTCAGGGTTGTATTAAAGCCACTTTATTTATTTATTTATTTACTTACTTATTTTAAAATATTTTTATTGATTTTAGAGAGGAAGGGAGTTAGAAATAGAAACATCAATGATGAGAGAGAATCATTGATCAGTAGCCTCCTGCACACCCCACACTGGGGATGAAACCTGCAACCAGGACATATGTCCCACACCAGGAATCAAACCGTGACCTCCTGGTTCATAGGCCAATGCTCAACCACTGAGCCATGCCAGCTGGGCAGCCACTTCATTTATTAATTGTGTGACTTTGGAGAAGTTACTAAATGTGCCTGGGCTTCACTTTGTTCATTGGTAAAATGCGGACGATATACTTACACATGAGATCATTATGGGGTTGAAGAGGTCAACATTTGTGAATGTAGCAAGAACCATGCAAGTGTTAGCTGTTGTTATTATTAGCAATAGCATTATAAGCACCATCATGCTGTCACCATCAGCATCATCATCATCACCATCATTGTCATCAACACCATCCTCATCACCACCATCACCATCACCATAATGATTAACATCATCATCACTATCACATCATCATCACCACCATTACCATCATTATCACCATCATATCACCACCAGCACCACCATCATCATCATTACCATCATCACCATCATCATTTAGGCAGTGGTTTCTCAACCTTCTGGCCCTTTAAATACAGTTCCTCATGTTATGACCCAACCATAAAATTATTTTTGTTGCTGCTTCATAACTGTCATGTTGCTACTGTTATGAATCGTAATGTAAATATCTGACATGCAGGATGGTCTTAGGCGAGCCCTGTGAAAGGGTCGTTCGACCGCTAAAGGGGTGGCGACCCACAGAACTGCTGATTTAGGGTGACCAGCAGTCCCTGTTGGCTGCAGACTTCCCGTTTCAGCGCTCCAAGTTTTGCGTCCTGGGAAAGCATTCCCTTGCACCGGAGTTGAGCCCGCCGCGGCACCATGAGGCAAGGGTCCAGTGGCTTTGGTACTCACATCCTGATCTGACAAATCAGACCACGTCATCCCAGAGTTCCTGTCACCAGGCCAGCACACACCCACATGTACCCCCGACACAAGGAGGCATAGAGTCTCCGTTCCTTCCTTGGCAGTTTCCAATAAACTTGTCTTGAGAGGAACCGGAAGAAAAGCTGTCTGCCTGAGGGAACATTGTAGCATGAAACCCTCTGCACCACCATTTGGAGGAGGCCGAACAGCTGCTGGTTTCACTCTTGCACACCAATCATTTCTAAATAGAGCGACACCACAGTCTTAATTTTCCACTCAGTGATGAAAGCAGCCACATTATTCACAATTATCCACCAGCACTTAGTCATTCACATTTACAGCAATCTCAAAGTGCTTTAATGTATATACTACGGGCGAGATTCATGGTGGGAATTACAGTATGGCAAATCATTCTTTTAAATGGTGCTTAAATCACACAAGTTTAAAATACTAATTATGTAAAATATATTCTGAATTTTTAATTTCTACCTTGTTGAACAATACTCTATTGCCAGCTTCAAAACTGGGACCACTGTACCTTCAGAAGCACTCACTCTGAGTCTGTCCGTAATGGAAACAGCTTAGTGTTTCTACAATGTCATTTTGCCCCAGTGCCCCATTAAAAAAAAAAAAGTGAATAATAGCCATCTAAAAGTCAAAATCATTACAAGATAATGAAACATGAAATTCTGTTTTGAGACAAAATCCATCTCAGAGAAGAGCTTGGGAACACTTTGATGGCCATGAAATAACTACTGCGTTAAAAGATGACACGTCAGAACTACGTCTGCTAAGGACACAGCTCCAAAAACACACTGTCATCATGGGTGGCCCTGTGTACCCACCGATGGGGAACCTGGGAGCACCTACAACCACCTCCTCCCGTTACTCCCTGGAGAAGCTGATCCACACCTCAGAACCAGGGAGACGCCGTGGCGGCCCACGGGAGCCTGGCCAGCGCCCCGGGGAACGGGCAGACGCCTCATTGGCACGCCTTCGCTCCAGAGACCCACTCCCAGGGCACCCTGAAGACGGCATGGTTTTACGAGGTGGTTCAAAGTAGCCACGACCTCAGCTCCACACCAGGCCCCGCTCACGTCCGTGGGCAGAGCGTCTCAAAGATGCTGCTCACCCAAACGTGGAGTCCATCCAGCCGGAGGAGGGGATGCTGACGGCAGAACCAGACCCGCCCCATCACTGCCGTGGGCAGCTTGCTGAGCCGAAAGGTGGGCCATCTAGGGTTAGACCTTCCAGAACGAGAGCGTGGATGGGGCAGAGCTGCAGGGAGAGAAAAGGTTGATGTCCTCTCAACGGTGAGGCACTTTAAGGCAGGACTCCACGCTCCCGAGGACGTCCTGCTGAGTTAGACTCTTCACCGCTGTCCCCACGGCATGGAGCCGAGACCTCCCCCAGGACGTGCGCCAGCGTGTAGATGGCCTGCACCCCGCAGGGCCCGGAGGGGAAGCTGGCTCACAGTCTCGCCTGCAGCCCCTCCAGAGCTTTCCTGAGCGCGTTCTTTAACAGCCTTGGGGATTCTGGTGTCATGTACTCAACCATGAGCCACAGCCCCGCTGTGCCCCATCAGCGTTCCCGTCAGCGTTGCAGCCCGCTCCCCTCAGGAGAAGATGGAACGAGGCTCTCGGGTACCTGGCCCCGTATTTTAAGCGTTTCAGTCCTTTTCTTTGGTAACACACATGTCCCCTCCCGCCCCGCGCTGACCCTCAGGTCTCACGTTTTCTGAGTCGCAGTTCGTCGTTTCTGACTCACGTCTCTTTCGGATTGTGAACACGCACAGCCTTTGCAAAGAGGCTCAGGGGGCGAGTGCTCGGTGCCCTGGCACGGTCTCCAGCACCGGGGGTGGGCGGGTGGGCACCGTCTCAGGCGCTGACCTGCCTGGCTTTTCCCTTCACAGGAACGGCCGGTTCCGATGACTCAGCAGCAGCTGGCCCTCACGCTGACTCTCAGAGGCGGCACATGTGGTCAGTCCCTCAGAGAAGTGGGGGTGGCTGGGAGGCAGGGAAGACAGTAGCAGCGAAAAGGAAGGAGGAGAAAGTATGTTTCTCCCGGGGAGAGGGGATCGCTGGTTAAAACCCACATCCACCTGCTTCCGGCTCTGGAGTGGCCACGTGATGTGTCCACACTGAGCTCAATAGCCATGTGGGGGCAGCGCTCAGGGGTCCTGCACTTCCTCCCTCTGGTGTTCACCCTTCTGTGATCAGTGCTGAGGGGACCAAAGGTCTCGGGTGGCAGGCGCCACTGTGGCCTGAGCCTGAGGCTGGTAGAGCGGGCAGGTCAGCTGAAGCCCCCACCGTGACACGCTGCCCTCACCCTGGGAGAGCCTTCCTCAGGCTCAGAATCCAGCACCAGTGGGGTGGGGGTGGGCTCAGAGCCAGGCCAGCGAGATGCCTGGCGTCCCACCTTCCTCTTGTGGGTGCTAACGAGCTCGACAGGGGAACAAAGCGTGCACCACCCACTGTTCACGCCAAGGGGCCGAGGGGAATGACCGCGCGCCTTTGCTCAGCCAGGTGTGTAGGAGCCTCGCAGGTGACTCCCTACGTGGCTCAGATGCTATCATCGTGGCAAACTGGCCCATTATTGCCATGTTCTGGTAGCTGTTGCTGGGGTAGAAGTGGCTGGGATGATTTGGCCGAATCCCTGTTCTGTGCAGCCTCATTGGCTCATTAACATGTGCCTCTTTCTAAATGGTGGGAAGTGGAGAAAGAAGCAGTGTTCTGACTGAAACGGAACTGGGAGTAATGAAGACGAATTTCTCTGCAGATTCACAGCCCCGGACAGTCAGAACCATGTTCGCTGTCACCTGGAGGGCTCGGCTCCATGGGCGGGAGTGGAGCTGGGCCCAGCAGCCGGCCGGCCCCTCACAGCCCTGCTTCCTCTTAGCTCACTTGGTGCAATCCCCGAGCTGTGTGGATGATAGGAGAACGTGGTTACCGGGCACCCGAGTTATTACAGCGGCTAAACTGGACCCCAAACAAAGGCTGTGTGTATAAATGAGTATACATGTATGAGTGTGCGTGTGCGTGAGTGAGCAAGAGTGTGGTGTGTGTTAGTGTGTGAGTGCGTGAGTGCATGTGTAAATGGGTGTGCGTGTGTGTGTTAGAGAGTGGGTGTGTCTGTGTGAGGGTGTGTGAATGAGTGTTTGTGTTTCTACTGTTACATATTCAACAGTGTGCTCCCTTCTTGGAATATTCAGCAAATTATTCACCCTGAAAACCCTGCAGCGTTTTAAAGATTATTTCATTTTTTTCCCACATGTCACAGAATTAATCAAGGTTCTAATGATTGTTCTGCAGGTGTTATTTCAAAGACAACAAATACGCCTCCCAAACCATTAAAGGTACAGACTGATGACTGTTATTTCTAAACTGAAAGAGACGAAGACTGAGGGAAATTAACGACATGGTCGTTAGGTTAGAGCTAAATTTACCCAGGCTCAAACCTGCGAGGTTCTCGCCCCTCCGTCTCTGCGAGTCTTCCTTCACTGCAGTGACGTGGGCATGTATGTACCCAGATGGCTGTAACTGTTACCGGGGGTTGGGCAGGAGGGTGAAAGACTGGTGCACAAGGGTCTGGTCAACCATATTACCGAGGAGCTAAGCGTAGAGGGCATGGGCATGACCCTGGGCTGCGAGGACGGATGGGACCCGGCTCTGCCCAGTGGGCTTGCTGGGAAGAGACAGGCATTAACTCCCCGAACACTTGCACGTGGGTGTCATCACGGGATTGGCCATGAACACACGCAGCACCGAGGCTCGGTCATATCTGGGCGAAGGCCCTCAGGGCAGCTGAGGGCTGGGCTCCTGTTTCCTTGAATCCTGTAAAGCGAGGAGAGCCCCCAATCATCTGGTCCCAGATGGACAAACATCATCCTTCCTTTTCTGAAAATCTCTCTTTACCCCAAATCATGTTCCATCATCTTAATCTCCAGCAAGTTGTGGGGGGCTCCTATTTGGGGCAAACATTTGCACATCACAGTGGTAGCTGGAGAAGACAGGGCCACCTCCAGAGAACACTCAGAAGTTTGCCTCTGCTCCACAAACAAGCCTGTCCTCTGTTCACAGTTCTCACCTGGCGGGGTTCTGCCCCACGGGGCCCAGCGATGTTTGACAGAGTCTGGACGCCTTTGGTTCTCATAACTGGAGGGAGGTGGCCCTGGCATCCAGAGGGGAGAGCAGGGATGCTGCACAGCACTCTACAGTGCCCAGGACAGCGATAATGCCCAGGACAGCGACAGCGCCCAGGACAGCCACAGCCCCCAGGACAGCCACAGCCCCCAGGACAGAGACAGCCCCCAGGACAGCGACAGCGCCAGGGAAAACAACAGCCCCCAGGACAGAGAAAGCCCCCAGGAGAGAGACAGAGCCCAGGACAGAGACAGCCCCCAGGAGAGACACAGCCCCCAGGACAGAGACAGCCCCTAGGACAGAGACAGAGCCCAGGACAGAGACAGAACCCAGGACAGAGACAGAGCCCAGGACAGAGACAGCCCCCAGGACAGAGACAGCCCCCAGAACAGAGACAGAGCCCCGGACAGAGAATTGTCTGGGAGAAATTTTCATATCCTGCCTTTGCTCTGGTCCTCCCTGGACCACAAGTCCCTGTGGGTGACCCAGGGGTAGCATGGGTCATGCTGCGGGCTCCACTCTGCCCTGGAGCTGGTGGGTCAGTGAGTTTCTGTCCTTCCACTTACTTGCTGTGCAGCTGATAAATTCCCTAGCCCCAGTTTCCTCCTCTGGAAAATAGCAAGGCCTGTCCTGCCACCTGATATACAGCAGGTGCTCACAAATGTTAGCCATTATTTACCCTGGAAGAAGTTCCCAGCTTCCAAAGTTATATCCCAATTTGTGTTATGTTTCCTTTGAAGAGACAAACAAAAGGAACATATCTCCTCAAATTAGATTCAGTTCAGGGTGGCTCAGAGGCGGTACCAAGGGCTCCATTCCTTCCCTTGCTCCATCTCAGCCCTTGGATTTGTCCCCAGGTCCTGGTGCTATCAGACACCTGCACATCAGGGCACCGCTAGTGAACTCAGCCCCCACCCTCGTCCAGGTGCCCCTGGCTACTTGTTTCTGTTCCCACGTGGAACCCTTTGCTACCTTGCTGCCAACCCAAGCTCTCATGGGGATCTACCTCTGAGTGAAGGGAGACCCTTCATCATGGCTGCAGTGCTACTCTATCACAGTCCCCCATTGGGTATTCATGTGTGCAGCAAATATAGGGTGCTGAGGATGGAGAGGAAAGTCAGGCAGACCTGGACTCTGCCCTCTCATGGACCAAGCAGCCAAAAGAAACCCATTTGTCCAGTGAAACAATTGCAGTTTTGGAGAGAGCCCAGTGCTCAAGACAGGCTGCAGAGGGGGAAGGTGTGTGGGTGTGGTTCTCAGCATCACCTGGACTCACTGTCTCACCCTAAGATGGACCTAATGACACCTGTGCTGGAGCTAGTCATGGGGTGGAGAGAGCATTGTGTGGAGTAGCTGGCCCGAGCCTGGCACAGAGTAAGTGCTCAGAAAAGCAGAGACACTCCTGGTGCATCCACCTTCTCGCACTGTATGACCACCCGTCCTTATGTCTGCCGGCCACTTTGGTCAGGCATAGGCTTCATGGGTGTGCAGTTTCTCTCCCATGACTGATGTAAGGATAGTGGCTCAGTTCTAAAGTGGCACTCGTGTGTCAGGAGGCAGTGAGCTCTCCACAGGGCTGCCTGATGGGGCAGTGGGTAGCTTTCTAGAGAGAGAGGAAGGGAGCAGGGGAGGGGGAAGATGGAAAACAAGATAAATGAGAGGCAGATGCCTGCAGTGAGTGCATGCCAGATACACCTCCCATGCCTCCCTGCCTGGTCTCTAGACCCCATGCTCCAGGACCCCATGCTGTGAGTGCATACCAGAGGGACCCTTGTGCTGACTGTGCATGCCAGAGGGACCTAGGGCGCCACCCTGCTGCAGACATCAGGATCACACAGTGAATTGCATGTCAGAGGGCTCTGGAACCTCACAGGGATTCTCACACCAGAGGAACTGTGAATGCACCCCCACTGACCCTGAGCATCTGCAGTGGAAGACAAGGAACAGAAGATATTGCAACTCAGAACAGAGACAATAAAGGCATGAGACTTAAGGCAGACCCAGCCTCTGGGCTAAGGAGTCCTGGACCATTGGACCACTAGGGGCTTCAACCTCTTAGACTTCAATCAGGTTGCCCAGAGCCAGGAAGAGATAGATACTCACATTACATAGAAACAAATACAAAGTGACTACAAAAATGGGGACACAAAGAAACAATCCCCAAAGGAAAGAAAAGGAGGGTTGCCAGAAAGCAACTAAATGAAATGGAGGCAAGCGATTTATCAGAGAAAGAATTCAAGGTAATTGTTATAAGGATGCTCTAACATCTGGATGGAAATTCACCAACATGTATAAGAATCAAGAGGAAATGAAGAATGACATAGCTGCAATAAAGAACACAATGGAAGGTTTCAGCAGTAGACTAGAAGAAGCTGAGGACCAAATCAGCAAGTTAGAAGACAGTAAAACACACCCAATATGAACAGCAATTGGAGAAAAATAATGTAAAAGCAGGAGGAGAGTTAAGGGAGCTTTGGGGTAACATGAAATGAAGCACCATCTGCATCATAGGTGTGCCAGAAAGACAAGAAGCTGAGCAAGGAATAGAAAACCTGTTTGAAGAAATAATGACAGAAAACTTCCCTGACTTAGGGAAGAAAAGTCATACAAACACAGAGAGTCCCAAACAAGATGAACCCAAAAAGACCCACACCAAGACACATCATAAATATAATAGCAAATATTAATGACAAAGAGAGAATCATAAAGGCTGTGAGAGAGAGACAGAGAGTTGCCTATGAGGGATCTTCCATTAGACTATCAAACTATTTCTAACAAAAACACCTCAGGCCAGAAGAGAATGGAATGAAGTATACAAAGTAATGAAAAGCAAGGGGGTGAATCCAAGAATACTCTATCCAGCAAGCCTAGCTTCACAGACAAAAAACAGGCTAAGGGAGTTTATCACCACCAAACCAGCAATGCAAGAAATCCTAAAGGGACTGGTGTAAGATGAAGGAATAGAAAGAGAGGGAGAGACACAGACATAAAGAATAAAAAATGGCAACAAACAAGGACCTATCAATAATAACCTTAATCATAAATGAATCAACTGCTCCAATCAAAAGACATAGGGTGGCTGAATGGATAAGAAAACATGACCCATATCTATGGTGTCTGCAAAAGACCCACCTCAGAACAAAGGACTCAAATGTACTGAAAAAGAAGGGATGGAAACAAAAATTTTCAGGCAAATGGAAATGAAAAAAAAGCTGGGATAGCAATACTCATATCTGACAAAATAAAGCTCAAATTGAAGGCCAAAACAAAGATAAGAAAAGCCACTTCATAATACTAAAGGGATTGATACAACAAGAGGATATAACTTTGGTAAATATATATGTACTCAATACAGGAGCACCCAAATACATAAAAAACAAACTTCTGAAAGATATCAAGAGAGAGATCAACAGCAATACAATCATAGTTGGGGATTTTAATACTCTATTGACATCACTGGATAAATCTTCCAGACAAAAAATCAAGAAGGAAATAACAATCCTAAATGACTCACTAGATAAAATGGAACTAATTGAAATCTTCAAAACATTTTTCCTGAAAGCTATGGAATATACATTCTTCTCAAGTGCGCATAGAACATTTTCAAAGGACACAGGCAAAGTCTACAAATTTAAGAAGATTGAAATCATATAAAGTATCTTCTCAGATTACAATGACACAAAATTAGAAATCAATTAGAATAAAAACAATCAAACACATGGAGGCTAAATAGCACCCTATTAAACAATGAATGGGTTACCAAAGAGATCAAAGAAGAAATAAAAAACATCATGGAAACAAATGATAATGAAAACACAACAATCCAAAATCCATGGAACACAGTAAAAGCAATCGTGAGAGGGAAGTTCATAGCACTACAGGCCTAATTCAAAACACAAGAAAAACTGATAATAAATTGTCTAACCCTACAACTTAAAGAATTAGAAAGAGAGCAACAAGAAAAGCCCAGAGTAAGTAGTAGAAAGGAAATAATAAAGATCAAGTGTAAATAAATGGCATAGAGGGGAAAAAAAAACCATCAGTAGAACCAGGAGCTGGTTCTTTGATAGGATAAACAAGATTGGTGAACCTGTAGCCAGGCTCACCAAGAAACAAAGAGAGAGGACCCAAATAAACAAAATCAGAAATGAAAGAGGTGAACCGACCCCACAGAAATACAAAGAGTTGTAAAAAAAACACTACAAACAGCTCTATTCCTACAAACTGGACAAGCTAAATGAAATGGACATATTTCTAGAGAAATACAATCTTCCAAAACCAAATCAGGAAAAGTCAGGAAACCTGAATAGGCTGATAACTACTGAAAAAAAATGCCAAACCAGTTTGGCTCAGTGGATAGAGCGTCGGCCTGCGAACTGAAGGGTCCCAGGTTCGATTCCGGTCAAGGGCATGTACCTTGGTTGCGGGCAGGCACATCCCCGGTGGGAGGTGTGCAGGAGGCAGCTGGTCGATGTTTCTCTCTCATTGATGTTTCTAACTCTCTATCCCTCTCCCTTCCTCTCTGTAAAAAATCAATAAAATATATATATATAAAAATTGAAGCAGTGATAAAATAAAAAAATAATAGCAAACAAAAGCCCTGGTCCAGATGGCTTCACAGGGGAGTTTTACCAAACATTCAAAGAACAACTAACACCTACCCTCCTCAGACTATTCCAAAAAATTCAAGAGGAAAGAACACTTTCAAACTCTTTCTATGAAGCCAGCATTACCCTAATGCCAAAACCAGACAAAGACATTACAAAGAAAGAATTACAGGCCAATATCCCTGATGAAAATAGATGCTAAAATCCTCAACAAAACATTATTAGCAAATTGCATCCAGCAATATATTAAAAAGATCATACACCATGACCAAGTGGGATTTATTCCAGAATACATGATACATCAAGTTTGAAAGACAAAAATCTTGCATAACCAACAAATGACAAATGCTGGCAAGGATGTAGAGAAAAGGGAACCCTCGTGCACTGCTGGTGGGAATGCATACTGATGCAGCCATTGTGGAAAACAGTATGGAGTTTCCTCAAAAAATTAAATATGGAACTGCCATTTGATCCAGTGATCCCACTTCTAGGAATATATTCCAAGAAATCAGAAACACTGATCAGAAAGACTATGTGTACCTCTATGTTCATAGCAGCACAATTTACTATAGCTAAGATTTGGAAACAGCCTAAGTGCCCATCACCAGATGAGTGGATTAGAAAACAGTGGTACATCTACACAATGGAATACTATGCTTCTGTAAAAAAGAAAGAACTCTTACCATTTGCAACAGCATAGGTGGACCTGGAGAGCATTATGCTAAGCGAAATAAGCCAGTTAGAGAAGGATAAGTATCACATGACCTCACTCATTTGTGGAATACAATGAACAACATGAACTGATGAACCAAAATAGATCCAGAGACATACAGGCAATGCACAGACCATCAAACCTCAGAGGGAAGGCAGGGGAAGGTGAGTTGGGGTGGGGTGGGGGGTAAGAGATCAACCAAAGAAGTTGTACCCATATATGCAAACCAATGGACACAGACTATAGGACGATGAAGGCCTGGGTGGGGGGGTGGGGTGGGCTGGGAAAGGTCAATGGGGGGGAAGGGAACACATGTAAAAGTTTCAACAGTAAAAAATTAAAAATTAAAAAAAAGTAAGCCACGGCGGTTCGGAGCCATAAACTTTCCTTCACGGGCCTTTCACACTGTGGGCCATTCAGGCTGCCTGTCGCCTGTACACACAGTACTTGCTGCCCAGGGCTCGCCTCGGGAACTTAGCTCTCCCACGGACTTCCACCGGGCAAAGGGGTGAGGTAGCCTTTCCAGGGGCCACAGGGAATGTCCCCACAAAAGGAAGAGGCCCCCGGCAGAGCAGCCATAAACCCAGCCACGCCTGCTCTCCTGCTGGTGTGTTCAGCCCAAGACAAGCTCTCTGTGCTCCCAGCAGAACACACCGGGTCCCTGGAGCCTCCGTGTGAGCTCTGACCCCTGCCTCCCACCCAAACACACGTATCAAAAACACGACAGCCTTTACCCTGAAGCAGAGGCGTGTTTTCCTCTTGACGTCCATGGCACTGGGCACGCGGGAGTGGCAAGGACTGATGCCACACCAGTGTGTGCTGGCTGCACCCCCTCCCCCGCCACGACCCTGAGCGTGGATATCATGGGGACCAGAACTTGCCTCCTGCCACCGCAGGCCCTGAACAAGGGCTGGGCACTCAGCTTCCGGTGCCAGGCTCTGGGGCGATGGTTCCTGCTGCCACATGCTGGGCTCGCTCAAAGTAGAATCGAGTATTAGCTAAAGGGCCAGCAGCTTGTTGTGTGCAAAATAGGTGAGATATACAGCAGGCAGGTCCACGCAGAATCCAGGAAGCAAATGCCATGCTGAGGGCTGTGCCCTTTCAGACTCCACGTCCCTGACACCCCTCAGCCCTCCCCCGGCAGAGCTGCCTCCAGGACCCGCCACCTGTGATCACCTGCCTGCAGACCAGGACCCAGGCCAGTGGAGCTCTCTCGGAGCTCCCTGTCTAGAAGGGGCGTATTTAGTCATCAGGACCTTTCAGGGCCAAGAACACCATGGAGGCAGAAATGAGGCCCCGCCCCAACCCACCCCTGCAGTCAGACCACGTCACTCATCTGCCCCAAAGCCCTCCACCGACTGCCCATTGTACTCACAGCAAAACAGATTCTTCCACCAGCCCGAAAGGTCCCTTGCTGTCACCCACAGCACCCTCTTCCTCTCCATCCTCTCCCTTCCACTTCAGGTCCCTCTCCCTCTGCTGCCCTGCCACACGCCTCCACTCACTCAGAGCACAGTCCTGGGGCCTCCTGCCTCAGGGCCTTGGCGCCTGCTGGGATGTGTTTCTCAGACGGTTCCTTTCCCTCCGCTTCTTCCGGCCTCACCTGAGCAGCCACTGCTCCTGGGAGCCTCCCGGGCACTCGTTCTGAGTGGCACTCAATGTCTGTTTCCCTTTTGCTATCCCCATCCTTGCAGACATCCAACCTCCATTGCTTTTGCACACGTCACTACTAGACTGCATGCTGCGGAGGGTCCAGGCTGCTTGCTCACCTGTGGGTCTTCAGGCCCAGTGATGGCCTGGGACCGAGCTGGTCAGTGTGTAAGGAAGGAGCGAGGGAAACTCTGGTCTCTCCATGTGTACAGGCTGCGAGTGTGTGGCACAGCCCTGTCCACAAGCCCTGCCTCCTGCCTCCTCTCTTCTGTGTCAAAAAGACTCAGCTCTCTCCCTTCTGACCGGCCCCCTGCCCTGGCTCTGCCTTCCTGCGAGGCTCCTCTCGTCCTCTCTTCCAGACTTCTTCCAGGAGCTCATCCCTCTGCCCTCTCCTCCCACCAGTGCCCCCTAAACTTCCATAGCATGTTTCATCAGGAGACACTGTGCTCCTCTGGAAATTGAGCGCTGGCCCAGGAAGCTGGAGAAGAAGTCCTTGCAGATGAGGCTCATGGGGCTCTGCTGGCTATTGTGTGTCATAGACTCTGATGTCCCCTCCATTTATAAGGGACATTTGTGCTGGGAATAAAGTGCTAAGTTGATGTTCCCCTAGTACTTAAAGATGTCACCCCTTTTTCTGCTGGCTTAGTTTCTGGTGTTTTCTCTCATTGTCTTTTCCTCTTTTTCTTTGTGTGAAATGTTACTTTCCTATGGTAAAGTGTACGATTTTCTCTTTATCACTTGTTTTCAGCAATGATGTGGTCTAATGTGCTTTGGTGTGGTCTCATTATTATTTCTCCTTGGTATTTTTTTAGTTTCTTTAATATGTCACACTGGGAATGTTTATTAATTTATTAAAATATTTTAAGCTACTTCCCACCCTCTCGCACTGCACAGACGCGGACTGCGCAGTGGGGCCTGTTGAAATGACCCCACGGGACCCGAAGCCGCTTCCACTTCAGCCTTTTTCTCTCAGCGCCACGTGTTCTGCTGGTGCCCAGCTTGTCCTGAGCTTTGATTTCATTGATCTTTTTTATGTGATGTGTAGTCTTTTAACCCCTCCTTTTTATTTCTATTTTTGGCTTTAGTTTTTTCATTTTTCATTTCTAGTTCTATTTGGGCCTCATTACATTTTCTTTTTTTCTTTATCAAGCTTATTTCCCATTTTACATCTTAAGCATATTAATAAGACATAAAATAGTGGGTTTTTTCCTCCATGGTTTTTGTCAACTAAAGTCATCATATCTATAATTTGTGGGTCTTTCTATTAATTGATACTTTATTATTTCGGGTGATATTTTTATGCTTCTACGCCTCTCTAGCAATTTTCAGTTGGATCTAAAACTTATACAGTTTTTTATAATTGGGTGATTGGAGTTTGCTCTGGCATGAAGTGACGTGGATGGCGGATTGGTTCGATTCTTTTCTGACTTTTATTTAAATTCTGTTATGGCGGGTCTTGAGCAGCCTATGCTTGAATGCCTCGCAGACTCTGCCCAGTGCCCTGGCTGGCGCTAATGGATCCTCCCTGCCTGATGGTAGGTCCAGGAACCCCCACCTCTGCTCCTGGCACTTCTGTCACCGCTGGCCTTGTAGTTCCAGCTCATAGCTGGCGGTTCCATACTCAGCCAAAGCCGGCCACCTCTGCAGTCCCCCTCTCCCTGCCCTTCGAGGGTGCTGCCAGGCGAGTCCAGTGGCCTCAGCCTCCGCATATCCTCTCAGTCTCCTGTCAGAGTGGCTGCCAACTCCAGGTCCTTCCCTCACCCTCTGCGCTGGTGCGACCACAGGTTCGCTTCCCGTGTGTTCCTGGCCCAGCATCCTCAGCTCTGCCCCGTGTGTGGCCGGGTGGCTGAAACCCCTGTTCCGGGAACCTTCCCAGGGTTCCATCTGTTTAGGTCAGAGTCGCACTTACCGCACCAGTTCACTTTCATTACATGTAATGATCTTTTACGCCTCAAAGCAATCTGTAAGGTAAGTTGAGTTTATTCTGTTTAACAGATGAGGAAGCCAAGAGCGTTTCCATCCATTCCACACGATGCTGCTCGCCGTGGGAGGGGAGGATGCCTGGTGGCCTTTTGAGCAGAATGCTGTCCCCGCAGGTCACCCTTGAGCTCCTTCCTCGCGAGTGCCTGTGGGCACGCGGGGACCGCTGGCCTGAGGCCTTCTTTCCTGAGGTCAGTCAGGAGTGGCACCCAGCACTCAGCCCTGTTTCGGTGGGAGTCTCCTCTCTTCCTTCCCCTGTCACCTCCTATACCTTGGACTTCCAGAGGGTATTGCACCCTTAATAAGCCAGCCAGTTGATTCATTTGAGAAGGTGACTTAGTTATACTTTAATGACAAACATGGTGAAGTCTCATTGTTTTTAGATTGGAGAGCCTTCCTCCCCCCTGCAATCGCCTTGACTGTCTGAGGAAAAAGGAGTCACTTTTACTTTTAATGCCAAAGCATGAATTTGCAGAAAAGTATAAATGAAGACAGTTTCCTGAACCCACATGGTCAGGACTAAAAGCTCTTTCTTGCTGGGCTCAGAAATAAGGGCACAATGGCCAGTCCCTTCTCTGTCCTTGGGTTGATCCCCTTGGATCTTGGGTTCAACCCTTACGCTGGGGTCATGGGCTCACTGATTGACGCTCTAGCAAGACTGCCCACAAGTGTCACATGCAGTGCTCTTACCCAAAGGAGAGGGGCGGGTGCTCGGCCGATGGAAACGCAAAGGGCGCAGCACGGACAAATACTAGGACCAGACAGATGTAACAGTTTGAACACCCCTCTGCCCTCCCTACTGGTCACCGGGTAAAGTATGGAGAGAGTGCGACTCAGTTGAAACTTATATCAAAGTTGTTGGTTTTCCCATCTTCTCATCTTCAGTAAGTGTGTTTGCAAAGAGTTGTTTAGGATGTGAAAGAATGCTATATTCATAATATTTCTATTTTGTGGCTCTTTCTGGTTAATTTCTTCATACAAATAGTGTGAACCTTGAAACCTTGATTAATTAAAGAAATGTTAGATGCAAGGCTTAGCAAAGACAGACTTGCGTGTCAGCAGGACATGTATGATGTGCTGTTATGCAGTAGGTGTGTGTGCTGATAGCTTGCTAGTAATTATCCAGTCCCTGCTAAGAAGTATCTTAACCTTCAACTTGTGAGCATTTTTATGGCACATAATTTGAACTGTAATAACACATTCATTTTTATGGGACTTGGAAATATTTTGTTAAAGTTATATTTATGACATTTTAACATCACCCCACGTGAAGGTTCCTAAAGCAATTTTCCTACAAAATGCATTTTAATCTGAACAAAAGGTCCTCAGGTAGCACACAGTATGGCATGTGGGTCTCTGGGCTCTCAGAATGCACTTGGCCTTTGCTTTATTTAGTTTTAGATGTCAATTCCTCTGGCATCGCCAAATATACACCATAAATAATGTGTGCTTCCACTAGGGAACCCCAACACTTTAAGTCTCAGGCATTCTAACCAGGATTCTGCCCACAGTTGTCTGTGTTCACTCCAGTTTCTTCTCTACCCCAGACCACAAGAGAACAAGAAAATAGGTGCAAATATCATTTTTAATCTTTTTATAAAGTCAAAGAAAATGCGCAGTAATTTTTTCTTTGTCGAATGCATTTCTTTGTATAAAGTACACTTTTCTACACGTTAAACTCCTGAGGACAGGAAGCCCTTTCTCCCCACTGCTGTGTCCCAGCATCTAAGACAATATCCAGCTGCTGGTAGCTGTTCACTGAAATGTTTAAAATGCATGCTTATGGCCACCGCATCCTACCCCAACAATTACCTTAAAATCCTAGAATGGGATGGTAGTGATGGCCTTAGCAATATTTTCAGCCTAGTTTTGTTTACAATAAAATAATGGGCATGTGATACAAAGACTTGGGTTGATTTGTTATATCTAAGGCTACGACATTAATGATATCCTAGTGTACATGTCTAGCAGCTATCCATTTAGTCAGTCCTCCCTGTATGCATAAGGTAATGCAAATTACCTGAAGACAACTAGAAATGATGATTTGCTTTGCAAAATGGTATGTAAGAGGCTTCCTTTAAGAGGAATGTGCCTTAATCCAGGCCCGGCATCAAGCTACAGATGTGACCCTGGGTGGCTTTGGGATGACCCCCAACCCCTTGAGGGGCCCCGAAGGAGAGCTGCCTCGATGAGCTGGGTCAGACTCCAAACGCAGGATTGCTCTTGTGCTCCACGGACTGGGTGGTGGTTTGCCATGTAGCAACAGATGACTGGAATGAAACTGGAAACAGGAATGGGGCTTCCATGGAAAACCAAGCACATGACACCCACCGAACAAACACTCCGTGGTTAGATGGCATCTGCCTGGGTTTTCTGTGCTGTGAGGGTTTGATTACTCAATCTCCTTTGTCACAATTCAGATTTTCCATTTCTTCCAGATTCAGTCTGGATAGATTGTATGTTTCCAGACATTCATCCACTTCATTTAAATTATCCAATTTGTGGGCATATAATTGTGAATGGTAGTCTCTTATGATCCTGTATTTCTATGGTACGGTTGTATCATCTTTTTCATTTATAACTAGAGGCCCAGTGCACAGATTCGTGCACGGGGTGCGGGGGTCCCTTGGCATGGCCTGCAGGGATTGGGCTGAAACCAGCAGTCCAACACCGCCTGCTGCTCCTGCCTGGCGTTCCTGCTCATCCCAACCTCACTGCACCTGCCCCAGGTTCACGCCCAGTCAGTCCCAACCAGGAGAGGCTCTCGCTGCCGCAGCAGCACTCACCAGCTGTGAGCCCTGTGTCTGGCACCCCTCAGTCAGCTGAGCAGCTCTCCCACTGTGGGAGCACACTGACCACCAAGGGGGCAGCTCCTGCATTGAGTGTCTGCCCCCTGGTGGTCAGTGCACATCATAGCGACCAGTTGACCGGCCGTTCAGTCGCTTAGGCTTTTATATGTAGAGATTATTCATTTGAGACCTCGCTCTTGTATTCTTGGTGAGTCTAACTAAAGTTCTGTCCATTTTGTTTGTCTTTTCAAAAAACAAGCTTGTACTTTTTGTGACCTTTCCCATTGTCTTTCTGCTCTCTGTTTCTTTTATGATCTCACCTTCATGATTTTCTGCTTTGCAGGTGAATTCTACCAAACACTTAAAGAATGAATGCCAATCTTTCCAAACTCTTCCTCCAAAAATGAGGAGTAGGGAACACTTCCAAATTCACTTTATGAAACCAGCATTTCCCTCATATCAAAGCCAGATAAGGGCACATTATGAGAAAAGGAAATTACAGGCCAATATATTTGATCAAAATAGATGCAAGAGTCCTCCTGTGAGCAGAAGGTAGCGGAGTGAACTTTGAGGCTTGGTGAGAACTGTGGGCACAGCTGTCCTGGCTCTCTCCGAGGTGACTCCCTCTTGGAACCAGCTGCTGTCACAGAGGCCTGGGCTGTGCAGAGCCCAAGGGTACATGTCCCAGCAAAGAGCCTTTGCCATGGTTCTGGTCGAGGACCAGCATCCACTGTGACCTGTCAGCGAGGAAGCTTCACTCCACCCCAGCTGGCGTGACTGGAGCCACCGAGAAACCCCAGATGTCTGCCACGCAGCTGGCTCCCACCAACCCAGAAGCAGGGGAAATAAGAATAGCAGTAGGATGCAGTGGAGTATTGTGCACACTAAGTTAGGGCTGGTTTGTCATGCAAACAACCAGTGACCTTGGATGGGGAGTGGAGACCTGAGGACCATGGGGAAGGTGGGGACCACAAGGTGTGTGTTCCTGCGCTCCTGGGGCCATGTGTCCTGTCAGAGACGAGTGAGTGGGAAGTGCAGATCTCAGTGAACGTGGCCCTCCACACTGTCCACCAGCCCACCCAGTGCCCAATCCCTCGCCCCCTGTCCACGGGTCTTGGCTCAGGGGAGTTCTGGCCTTCCCCTATTGCACCAGCCTTGGATAAGCCTTCCTTGCCTGTTCAACTCTGGGCATTTTTTTTTTTATGCACCACTCTACTTTCAGTTATTTATATTTTCCTTTATTTATATTTCCCTTTATTCTTGGTTTGAACTACCACGTGGGAGACCCATTCGCTGCTTGCAGGAATTAGACTCCAGGTTTAGAGGCTGCTCATTCCACTCAGCACGTGGCTGTGATTGGGTGGGAGACAGGCCCCTCTTCCAGAGCAGCATCATCGGTGTCTTCAGGGCACTCGGCAGGGCTGGGTGGTATCAGAGAGTGTCCCAGGAGGCCCATGTCCAGACCCCAAGGGCTCCTAAAAAGTCATCTCTCATTGAGACCCCACCTCTGTTCTCAACACCTCATGTCTGAACATAACCGACAGATGTTTTTCTTGGTTATTCCCGTGGAAGAAGAGATGGCACAGGTGACCTGTGCCCAGTGATGCCCGGGGCTGGACTCACTCAGCACGCAAGCCCTGCCAGCCTTCCTCAGCCACGGCTCCTCCTTGGCTGCTGCCCTCCAGCCTTTCTTCTCTCATCCCTGGCTTATCAGTAGTGCTTCCCCCAGAGATTAGAACTGCAGCCTGCACCCACCTCTGCCCTCCTTCTGCCCTTCCTCTGTCCTCCCCTTACCCTCCCTCTGCCCTACTGCTGCCCTCTCCTGCCCTCCCCCTGCCCTCCCCTTCCCTCCCCCTGCCCTCCCACTGCCTTCCTGCTGCCCTCCCCCTGCCCTCCCACTGCCTTCCTGCTGCCCTCCCCCTGCCCTCCCACTGCCTTCCTGCTGCCCTCCCCCTGCCCTCCCACTGCCTTCCCCCTGCCCTCCCCCTGCCCTCCCGCTGCCCGCCACACCCACACGGGGAAGGGCCCTGAGTGCTTGCCCCATGCTCACTTGTGTGGAGTTGACTGCAAATATATTTACACTTTTAACTTATGGCCGCATTTGCCACAAGCTGACAATGTCCTGTTTGCTTGAGGACGTTGGGGTTGGAGGAAGTACCTCTGAGACAGACCCATTGTGAGCCTTTCTGCTACATCACAGCTTCCCTCTACAAGACTATATTGACTCTTACTCCAGTTTATACAGGTGGATCTGGGAGTGGCTTCCTATGAATGGGAGTGACTTCCTATGAATGGAATTGGCTTCCTATGAATGGGAGTGGCTTCCTACGAATGGGAGTAACTTCCTATAAATGGGAGTGGCTTCCTATGAATGGGAGTAACTTCCTATGAATGGGAGTAACTTCCTATAAATGGGAGTGGCTTCCTATGAATGGGAGTGGCTTCCTATGAATGGGAGTGGCTTCCTATGAATGGGAGTAACTTCCTATGAATGGGAGTAACTTCCTATAAATGGGAGTGGCTTCCTATGAATGGGAGTGGCTTCCTATGAATGGGAGTGGCTTCCTATGAATGGGAGAAGAAATAACTATAGTCTAGGTATCCTGCTCATGCGTTAGGCAGTTTGGCAATCTTTGCATGTGTGTCTCCTAGGTAATACTCACAGAAGCTCCCTGAGAGGTAGAATCCTATGCTGGGCTATGATTGACAGCCACACTAAAGCTTCAGCAGCTGAGTATCTCAGGGAAGACCATGCCGGAGGGAGCTTAGATTTGAACGAGGTCTGTCTGATGTAGAGCAAGGCCAGTAGTCTCATGAGAAGAGCAGACTTCCATAGATTCTTGGGGCAATGCTCTTCTCGCAGGCTACATTGTCTCTTACTTCACTTTTAAGAAAGAACATCAATGCAATATTATTCAGCAATAAAACAAAAAGTGCTGATAAAATGCTACAGTGTGGAAGAACCTTGAAAACATCACACTAAGTGAAAGAAGCCATGTGCAAAAGGTCACATATAGGGTGTCCCCCCAAAAATGTATAAACACTGAATATTAATTCCAATGGGTTAAATCTGAAAAGAAAGAAACATCAGTTGTGCTACCAGCTCTTAAGTGTGTATACATTTCTTGGAACAGCCTGTGTGTATGACTTAATTGATCTAAAATATCGGGAGCAGGCAAATCGATAGAGACAGGAAGCAGAGGGGTTGCCAGGGCTGAGTGAGGCGAGTGGGCTGAGTGCTTCATGGGCACAGGTGTCCTGTCGGGGTGAAGGGAATGTTTTGGATCTAGACAGAGGTAATGGTTGCACAACGTAGTAAGTGTACTAAATACCACTGAATTGTACACCTTAAATGCTTAATTTTATTTATGTGACTCTTACTTCAGTAGAAAACAAATAAATTTAAAAATCAGGTCCCTTCCTAGCCCGACCACCAGGGGGAATGAGGGTGGCTCTTGCCCTGCCCAGGGCTGCACCGTGCTCATCACCTGTGACTCTGTCCTGTGAGATTTCCACACTGCCAGCTGCTGACTTTGACTTGCAGCCTGAGGGTGAGCCTCTTGCTGCAAAAGAGGGTCCTTCAGGTGGGCGTCCAGGGCTCCACATGGCTGTTACCATCCCCAGAATAGACAGCTGTTGAGAGCTCAGGTTCAGCCCGAGGGAGACAGAACCGGTTTGGATCCTGTGGAGACCTTGCCGGGCTGTGCGGCCCCTCCCAGCTGCCCCACGTCTCCGTTTCCTGTCTGTGGTGGGGCTGAGAGGGTCTTCCCTCAGGGTGTCCTGGGTGTCCCGTCTGTGCTCTGTGAGGGCACCGCAGCGTTGTTGAGGAAGCTGATGGCTGTGGTGGGCTGACTCGCCAGGCAGGCGCAGTACTCCAGCAGGGCAGCAGGAAGAAGCAAATGGCCTTGAAGGACCCTTCCAAACAGCTCACAATGACCTCTGTCCTCCGGGCACCTGGGTGACCCCAGTTCAGAAGATGGGCCCCCATGGCAGGTCTGAGAGTGTCCAGTGGTTCCTTCTGGCCATGCCCAGGGGCCCAGGCCGGGAGCTGGCACACAGGGCGCTTGGGAAGCACTTCCAGCCCACGGGCCTCGAGGTCTCCGTGCCCCTGGATAATCATAGGCACACACGTGGCTGTAGGAACCATGGCAACCGCAGCCCCTTCCCTGAAGGACTCAAGTGTCTGGTGCTAGATGCCTCCACCTGGGAACAAAGTGCCCTCCGCCCAGGGCCGGTTACCTGCCACCTGGCCTTTCCTCTCCGAAGCTCTGAAGCTCCAAGCGGGGACCACGGCCGCTGCAGAAGGGAGGCTGCCCCATCAAGGCTGTGTGACACGGAGGTGGCAGCGCCACTCTCCGCCTGGAAGATACTCAGACAAGCTCTCCAGGGTGCTCTCTGCAGCCTGTGCTGGAGAAGGAACAGCTCCCTGCGCTCTTACAGGCGACACCAAGGGACCATCCACCCAGAAACAGCCTCTCAGAATTGCCCGCGGGAGGACGGGCACTCGCTGACTCCGGGACCCTGTGGTCCGCTCTGCCCTGAGCAAACTGAAGCACTAAGGACATGGGGCTCCCAGCCCTGTCTTTCACCAGCAGCACAATGGAATTCACTGAACTTGCAGCCCTGCTGTTCTCCACTGGAGAAGCTGGGCTGGGGCGGCGGCCTGTGGTGCCAAAGCATCGATGTGGCCTGGCCACGCTCCCCTTAGATCCAGCTGCTGCAGCGCCTGCAGGCTCAGCTCAGCCCCTCTTCTGAGCTGGGGGGCAGCTGCTCCTGACTGGGAGGTCACAGAGGGGGGTTTGGGGGCCCAGGGAATGTTCTCTTTCTCAGTCTCGGTTCTGGGAATGAGGGTGCATTCGGTTGGAGAGAAAGCAGTATTCTATACAGTTTTCATCTCATAAATAAAATTTTAAAAGTGGCTTCCTGCCCTGGCCCATGTGGCTAAATGGTTAGAGCGTTGGCCCTTGCAACCCAGGGTTGCAGGCTCGATCTGGCCCCAGTTGGGCCCGTGGGGATGCCAACCAATCCATGTGTCTCTGTCATAGCAATGTTTCTCTCTCTCTCTCTCTCTCTCTCTCTCCCGCCCCCCGCCCCCATCTCCATCCCTCCCTCCACTCTCTCTAAAAATCAATGGGAAAATATCCTTGGGGAGGATTAACAACAACAAAAGGGGACTCCTGCACTGAACAGGGCACGCGTTGCTGCGTTAGTGCTGCCTCTACCCTGAGCCACGGGCTAGGCCCCCTCAGGCGAGGGCCTGAGCCCAGGAGGCTCTAGGGCAGTGGTTCTCAGCCTTCCTAATGCCACGACCCTTTAATACAGTTCCTCATGTTGTGGTGACCCCCAACCATAAAATTACTTTTGTTGCTACTTCATAACTGTAATTTTGCTACCGTTATGAATCGTAATGTAAATATCTGATATGCAGGATGCATTTTCATTGTTACAAATTGAACATAATTAAAGCATAGTGATTAATCACAAAAACAATATGTAATTATATATGTGTTTTCCGATGGTCTTAGGCGACCCCTGTGAAAGGGTCATTTGACCCCCAAAGGGATCGAGGCCCACAGGTTGAGAACCGCTGCTCTAGGGAAAGGCTGCATTGGGCATCAGAGGACTCTGGGATGACGAAGAGAAAACCGGGCGAGGTGGGTGGACCCTGGGGAGGTTTCATACAGAGGGAATCGACGTATCGCAGCTCAGACCCAAGAGACATGAAGCATCCGGAAAGCTGAAAATGCCGCGCAAGCTTGCATGTTATTGACGTGGGCCCAGGCCCCAAGGCTCCTGTGAAACACTGCGGCCCGCGTGCACCGCGTTGTGCGATCGATCTCGAATGCCCTGTCTTCTCCGTGTCTCCACCTGACCTGTGCCGGCCCCCACTCCCTCCCACTCCCTCGTGGTCAGGCTTCCCAGCCGTTTCTGTGTCCTCTCTGCAACAGCCGTTGGCCTGAGTTCTCGCCTTGGTCCCTGGCCTTGGCTTCCTGAGCCCGCTCTGACCACTTCCCCGGCCCTCCGTTCCCTGGCATTTCTGTTCCCACCGGTTCCTGCTGTGGGACTGCTGGTCTACCTGGGTGATGCCAGAACCCCAGGCCCTGCCCTGCTCTGTCCACGCTTCCCTTGCCAGAGCTGCCTCCTCCCACTGCCTGGCAGGCAGTGGGCACCTCCAGAGAATGTCCCTCAGGGAGAAGCCAGCCTGTGGAACCCACCCTTCTTTCCTTGCTCCGTTTTCACCGACAGCAGAGGAGGAGAGTTATTGTCTGCCACGTTGGGAAAAAAGAATCTCACCAACAATTAACAGCGAAACGACTAGCGTGTAAAAATGTCCTCTCCCCAGGATTCCAAATGCACAATAAACAGCAACACTTTCTGGTGCAGCAAAGCTCAAAGCTAGAGTCCTCTCTCCTCTAGAAGAGGCTGCGTGAGCCGCGTCCTAAAGCCACAGATTTAAGGTACAAGGAGATGATGATTTCTTCATTGTTTAACCAGTCGGTAAAGGGCTACTTCACAGGACATCTTCCTCTGGCAGGGCCTGTGGTGCTGCTGTCCTCATGGGTGTCGGGGCCTGAACCTGAGCCTGGCCGACCGGGAGCAGACACGTGTACCACGGGCGGCCCTCGCCACAGGTGTGCGGAGCCTGTGGCTGTGGGAAACTGAGGACGAGCAATGGCTTCAGGGAACATGAGCAGACAGGCCTCGGCTTTGGAAACGAACGCACCTGAAAGATCACCTTTTATTGGAGAACATACATAAAGTTGGCCTCTTTTCAAAAACATGGCCAGGAAACAGTGACCTTTCCCACGCTGTCGTGAGCTGTCATTTTAGGAGAACATCATAAATGCCACCAGATACTGTGGAATAGAAAACACAGGATTCAACAAATTAAACTTTGTAACCCACGCCAGACACCCAGACAGGACCTATGGATACAGTCTCCGTGATTGTAATATTTTTTTCCATCAAGAACTTGACATTCAGAATATTCAAGAAATATGACTGCCCTTTCCAACTTCAAATTTCAATTTATTTCCCTGTGATGCTGTGTTAATGTCATGCACCAGAAATGGGTTTCCATAAACTAAAATCTCTTACTTGACCCCTGCTATAAAAATTCAGCTCAAATCCCATTAAAAGAATGAAATGTTGGGTTAGGTTTGATGCACTAATAGCTCTTTGCATGCAGAATTCTAGCAGCTAAAATCTATTCGGTGCGATGTTTCCATCAACGGCTGTGTTCATGGGCATGTACTAGTGAGCTAATAAGCTACAGGAGCTAGAAATTGAATGAGGCTCAAAATTTAAGGAAATTGTGGAATACCGAGGAGAACAGGCTTACATACATATTGGGAAAATGCTCAAATGTAAATGGTTTGTAGGCCAGTTTTCGGTGCTAGAATCTGTCCTTGTTCCTGCTCAGATGGGGGCACACAGGTCTATACTGGTTTTCCTGTTTGTTTATGAGTGAGGCCCCCGCCCCCCTGACTATTTTTAAGCCAAGGGTGGTTATCTACTTTTAAATTCTCTTATTTGTTTCTTTTCACACCCACTTCCTAAGCTTCCAACACCGCGGAGAGAAGGGAGGGCATGGCCGGTGAGCCACCTCAGGGCTGGGAGCCCAGGGTGTCAACCGCCAACCGCAGTGAGAGCGTCTGTCTCCAATGGCAGGGCAAAGGGTGTCCCTGGCACTCGGTACTCAGAGAGCTGTCACCTCAAAATATCAAGTAAAGTTAACCATTTACTATTCAAGGGAATGACCTGTCATGTCGGCCAGTAACAAGAGCGAAAGGATGCTTCTGAAAGGAGTGGGTGCCGATCTTGCGAATCTACTTCCTTGTCTTCCATGAGCACGAGTGGTTTCATTTTAGTCCAAGTCCTGCCAAACCAAGAGGGTCTGGTCAGAAATGACACTTCTGTTGAACATGGAGTCAGTCCTTGAATAGTCAGTCCTTCTTTTAATTGATCTCTTTTTAGATTTCACTTGAGCACTTTTCTTGTTTTCAAGATGTTCAGAAGATGAGATAGTATAGACAGGTGTCTAACCCTGTGGCCTGAGGACAGTCACAAAAGGAGAGGGGCTGGCCACGTGCGGATCTTCTCGGAGACATGCCACCTGTGAGGGGCGAGGGCACAACAGGTCTGGGGAGGTGTCCATCTCTCTGGGAAGGACAAGGGAGAGAAGGCCCAGGGGGAAGGACCTGGGAGGTCAGGCGAGCTTCAGAGAGACCTAGCAAAGGCAGCTTCCAGGCCGCTCCTCTAGTGTGTTAAGATGTTTCACTCTCAAGCACCCAGTGACCAGACCCTCTTCCGTGTCGCCCAGCCTCGGTGTCCCTTCCCCATCCAGCCGGCCCCCTCCTCCTGCTCGATGCTCTCTAACTCCTTCTCCACGTGGCAATCAGAGATGCAGACTCACCCAGTCCTTCCCCATGGAACCTTCAAGGACTTCCCACTACCTGTGGGGTGAGCCCAGACTTGTGAACCTGGTGCCCACGGCCCTTCACACTCCGGCCCCAACCTCCTTCTGGCTTCCCCTTTGAATACCCAAGAGCTCGGCCATGATCAGTACGTCCCTCCCCTCTGTCTATTCCTGTCTCTAGTACCCTCTCTCTGTCTGTGTCTCTGTCTCTCTATTTCTGTCTCTGTCTCCTGATTCCTCTTTCTTCTCCGGGCTTGCTCCGGTGCCCTCTGCCTAGAATACTGTTCTCTCCCTCCTTGCCTGGCTGCCTCCTATGCACCCACTAGGCATCAGATTCCGTGTTGCTTCCTCTGGGAAGCTTCCCCTGACCCTCTTGGAGACCGTCAGAATAGCTCTCCTACGTTATTACACTCACTTACCTGCCGCCTTTGTTGAACTGTACCCCAGAAGTCTGTAAACCACGGACTTTGAGCCACATCCCTTGCACTGCCTGGCTCTGCAGGGAAGCTGCGCAGGCGCACAGCCATGCCCGTTCACTCTGCATGGTCTGGGGCTGCTTTGGCGCCATGAGGGCACGTGGCAGAATCGAGCAGTGGTAACAGAGGCACACGGCTCACAAGCCCTAAAATATGTACCATCTGACCACTAACAGGACAAGTTTGCTGACCGCTGCTAAACACAGCTAGGTCAGAGGCCCTGGACTGCTTCCTTGTCAGCACTGGGGTGGCATCTTATGGTGGCACCCACTGGACATTTGTGAATGAACGGACGAATGAATGTCGAGTCCACAGGCAGAGAAGCTCAGCCATGAAAGAAGGATGAGAGACAATGGCTCACCTCTGCAGAAGATTTGATAGATGAAAGAACAGTGAGCATTGGCGCTCTCATTGCAGCTGTTGCTGACGCTACTTCTACCAGCCATCACATGTTGACTAATGGCTGCATGCCACATGTGGTTCTAATGGATTCAGATGGCACCCGGCCAGTGTGGCCCAGTGGTTGACTGTGATCCATGAAACAAGAGGTCCCTGGATTGATTCCTGGTCAGGGCACATGCCTGGGTTATAGGCTCAATGTCCAGTAGGGGGCGTGCTGGAGGCAGCTGATTCATCTCCCCTTGATGTTTATCTCTCTCTCTCTTCCTCTCAATCTAAAATCAATAAAAACATTTTAAAAAATGATAGTCAGCTGGCTTCTCTCACTTAGTCCTCAACAATCCAGTAGGGTAGGTCTTATTGTCATGCCAATTTTACAGAGAAATAATAGTCTAGGAAAGTTCCCAGGACTCCACAGCTCCGATGTGATCCATTGGGAGACCACGTCTTCAATCCTATGCCTCCCATGCACTAGCTCATTTGCCTGTTCGGGAATTGTGTCTCAGGGGCATTTCATGTGGATGGGAGGCATGTCTTCTATTTGAGCAATGGTTCAGGTGTCTAGGTGAATGGTTGTTTTTAAAGAAAGTCAGGCTTCTGTAACGAAGTTGAATTTCCCATAAATTCTGTTGTAGCTGCAGGTGTAAGATACGTTTTCAAAATAGTTATATTTAAACTGAAAAAAGTGAATCCAAGACTTTGACCCTTAAGAATAAATTTTCTAGAATCAGGAACTGCATGGGAAGGACTGATAACAATCACCACAACCAAACACCAATTTCAACGACAACAGCCACTTCCATCAGAAGCAAAGCTGAGAGGCATTGAACAGCTCAGCACCCTGAGGTGCTCCCTTGTGTGTCGAGCCCCTGAGGGGGCCATTGTGCCCAGGTATCAGGGCCACACGGCTTCACTGGGTTAGGAAGAGCACAGGTGTTCCAGCAGAGGGTCTGTGGTGCTTCCGTGGGATGCTACACTTGGGATAAGATGCCGATGGTGGGAAGATTAGAGTGTGATTTTGGCCTTCTTATAGTACTAACCTCTCCAAGTTGGAATTGCATTTTAATTTATTTACATCCAATACTTAACATTATAAGTGATTTATATTTGTGGGCCTTTTTTGTTTAATGAGTTACTAAGTGTATCAGTTAATAATGCAGATATTGTAATCAAAGAAAACATGATAATTTCAAGAGAAACATCAAAAGTGCTTTATTCAAAGTAATGTCCATCGCTAGCTATACATTTCCCCCATCTTTCAGGTAATTTGTGGATACCATCCCAATAGAACTTTTCTTGTTTGGAGGCAAACCATTCAGAAACCCAATTTTCCACTTCTTCGTATGTTTTGAAGTGCTGCTCAGAAAGTGCATGTGCCATCGATTGGAACAAGTGGTCATCTGAAGGAGCAAGGTCTGGTGAATACAACGGGTGGGTTAATACTTCCCAGGCAAGATCTTTTAACGTGTCTTTAACTGGTTTTGAAGTGTGTGATGGTGCGTCATCATGAAGCAAAATTACTTTGCCGTGTCTTCTGGCCCATTCTGGTCATTTCACGATCAAAGTGTGGTTCAAATTGATTATTTGTTGTCAGTAGTGATCAGTATTAACAGTTTCACCTGGTTTTAGAGGCTCATAATACACTACACCTTCCTGATCCCACCAAACGCAGAGCATTGTCTTCTTTCCGAAGTGATTTGGCCTTGCAGTCAATGTTGATGGTGGACTTGGATCAACCATGATTTTGTGCATTTGGGATTCTCAAAATAAATCCACTTTTCGTTGCCAGTCATAATTTGATGCAAAAAAGACTTTCTTCTGTGCCATTGAAGCAACATTTTACTGATCACTTTTGGGTTTTCCATTTGTCTTTCGTTCAGTTGATGTGGCACCCATCTTCCTTTCTTTAAAATCTTTCCCATTGCTTGTAAATGTTTGGAAATAGTTTGCTGAGCAACATTTAATCTTTCTGCAAGTTGTTTTTGAATTTGATATGCATCTTCATCCAATAATGCTTGTAATTGTTGGTCTTCAAACTTTTTCAGTTGACCTGGACATTCTTTGTCTTTCACATCGAAATCATCACTTTTAAAGCATTTATACCAGAGTTCACAAGTATCTTGAAATGGAGCATGTTCACCATGAGCTTCCTGAAGTAATCAGCAGCACTTTTCTTCAAAATAAAGTAATGAATTAAAACTTTCCATGAATGCTCTTTTTTTGGCACCAAATTTGACATTTTTAAGTGTAAAAATATCTATGATGTTAACAACTTCAGAAAATTTGACATATGAAGTTTTGAAGCTTGCTGTCAATACAACACAATAGCATACATATCAAATCGCATATATATCAACATATGTGTAACTCCGTCTATTGAAAAAAATCTGCATTAACTGGTACACCTAGAATTGATCCTAAAACAGGAGAGGACTTGAACATACAATGAAAAGTCAGAGAAATCTATTATTTCTAAAATTTAATGAATTAATTGGAAAAAGCAATATGAATTAACTAGGAAGCAGCTTGTTTGTTTGAGTGAAGATGTTGTCTATCAAAACAGCAAAATGATATGGGCTTAGCCAAGGTTGGAAGAGATTGAATTGAACATTTGTGTTAAAATCTTCAATCTATTTCTTGATATGGTTCTGTTAAAAGTTTGACTACTTGAATTATTAATCTAAAACCTACAAACAAACAAATAAACAGAAGAAGCCCAGGACCACAGAGTTCTACTTGTGAATTCTAACAAACACTTAAGGAAGAATCAACACCAATCTTTCTCAAACTCTCCTAAAAAATAGAAAAGAAAGGAGTACTTCTTAACTTATCTAGCATTATTCATTATTCACGGTCAAAGACATAAAAAGAAAATAAAAATACATACCAATATATCTTATAAATAAAGATACAAAAATCCTCATCAAAACATCAGCAAATCAAAGCCCACAGCATATGAAAGGTGTATGCTCCATGATCCAGCGGGATGCATTTCAGGAAGGCAAGGATGGTTCAACATTCCAACATCCATCAGTGTGACACACCACATTAATAAAATAAAAGAATAAAGAAGACCCATAGTCATATCAATAGATGCAGAATAAAAATTGATGAAATCCAGCATCCTTTCAAGGTAAAATCAAACCAAATGAGATATAAAGGGAACTTTCCCAACATGATAAGCAGCATTTATGAAAAAGCCCACAGCTGATAACATCACATTTAATGATGAAAGACTGAAAGTTCATCCTAAGATTAAGAACAAAACAAGAATACTCACTTTCACTATTTTCAGCAATTAGGCAAGAAAAAGAAATTAAGAGACATCCAAATTAGAGAAAAAAAATTAAAATTATTTCTATTTATAGATGATGTAATCAGTGGTATTTCTATCACTAGCAATGAACTATCTGAGAAAGAAGTTCAGAAAATAATTCCAATTACATTATTATCAGAAACTAGAGGACCAGTGCATAAAATTCATGCACTTGGGGGGGGGGGGTGTCCTCAGCCTGGCCTGTGCCCTCTCACAGTCCAGGAGCCCTCGGGGGAAGTCTGACTGATGGCTTAGGCCCACTCCCTGACATCGCTGCTGCGCTAGCCAGAACCTGGCTTCTGGCTGAGTGGTGCTCTCCCTGTGTGAGCGCACTGACCACCAGGGGGAAGCTCCTGCATTGAGCATCTGCCCCCTGGTGGTCAGTGCACATCATAGTAACTGGTCATTGTGCTGTTTGGTCGATTTGCATATTAGCCTTTTATTATATAGGATAATAAAATATGTAGGAATAAATTTGACCAAGGAGATGTAATACTTATATATTGAAAACTACAAAATATTCTTGGAAAAACTTAAAGAAGATCTAAATCTATAGCGAGATACCCTATGTTCATGAGATGGAAGACTTAATATTGTTAAGATGGCAATTCCATATTCATTTTAATTTCTATCAAAATCCCAATGGCTTTTTGTAAAAATAGAAAAGCAGAATCTATAATTCAGAAGAAAAGTCAAGAGACATAAACAGCCAACTCTATCTTGAAGTGCAAAGACAAAGTTGGAGAACATCTCATTTCAGAACTTACTATAATACCACAGTAACCCAAACAGTGTGGCACTGGCATAATCTAGACACACATAGACACTCAGGTCCATGGGATAGGAGTGAGGGTGCTGGGAAACCATGCATCGATGGGTAATTTATGTTCAGTGAGAGTCCTGAGACCATTCAATGGGCAAAGAATAGCCTTTGCAACAAGCGGTGCTGGGACAACAGGACATCCAGATACAAAAGAATGAGGGTTGATCTCTACCTCACATCATATGCAAACATTAACTCAAAATGGTTCAGAGACCTAGTTCTAGGAGATAAAACATCACTGAAAGCAATAAAAGAGGATCTACAGAAATAGAAAGACATCTGGTGTTCATGAGATGGAAGGCTTAGTATTGTTAAGATAGATCATTCCACTCAGAAGAAAACATGGGTAACTTTTCATAACCATCGATTGGGCAATGATTTTTTTTAGATGTGACACCAAAAGCAGGAGCAAGAAAACAATAAAATAGATAATATTTTTCTGCATCAAAGAACACTATTCAGAGTGAAAAGATAATCCAAAGAATGGAGAATATTCACAAATCACGCCCCCCAATAAGGGTCTGGTACCCGGAGCCCTGACAACTCAACCAGCAAAACACTTGAAGCCCAATTAAACATGGGAAGGAGCTGGATGGACGTTGGTCCAGAGAAGAGAGACAGATGGCCAACAGCACAGGAAGAGATGCTCCACATCAGCTCTCATGTGGGAAACGCACCAGAACCTGGTGACACCCCACTGTACACCCAGGGGGGTGGGGAGGAGTACTTCCTGGGCGGGGATTTCCATTCGGAGACACGGAAAGCTGCAAGCTGTATAGAAGCGATGGTGGCACAGCAGCGTGAAGGTGCGTAATGCCACTGTGTGGTAACTTTAAAACTGCTAAAATGCCAATTGTACCATATGTGTGTTTTACCACAATAAAACACTTAACTGTTACTGTCCATTTCCACAGCAATAACATAAGTCTACTATGCATCTTGCTAATTTTACAACATTTTAAATATTTTTTTTTCTGATTAGAAAAGCCTCACTTCTTTATAATTGAGGCTTTTGGATGCACAGAAGCGCTGAAGGAAAAACACAGGTGCCTGTATTCTGGCTGAGGTTGTTGGCGTGGGTCCACCCCGCCTTTTCCATCCTGACAGGCGGGTGTGTGCACACAGGAGTAGCTGCTGTTTTCATTTTTTGAGAGTTGATGTGCAGGACAGAATGTTTTGTAATTACCTCCCCTCATCCTATATCATGAGCATTTTCCCATTGTCATCCCATCTCCGCCCACATCCCGCTAAATGGCTGGGGAGTGTTCCATCTCACCGCTGCTAGATCATTTATTTAGCCAATTTCTGTTGTTGGATGGCTGTTCACAGTTCAGAGTTGGAGGACACTGTGGTGTGGACATTACCGCATCCAGCTTCTCTTTCCCAAGCTTGATAGCTGCAAGCCTGAAACACGTGGCACCCAAAACCAATCGCTTCAGGTGTGCAGAGTGGAGCCTCTGGCCGCCAAGCTCGCTCTGAGAGCTGGTGAATGTTCTACAAGGCGTGTGGGCGCCGCCCGCGCAGGAGGCCTGCCTGCAGGGCCCTGGAGACGCCATTGGCTGCGCTGGCAGATAGGATGTGGGCCAGGAAGAGTGACATTCCCCGGTAGCCTCAGGGACAGGGAGCTGCTCCTTGCCTGGGCTGCAGACAAACGCTTCCCCAGAGCCACGCTGCCCTCAAGCACACGCCCACCTGAGGGGAGTCCACGCAACGGGCATCAGGCGCAGCATCTGCCACCGCCCAGTGCTCCCTGCCCACCGGGCCGGGCATCCCAGCGGCTGTGTCAGGCACGGTCTCTGCTAATCTTAAAAACAGCCCCAGGAGGCCACCACTATACCATCATGTCTGGTGGAGGACAGGCTCCACCAGGACAGGCTCCACCAGGACAGGCTCAGAGAGGCCGAGAGGCCGAGAGGCTCGCCAAGTCACACAGCAGCACAGGAGGCAGGACCCTGGCCAAGATATCTGACCTCAGACCTATCTTGTGAATGAAGGTGGGACTTGTCACATTCTTTAAAAAATAACTAAAGATAGTGGGGAAAAAGGACCCATCTGCCCACCCCCTCCCGCCAGCAGCCCGACCTCTGGCAGCCAGACCAGACGGACTGTCCCCACTGCTGGTCTCAGCCACGCAGCCTGGGGAGCTGGTGCTTTTATTCCCTGTAACTGCTCTTGGTCTAAAGCTTATCCCGATCCATTTACTCCCCCAATACCTGTTTGCCTCTCCCCTGGAGTACGGCCCTCGCCTTCTCCTCTTCTTCCTACTCCGGTTGGTCCTCAGATTGGAAATGCCGCTGAGCCCGTGGTTTCCCTGCCCACGGCCCACTCCACAGGCCTGACCGAAACGCCCTCCTCCTCGCCCGAGCCTCTCGTTGCTTTCACATGTTAGGAGCAGGTGTGCGTGTGAGTGCAGGTCAGTGTGTGTGTGACTGTGAGTGTCAGCGTCTGTGAGTGTGTCTGTGAGTGTGAGTGTGTGTGTCAGTGTGTGACTGTGTCAGTGTCTGTGAGTGAGTGTGAGTGTGTGTGTCAGTATGTGTGAGTATGAGTGTGTGAGAGTGTGAGTGAGTGTGAGTGTGTGTGAGTGAGTGTGTGTGTGTGCGTGTGAGTGCAGGTCAGTTTGTGTTTGACTGTGTGAGTGTCAGCGTCTGTGAGTGTGTCTGTGAGTGTGAGTGTGTGTGTCAGTATGTGTGAGTGTGAGTGTGTGTGTGAGAGTGTGTGTCAGTGTGTGTGAGTGTGAGTGTGTGTGTCAGTATGTGTGAGTGTGAGTGTGTGTGTGAGAGTGTGTGTCAGTGTGTGTGAGTGTGAGTGTGTGTGTCAGTGTGTGTGTCAGTGTGAGTGAGTGTGTGTGTGTGTGTGAAAGTATGTGTGAGTGTGTATGTATGTGTGAGTGTCAGTGTGTGTGAGTGTGTATGCATGTGTACATGCATGAAGCATCCTGGTTGCTCAGATACAAATGATGAAATGACCGGCTTGTGGTTGTGAAATCTCTTTTTAAAAACTACCCAGCTTTCTTTTCTTAGCTCCCCAGCCCACAGCCTGCGGGTGCAAAAACCCCAGCAGGGTCTCTACTCTGCAGGGCGCCTCCCAGGAGAGGGTGCAGCCTTGCCAGGGGTAGGCACTCATTTGCATGTACTTAGCATATTGATTGCTCATTTCCAGTCCAAATGCCCAACACTCTGCCTCCAGGTCACCTCTCAGCCTCCAGATCAGGTGGGGTTTTTCCACCTCAAACTCAGCATAATATGGGGGCTCCCCCTTGAGGTGGGGTGTCCCTGCAGGCCATGGCGGGTTCCCCGGACCAAGGACAGCTTCTGTGTTGTTTTAGAAGATACAGTCATTAGCTCAGGAAAGCCCCCGGGCTCAGTCAGCTCCAGCTGCTGATAATGTGCCTCAGCCTTGGCAGCTTAAACAACAGAAAGTTGTTTGTCAACGTTCAGGGCTTGGTTTCTAGCTCAAGGCGCCTCCGTCCTGGCTTGGGGGTGGCCTTCTTCAGCTTGTCCTCCATGGCCTCTGTGTGTGCCACCCTGGCGCCACTTCCTCTTCCTGTGAGGACAGCAGTCTCACTGGATTGGGGCTCCGCTCATAGGACCTCATTTAACCGACTTAATTACACCCCCTATGGGCTCTGTGTCCCAATACAGTGACCCTGGGGATCGGGCCCCAACCTCGGTGCTCTGATGGGTGGGGCCCAATCTGGGTCACGATACTGCCCCATCATTTAAAGGCCCGGATGCATGGTTGTCCCTGGCCAGGTAGCGCTAAATGAGCTTCCTTTTCTCTCTCCGGTGGGAAGGATGAGCTGCAGACCAAGAAGGAACGTGACCACGACTGAAAGGCTGAAGCGCACATGACGAGACCAGCATGGCCCCTAACCTCAGTGCTTAAACTACGTCTTGAGACTGAGCTATGTGGTCTGGACCAAAATCCCCCCGCCTGTTACCCAGCGGGGCAGAGGCAGAGGTGAGACGTCCCCTAAGATCCCATTCAGGTCCCCATTTTCCTTCCCCCTGTTCTCAGGGACGGGGGCGAGGCGTGGGGGCGCGCTCACCCTGAGCCCTCTCCTTAGGAGCTCTGCCTGGGCCTCTCGGGGGCAGGTGAGCGCTTCCGGGCCATGGACCGGCCCACGCTGTGCCCACTCGGTGGCCTGCTTGTTCAGTGTCTGTGCGCCTGCCCCAGCCTTCCCCGGGGCCGTGTGCTGGGTAACAGGCGGGGGGATTTTGGTCCAGACCACGCAGCTCAGTCTCAAGACGTAGTTTAAGCACTGAGGTTAGGGGCCATGCTGGTCTCGTCATGTGCGCTTCAGCCTTTCAGCAGTGGTCACGTTCCTTCTGCGCTTTGCAAGCGGGAGGCTGGGTGTGGGGCGCTTGTGGAGGTGACAGGGGAGGCTGCAGGGTGCGAGGGCTCCTCTCCTCAGGGGCTGTGCTGCTGCCCCGTCACCCGCTATCTCCTGCTGCCGCCTGCCTGGCCATGCTCTCCAGGCGCTCCAGCGCCCAGGCCTCCTGCAGTGCTGGCTGCTGTGCCCTCAGGAGCCAGTCTCCTTCTCCAAGAGGCTCTGGCTGGAGTCTTGTTCTCAATCCTACAGGAGGGGCGATGCGCTAGGGACAGGGCACCTTTCCCCAATCCCTCAGTCTGTCAACATGAGAAACGTTCAAACCTGTGACGAGTTTTTGTGAGTTTATTTGAGCCAAACTGGACAATGGCCGGGAAGCAGAACCTCCACGTGGTGAGACCTTGCTCTGGAGCACGGCGCTCTGCACCTTGTTCATACGTGACAATCAAGGAGGGACGTGGGCGGGTCACAGGGAATCCATTGGTGAAGGATGAGGGAGGGGAGAAAGCCAAGAGAGACACCTCGGATTGGATAAAAAGGAAAAGGATGGACACATGCTTCTGTTACACAGGTGGGTGCAGGATGGTTAACACTCAACAATGAACTCAATGACAACGGGGGGTTTGTGGTCCCCACAGAGTGGTGCCTGTGTGTTGAGGGGTCCAGAAAAAGGGAAATGACTTTGACTTTTCAGTGATATGTTGTCTTAGATGCAAAAAGACAATGGGCTCAGTTAAGGTAAAGATTGACCTTGTCAGGGAAGATTCCTAGAGCAGGACTTCCCACCATGACTTTTTAGTTTAAAAAGTTTTCATTTCAGACCATCCTGTGGTGACTTTAGGTCTCAGTGTTTGCAAGGCTGCCACGCAGGCCTCCCCTGAGCTGCCAGCTTAGCTTGTGGCCCCTTTGCCCACAGTCACAGTTCCTTCTTGACCAAGCGAGGCCGTGATTGGCGGCTCTGCGGCAAGGGGCTGATGAGGCTTCCTGGCTTCCTGGCGGAGTGAAAACACTCAACTCCAAGTCCACAGTATTTGCCGCTGCCCTGGACTCCGGGCCTCCTTGGAGCTCACAGCCTTTTGAAGTAGCTCCGCTGACTCGAACCAGGGAGATTAAAAGCTTTAAAAGCTGAATGTCATCCCCTGTTGCCTTCTTCTTGGGGATTGGGGAAGGCAGACCCTTAGCCCTTAGCTCAAGGCATCTGCTCAGCGACTGGAACATGAGCGACTCAGGGAGGCTTTGGGGGGTGAGCACATCTCCTCTCAGGTGTGAGGGGAACCAGCAAGCGGGGCCCAGCTCTGCTCCCCTCCCTGCAGGGCCCCCGCAGGCCCAGGCCACAGTCTGCAGCACCTCTCCAGGAATTTAGCAGGAAGGCAGCAACCACAGGATGGTTAAAACAGAGAAGAGAGAGAGAGAGGACAGGGGGAGAGGAAGGAATAGAGAGAGGATGGGAGAGGGAGGGGGAGAGAAAGAGAGAGAGAAGGAGAGAGAGAGAAGAAGGGGAGGGGAGAGAGAGGGAGAGGGAAGGAGGAAGGGGAAGAGAGGGAGGAAGGGAGAGGCAGGCAGGGCAGGAGGGAGGGGGGAATGTTCCTGCCCAGGAGCACAGTAGTGATTTAGCGCTCTCCTGGGCCTCCTCCCTCCTCCCTGCTGCGAGGAGCCTCCTCATCTTATCACTTTTTGCGATGCAGAAGCACCAGTTCCTCTCATCTCCAGGCTCAGGAGCCAAAGTATTTAATTTGGATGTAACGGCCTGCGGGCTGATTCCTGCAGAAGGCAATTGAAGCGCAGATCGAGAGGCAGGCTAGGCCGCAGGTCCTGGGAGGTCTGCAGGTTGCAGGGGTCCTGTTTCCAGCGCGGAGCCTCTGAGTGGGGCTCCTTCATTTGCAAGGTAATTATCCAATTAGTTAATGCTCCTTCCCGAGCTGAGTCTGGGCTCTCATAATGGATTCTATTCCTTTTGAAGGGTGTTTTTCCACAGAACTTAGCACAGTTTTGAACATGAATCAGGATGACAACAAAACACATCTAATGCAATCAATAGAACTTCTCCAGGGCAGATTGCAGAAGAATTAGCACAAAGCAAGTAAGTCATCCCCCAGGGGCGTCCTGCCTTTCTGAGCAGGTCTCATAGGAGGCGCTGTAGTGGACAGTGCTTAGCTGGAGGCTCGCAGATGGACTTAGGGTCTGTGCAGTCTTGGGATGGGACTCCAAGGCCAGTGGTGTGTGCATTTCTTAGGGAAACAGACCCTTGTTTGTTCATCAGATTCTTTACAGACTCTTAGGCAGCATGAGAAGTTCAGAGGAGTCTGGGATGGATTAAAGACCACAGGAGGACAAATGTCCCCAGGCCTTGGGACTTGCAGATGCAAAGCCCCATCATGTATGAGATGAAGGGGACACTGGTTCCCAGGGGCAGGCCTGCTGGACATACTAGACTATGGATAAGAGCTCTGGCCCCTGAGGCAGTGCTGTATCTGAGCCTGATTCTGCCAGGCTGTGTGATCTTGGGCAAGTTCCTCAACCTCTCTGTGCCTCAGCTTCTTTATCTGCAAAACGGAGTCCTGCACAGACTGGCACCCAGAGAAGACAGCGAAGCTGCCTGCTGCTCCCGACACTGCTGAGGCGGCAGCTGCTCTCACTCCGTCCTGGGCACTGCCAGTTCCTGCTTTTGTTAAGGGACAGTGCAGCCTGTGGCTGTTGTGGCAGAATGCACGGGAGGACAATCAGCCAGCCTCTGAGGGAAGCAAGTTTAACCTTTATTTTGCAGATCTGCTAGTCCAGGAAAATTCTGGATCCAAAGTCTGAACTGAACTCCTGGGCAGCCCCTGAGGGTCCCCGAAGCTCCACTCAAGTCAGCTGTGGCGGGGCCCTGGGAGTAGGCTCTGCAGCTCTGCCTAAGTCAGTCACAGTGGGGAAGTAAGAGGACAGTTTTAACCAGACACTGAACTAGGTTGCGAGCCTTCCCCACCCCCCACCCCCATTTTCCTTTTCATGGCAACATGCTTGGCACAAGTGAGCAGAGCAGGTATTCAAGGAATGTTAATCCAGGTGCACTTTTCTCTCATGGAGCACAGCCTCTCACTGAGAGAGCCATTGCGGAGACCTGGGCCCAGGTGTGGACGAAGGGGCCACAAGCTGACCTGACCAGCTCAGGGAAGGCCTGCATGGTAGTCTTGCAAACTGTAAGACCTAAAAGTGACCACAAAGGATGGTCTGAAATTAAAACTTTAACTAAAAGCAATTATGGTGGGTAGTTACTTCCTAGGCTGGTATCTTCACTGACAAGGTCAACCTATACCTTAATTGAGCCTGTTGTCGTTTTGCACCTACCGTAACATATGGTTGAAATGTCAGGGTAACTTGTAACTTCCCTTTTTCTGGACCCTTCAGGGAACAACCAAATGCGCCTGGGCACCAGGACAGAGACCACAAATTTCTTCATTGTTACTGTTATCATGTTAATGGTTGACTGTTAACTATCCTGCACCCACCTAAGTAAAAGAAGTATGTGTTTATTATTTTACTCCTTATCCAATCCCAGAGGTCCCTCCCCTCCCCCCCTTTGCTTTCCCCCGCCTCCCTAATCTGTCACCAGTGGATTTCATGTAATCCACTTACATCTCCTCCTTTGATTGTAATGTATAAAACAAAGTGAAAAACCACCATTCTCTTGAGCATCATCTTAATTCGTTGAGATTCTGCTTCTCAGCAATTGTCAACAGGTTTGGCTCAAATAAACTCACAAAAATTCTTTACAGGTTTGAATGTTTTTATGGTAACACAGGTTTCATCTGCTGAAGTCGGGGCTCCATCCATTCCCTCCCTCTGCTGGGCGGATGTTTCTCCGTGTTTTCATTGTCTTCTCTGTGGAGAGAAATTGTGTGGCCTGCTGCTGATTTTGCTTCCCAAAATGCAGCTGGAGATTTTATTCGAGATAAACTACCACGTGAATAAAGATAGATACTATAGTTTAATCTGGGAACATTCCATTCAGAACCTTTTTTTTTTTTTTCAAGTCAGCGTCATGGTACTATCATTCTGTTAACATAGGAAACTTGGTTGTGCCCTGAGGGGTCCGGAAAAGGGGAAGTTATAAGTTACCCTGACATTTCAACCACATGTTATCATAGTTGCAAAAAGACAATAAGCTCAGTTAAGGTAAAGATTGACCTCTGTCAGGGAAGAACCTAACAATCCATAGCCTAGGACATAACTACCGGCCATAAGCTGCTTTTAGTTAAAGTTAATTTCAGTCCACCCTTGTGGTTACTTTAGGTCTCTGAGTTTGCAAGGCCACCAAGCAGGCCTTCCCTGAACTAGTCAGTGTGGACAAAAGGGGCCACATGCTAACCTGACTAGCTCAGAGGAGGCCTGCATGGTGGTCTTGCAAACACAGAGACCTAAAGTAACCACAAAGGATGGTCTGAATTTAAACTTTAACTAAAAGCAGTTATGGTGGGTAGTCACCTCCTAGGCTAGTATCTTCACTGTCAAGGTAAACCTTTACCTTAACTGAACCTATCTGTCTTTTTTCACTTATGATAACACTAGAGGCCCGGTGTACGAAATTCGTGTACTCAGGGTGGTGGTGGGGCGGGGGGGGTCCCCCAGCCTGGCCTGTGTCCTCTCACAGTGCAGGAGCCCTGTGATTGATTGCCCCAAAGAGGTAGGCCCCACCCAACCACCCAGGGCTCCTCAATGTATTGCCCCAAAGAGGTAGGCTGGAGCTGGGGGTCCCACCTCCATGCCGCATGGGGCCATGGCACCCCCAGGCCTGGCTGTGCAGTGAGGCCTGGGGGCCGTGCATGCAGCATCAAGTCCCCGCCCACCTGCTTGCACCTGCTGGGCACGCAGCCTCCTGGTGACTGCATGAGGGCATCACGGCGTGAGGGCATGATGACCACCTAGGCTATTATTAGTATAGATACCCTTGAAATGTCTGGGTAACTTGTAACTTCCCTTTCCAGACCCCTTGGAGCACAACCTAATGTGCCTGGGCACCAGGACAGATACCACAAATTCCTTCATTGTTATCATGTTTATTGTTCCTGCACCCTCCTAAGTATGTGTCTATCATTTTACCTTTTATCCAGTCCAGAGATTTCCCTGTTTTGCTTTCTCCTGCCTCCCTGATCTATCACCAATGGATTTCATGTAACCCACCTGCATCCCTTCCTTTGATTGCAATGTATAAATACAGATGTAACCTGCTATTCTCTGGAGCATTATCTCAATCCATCGAGGTTCTATTCAACTTCCTGGCAATTGTCAACAGTTTGGCTCAAATAAACTCACAAAAATTCTTTACAGGTTTGAATGTTTTTATGTTAACATCAGGTTAGCACGTGGTCCCTTTTCATCCACAATTGAAGGGACATGGACGTCTGAGGAAAATTTATGTGTGATGGTGACTGTGAACTGGGGCCAGCCCTGGGTAACGTTTCTTTCTCTCAAAAATGATCACACTCTATGGCCACACAGGGCCCCTGGCTGCAGTCCCCAGCCCACAGGAGCTGGGGCCAGATTACAGGTAACAGAACCATCAGCAGCCTTGTTATTTCCAGGTCAGACAGGTCTTGGTGTTTCCATTTGATAACCACTGTTCCACAGGGTGGTGGGCACCACAAGGCTGGGAATGGAAGCATCCCCTTGCCTGTGGGTCCAGTGGCAGGTGCATTGTGGGGGATGGTTAATTTCAACTCACTCTAGAGAAAATGCCCCTGAACCACACTCTCCTTACCGGTCCGTGCAATGTATAATACAAGCGCGCACCACAAACAAATGTGAACACTGCAGACTCCGGAGCAGCCACGGGCCCTGGAAGGATGTTCTTCCAGGAAAGCGACAGGCCTGACATCACCTCTCCCCTGTCTGTGGACACCCTGGTCCCCATGGTAACGGTGAGGGGTTGAGCCAAGGCCAAGAGAAACTGCCTGGCTCTACACTGCCCGCCAGTGCACAGGCGCCCTGTGACTTGCTCAAACCGACCGTGTTTTCTCTGAGGGTGTTGTACTGTCCCCAAGAGGGCTCAGACAGACAAAGGATTCAAATCTGCAGGAGTTCAGTCTGTAAAATGAATTAATTTGCACCTTGTTAGGCTATAAAAGCAAATTCAAGTTCACATCGCCGGGGAGTGAGGAGGGGAAGGATTTACTCACAGAAGAAAGGACTTGAGCTGTGGGATAGATTTTGGAAGCCTGGCGTGGCATTAATAGATAAGGCAGCAAAGAAAGGGGGGGATTCTCTGAACACGTGTTGGTTAAATTTGTTCAAAAACTGGAGCCAACACTGTGGCCTGTGGAGGAACAAATAAGATGCAACTTTGACCTTGAAGGCCCTTGTAATTAATGGGGGAGCAGATGAGTGAATAACTAAGGGGCAGGAAGCTGCCTGGCCACACTTCTGGAGGGCGAGGTCTGTGGGGGGAGCCTTTGCCCTGTGGGAGAGGCTGCTGGGAGCTGGGCCTCAGTGTAACCGGACAACCAAGAGGTCACTACTTGAGCCAATTCAGCAGAGGCAGGGTTGAGTCCTATATGAGCGCGTATTCCAATCCTGAGGGCAGCGTGGGAGAGCAGCAGGTCACCCACAAACATCTGCTCTGCACCCCATAAGCCAGCCGCTTATATTGGGTAGAAGGACAAAGATTACATGGGGAAGTAGGACTTCAGGTATGGAAAGTGGGCACAGGATAATCATTACAGGTTACAAGTCATGGGGAGTTGGGGGAGCAGGGGGAGGGGTCGGGCACCTCCAGGTGCCCTGGGACCAGATTACAGGTAATAGAAGCTGGGGTTGTAAAGAGCAGGTGCCTCCAGGACTAGGCTGTCTCAGCCACGAGGTTGTAAATCTTTCCAGGATGACAGGCAGTTCTCAGGGCAGGAGGATGGACTGCATTCCGATGTGAGCTCCCATGTCCCAGGGCGTGCAACTCCCAGCCAGGTGAGAATGTGCTTTCTAATCAGAACAGAACAATCACAGTTAACAGAGCAGGATTGATATTCCTTACTAGAGGCATGGAGGGGGCGAGTTCCCTCAGCCCAGCCTGCACCCTGTCCAATTGGGGACCCCTTGGGGGATGTTCGACTGCTGGTTTAGGCCTGATTCCTGTAAACTGGCAGTCAGACATCCCTCTCGCAATCTGGAACCACTGGCTCCTAACTGCTCACCTGCTTCCCTGCCTGACTGCCCCAAACTGCCTCACCTGCCAGCCTGATCACCCTCTCCTGCCAGCCTGATTGCCCCTAACTGCCTCTGCCTGCCTGCCTGATCGCCCCTAACTGCCCTCCCCTGTCGGCCTGATCTCACCCCCAACTGTCCTCCCCTCCTGGCATGGTTGCCCCCAATTGCCCTCCTCAGCTGGCCTGATCTCGCCCCCAACTGCCCTCCTCTGCTGGCCAATTTGGTTCTGATTGGTCTGTTTCAATGCAAGTCAAAAGCTCCGCCTCCTAGGCAGCCATTGACTCCCCACAGCACCCAGATTTGGTTCTGATTGGTTGGTTTCTATGCCAGTCAGCATCAAAAGCTCTGCCTCCTAGACAGCCATTGGTTCTTCACAGCACCCACATTTGGTTCTGATTGGTTGGTTCCTATGCCAGTCAGCATCAAAAGCTCCACCTCCTAGACAGCCATTGGTTCTTCACAGCACCCACATTTGGTTCCAGTCAGCATCTCCAGGCCTATCTCTGGGCCTGATCAGAGAGGTGAAGTTGAACAGCAGACCCCGCAGAAGCCTGGAGAAAAAGAAAGGCCTGACTGCTGGCGAAGCCCGAAAAGAAAGAGGGAGAGAAAGAGAGAGGCAAGTACTGATCAACAGCTGCCACTAAGGCTGTGGATCAGACCCTGCCTCTCTCTCTGGATCTCAGCCCCCTGGGCAGTCAGTGCTGGGTCGCCACGGCAACCTAGTGTTGACTGAAGGACTTCCGGGTTGGTCAGCCTTCGGTTGTGATCGGTCGTTATGACCCTGGGCTTTTATATATTAGGATAATTGTAGCTGGTCCCCAATATTCTGTATCTGCCCTGAACACCAGGCGAAGGACAGAGAGCTTTCTAGGGGGTGGAAGGCCACAGTAGGGAGTGCCACCCTGGTGTTGAGCGGCTGCCATGGGAAAGGGCGCATGGGAATGGGGAGACCCCACTGCTCTTACAGAGACCCGCTTGGGGCAGTGCACCCAGAAGTTCTGTAGCTCACAAGTGGGGGGCGCCATGAAAAGAGGCACCTCCTTTCTTTAAAACAAGGCTGGTTTCCTAGTGGCACTTCCTTAGAGTGGGTGTGCACAGTAGGGACTCAACTTCACTGGATTCTGAACCAGGCTACAAGCTGTGGCCTCAAGGCACCCGGTGGCTCCTCTGACCTCAGTGTGCCCGCCCCAGTCCCTGTCCCCACAGGGGATTCCCTGCACTGTTCCCTGTCCCCTAAAGGGTTCCCTGCCCTGTCACTATAGAACTAGCACCTGTCTCCCATAAAGCCCTGCACCCTGTGAAGTCAGTTCTATAATCTTCCACCACTGCCACCAGCTGGCCCTAGGTTTTGCCCTACTAGGTCCCGCCCCACCCTAGGTCCCGCCCCACCCTAGGTACCCCCCCTACGCCCCACCCCACCCTAGGTACCCCCCCTACGCCCCACCCCACCCTAGGTCCCGCCCTGCCTTAGTTCCCACCCCGCCCTAGGTCTGCCCCAGGTCTGCCCCGCCCTGCACTGGCTCTTGGGAACTGTGAGTTTAGGAAGCAGAGAGGAAGGCCCGGTGAGCACAGGTGAGAGGTCAGTGCAGTTTGCTTGGGGGGCTCTGAGGTCCCCGCAGTTCTGTGTCGCACTTCACTGTTTCTGTTCTTCACGTTGTGATGAGAATCCTGGCCTGAGCGGGGATGCCTCCCTGAGGTGAGGCTGCAGGGCTTGCTTCACGGAGGCTGAACAGCCTGGCGCATCAAGATGCTCTATTTCTCCCGTAAAGAGGTCCTTGCGGGCCGGTGCAAGGAGAATTCTTTATGCTTGGGTGAGGGGTGCCAAAATATATAACAACAACAAAATCCCCATCACATTCACCCCTTAAGTTCACTGACAGCCTGTCACAGGGAATAAAACATTGATACCACTTGTGGACTTAATTTAAAGCCACTTCGTCAAAGGAGGCAGATGCTGGTTTTGAAGCACCTGTGATCCAAGCACAGAACTGGCATGGGAGTGAAGAGTCTGCGGGCGCAGTGGATGGCCTGTCCATGTGAGGGCCCTCCTCTCTGCCTCAGCGGGGCCTCCTTCCCCAACTGGCCTGGAGACCCCTTGGCTCCGGGGCCACACATGTCACTCCATGGGGCTGGGGCTGGAAGCGCAGCTCCCACCCTGCAGGCCAGGTGTGCGGGGGTTCTGGAGAGCAGGGGCCTCGTGAGTGTGGGTGTGAGAAGCCAGTGCATGCCCTGGGACAGAGTTGTGCGGTTCAGGTGGAGATGCTGCAGCCCCTGGCTGGTGGAGGCAGCCTGGGTGTCAGGGCGAGCCAGAGTGGCAGGTGAAGTCCACGCTGGGTTCCGGAAGATGAGCAGAGCGCTCCCTCTGTTTCAGGCACTCGGAGGTGCTGGACTCAGTGATTTAGCCAGAATAGCCCACAGTAGCCCAGAGCTTGAGAGCTAGGAGGCCAGCAGCTCTGAGGAGCAGGCCAGCTGTTCTTGGCTTCCAAGGGCCTTGGGTTGCATTTTCCCAAAGGCAGCATCTCATGCCACAACAGGCCCCGACCCAGCACAGCTGGGTAACCCTGCTCGCCTGCAGCTTGGATCTGCCTTGCTTTCTTCACCACAGCAACCACAGCAGAGGCACCACTTCCTGAAAGACCCAGTGCCTTAGGGGCCAGACTCTGTGCAAGCCCATCACGTCTTCACACAGGGTGGGACTGAACTTGGAGCCCCCTGGTGTGAACTCAGGTTCCAGGCCTTAAGTGGTGGAGCCAGGGCTGCCACTGGGTGCCCCGGCTGTGGGCAACCCTTCTGCCCACTCCCCATGCCCAGACCCTGGCCCAGGCTGGCCGAGTGTGGGCAGCAGTGCTGAGGAGTGGAGATCAGCCATGGACGTGAGGTGAGTAGGATGTGCCCTGTGCTTAGTGGTGTCTTCAGCGCCATTGTAAGATGTAGGGAGCAGCTCTAGGGTCAAGCCTCCGGCTGACCTGTGGCAGGGCCACAAACAAGTCCCAGCCCTGAGGGCAGAGCTCTCCTAGTATAATTAAGCCTGACCTTGTAGCCTCCCTAATTCCTTCCTAAGTAGCTAATGGGCTGTGGGAGGTGCAGCAAGTGTTGCCAAAACAAGAACATTTGTATACATGTTCATCTACCCTTGCTTTAATCAGACTATAAAATGAAGCATCGGCTTGCAGGCTGGGTCTTTCGCATCCTCATCCAGGCACGGGAGATCCACAGAGCCCCAGCTATATTCTCTTATCTGTCTTTTTTTCAATCCTTCATCACTCCTCCTCAGGTTCACACGTGGCCGTGCTGGCGTGGCATAGTAAGTTATATTTGGTGGCTGTTCCTGTGGTCGGCAGAGTGCTGGGCGCCCGCAGGCACCTGGTTGATGAGAACAGCTGCAACAAGGGCGCCTTTAAGTGGCGTTTCCATGCGCCTTCGGGGTGGGACATCCTTCCCTTCATCCTCTTGCTCAGCCCTCTTATCCACCCTCTGAAGGAGACAGCACCATCTCATTTTACACGCAAAGACACTGAAGACCAGAGAAGTTGGGTGACTGTCCAGGACACACAGCTTGAATAGTGTAGGCTCACGACTGTAGCTGGCCCTGCCAGACCACTGATTCCTCACCGAGGTGGACCTGCTCCTGCACCCAAGGCACCACAGGCCACTTAGGAAGAGACTCCAGGCAGTCAGAGGCTCCAGGGAAAAGGGCCTTGAAGGGCCTGGTCTACCCGCAGGTTAGGACCAAGGTGTTCAAACTAGCTCCATGACTCCACCTCCTCCCACTGCCTTCCCCTGCCTGCTGAGGAGACCAGAGCCTCCCTCCCCACGTCGCAAACTGTAAACAACCACCTTAGAACACAGAGCAGCCCCCACTGCCTGGAGCTCGGAGAGGTGAAAGGAAAGCCAGCGTGAGGGCCATGGTGCTCTGCTCATCAAAGGACACTGACAAAGGCACTGACCCTCCGACCATTTCAAACCAGGATCCTGCAAAGTCCAGGAGCACCCAGAGGCAGTCCTCTCCCTTCACAGCACCTGAGCCCTGGCTTCTCCTCCTCCCCCCCCACCCCCAGCCCCACCTCTGCTCTCCCTGCACCCAGCCAGGCAACTCCCTGCACCCAGCCAGGTCTCCCTGCACCCAGACAGGACTCCCTGCACCCAGCCAGGCACTCCTGCACCCAGCCAGGCACTCCTGCACCCAGCCAGGCACTCCCTGCACCCAGCCAGGCACTCCTGCACCCAGCCAGGCACTCCCTGCACCCAGCCAGGCACTCCTGCACCCAGCCAGGCACTCCCTGCACCCAGCCAGGCACTCCTGCACCCAGCCAGGCACTCCCTGCACCCAGCCGGGCACTCCTGCACCCAGCCAGGCACTCCCTGCACCCAGCCAGGACTCCCTCCCAGCAAGCCCACAGGCATTACCAGTAATTCCCTTTTATAACTTGTTTGATCTGCCCCAGAATTCACTGTGAAGAAATTCAACAGAATAGCTGAGTATTCTCCCCTCCCACGGGGCTGCTGCTCTGCATAGGTGCGTATTATGTATGAGAAGTGGACTGGGTATCCTCTCCGTGCTCCTGCCGCCTGCACTGCTAGCATGGACAGTGCTCTCCCGCAGCCAAGGCTGCCCTGCGGGCGTGTCCGGGGAGGACAGCAGGGATCCTGTGCACACCCTGCTCCCCTGCGCCCCTCACTCCGGGAGGGAGCCCAGCTGGCTTGCGGCCTGATGATTGCATTAGCCTGTAGGGCACCTCAGGGAAATAGGGGGCTGGTTTACACCAGGCTTGGGTGGTAACAGCAATACAGCCCTGCGTTCCCCTAAGGACCTTTGAGGGGAAGGGGCAGGTGCCCCTGGGAGACACAGCCTTGGTCTTGCTCTGGAGCCGATGTGCCGAGAGGGCAGGTGCTGGTGCCCAACACAGACCCCGAGGCGGAGGCTGGAGCCCACAGGCCACCTAGGAAGAGACTCCAGGCAGTCAGAGGCTCCAGGGAAAAGGGGACAGGGAGGGTGCCCCCAAAGGGGGGTGTTACCATGCAGGTTCCAGGGGCGGCCATGGTGGCTCCAGAGGCCCCGTCACTGCTGGAGGGAGGCTCCCTCCAGGGCCCTTCGCTGCTCAGTGGTCGGGCCTGCCCAGCTGTGGGGTGGGAGGACGGGGTGGCCTGAACCGGACCAGCAAGTGCAGGGACAGTGTCTACAGCCGGTGGCATCCCTTAGCCTTTGTAAGACCCTGTCCCCATTGTCTCTCCCTGCGCTCTGGAGCCCTGGGAGGCCAGCCGGAGTGGCCATGCCAAGCTGTGTCCGTAGCCCTGGCTGCTGCGTCTGGATTCAAGACGAGAAGCATCCACGTGGCGGGGTGGGAGCCACAGCGGACGGCGGTGTGGGCACACGGGCTCTGGGCCATGGTGAGCGTTATGACCCAGCCAACAAGAACCTTGTGAAAAGCACTGGTGCTGGGGGTTCTGAGAGGTGGGCGGACCTGGAGAGATGCAGGAGAGAGGCAGCGGGAGGTGAGGCCGCAGTGAACAGCAGAGCGTGGCGCTCAGCGGCCGGGGGCTTCTCCTCTGAGGGTCCCGCTCCAGGCTCTCAGTGCAGCCCCTGCTCTCCAGGCCGGAGGGGAGTTCCCGGCTCTGAATTCCATGGGGGGCGGGTCTCTGGCCCAGCCTGGCTCCACACACGTTAATAAGACCCCCAGGTGCTTCCTGTGCACATTGAAGTTTGAGACGCGATTCCAGCTGTCCTTGGGGTGTCCCGCCTCCCTTCTGTGGGTGTTTGGGGACTGAGTGGAGAGGAGCCCACGGTGCGTGGTCTCGCCGGTCCCTACAGGATGATGCTCACCCAGGACCCCTGCTCCCTGAAGTTGCTGCCTAGACACACAGCCCTCTGGAGCCTCTGACCACACAGCCCTCCGCCCAGAGACGGCCCCGTGCACAAGAACAACCTGGTCACCGTTGATCTGAGCGGTTTAGGGAGGTTTCCAGACAAAAGCAAAGAAGAGCTTTGTTTTGTTTTGAGTATGAACCGAAGGAGATGGTAAAGGGGCGATGTAATGAAGCCGGAGCCAACATGAGGTTTTTTCCTGCTGAATAGTTTTCCTGAAGCATCAGATGGGCTTCGAAGGTCAAATGTCACCTTCATTGTTTGTTTGCTGTCAGTGGGCTAATCCAGTGTCGGCCACGGCTCTGAGCCGCAAGGTTCCTGCTGAGGAAAATAAAGCCCCTGTGATTCTGCCAGGGAACAGGGATCTGAGTGCGGCCTGGCAGACAGGTTTCACCCGGCGGGCCTGTCTGCACCACCTGACCGCTGCAAGGCTGCTCTCCCCTGCGCGTCTGGCCTGGGTGGGGTGGTGATCAGGACAGGGCCGCCCTTTGTATCCCCACGAGAAAGACACTGAGTTCTGGAGGGACCAATGGGCCTGTTTCCTCTCCAGTGCGGGGGGGGGGGGGGGGGGGGGGCGGTTGGGACGGGCTGGGGGAAGGCGGTGTAAGTGTCCGCAGGCGTCTGCGGCCAGGACACTAGTGCTTTAGAGAGGAGACTGCACTGACCCCTGGAGCTGCTGACTAAGGCAGGCCTGGCAGAGGACGTGATGACGCCAGGGTGACAGGCAGACTTGCCCTTTTTATAAGAAAAGAAACAAGATGCTTTCTCATAATCTGAGGACCTAGTTTTGTAAGTCATATAGTTACCTTCCTGCGGATAAAAGAGAAGCTGCCACAGTAAACAGATCTGCAGACTCACTCCCAGTCATGGATAGAGCAGGACTCTGGGTCTGGGCGTGAGCTGGGAAGCATGGGTGGGGGATGGGGGAGAGAGGGTGTGGGGGGGGTGTTGTGTGTGTTGGAGGGGGGAGGGCAGGCGCTGGGCAGCAGCGCCCCAGGAGGAGCACTCTCCTTTGGAGCTGTCCACAGCCAGGGCCGGCTCAGGGCGGAGTGACCAAGAGGACCCTGCCTGGTGCCTTGCGGGTTGCTGAGCAGGTTGTGGGCGCTTACTGAGGGTGGCAAGTACTCACAGGGAGGTCTGACCTTGGCCGAGCATCAAGGTCGACATCAGGGAGGAAGTGGTGCAGCTCATAGTTTGGAGGAAGAGGCTCCTGGGACCAGGTCTTCCTCGGCCAGGCAGGCTCTGTCTCTGTCACAGCAACTCCAGGTGCCAGGACCCCCGCCTGCTCTCCTTCCTGCCCCTCACACCCCTGCATGACCCCATGTCCTGGAGAACGCTGTCCTTTCCCTCAGGGACTCTGGCCTGGCATTGTAACTGGGCAATCAGTGGGTCCGGGCTGCCTGTCGCTACTTGAGCCAATTGACTAGAAACAGGGTTGAATCATTATGAGCATTTATTCTAATCATGCCAGCAGTACAGGAGAGCAGCAGGTCAGCCACAGAAATCTGCTCTCCCCCCACCATAAGCCGCTGCGTACCTTGGGTAGAAGGACAAAGATTACACGGGGAAGTAGGCAAAAGGTACGCCAAATGGGCAGTGAACAGGTTTGGAGATTTGCAAAGGCCTGTGGGTATGCAAGGGCTGGTGTCTTCAAAGGGCTTAGTGCTATGCAAGGGCTGGCGTCGTCAAAGGGCTGGCCATTCTGATTTCTGCAACAGGGTGTTCATCTTTCCATGGTAATAGGCAGCTCCAAACGGGGAGGACAGACCGCATCTCCAGGTGAGCTCTCAGGTTCCCAGTACAGCTGCCAGCCGGGTTAGAATGTACCTTCTTTACTCAGCCTCCTTCCGCTCCGGGCTTACAGTTTACTCCCTTGTCATTCTCTATCACGACACCTGTGTTCTTGCCTCATAGCACTAATTGTCACGGTCGTGAAGATGTCACCTGTCCCTCTGTTTGCACTGGGCTGTGCATCCAGATAGCTGAGCAGGGTCTGACCGCTCCTAACCAGGTGCGCAGTGACCATGGGGGGTATCGGGACTGGAAGGAGAAGCCCCAGGGGACCCGGGCCGACATCCTGGGTGGCTGGTGCAGAGATGGGGCATGTGAGGGAGATTCGAGGTCGGGGGTGGGGTGGGGTGGGGGGAACCTTCCCACAGGGGTTCAGCACAGAGTGTTAAAGGTAGTGGAGTGGGGAGGGTGGACTGACTGCGTGGGGGGCTTCCCTCCTACGGGGGTGGGGGAGCTGTGTCCAGTGTCCAAGTTTAATGTCCTGTGAGGGAAAACCAAAGACTCCCTGTGTCACACAAGGTCAGTTGGTGGCCGAGGGTGGGGGACATGCAGAGAGCCTGCCTCCTCCCACATAGCTGAGCACTGGCTTGAGAAGAAAAAGTAATGGAGACAACAGAAAGGTCAGGGGCGGTGCTGTTCGGTGGCTGAATAAGGGTCCCAGGCCAGCCTGCCTGTGTTTGAACCTGTGGACAGAGAAAGGGACCACACGCTAACCCGACAAGCTCAGGGAAGGTCTGCGTGACAGTCTTGCAAAGTCAAGACCTAAAGTAACCACAAAGGATGGTCTGAAATTAAAACTTTAACTAAAAGCAGTTTATAGTGGATAGTCGTGCTCTAGGCCAGTATCTTCCCTGACAAAGGTCAGTATTTAACTGAACCTATTGTCTTTTTGCATCTAAGATAACACACCTGTGAAATGTCGTAACTTGTAACTTCCCTTTTTCTGGACCCCTCAGGGCACAACCAAATGCCCTGGGCACAGGGACTGAGTCCATAAATTCCTTCATTGTTACTGTGATCATGTTAATTGTTGACTGTTACCTAACCTATCCCCACCTAAGTAAAAGAAGCAATGTGTCTATCATTTTACTTTTTATCCAATCCCAGAGGTTTCCCCACTTTTCTTTCTCTGCCTCCCTCATCTATCACCAATGGATTTCATGTAACCCACTTATGTCTCCTCCTTTGATTGTATAAAACAAGGTGAAAAATTGCCATTCTACAGAGCATTATCCCAATACGTTGAGATTCTGCTTCTTGGCAATTGTCAACAGTTTGGCACAAATAAACTCACAAAAATTCTTTACAAGTTTGAGTGTTTCTTACATTAAGATTTATTAGCATAGTCATGTTAACGTAAAAAAAACAAACAAACATTGAAACCTGTAAAGAATTTTTGTGAGTTTATTTGAACCAAACTGTCGACATATGCCGGGAAGCAGAACCTCAACGAATTGAGATAATGCTCCTGAGAATGGCGGGGTTACATTTGTATTTATACATTTGCAATCAAAGGAGGGATGTAGGCGGGTTACATGAAATTCATTGGTGATAGATTAAGGAGGAGGGAGAAAGCAAAGCAGGGAAACCCCTGGGATTGGATAAAAAGTAAAATGATGGACACATACTTAGGTGGGTGCAGGATCAATAAACATGATAGTGAAGGAATTTATAGTATCAGTCCTGGCGCCCAGCACATTTGGTGTGCCCCAGGGGCTCCAGAAAAAGGGAAGTTACAAGTTACCCAGACATTTCAAGGGTATGTTATCTTAGAAGCAAAAAGGCAAATGGGCTCAGTAAGGATCAAAGTTGATCTTGTCAGTGAAGATACTGGCCTAGGACATAACTGCCCACCATCACTGCTTTAGTTAAAGTTTAATTCCAGACCATCCTTTGTGGTGACTTTAGGTCTCTGAGTTTGCAAGACCGCCATGCAGGCCTCCCCTGAGTTTGTCAGGTCAGCATGTGGCCCCTTTCGTCCACAGTCAGCAAGATTCCAAAGAAGTTCACCCAGGACCATCCCATGGACCTGGTCGGTGTTAGGATCCAGCAAAAGGCCCATTGAGCCCGCTGGTTCCCCGCCCATTGGGTGAACTTGGGTGAGTTGTCTCTTGGATCCAGGAACTTCCTTGCTTTTTGGTAGAGGGTCTGACTTTATTTGAGCTGTGTTTTAAAATCCTCAAGTTGAAACTAAGGTCAAGGGTTGAAAGGACCCAGGCTAAGGCGAGACTGGAGGGAAAGACAATGGGTGGCTGGCTTTGATTTTGGCTTTCCAATTGGTATTGCTTTCTGAGAGTCTGAGCAAAACGCCTTCTCCATATAAATGAGCTGAACTCATTCAGCTCCGAAGATTAAGGGGCCCATCCTCCCTCCAGCCCGATTCTCAGGTGTTCTTAGGTGACTAAGAATCTTTGCGTAGGTGTCAGAGTTCCTCACAATATGTAGGAGCCCCACAGGGAAGTCCAGACTCAACTGTCATTAACTAGCTGGCTCTTCCAGGGGCCCCATAAATCTTGGTCTGCCAGGTTCCCGAGCCCTTCTGGTTGTGTTAGACAGCTGGGAGAGAAACTGAGGCACATAAAAGGGTTGAATTGTGACTCGAGGGGTGAGAGCCTCATGGAGCTCAACCCATAAGCAGCTCACTTGGACCCACTACATAACATCCTTAGAAAATTTGCTCAGACTACAGATATCCAAAAATAAAAAATAAATAGAAATTAGCATGGGAAATTGTGCCTGTAAGGCCAGAAACTCCCAAATCCCAGTCCTCATTTAATACTCCTGATAGGAAGCCTTTACTTGCAAGTGCTTTACAGAAACGGGAAGATTCAATTAGAAAATATCAACTTAAAAATGCCCAAAATGCAGTTGTCTTTGGGTACCTACATTAATATTTTGCATGCAAAAATTAGATAAATGCCAGCTCTAAATTTAAACTGAATGACTATATGGGAAACATCTTGATTTGGAAATTAGAAGCTTCTAAGGAGAAGCATAGAAAAAAAAATTCTTCCAAAAAAATTAATAAGAAATGTTAAGAGACTGTCTCAGAACTATCCTGAAGCTAATAAATGCCTACACCCCATCCTTCCCCTTCCTTTCTGAGCTTCCTTGTCTGGACTTTCCCTTTCCTCTCCCTTCTTCCTTCCCTTTCCTTCTTCCCTCCTACACCGACCAGAAGAAAAACGAGAATAGGGATTCTAACAGCTCCCTTTGGAAAAAGCTGGTCTCAGCTAGAGAGGAACCAGCAATTTTTCCCAGCTTTATCCAGGACTCCGATGGATTCACAAAATGTAACTGTTAGAACATGTAACCCTGGCTATTCTGACCTGTTCCAATGAATACACCTCCAGGTTTCTGAGAGCAAGGCCACAGAATCACACAGTAAGGTCTGCTGTGAAACTGTAGAGGATTCTTTTGCTGTAGAAAGCCAGGTCACCATAAGAAAGATTGCAAAACAAACACACAACTGAAGTGTGATTTACAAAGAGAAAACAGAAGCGAGCACAGGCACAGGGTGGCTCCAGGACTAGGAGAGGGTATTCCCTCTTCTCCTTACTAACACTTTAGGAGAAATTGAAATTATCATTAAAGGGGAAGTTACTAAGGCCCTTGTAGGTATTGGGGCCACTTCATCTGTTCTTAACCCTGCCCATCTAAGTTTCCCTCTCTCTTGGAGTAAAGCTTCTGTGTAAATGGTAGGGTGTCTAAGCAAGCAATGGCTGTTTTAAAATCAGAACCTGTCCCCTCTCAACTGGGGCATGTTAAGGGGCAACATATATTTTACTGGTCAATTGGCCCCAATTCACCTGATGGGGAGAGATTTTTAAAATCACTGATGCCCACATATGATTTTTGCAGAAGGGTAATATATATTTAGAACTAAGTGAACCAGATATTGAACCAAAAAGGGAAAATTATGATTTTAAAGGAACCTCCCAAGGGGAAACTAATCTTTAGACTGACTGAATCTTTACTAACCATCTTTTCTTCATTATTAACTTCCATGAGAGCCTGAGAGGAGGCTTAACAGGGGACCCACCACTCAGAATGGCTCAAACAGCCCAGAGACTTGCAGAGATGTCTAACTCTCGGCTTGCTACCATGCCTCTGGAGATGGGGAACCAGCCACAGGGCCTTGAGAGTCCCCTTTTCTTTTGGGGAATAAACTCTTCAACTGGGAGACATTTGACGTGGGGCTCCTCAAGGAAAAAGGCGAATCTCCTTTTGCAGCATAGCCTGGCCCCACTCTAAAGTGGACAGTGGAGAGGTGTGGCCAGTTACTGGCACCATTAAGTGGAATGCTACCCTGTGGCTGACCCTGCTTTCCCATCCCCAGGGAAGTGAATGGAGAATGAGGCCTTCAGAGATCAATGTGTCTTTTCCATACATGCAAGCCGTTATGAATCAGAAACGGCCCTCAGCTATATGCTACCTGTAAACTAGATCTCTCTGTAATTGCTACAGAGCCTCGGAGAAAATATACTCAAATAGAAAGAAACATTTCAGAATGGGTGAATTTGTTAGGCCTTTGCCAACACCTGCCAATCCTCGAGGAATTAAAAATTATTGTCCTTGCCCTAGTTGGCTTGGCTCAGTGGATAGAGCATAGGCCTGCAGACTGCAGGGTCCCAGGTTTGATTCCAGTGAAGGGCACATGCCTGGGTTGCAAGCTCGATCCCCAGTGAGGGGCGTGCAGGAGGCAGCCAATCAATGATTCTCTCTCATCATTGATGTTTCTATCTCTCTCTCCCTCTCCCTTCCTCTCTAAAATCAATAAAGAAATATATTTAAAAAAATACTGTCCTTGTTTTACTATGCAATCTTTACAGGGTGAGAGGTGTGTAGTTCCAGAATAACAAAGCCCATTAAATCATTTTATATTCCCCCAAACCGCCCCTGTTCAGCTCAGATGCTCATAGACAGTTGGCTTTCCAAAACCAAAGTCCCAGGACCTTTGAGATGCAAATACCAGGAACTCTGGTGGGGCCATTTTAAAACACAATCTCTGGAAGATAGCCACCTAAACAATTCACTTTTAACTTATTTCAACTATGCTTTTCTAAATTAGTAAATTTTAATTAAGGTTATTGAATTTCTGGATATTTTGAAATAACATGAAATATTGACACATTGATTGCTAAATAAGTCTTTAAATTCACCTTCTTTTGCCTTTATTGCTGAAAGTCTGGAAAATGATTTGAGCTGTTGATAAAATGTTTTTTGCTTAAAGGTGTGTTTCTTGAAAGTGAGAGTGTGTTTAAAATGTGTTCAGAAACATCAATCTAAGGAATGCTGGTCACTTATTTTATTTTGGTTACTAGAGGCCCGGTGCACAAAAATTTGTGCACTGGGGGAGGGGGGTCCCTCAGCCCAGCCTGTGCCCTCTTGCAGTCTGGGACCCCTCAAGGGATGTCCACCTGCTGGCTTGGGCCCGCTCCCCGGGGGATTGGGCCTAAGCTGGCAGTCATACATCCCTCTGGCAGCCCAGGAGCCCTCAGGGGATGTCCACTTGCCAGCAGGGAGCAGGCCTAAGCTGCAGTTGGACATCCTTAGCGCTGCTGAGGAGGCAGGAGAAGCTCCCACCACCACCACTGTACTGACAGCCATCAGCCTGGCTTGTGGCTGAGCAGAGCTCCCCCTGTGGGAGCGCACTGACCACCAGGGGGCAGCTCCTGCATTGAGCGTCTGCCCCACTGGTGGTCAGTGTGTGTCATTATGACCAGTCATTCCCAGTCATTCTGCTGTTAGGGTCAATTTGCATATTACCCTTTTATTATATAGGACTAGAGGCCTGGTGCACAAAAATTTGTGCACTGGGGGGGGAGGGGGGGGGAGCGGGGGGTCCCCCAGCCCGGCCTGTGCCCTCTCGCAGTCTGGGACCCCTCGGGAGATAATGACCTGCTGGCTTAGGCCTGCTCCTGGGTGGCAGAGGGCATGCCCAATCCCTAGGTGCAGCCCCTGGTCAGGCTCAGAGCAGGGCCGATTGGGGAGTTGGGGTGCCACCCCCTGTCATGCACAGAGCAGGGAGGATCAGGGGGTTGGGGCGCTGCACCCTGTCACACTCAGGGCAGGGTCACTGGGGAGGTTATGGCTCTACCCTGTCACACACAGAGCAAGGCCCGTGGAGGGGGGTTAGGGCACCACCCTCTATCACCCACAGAGCAGGGCAGATCAGGAGGTTGGGGCGCCGCCAGTGTCACACTCAGGGCAGGGCCGATGGAGAGGTTATGGCTCTACCCTGTCACACACAGAGCAGGGCCGATCAGGGGATTGGGGAGCTCCCCCCTGTCACACACAGAGCTGCAGGGCGATCAGGGGATTGAGGAGCTCCCCCCTAACAGGCACAGAGCAGGGCTGATCAGGGGGTTGGGGCGCCTTCCCCTGTCATGAACAGAGCAGGGCAGATAGGGAGGTTGTGGCCCTGACCCCTGTCACACACAGAGCCGCAGGGCGATCAGGGGGTTTGGGCATTGCCCCCGTCACGCTGATCCCGGTGCCGGGAGCCTCGCTGCTCTGCTGGTCCCGGTGCCGGGAGGCATATTACTCTTTTACTATATAGAATAGAGGCCTGGTGCATGGGTGGGGGCCGGCTGGTTTGCCCTGAAGGGTGTCCTGGATCAGGTTGGGGGTCCCCACTGGGGTGCCTGGCCAGTCTGGGTGAGGGGCTGAGGGCCGTTTTCAGGCTGGCAGGTGACTGAAGCTCCCAACTGCTCCTTTTTTTCTTTTTTTTTCTTTTTCTATTCTGGGCCAGCTTTAGCTCTGAGGCCTCACTGCTGAAAGCAGGTTTCTGGACTTTACCTTCTGTATTTGATACAATGTTGTGGTCCGGCTGGCTGAAGCCCTGCTGACTGAAAGCCGGTTTCTAGGGTTTTGTTTAGCTTCTATATTTGCAACATAGTTGCTTAGAGTTGCAGCTGAGAGGCCAGCAAGTCAGGCGAGGAACGTTGGAGTCAGCCATCACTTGAGCAAGCAAGCCTCCCTGCTCGCTTCAGTGCATGGCTGCCGGCCGCCATCTTGGCTGACAGTTAATTTGCATAAGGATATGCTGATTAGCCAATGGGAAGGGTAGCGATCGTACGCTAATTAGCATGTTTCTCTTTTATTAGTGTAGATAGAGGCCTGGTGCATGGGTGGGGGCCGGCTGGTTTGCCCTGAAGGGTGTCCCGGATCAGGCTTGGGGTCCTGCTGGGGTGCCTGGCCAGCCTAAGTGAGGTGTTGAGGGCCATTTTCAGAATGGCCATACCCCCTTCAGGGTGGGGGTCCCCGCTGGAGTGCCTGGCCAGCCTGGGTGAGGGGCTGAGGGCTGTTTTCAGGCTGGCCACAGCCCCTTCAGTGTAGGAGTGCCCCCTGGGGTGCCTGGCCAGCCTGGGTGAGGGACTAATGACTCTTTGCAGGCTGGCCAAGCCCCCCAGTGGGGACCCTCACCCCATGAGGGTGTGGCCATCCTGGGTGAGGAGTTGATGGCTGTTTGCAAGCTGGCCATGGCCCCCAGACACCCAAGCTCTCAGTGAAGGCTGGCTGGAAGCAGGTATCTGAGATTTATTTATCTTCTATAATTGAAACTTTGTTGCCTTGAGCAGAGGCCACAGCCGGCCAGGGCAGGCGGGAAGCTTGGCTTCCTCCATCCCCAGGGCAACCAAGCCTCCTGCTTGCTCCAGCTCCGTGGCTGCCAGCCGCTGTCTTGGTTGGGTTAATTTGTATATAGTCGCTCTTATTGGCTGGTGGGCGTGGCTTGGGGTATAGCAGAGGTGCAGTCAATTTGCATGTTTCTCTTTTATTAGATTAGATTATTGGAAATTGAGGCTTCTAAGAGTTAAAAGTTCAAATTAAGTTGGGAGAAATTATATGGTTGTGATAATAGAATGAATAAGGTATGGAGATTCATTCTGCAAGAATCAGTAATTCAAATTATGTTATGGTCTTTACTAGTATGCGGTATGTGTTTGCCTGTGTATTGCATGTAGTAAATTTTCAGCCTCTGGATGGCATTACTAGTATATAAACTTTTATTGGCCCTATTAAAAAAGAGATTAAATAATTATATAAATTAAGCAGAATTCTGTAATCTGGACAAAATTTTTAATTTTAAAGCTGGTTTAATTTTGATTAACGTCTTTTAGAGTTATTACCATAAAATATATGTGGGTTTTTTTTCTAGACTTACAAAGAGTTTATGATATAATCTTTTGGTTAAGTATATTTGACAATCTTTTAAAAGTTTAAATTTTAAGACTTTTTAACCAAGAGATGACTTTGAGTCACTCCAATGGGCCCTGAAATAACTCAAGGATTTATTTTCTCTTAAAGGAAATATTTTAAAACTAAATTAGGCCTACTTAATATACTTGAAATTACATGGGAAGCTTTGTCAAAAAAATTAATAACTATGTTATATATATATATATATATATATATATATATATATATATAGTTAAAACGAATCTTGTAGGAATTTCAGTCTGCTTCAGAAAGGAACTTGCAAAGATTCAGAGCCAAGTTCAAACAGGAAACTCTCAGGTGTAGCAGGTGTCCAGTCAGGGACACCAGGCAAGCCACAGTGACAGTTCCCTGTGGGGGTGGGGGTGTGTGTGTCAGGGGAGAGGGGGGTACCTGCCAGTGATCCAGTGATACTCTGGGTATTTGCGTTTCACCTTTTGGAAGTTTATGAATTATTTTCAATGCTCAATACACCCCTTCCAATAAGCCATGTGCCACGTTTTAAAATCTTACATATTATTTGTTCTTAATATGCTGAAATTATATATTGAATCTAAACATATACAGATTTTATATTTTTATCCATGTCATTTTACAGTAATTATTATTTACCAAGAAATTGTTGTCTTGGAATGTTACAGCTTATATAAAAGCAAAGTTGTTGTTTTTTTAAATCAGTTGCATTATAATCAAATATATCACCATGCCACTTTAAGTTTTGTTATTCATAGACAGTCATTATGTTGCTCTGATGTATTTGCAGGCATGTTATATCTTTAGAAAAATCCATGAAAAGAACTCTGACTTACTCTAAATTGCAGGCTTCTAAGCAGGTCATATCTTTGAACTGGATGAAGATTTATAGAACTTCAAGGAATCAAAAATAGTTATGGGACTAAATGCATTGAGAATAACTATTCTTATGACTCCATTTAAACTGTTGCTAATTTTTAAATCTTTTGTTTCCCCAATATAAAAAAAAACTAAAAAGCAAACATTCTGCACTATAGAAACTAATAAATTAGTAACATTCATCTCACAGTACTCCCAGGAGACAAAGATTCAAAGACTATGACAACCCAGAGATATTTCTGTCCATTGGGAAATACATTAGTGAAAGACTCCCTCCAACAGTGTTAAAGGGACCTTACCTTACCAGGTACCTAACCATGGATGGACATCTGCCCTTGTCTCTGACACTCGTCTTCATCTCAAGGATGAGAAGCCGCCAACTACAGAGGAGGTAGACAGCCATCCCAAGACGTCAAAAAGGCCTGTATGCTCACAAATTGATGCTGCTCAAACCTTGTTCTTATATAAAGTAATTGTTATTGATTGAATGCATATAAAATGAACTTTATATTGTTATTATCCTCCTTATGGTTTCCTAGTGGAAACCATATCTGTCTCCCTAGACCCCTTTCCCTATAAGACATGAAAAATTTAACTTGTGTACCTGCTAATCTTTCCCAACTATGAGACAATTATATTCTGATTATCAGCTATGATAATGAAGTTAATGTTTTGTTGGCCACACACTGGTGGTCTTCTACTATCAATATAAGCTTTGGTACATTTTTTCAGGTTAATCCTATCTAATAAAAGAGTAATATGCAAATTAACCATCACTCCCTCACTCTGTCACTCCCTCACTCTGTCACTCCCTCACTCCATCACAAAGATGGCAGTGGCCACAGAGCTGGAGTGCGCAGAAGGCTCCGCTCAAGGCTACAAAGTTTCAATTATGGAAGATAAATAAATCCCAGATACCTGCTTCTAGCCCGCAGGTGTGGCCAGCCTGAAAACAGCCATCAGCCCCTTACCCAGGCTGGCCAGGTACCCCAGTGGGGACCCCCACCCTGAAGGGGGTGTGACCAGCCTGCAAACAGCCATCAGCCCCTCACCCAGGCTGGTCAGGCACAGCAGTGGGACGCCCCCCCACCCTGAAGGAGCTGTGGCCAGCCTGAAAATAGCCCTCAGCCCCTCACCCAGGCTGGCCACACCCCCATGGGGTGAGGGTCCCCACTGGGGGGCTTAACCAGCCTGCAAACAGCCATCAGCCCCTCACCCAGGCTGGTCAGGCACCCCAGCGGGACCCCCACCCTGATCCAGGACACCCTTCAGGGAAAACCAGGTGGCCCCCACCCATGCACCAAGCCTCTATCCTATATAATAAAAGGGTAATATGCAAATTGACCCTAACAGCAGAATGACTGGGAATGACTGGTCACTATGACACACACTGACCACCAGGGAGCAGATGCTCAATGCAGGAGCTGCCCCCTGGTGGTCAGTGCACTCCCACAAGGGGAGCTCTGCTCAGCCCCAAGCCAGGCTGACGGCTGCCAGCACAGCGGTGGTGGTGGGAGCCTCTCCTGCCTCCTCAGCAGCGCTAAGAATGTCCAACTGCAGCTTAGGCCTGCTCCCTGCTGGCAAGTGGACATCCCCCAAGGGCTTCTGGGCGACCAGAGGGATGTCTGCCTGCCAGCTTAGGCCTGATCCTCCGGGGAGGGGGCCTAAGCCATCAGGTGAACATCCCTTGAGGGGTCCCAGACTGCGAGAGGGCACAGGCCGGGCTGAGGGACCACCCCCCCAGTGCACAAATTTTTGTTCACCAGCCTTCTAGTCTATTATAAAGGACCTATCTTGGACAAACCCCTCCATGAACACCTCCCTAATAATTCCCCTGGTAGAATCATATATGGATCTACTTTAGATGAGTATTTTAGATGAGTATTGTCTAACTATGGGAATGGATGAAATTAACTGCCCAGATGAAAAATCAGAACTTCTGGATAATAGTAGATACTTGTTCCCCTCAGATTCTTCCGTGTCTATTATTAGACATTTTCTGTTCCTAATCAGTGCTACTGGTTTAATATTATTGCTTTTGTTTCTGGTATATAAATGTTATACTAGATGCCGTAAAACAAAACTTAAGCAACAAAAAGAATTAGATCATAGTGGCTCAAAAATTAGAAATGATCCAAATACTTTTAAACAAGGACATATAGGAGGATCCGACTGCCTCCCGTTTACCTGCCTTTTATTTTGAATAGTAATAATTTGACCTTAAATGCCATCTAAGGTTATGGTCTTGCCCCACCCCCAGTGGTCCACCCTGTTCAGCAAGACATGCTAACACTGAGACATCCTAGGAATGAGCCTTCCTAGCACCATGGGACTCCATTATCCAACCAAAAGGTTGGTCATTGATGCATCCTTAGGATTGATTTATGACCAAAAGGGGGATATGTGGACGAAAGAGGCCACATGCTGACCCCACAGGGGTCAGTCTTGCAAACTCAAAGACCTAAAGTAACCACAAAGGATGGTCTGAAATTAAAACTTTAACTAAAAGTAGTTTATAGTGGATAGTCATGTCCTAGGCCAGTATCTTCCCTGACAAAGTCCAATCTTTACCTTAACTGAGCCAATTGTCTTTTTGCATCTAAATAACATACCTGTGAAATGTCAGGGTAACTTGTAACTTCCCTTTTTCTGGACCTCCCAGGGCACAACCAAATGCCCTGGGCACCGGGACTGAGACCATAAATTTCTTCATTGTTAATTGTTGATTGTTAACTATCCTGCACCCACCTGTGTAAAAGAAGCATGTGTCTATCATTTTACTTTTTATCCAATCCCAGAGGTTTCCTCTCTTTGCTTTCTCCTGCCTCCCTGATCTATCACCAATGGATTTCATGTGACCCACTTATGTCTCCTCCTTTGATTGTAGTGTATAAAACAAGGTGAAAACTGCCGTTCTCTGGAGTATTACCCCTATATGTTGAGATTCTGCTTCTTGGCAATTGTCAACAGTTTGGCTCAAGTAAACTCAGAAAAATTCTTTACAGGTTTGAATGTTTTTATGTTAACAAACCTCACTTTCTCTGGGCCTCAGCTTCCCTATCTGTGAAATGGGTGTTTGCAGGGGCTTTGGTCACAGGTGGCATACAAGAAGAGCTCATTAAAAATTGGCCATTGTTGCCAAGGTGACAGGTGCAAAGCACCAGTGGCTGCCCCAGTGTCAAGCCTGGTGCCCGGGGGAAGGTGAGCAGGGTGAGGGCAAAGCTGAAGTGCACCCAGGGGAGGGACATCTGGGTGGGTGAGCCCTGCTTGGGGGAAGATCCTGTGAGCTGGCAGGTTCCAGGAGTGAGCAGGCAGGGGGTCTGTGGTGCTACTGGATGCAAACACACCCTGAGGGCTGGATTAGAGCTAAAGGGCTAAAGGCTGACACAATGGTGACGGGCCAGCTGGTCTGGGGGCAGGGGCCTTGGTCCTGGAGGGATTAGGAAACAGCACACCCAGGTGAGCCTGGGAACCTCCCCTGCAGTGGCGGTTGTTACTATTGGTGGCTTCTGGTCACTCATTGCCACCCCATCTCCAAGGCCACAAGCTAGAGCCACTGGCCACCAAATCAGGAACCAGCCACCTCTGTGCTCGGCCGCTAACCATTCAGGGGACAGGAGCTATGGCTCTGACCGTCCCTTGGTCTGTGGGTTGATTCTTTGTTATTGTTGATTAGCTTTTGCCGTGATAATGGGATTCTGCTATTGAAATCCTGTGCTGTGAGACTGATCTTTTGAGCCTTTTCATTTCTACAAGTGGCTCTGCATTTTACCGTGTGCCTGTGTCCCCAGGCTGCGGGGCATCAAATGTATATGTGGGCCCAGCATGCGATCCTGGCCTTTCGTTTGCATGCCTCACACATGTCTGGCTCATACACATCGTGCTGAGGGGACCACAGTTTGCTACCCCAAAATATGCCTTTTAGGACATTCATTTTAAGCTGGTTAAGAAACAGGAGACTCAGAAAGAACTTTTGACCCCTCCTCACCTACCTCCAGGAATTCAGGTGGTCACAGGAAGTGACCCCTGGGCCCCATCCTCTGAGCTTAATGTGGAGGAATCCAGCGGAGCCCTGTTAGACTCCCCGCTGTGACCTGCTTCTGGGGGCCCAGCTCTTTCTCACTTACCAGCGAATGCCTGCTTCCCTCGGAAAAGCCAGACCCTGCTGCCCCCTCCATGGTCCAGAGGACACCTACACCTCCCTGCCCCAGGCATCTGTGGGCCTCATACCTCAGGGTGCCCATGTACATCCATGTCACGGTTTGGACATGTTCTCCTGTTAATCTGCCACTATTAATTTGGGGACGTGGAATTTGGCGAGGTAGAATTCTCCTTGCAGGTTCTGGTCTCACGGAGTTTGAAGAATACATCTTTGGACTAAAAGATTTTTAGGCAAAAGTGTAGGACTTTATTGTAAGCCCCAAACCGAGAAACCTGCCCTCTCTTTCTAATGGGAAAAACCTAGTCCTCTGAGTCTCTGTCTCTGGGTTGGAAATGCTGGGAGCTCTTTGTTCACTCCACTTTCTAATTGAACCTTTCCTTAATTTATGTCCCCCTGCTCTTCTAATTGCCTGCTTTCCTGCACGGTATCAGTTTCAAAGCCTCAGAGCTCCCCTGGTGCCCAACCCTTCCCCATCTTAAAACATCCCTCCCTCCTCTGTGAGCGTGAGATAAGCAATCTGGCCGCTTGGAGCTGTCTCCGCCTGTCACACATCTTCCTCTCCCATGGACCCCCCTTCCCTAAACTGCCTTTCCTGTCTCTAAAATTCCTTTCAATGTGATTATTGGCCAAGCCAGAAGGACTTAGGAGGCGGGAAGAAAATGAAATTTTGCACCCACAGTGCCATGCCCGAGGGGCATCACAGCCTCCGCCCTGGCGTCCGGGTGCTTACTTTCACTATATATTGTTCTCCGTGTGCTCACCCACAGCCTGTCTGGCTCACACCAATAGAGGCCACTGTGCAAACTAGCTCACACCTGCTCTGCCCCGACACCACACACAGACCGACTCCTAACCCCTCAGTGAGCTGGCCAGGGAGATGTGAGTCATCAGTTATCAGTACTGCGCTCAAGGGCTTCTCACAACATTGTGGGCTTGGTTCATCCCCTCCCGCTGCAGCCAGTGCCAGTGGGGCCTGGGCCTGGGCCGGCGCTCCCCTTGGAAGTCACAGGCCATAGTGACTGGCTAGTGCACTGGCTGCCCCAGGGAGCCCGGAGCCGCCTGCCCCAGAGGTCAGCCCAAAGCCAGTGTGTAATGACTGCTTCTCGGAGATAATTGGCTACTTTCCTCTGATTGCAGTGCAAGATGCACAGAGCAGAGCGTTCGTCTCAGGCAGCATCACGCAGAGCCACATCACTCCCCGAAGGCAGGAGGGCGCTCCAGGCTGTTGACTGGTTTGGTCTGATGTGGTTGTTTCTCTGAAAATCAAGAAGGCCACCCTCCCTTCTCACCCTGGGAGAGCTCCTCTTGGCTGGGGGGTGGGGGCGGGGAGTTCGAGGCCTTGGAGGGCTTGGGGACTGGGTGCAGCCTCCCCAGAAGCTGGTGCTGAATCAGCGCCTCCCGGCCAGGGTCCTGGACATCCATGTAGGACAGCAGCTGACTCCTGCCTCTGAACACGCCCGGCAAACAGCTCATTATTCCAGCAGATGCTTCTGTTTGCTTCAGATTGCTATTCCAGAGGGACTCGGGCTTTCTCGTTCACAAAATGAAGACTGCACTGGAGTCTGTGCACGACATTGGCCCCCAGGTGCCCAGGCCTTGAGGGAGAGGCTGATGGTGCAGGGGGAGGGGGGAGGAGGAACCCGTCATTCTCCAGTCACTGAGCACTTCCCTAAGGGACCTCCCTCCTCCATCTTGGTCTCTGGAATATTCAGACTCCAGGGCAGCTTCCAGCGGGGAGACTGGCCACTGAAATCTTCGGCTGCAGCCCAGCCCAGGGTCCGAGCCCGGAGGCTCGGGCAGATTTTCACCCTGGTGTTGCCATACTTATTCTGTTCACTCCCACAACACTGAGTATATTTCCCCTCTGATTATATAAATAATTCATGTTCATTATTTAAACATTGGAACAACATATAAAAATAAACGAAGAAAGTAATCCCCATCACCCCAATCTAAACCCTGTCCAACTTCTGGCGACTATTTTTTCATGCAGATCTTTAAACATACAACACACACGCATTCCTATCCGCTTCTTTCCGTTATTTTTATTGAGGGATGGATTGGCTGGTGCATTCATCTAGGAAACCTGCCAAGTCCATTAACCACAGAGAAGAGTCTTAGGCAATGATTTCACAGTATTTTTGTGTGGCTACACCACCCGTTAGCAGCCTCTGCCCCCGAGATGGGCGTCCACTTTGTTTCTGGCCCTTTTTTGCTTTCAGTTTTTTATGCCACAATGTGGTTCTGTATTTATATCCTTATGGGCCGTTCATTCCTTGAACTCGCAGGGAATACAGCTCCTGTGCGCTGAGGAGAGCGGCTGCTGATTCTCCCGGAGCTACTTCCTGATGGACAGGCGCCGGGGGTGAGGAGGCCGTTTTCGTCCCACTGCCCTCTTGTTCTGTAGAAGAGCTGCTTCCCATGGCAGGAAGATGCTCCAGGCGGGCCTCTCTCCTCAGACAGGTGCAGGGATGCAGGGCTGCAGGCAGCCATCTCTTCCACATTTGCTTCCCTCCTATCAATGCTGCCTGCAGCTGCTCGCAGGCGCCCAGGAGAGAGCAGGTGTGCTGAGGAAGTGCTGAGAACTGCGGCAGCTGCCTCGCCAGGCCCTCCTGGAGGCCCCACTCCCATTTACCCCCACCAGCAGTCCACTCCTTCCACCTCCACATCCAGGCACTGCTTCCAGCCTGCAGCAGCCAGCCTTCCCTGGGAAACATTGTGGCTGGGAGGAAGCAGTGGCCCCATTTGCATACCTTTGCATATTCAGCAGATGGAGGGGGTGGTGATTGTGTGGCCTGTCTCAGGTGGCTAAGCTGATTCCAGGAAGCAGACTTTGGTTAGAAAAGGCACATTCTGTCTCCACTCTTAGAAAGAATTCCAGGGGAGGATTCTGATTCCCAGCTACAGCAGGAGGGCTATGTTCTGTGGATTGGGTGGGAGGTAACTTTCCACAGAGAACAGGCCTCGGATTCCCACAGAACAGAGCCCTAGCTAGGGCCTCCACATAGGAAGACATCAAGGTAGGAACTAGATTTTGCGTTTGGATCTGAGTAGAATCTAGACAGCCTGGTGGGTAGGAGGCTGGGCTCTGAGCAAGGGTTCCCAGAAATTCCAAGGACAAATTGTGTTCAAGCAAATCAAGACATTCCCACCTCCCTTACTTCTGACTCAACTCCCGCCTCTGCATCCCGGCAGCATGGCCTTCCTCTGCGTCCAGCCACTGGGGTTCCCAGAGCCAGGCTTTCAGGGTCAGGGGAAGGGCAGCCCAGGCCTGACCAGCACGTCCACTCACACAGAGGCAACGGACAACTGCAAGTTTGGGCAGGAAATGCTGAAAATGACAAAGTTTTGGCAGGAACGTTGTTTTCCACTTTAAGATGCCTAAAAGGCATTTTACCACTAAACTCCCATGCAGCTTTCCCAGATGATAGATCACTCCATTTACTGCTGTAATCTGGGTAACAAAATGAATACTCCATCATTGTACTATGAATAGTAAATTAACCCAGATAAAAGTGTTCTACATCCAATCAAAGCCATTAAGCACCCAGGAGACTAAGATTGGTGAAGACGCTTTGGAGGCAATTATAACTAATGAATACATTAACTTCAGGAGGGCGGAGGCTTTCAGAGGCGTTCTGGTCTCTCCACATAAAATGGGGTAGGTGGGAAGAAAGCTGACATAATTTTGTAAAAAGGACAGATTTATTGATCTGCACCGGGCCATTTAGAAGGGAAATGGGTGCTTGGGGAGACGTGGGTGTGTTGGACATCAGCTGGTCATTAAGGAGAAGGAAGGAAACTCTTTCTTAGTCGCCTTGCTCTCAGGCTGGGCCAGACCAAAAGAGCTTTTGTTTTTTAGTCTTTGTCCACTTTCCACTCTTTTTTAAAGAATTACCATTTATTGTTTTAAATGTAAAATTAATGCATTCTAACTGTGGGCAATATGGAAAACAAATGCCAAAAATGCAAAATAAAAACAAGACCAATCTATAACCCTATCACCCAGAGGCAACCATTAGTATTAACATTTTGGGGTAACTGTTAGGTCAGAGAGAGCCCAGGATCGGATACATGCAGACATGGGATGAGACAATGGACTCCCCCTGGAATTTCTCACAGATCAACATGCCAGACACAGATACCGGCTTCTTCTCCCTGAATCCACATACCCCCACACAGATACTGATTCATTCCTGAATACCTTGCTGACCCCCCTGCAGCTGAAACTTCCTCAACTGAATACCTCAGCTCATGTCCCCACCCCTCAGCCACCCGCAGCATAAAAACAGCACCCCCCTCCCTGTTGGCGTGAATCCACGTGCCCTGTCTTTGGGGGTATGTGGGTCTCCCGGGGACGCAGAAATAAACCTTTTCCTTTCCTTTCTTTTCTGATTCACTGGACTCTCTATTTCTTGCGCCGCCTCCTGAGCCACCTAACCTAACAGTAACTAGTTATTTTTTGTATGCATATTATATGTTTGGGGATAGCTGTGGATTATTCTGTGTGTTAAGAGTAAAGGCTTTAATATTTTTGGTCAAATTAATACAAATTATTATATAAAATTCAAGCCATACCTAAAATTTCAAAGAAAGATACTAAAATCCATGACCTGAACCCTCTTCGCAGTAGTTAGTATCCCCAGTTCCAGCGTTTCCCTCTAGCATCTGTGCTGAGAAGAGAAAACAGATGGAGTACTTCTCTGACAAAGGGTGGTCTTGGGCATGCTGTTTCAGTGCACTAAGTGTCCTGGTCTTTAGTTTAATGCATGAGCACAAGTGAGCTGGAGGGACTGCTGGGACTGGTCTCCAGAGCCAGCTGCTGTCAAGAGACCCTGACCCTCTTGCTTTCTCCTCTCTGCCTCCGGGCAGCTCATCTTGAAGTATGGTACCTATTTGCTTTGTTTAACAATGGACAGGTTATTTTGATTTTCTGAATTGTATAAATCATCCCATTCGATTGAATGCCTTATTGATTGAATGACTATCCCATTGATTGTGATCTTACTGGTTATCGAAGCACATTCTTCTGTACCTGGGAACCAGGAAAGCACAATTATCCCAAGACCTGAGGGTTCCAGATAATGTTTCCCTGTCAACTCAGTGGTCCCAAGACCCGAGGGCTCTAAATAATGTTTCTGTCAACTCAGTGGTCCCAAGACCCGAGGGCTCTAAATAATGTGTTTCTGTCAACTCAGTGGTCCAAAGACCCAAAACTATAAATATTCTTTGTAGATAACTAATCAGCTCAATCTCGCTTCTGTAACTGCTTTGTGCAAACCAGGGTCCTCATTCCAAACCCTGGGATGTAATCAATACCTTTGTGATTTTTGCCTATATAAGTCTGGTTTTGCCACCATCTTATTACTATGAGATTTGGGAATGTCCCCTCATAGTCCCGGATTGCAATAAATGTGACTCTTTAATTCGACTTCTTGAGGCGTCCTTCTGTGATTCGCGGGGTACATTACAACAATCTCAGCTGTGGCTTTCAAGACAGCAGTGGGGTCCTTGCAATGCTTTCAGAAGCACCCCTCACTTCCAGCGAATCCCTTAGCCTGGAGGCTCAGACCCAGCCACCATTGCCACAACCTTTTGCAGCAAGGATTCAGAATCTGGAGAAGGGGTCATGTGAAAATGGATATACTAGATAAGAAATATAAATTTGGAAGGCAATGGGGGAACCAGGTGGAGGCCCTTCTCTAGTGGAATGGCTCCCCGAATCTCGGGCCCAAAACATTTTATTTACTAGAATACACATTTGCCCTTTAGCAAAGCAAACAGACATCAATGGTAAGGTTTGGTAAACAATAAAGGATTATCAGGTCAGGGGATTGCCTTCAGCCATTCAGCCAGCAGCAGGTAATATTATGCTGATTCTCAGCCCTTACTGAATATCAAAGTCCATCAGCCTTCTGTCAGACCTCTCGCATTTATATGTTAACTACTTTTTGGTCTTTGCCTCCAGCAACCATGAGGGTCCTCCACTATCAGGCCAAGTCACTCAAGGGACAGCCCCACCCCTGCAGATGAAAGGGAGCGAGGAACACACACAAACACCACACAAAACGAGACTCCTGAGAGCTAAGCAGCAATGCCAATGAACTGAGTGGGTCATGTATATTAAAAACAAACTTGAGTGTGAACACTTCATTCAAAAGGAACACTCAAAACTCCCAGGCTGTTCTTGCCACATGGGGATTGGGTTCCAGTATGGGCACATGGTCACATGTTTAAAGAGGGGCCAAAGACCTACATTTTTCAGTGACATCTCCTTGTTTACATATGTGGACAGTAAATTTAAAAAGTAAACCCATTATGTAACGCACACCAAGCAGATTCCCTCCACTGCTCTAGCCGCAACTTAGGACATGAGGCCACCGGTTCAAGGGGAGCATCCAATGGGCAACGGGGAACCTTCAGTGAGTGCATACCCCATGCCCTATTGGACATGTTAATAAAGAGCCATTTATTGGGATCTGAGATACAGGTTTAGCTGGGGTCTTGCATTTCCCTGGCACCCCTCACCGATGGGCCCTCTGACCTTGCACGCCCTGCTCTCAGGGAAACATGGGATTTCTCTGTCTTCCTGGTTCTGTCCAAGTTTCAAAGTATTTGGTGGCTGAGAGTCACATCTGTGTTTTGGTCCTACTCCTTTCTCATCCACAGCACAGCTATTGTGTCCTTGCTATTGTTTCTCATTTTCTATTTGCTTGCAGGGGGCTTGGAGGAAGTAGCTGGGTAAGGACCCATTTTCTGACATCCTTGGGGGCAGTCTCTACAGTCCGCTCTTTCGTTTAACATCGTGTCCTCTACATTTCCCCACCACTCAATATTTTTCAATACGTTTTCCTTGGCTGCCTCCAGGACCTCCTATGAATTTTCCAAATCTTAGGTGAAGTTCAATGATATTTAATACTCAGAAATCCTGTGTACAAATCTTAGAGCTTGAAACAGAATTTAACTGAAGAAATGATCCATCCCCCTGTTGGTCAGCACCGAGGCCAGGAGGAAAGGGAAGGACGGTCAGCAGAAGCTCACCTTTTCTCCCAGGATTGTCTGCATCTGGCAGCGGGCCCCGAGCTCTGGTCCTATCCTTCCCCCGTTTCCACGGGCTCCATCCTCTTTACCTTAAACATGCCCATGAAAGGTTGCTTTTCCCCCCAAAGCCACCTGGGAATCCCTCAGCAGCAACGGTTCCCTGCGGGCTTCTGACGAGCTCAGTAATTACTCTGTCTCATGGCAAGCCCCACCGGCCAGGTTTGGTGTGATTAGGAAAAGTGTTTCTTCAAGCTATTACTTTTTCCTGGTGGGGATTGTTCTCATGTAATTAAGCCACACCGAGAAGAAACAACTTGATACATCGGCTTTTTGGGGTTTGACAATATGATTAAAAGTACTAGGCTTTTCTTAACAATTTGCTGCAAAGAGTGTCGACATTGCGTTTGACAGCCATTGGATTCTAAAGTCACGTAGAGAGACAACGGCGAATCCACAGCCAGGACGACGGTGTGCAGTGTCTTGTCTGCACGGCCCACGTGGGGGTAGGTCCGATTGCGACGTGCTCCCTAGATTCCGCTCAGTGTCTGGGGCATCCAGACAAAAGACAGCACTTTCCCAAGTGTCTCCTGGGAGAAATCCACACGAAAGAGAAAAGAGAAACGTGCCAGCACCCCCCTCGCCCACACCGCAGGCCCCCTGCCAACAGGGCTCCGATGGAGTCTCTCCCTCGGGCAGAGGACAGCTTCCTTTTCAGATTTGATTGAGTCAGCACAGCCACTGCCAGGAGCTTGACGTGTAAACAAATACAAATTTGGGATGGAATCCGCGGGAGGAGGGGGTGGGCACTAGGTTGTCACTTTCACAGCCACATTCAGAACCGGTGGCTGGCTGTTGGTTTTGGTGCTGAGTTTTAACGCCAGGGTGTTTCCTATTACTTTTGCCAGCCTCTGTGTCCACCACCTGCCAGTGGGCTGCCTCTGTGTTTGGGTAATTGCAGGAGTCACTGTGAGAAAGTGGAAGATTGCGCTGCCTCCCTCAGACCCCTTTCCCACGAGGTTTGAGATTGCTTTTCCCTTTCTCACGCCTTCCCTCCTTTGTTGAGTCACAGCATGCTGTATTTTCAATGACAGCAGACACCAGGGCACAAAATTAAAATATAGACACACAGTTCCCCCTTTGCTATGGTTTCCCTTCTGTAGTTTCAGTTACCCATGATCAACCGTGGTCCAAAAATATTAAATGGAAAATTCCAGAAATAAGCAATTCATCAGTTTTGAGTGGCACGCTGTTCTGGGTAGTGTGATGAAATCTCTCTCCATTCGGCTCCATCCCACCCAGGATGTGAGTCGTCCCTTTGTCCAGCGTCCCAGCCCCAGTCATTCAACAGCCGTCTCGGCTGTCAGGTGGACTGTCCAGGTGCCACGGTGCTTGTGTTCACGTCACCCTGATGTCACTTCGGATTAGCCCCAAAATGCAAGAGTCTTTAAACTTCATCACAGCGAGGAGGCATGGAGGGAAAACAGGGTGACTGCGTTCGGTGCTCTCCGCAATTTCAGGGTCTTGGAATGCATTGTCTGCTAATGACTGTAAGGTTTTTAAAAACTGTGAATAAGTATTTATTTTCTATGAATTAACATTTATATCCTCTTCCATGACCAGAGAACCCACTTTTAGTCTCACAACATTTTCTCGAATTAGCACGAGTACCTCCTGCCCTCTGCTTCCTGGCCCCTTGCATCTGAATTCCCACCGGTGCACCTGTTTGGCATCTCCGGGTGGGTCAGCTGCCAGGCGAGGGAAACCTTCCAATTAGAAGGCGAATGTGCAGTGGCCAACTTTGAGGAAACATTCAAATGTTTATTAAGTTAAAAGCAGGGAAGAGAGCCGTGTGTTCCTGGCACCGGGTCACTGTGGGGCACCGTGTCGGCTGCTCCCTGCCAAGTCACCATCGCGCGATTTGCCATTTGTGCGGACGTCTCCCAAATTGTTCTCTAGCGAGTCTGACATCGACCCCCGTCCTCTCTGAGAAACAGGCTGGCTCCCATCGAAGCATCCCATGGGAAGGCAGGCATGGATCCCGCTGCCTGCTGAGCCTCAGTCCCTGTCATGGGCCTGCTCCCGGGACACGGCTCCGCCAGGCTCCATGGAAGTTCACACCCCAAACAGCACAGAGCGCTCTCTCAGGGCTGGGCGGTGTCACCGCATGCTGGAGGCTAATCCAGCTTGTCATAATAAATGCAAGAAGTCCTCAAAGGCTGATGGGCTTCTATACGCAGCAGGGCTGCATCATATTACCTGCTGCTGGAACAGCTGAAAGCATTCCCCAGACCTGAAAGTCTGCATATATTACTGCCTGCTGCCAGACAGCTGAGGGCACTTCCCCCAACCTGATAATCTTACTGCTTACCAAACTTTACCTTTGATATGTGTGCTTGCTTTGCTTTAGGGAAAAAATGACTGAATAAAAAGCCCTGTATCTGGAGATTCGGGGAGAACTTAGTTACTAAAGCTAAGCTCCCTGGCTCCCCCATGTATTCCAAATTTATATTTCATGTCTAGTCTCTTTATTAATTTACTCGCAGCCCCTCTCCAGATTCCTGAACCCTTCTAGATGCAGGATAACACCCCAGCAACCGCGCAGAGGCCCCGTCCAACACCTCTCTTCCTCGCTCCATTCTTGATGTAGCTCCACATCCAACCATCTGGAGCTTGAAGTCACAGGGACGGGAGTCGGGAGGCATGAGTGCACCCGGGACACGGCCCAGGCTGCACGTGTGCGCTTCCTAGCACCGTTTGATGAATGGAATGGCGTACGTACACGTCGAGTGTGGGCCAGGAAGTTAGGGGGCTTTTGCTCCTCTCTGTGCTCCCAGGGCAGCTGACTGGTAAACCCCTGCTGCTGCCAGGGTGGGGGAATTGAGAGCACAGGAGGCCGTCAGTAAATATCCACCCGCTGGTGACAGGGAGAGGTACGGCATTTTCAAACATGGCTAGTGAAATCTGGGGGCCTAAAATGTGTTTATAGGTTGAGTTGTTGTTTTGCAAAGGGAGCAGAAAGGAACACTGTGAGCATGGAGCCCGGGCGATGGATTCGGTGGTAATGATCACACGTGCATTATTTCCGTGGGCTCCCTGTGCCTCATGCATTGAGCTCACACAGAGTGTTCTCTCTCCAGCCTCATTCACTGTCCACCTAACCGGTTTCCTGAGCACCTACTGGGCGCCACTACTTATGAGCGAAGCAGTGATGGGGAAAACTGGGGCCCACAGGCCAAACAGACTCCCTGGAGTGTCCTTAGGACCTACAAGGTAACAGGGATTGTACATTTTTAATGCTTGAAAAAATCGAAGGAAGACTTGTACTGGTGACCTGTGAGAATGACAGGAAATTGGAATTGCAGCGCCGTCAATAAAGGTTCTAGGGGAAGGCAGCCCAGCCGTGCCTCTGTGCACGGCCTAGGCTGCTTCCTGCAGGGCTGAACAGCTTGACAGAGACCTTACCGCCCCAGAGCCCTCGCTTCTTACTGCCTTGCTTTTACAGAAATATTTTGCCAACACCAGGCTTAGTGGGTGAACAAAACAAGGTCAGGTAACTTTCTTTAGATGGTGCCTGACTCCAAACCCATTCTCCTTAGAACACAGCATGACATGGTCCGTCTCTTACCTGCAGAGACCTGGTGGCTTCTACGAGACAAGGCCACACAGCAAATTGCATCGGTTCTGGGAGCTGGCCACTGTGCAGGGGGAACCCCTTTCCATCCTGTGGCCCTTTGATGTGGAAACTATGGAAATTCTGTTCAAATTCCCATTGGGCAGTGGCATAGGATGGACAGTGATGTGATGTGTGTGAGTGTGGCGGCGGGGGGGGGGGGGGGGGGCGGAGGGGAGAGGAGTGGAGATCGCAGACCTCGGTCAGTGCTGCTTCACAAGCATAGCAAGGAGACCTGGGCGATCGAATGGGTGACACAGACGAAAGCCCCTCAGCTGTTTCCCTCCTAAATAGGGACTTGCCCAATATGAAAGATCACCATGATGACACAGTGATCACATTCATTTCCTACCTGTTCCTTAACAACTGTGAGGCAGTTTCCAACCAAAAGAGATGTGTGTTCTCAGTCAGTAAAGATAGAATTGTTTAAACCCACAAACCCCAGCTTTCCAACCATGTAGTTTGTGTTGAGTCACAGGAGCAGTTTCTGCTTTGGCCGGATTGAAGCCAACTTGCTGTAATTCACAAGATGCAGATTCTTAGCTGACTTTCTGTTCTATAGGCTGAAATGCTACCTTGAGGTGAAGTTGCATTCACAGTTTTTCTGCCCCGAATCCTCACCGAGTTGGAGCGAACTGACACCACGGTGACTGCAACAAGGACTTTAGGTCTTCCATGCAGAATGTGACCTGTGTCCCCTGATGAGACTGTGCTTGAAATGTGGAAAATGTCTTCTTTTGCTCCTCATCACCATTACAAATGCCCCTTATTTAGCCTCAAATTAACCTTCATCTTGCTAACACCTTATAGCATCCCGTTTGTGTCTTCCGGTTGTTCCCTGTTTATCAGATTTACTGAAGGATGGCGCAGAGACTGGGTCTTTTTTTACTTCAGGGACCGATCTCTCCTGTGTGTCCTGGTATTTGTTGCTGCCCTTGTCGGTGGAGTTGTGTGCTTAGGTCATAACACCTGGGAGGGATGACGTCCTCGTGGTTGGAGCCCAGGACTGTGGGCCAAGGCCATCTCTGCAGAACCTATTGATTTTGTTCATTTCCTTTGGGACCTGTGTGGGCAGGCACTCTTGTTGACGTCACACCGTAATTGTTGCAGTGTGCCCTGGAGTCAGAAGGCCCAAGTTAAAGTCCGTCAGGACTGGAAGAGGCACTGAATCTCTCTTGAGCCTCCACTGCCTCATCGGTTAACCAAAATGATCAGAGCTGAAAATGCATAATGACCATAGAGTCATGGGACCTCGCCAAAGGAAAACTCAGTCAAGGATGTGGGGGTCCTCAGAAGTGTTTTCAAATGAAGGGAAGGTGGCACCCCATCCTGATATTCCAGGTCTTGATCAGGCTTCACCCTCAGACCTCGCTCTGGACTCTTCTTTATTCTTCAGCTATTCTTCTCTGGCCTCTGCCTGAGAATTGCCTCTGCTCTCAACCTGGGGGACACAGGCTCTGACGCAGCTTCCCAGGGAGAGTTTCTCCTTTCACCCAGGCGGAGACTGGCATTGGCGGCACCTCCTCGGCATGCTGGCTTCCCTTGATGCTGCTGGGAATCCCTTTCCTTCATAGGAAATCTGTCTTTTTTCTCCAGTAGCTTTTTGCATAAATAGGCATGGCTTTTTTTTCCCCAAAATGTATCCTGTTTGATACTTACTTTTACTTTCATCCATAGTAGAAAATAATGTATTGCTTTTACAGTGTCACTTGCCATCCTTTGTCTCCGGTTCCCTTTGGGGTTCCTATTACATGTATGTTGGACCACTTTGTTCTATTTTCCATGTGGCTGAATCTTAACCTATTTTCTCTCTCCCTTTCTCTCTGTGCTGCTTTCTGGGTGATTTCTTTATATCAATCACCAGTCTATTGATTCTTTCAGCTATTTATCTCTCAGCTATTGACCTGCCCTTTCATACATTCATTAATGGAGTTCTCGGGCTCTGTGAGGGCAGTCTTATGTGGCTCTCTCCCAAGGCTGCCCACTGGAATTTCTCCAGATTCTAGTCTGTTCACATGGCTTTGCTTCTTTCTTTTGTGTTCAGGTCACTTTCAACATACTCCATTTACAATAAAAGTTTTCTATTCCTCACAGTGCTTGGGGTTCTAATCTTTGTCCCATCTGCAGATGCTCACTTAAGGTGATTCCCAACTTCAGTTGTGAATCCCTGAGGGGTGTTGCTGTGGAACCTGATACACTTTGATATTGTGTCTGTTCCTGCCAGATGTCCTAGGACTTTGCGAGCTTTAGACCAATTCTTATGCTAAATCCTTGGCTTGGTGGTTTGGGGATCATGTGAGGGTTGAATTTTGAACTCCAATGTGAGATTCTGACACTGGTGATCAGTTCTCAATGAGACCTGTTATTTTCCTTTCTAAAGTGAGAGGCAGGAGGGCTGCTGTGGTGTTGTGGGTGGACTGCTTTTCTGAGTCACCCTTCCACAAAGCGCATGGCGTGTGGGGTCCTAGTGCAGTGAGGGTGTCAATCCCACTGGCTTTCTTTGTCAGGCTGGGACTTCAGTGCCTAAGTCAGAGTTCTCAAAAGGGGTTCCCTGGACTGGTACAGTCAGCATCCCCTGCCTTCAATCGACGGCTGGATCAGAAACCTGGGCGGTTGCCTGGGGTCCAGCCGAGTGCATTTTCTTAAGTCCTCCAGGCCATGCTGCGCCCTGGAGAGCTTGGGTAACCCCCCCTTGTGCACACACCTGCCCAACCCAGAGTAGTATGACAGCTCACCTGGTCGCCCCCTTGGTTTTAAGGTTTTCTTCTTTCTTGCACGTACACATTCTCCTTCCCTGCCTCAGGAAGCCCTTCTCCCTCTGTGAAGTGCGGGTTCAACAGACTCTGAATCCCACCAGCCTGGTTTCACTTTCTAGCTTCACCTCTTAAGACATGTGGCCTTGGCCTCTCCATCTCCACGTCCTCACCACACTGTGGGGATCGCAATGCAGCACCGCCTCCTGGTGGTGTGGCATCAAGATGAAACGCTGCCTCCTGTAAAGCTCTTGGCACAGGGCATGGGACCTGACACTCCGAAAGCCCAGCTATTGTTTTTACTTCCTGTGTCTTTCTTTTCTCCCAATGTTGTCAATTTTATGTCCCCAAAGCACCACCGTATTGCCTGGCATGAAAGAGTGTGTGGAGTGAGTGAGTGAATGAACGAATGCATGAATGGCATGCCAGATAGTGACAGTGGGTCATCCCTGACAATCCCACCCAGGGCCCTTAGTACCAACACCATGTTTAAATGCTGCTGTGTGATCGTCACAGCAACCATTTCTCTAACCTAAAAACCAGGGAGGTGAGTCATGAGCAAGCTCCTTTGTTAAAAACAGCTGACATTCCACAAAAGAAGAGTCCCCGTGACCTTCACAGGCTGGCCTGGTCCCCCGACATCCCAGCTGGTTCCCACAGACTCGGATTCCGCACACCTTTCCTGAGCCCACACTACCTCCCACAGCGCATGCCTGTGCTCTCACCTCTGCTGCCTGCCTAACACCCATCTCAGAGCACAGCTGCTCCCGCGTGGCCTCCACCTCACCCCATGGGGACCGGAAGCAGCGTTTGCGCTTCTGACTGTGGGCCCCTGCCCTCTGATTCCTGGAGCTGACCTTTTCCCCACGGATCCCTTCAAGCCCCGCAGGGAGGCCTAGCTCATGTTCTGTGTGGTTTATGCCGCTGCCCTGACAGCCCAGTGTCATTGTGTGAAAACTGATGGAAAGCGTTATCAGCCACTTCCAGGGGTGGGTGAAAGCAGGCTTACAGATGTGGGTACTAGAGACATAGAGCGTATTCTTGTATTATTTATTAATTGTTGTATTATTTATTTGTTTTGCAACTGTAAGCCTACTCTTGCTGCCCCTGATGTATTGTATTCACTTCAAGTTTTCGACCTAATTACTAAATTGGCTTAAGGCAAAACTCCTCCATGCCCCCTCACAAGCATGTGAGCACTCACAGGCACATACTCTCATAGGCTCATGCTCTCTCAGGTGCACACTCTCACAGGCACACACTCTACAGGTGCATTCTCACAGGCACACACTCTCACAGGCACACACTCTCACAGGCACACACTCTCACAGGCATGCACACTCACAGGCACACACTCTCATGGGTGCACACTCTCACAGGCGCACACTCTCACAGGCGCACACTCTCACAGGCGCACACTCTCACAGGCATGCACACTCTCACAGGCACACACTCTCACAGGTGGGCACACACTCTCACAGGCTCTCACTCTCACAGGTGCACACTCTCACAGGTGGGCACACACTCTCACAGGCGCACACTCTCACAGGCGCACACTCTCACAGGTGGGCACACAGTCAGGTGGGCACACACTCTCACAGGTGGGCACACACTCTCACAGGTGAGCACACAGTCAGGTGGGCACACACTCTCACAGGTGGGCACACACTCTCACAGGTGGGCACACAGTCAGGTGGGCACACACTCTCACAGGCACACACTCTCACAGGTGGGCACACAGTCAGGTGGGCACACACTCTCTCAGGTGCTCATGCTCTCACAGGTGTGCATTCTCACAGGTGCATGAACACCAACAGGCACATATATGCATACACCCCTTTCCTATGAATGCAAACCGGGGAGCAGGACAGGATGGATCCCTGCTGCACTTTAAAGCTCTGCCTGGACAGCTCATGTGTCAGTGACTGTTACTTCTGAGCTCCGTCACTGCCCCTCTCCTGCATGTGGTCACGCATGCTGCTCCCTGGGGCCTCCCTACCTGTGCAGCTGCTGAGAGTAAACAGCACATCACTGTATTCACTGCCACAGATTCATTTACAACATAAGAAGTGGTGTGAATTCATCAGTGCCAAAGACAACACACAATCCTATATAATAAAAGCCAAATATGCTAAGTGTCCAGTCGTCCAGTCATCCATTTAACCAATCAAAGTGTAATATGCTAATGATATGCTAAGGCCACTCAACTGCTCGCTATGACATGCACTGACCATCGTGGGCAGACGCTCCGACCAGTAGGTTAGCTTGCTGCTGGGGTCTGGCCTATCAGGACTGAATGAGATGGGCTGGACATGCCCTGGAGCGCTCTCACAGTCCCTCCCCAGCTGGCCAAACTCCCACGTCCCTCCCAGGCCCCGATCATGCACTGTGGGGTCCCTTGACCTGGCCTGTGCACTCTCACAATCCAGGCTGAGGGACCCCTCCCCAAGTGCACGAATTTCATGGACCAGGCCTCTAGTATTACCATAAATTACTCACAGTACCTTATGTTCCTGTTGTGCTTTCTTTGCACTAGGTCTTGTGTGTGTGTGTGTGTGTGTGTGTGTGTTGGGGGTGGACCTGGAAAACCATGCATGACTGTGGTTTTTAAGAAAAGCCCAAGAGAACAAAAGGTCTAAAGCGATTCATGTGTTGGTCCAGACCAGAACACCTCGGCTCAGCCAGAATGACCCTCGGGAGCAGCTCGGGGTACTTCCTCAAGCAGGTGGAGAGCTCTCTCTTGTATTCAGCTACCACAGGGGAGGGGCACACTGTGCGCTGTTCTGCCACATGCTCTTTACAGTGGATCCGTGCTTGGAGCTGTGTATGCTGGCCTACATTCAGCCACTTCGCTTTTCACAGCTTTGTCACATTGTATAGATGCCAGTTCACTTATTTAAACAGAGCCGCGTGAAGCTGTTTGGAATGTTGGCTGCAGTAAACAATGCTGTAAAATACACCCAAACCACAGCTTCTATGCGTGTCTTTGTTTCATGTAAGTGTGTATCTACGGATAAAGTCTGAGAGGGGATTCTGGGTGTCGGGATATGTGTGTTTTTAAAGTGAGGTCCGTATTGAAATCTAACAACCGAACAGAAAATGTGTAAGTCCGAGTGTGCGGATCGCTGCATTTCATAGAGAGCACCACATGGGACTGCCGCCCAGGTGGAGAGGAGCCCCGACTGCACAGACGTGATCTCGGGCTCCCAGGCCCCCACCGTCCACCTCTGCCACCACCACTAGTGTTCCCTGTTTGAGAAATGTGTGCAGTGGCAGCACAAAGTAGGTGTCTTCTGTGTGGCATGTTTGTGACATGTGACCACATGTGCACAATGCATTACACATTCTCATTGCTGCATAACATCTCAAACCAGTGATTTTCAACCGTTTTCATCTTATGGCACATATGAACTAATTACTAAAATTCTGCAGCTCAACAAAAAAGTATATTTGTTGCCTATATGACAAAAGATAGGTCTAATTTTATGGACTTACAAAAGAATAATAATAGTCAGTACCTACCCTTTTTGCTCCAAAGGGACTTTTTAAAAAACCAGGTGCATATACTTGTATATAAGGATTTCTGAAACCAAGAATTAACCAATCAGATATAGCCTTATTATGCAACATAACCAATAAGATGCAACTCTATTATATGACCTATACACTTATGGTTCAAGACAGGGCATTCACACTGGATGGCCATTGTTGTGTTGGCTATTGTTATTTTTTAATTTAACAATCTAAGGTAAAAGAAGTCAGTTCCCCTGGCTAAGTAGTCAGGTATTGCATGTGTTCAACATGCTTGCAGCACACCAGGTGAAAATCGCTGCCCTACACTATAAACAGTAGCACAGTTTACTCACGCACTGTTGACGGGCATTTGGGTTGCTGCCATATTTTGTCAGTTGCCAGTACCACTGCTGCAATCACTCCTGACTTCCTTTCAGTGCATAGAAATGTGCGTTTCTGTTCAGCACACCCCTAAGAGGTGAGCTGTCTGGTCATAGATTATCTGCATGTAGACACTTCCAATGTGATTTTCACAGTGGTTTGTGACATCTAATCTCCCACCAGCGACACATGAGGGTTCACGTCAGCTCCACGCCCTCACCGACGCTTGGTATTTTCTGTCCTTTTAATCTGAGTCATTCTGGGGAAGTACGGAATGGCATCACGTTTGGGATTGAATTTGCATTTCCGTATGATTAATGCTGCTGTTACCTGTTCATGAATGTAATGGCCATTGGATTCCCCTGGTGAAAACAAACCGAAACTGTTCTAGTCTTTTGTTTTCTTTCCTGCTGGACATTGTCTTCTCCTTGCTGCTTTGCAAGAGCTGTTGGTTGTGTCCTGGGTCAAAGGCCTTTGTCGGCTGCACTTGTTGCAAGGTCTTCCTCCACACTGCGGCCTTTCCACCCCTTTCAGACGCCTGTTGTCCGCTTGGCGGTAGCCGATTCCTGGCCCTGTCCCGTATGGTTAGTGCTGCTTGTGTCCTGCTTTAAGCATCTGCCTTCCTCAGAGCAATGGGCTCTCCCATGCTTTCTGCTAAAATGCTTACGGGTGTTTGTCTCACACTGGACAGCAGTCGGCTGGTTTGGGTGATGCACATGGTGCACTGGGTTCCAGGTATATTGTTTCTCCCATGTGGCTGCTGGAACAACCTGTGCCCTTCGGCGACAAGGCCGTGCTCTCCTCTCAGCAGGGCTGTCACCTTTGCGGTGACTCCAGTGATTAGGTCTGGGCTGGGCAGCCTCCGCGGGTTCTAGGAGGTCACCTGTGCTCCAGTCACTCTGCCTCCACCGGGCCCCATGACAGCCTGGGCGTGTACCGGACCTCACTCTCCTGGCAGGATCTACACTCACATCATTTTTTTCTTTTCAACCCAGAGGAGGCTAGAAACCCTGCCCTATCTTGTCTGCTCTCCTGGCTTCTCAGCTCATTGCCCTGCACAGTTCAAGGTCAAAACTACAGACAACTGGCTCACCTCTCAATCTTCCACTTTCCCAAAGGCTCTTGGCCCCTCATCCCCCGGCAGCCCACTTTTCCATCTCGTCTCCTCAGTGAGATGGCCGGAAGGTGTGCTGGTGTCTGTCTCGAGGCCCCGCCCCCACTCCATCCACACACCAGGCAACTGGGTGTTCAGACAAAGCTCCCAGACGGGTGGGTGGGCTCACTCAACGGGACCCCAGGGCCCTGGCGCCACTGGCTGCAGTGGCAGCTCTGGACACTTTCAACCTGATGCTTCTCTGCGTGTCTCTCTCTTGCTCTCAGTGGTACTGTGTCTGCTGTGAGCGACTGCACTGTCGCCCACACAGAACCCCGGCCTGCCTAGGACCAGCTGCAATACATCCAGCAATATCGCTGCACGCCTTTCAAACAGGTGGCCCGACTTATACAGGGCGTGCACCTTTGCGGAAGCTGCTAAGAAGCTGATGTTTAAGTGGAAATGCAGGTTGACCCCACGGTGGGGAAATTGGTACATCACAGCTATGCCTTTGGGTCTGTTTATAACAGTTAGCCTGCTGCCATTCTCAGGAAGTACACGTGCGGCCACATCAAAGGAGCGCAGTCCGCCTTTGATGTTTAGTGGAAGCTGGTGGCATCGTGACAGGTGACCTGACCATCTCTGCGATTTGAAATACGCTGCAAACTATGTTAACAACATCCACCTTCTGGCTGCATTGGAAGCAGGATTCCTGGCCTTTGCCAGGAACTGAGAGCTGAAGGCATAGGCACTGGGCAGCTCAACACGGCCTGGCCCTGGAGGGAGCAGGTTCAGGCCAGGCAGGGAAGCCATATTCCACTCTGTGTGCGTGTTGCATATGTGTACATGTGTGTAAGTGTATATGTATGTAGATGTGCATGAGTGTGCATGTGTGTATGAATGTATGTGTGAGTGAGTGTGTATGTGAGTATGTGTGTGAGTGTGTGTGTGAGTGTGTGCATATGTGTGAATGAGTGTGTGTATGTGTGTGAGTGTATGTGTGTGAGTGTGTGTGAGTGTGTGTGTATGTGTGAGTGTGTGCATGTGTGTGAGTGAGTGTGTGTGTGTGAGTGTGTGTGTGTGTGCGCACTGCGGTGGGGAGGATTTAACCCGTTGGTACTATAAGCATCTATGAATACAGAAATGAGAGACTGTCAGTAGGGTTGAGCGAGTTGGTGGGAACTGGTGTTAGAAGTGGGCCTGTAAAGGGTTCCTAGTGCCCTCCCCACCCTCCACAGGGTTGTAGGTGTGTGTCCCGTCAGTCCTGCTGGCTCGTGCTGCAAAGCAGGGCAGACTCCTCCCTTCTGCTTTGGCTCCCAGCACACAAGGTCACAAGGAGGTGAACAGGACCAGAAAGAGCCTCAGAGTTGGAGAAGGACTGTCTGCAGTGAAGCCGAAACCACACACCCTCCACGGCAACACGTTTCCTCCCAGCAGGGTCCTCGCTCCATCCTTCCTGAAGGACATGCCCTCCTGACCCCTGTTTCCATGGCACAGCCCGACCGTGGGAATGGCTTAGGTCTGACATGGAGCAACACCCCAAGGGGAGTGTCAGAACTCTTACCTCGTCCGGGCAGCACCCTCACCCGTCCCACACCCTTACCTGATCCCACGCGGGCAGCATTCTTACCTGATCCCACGCAGGCAGCATTCTTACCTGATCCCACGCAGGCAACATTCTCACCTGGTCCCACGTGGGCAGCGTTCTCATCTGGTCCCACGCGGGCAGCATTCTTACCTGGTCCCATGCGGGCAGCATTCTTACCTGGTCCCACGCGGGCAGCATTCTTACCTGGTCCCACGCGGGCAGCATTCTTACCTGGTCCCATGCGGGCAGCATTCTTACCTGGTCCCACGGGGGCAGCGTTCTTACCTGGTCCCACATGGGCAGCATTCTTACCTGATCCCACGCAGGCAGCATTCTTACTTGGTCCCACGGGGGCAGCGTTCTTACCTGGTCCCACGCAGGCAACATTCTTACCCATCCCACGCGGGCAGCATTCTCACCTGGTCCCACGTGGGCAGCGTTCTCATCTGGTCCCACGCGGGCAGCATTCTTACCTGGTCCCATGCGGGCAGCATTCTTACCTGGTCCCACGCGGGCAGCATTCTTACCTGGTCCCACGCGGGCAGCATTCTTACCTGGTCCCACGCGGGCAGCATTCTTACCTGGTCCCACGCGGGCAGCATTCTTACCTGGTCCCATGCGGGCAGCATTCTTACCTGGTCCCATGCGGGCAGCATTCTTACCTGGTCCCACTCGGGCAGCATTCTTACCTGGTCCCATTCGGGCAGCATTCTTACCTGGTCCCATGCGGGCAGCATTCTCACCTGGTCCCACGCGGGCAGCGTTCTTACCTGGTCCCATGCGGGCAGCATTCTTACCTGTCCCACGGGGGCAGAATTTGACTAAGGCGTGACCTGGCTCAGGTGTGTCTATGGCACAGCCATTCCTTCTCTGCAGACCTCCCACTGTGCTAGCTGTTCTCAGCCTGGCAGCTACGCAGAAGCAATGAGGGGCTTCCTTTTCTTCTCATCCTCTTTAATAAGGAGACTGATGTGGTGCCTGGAATAGAGCCAAGTTTAATTACTATTTTACAGGATTCCTCTAATATTTCTTGCAATGCTGATATCTTTGAATTGCATTCTTCTAGCTTTTGTTCAAAAAAGTCTGTGTTGCCTTTATTTGTGGATGATATTTGTGATGGTATAGAATTCCTGGGATGAAAGGGAGTTTTCACACTTGAACAGTGACACTCATCTGTCCGCTGGGTTGCATAGTTTCTGACAGGAAGTCTGCTGTCATTCTTACACATGTTCTGTTTTTTCATTTTCTCCCTCTTTCCTGTGGCTTCTATGTCTCAGTGTGATTTTCTTCACATTTCTTGTGCTTGGGGATTATTGCTCTTCAGGATTCTGTGTCTTTACAGTTTTGATCAGATTTGGAAACATTTTGGCCCTGTTTCTTCAACTATGCATGTATTTGAAATACATAGTTACATTATATGAAATATTTATATTACAACTAGAGGCCTGAAATTCATGCAAGAGTAGGCCTTTCTTCCCCCGACTGCTGACACTGGCTTCCCTCTGGCACCCAGGACCTGGGCTTCCCTCACAGCCCTTGCTTTGTCCAGAAGGTCATCTGGTCTAATTAGCATACTATGCTTTGATTATTATAGATTATAGATTATATATACAGGGTGGAGCAAAGTTGGTTTGCAGTTGTGAGTACATGAAACAGAACTTATTTTTGTATTATTATTAATTATTGTATTACTAGAGGCCTGGTGCACAAAATTTGTGCACTGGGTGGGGGTGGGGGTCCCTTCAGCCCAGCCTGCACCCTTTCCAATCCAGGACCACTTGGGGGATGTGCGACTGCTGATTTAGGCCTGATCCTGGGGATTGGGCTTAAACCGGCAGTTAGACATCCCTCTCACAATCTGGGATTGCTAGCTCCTAACTGCTCACCTGCCTGTCTGCCTGCCTGATCACCCCTAACTGCCCCCCCCCCCCTCCGCTGGCCTGGTAGTCCCCAACTGCCCCCCCTGCTGGCTTGGTCATCCCCAACTGCCCTCCCCCTGCCAGCCTGGTCTCCCCCTAACTGTCCAGAAGGATGTTGGACGTCGGGAAGATGTCCGGTGGACCTGGTCTAATTAGGATATTACCCTTTTATTAATATAGATTTTCCATATGAACAGCTGTAAAGCTACTTTTGCCCCACCCTGTACATATATAAATTTCCATTTCTTCTTTTCTTGACTCTAGTTAGACTCCTGTTAACTGCTTTCTACTTTCATTGCTCCCCAATGGCTCATTTCTTGTTTTACCTTTTTACTCTTTTTTTTAATGCTTTGTATCTAATTTTGGTAGTATCTGTTGTATCTGTTGCCATGACAAGTTCACTGATGTTTCTTTTTCTGTACTGCCAATCTGCTGTCATTCCCAATTATTTTGGTTGTTTTAATTTTAAAAGTCTGAATTTTTAAAAAGTGATTTTTTTTCTCTCCTCATCATGCTCAAACTTCCTCAGCTGTATTGAATGTAGGAGTTATGTTTACAAACTGCTCTTTAGCATCATTATTCACTAATCCCATCATCGCTGTCCTTTGGAAACCTTTTTCTAATTCATTCCTCTCTCTTATGTTTTTCTTTTCTTTTTGTTTTTCTTTTTATTGATGGGGCATACTTTCCTGCTTCTTTATACCTGATAATTCTTGATTGGATACCAGACTGCGAATTTTACTTGTTTTTGGAGGGGGACTACTTTTATATTTCTTTAAATATTACTGGGCTTTGCCCTGGCACACAGTTAAGTTACTGGGAATCAATTTGATCCTTTTGAGGCTTGTGCGGTTGGAGCGATCAGCCAGAAGTCTAGGGGTAAATTCTGCCATTGCGCAAGCAACATCTTCTAGACACACAGCTAATTCTCATGTTTGAAGAGGCCTCTCCTCTCCTTAAGATGGTAACAGAAAGTATGTGGCACGAATGGGCTCCCACTGGTGGCTTTCTGGGAGTTCCCTCCCTGCATGGGTGGTTTCCTCACCTGGGTGCCCTCGGTGGTAGCCACGTCTTGAGGCGAGCCCTCTGAAAACCCCCAGAGTGTGTGCTCACCCTTCCCACCTCCCGCCATCCCTCCATTTCCCAGAACTCTGCCCCCCAGGAATTATCAGGCAAACAGAGCAGGAAAGTATGCCCAGGAGAGCAAGCAGAGCCCCGTGCTCGCCTCAATTTAGTGAGAGCTCTGGCTCTGCTTGGGGGCCCCCTCCTCTGCTGTGGGCTGGAAAACCTCCCCAGTGTAAGATGGGACCTGCAGCCACGACTTCCTTTGCCTCCCGCTCCTAGGAGGCGCTATCCTGCAGGTCCTGGCTTCCACGTCCCACCAATATTGTCTCATGTCCCAGCTCTTGTTCGCTGGCTGTGTGGGAAGAGTTCAAACCAGTTCCTGTTACTCCGTGTGAACATAGGGGGCATCCTTCTTCCCTTTTTTCTCGTCAAAATTCAGAAACATTTTCTTGTACCTCTTTAGCCTGGCACCTAATCTTGCCGTGACTTTTCCAAATGCGGTGTTGTTTTGGCTTGTAGCACAGGGTGATGATGGTCACTGAGAAAACATGGTTGCAAATTAGTAAATCAAAGTTCTCACTACACCTTTTGGATTCAATACTAATTTTTCCTTTCATTTGCCTCTTATTTTGTTTTACTTGTTTATTTATTGAATTTATAGGAGTGACATTGGTTAATAAAATAATATAGGTTTCAGGTGTACACTTCTATAATAGAGCATCTGTGTACTGTATTGTGTTCACCCCAAGTCAGGTCTCCTTCCCTCACCACTCATTCCCCCCTTTTAACTTTTAACTCAAGAAAGAGTTTAATGTTTACAAAAATCAGTTGCCTTTCCACGAATATGTTAGCTGAGCACAAGTCTTTTCACTGAAACTTGAGTTGAATAGATAGCTACAGATGTATACATACATATGCATATATATGTGTGTGTGTATATATATATGTATATATATACATAAGTTTTTAGCTTGCTAGGCAGTATTTACTAAATAATTTATTAACCTGTGTAAAGTAATTGGATAGATACAGATTAAATTATTCCTAAAACACACAATAACTTATTACAATATTAAAATAAAATTGCCTAAGGCAAGGGTGCTTTTCAATTTCTAAATAAAAGGGAATAGCATTTTTTAAAGTTTTCTATTTTCTGAGATTCTAAAACTCAATTATTTACATGGATTATACCAAAATATTTTTTTTTTTCCTGGGACTAGAATTATGGACATAGCTGAGACTTTGCTTGGTAAAATTTTACAATTGACTACACCTTTCCTTACCCATCTACCCTACTATGTCTGGCTTCCAATTCCTAACATTTTTTTTCTCACAAATTACCTAGTCATTTACTAGAAAGATAAATAGATCAATAGTATGAACACCTTATTATGCATTTTCATCAGTCACGGCATAATATTTAAAAGGCTAATGCAATAGCAAATAAGTAAACTACAATTTTGATGGTTAAACTAAGACAGTGGTTGGCAAACTGCGGCCCCTTGAGTGTGGCTCTTCCACAAAATACCACATGCGGGCGCACACGTACAGTGCGATTGAAACTTCGTGGCCACACTCAAGGGGCCAAAGATCCGCATGTGGCTCGCGAGTCACAGTTTGCCGACCACTGAACTAAGAGAACATGATACTCTCTAACTTTTCCATTTATTTCGGTTATCCAGAAACAAGCCACGGTGGGGGAAGTCTTTGTAATTTGGAAATAACTCTCGGGGCAAAAGCCATCCCCAGAAGAGTGAGGGACTTTCTCGGGACCCGCTCCTGCACGCCGCGGGGGGAGGAGCCTGTGAGAGCTGCTCCATCTGAAGCGGGTGCCCTACCTGTGCACGGGGTCAATGAGCTGGGTCTGTCCCGGCAGCAACTCCCAGGTCCCAGGGGCTCCTGGTCTGAAGGGCCACGCACCTTACAGGGAGTGATTAGCATATTTTCCCAAAAAAGTGTGCTTCCACTCCTCGGAGAATTTACCTAAAAAGCCCGAGTTTGCATTGAGAAATACAAAAAATGTTATTAAAATAACTCAGACCTTCCCAGCCCGAAATGTGCTCATGGGCTTGTGTAGCACCAGCAGTCTCAGTACTCAGGCCCGGGTGCTCCCAGGCACCTGTGCGGCCCTCAACTCCCCTGCTCAGTGGGGCTTTCCGGGCCTGAGAACTGGAACGTTTAACAGATGTTACTAGACATTTGAGCATTTGGGGCCACTGTTTGAGGGACGCACTCTCACATGAGCAGGAACCTCATCGAGATGCCACCAGCGTCCTGAATGTGCAAACGTGTCACCCAGAGAGAGTCAGTCCGGGTCAGGCCCTCTGCTCTTGGTGCAGGGACTGGATTAGGAGTGTTTCACTGGGACCAGAAGACTGTTTATTGGGCAAAACGACTTCTCTTCCATCTGTGGTCCTGGGTGAAGGCACTGGTCCGTGTCTGCTGCTGGAAGATGCGTTGATTTCCTGAAGGAAGCGCGTTCTCCCTGGCCAGGCCCAGGGCAAGTCCGCACCTGCAGAGCGGCCGCCCCTTTTCCTGGTGGGATAAGCAGGTCTGAAGAGAGGAAACAGGCTGTGAAGGGTCGGCAGGAGGTGTGTTCTCTGGAAATGGCCCCATGGATGGGGGTGTGGTGTGATCACTGTGCAGGACGCATTTTCTTTTCTTTCCTTTTTAAATCCTCACCCGAGGATGTTTCCATTGATTTTAGAGAGAGGGGGAGGGAGAGGAGAGAGAGAGAAACACCCATCGGTTGCCTCCCTTACGCGCCCCGTCCACCAGGAATCAAACCCACAACATTTCAGTGCGCGGGATGACGCTCCAGCTCCACACGGGCCGGGGCCGTGATGCGCTGTCTCCCCCAGGCATCTCTGTGGAACAGGCTGGCCTCCCTGAAGGTAATCACTTCCTAGCGAGACACAATGAGAACCGATGAAGAAGATCTTCACGCAGCGCAGGGATCAGGGGTCACAAGAAGTAGCCTATCAAAACCCAGCGTGCGGTCAGAAAGAGGGCACAGATTTGCAGCGGTGACTTGGTGGAGGCGTGATCTGCTGTTGAAATTCTGCAGGGGAAGGTGGCCAGAGGATCCGGTTCCGGCTCCGCTGTAGAGCTCAGCCCAGGACACAGCCGCCGCCTGCACACGAGGTTTAGTAACTTCCTCTCTTGCTTGTGCTATTCTGTAGGAAAATGTTGTGGTTTTAATAATGGTCTTCGGCAGTAATTCATTTCTGCAGTGTTTATACGTCTTTAACAATGCACAGCTGTAATTACTGCAGCAGAGAATTTAATTAAAGTTGCAGAAAGTGGAATAAATATGACATTGTGTTTTCTGAAAAATATGAGTTCTCTGCTATGTTTCTGTAATTTGAGAACGTTGATCAGGGATATTTCCCCGCAGCGCCTCTGCCTGCCCAGGAAGGAGGCACCTGGGTGGCGGTGCGTGAGCACCTCCTCACCGCTGGGGAGACTCCCGCTGTTTCATTTCTTTCCATCAAGTGTTCGTTGTTCACTTCTTACGTCACCCAGCGTGCTCCGCGAGGCTACCAGACCAGTGTGTGATGCCTGCCACTCTCTGCACTGGGGTAAGTAAAAATGCATTATTCAAGGCACAGCTTTCCCGTTTCTTCGTCAGGTCTAAGCTAACGCCCCTCCCGCAAGTCCTCCCGCTCACCGGGCCCTGCACACGCCGTGGACTCTGTACCAGCCCCGAACCTGCTTCCTCTCCTTCCTGCAGCACCGTCACCTCCTCGGTCCCCATCACGGATGTTTCCTTCGCTGCCCGGCCTGTAAGTCACTAAACCAGGGGCAAGTTCCCCCAGGGGACATCTGACAAGGTTTGGGGCACTTTCGGTTCTGATTGTCACACCTTGGATGGAGGTGGGGGTGCTACTGGCATTGAAAGGGTGGAGGGTGGGGATGGTGCCGACTCCTGCGGTGCCCAGGATGCCCACACCACAGGTATCCTGACCAAGGACAGTGGTGCCCAGGGAGGCGCTGCTCTGAGGTGGGGCAGGGGGGGGGGGGGGGGGCTGTCCTGAGCTTCCTCGTCTGGAGTTCTGCACTCTGCCATCTGGTGGCTCCACGGGTGTCCCTTGCCTGACTGCTTCCAGGTTGGCTTCAGCCTGGCCTCTCCCAGTGCCCTGGATGCGCACGCCCAGCGCTGTGCCCCAAAGCCCCTTGGATGTCCTGGGGACTCCACGCTCACAGGGGACAACAGAGACCCGTGATCCTAACCTCACAAATCATTCCATCTCTTCTTAAATGGCACCAGCATCCGCAGGCAGCTGCTCCGTCCTGAGCCGTGCAGGCGGCAGCCACCAGCCTGTGTGCCCTGAGCACAGCTAGTCCCAACTGCGGTCTGCGGTATCGGCTGCTCACCGCATTTCAATGACCTAGTGTCAAAAACGGATACAAAGTCTCGCATTAGTAATTTATGTCGGTTGCATGTTGGGATGATAGTATTTTGGGTGTGGTGGGCTAAATAAAATGCTATTACAATTTATTGACTACGGGGGACCTTGTCTTCCACACACATCTTCCATCGCAGCCCTGCTGAAACACTCCACCCACATGGGCGTCACTCCCAGAACTCATCTGTTCCCTTCGCTTTCCCTTTGTCCACATGCCCCTAGAACTCCGGCTCTCAGCCTCCAGCGGCTCCCCCAGTTTCGCATCCTCTCTTCCCACCTCCCCCTCCCTGCCCCTCTTCAGCTTCTGATTGGCACCTGCCCAGTTCCAATCACACCAAGCTTTGTAGCTGGATCCAGGAGCTCAGTAAATCTAGAATTTCTTTAGATAGAAATTAGCCTTAAGATATGTTCCTCCACCCATTGCTTCATAACCCTGCTTGTACCTTCGCCTTGGTCCTCTCCTCGGTGGCCCCTACCTGAGTGCCCTGCCTGCTCCGTGCCCCAGGTGCTGGCCTGCACGGCCTCCCTGACTGCTGGCTTCCTGTGGGTTCAGGAAGCAGCCCAGGGGGTGGGTGAGGCTGAATCTTTCCTCTGCTTCCCTTTAGATCAGCCCACAGCCCTGAGTTCATCAAAGTCAAACGTTCTTGCTGGGTAGGCCTCTGCCCAGGACATGGCCCCTCCCTCAGCCACTGCAGGAGGTGGGAACGCTTCCCTGCCAGCGCCCCAGCCTGCGGGAGCCCTGCACCCAAGTGCCCTTCCTGCACCACTGTCCTCCCTGCACCCGAGTGCCTGTCCCTGCACCACTGTCCTCCCTGCACCCAAGTGCCTGTCCCTGCTCCACTGTCCCCCCTGCACCCGAGTGCCCGTCCTTTCCCCACTGACCCTTCCTGTACCCGAGTGCCTGTCCCTTCCCCACTGTCCCTCCCTGCACCCGAGTGCCCGTCCCTGTACCACTGTCCCTCCCTGCACCCGAGTGCCCGTCCCTGCACCACTGTCCCTCCCTGCACCCAAGTGTCTGTCTCACTTCATCTGGAGTCTAATTGACTGAGTCTCTCAGCCTCTTCTCTCCTCCCGCAGGCCTCGGAGGCCGGTTCCCCTGTCTCCCCGTCTGCCTTTTGTTCTCCAGGATCCTGGTAGGACTCCTCGCCTGGGTTGGACTGTCATGGACGAGCTGCGGACCTTCAAGTGCTCATCCTCATTGCGAGCCTCCTGCTGGGGTTCGGTCTCTCGCATAACTGCCAGGTCCATAGGCATCTTTAACACCAAAGGTGGGGGCACAGGAAACAGCCGAGCTCCACGGAAGGACAACATTCTCAGAGAGATATCCAGCAACCCCGTGGTCTGCCTCAGGTCCAGCGGTTCCCTCCTAAAGAACCCTTTAGGGCCCTGGCCGGTGTGCTCAGTGTTAGAACGTTGGCCCACACACCGAAGGGTTGAGGGTTCGAATCCCGATCAAGGGCACATACCTGGATTGCAGGTACAACCCCCAGCCCAGTATGTAATGGGAAAATATCCTTGGGTGAGGATTAACAACAAAAAAGAAGAGGAAGAAGAAGAAGAAGGAGGAGGAGGAGGAGGAGGAGGAGGAGGAGGGAAGGAGGAGGAGGAGGAGAAGAAGAAGGAGAAGAAGACAGAGAAATAATAATTCTTTAGAGTCACATTCAAGGGATGAGATGACCCCATAGGGTCCTTCCAGATCAGACCCGGAGATATGTCACTGGGAGCGCCTCCATTAGAACAGGTGCCGCTGGCAGAGAATGGGCTGGGCGGGGCCAATGTGCGTGTGTGGTGTGTTTGTGGGTGTGTATTCAGATGCGGGAGGTGTGCCTCTGTATAAATAGTGAACGCAATATATACGCATCTGACAGCCTTCAGACACTGCGACCCAAATCAAACAAGCGAGCTCGAGAGGCACGGCCTGCTGGCAGCCTCTCCCCCGTGCGGGAGCCGGACTCCTTCCGGGATGGGATCATCTCTTATTCTGTTTTATGTGAAAGTTAAAAGCTGAAGGGCGCCATTTGCAGACCTTCGGCAACATCTCTGTGCCTGGTTTCAGGTCCAGGGCAGGAGAGGAGGCCTTTGATGTGGGACCAGGGGGAGGGCCCCTCCCGCCTCGGCTCAGCCCCTGCCCTGGGTGGGTTGGAACAGAAGCTTTGCAGGGTGGGACGCAGCTTCCCGAGGGCTGAGAGAGGCCAGTGGGAAGAAAAGCCCCCGAGCCCACGTCCACGCATCCTGTGTCAGAGCTGCTCTGTCGTTTTATCATGAACCTTCTGCTCTGACGAGAGATGATCATCCAAGAAGAACTGCTTACATTTCAGATTAATTTAACTGCTCCCGGCGCTCCCAGGGGCCGGCCTGGCGTCGCCCGCTGGTCAGGCCGGTCAGCAGGAGATGCCCAGCCAGCGCAGCCGTCCTGGGCAAGGTCAGCGGGAGCATCGCCTGGTCTGGACACTGACACGGATGGCAGACAGGAGCCGAGCACAGGGTGGGCCCTGGGCTGGAGCGATGCGGGGTGTGCTCCCAGCTCTCCTGCAGGCTTCATGGGGGTGCCAAGGGTGACCGGATAGAGAGGGAAAGGCTGGAAACCTGCAATGTATGGCCAGGTCTCCAGGCAGAGCACCCACTCTCTAACCCCTGTGAGCAGGAGGCTGCTCTGATTGGCTCAGGGAGATGAGTGTGGCTGACATAGCCCTGGAGGGATTGGCTACTTGGGTCCAGGGAGACGGAGGAGATTCCTGGCCTCATTTCCACACTAATCTGGTCACCCCAGTATTTCAACAGCTATCCATCACCGTCGGAACCCCGCCTCCTCGTGTGGCCAGCCCGGCCTGGTATTACGGACCCGCCACCTCTCTGACCGTCCCTCTCCCCAGCCTCCCATCTTCCAGGCGCCCCTAACGTCCTGCTCGCTTCTCCCCACCCTTCCCCTCCCCTGGCTCTCCTGGCTTTCCGGTCTTGGTTTATGTTACCTCCCTCCTGCCCACACACCCGAGGGGGTAAGGTACCCATTCTCCAGGTTCCCTTGGACCCTAAATGCTTCCTCGCATCTATGCCAGTTGCACCTGAACTGCTTCCTGTCTGCACACCATGCTGGCCTCCCGAGGGCGGTGTCCTTCGCTCTCGGGCCTTCCCGCCGCTCCAAGCTCGGTGCTCAGCGACAGCAGCTAAAGGAAGGGAGAATCTTGGCCTCCGTGGGCCCCTGGAGCCTGCATTCTGTGGGGGGTTCGTTCGCTGGAAGTGGTAACACTTTTATCCTTGCAGCCTGGCTGTGTGAGGAGCACAGAGAGAAACCCAAGTCGCCTGGGAGACCCCTGAGGCATTGCAAGGAGGTCGCAGGAGGGGTGGGCATCGCAGGTGTCGCCTGAGGGCTCAGTGGGAAGGGGAGAGGAGGGTGAGGGGAAGTCAGAGAGATTCCAAATCCCGGGAATCAGGGCAGGGAGCTCGGGGCAGGGAGCTCGGGGCAGGGAGCTGTGGCAGCGTGAGCCGGAGCTGACTGAGGACAGTCTGATGGCCATGGGAGTGGTCCCCTCCCGGAGCCTCCAGGGAAAGCCCAGCCTGCACACCTGGCTCCCGTCTCTGAGCAGAAGCAGCTGAGCCACCCACGCTGGGCCTGGACCGTGGGCTCCAGGAACCTGTGAGATGAGGTGTGGGTGCCCTTGTGGCCTTCACTGTGGTGGTTTGTTACCATAGCAACAGCACAACCCTCGGTTCTGGTGAAGTCCAACAGGTGAGCTGGGATCTCCCTGAAGGGTGCAGTGCCCACTCCCCGCTTGTCCCTCACTCGCCTCCCAGGCCCTCCTCCCCTTCTGTGAACCAGACAGTAAGCTCTGCACAGTGTGCGGTTCAGGGAGACGCCACAGGTGAAGCTCCGGATGGCCGGCCCCGGTGACCCCTGGGCTCTGGTTACACAAAACCATGGGCATGAAGCAGAGCCAGCGTCACACTGTGCTGAGGAAGCCCAACCGCTGCCTGTCCCCGAGTGCCACCTGTGCCCACGTGCCACCTCTGCCTGTGTGTCACCTGTGCCCATGTGTCCCCTGTGCCCTGTGTGTCACCTGTGCCCACATGTCACCTGTGCCCATGTGTCCCTTGTGCCCTGTGTGTCACCTGTGCCCACATGTCACCTGTGCCCTGTGTGTCACCTGTGCCCACATGTCACCTGTGCCCATGTGTCCCCTGTGCCCTGTGTGTCACCTGTGCTCACATGTCACCTGTGCCCTGTGTGTCACCTGTGCCCTGTGTGTCACCTGTGCCCACATGTCACCTGTGCCCGTGTGTCACCTGTGCCCGCATGTCACCTGTGCCCTGCCTCGTCACCACAGAACCACAGGATGGAGTCCATGTGGAGAAGGTTTGTATAAATTCCTTTTCTTCCCTCCTAGACTCCCCTTGATGCAGTGTCTGTAACTCTCACACTGGGCATGACTGTCCCACGGTGCAGCGAACCCAGATGAGCTCTCACTGGACGTCTTAAATCCAGTCAGCCCTCATGACCAACCCAAGAGGCTGGCTTTTCTGGGGTGAGGAGCCTTGAAGCCTGTGCAGCTCTGGCCTATCTGAGAGGAGGTGGCTTTATCACAGCTCCTCACTGTTTCCCACGCCGTCAGGATACAGGATGCTTCCAGTCCCAGCTCCACTGCCCAAGATCTTAGCAAGTGTGCATAATAATCGTCTTCTTCCCAGCCCCCCACAACCCCCGCCCCTCCCCCCCCCTGCAGACACTGGGGCAAGGCGTCCTGTCCACGGTGAACATGTGTGAAAACCGAGATGCGCTCTCGTCTCGCTGTCTTGAGAACTTAGCAAGTGACCCCATTTGGGTTCCCCACCTTGACGTCTAATTACCCACACATCTCTCCATATGTTGCCTGATCTACATTGTATTTCTACAATGAAACGGGGTGGTGATTCCTCCAGTGTCATTCACCCCCTTTCACATCTCTCTTGTACAAAATTAATTACATTGTGCCTCTGAGCATAATTTTACCTCTGTCTCCATTGTGATGCATCTGCCTTTAATTAATGCTCTTCTGATGTCGATTTTAGAGCCAAATGGTGCAATATTTTCAGCATCAAAGAGACAAAGGATCTAACAGAACTGAGACGAGAGAGCAAGACAAACATCGGCAGTGTTCTCCTCTGAAGAAGTCACTGCGGCTGCGCACGGGGGAGCAGATGGATTCCTGGGGCTCTTGCTTGTTGAAGGACAGACAAGGGGTGCTGACTCCGCAGGTGGCTCCAGAGCTGCTGGCCTGGGCTTGACTCAGGGTTTACGGATCCAGCATCTCAAGGGAATGATGGGCACGGTGCTCTCATCCTGGAGGGAGGGGCAGTGCCACACACTGCGTGGAAACGCTCCGTAGAACAACTGGCTGGTCCCTGCCCAGCCCTCGGGCATCTGTCCCATCTCCGAGGCCCTGTGAGGCCGCCCTCTGGTGTTCCCACCCAGAGGAGGAGCTTGCTCTGCACTGCTGAACAGAAGGCCAAGCCCAGCAGAACTGCACACCTGCGGCTCTGTGAGCTTATGAGGTGTCCAGAGAGCAGGTGCCCTAGAAGTGTGTGTGTGTGTGTGAGTGTGTGAGTGAATGTGTGTGCGAGTGTGTGTGTATGTATGTGTGAGTGTGTGAGTAAGTGTGAGTGTGAGTGTGTGCGCATGCATGTGAGTGCATGTGAGTGAGTGAGAGTGTGTGTGTGAATGTGTGCATGTATGTGAGTGTGGGTGAGTGTATGCATGTGAGTGTGTGTATGTATGTGAGTGTGTGAGTGCATGTGCATGTATGTGAGTGTGTCAGTGTGTGAGTGTGTGTCTATGTATCTGAGTGTGGGTGAGTGTGTGTATGTGTGTGTATGTATGTGAGTGTGTGTATGTGAGTGTGTGTGAGTGTGTGTGAATGTGTTTGTGAATTTGCAGTTAAATGGGCAATTTATAATCAGTTGGACATGTTTTGTGCAGTTCTATTTATAGACTTATTCAACACACCTTTTCTTAATGGGTGATTAAAACCACGTCAGGCTGAAAGGGTAATATTTTGAGGCTGAGGCCCTAATTGGGGGCTCCCTGGGGAGATTTGATACTAACCTCTTATGTAACAGGCACCCTGCTTGATGGAGGCAATGGGATGGGAGACAGTGTGTAGGTGGGCGTGTCAGGGTGGCCTCAGCTTTAGTCCCAATTGGGCCAGTGACCTCCTGTGCGGACAGGAGGCACCTGCAGACCCCACCCCGTCCTCAGCCTGGCCCTCCCATGTTCCAGAACTGCCATCCCCGCTGACCTGCCCCTTCTGCGTCGGTCGGGTTGGAACATCAGAGATTCGCAGATTATTCCTCTGCCCACCAGCAGCCAGGCCACTGGAGTGGCTCTCAGGCATGTTCGCACCCTGGTCCCGGGAGCCCATGCCTGGCCTCCTGTGGTGCGAGGGTCTTGCCCTGGGGGCAGCCAGACTGTCCGGGTGGGCCTACCTCCAGCGAGTGCCCCTGGAGAGAGGAGAGGGCGGCTTACACTTCTCTTTACAGAGACAGGTTGGTGGGTGGTGGAGCATCCCTCCCCTGGTGGGTGTGTGAGGTGTGCCTGGGCATCAGGGCTCTGCAGGCTGGGCTGCTGAGGAGCACAGATGCTCCCATTTCAGCCACATCAGATGGAACATCTGTATTAATAAAAGGGTAATATGCTAATGAGACTGGGAGACCTTCCGAGAGACCTTCCGGATGTCCTTCTAGACAAAGCCATAGTGGCGGGACCAAGGCAGAGGCAGTTAGGGGCAATCAGGCCAGGAGGGGAGGGCAGCTGGGGAAGAGCAGGCCAGCAGGGGATTGTAGTTGGAGGTGATCAGGCTGGTGTGGGGGGGGCAGTTGGGGGTGAGCAGGCCAGCAGAGGGGGCAGTTGGGGGCGAGAAGGCCAGCAGGCAGAGTGGTTAGGGGCAATCAGGCAGGCAGGCAAGTGAGCTGTTAGGAGTCAGTGGCCCCAGATTGCAAGAGGGATGTTCCACAGGGATCAGGCCTAAACCAGCAGTTGGATATCTCCCGAGGTGTCCCAGATTGGAGAGGGCGCAGGCCGGGCTGAGGGACACCCTCCCCCACCCCCATGCATGAATTTCATGCACCGGGCCACTAGTCCTATAGAATAAAAGGCTAATATGCAAATTATCCCTCAACCAGGAGTTTTACTGGGAGTTTGACCAGGGTGCAGGGCCGGCCAGCCAACTGCCTGTGGCCCCTCCCTCGGCTGACCCCACCCCCAATTGCCCTCCCCCTGCCGGAAGCCAGTCCATCCTTGCTGCTTGACACAGTTGCTGCAGGAAAGAAACATCTGCACAGCATATGTTTCAAGGGACCTGGCATATATAGCATATTGTTCTTAATATGTTTGCTCTCCTTAGTGCCATGTGTTTTAACCAAGGTCACCTCTCTGAGAAAGGTTGTTTCCCCAGGTGGGGATTTTTCCCTGAGGTTAGGGAGGGGATACAACCCCTTAATTAAGTGCCAGGCGGGTAGTTAAGCTACATAATCTTTACTCCCTGGAATGAAGATAAGAAACGCCCTAACCTTTGTAATAGAAATTGACAGGATTAAAATCGACTGGTATAAATATAGATGTAACAAGACAATAAACATCAGACCCACATCAGATCCACATCAGATCCTAACCAGAACCTAGCCAGAGAACATGGCAAAAGATCCTGGACAGAACCTGGCTACACCCCCCCAATCAGGAGTGGGGCCTGCTGGCCAACCACCTGAGTCCCCTCCCCCTGCCCAGCCTGATCAGCCCCAATCAGGGGCAGGCTGGCCGGCCCCCACCCATGCACGAATTCGTTACTGGGTCTCTAGTGTGAAATAAGAGTCGTTGATGCCCAGACGTCTATTTCCCTGTCGTGCAATGCAAAGGTGACCCATGTGCAGGATTCAACAGGAGGAAGCCCAGGTTCCCGCCTCCCCCAGCTCAGGGCCTGCAGGCAGATTGGGCCTGTCTCCTGGGCCCCAGACACCAAACCATCCTGAAAACAGATTCCTGGGTGTCTACACTGGGGAGATCCCCACGTCGGAGCCCATCCCTTGAAAATGGACGGACCCAGAGAAACTCCAGGTCGGTTTATATACTTGGTGCCTATTTCTGCTTTGCATTCCAATTGGGCTTTATTTTCTGCTAATAATTTTTTGACACGGAATATTTCCTTATAATATGCAGGGTGACATCACTCAAATTCCAGCATACGGTTCCTTTATTTTAATGTCTCTGTAATGAGCACATTCACACAAGTGAACTTCATGGGTGAGGAGGCGACACCGTGTTTAGAGCAGCGGAGAGCTGCTGTCCGAGGGAGGGAGTGTGTTCTCTGAATAACATCATATCTCGAGTGCTCACAGAGCTTGTTCCCAAACCACTGTGGGGGGATAGTTTGGTGCTTCCTTCCTGGATCCTAGGGGAGGGATAGTTACCTCGCTGCCATGACAAGTTGGAGAAGGAAGAGAATGGCATGACCAAGGCAGGAAGCCCTAGCACAGTGCTGGGCATTCCACGCGCCTTCCTTTCCATCCTTCGTGGATGAGCTGTGAGATCTTTTATTGAGATGCTTGCTGAAACGAGAAGCAGGGTGCCTGTCACATAAGCCCTTAGTATAAGAAGGTGAGGAAAGGGCAGGAGGAAAGGCACATAGGAGCGTAAAACGTGGTGCATGGTGTGATTAGGTGTCACGTACAGAAGTCTCGCTGGTGCAGGAGTTTGGTCCCCTCCTCTCTGGCTGTGAGCTGCTCTGTTTTGTTTTTGATTTTTAAAGTAATGTGATGCTGAGTATATGTTTTGCCTAAAAATTCAGACTTCTGGATTCTCCTTAAATTTCTGGATTTTCGAGGAGAACCAAGATGGTGGCATAGGTAAACACCGGAGACTGCTGCCGCAAACAACCACTTCAAAAATACAACTAAAAGACGGAACAGACATCACCCAGAACCACAGGAAAGCTGGCTGAGGAGAGACTCTTCAACTAGAAGGAAAGAGAACAGCAAACCGAGGCTCAGAGGAGGCGCAGTGTGGGAAATACAAAGGTACCGAGGTGCGCGCGCAAAGCGGGCTGGTGGCTGAAGGCGAGGTTGTCGTTTTCAGTCGGGAGGGAGTCTCAGACTCTGGGTTCCAGATCCGGGCGAGTCTCTAGGGACTCAGACTCAGACGGGAGAAGCAGGATTGTCCGGCATCAGTTGGAATCTGAGGGCAGCTTTCTCTCCGAGGTTTGCAGTGGCTGCCGGGGTTCTGAGAAGCAGAACCTCTGGGAACGGGACTGAGAGCAGCCATAACTGCTCCCTCCGCCCGCCCTGTTGAGCCCGCCCTGCCCAAGCCCTGCGCAGAGCCATTTGCCGGATAGCCTCAGGCAAAGGCTAGATTAGCACCTCCCCAGAGGACAGAAGTTTTCCACACAGCTGATTCTCACAGCCAGTCAGCCTGGTGGTCAAATCCCTCTAGTATTAACTACAACAATCAAGGCTTAACTAGAACAAGACTGCGCCCAAAGACCACAAGGGGGTGCACCAAGAAAGCATAAAAAATGCGGAGACAAAAAAACATGACAGAAATGGAGGATATAGAGCTAAAAAACGCAATTTTGAGGGCTTGCAAGAAACTTGAGGAGAGCCTCACAAAAACTAATGAGACCCTCGATGCTACGATAAAGAAACTAGAAATTAAGCATACACGGACTGAAATAAAGAATTTTATACCCAATAGCAGACCAGAGGAGCGCAAGAATCAAGCCAAAGATTTGAAATTCGAAGAAGCAAAAAACACCCAACCAGAAAAGCAAAATGAAAAAAGAATCCAAAAATACGAAGATAGTGTAAGGAGCCTCTGGGACAGCTTCAAGCGCACTAATATCAGAATTATTGGGGTGCCAGAAGATGAGAGACAGCAAGATATTGAAAACCTATTTGAAGAAATAATGGCAGAAAACTTCCCCCACCTGGTGAAAGAAATGGACTTACAGGTCCAAGAAGCGCAGAGAACCCCAAACAAAAGGAATCCAAAGAGGACCACACCAAGACACATCATCATTAAAATGCCAAGAGCAAAAGACAAAGAGAGAATCTTAAAAGCAGCAAGAGAAAGAGACTCAATTACCTACAAGGGAATACCCATACGACTGTCAGCTGATTTCTCAACAGAAACTTTGCAGGCCAGAAGGGAATGGCAAGAAATATTCAAAGTGCTGAATACCAAGAACCTACAACCAAGAGTACTTTATCCAGCAAAGTTATCATTCAGAATTGAAGGTCAGATAAAGAGCTTCACAGATAAGGAAAAGCTAAAGGAGTTCATCACCACTAAACCAGTATTATACGAAATGCTGAAAGGTATCCTTTAAGAAGAGGAAGAAGAAAAAGGTAAAGATACAAATTATGAGCAACAAACATGCATCTATCAACAAGTGAATCTAAGAATCAAGTGAATAAATAATCTGATGTACAGAATGAACTGGTGATTATAATGAATCAGGGACATAGAAAGGGAATGGACAGACTATTCTTGCAGGGGAAAGGGGAATGGGAGATGCGGGAAGAGACTGGACAAAAATCGTGCACCTATGGATGAGGACAGTGGGTGGGGAGTGAGGGCGGAGGGTGGGGCGGGAACTGGGAGGAGGGGAGTTATGGGGGGAAAAAAAGAGGAACAAATGTAATCTGAACAATAAAGATTTAATTAAAAAAAATAAAAAATAAAATAAAATATAAACAACAACAACAACAAAAAATTTCTGGATTTTCATTAACTTTTCTTTCCTGGTGAAAAACTGTTTGAATGTACCTGGGGCATCAGTCGCTGCAGGGAGTCGGGCTGCATGTTGAGAGAGACTTGCAGTCCTGGCTCCCAGGCCCCACCGCTCCCTCCTGCTCCCCAGGGAGGGCCCTCACGCTGGTCACGGCTTCTCGTTGCTTCAGCACCGATGTGTCTCTTCCTGTGAGGACAGACAAGGTTCTTCTTTTCCTCTGTTGGTTCGGAAAGGCTCTGTGGGGTCAGTTCCCCTCTGCTGGACTGAAGCCCGGCAGGCCCTGTGACTCCCTCACATTCCCGGCCATGAAAGTCCCCTATTGCCTCCAGGTCAGAAAAGAGCCACCTGCAGCCATTAGACGTTCCCAAAAAGGTAAACTAAAAGTTCCCTGTACTCACCACGATTCTTATTTGGTGCGTTTTGTTCTTTGTTTATATGGTTTCTTTAGAAGATGAAATGGTTATTTTTTACTTGAACAGACATCATTTGGAAGTTCTAAATCCTCAAGTCTGCAGTGGGTTCTCTAGCTCACTCCCAGTCTTTCCCTCTTCCTTACAAACAATGAAGCTGTGACATTCACCCCACATTTGCAAGGTGGTAAAATTAGGCACAACCTCATTAGGACCGGAGGTAGGATTATTAACATAATCCTTAATAGCCATTTGTAAGCTTCCTGCCACAGGAGACAAGACCAGGAAGACTTGTCCAAGCTTCCCGCCTCAGGAGAACACAGGCCAGGAAGGACTTGCTGGCCACCAGGTGTCAGAGCATATAAGGAAGGGAACCTGTCCCGGAGGCACCTGATAGCACACCTGTGCTCCATCTGACCCCCAGTCCACCAGCTCAGCCCGACCCCCTGCCGACAGTGACTGCATCTGAGGTGGAATCCGGCTCCTGGGGCTGCCAGCATCGCCCTGTGTCCCCTTGGCTCGGTGCTGTGCAGCCCTTCCCTTTGGACACCCCATCCCCCCCTTTCCTTAAATAAATTCCATTTTTCTTAAATGTCCATCTGAGATGCTCTGTAGCCGCCCATGTACCACCACATTAACCTTTCAAGGGTTATGAGAAACAACCCCAGTAAGGAATTCAAAACGGGGCCGTGCAATGTGTTCACCTGGCCAAACAGATGAGCAAAGAAGCCCTAGATATTAAGACGGCTGACGGCCCTGCGCTAGGTCGTCCCTCGGGAACACTGCCCATTCAGATGCTGCTCTTGCTGCGTTCCCACCAACCTTGGAAACTATGTTAAAATGCACGTTGTCAGCGTGGCAGCTTATCAAACGACATTCACGCTGTTTAAACTTTGATTCCTTTGATCATTGCTGAGTTTCAACACTGCCTTCTTATATATATTAGCCATTTGTGATTCTTCTCTTATCATTGCTTATTCTTGTGAATGGCTCATTATTCTGATTCTGTGAGGATTAGTAAATTAACTTTCCATATAAAGAGATGAGTGTTTTCTGTCCTGTAAGGCAATTTTTATGCCAGTTATATGGTACACCTTTCATTTTTTAGCAGATTTTATACTGAACGTATTTTTCTCTACAATTAAAAATGAGGTTGACGATATCACAATTGTTTTTCTTCGCTTTTTATATTTAGGATTTCCTTGAACTGCAGAGTATGTGTGGGCACCTGATTGTTTTCAGTTGCATTTCTATGATGAATTACAATAAACTGAGATGCTTATTTTTTCCTCTTGTGTTGGTATTGGTATTGTTTTGCTTTTCTTTACTCATGTATGTAAGGTGAGAGGTCGGAACAATTCTTAATATTTCATATTCTAACTAATAGCCTTGTTACACAGCACCAGACAGTCTCCCAGTTCTCCTCAGGGCTGACTCACCATCTCATCATTGGTGATCTTACCACACAGCTTCTGTGACGTCTTTAATTTTATAACCTACAAACAAAACTTCCGCGAGTCTTAATTTCCAAATTTTTTCTATTCGTTCTTCAACATAAAGTCTAAAATGCTTTGTCTAATTTCAAAGAAAAACGCTTGTTTACTTTTTATTATAATCTGTTAAATGCATAAATTATCAGGGTAACATTGGCATCTTTGGAGTATTGTGAATTCTTCCTAGCAATAAAGGATGTAATACCACTTATTACATTATTTAGCAAAAACGCTGAATTTATAATTACTTCTATATGGACCCTATACATTTCTCTCTAGATTAATTTTAGACAGTTTTCATGTTCAGGTCTGCATAAAGATAATGTTTTATCAGTTGTATTTTTATTTGTTTGGCAAATAAATAGTGAAACTATTGATCTTTGATTATCTTTTTGGTAACTCAACACATTAGTGTATACTCATTATTTTTATACTTTTGATTGGTTTTATTGGCCTTACAAGATAGAAAAACAAGCAAAAATAATTCAAGTTTCTATCTACATATATAAAAGGCTAATAGGCTAAATGTCCCATCGTTTGACTGCTTGACCGGTAGCTATGACATGCAATGACCACCAAGGGGCAGATGCTCAATGCCCAGGCATGGAAACATGGAACAGACTGATGAATCTGAGAGGGAATGGGGGGAGGGCAGGAAGAGATTAACCAAAGATCTTATATGCATACTAGAGGCCTGGTGTATGGATTCGGGCACTGGCGAGTCCCTTGGCCTGGCTTGCAGGGATTGGGCCGAAACCGGCAGTCTGACATCCCCTGAGGGGTCCCAGATTGCCAGAGGGTGCAGGCCAGGCTGAGGGACCCCCACTGGTACACAAATCCATGCACCGGGCCTCTAGTTTTCTCATAATTATCTCACATATATCACACTGATTTTTCTTATTTTATTGCTTGGGCTACATTTTCTGAATAATGTAAAAGAACAGTGATGATAATGGGAATCCATATCTTTTCCTATAATTTCTGAAATTCTCAACCTGATTCCTTCAACTATGGTACAAATCAACTGAGGCCTGAAGTTTGGAGTCAAAGAGGGCCATGAGCTGGCTGGGCATTAAGATTTAAGGATACATGTGTTATTTCAATTCTATTTGTGTTAACTAAATGTGGAAAATAAACATGACATGACAAGAGTTTGGTAGAATTAAATTGCTATGTAGCCATGAGATCACACCTTTTGTAGTAACTCCAAGTACTGCCTCAAAGAACACGTCTTGGCCCAGGAAGGACTTCTAAATGTACAAGATCAGCTGACGTATCAGGTCACAGAAATGTGAGCTCTGAAACAACACTCCTGGGTTCTAATCCCACCCAGTGCTCACCTGCTGTGTGAGCGGAACGGGCTACTTCAGCCTCTGTGACTCAGTTTCCTCATTTTAAATGAGGGTCATAATGGTAAGCCTCGCCTGGGGTCCCACCCCTGTAGAATAGCATGTGCCCCTGTGCCTGACACATGGCAGGTGCTCACTAGCATTTGTTTGCCGGAGTCCATTCATTGTCTTCACTAGCTGAGTTTAAACAGAGACCCCCAAAAGCTAGTAACCTTTGAAGTCCTAGCAAAGGTCAGAATTGCACCACCCAGTTAATCTAGGAACCACCCAGTTAATTTAGGTAATAATAGCTGAAGCATCCCCACCTTAGTTCCCTTAATTACCATTTATTATTATGTAAATCCTTGCTGATGGGCTAGTCTGCCTGTTAATGGGGTCACCTGCCTAAGGGCTATGCTATGAGTGCATCCCAGATGAATAAAAGCTTGGTGAGACCTAAGCACGGAGGAGGAAGTCCTTCGGGACTTGCCCGCCTGGTCCCCCAATATTGCAAAATTATCTCGTGTCTTTTCTTTCATTTGTTGTGCGGCTCCACTTTCAGATACCGAACCCTACTCCATGCAGAACGTGGAAGGAGTGTTACTCGACATTTGTTGATATCTTTGCTGCCATCCTAGGTCCCTGACCTGAAACACGCACGGTCACTTATTAACAGTGTTTTGGTGGCGGTGATGGTGGTGGAATTCAGGACAAATTAATTTTTTTTTCATATTCTTTTCGTATTTCCCACAATGCTCCCAGGCTTGACTCACTTGACCCTGGGGGCAAGGGGGTGCCAGGAGTGGGGCTCCAGCGGTCACATGAGCCCTGAGGAGGGGCTGCCTGTGGCGAATGCAGAGCCCAGGCTGCACATGGAGAGCAGGAGAGGCTAGCAGACTCGCCTCAACCCCCACGCTCATTCCTGGCCGCATTGGTTACCTGGTTAATGTTTCCTTTGTGACAGAATGCTCGAGGCTCTTTGGAGAGGATTTTTTTTTTTTTTTTTTTTTTTTTGCATCTTCTATTTGTCTTTTTCTTTATTTTTCTTCCTGTAAAGATTTTCAGGAAGCTTTATCCCCTCTCAGAGCCATTCTGCCTATTTCCACATTTCCAATCACTATCAAGTGCACGACACCTGACACAGACGGTTCCTTCCGTTGTTTTTGTCATCTTGCTTCCACCCTGCATTTCTTTTTCAGTTTTGTGGAACTCTGTGGAGTAGGAATACTGAGCAATGAGCACACAGCCAGTGTTTGCTGGTGTGTTTGCTGTCTGAGAAAGAAAGGGGGCTGGGACGGACGCCTCAGATCTTTGTCACTCTTGGTGATTAAGACACGAAAAATGAGTTGCCACTGATCACAACCTATCAGCACACACAATGCTGTGTTGCCAAAATCCTCAGTTCTTTTCATGGGAGACAATCATTTTTACTGAAGAAAATGTATGGGGAAAGAAAATAAACAGAAGAAAGCCCCCGGGTACCCCAACTTTCAAAGGTGGCCACTTTCAATATTTCACGAACGTGTTTCGCTAAGTCTGTCTGGGTGAATGTCGGTTTGTGATTTCACATCATGAGAAACCATCCCTGGTTGTGGGGATGCCACGTTGAGGGAGTGTTTCATAGAGTTCAGGTCATAGGCATTTTGGAAGGTGACCCACTGGTTCAGACAGTCACCCGTCCCTCTCCCTGAATAGAGTCCCTGTTGGCTATTGTAGGCAATCAATGAGTATTTGATGAAGGAGTAAATGAATGAGCCACGAGGCTACGATCAGTAAAAGCAACACGCACTAGGGATGATGGCTAATTTGTCCATGTGCCTTCAAAAGAGAGACAGTCCTTCAGAAAAAGGCGGCCTCATCTTCAGTGAAGGCCTTGAGGATTATAAACGATGCTTGGCTTTCAGAACTGGCAGGGAAGAGGGTGTGGGTGGCTTTGCTTCTGGCCTCAAATCATGAGACTTCCACAGGACACAGAGCTCAGGGGTCTGGCAACCATCTCAGAACAAGGAATGAGAGACACAGAAGACAAAATACAAGCAAATACTTCAATTAACTACCGTTATGAGCAGCTCTGCAAGCCATGGGTGTGAGGCCCTGCAGTGACCTTGGGGACCTGTGGGTGTGAGACCAGACTCTGACATGAGGAAAATGCCCATGTGTTCATTTTGCAGAATCTGAACTTTGAGACACAACAGAAGCCGACACTTCTGTACTTTGGAAGGTACAGAAGGCCGAAGCAGGTGGCCCAGATCTGCCCCAAGATCAGCACCCAGGCCCTCCTGCCCGCTGCAGGGCATGTTGGCTGCTGAAGCTCCTGCCCTCAGCACAGGCCTCGCCGGAGACTCCGCCCCTTCAGGGCTCCTGGGTCTGGCATCCCTGGGCCCGGCCAAGTCCCCTGTGCACCCGCCCGTGGCTCAGCTCCCCTGCCAACGCTCTCCCCTCCAGTCAGGCTGCGCCCAGGAACACGCCCCACGAAGCTGCAGAGGCCACCTCCAGCCTCTGCTTCCCGGGCCTGATCTTTCCGGGGCGAGGACGCAGCAGAGGCCCATCTATTGCATCCTCTGACACCGGCCTTTGGGTGGGAGGCTCATGCTTCAAATGACAAAATCTGAAGGAAGAGGGAAGGCACCATGTGTGCATGGCCAGGGGTCAATAAGAAACCCCTGAAGATGAGCTTCCCGCTGTGACAGCAGAGGGAGGGTGGGACAGGCCGTGGCCTTTCTAGTCACGGAAAAGCAGGTGCCTCCCCAGAGCTTCCCAAGGTGTGACATGTGGCTGCCATTTCTGAGTCATGAAAATCCTAAATATTCTCACCGCTTCTGGGAACCCTTCCTTATCCATTTACAGCATTCTCCAGAGGTGCCCCGCTCCCCAATAAAGCTTGCTTTCCGTTACCAAACAGTGTGGGCAGCACGGCCTCGTGGGAGCCTACTCTTCCTTGTCCTGTACGCGAGCCAGCTCGGTCCCTGTGGAGACTCCACCTGAGAGTGGGACATGAGGGCGTCTGTTCACCGTGGAATGGACGTCCCCCCGGTGGGCAGGACGAAGGGTGTGCCCACGGACGTGTTAGTCAGTGAGAGGGAAGAGGGAGAGGCGGCAGGACACGTAGATGGAGCACAAGCCGGCGACGGGCTGGGAGAGCACCCAGAGGAGAAATCGGGGCACCGGAGCCGCTGGGGTGACATGGGTGCGCTGAGTGACGCCGCCTCCCGGGTCAGGCTCGGTCAGACAGTGGGTGCATTTGCCACCAGCTTCTGCTCTGAGCCCAGACCCGCTGACTTGGCTCGTCCAAGGGAAGGCACTGGCCTCGGCCCTCCGTGGGGACCCCGAGGGTCATGGGGGGCTGGGGCTGGGGCTCCGTCACCTGCATGAAGGACCAGACCGCATGCAGTGACAGCGGTGGGAACGGGGCTGAAGGCTGGGTGCTGGCGGAGCCAGTGATTCCGGCCCAGGTGGCTGCCAGCAGGAGCACCTTACGGGCTGAGCCAGGCCGGCCCTGGGCTCTCGGGTCCAGGCTGGGAGAGGCCCTGCAGCAGGCGCCCGCGGGCTGGTGCCAGGACTCCTCACTCCTTCCAGGAAGAGCGAACCTGTTTGCTGCCTCTGTCTCCACCTTGTTACACCTCCCCCAGCGCTGGGTGTGTGCGTGTCCACAGACAAGGTCCAACCCCACCGAAGCTTCAGTCGGCCATGAACCCCCAGTTCCACTCGTCTTTCTCTCTTATCTGCTTTAGGGAAGCGGCCCTAAGTGGCCATTGGAAGGTGCGGTGTCGTTTCCTTTATGGCCCTGGCTCTCCAGCTCGATGGGGCACAGGGCCTTCCGCTGACCCTGCCGTTCCTTCCCAGACTCGGAGGGACTACCATTTACCAGCGCGCCTGATCCTCCCGAGCCATTAATGAGAAGCTCGTGTCAGTTTCATGTGATGAAATGGGTCAATCAACAGACACGCACAGGACGTGAGCGCGACCGAGCCTCAAGAGTGCGATGCATGTGTGCGCTGTCACGGGAGAACTACTCAGGAAAATAGTTGCAGTTTGCCTTTCGGTCATTAAATGGGTGCTCTAAACCCCGTTCACATCGTGCCAGTGTGTGTGCAAGTGTGTGTGTGAGTGTCTGTGCATGTGTGTACATGTGGGTGCGTGTGCGCGCGCACATGTGCATGTGTGTGCGTGTGTACGTGTGTATGTGAGTGTGTGGGTGTGTGTGAGAGTGTGTGTGCACATGTGTGAGTGTGTGCATCTGTGAGTGTGCGCATGTGCATGCGTGTGTGTGCATGCGTGTATGGTGTGTGCGTGTGTGAGTGTGTGTGCGCACGTGTGTGAGTGTGTGCATATGTGAGTGTGTGTCTGTGCATGTGTGTGGTGTGTGTATGTGAGTGTGTGTGCACGTGTGTGCATCTGTGAGTGTGTGCATGTGTGAGTGTGTGCATGTGTGTGAGTGTGTGTGAGTGTATGTGAGTGTGTGTGTGCATGCGTGTATGAGTGTGTGCGTGTGTGAGTGTGTGTGCACTGTGTGAGTGTGTGCATATGTGAGTGTGTGTCTGTGCATGTGTGTGTGCATGTGTGTGGTGTGTGTATGTGAGTGTGTGTGAGTGTGTGTGCACATGTGTGCATCTGTGAGTGTGTGCATGTGTGAGTGTGTGCATGTGTGTGTGAGTGTGTGTGAGTGTATGTGAGTGTGTGTGTGCGTGTGTTCAGGGTGTATCTGTGTTTTTAGGCTGAGAATAGTGGTCACATTTGAATGGAGCTACAGTGTGACCATACCATTAGCTCTGCCTTGGATTTGCGGGCCACCCGATCTCAGTTGTAACTGCTCATCTGTCGCAGTTATTGTGCCAAAGCGACCACAGACAACATGTAAACACAACGTGACTACGTTCCAACAAAACTTTATTAAAAATAACAGGGGCGGGCACATTGGAACCAGGTAAAGTCCCTTATCTGCCCATCCCTAAAAGGCCATGTTTTCCTGTCTCGTTGTGGGAGGATGGTTTAGTCCTGGTGGTCTGTTCTGCCCTGGTGGGGGGCTCGGGGGTGCACAAGGGGAGGGGGCTCTCAGAACGGCTCAGGGGTGTTTTTGCATTGCACTCCCTCTGGCAGATGCTTTCTTCCACTCGCAATGGCTCTTCCTTTGCCGAGACAGGTCAGCGAGAAAACCCTGTTGCTTGTATTTTACCACCAGCACTGGCGCGTCTAAGAGCAGGCGCTTGTTTCGAAGGAAGTTCAGGCCCTGGCATTTTCTTTTACTTTAAAAAGAGAGTAAAACGGAATCTTGTTGGAATGGAGATTAGTGTTAACTAGAGAAAGGTCTTTCCTCTGACTAGGGAACTCCAGAACTCAGCAAGTGGCCAAGTTAATCAGATAACAAGGACACGTGTGCCTCGGAGCCACATTGTTAGCCTCCTCACGGATACGCCTGAAACGCAGTGGCGCTAACGGAGTCAGGACCACGTGGCTCGGGGACGGCATCCGCGCTGTCGAAGGAAGACCTGTGGCCTCCAACGCACTACCACGCTCAGACCTGGAGCGCAGAGGGGAGTGGAGCTGCCCTCAGACGCCAGGGAAAACAGGAGGTGCCCGTCATGGAGGGCCTCCTGGGACACAGCCCAGCATTTGCTTTTGGAGATGGGAGGAGGGGAGATAGGAGCAGCGGGAGGAGAGAGAGAGAGAGGTTCCAGCTCCAGGAAGCCCCTTCCCTCTCCGTTGGGAAAACCCATTTGGAGCCGTCCTGCATCTGTAGACCTTAGCCAATCTGCAACAAGAACGCTCAGCAAATGTCAGGTGGGGCCGAGCACGTTCGGGTCTGGTCCTCTGGGTGAGCATGCGCCATCGAGAGCTATTCGCAGGCCCTGTTTCAATGGAGGAGCCAGGGCTTAGAGAGTTTGGGGAGTTTCCTGCTCATAAAGGGAACCCAGGACAATCTAGCTCCTCTGCACTTTTCAGTCCAGTCACTGGATGTGTTTTCATCGCTGTCGGTTTTGGTCAAGGGTTCGAGGGCAAGTCCCAGAGACTGTGATAAGGGCGTAGATCCACAAGCCTGGCTCCCTGCTTGTTCCCAGGCAATGGCTGTGATTGGGCTCGCAGCTCACCCACCTCAGGCAGCACATCTGTGACTGCGCTGTCTTCTGAGAGAGGCGGCCTGAGCCCCTGGAGCTTCCCAGCCAGAAGAAAGGCTTTTCGCAGAGTTGGAGTGGCAAGGCCTGCCCTCCAGGGCTGGGTGTTTCCCCTGGAAAGTGTCCTCTGTCCAGGCACAGAGGGCTCCACAGCCTAGGCCCCTGCAGCTGGAGAAATGGGTGTGTGTGGAGGTGGGGAGGGGCGCAGGGAGGCTTAAAAGCTGCTCCGCTCACAAAAGCATCCAGTTGTCCTTCCAAGAAAATCAACTTTTGATGAACTACCTTCACCCCATTGGACAGTGTATTTCCTTACTTTGAGTTTCACATGCAGGAGTGAGGAATCCCCTTCCACATGGGGGAGTGAGGGTTCCCCTTCCACATGGGGGAGTGAGGGGTCCCCTTCCACATGGGGGAGTGAGGGTTCCCCTTCCACATGGGGGAGTGAGGGGTCCCCTTCCACACGCGGGAGTGAGGGATCCCCTTCCACACGCGGGAGTGAGGGATCCCCTTCCACATGGGGGAGTGAGGGTTCCCCTTCCACATGGGGGAGTGAGGGGTCCCCTTCCACATGGGGGAGTGAGGGTTCCCCTTCCACATGGGGGAGTGAGGGGTCCCCTTCCACATGGGGGAGTGAGGGATCCCCTTCCACACACAGGAGTGAGGGATCCCCCTCCACACACAGGAGTGAGGGATCTCCCTCCACATGCGGCAGTGAGGGGCCCTGTTATTCCTGGAGATAGCGGGTCCTGCGTGTCTTCGTGGGCCAGGCCTCTGTCTCAGGGAAGAGAGCATCCTGGGAGCGGGACTGGGGAGGGATCTGCTGGCCAAGGCCTCACCACCCCAGCCAGCCAGCGTGTTTCGCAAGCACAGGTGTCTAGGCTGGAGGACGGCTTCCCTGAAGGCTGGACCCCGGGAGAGGCCCTTGGGAAGGACCAGGAGAGAAGGGGTGTCCCAGGCCCTCTGAGTCCTGCCTCTGAGTCACCTGTTTGTGTTCCTAACTGACCTGTTAACAGCGCTGGGCTCCTGCTCTGGGCTCTGCCTCCTGTTTGTCAGTGCGAGGGGCTGCCCTGCACTGAACCTGCGACACAGGCTGGGGCGCCAGGTCCTGCAGCTCCCAAACGATGCCACTCTCACCAAAGTTTTAACCAGGAGCTGTGGCCAGCATTTGCAATCGCGTGCCTAAATCACGACTTTACCAGCTGTGTAACGTTGTGTTATTTTGACATGGCACGATTCCAATGACCCCAATGCCGGGTGTGGGAACCCATTACCCCTGGGAGGGTCACACCTTTTACATGGTGCTCTGAGCACATAACATCCCACGGACCCACCTCGAGGCTTCTCTGGGTCCCCAGCTCATGACCCTGCTGCTGCACAGGGCGAGAGCAGCCCCGCCCCAGGAAGGCGGGCGCAGGAAGAGCTCCTGAGTTGCTGAGTAACTGAACAGCTTCGTGCCCATGGCAGCGGCAGAGGGCTGCCCCTGCCTCCGAGAGGGCCTGGGATAGTCTCGAAGGTCTTACCTACCTGGGGCACCCATGCTGGCCAGCCAGCGGCATGTGCTTCCTGGGAACGCACAGCTGCCTGCTGCTCGTGGCTGAGCTCCCGACAAGAAGGTACGGCCTGTGCCTGTGGAAGCAGAATGTGGGGCCATTTTTAGGTGTCAACTTGGATGGGCCATAGCGCCTTGACATTCGCTCACACTTTATTCTGGATATTTTCATGAGGTAAGGAGTTTGGGAACGAGATGAATGTTTAAATGGTTGGACTTAGAGCAGATTATACTCTGTCACGTAGGTGTGCCTCACGCAATCAGTCGAAGGCCTGCCTGGAACAAAGGCCGACCTCACCTGGCAAGAGGGAATCTGCTGAGATGGCCTGGGTGCCCGCAGGTCCCTGGTCCCTGGGTCTCCAGCTGCTGGCCTGCGCTGCCGGCTCCGACTTGCAAAGCCTCTACGGTCCCGGGAGGCAGTTCCTTAGAGTCTGAGTCTCTCTCCTTCTCTCCCTTTCCCCTACCCTCTACCACACATCCCTGTGGCTGCCTCCCTGGAGAACGTGGTGAGAATATGGGAGCCCACTTCGAGGGCCCGTCACGGATGCTGCCAGTGGTGGTCCACGTGAGAGCAGCGGCCTCGGGAACACGCTGTGTTTTCTGAGACCATCAGCTCCACTGCTGCCCGAAATGGACACAGCATGCTGCCTCCCTCCTCCCGCGGCCCTCCCCATGCCCCACCGGGTCTCCAGGCCCACGGATGGCCTCCAGGCACACGGCAGGCACACGGCATGGCTTCCAGGCACACGGCAGGCACACGGCAGGCCTGCGGGAGGCAGCTGGTGGAGGACGCTGCTCCCGCTCGCCTGGAGACCCACAGAACACGGATTCATGGCTGCCGGGGGCTGGGTGGGGCTAGAGGAGCGACTGCTCCTGGGTGTGGGGTTTCCTTTGGGGTGGTTAGAATGTTCTGGAACTGGATAGAGTTACGGTGGCACAACCGTGGGAAGTCACTAAATTACACTAATTGCAGATTTTATGTGCTGTCTATTTTACCACAGAGCCTGGTCTACGGTCCAGGGCAACCCCGAATGTCCACAGCTGCTTGAATTGAATGACCCTCTACCTGGGGGCTTGCTTACTCGCATGTGTATTTTGTTTGTTTACATTGAAAACCCGTCTGGAACTCCAGGCGAATTTTTCTTTGAAAAGACTGATGTCAGATTTTGCTGATGCGTCTTCATTTGTCACGGGGGCCGTGATTGTGACGCTTGCTCCCTAATAGGTCTTACAAAAGAGCCAGGGGTGACTGATGACAGCCCACAAAGGGGGCTTTCCCCACCGCGTTGCTGGTTCCGTGACCCGCAGGTGTGTGGGCAGGAGTTCGCTCCTGTCCGGGCCCTTTGCCCATCTGATCGCCGGGCTGCTGCGGCTGCAGAGAAACTCAGGTGGACGTGCGCACACGTGCATTTCAAGGTCTATGGCCTGTCAGCGCCGGAGGCTGAAACCACGCAGTGCTGGCACCGCCGCGAATATTAACAGCCACCCGCCTCTTTCAATGCCGCAGGGCAGGGTTGGCTTGGCGGTGCTCCTGCCTTCCCAGCCAGATGACATTTGTCACCCTCAAGTAGGAACAATTATTAATAATTTTCGTTTCATTAGTAGCACTACAAGAAAATGTCAACAGCCTTAAAAGTGCATCTGAAGGGTACGGATTAATTCCGATCTGAAGTGCGACGGCTGCTGTGAGGACCAGGCTGCGCGTCTCGCTGAGCGTCCTGCAAGCAATCGCACGGAACGCGCTTACCTGCTTCCAGACCCGGCTTTCGGAGGCCACCTGTGGGTCCTCCTGCTGTTCTGATAGGAAGATGTAATTCATGCGGGGCACACAGTGGCCGAGGCATGGGTCAGGCACTGATGAGACAAATTGAAACGTAACAGCAAGAAAATGCTTTAGCAAGAGATCAGCCCCTACCACGTATGAATTTGGGGCGTAAGTTGTTTTAGTTTAAGTCTGGCTGGGGTACTGCGCATGGGGACCAGAAAACATCCCCGAAGTGGAAGAGTAGAAATGGGGCTCATTTCGGTTGCAGAGCGTGGATGTTAAAGTGTGGGCTCAGGGGCAAAGCCCCTCTGCCCAGGGCCCAGGCTGTGCCCACCCGGGCGCAGTCACTGTCCCTCCCTCAGAGCTCCCCCCGACCTCTGTTGAGCTGAAGCCATACACACTGGGTGCACCCCCCACCCCAAGAGTAAAGTCCTTTTCTCACTTCCCTTCCTGCTGTGGGGCCGGCCGCTCCCTGGGCCTCCAGGGCCACATCTAGACAAGGTGTCCTCTGCCAGGGCCTCTGCTCAGCCCGACCTGCAGGGCCTGGCCCCACCTCGGCAGCTGTCACACAAAGGGACTCCCCCACTTCTCTGTCTGGTGTTGTGCTCAGTCCACTGTCAGCTGGACTCAGTGCTTCCTCGGGGCTGGCTGCAGGCTCCTGCCGCCCCCGCCCTCCAGGGCCCAGGACCCAGCACCCAGGACCCAGGCCTCTGTGTCCAGGAGCCACTGCCACCATCCAGCCCGGCACCCTGCCTGCCCTGCCTCCGCTCGGGCCTATGTCCACAAGCCCCCACCCCCACCCCAAACTCTCCAACTGACTCTGTGTTGCCTGCCCAGAGGGGAGGGCCAGACTGCAAGGCCTGACACTCTCCTCTCCCACCTGCTGTCAGAGTAGCTTTTCCAGGTAAACTCCACAGGTCAGCCTCCCCCTCCACCCACCGCCATCCCCCGCCATTTTGTACCATTATATAAATAAATGTAAGTGTAAAAATACAAAAAAAAGTGTGGGCTCTGGTCCCTGGCTTGCCAACTTGCTAGGCCTGTGCCGGTGAGTAAGCCCCATACCTGGCCGTGGCGGCGTCCTGTCTCCGGCCCGGTGAAGCCACAGGCCTGTTCTCATCATTTCCTCTTCCCCTCGCAGCCTGGTGCAGAGTCGGGCTTATTGGTAAGAGCTTCTTCTTTAAGAAGTAAATAGACAGCGTTGTGACGGAAATCCAGTGATACATGCGGGCTGGCTCATTGACTGCGAGTGAGCAGCGCTGCTGTGATTAATCATCACAACCAACAGTATTAATAATGATCACTCCAACCTTAGAAAATTCTATTGATTCCACTTGTTTCGGCAGGAAACAGAGCCATACTCAATAAGCCCACACAAAGATCATGCACATCACTAAGAATTAAATAAATGCAAAGCAAACATCAATCAAATACCTCTATTGTCCATTAAATAGCAAAAAAACCCCAATAATATCCCAAGATGGTGGGGCTGGGGGACATGGTGCTTTCACGTGCTATTGGCAAGAATATAGATGGGCTCCACGTTTCTGAAGAGTGTTGTGGCTACTTGCAACAAAAAATTTTTTAAAATATATTTTTATTGTTTTTATTGATTTTTTACAGAGAGGAAGAGAGAGGAATAGAGAGTTAGAAATATCGATCAGCTGCCTCCCGCACACCCCCCACCGGGGATGTGCTCGCAACGAAGGTACATGCCCCTGACTGGAATCGAACCCGGGACCCTTGAGTCCGCAGGCCGACGCTCTATCCACTGAGCCAAACCAGTCAGGGCATACTTGCATCAAAATTAAAAGTGCACACAACATTTTGACCAAAGAAATTGACTTTATGTGTCCAAGTTACAGAAATAACAACTGAGCAGACAAAGCTATACACACCAAAGGTTTCCTTGCGGTACGAAGCGTATAAAACCCATATACCGTGAATGGCCACCGATAGGGACACGTGAGCAAGTGGTACTATCTCCACAGAACAGAGTCCTGCGTCTCCATGAAGAAGAATGTTTGCGGATTGACGTGTGAAATGTTCGAATTGCAGAGTCAGGTGGTATAAACGAGCTGCGGTCCAGCCTGTGTGAAATGCCTGCATTTTTTAGGGATGAGACTGGACGGCACAAAATGCAGGAGAAATCTGCACCCGAGTCCTGACCTGAACCGGAGGAGCCCACCTGTGGGGACTGAGATTGAAGGGCGGGGCTGTGACTCTCATTTATTATCTCACAGACTTTCCGTGGTGGCATTGCCTGTGGCTTTAAGTTACTTTTCATTTGTAAGGAATTTAAAGTAAATGCATCCAATGTCCGTGAAAGATCGTTTTAAATGTGTGAGGACTCTCTTGGTGAAGTAGCCACGGAACTGCTGCACGAAGGGGAGCCGAACCCAGTGGACTCACCCAGCCCGGTGCGTCTGGGCTGTGCTCCCAGCTGCGACCGGAAAGCGGGCGCCGATGTGCCAGGGGCCTCACGAGAGAGGAGGGATGATCATGCACTTGCGCTTGCACAGCCTCAGGACCCCTGGGCATGCAACCCTGAAAGTAAACCAGCGCCAGCACTTCTCGAAGGGGGGCGAACTTGCAAAATTATGTCCATGTAGGCAAAATGGCTTTCGTAGGCGTCGTCTTGATGGTTCGTCCTAAGTTATGAGACTGAAATGCTGGCACCCGGCAATGACATCTCCAGGTCGTGGGGGACGGGAACTGGCCGGTGGCTTCTCCTGCCCGTTAGGCTCAAGGCATTGGGTGTCCAGGAGTGACGTGCCCTCCTCCTTTTACCTTGCTCACTTTTTAAATATATTTTTTTATTGATCTCAGAGAGGACGGGAGAGGGAGATAAAAACATCAATGATGAGAGAGAATTATTGATTGGCTGCTTCCTGCACGCCCCCTACTAGGGATTGAGCCCACAACCTGGGCGTGTACCCTGACCTGGAATCAAACTGTGACCTCCTGGTTTGTAGGTCGACACTCAACAACTGAGCCATGCCAGCTGGGCCTCACTTTTGGGAAGGAATCCCATTTTAAAACATCCCATTAAAAAAAAATGAATCTCCTGATTTAAATAAAATAAACCCTTGCATTGACCTGGGAGCTTGGTTAATGAGGCATTTGCCAAATTGTTGTTTTTATGGCTTGCCAAGTGTGTAATTGCTTTGCTTGGCACTTTCAAAAAGGGTGATTATAAACTCTTCTTCCAAAGAAAATCATGCCACAGAGCTGTTAACTCTAAAATCACACGCATTTCTCTGCGAGTGTTTGCTTTCATGCTCCGGCTCCACTCAAACATCGGTGGCTCAAATCACGCACCTGTCCATGTGATGCTTCCTGTGTGTTTCCACTCACTTCCCATCGTGCGGTCGGAGCCAAACGCTGCACAGAGAAAGAAACAAAAGCCGGGCTCTCGGAAGCCACTTCTCAGAACAACGGCGCGGATCGCATCCGACAGGACTGCTGAGTCCTTGTCCCTCACCGGCACGGTGTTCGCTACCCGTGTCACACGTGTGCATCCACTTTGAATATTTCAACCACAAACAACAGTGCTGCAAACTCAGACACACGGGCGGGGGGAGGCGGGGGGGGGGGGGGCTCCTGTCAGGGGGCGCTGTGTCCTCGCTTCCTCTTGGGTGCTGCCTCTGGAGAGAAAGAACCCCTTTCGCTTCTAATGGACAGAAGAAAAAGTGTTGCATGAGGTCAGAACCGTTATTCCACGGCAGCCTGCACCCACATTTCATGTTTCAGGGTCTTTACACGGACCACCTGCTGTCTGCCAACCAGGAAAAGGCTGAGGGCAGCGCCGGGGCTCAGGACGGCCCCCCTGGGCACCTGCTCACGCTCACTCTCCCCACTCGCTCAGCGATCACTGAACTGGCTGAATGACACCCTCCTTTCACTCCAATTCGCCAGTGAACCAGAACATAGGTACTACTGTTGCGGACTGAATTGTGTCCCCGAATCAATATGCCAGAGCCCTAACCCCAGACCCTCAGAAGGTGGCTGTCTTTGGAGACCCGGCATTTAACCTCATTAGGTTAATTAAGGTCACATGGGTGGGCCCTCACCCACTAGGACTGGGGTCTGTATAGGAAAAGCAGGCTAGGACTCAGACACGCTCCAAGGGAAGGCCTGGGGAGATGCCACCTCCACAGCAAGGAGAGAGGCCTCGTATGGAACCAACCCGGCCGGACCTTGAGCTGGGCTTCCAGCTTCAGAACTGGGAGAAACAAGTATCCTAAGTCCAGAGGCTGTGTCCTCTGTCCTGGCAGCCCAAGTAGACAGAATACTTCGCTCTGCTCCGTAGAGAAGTCTGAGCAGCTACGGGGGCCCTGAGCTGTCCGTTCTACACCTGGAATTCCAAGCCGGAGGGGAAATGATTCAACAGTGGCCGCAGGTGGGGTCTGTGGTTGAGAAGTGCCGCCTGCCAGGAGGGCTGGGATTCCGCCAGGTTCCCTGGGTGGCCACGCCCAGGAAGACAACGACACCGAGCGACTCAGGTGGGTGATGGCGGCTCTGGCCACAGAGATGTGCCAGCATTCACCCAGACAGCAGTGGGTGGCCGGGCTGTCCTTAGAGTCATTTCTATGACAAACCTCCTGAAATGGCAGGTTAAAGGGCCACTGAGAAGTGCTGAAATTTCATGATCACCAGCAAGGAGAATTCTAACAATGCACAAGTGCACACACATGGTGCCGCCTCCCGAGACCCAGGCTGCCACGCGCTCTGGTGGAAACACGACGGCGTGTGGAACACCAGCTAAGCTCAGAGCCGCGTCTGACGGAGGCGGGGGCTGGCCAGGCTGCTGTGTGCAGGCAGATGGGGGCTACTGAACTCCACAGGGAAGGAGGCTGCGTCTCTCAGTGAGTGAGACAAACCAGCAGCATCTAGAACCCCAAGCACAGTGCTGGGCGGTTCCCTCCTTCCCTCGCCTGCATCTCCAAGTCCATTGCTGCGTGTGCTTCTGGTTTGGCAATAAAGATTCATGTGTGTGTCCTGGGGGGAAAGGGATACAATAAAGAAGCTGGTCCACGCGCACCCACCCGGACCACGCCCGCTGGCCTTTCTCAGGCCTCGCTGTGCCCCCTGGGCCGCCCGGGGGAAATCGCATCAAAGGGGCACGACACACACCGGGAAAGCACTGGCGGGCCCGTTTTAAGGGAAGACGAGACATATTGCCACGGTTACACCTTCTGTTCCCCAATGAAAACACCGCCTGGAAGCCAGGCCTGAACCACGTTCCACACAGACCGCAGGACTGCAGGGCCGCCCCAGGGATGCCGGAGGCCCCCTCGGGACGCAGCACCAGGTCACACGCACACGGGTGCATGGCCATCCCCAGCAGAAAGCTTTCATTCCAAAGCACATGTTACAGAAGCACATCAGGCATTTCTACTGGGAATTCACTGAGCACGGACAGAAACCCCCAGTGGACCACCAAGGAAAAGACATTTCTGCCTCCGGTCTGATGGGCACGGAATGCGGTGGTACAGAGAAGCCTGCACCGTCCTCAAGCTTCCTCCCCCCGCTTCCAGGAAGGAGCCTCCCTCCCACACCAGGTGAAGCTGCCATCAGCAGTGCCAGCTCTGCGAACAGTGAGACGTCAAATGGAATCCTGGGCTTCATTGTTGGAGGCACAACAGTGACTCCATCTAGACACCGAGTGCACATTGTACCTTCTTCAGGGACTAACTGGGGAAAAAGATAAAGTCAGGCGCATGGTAATTTCCAAGCCCAAAGGAAGTCGTGGGCACCGCCTGGCAGCCCCACCTAATTTCCTCATTGGAAGGGAATGTTCTGGAGACGAGTGCTCACAGTCCGTTCTCCTAGTGCCTCAGAGCTCGCCCCGGGGAGGGCTGCCTGCTCCTGGGCAGGGCTGTCCAAAGAGACCCAGCCCTGGGCGTGTCTCGCATTCACACTTCCTAGGACTCACGGTATAACCATCTCACTTAAATCAGGAACAAAGAGATGCACTATTTCCTTCAGGCCACATGTAGTGATCTCCTGTGAAACCCACTGCTGGTGGCAAACAGTGTACACACTGTAAAGGCTATTTAAAAATCAGCACATTAGACTCCACATGAGTGACATCCTATGATACTCATCTTTCTCTGACTGTCTCACTCGTATGTGGAATGTAATGAACCAAATAAACTGACGACCGAAAATAGACCTAGAATCATAGAAGCATGAACAGACTGTTGAACCTCAGAGGGAAGGCAGGGGAGGGAGGGAGGTGGGTGGGAAGTGATCAACCAATGACCTTGTATACACATGCATAACCCGTGGACATAGACATGGGGCGGAGGGCCTGGGGGAGGGAGACAGGAGCGACTGGGAGAGGTTAGTGGGGGGAAAAGGATGACCTGTGTAATGCTTTCAACAATAAAGATTAAAAAAATAAAGTCAGCACAACATGCTTCCCATTATCTCGGACAGTAAGAGTGCTTGGTTGCAGGAGCCACGTGGCAGCTTGTCCACAAAAGCCACGTTTCCCGATTTTCCTCAACCGCCTCGAGTCGCACAGGTTCAGGTGAGATGGTGACACGCGCTTTCACTAGGAGCGTTCCCTCAAGGGGGGATCTGGTGAGGAAGGGGCGTCAGGAGTCAGCACCGGGACTTTCCAGAGTCTCCGAGGACTGAGGATCTGAGAACATCTCAGCTGGGGGTGTTGGTGCCTGGGGTCGAAGGAGCGCATGACCTGAAGCTGCAGAGAAGGTGGGTGCTGGGGGCTGAGGCCTGAGTTGCTAATAGAGGAATCCTCACTTCCCATCTGAGAGGAATCTCCATGACATCAGCTGGTCCCTGAATCCTAGTGAGGAGATGCATGTCCCTCCACCCTTGGCTGGGTTCTCTCTCTGTGCCCTTCCCTTTGCGCCTGGTCGCTTGTATCGTGCCTGTCTGAACACCAAGGAGGGCGCACGCGAGCAGCGGGGCAGCCACCGCCCCCCCCAGGGTCCGCTCCGCTATGAACTGGGTGGGAATCATCAGGCGCCTGCTGCTGCTGAAAACCATTACACGGTCACGAAGGGGCCTCCAAAGGCAACTGAGGCCTGCGCCTCACAGTCTCCCCTGAGGAGGGAGACGTCCAATCATCGCTCACCTTCCAGGAAGCTGACCAATGTGGTGGCAGCATTTAAGCCTCACAGCAAAGACTTGGCATCAGACATATCCACCTTAAAACAATTTGGACCCAAATGTGGAACAGAATGTGGTGCTCATGTGTTCAAATGCGTGTGGCTTCACGGTTACATGCTCCGGTCCTGGGCTCTGCTCTGCTCTCCAAGCACGGACCTGGGCCACCTCTCTGCCCCCCGAGGCTGGAGTGCTCCCTGCAAAGCCAAGAACAGGAATGCTAAATGACATTTCTTTTTTTTATAACATATTTGTATTGACTTCAGAGAGGAAGGGAGAGGGAGAGAGAGATAGAAACATCAACGATGAGGGAGAATCATTGATCAGCTGCCTCCTGCATGCACCACACTGGGGATCGAGCCCACAACCTGGGCACATGCCCTGACCTGGAATCGAACTGTGGCTCAACCACTGAGCCACGCCGGCTGGACCTACATGACATGACATTTCCATCTCCCTATTGGAGAGATCTATCATTCAACATGGTAGGTGTGTGGCAGTCCTTCCTCTCTCTTACCAGTAAATGTTTTCCAGATCCTGAGAGCTTGAATTTTAAAATACCAGTTAGTCAAATGAACAACCTAAGTAATTGAAAACAGTACCCTTACATTCTGTTTGGTGGTTCTGTTTGATAGTCATCGGGTTTGTGTTTCCTCCAACTCAGCCTTGTAGAGAAATCTGTATTCACAGGGCACACTTAGCCACTTCTGAAGAGTGGCCCAAACTTGGTTGCACTAAATGTATCTGAAAATTTAATTATTGAGAACTCATCACCCAACATGAATAGCAAAATCCATTTTGGAGGCTGCCTTTCTCCATTTCTTCTATTTCCTTTTTCATTTCTACAGTCCCTGGCTGTTCCCTCTGCTGTGTACACTTCCCCACACAACCACCGAACTCACATCCTCATCTTCTCCAGATCTGCACAGACTTTCGGCTGCTTGGCGCTCCCCAGACACCGTGCCATGTCAGGTGGTGACACCCCCATCACCGTCCCCAGAACCCGGGCTCCCCTGGATGCTTTCATGGCCCCATCGCCTCCCAACACACTGTGTGGCCTGTTTCTTTTCACATGTTGTCATTAATCGGCTCTTCTCTGCAGCAGGGAGCTCCATGCGGGTTTTGTTTGGGTCAGCGCCGCACCCCAACCTCTGGCACCGCTTCTCACTTGGCGCAGTTCATGGCTTATACCTTCTCCCTGGGACCTGGGCCTGTCAGTGACTCCTGGCGCGCCCAGCTGGCCCAGTCCCTTCCTCAATGCTCTTTCTCTGATGGCTTGAATGGCTCAAACATTTCTGCTCTGAGCACAAACACCTAGACACTCGGGATCTGGTTGTCAGGAGTCATCCCCTTTCCCTCAGAGAGTGTACTCCGCCTCTGAAATGCTGCCACCAACTGTTAGACAAGCGCCTACCGGACACAGAAAGCTCTTAGTTCTGCTAAAGTGTGAGATGTGCATCCAATCAATTTTCTGTTTTCGGTTGTAAGACGGGCTTTGGGCTCTACACCCAGACCTTTCACAGAGGAGATTGCTTTCCTCTTGTTGCAGGCCGATCTGCAACCAGAACTAATCACTTCCCATTGTTCCCCGGGCACTGAGAATGCCATCCCCTCCCGCCCACGTGTGGGTGCATCCGATAAACATCCCCAATTCCTTTCCTTCTCCTCAGCTCAGTCCGCGGTGCTGCCCCCAACATGGGTAAACTAACCTTGGGATCTGTGTCAGCAGAACGTCAAGATAAACTCCCTATAAGATGGCTCCTTTTAGAAATCTTTTCAATACGTTATTCTAGAATATTCCACTGAAGGGATTTTCCATTTTTAGATAAATTGGTCTGTTTGAGGAAACTAAAATTCTGATGTTGCTTCCCCACCTAACTGTCTTCAATCACGTTGCTACCAGGCTGACCTCACCTGTAGAGAGAAGCTCCTAAAACTCACGGTTATAGCCACACGTCTCCATTCTGCTCAGTTCTGATTCCCTTCCTGCAGCCCAGCATTTGCAGGCTCTGGGGCAGGTCAGCCGCTTTAAACTGCCGCGGAGCGTCCCACCCAGCCTCCCTTCCCAGGGACAGCGCAGGGCTCACCTGGGACCCGGGCGGTGGACCCCGACTTCTGGCGATGGTGACCTGGAGTGACATCTCAGCGAAGTGCCTGACTGACTTCATGGTCCTGTCCTTGAAGTTGCCTTTCGGAGGCTCCCGGTCTTATGGGGAAACTGTGGCCACACTTTCTCATTATCTCTGAGATGTCAACAGACAATATTTCACCAAAGGAAAGCTGTGCTCACTTAGTGCAGGCCCAGCTCTGGGCACCACACAAAGGTGACCTCATGGAAAGCCTCGCCAAGCACCCGGAGGGGTAGGCACTGCTGGGGTGCCCACTTTATAGAAGGGTAAAGGGCCCAGAGCCAGTTTGCAGGCGCAGATGCTGCTCCATTCCTGCCACAGTGGTTCCTCCTGGTCCCCAGGGGAGGTGCCAGGACCCAACTCCCCTTTTCTGGAACACAGTGGGGAGACACCCTGAGTCTCCATTTATTTATTTATTTAGAACACTGTCCAGTCCAAATGTGGCCTGAAAAGGTTCTGGACGCTGGTGGACCTGAACGATGGTTAGAGATGTTTAGGAAGATGGCTGTTGGCATGGGGACAGGCAGAGGGAAAAAGCGTCATTGGCCATTCACCGAGCCTCTCATTTATCATCTCATTTAACCCTCCCAGCCTCTGGACAATGAGGTGGTGTCACTGTCACTCCTTTTGCAAACAAAGAGGCAGAGGCTCAAATAAACAAACAACGGTGCGTTCTACCTGGCCTTCCAGGCTGTCATAGTGAAATGCCACAGCCGGGCAGCGCTGGAGGCTGGGAGGGTCCAGATAAGGTGCCGGCCTGGCCCATTCATTCCCATGAGGACTTTCTTCCTGGCCGGCAGCTGGCCACTTTCTTGCTGTGTCCTCACAGCAGGAGAGAGCGAGCAAACTTTCTGGAAGGCATCTCTTCTTGGAAGGACACTAATCCCACCCTAAGGGCCCCACCCTTAGGACCTCATCAAACCCCAATTCCCTCCAAATACCGTCACATTGGGAGCTGAGGCTTCAACTTATGGATTTTGGAGGGACACTGATGTTCAGTCCACAGGGCAAGGCTTCTAGTCTTGGCACTGTTGGCATCCGGCGCTGCACAATTCTTTGTTTCTGGCTGTCCTGTGCAGGGGAGGGTGTCTAGCAGCCTTCCTGGCCTCTGCCCAGTACATTCCAGTAGCATCCTTTCCTCCCCAGTTATGAAGACAAACCCGCACAGACACATTTCCCCCAGGAAGATGCCATGACTGGGCTAACCTGCACCAAAGCATGGGGTCTCCGCCCTGCACCATCCCATGCAATCCTGATTACCCGGGACGCTGGCTTCGGGGCAGGGCATGGACTGAGCCTCTTTAGCCACATTCTGGCCCTACCATCCGTAGCCTTTATTGAAGAAGCAGGCAGGGCAAACGCAAACACAGCCCTTCTGAGGGCTCCTCTTCCTGTTTATCAAGACTATTTTCCCTCTGGGCAACACAGACTGAGAAAGGGGAAGGCCTGGCCTCCAGGGAGCTCTCTGTGCTCAAGAAGCAAGTACACGTTTTAAGGGTCATCACCTCTGGCTTCACAAACACAGGCCATGCAAGGTCTCGGCCAGCTCCCGTCCCACCCCTTGGGGCAGCCTTACCCTGGCAGGGCCGAGGCCGTCCTGGGCCTGAGCTGGACCTGGCCGTCCCCAGTGAAGGCTTCCCAGGCCAGAAGGCCCGGAGCGGCCGGCCTGTTCTGGCAGCCATGCGGCGGAGAGCGTGCATTCTCCCTACGGCTGCCTGCAGCTGCGGCTGTGGCAGGCCTTCTGCAAACACCATATCTCAGAAGATGAAACCAAGTGCGTGAGGATGAAGCACTTCAGCGAGACAGAAATTACAATAGTGATATGTTTCTAACAGAAGTGAGCAGGTGGTGCCTTAAATCTCCCCAAGATTAACCCATACTCAACACTAAGCACCAGGCTGTGGAAGAAACACTGTCTAATTACGTATTCTTGGGAGTGCATTTGACGCTGGGATTTCAAATTGGAATTCGGATCCAGCTGAAGTTATCTGCACAGTGCAGCTCTGTGTATAATAAAGAGGGATTCAAGGTATTAAGCATCTTCTGAGACACTTTGCTGTGGGCCCTGTAGCATCGCTCCAGCAAGGTGTGTGGGGAGGACCCTGGATCACAAGGCATGTGGGGAGGACTGTGGATCACAAGGCCTGAGGGGAGGACTGTGGATCAGAAGAGCTTGGAACAGGCTTTCGGCCGTGGAAATTCCAGTGGCATCCAATAGCCCTTTGATTAAGGGCAGCAACGGGGCTTGCGCTCTGTGCTCAGCGACATTGTGGGAGTTCCCTCGGGACCTGGTTGGATCCCACCAGCTTCCATCTCAAACACGGGAGCAGGGCTGTGCTTCGCTCAAGTGAAAGGCTGCAGAGCGTCCTCCCTTTTGCTTAACAAAACTTGACATGGGGGCAGGGCCAGGGGGAGGACAGCGGTAGCCATGCATGGAGGGGAGGACAGCAATAGGCATGTGTGGAGGCGAGGACAGTCATAGGCGTGTGTGGAGGCGAGGACAGCCATAGGCGTGTGTGTAGGGGAGGACAGCCATAGGCGTGTGTGGAGGGAAGGACAGCCATAGGCGTGTGTGGAGGGGAGGACAGTCATAGGCGTGTGTGGAGGGGAGGACAGTCATAGGCGTGTGTGGAGGGGAGGACAGTCATAGGCGTGTGTGGAGGGGAGGACAGTCATAGGCGTGTGTGGAGGGGAGGACAGCCATAGGCGTGTGTGGAGGGGAGGACAGTCATAGGCGTGTGTGGAGGGGAGGACAGTCATAGGCGTGTGTGGAGGGGAGGACAGCCATAGGCGTGTGTGGAGGGGAGGACAGCCATAGGCGTGTGTGGAGGGGAGGACAGTCATAGGCGTGTGTGGAGGGGAGGACAGCCATAGGCGTGTGTGGAGGGGAGGACAGTCATAGCCGTGTGTGGAGGGGAGGACAGTCATAGGCGTGTGTGGAGGGGAGGACAGCCATAGGCGTGTGTGGAGGGGAGGACAGTCATAGGCGTGTGTGGAGGGGAGGACAGTCATAGGCGTGTGTGGAGGGGAGGACAGTCAAAGGCGTGTGTGGAGGGGAGGACAGTCATAGGCGTGTGTGGAGGGGAGGACAGCGATAGCCGTGTGTGTGGAGGGGAGGACAGCCATAGGCGTGTGTGGAGGGGAGGACGGCCATAGGCGTGCGTGGAGGGGAGGACAGCGATAGCCGTGTGTGTGGAGGGGAGGACAGCCATAGGCGTGTGTGGAGGGGAGGACAGTCAAAGGCGTGTGTGGAAGGGAGGACAGTCATAGGCATGCATGGAGGGGAGGACAGTCATAGGCATGTGTGGAGGGGAGGACAGCCATAGGCGTGCGTGGAGGGGGAGGACAGCGATAGCCGTGTGTGTGGAGGGGAGGACAGCCATAGGCGTGTGTGGAGGGGAGGACAGTCATAGGCGTGCGTGGAGGGGAGGACAGTCATAGGCATGCATGGAGGGGAGGACAGTCATAGGCATGCGTGGAGGGGAGGACAGCCATAGGCGTGTGTGGAGGCGAGGACAGTCATAGGCGTGTGTGGAGGGGAGGACAGCCATAGGCGTGTGTGGAGGGGAGGACAGCCATAGGCGTGTGTGGAGGGGAGGACAGTCATAGGCGTGTGTGGAGGGGAGGACAGCCATAGGCGTGTGTGGAGGGGGAGGACAGTCATAGGCGTGTGTGGAGGGGAGGACAGCCATAGGCGTGTGTGGAGGGGAGGACAGCCATAGGCGTGTGTGGAGGGGAGGACAGTCATAGGCGTGTGTGGAGGGGAGGACAGTCATAGGCGTGTGTGGAGGGGAGGACAGCCATAGGCGTGTGTGGAGGGGAGGACAGTCATAGGCGTGTGTGGAGGGGAGGACAGTCATAGGCGTGTGTGGAGGGGAGGACAGCCATAGGCGTGCGTGGAGGGGAGGACAGCGATAGCCGTGTGTGTGGAGGGGAGGACAGCCATAGGCGTGTGTGGAGGGGAGGACAGTCATAGGCGTGCGTGGAGGGGAGGACAGTCATAGGCATGCATGGAGGGGAGGACAGTCATAGGCATGCGTGGAGGGGAGGACAGCCATAGGCGTGCGTGGAGGGGAGGACAGCGATAGCCGTGTGTGTGGAGGGGAGGACAGCCATAGGCGTGTGTGGAGGCGAGGACAGTCATAGGCGTGTGTGGAGGGGAGGACAGCCATAGGCGTGTGTGGAGGGGAGGACAGTCATAGGCGTGTGTGGAGGGGAGGACAGTCATAGGCGTGTGTGGAGGGGAGGACAGCCATAGGCGTGTGTGGAGGGGAGGACAGTCATAGGCGTGTGTGGAGGGGAGGACAGTCATAGGCGTGTGTGGAGGGGAGGACAGCCATAGGCGTGTGTGGAGGGGAGGACAGTCATAGGCGTGTGTGGAGGGGAGGACAGTCATAGGCGTGTGTGGAGGGGAGGACAGTCATAGGCGTGTGTGGAGGGGAGGACAGTCATAGGCGTGTGTGGAGGGGAGGACAGTCATAGGCGTGTGTGGAGGGGAGGACAGTCATAGGCGTGTGTGGAGGGGAGGACAGCGATAGCCGTGTGTGTGGAGGGGAGGACAGCCATAGGCGTGTGTGGAGGGGAGGACAGCCATAGGCGTGTGTGGAGGGGAGGACAGCGATAGCCGTGTGTGTGGAGGGGAGGACAGCCATAGGCGTGTGTGGAGGGGAGGACAGTCAAAGGCGTGTGTGGAGGGGAGGACAGTCATAGGCATGCATGGAGGGGAGGACAGTCATAGGCATGCGTGGAGGGGAGGACAGCCATAGGCGTGCGTGGAGGGGAGGACAGCGATAGCCGTGTGTGTGTGGAGGGGAGGACAGCCATAGGCGTGTGTGGAGGGGAGGACAGTCATAGGCGTGTGTGGAGGGGAGGACAGTCATAGGCATGCATGGAGGGGAGGACAGTCATAGGCATGCGTGGAGGGGAGGACAGCCATAGGCGTGCGTGGAGGGGAGGACAGCGATAGCCGTGTGTGTGGAGGGGAGGACAGCCATAGGCGTGTGTGGAGGCGAGGACAGTCATAGGCGTGTGTGGAGGGGAGGACAGCCATAGGCGTGTGTGGAGGGGAGGACAGTCATAGGCGTGTGTGGAAGGGAGGACAGTCATAGGCGTGTGTGGAGGGGAGGACAGCCATAGGCGTGTGTGGAGGGGAGGACAGTCATAGGCGTGTGTGGAGGGGAGGACAGTCATAGGCGTGTGTGGAGGGGAGGACAGCCATAGGCGTGTGTGGAGGGGAGGACAGTCATAGGCGTGTGTGGAGGGGAGGACAGTCATAGGCGTGTGTGGAGGGGAGGACAGTCAAAGGCGTGTGTGGAGGGGAGGACAGTCATAGGCGTGTGTGGAGGGGAGGACAGCGATAGCCGTGTGTGTGGAGGGGAGGACAGCCATAGGCGTGTGTGGAGGGGAGGACAGCCATAGGCGTGTGTGGAGGGGAGGACAGCGATAGCCGTGCGTGTGGAGGGGAGGACAGCCATAGGCGTGTGTGGAGGGGAGGACAGTCAAAGGCGTGTGTGGAAGGGAGGACAGTCATAGGCATGCATGGAGGGGAGGACAGTCATAGGCATGTGTGGAGGGGAGGACAGCCATAGGCGTGCGTGGAGGGGAGGACAGCGATAGCCGTGTGTGTGGAGGGGGAGGACAGCCATAGGCGTGTGTGGAGGGGAGGACAGTCATAGGCGTGCGTGGAGGGGAGGACAGTCATAGGCATGCATGGAGGGGAGGACAGTCATAGGCATGCGTGGAGGGGAGGACAGCCATAGGCGTGTGTGGAGGCGAGGACAGTCATAGGCGTGTGTGGAGGGGAGGACAGCCATAGGCGTGTGTGGAGGGGAGGACAGTCATAGGCGTGTGTGGAGGGGAGGACAGTCATAGGCGTGTGTGGAGGGGAGGACAGCCATAGGCGTGTGTGGAGGGGAGGACAGTCATAGGCGTGTGTGGAGGGTGAGGACAGTCATAGGCGTGTGTGGAGGGGAGGACAGCCATAGGCGTGTGTGGAGGGGAGGACAGTCATAGGCGTGTGTGGAGGGGAGGACAGTCATAGGCGTGTGTGGAGGGGAGGACAGCCATAGGCGTGTGTGGAGGGGAGGACAGTCATAGGCGTGTGTGGAGGGGAGGACAGTCATAGGCGTGTGTGGAGGGGAGGACAGTCATAGGCGTGTGTGGAGGGGAGGACAGTCATAGGCGTGTGTGGAGGGGAGGACAGCGATAGCCGTGTGTGTGGAGGGGAGGACAGCCATAGGCGTGTGTGGAGGGGAGGACAGCCATAGGCGTGTGTGGAGGGGAGGACAGCGATAGCCGTGTGTGTGGAGGGGAGGACAGCCATAGGCGTGTGTGGAGGGGAGGACAGTCAAAGGCGTGTGTGGAGGGGGAGGACAGTCATAGGCATGCATGGAGGGGAGGACAGTCATAGGCATGCGTGGAGGGGAGGACAGCCATAGGCGTGCGTGGAGGGGAGGACAGCGATAGCCGTGTGTGTGGAGGGGAGGACAGCCATAGGCGTGTGTGGAGGGGAGGACAGTCATAGGCGTGTGTGGAGGGGAGGACAGTCATAGGCATGCATGGAGGGGAGGACAGTCATAGGCATGCATGGAGGGGAGGACAGTCATAGGCATGCGTGGAGGGGAGGACAGTCATAGGCGTGCGTGGAGGGGAGGACAGCGATAGCCGTGTGTGTGGAGGGGGAGGACAGCCATAGGCGTGTGTGGAGGGGAGGACAGCCATAGGCGTGTGTGGAGGGGAGGACAGCGATAGCCGTGTGTGTGGAGGGGAGGACAGCCATAGGCGTGTGTGGAGGGGAGGACAGTCAAAGGCGTGTGTGGAAGGGAGGACAGTCATAGGCATGCATGGAGGGGAGGACAGTCATAGGCATGTGTGGAGGGGAGGACAGCCATAGGCGTGCGTGGAGGGGAGGACAGCGATAGCCGTGTGTGTGGAGGGGAGGACAGCCATAGGCGTGTGTGGAGGGGAGGACAGTCATAGGCGTGCGTGGAGGGGAGGACAGTCATAGGCATGCATGGAGGGGAGGACAGTCATAGGCATGCGTGGAGGGGAGGACAGCCATAGGCGTGTGTGGAGGCGAGGACAGTCATAGGCGTGTGTGGAGGGGAGGACAGCCATAGGCGTGTGTGGAGGGGAGGACAGTCATAGGCGTGTGTGGAGGGGAGGACAGTCATAGGCGTGTGTGGAGGGGAGGACAGCCATAGGCGTGTGTGGAGGGGAGGACAGTCATAGGCGTGTGTGGAGGGGAGGACAGTCATAGGCGTGTGTGGAGGGGAGGACAGCCATAGGCGTGTGTGGAGGGGAGGACAGTCATAGGCGTGTGTGGAGGGGAGGACAGTCATAGGCGTGTGTGGAGGGGAGGACAGCCATAGGCGTGTGTGGAGGGGAGGACAGTCATAGGCGTGTGTGGAGGGGAGGACAGTCATAGGCGTGTGTGGAGGGGAGGACAGTCATAGGCGTGTGTGGAGGGGAGGACAGTCATAGGCGTGTGTGGAGGGGAGGACAGCGATAGCCGTGTGTGTGGAGGGGAGGACAGCCATAGGCGTGTGTGGAGGGGAGGACAGCCATAGGCGTGTGTGGAGGGGAGGACAGCGATAGCCGTGTGTGTGGAGGGGAGGACAGCCATAGGCGTGTGTGGAGGGGAGGACAGTCAAAGGCGTGTGTGGAGGGGAGGACAGTCATAGGCATGCATGGAGGGGAGGACAGTCATAGGCATGCGTGGAGGGGAGGACAGCCATAGGCGTGCGTGGAGGGGAGGACAGCGATAGCCGTGTGTGTGGAGGGGAGGACAGCCATAGGCGTGTGTGGAGGGGGAGGACAGTCATAGGCGTGTGTGGAGGGGAGGACAGTCATAGGCATGCATGGAGGGGAGGACAGTCATAGGCATGCGTGGAGGGGAGGACAGCCATAGGCGTGCGTGGAGGGGAGGACAGCGATAGCCGTGTGTGTGGAGGGGAGGACAGCCATAGGCGTGTGTGGAGGCGAGGACAGTCATAGGCGTGTGTGGAGGGGAGGACAGCCATAGGCGTGTGTGGAGGGGAGGACAGTCATAGGCGTGTGTGGAGGGGAGGACAGTCATAGGCGTGTGTGGATGGGAGGACAGCCATAGGCGTGTGTGGAGGGGAGGACAGTCATAGGCGTGTGTGGAGGGGAGGACAGCCATAGGCGTGTGTGGAGGGGAGGACAGTCATAGGCGTGTGTGGAGGGGAGGACAGTCATTGGCGTGTGTGGAGGGGAGGACAGCCATAGGCGTGTGTGGAGGGGAGGACAGTCAAAGGCGTGTGTGGAGGGGAGGACAGTCATAGGCGTGTGTGGAGGGGAGGACAGCGATAGCCGTGTGTGTGGAGGGGGAGGACAGCCATAGGCGTGTGTGGAGGGGAGGACAGCCATAGGCGTGTGTGGAGGGGAGGACAGTCATAGGCGTGTGTGGAGGGGAGGACAGTCATAGGCGTGTGTGGAGGGGAGGACAGCCATAGGCGTGTGTGGAGGGGAGGACAGCCATAGGCGTGTGTGGAGGGGAGGACAGTCATAGGCGTGTGTGGAGGGGAGGACAGCCATAGGCGTGTGTGGAGGGGAGGACAGTCATAGGCGTGTGTGGAGGGGAGGACAGCCATAGGCGTGTGTGGAGGGGAGGACAGCGATAGCCGTGTGTGTGGAGGGGAGGACAGCCATAGGCGTGTGTGGAGGGGAGGACAGTCAAAGGCGTGTGTGGAGGGGAGGACAGTCATAGGCATGCATGGAGGGGAGGACAGTCATAGGCATGCGTGGAGGGGAGGACAGTCATAGGCGTGTGTGGAGGGGAGGACAGCCATAGGCGTGTGTGGAGGGGAGGACAGTCATAGGCGTGTGTGGAGGGGAGGACAGTCATAGGCGTGTGTGGAGGGGAGGACAGCCATAGGCGTGTGTGGAGGGGAGGACAGCCATAGGCTTGTGTGGAGGGGAGGACAGTCATAGGCGTGTGTGGAGGGGAGGACAGCCATAGGCGTGTGTGGAGGGGAGGACAGTCAAAGGCATGCGTGGAGGGGAGGACAGTCATAGGCATGCGTGGAGGGGAGGACAGCCATAGGCGTGCGTGGAGGGGGAGGACAGCGATAGCCGTGTGTGGAGGGGAGGACAGCCATAGGCGTGTGTGGAGGCGAGGACAGTCATAGGCGTGTGTGGAGGCGAGGACGCCTATGGCTGTAGTTCTTGCTACTGTTGCAAAGCCAGTTGGTAGTGACAAAAATGGTGGTACCGAGGGGTTAAACTCCGTAAAATGCATAGACGTTGTCCTACTGAGATGTGCTCAAAAGTTGCTGAGCCAGGCGGGAAGCCCTCCAGTCAGTGTGTGAGGATTGTGGGCCAGCATCCAGCCTGGACCATTCTGATCTTCCTCACCGGCGCCACGGAAGCAAGAGGGTGGTTTTCCTGACGCAGCTGAGCAGTGGCTTGACACTTGTGACTGGACCTCTGTCCCTCCATCGAGTTCCTCTGTGTAGAACACACCAGAAATGTGTCATCGCCACCTCCACCAAAATTGATATCCGTGGTGTGAAATCCCCAAACATCTCACTGATGCTTACTTCAAGGAGAAGCTGCGCAAGCCCAGACACCAGGAGGGCGAGATCTCCACAGAGAAAGAGAAATAAGAGATTACAGGGCAGCGGGAGGTTGACCAGAAGGCTGTGGACTCACAAATTCTGCCAAAAATCAAAGCCGTTCCTCAGCTTCTCCACTCTGTCCGCTCTCACCTATAGGCTTTATCCTCACAAACTGGTGTTCCGAATTTCTTATAAGAACCCGATTAAATAACTGATCTGTTTTTTTAAAATGGCAATGAATGTCATCGGAGAGTGATGTTGGTTCCACCCTCTGCACCCCCTGCCCCGTGGTCCCGTGTGAGGGGCTGCCCACCTTTGTTCTGAAGCCACACTCTCGTGAGAAACAGGTTCCCAGTAGCACTTTCTTCCTTGGCCTCTCAGCCGCCATCCTCCCTGTTGCGCATACACATGCCCTCCATCTCAACCACAGAGGGAAACGCACTGCCTCGCTGCTCTCCAGCCCCAGCTCCCTTTCTCATCAGACGCGAGTGGCCCACCTGGCTGCGGGTCTGACAACCCCTCTCTGCCTGCTCACCGTGGGCCCACCTCCTGGTCCTCGCTGCCTGCCCAGAGCTGGCATCTCCAGACCCTGCCCCCCTCTCTCCTCTTTGACTTTATTCTATTTGTCTGACTTTTACTCCTTACTCTTTCCTAGAGGCTCCCACGTGTCAGAGTTCAAATTTCTGTCTGTAAACTGAAGCTCCCCGCCGAGCCCTCAGCCCGCCTCACGCTCAGTGATGCTGCCCTCCAAATCCTCCCGTTCAGCGCAGCCTGCCCCGAACGCGCGGCTTCCCCGCCAGACCTCCGTCTCTGGTCTGCTCTGTGCCCAGCACCATGCCCCTGGCCCCCCCCCCCCCCAATGAGTTTGCTTAGACCCGGCCATCACCCTAGGCACCACCTTCTTCACCCTCCTGACTCTAGGCCCCTGCATCTCCAAAGCTGTGCCCCAAGGATTCCCATGGTCTCTGGCACGCTTCCCTTCTTCAATCCCACATTACTCTAAATTGTTCTTTAAAATGCAAGACTCATTGCCTCCTCTTCCTAAAAGAAATCCATAATGATCCTCTGTGGCTCATGGGATAAAGAAGACAATTCCTAACAGCCGCCTTTAAGACCCTGATAATCTCAGCCTGCCCCCTCCCCCACGTCTCCACTCCTGCGTCTAGTCACAGGACTCTGCCTCCAAGGCCAGGCAGGCAGGACTGTGCTTTCTACGCTGTGCCCACCCCGGCCAGTGCTCAGCACGGCTGCAGCCACGCTCTGGACACTGGGGATGACCTGCTGACTAAGTTCGTATCGAATGAATGACCTGGGTTTGCCCTGGCCAGTTGCTCAGTGGTGAGTGCGTCAGCCCATGGGCGGAAGGGTCTTGGGTTTGGGCCCCAGTCAAGGGCGCATACCTTGGTTTTAGGTTCAATCCCTGGCCCCATGGGATGCAACCAGTCGATGTGTCTCTTTTTCTTCTCGCTCTCTCCCTCCCTCCTCCCTTTCACTCTCTCTAAAAATTAATGGGAAAATATCCTCACTCCTCGGGTGAGTATTAAAATATCAATAACACTTATCCTTGACTGAGGATTAAAAAAAGAACAAAAGAATGACCTGGGTTTGCCCATATGTAACCTGGAGCTGATGACAGGACTAACAAGCCCAGGTCGCAGGGCGTGGACATCGACAATGATGGCGATGTTGAGGACGATGACAGTGAAGAACTGACGGGAACACAACCGGCCTCCACTACGTGCTAAAGTGCTTCCCTGGAGGCAGACCTCCGGGAATCAGTGGAGGGGCCCTCCCTCCGGGGGGCTCCCTCTCCTCCCCTATGAAACAGGTGGGTCTGAAAAGGTTCCCTGATTCCCCTCTGAAGACTCCCTCATGGTCCTGCCTTGTCAGGGTGGGGTGGGCGGGGCCGTGGCCTCAGCGGACCCAGCTGCCCCCACAGCCCCAATCTGGCTTCTCTGTTTATTGGTGGAACACAGGGCCCGTGTCCAAAAACCCGATAGTCAGACAGGAACTGGGGGCCCCAGGGAGGGTGTCATTCAGGATTCTTTGTCTTCAAGCAGCAGAAACGCCAGTGCAGACTGGCCTCCATGTGCAGAAAATGCTGATGGCGGTGCCCAGTGCCCAGACACGGGCCATGTGTGGGCGCTGTGCCCTCCTGAGAGCCCATCGCACAGCCTGCTTCCCAGGAAAGGCTGGGAGCGTGGACATCCCCCACGCACCTGTCACCCAGCGCAGGATGTCTCCTCAGCGGCTCCCTTGGAAGAGGGGGGCTCGGCTCAGCAGTGACTGAGTGAGTCCTGAGGGCCACTCTGAGGCTAACGTGAGCCCCATGTCCACCCTGACCCAACCTCCACTGGGAGCACGAGGTGTCGGTCACGTCAGGTTGGGGTTCTGCACCCCACTTGTAGGGGGAGGATAAAAACCCACGTGGGCTGTAGGAGCTGAGAGTGAGGGGGTATTTGGGAAATTGCAAAGTGGGTGCTAGAAAGATAAAGAAATGCTGAGAGCAAAACCAGCTCAAGCCTCCTGGCAGCAGACAATGTAAATCCTCAGAAGAGTCTGAGTTCGCCTGAGCAGCCTCCACACAAATGCAGCTCCTTCCTGACCCGCCCCAGGGCGCCTCTCCCTCTCTCCTGCTGGAGAACCTAACCGCAGTCTCCAGGCCCTGGACAGGGCACTGAGCACTGGTGTGACCGCGGGCAGAGCAGCGGAAAGAAGGAAGGCCGCAGCCCTGGAGCCTGCAGCGTCTCCGTCCTGAGCACAGCGTCCTTCCCGCTGCTGGGACCTGCCCTTCGTGGCTGCGGGGGACCCTCAGGTCTGTCTTGAGGATCTGGACGAGCCCCTTCCAGTCCCTGCGGCTCCCTCTCCACTGCAGACTTACTGACAAAGAGCATTAGTCCTTTGTGAGCCACTGTGTCAAACGCTTTCTTGAAGCCCAAGTAAGTCATAGGCAGCTTTGTCCTATTGGCTCTGTGCTATTTCCTTGAACAATTCTGTGTGATGCCCATCCATGGTTTTCCTGTGGCGGGTCCAGGCCGAGGACCTGTCACTATGCTCAGGAGCCCTGTGCCACCAGCTGTGTTCTGCTGGCTCCCGGGGAAGCCAAGATGTGGCTCAGCAAAGCCCTGGAGACCAGAGAGACGCAGGGCAGGGCTCCGCCACACACCCCTGCGCCTCCCCCCCCCCCCCCCCCCCCCCCCGCCCCTGCACCTGCCTCCGGCCCGAAAGCACACCCTGGACCGCGGAGGTGGAGTTTTAGACTCAGAGCTCCTGGCTGTGCAGTGGCCGTGCCATCCTGAGAAGTCAGCAGGCCTGAACCTCGGGGTCCTTTCCTGTCCAGTGGAAGTGATGGGGACCCCCTGCAGGTGCGCACAGATGTGGATGAACTGATGGAGCTAGCAGAGCCCTGTTGGAGCCTCACATCCACAGGCGTTCATTTCCCACGACGGGAGCATCCCCCCATTTCATCTGTGGGACCTTAATGTGCTATTTTCTTTTCTTTCTTTAAAGTCATCTTAGTAGAACATTGACTCCCGGGTCCTGCTGCTGACCTAGGGAGAGGCTGCGGCTCCTCCCCACCATTCCCCATGGGGCAGGTGCTGACTGGGGTTCCCCCCCTTGGGTTTGCCCCCCTCTCTGTGCGGGAGGTCCTGGTTAGCCCACAGCAGTCTTGGTTTTCCCTGTTCATTCCAGACAATGGTTAGTAGCGCCTGTGCCCCTGGGCGAGTCCCACCCTGGGCGGTGAACTCTGCGCCCGTCCTCGGTCCGGTGCTGAGTGCCACTCCCCTGCCGGGCCTGCGCTGTCAGCGGTGCCCGAGACCCACAGGCAGGCCCGTCCAGCCCAGGGTGGGTAGTGACCAGCTGCTGGCTCCCGGGGGCTGGGTGAGCTGTTTTAGTCCCTAGCTGTCAGGCTTCTGTCTGGCTCTTGATTCTTACTCAGGTAGGAAGAAAGTGCTGACAGTGCTCCGCCCACCTAGATCCGTGTATCCCCCCCGTCCCCCAACCCCGGCCTTGCCTTGCCCTGCCCCTTGGACAAAAGTCAGTCCACCCATGAAATAATCCCAGGGCATGCCGCCACCTCCAGGAGTCGGAGCAAGCCCGCGGCCTGCAGGCTTCCGCAGGGCGGTGGGGACTCTGCCCTGTCTCTGGCACATCTCCGTGGACAGTTCTGCTTGGCGGTATCTTCTCATTCGCTCCCCAGCCAGCCCCGCCCTGGCCCAGCGCTGCAACCTGCTGTCGCAATGGGGGCTCTGCTGATAGCAGGGGCCCAGCGAGAATGTTTTCAGTGAATGTGTGAACCAGGAAGTGACCAGACTTGGTCTCTGGGCCCTGGGATGACAGAGTCCTCGGGCAGGTTCATTCAGGCTCGCGAGGGCGCCCACGTGTAGAGTGCGACTTATCCACAAACACCGCACACAGGGAGCAGGTTCCGGCTTACGTAACACTTCTTAGCTGCCAGGGACAGTAACCGGCTCTACCCAGCCACCGACGGGCCGAGAGCATGGGCTTACAGAGCCTGGGGGACGGTGAGCAGGGAGGCAAGGGAGGGAGGGACCCAACAGCACGCAGCTGCTGAGTCAGGTCCCCTCCCCAAGCCACCTGGGTTACGGCTCTTACCTGGTGGCTGGTCTCCACAGCTGTGAGAACGCCTGCAGACGGAATCCATAGCTAGAAGCTGTCTGAAATGGGCTAGCTAGACTGTTGCAAGACGTGACTCGTAAAGAAAGTGTGACTATTATAGAAATGCACACCTTGCAACGGAGGAAGTGCGGGTCCGTAAACGCACAGGAGTGCTTAGCAGGTGTGCGTGCTGCGCAAAGACGGGCCACCGTGAGTCCTCTCCCGCAGTCCCCCCCTCTCCGTGTGCCTCCACCCGCATGACTTCCATATGTGTAATTTTCAAACCTGATGGAAGTTCTGCATTAATGCTTTAAGTCCCGGGTCTTCCCAAAAGAGGGGGACGCTGGAACCTTATAAAGAAACTCTCCTTTGCAACCAAATCAATCTCTCTGCTCAGTGTGAACATCAAGTGTGAACATCAAGTGTTCATTCCTTACAGCCTCAGAGGGAAAAAGAAAATGTAAATCTCACGGAAGTCATACGAGGGCGCGTCAGAGAACATGAGGCCCCTGCACAGGTGCTGCAGCGTCTCGCGTGGCCCCAGACCTCGCGGAGCGGAGCGCGGATTATTTACAGGCTGCTGGCCCTGCTTGTGGCCGTGCCAGGAGAGGAGAGCTTCCACGGTGGCGGGCGAGACCGCCCCCCCACCCCAGCTGATGGGAAGTCCGGGACTTCGCCTCAGAATTAGAATAACATCAGTGAGGCAGAGCCGGTTCCTAGAGAAATTCTGTTACGGTCGTATTTGCAATTGTAAACATGTGGAGAGTATCGGGCAAGATGAACGGCATATTTCCCATCTACATGAACTCACGCGCCCGTGAGCCTGTGTTTGTGCCCTTGGGCCACGGTGTGGTGAGTGACAGGGTCTGCGCAGCGTGCCCAGAGCCGAGAGAGCAGCCTGGGCCCTGCGCTCACAGCTGACGCCGAGCCCACAGGTGGTTTCCTGTTGGGAGGAAAGAGGCGGAACAGCTGATCCTATGGCCCGAGTAACAGTGGCATGCGGGCTGCGGGCCAGGAGGCCCGGGTTTCACCCGGGCGAGGCCCAAAGGCGCTGGCACTCTGGGCGGAGGCGACCAGGGCACTTGTGCTCTGAAAGGGCCCGTGGCCGCTTCGGCAGAGAGCGAGCAGGAGTGGCCTCTGTGGAGCCGGGAGAGCAGCCGGTTGATACGTTTCAATGGCCTCCTGGACACCTCATCCCAGAGGCTGAGTAGGTGTGTGAATGGGGAGGGAGGGGGCTCGTCCCAGCTCTAAAGTCGGGCTCGTGCATAGCTAAGGCCTGTCGGCCTCGGTGCCGGCTGCTCTGGGCCACAGCCAGGGGGGCTGGCGGGCTTCCGCAGGCAGGGGTAGGTGGGCACTCAGGGATATGGCATAGTAGAGCCCAGGCTCCTAGAAGGGAAAGAAGGCACCCCAACTCCCACCCGGGGAAGTTGCCATCACGAGGGGAATATACACTAAGGTGGTGCCATAACAGCAGCCGCTCGCCAACACTGTGCCTGTCACCACCTTGTCCAGGCGGAAAGTGCGTGTGACTGCAGGGTCATTGGCCACCACCTCCCGGGGGCTCTGTGTTTGCTCAGAACATTGGCCTTGAGTCACAACAGCCAGCTTCACCACAATGAAAGGATGTAAGATTTATATCCCACTAGTTGTTAATGCACTCAATCTCAGATGTCAGTAAAGCTTCCAATATTGTAAAATGCTAAGTACTTTTTTTCTTTATTAATCCTCCCAAAATGTCAGGCTGTTATAAGTAATTCCAAGTCTTAAAGTATTAGGTCTTACTTTTAAAACTCGGAGCGGGAAGCATTGTTCCGGAACCCTGAGGCTGAGCACCCGTCCCAGGGACCTGAGAGCGGCTTCGGTGGCCAGCGTCGCGGCCTCGGGTGAACCTGTCCCAGGGAGGCGTGCTCCTGACTGGCACTGTGTGTGTGTGTGTGTGGTTTCCTGTTTTCTCAGAGAAAGTCTTGCCCCAGCATGTAAACCTCACAAGGAGCAACGAGATGAAATGTCCATTAAAGGTGAAGAGGAAATTGAGATGGGACCTGAAACAGCCGGACGATGAGAAAGCAGCAACTCAAGGTGAGCAAAGGTGGTGCTGGGCTCCCTGCAGGAGCTGCTGGAGGAGCCCCAGGCCAGGGCAGACTCAGGGGCCTGCACTCTGATTGTCCTAGACCAGGGGTGGGCAAACTTTTTTACTTGAGAGCCACAATGGGTTCTTAAACTGGACCGGAGGGCCGGAACAAAAGCATGGATGGAGTGTTGTGTGAACTAATATAAATTCAAAGTAAATATCATTACATAAAAGGGTACGGTCTTTTTTTTTTTTTTTTTTTTTTTAGTTTTATTCATTTCAAATGGGCCGGATCCGGCCCGCAGGCCATAGTTTGCCCACGGCTGTCCTAGACCCTCTCCTCTCCCCTCCCCTCCCCTCCCGTCCCGTTCCGTCCTGTCCGCAGGGACTGGGTAGGGCTGTGCCCAGTGACAGGCTGGCCCCTCCATTGTGATTGGAGGCTCTCCTGTGAGGGCCAGGGACGCTCGACATCCACTTACAGGTCCTTACTCACCACAAATCACCTGCTTTCTCCAAACCACACGCACTTTGCTTCATCATCAACCAATCAGGAGCTGGAGGAAGCTTCCACGTGGCCCTTATCAGTGGTTCTCAACTTTGGCTGCACATTAGAATCACCTGGGAATCTTTTTAAAATCCTGATTTCTGGGCCTCATCCTCCGGAAATTCTGTTTCTTTGTTACTAATGTTGTGGCTCCACCCCATAACAAAGAAACAGAATTTCCGGAGGGAGAGGCCCAGAAATCAGGATTTTAAAAAGATTCCCAGGTGATTCTAATGTGCAGCCAAGGTTGAGAACCACTGCCTTATCCGTGGTTGGCAAACTGTGGCTCGAGAGCCACATGGGGCTTTTTGGCCCCTTGAGTGTGGCTCTTCCACAAAATACCACATGCGGGCGCACGTACAGTGCAATTGAAACTTCGTGGCCCATGCACAGAAGTTGGTTTTCGGCCTGGGCGAGTCTATTTTGAAGAAGTACTGTTGATATTTGGCTCTGTTGACTAATGAGTTTGCCGACCACTGCCTTAGGTGGTTTCCACGCTTCCCAGGTGGGGCCAAGGTTTCAATTATTAATGAGCAAAGCTCCGGGGCAGCTGCGAAGGGCAGGTACCTCCTAGCAAGCTGCCCTGCTTCCCTGTGAAATGCTCTCGCAGCCCAGGGTGCCCAGGGGTCCCGGCTGGTGCCTGAGCTCCACCTGCCCCGTCACTGCCACCACTTCTCACACCTCCACCTGCCTCATTTCCAAATAGAACCCACGCTTGGGGGGCGAAGGGGGGTCTGTCTCAGATTCTTCTGGATGATGCCCCCTCTCTCCCCTGCCTCTAGCCCCCCCCCCCCCCCCCCGCCCTGCTCCACTGGCCAATATGCCCCTCCACACCTGCGTGCTGCCCAGGCGCCTGAGCCCGCCTGGGTGATGGGCTCCCTGAGGCAGGTACCTGGCCTGCTCCCTCTCTGGTCAGCACGCTGCTTCCTAAAGCTCGGGGCACTTTAAAACACAGAGGAGATGCCCAGGAAATGTGCATCGTGTCAAAGGGAGGAGCACCGCTGGGCAGAACCTAAAGCCCTGGGAGGGAGGCCACAAAGGACCCAGAAAGGCCTGTGTTCATCTGCTTGGCTTTGGCGGGACCCCGAGAAGGCAGCACCAATGTGCACCTTCACAACCCCTCCTCCCGGCTCCCGCAGCCACAGGGCAGGAAAGGGGGACACGGATCAGGTCACAGAGGTGGGAGCCGCTGCCCCACACTTCAACCTTCAGAGGTGGGAGGGCCAAGCTTCCATAGATCATGCGAAGCTCCATAAATAAGGATTGCGGATGGCAGGCCATTTATCCCACTATGATTGGGGTTAAATTTAAGTGTCAATAACACCCTGGCCCACAGGTTATTGAGAGAAGCTGACAAGGCCCTGGATGGCACAGGCTGTGTTTTTGCCTAAATTCTGGATTCAGGCACGAGGGGCAGGAGCTTGATTGCACGGGAGATGAATGTCACTGTGGCCACCAAGCAGGCTGCAGGAGGAGGGCAGCTCGTGTCCGGGGCAGCAGCCTTCAGCCAGCAAGGCAGCCCGAGGCCCCGCTGAGTGACCCAGCAGCAAGGTCCTGGGCTCCAGCGTCCCACCTCCTGTGCTTCGGGCGCTGCCTTAGAAAACCAGTGGCTCTACACTCTTCCAGAACCTTTGAAACGTATGCAAACTTCCCTTTCTCTGGGCCTGAGGAGCCACCTCTTTGACAGGGACACAGAAGGAGGCAGCACTTTCCATTCTCAGCAGGAGAGGAGGAACCCAGCCTTTGCAGGTGCCAGCTGGCAAACACCTCACAGAAGAGCAGGGGCAAGCCCAGGAACGTCAGCGTGCTCTGCCACCCTACTGTCACCTCCCGTGGCGTCCTCGGGCTCACTGCTCTCCCCCGCGCTCAAGCACCCTCACTGCTGCCCAGGCGGGGAGGTCGGCCCCTGCAGTAGTCTTGAGTCTTGTCTTGCTGTTGAACTTGTTCTAGTGCAGTTTTTCCTGTGACACTTGTCCATAGACACTGGTGACAGCATTTGCTCCCAGCCCGCTCCCACTCTCAGAGCACCTGGGTGCCCTGTGTACACACAGGTGGCGCTGGCCAGTGAGCCCAGGCCTATTGTTCTGATTGGATCTGATGGTGCGGACTGTGTTCTGACATGAAAAACAGACCCAGCACTCACAGCGGGCCGAGCACATCTCAGGAGGACTGTGTTGCAGCAGGTGGCTTCCCAGTGCCCTTCCTCCACACGCCCGTGAAATCCAAGCTCCCAGCACCTGGCTTGTATCAGCCACCGTGGTCGTTGGGTTGGTTGGGACTTCTGCTTTCCGACACCACTTAAATGTAATGTCTGCAGAGTCTAAGGCATCCTAGTGACAGGGACAGTTCTGTCGAGTACCTGCTCCTTAATGTGACAGGGCCCCTGGGGAAATGCAGTCACCTCCATGTCACTGGACAGAGCCAGGCACAGACAGACTGCCTTGCCCAAGGTCACATGCACGGACAGAGCCAGAGCTGTTCAAACCCAAGCAGTCGCCCCAGATGCATAATTCCACAGTGGAGTGTGGCAAGGACCCGATTGATGAAGTGGGAGTCCCAGTGGGAGCCTAAGCATAGGGGGGTGTCTATGGTAGAGAGCTGGAGGCAGCCGGGCCAGAAACCATACCTGAGGGACCTTGCTGAAGGGACGCCCTCCTGGCGGAGCACTGGAGGAAGGGGTGGGCGCTGTGTGTGTCCTGGGCCGGCAGGTGTTGCCTGGGGAGCAAGCAGGGTCGGTTATAGCAGCACCGATGAATCAGCCACCTCACTGATGCTACAAGGCTGGAGGCCATCTGCCTATGCCACAAGGGGACAGAGCACCCTCCTCCCACACCAGGACACCACTTCACCTCTGAGTGTCAAAGGTTTCCGTGCTTCCCTGGGGAGGAGCCAGTGCTGCAGACGCATGGCGGTGCCCGTGGAGGCTCAGCTGGGGCAAGGATGAGACGGCAGCGTGTCTGCTGGGGGGTGTCATACGTGTGAGCATAAATGAGTGCCCTCCGGCTGCGGAACTTCAGGGGAAGCTGATCGTGTACAGGAACCATGGGAAGTGGTTCTGGTTGTTACTGCCTTTCCTCTGTAGTTCCTGGCTGCGGAGGGCGGGGCAGGCAGCCCTGGTATCTCTTCATCAGCAATCTCACCCCACCCACCTTCTAAGAGTGGGGTGTACCGCGTGGATTCTCACTGTGCTCCCCATAGGTCAGCTCAAGCCCTGCCCCTCACCTGCCGCCTTCACAACCCTGGGTGGTGTGGGACCTGCTGATGAAAGCTGAGATCTGCCAGGAGAACCGTGTGTCACTCAGTGGAACCATTACCTGTTCATTTGATCAGAGCAAATTAAGTTCTTCAGCTCCCAATAACACCAGCAGCACCCGGCCTCCCCGAAGAGGAATTGTTTTACAATTAAGGCGTGCCCAGAATGTCCGCTACCCAGTCATTTTAATAATGGATGCATTGAGTCTCCACTTTTTTTCCAAAGAGAGGCAATTCAAATAAGTAATTTAGTGGTAGAAATAAACTATGAATTTAATTTATATGTCCATTAATTGTACAATTAAACAGAGTACTAATTGACTGTGGAGTTACAGCTAATGGAACAGTGTGCCGGGGTAATTAGTCCTCATTCTGTTTTTCATCATGAACATAATTTTGGGTGGTCTCATCCTGCCCAATTAGGTTTTGTTTGGCTTTATTAGAGCATAAATCATTCCACTGGGGCAGATTTAATCCCCCCCGTGCAGCCGTGTGCTGCTCCCGGGCCACAGAAGGTCACCTCTGCAGAGAAAGGACGGCGGTCGTGGTAGCTGGGGGCGGGGGGGCGGGGGTGCTCTGGGTACCTGTTCTCTTGGGTGGAAGAGTGGGGCCAACAGGTAAGTCAGTGGTGATGGCACCTCGTTGGGCCATGGCATCCACAAGCAGCAGGGAGTCTGAACAAGGTGCTTCCCGCTCTAGTTTTCACCCCAAATTACTACCCTGACATTTTCTAACACGTTTCTTGGAGCTGGTGCAGGCCTTGGGCTGCGATGCAGACTGACGGGTAGGAAAGATGTGTGCTTGGCAGCGTGGTGTCTTCACAGAAATGCAGCATTTGTGCGGTAACCATGCACCGGTTCCGGGGCAGCGGTAAATGTGCAGTTCTGGCTCCGGGGCTGGGCCAGGACTCTGACCACTCACTGGGAGCGCCTGGCCCCGCCTCATCCTCACAGCCACGATGGCTGTTCTCGTGCTCCTCCCCCTCTGCCTGCCTCTCTCTTCCCCTAAAGGACCCTGGTGAAGACTTTAGGCCTGTCCTCATAATCCAGGCCTGTCCACACCTCCATTTCAAGACCCAGCACTGAATCACACCTGCAAAGATCCTCTCCTGGGTCAGGTGACCTGGTTCTGGGCATGAGGATGTGCACATTTAGGGGGTGGGGTTGTTCTTCCTTCCGCCCTCCCCATGGGGAAAGGACTCGTGTACAGGAACCATGGAAAGTTGTTCTTGTTGTTACTGCCTTTCCTCTGTAGTCCCTGGCTGGGGAGGGCGGGGCAAGCAGCCCTGGTATCGCTTTCAGGAGGCAGTGAGCTCATCTGGTGCACAGGACTCACCCCAGTCAGTCCCCCTGCTGGGAGGACAGTGGTGCTCGGGGGCTCCAAGGCAGAAATTGTTTCCGCTTTCTGAGGGGCGGTCTGAGTGGGACAGTTTTCTGGTTTGTCACATTGTCTAGAACATGCGAAGCAAATTCCCATCGCAGCAAATCCCTGCAGGTGGGAGTTGGAAGGGACGGCGCAGAGGTGGCAGCAGGCCAGGGAAGACTTGCTAGAACGCCATCACTTTGCCAGCGGTGATGGCGTGACAGGGTCTCCAACTAGCAAATTCTGAGTGACTGGTTCGCCTGAAATGTCTGGTCGTAGGTGAAACTTATCACACAGGGCATCCGGGTGGGCTCCGAGTGTCCATAGCTGAACATGGACAAAGAGGAACGCAAGCTTACAGCTCAGCAGCCTGCACACAGGCCCGGGTGTGGGCACCTCCTCCCCACCCGAGCCTCAGTTCCTCTTCCTTCTTCCTTTTGTGCCGAAGTCTTCTTACTGCTTTTGCTCATCCTCCGTCTCCCCCAGGGGATCAGGACGAGGTGTTCTGTTCTCTGTCTCAAGAACTAGCATGTAGAGGGGATTGATGCGTAGCTGTAGGTTGAGTAGGTGCCGTATGTCATGTGATAGATGCTGTATATTTGGCGTAAGGGAAGCAGTCTCCGTCTTTTCACAGTAAGCTGGGTGTTTATTGCTGGGATGCTCGGGGTGTGAGCTGGTGGTTGGTCAGCATCCTTCTCAAGTTCCTACTAAGACAATCACAGAGAGAAATGGAGAATTTGAGACACTGTCACACAATGCTGGGGAAAAGGTTGAAGAGATTATAAAATGGGTCATTATAGACAAGAAAACCAATGCAGAGAATTATAGATCTTTCTAATGCAAATATCATAACTATCAAAACACAATTAATCATCAATGACATAATTATAGAAAAATTGCTGCAGACACAATACAGATCTGTGAATGCAGGAGACGTGGGTCCTCTGAGTCCCAGGGAAGATCATCATAACAGGCCAAGCTTAGACTCATGTAGGAAAGCATTTTAAAATGACAAAATAAAGATAAAGGCAGAGGACATATTCAGAAGCAGACAGCATCGTTGCATAAAACACAAATGTGTGTGGTCTCAGGTGGCTCTTCCACCAACATACTCCTGCCCGAAGGAGGGGAGCAGCAGGGCAGCTTCTGAAGGAAAGCAGGCTTCCCGGGCTGGGTGACATGCAGCCTCCAACATCCATGCGACCATGAGATAGGCCACCAGACACATTTCCTGCAAAGGGGTGCACACCTGTCTACTTCAGGCTCAGCAAGGGGTACCTTAACAATGCAATCATCAGAGACTGGAACCATTACGCTCACCCGCCCCCAGGGATGCTGACACTGCAGCCAGGCCTGAGGACAACCCATGTGTCCACTGAGTGCTGGTCAACATTTTAAAAATGACTCTGGATTCCTATCGCTCATCCAGAGAGGGAAAAACGAGCCCTACCGTGGTGTCCACCCATCTGCCTCCCAGGATGCTGGGTGAGTATCTGTTCTCCTGTTTCTTTTGAATTTTCTAGATTTTTAAAAGAAAAAGTATTTTCAGTGGGAAAAAATAAATTGTACATAAAGAGGCAAGTTTTGCGGGTCACAGTGACCAGATATCAGTTCATTGTAACTTCCAGTCCTGATTGGAACAGAAAGCTGTATTTCTATCTCACCTTCACAAAGCTGGAGTGTGAACTTCCAGATCCTCTCATGAAATGGCCCTTCTGTGCCCCTCAGTCAAGATGCACCTTTACCAGAAGGACTGCAAATGACCGTACCTGAAGACTCCTGGAAGCGTTGGACATTAACATCATTGAAAAACAAACCAGCAAAAAAGAAAACTCACCAGGTTTGCACCTTCTGAGGGCTCCAGTGTCTCCAGAGGTCAAGCTGACACACCGTGGGTCAAGGCCAGCACCCATCCCACGGTCGACATAGACTATCTGGTGTGCCCCAGGCCCTGGTAAGCGGACCCTCCTGTGAGGCAGGACACTGCACAGCCCAGAGCTCACTTCCCAGGACTGGGCAGGGCCAGTCCTTTGCTAGAGGTATCCTGTGCTGCATACCTCTTGTCAGAGACTCGCCATCTGAGAAAATACCAAGACATAACTGATAAAAGACCCACCAGCCCAGTGGCAGAAGGGATACCAGAGCCCTGTGCGGAAGCTGGAAATGCCTCAAACATTTCTGAGAGCATTTTAAATCAGGATGTAGTTGAAGCCTCCCTGGGTGCGCAGAGGTGCCAGCTGAGACCTTCCAGACTTATGGTCTAGACTAGTGGGCAGCAAGCTCTTCCTAGAAAGGGCTGGATGGTGCGTTTCTGGCTGTGCCGGCCATGTGGCCTCTGTGGCAACGACTCAGATCCGTGGAAGGAAGCAGCCATGACAATGTGCAGAGTGGCCGACGGGCCGGTGGGACTTTGTGCAGGGACCCAGCAGTGTGAACCTCACTGCTGCTCACCTGCAGGGACTGTTCTGGTCCTTTGGCTTCTTGACGAAGAGGAGCACAGGTGCTGGGCTTGCAAGGATCTTCTGAAGGAGACTACACGGTGGGCGCGCCACCCTGCAGGGTCAGATCTGCAGAAGGCCCTGCACCGAGCGGCTTCCTGTGAACAAGGGCCCTGCTGGACAAGGTGCATCAGCATGGCCCATAGGTGCAGAAAACGCACCACAGCAACACAAGGTGTTGATAGGTGTGCACCGGGCTGGAGGCGGCGGCCGACAGAACTCTCATGTTTCGTCTGCTCAATCGTTCTGTAAACCTAAAACTCTATGGCTAAATAAGGTCTAAAAAAGGGTTAAAAACATCCTCAGTTGGTAGGTCAGACAGGATCAGGTTTGGCCCCTGCTGCATCGTCACAGACCCACCGATGAAGCAGGAGGAAAGTTCACGCGTGTGTGCGTGTGGCCCACGGATGTTGTGGGAGGTCACGTGGGCAGTGGGAGCCAGTGAGCAGAGTCAACTTGGGAACTCAGGATTGGGTGGAGGAAATGTGGGGGGAGCTTGAAGATGGACACCCCCCGCCTTCTTCTCGCTGTTTAAGATCTAACTTAAAACACAACAACACAGACCCACACAACTTGGGAACCCACACAGGGTGCGTGACCGACTGGCTTCCACGGAGCTGGGACAAGTACTGCCCACACCAGCTGTTGGCTTAATAGATGCATTACTTGCAGTAAAATCTTTGAAAGTCAGACCCAAAGGCGGACAGGAACTTCTCATTAAAGCAGCTCTTGTGCTGTCTGTAAGAAGCTGCTCGCCCTCCGCGCTTCTCGGTGATAGGACCATGGATAAAGCACTTGGCAAACACGTATTGAGCGCCCACTGTGTGCGCAGCTCTCCCCGCTACCAGCGCCTGTGGCAATTAGGAGGTGATGTTGGAAAGGGCAGGACAGGGTCTTCAAGTAAGAGAAGGAACAAGTGGTGTCACATCGAGTCCATGAAACGTTTGCTATTAGACGTTAATGCAGCGCAGGATTCCTCTGAGCGGCGCCCGGTGTCCCCTCACAGCGGTCTGTGCCGTTTCGCCCGCCTCGCCATGTGGATGGTGATGAGAGCACACTAATCAGTGCCCACTTGACAAGACACTCATCACCTGCTTCTAATGGCCTCGTTATGCCCTGTCTGCTGTGTGACACAACCCAGTCCCTAATCTCAGCCAGGGAGCCCAGAGAGCGGGCCCCTCGGCCTCCCCACTGGAGACGCGCAGGGGAAACCAGGTCAGATCCCAAACCATTGCTCTCGACATTTGTGTCATTCTCTCCCCTTGAGATTCAGAGCGATCGGAGACCTGATTACAAATTCTACTCCCGAATCGAGCATTTACTCCAGTTCCATGGCTGGTAACTCCTTGTCTATGGATTCAAATATGACTCGGGGCTTTTCCATGTTCTCCGTCTCCGAGGCCGTGAGAAGTGCTGCTCCACAGGGCCTAGCCCTGCTCCCGCGAGAGCCCTTCCCTCAGGGGAGAAGGGGCAGCTTCCGCAGGCGGCTAAGGGCACGGGCCAGGGAAACTAAGGAGGGGGGCACCATGCTCCGGGGGGGCAGGCACCACGCTCCCAGCTCTGTGATCTAGGTTGTGAAGTTACCAATGTACCTGTGCCTCAGTCTCCCCATCTGCAAAATGGGAATCCCATTGATATTAATTTATTAGGTGCTTAGGATGATACCTGTCACCAAGTGAGCAATAAAGGGATAGTCCATAAAGAGACCAGAGCGGCGAAAGCTGTTCCTCCCCAGAGCCCTCTGGGAAGGAAGAGGAGAAAGGGGTGGGGCAGCCTGGGCAGCTGTGGCTCTCATGGCTGCCATCAGGACGGCTCTCAGACACATTCGGTTGCTGCGTGTACAGAAGTAGTGCTGCCTTCTCTTTCTGGCCTCCCCCGGTTCCCGGGCCTTTCGCTGTGGAAATCCACTTCCCACCTGCCCGGTGGACAGCCTTCTGGCGCCAGTGTCACTGGCAGCCTCTGCCTGTGCTGTCCCGTCTCCACAGCTGTAACTCACTGCCCAACGTGGGTCCGCATCCCCTCCTGCTGCCCCTTCTTTACCTCCTCTGGCTACTTGTCACTTGGCTTGTCCCCACCCTCGGGCTCCAGGGAGTGCTCATGCTCCCACGCCAAAGGCTCCTGGGAGCCTGCGTGGTGGGCAGGCCCCCATTTGGAGCGGGGAGGAGGGTTTGGGGAGAGCCAGCAAGCGGCTCTGAGGCGGACTGCCAGGGAGCACGCGGAGCTCAGCTCTGAGGCTCAGTCCTTCATCTGACAATGGTCACCGACACGGACAACATGATGTCCTGAGTGAGGACCTGCTCGGAGCAGCCTCTGGGTTGCAGACACCAGTCTCGTGTGGTCTCGGGGCAGCAGGCACATGAAGGTCAGGGGCCTCTCTGCTCACTGTGCTCACACCGGCGGTCCCGGCTCTGCCTGCCACTGTACGGAAGGTTCACGGGAAAACGTGCGGTCTGTTCTACTTTGAGAGCATCACAGAGACTCGAGGGAAGTGTTTCCAGGCTGAACTGCCACAGGCAGCACCAGCAATGGGGACACAAGTCCGGGCCATCAGCGGGGCCTTTGAAAAGCGATTTGACGCCTGTAGCGGGAGTGTCAGGTCCCCAGCAATGAAACAGGCTCCCTACAGGGGATTGAGCCCGCAACCTGAGCATGTGCCCTTGACCAGAATTGAACCCGGGACCCTTCAGTCCATAGGCCGACGCTCTATCCACTGAGCCAAACTAGTTAGGGCAAAACAGGCTCCCTTTCCATTCAAGGTCAGGCGGGGAGAGCTTGGAGGAGGGACAGCTATAGGGCAGAAAACGGGCAGGAGAACGATTTAAGACCTGACACCCAATCCAGTGCCTACAGAGTATTGGCAGCCACGTTGGTGCAGTGGCTGACCCGTCTCCTCAGTCCGCAGTGGGATCCGGTTCAGACCCAGGCTCAGCCTCTGCAGTGGTTCGGTGAGGGCTGCAGACCCGGGAGGGCCCAGCCTAGTGCCGCCGTGCTCTCCTGCTGTCCCCAGGCCTCCCGACCGCTGCCCCACAGGAGTAGTGTTTTATTAACATTTGGTAATTGCAAAATCCATTTACCCTTTATTTATTGAATGTCTCTCCTTCCGTACTGTCTGCCGCCGAACAATGATGAGCGTGATGCAGTTGTGGGAAGCGGAGGAAATGAGTTTGGGGAATGTGTTTGTGCTTGACATCCACTACGGTCTTTTATTTTACTGCCTGACAGGCACTTGGTTAGCCAGCCCCTTAGAATTGTCAGTAATTTCGATGGTTCAGGGTGTGGAGCAACTTAGTGAGGGGTCTGCGTTAGCATTTTAAAATCAAAGGCTGTCCCAGAGTGCGTTTCAGCTGTTCGCTTTGTGCTAATGTTGGTGCCACAACAGGCAAAAAGAGCGCTCTTTCAGAAAGGAAAAGCATGTGTTTATTCTTCATGGAAGCGTGTAATTGAGTTCTTTATACGCCGAGCATCCTGTTCATCTGCAGAGAATGGCCACTGAGATGTGGTGTCTATTCACCATTCGCACTCGCTCAATGCAGATGCAGACGCTAGTGCAGTGCCCAGGAAAACTAAGGCTTTCGGAACAACAGTGGCCCCGCCTATAAAGTCGCTGAGTATGTAGACACATTCAGCTCTGAAAAGGGGGTTGACAGAGCCAGAAGGGTTCTGGCCACTTTGGACCGACCAGGGCACTTTGGGCTTAAGGGGGTTCGGGTGGGAGGTTCTGAGGCTGAGGCTCACCTCTTAGAGGTGCATACACGTGGCTTTGAAGTAGGAAAGCTGTTCAATGTAAATTCACTTTCACATTCCAAGTGATGGTTTGCGATTTATTTTCAAAACAGTGTATCTGTGAAAAAGTAAGAGCCACAGGACCCAGTTATCTCCATGCAGTCTAATTTATGTGGCATGAAGGACTTAAAAAACAGAGGGCTGTTTAGTGAAGCTAAATCGTGTCGCCTTGCTGGGTCACAGCTTGACGTCTGTGTGAAGACGCGGACCTCATTAGACAGCAGCGTAAATCACGCAGGTGATAAGCAAGTGAAGACGGAGATTAGAGATTAGCCGACGGCAGTGTTCTCGTGTTCCTGAATGTCCTTCCTAGGGCGCCGCCGAGCTCCCCCAGCAAGCAAGCACTTCGCAAGAGGCAGGCGCTGTGGGGGCTGGCGGGAGCGGGCGCACCTTCCCCAGACACCAGGGCTCCAAGGCCTGACCTTAGAGGGAGGTTCAGACCATCTACTCCCTGAGTCCAGAGCCCGAAGTGCTGGTTGCAGTGGCATCGATTTGGGGAAGGAGCTCTGAAATCGATCAATGCCTGCTGGCAGCTGAACCCTCATATATTTGTCACAGACCCGGTCGTCTTGTCCCTGTGGGCAGGGAGGGTGGCAGATGCAGTTACAGGAGTAAGTGGTGCCCAGTTTAGCTGCCTCAGTGCCATGGGCCAGCACAGCCCTGTGCTTACTGGATCAATCTGAACTGCGGCAGCTCACATCGACCTGTTCCTTTCGCACTTGGGCCAGGGAAGAAATGGTGTCATTTGTTAGTTTAGAAGCATTTGTCCTTTGTAATGAGCTCTGCAGAGGAAGGGGGTGCCAGAGTAACCTTGCAACAGCAAGCAGAGCTATGGGGGGGGGGGGGGGGGGGGCCTCCAGGCAAGGCCACTAGCTCTTCCCAAGAGCACCTTCCTAACTGGGAAGGATCCCGGGAAACACAAGGTCAGGGTCACCGGGCAGCCGTGCACTGCAGCACCCACAGCACCCAGGAGACACCAAGACCATCCTCTCCCCAGAAGCCTAGTGCTGGGGGCAGAGGACCTACAAGTTTACCTACTGGCTCCATCACCAAGTGGCACGAGGGCAAAGAATTCAGAGTGGGCATTGCAGTGACTGTCCATTACCTTCCCAGTGCCCAGGGCCCTGCACGTGGACTCCGCTGCACACCCCAGCACGCGTGTGGGTGGGCATTGTTAAAGGGCCTGTTGCATCAGCATCCTGGCCCGTGATTCTTTAATGACAAAGACTTCAGTCTGGGCCCTGCTCTTTCTTGTTACTACAATTATAAATACCACTGGGCATTGGGGGAGTTTTCTGGAACCACAGAGGCAGAAAATCTATTTTCCTGAAAACTCTTCCTTTTAAATTAGGCTGTTGTTTCTTGTGGCTCTAATGCCAACCTAATTGGCCTTTCCTGGTGCAATCTGTCTGCACTGCCACAGATGGACTGCAGAGGGCACTGTCCTGGCACCTCTCAGCAGCAGGTCAGGTCCTACCACAGGCTTGGCTGGCTTTCAGTCACATAGTAACCAGCATGGATGAAGCCGGTACTGAGAGCATCATGCACACCTCACCTTGCAAAGGGCTCAGGGTCACCCCCATGAGACATATGCTGTTACTTTCCCCTTCACACCAATGATGAAACGAGGGCACAGGGTTACAAACCACTCACCAAAAGACAGCCGGCTAGCAGATTGTTGACCTGACAAATCAGCTCTCTGGGGAAAAGGAAAGGGCAGAATTTTTAGCATTTGCCAATTTCCAAATAACCCCATCCTTTAGAGCTAAGGATAGCTTAACAGCTGGCTTGCTGGATTCCTGAATATTTAACAAGAGCTCTTGCCATGCAGGGCAAGTGGGCTCAGCTCACCCTTATTCCTGGCTCTCAGACCCGTGGCCACTGGTTTCATTATGTGCCCTCCTCTGATCCCACCACCATGGCTGGGAGAAGGTCCTCTAATTGCTTGTGCCCTCGGAAGACCCCCACCCTGGTGGCCAGCTGTATGTAGAGTGTGTGGGGCATTTCCCCAAATGGAAAGCAAGGAAAGCACAGTTGCCATAAGACAGACAGTAAAGCCAACAGAAGCATGAGAGCAGAGCTACCACAGGTGGTTCCCACTGTCACTCCCTGCCGGCGCCATGGTGTCTCAGAGAAGAATGGTCCACACATACATCAGTCTTGGACTGAACTCACAGCCTGAACCTGAGCCCCGTCTAGATCAGCTACACTGTGGTTGGCCTGCAGACACATGAGTGAGAAAGAAAGTCTGTTGCTAGAAGCCCTTCAGTTATGGGGTCCTTTGTTACACAGCATCATTGTGGCAATAGTTGACTGATACATACCCTTTGCTTGCCTAGCAAAGAACCAATGTTTTTCTCAATGAGGGAGCTCCCCCCAGTGAGTCCTCCACACAGTAGGGTGGCTGGCAGAGCCATGAACTGCAGCCCATTCTTGCAACCACACCTCAGCTGTAAAGACCCAGCCTCACAGAACATGTGATAAGGACATGAGAGCTGGTGCCTTTTATCTGTACAGCAGGCTGTGGAGCTCACCTGACCAGACTTCCGTTACTTGCCAACAGGACTGTCCCTCCAGAATGGTGAGTGTCCGGCCCCACATCACCTCAAGGGCCCGTCTCAGTGACCATCATGGGCCTTCAGTCTCCCTCAGCCACGGAGACCCTCACCTCACAGGACACAGTTCTGCATTTACAGTGAAGGACACAGATCCCTGCACCACAGGAAGTGAACCATCATCCCCACATCTATGTGATCATTTATTTATGAGACTTCAGTAGCCTGGGGTCACATGGCCTCGGGCACCCTGCAGACATCATTGTGCACAAATAAACGGGAACGAGGAATCAGAGAAAGGCCAGGGGTCTTGTGGTGTAAGTCTTATACTTCCTTGGATATGATTAGGGGCACCTCTGAGCAGCGTTTCTGTTCTCTCATGGTTATTTTCATTCTGAGAGAATTTTAGACCTACGGAGAGGTTGCAAAACTAATATAGAGAACTCACATGCCCCTCATGTGCTTGCCCTCATGCAGAATCCTCACAGCCATTGAGCACTGACCCACAACAAGCGGTCATTCTTGCTGCAAAACCACCAGCGAGAGCACGGAACTTATTTTAATGTCCCCACTTTTCCCCGGATGTGCTTTTTCTGTCCCAGGATCCACTCCACAATCCCACATTGTATCATGTCTCCTTAATCTCTTCCAATTTGGAGCACTTCCTCCATCTTTCTATATCTTTTGGAAGAAATTGGTCATTTATTTTGCAGAAAGTACCTCCTTTTGGGTTTGCCTGACATTTGCTAGTGACTAGATTGAGGGTGCATATTATTGGGAAGAATGTCCAGAAGTCAAGTTCCTACTCTGGGCATCCTGCGGGTATGTGGTGTTGATGTTGCTGAGCTGCTGCGCTGGGCCTACGGCTCACATGTGCATCAGGACTCTCCCCATAACTGTACTCTTCCTGTCTTTGTAAATATTGGATATTTGGGAAGGGACGATGCAGACATCCTGTGTCTGCTTAAACTTTGAGTTTATTTAGCAATAAATGAACATAAAAAGATAACTCCTTTGCTCTCATCTTTGAACTCAAGAAATCTGCCTCGCTGGCTCATTTCCCTCCACCGTTTTATAGCTCACTCCATCCCTTTCCTTTCCAAAGGCATTCTGGGGCGCCTGCACCAGGGGAGCAGCAGCCTCGGTCTGGGTGGTGGCCCAGTCCTTCAGCAGAGAAGCCTATTCGTCTTGGGGAACAGCTACCAGGACCCCCAGGGCAGACACAGGGCACCCCCGGCTTTCCTCCCCTAGGCTCACTGTGGCACACGCAGTCACTCACCCCTGCAGGCCAGCTGGGGCATGAGTGTATGGGCGGGCGTCAGAAGGTACAAAAAGCCATGGGGAGTGGCAGGGCCGGCCTCTCCTAATGAATATCACAGGCCCCCGCGCTGGCTCTCTGGGCGAATCTGCAGTGACAGGGGTGCTTGGTTGGATTCCTTTCTTTACTTCTTTTCTCAGCGGAACTTAAGGTCTCCAAACAGAGGCATCGATCACTCCAGCATTTCACTTTCCTCCCTGCGGTCCTCGGCTTGATGAGGACCCAGGTGGTCACGGTGGAAACTGTGAGGCCCAGGGAGCCAGGACCTGGGTCCTTGAAACCCCTGCCTTCCCAGCAGGCGATCCGTCTCCTCCGCAAGTGGGTGCAGGTTAAACAGTGAAAAGGCTGAGAACCAGACAAGAGTGTGTCACAGGAGCCTGCTGCTGCTGCAGCGTTTCATTACAGGGGGGAGGAGAGGGGCGCCTTGAGGAAAGGATGGAGGGGGAGGCGAGTCTCAGGTAGCAGCGCTGAGCCCGGTTCCCCAGCGGAGGGCTCCGGCTGCAGTCAGGCCTGTGGGCGCAGCGGGGGCAGGAGGGAGGCGTGAGGTTGCATTATGAGGGGAGAACTGGCCCCAGCAAAACCCAGTCTCCCACGCATTCACGCCCTGCGCACTGCTGCTCCCTGCAGAGGAACACCCTGCTCTCCTGGCCTTCCGGTCCCAGGAGGAGCCAGGCACTGCTTTCTGTGACATGGCTCACCCACCTGTGGCCTGGGCTCCGCTGGGCGGGCCTGTCGCTGGGGTTGATCTGAGAAGGTGAATGAAGCACTGGAGGCACAGAAGGGGCCCGGCTCTGCGGGGACTCAGACCTGGATCGCCCACAGCATTTTCTCACCAACGGTAAGAGCTTAGGTGCACTGCCCGGCTGGGCTGGCTGCCTCCTGCCAGCGCCCAGCCTACCGTCTTCCCGTCGAGGCCCAAGACTGTGTGTATCCTTCCTGGGCCCCAGGGCACCTGCTCACCAAATGTCCCACAGGTGAGGCCAGTGGGAGAGCAGGAGGCAGGCGCTCTGGAGAGGCGCTCTGCTGATCAGCGGCCCGCCCGCCGTCCCCTGGGTGTCTGCATCGCGCAGCTCCAGGGTCCTTGCCTGGGGAGGAGCACATGCAGGAGCCACCATTCCCGCTGCAACCCCAGGGAAGCCCCTTCCAGCACAGTTGCCTGTGCAGCTGCCGGGGCCGAGTGCATGGGGGACACCTGCCTTTTCTGGCCTTGACTATGAGGGACCTTCCGGGGGGGGGGGGGGGGGCAGGAAGAGGACACAGACCCAGTCGCCAGGTCGTGAGGCCAACAGGAAGCTTGCCGAGAATGTTAAAACTAGACGAGGTGCAGCAGCCGGGCCGGCAGCCTCAGTGGTTCCCACGCACGCACTGCCTCTGGGCAGGCACCTCTCCTCTCCCCCTGCAGCAGTTCTTCCATCTGAGTCTCAGGTCAGCCACGCTGCCCCCGCTCGGTGCCCATAACCAAATCCACGTCGTCGTCTTCACATCCCATCAGGGGCAGCATCTGCCCTCTTCTCCCCCCCCCCCCCCCCCACCCGGAGGCAGACTTGCCCAGCACCACCCTCAAAGCAGGTGCCTCCCCAGGTCACCAGGGACCCGAGGACCTCAGTTCCTGACCCTCCACCCTGGCCAAACGCCACACTTAAGGGAACAAAACGAACGAGGGGACAGCCAAAGGCGTCCGAAGTCACTGTGCGACATTTTGGTGACACCTCTGTTGGGATACAAATGTGAAATGAAAAACTGCAAGCAAACATTTGTCATCACATCCAGGCTCCCTCCTCTGAGCTCATGGTCATTGCTCAAAGGCAGCCGTTCTCTGGGGGAATGTACCCCTCTTCCCGGGGGGCATTTGACAAGGGAATTTTGGTGGTTGCTACTGGCATTTAGTGGACAGAGGCCAGAGACATGGCTCCACCCCACAGTGCTCATGGAAGCCCCGCAAAGGACACTCTCCAGCCCCGTGTCCACGTGCCAGGCCCAGGACCCTGGACCCAGGCTGAGGCTTGGACAGCAAGTTCACTTTCCAGAGCATGAGGAGGCTCCCTCGCCATGCGGCACAGCAGGAAGAGGAATGTGTAACGGGGCCACCCGTAAGTCCTTGAATTGTCACCAGTATCACTAGTCATTCAACACTTCTCTCTAAGCAATAATGCGGCCCTAAGTCCTCAGTTTGTGTCATGAATGGAATCATTAGTATAAATATAAGAGAGGAGTTATTCCTTTCTTCGAAACGGAGACTACGAGGGTGTCTGCGCAGGGCGTGTGCAGGTGGCCGTGCAGCCGGCAGTGAGGGCCCATGGACGCCGTGGCCTTGGGCGTCTGTAGCTAGAGCTTCTCTTTCCTTAGACTGGGCATCAGAGCTTGGGACCCACCTGAGGTTATCCGGCTGGTCAGTTGCAAAGCAGAGGTGAGAGCTGTACTTCTTCCCACCTTTTTTTTTTTTTTTTTGTGGCTTTTCTCTTTTAACTTCATTAAACCTCCGTTGCTCGTCAGTAAGACGGGACTACACACAGTCTCCCCTGGCGGCTTGCCACACACCACGTTACAGAGCGTGCACGGCAGGCGCCTCCCGCAACAACTGCAGCAGGTGGGCGCTAACTCCGTCTCACAAATGAAGACCCCGAGGCACCCGCAGGCACCCGAGGCGCGGCGTTTGCAGGCAACAGCACAGAGTGGGCGGCAGGACTCGGATCTGCACCCGCGGCCTCCCTCCCGAAGAGGCTGTGCGTCGCGCTGCTGCTCACACGGTCTCCAGGCCGCCTCCGTGCTGGAAGCGTCCGGGAAGTCCAGGGTCCTGCTGCGCTACCTAAGCCGCGGGGCAACAGCTTAAAAGGGGCATTTTTTTCTCCCCTGCGCCTTGTCCTCCTTCCGGCGGAAAGGCGTGACAAGGGGGCAGACGGTGGGCACAGAGGGAAAAGCCAGCCGACTGGGACGAGACCTTTCCGCCAGCCGCTTCTTCCGAAGCCCGCCCACCCGCTCTCCGGGGCCGCCTCTCAAAAGTTTCACCTTCGCGGGTCGCAACCATCGAGTCCTAATGAGCACGGAGTGTGTCACAGCCGCCGGGGTGAGAGCCGCTGGCGGGGCCTTCCCTTAAATGGCACCCCACACCTGCGGGGCGAGCTCGGGAACGCAGTGGGGAGAGGGGGGCCGCGGGAACTGGAGGCGGGCGCTGCAGACCGCCCCCGTTCTGGGCCCCAGGCCGCGAGGCCGCCGCCACGTTCATCTCCTGGCGTCACCAAGGCCTCGCTGTCTATCGGGCCGGGCTCTCCTTCTTCCCACCTTCGCTTCACAGAGACGCTGCTCCAGTTAGCAAGCACCGCGCCGGCCTCGGGGTCCACAATGAAGGCAGGGGCAGCTGCAGCGGCCACGCCACTCAGCCAGCGTGTCCGGGCCACAGGTGCTTTCGGGCATCATGTGGGGACAGATGAGGCTCCCCAAAGGCAAGCTCCTCCCCAGCCACAAGACCCCACAGGCCGCGGAGAAGGGCTGGGCCCTGCCTTCCTAAGAGATCAGGCCCGTTTCTGCTCCTCTGAGGTCTGAGGTCGGAGGTCCGCTGACTCTGCTTCTTGGTTGCAAGGTGACCCTGCAGGCTGCAGGGCAGAGCCCTGCAAGGTGCTGCAGCCCCAGGCCCAGGGCCCTCCTGGTCCTCCCTCACCAGCTCTCCCAGTCCAAATCTGGCGGAAAGACCGTCTCGTTTCCTCCTGACCCCCTTTGGGGCCCAGAGACTGGGGGTGAGGGGAGGGAAAGCAAGGATCGCCGCCAGTGAGCAAGCTCCGCCGCCTCTCAGTCTTGACAGCTCCCATGAGGTGTGAGGTCAGTGGTCCCCCAGATAGGCCAGAATGCTGGGCACAGAGGTCAGGTTGGTGCCCAAAGTCCTCTGACGTGAGTGACGCCAGCACCGGTCTCCGACTGCCTGACAGCAGGGCCCTGGCAGCCGGGTCAGGCTGTGGGAGCCAGCACAGGGTTACAGCAGACACCTCCACCCTTTCCTGCTGGCGCCCTGGAGGCGGCCTTCCCCATGCAACCAGAGGACAGCCGTGCAGAGCAGAGCCCAAGCCCAAGGCAAGGCCAGGTGGTGCCCATCCCTGGCCAGGTGGTCCAGGTGATGGGGCCTTGGCAGGTGGGAGTATGATTCCTCTGAGGCCAGACACCCAGGGAGGACTCTGAGGGTGAGAGCAGCTCCTTTCTCTGCCAGCAATGGGCACCTCCCCCCACAGCCCGGCCTGCAGGTCCCCAGGGCGCCTCCCCCCACAGCCCAGCCTGCGGGTCCCCAGGGCACCTCCTCTCACCAACAAGTGTCCATTCTCATCATTGCTCGATCCTTTGTTATTCCTGAGTTTCATTTAAAATATTAATTCTAGCTCTCAATTACCAAGAACGTGCTCTTGTGCTGCAGTAATTTCAGTGGGCGCTCCTTCCCGTTGGCATGGCTCAGTGGTTGAGTGCCAACCTATGAACCAGGAGGTCCCGGGTTTGATTCCTGGTCAGGGCACATGCCATTGTTGTGGGCCCGATCCCCAGTGAGGGGCATGCAGGAGGCAGTGGATCAATGATTCTCTCTCATCATTGAAGTTTCTCTCTCTCTCCCTCCATCTCCAAATCTCTCTGGTATCAATAAAAACATATTTTTTTAAAAAGGATTTGAAGGCTCAAACACCTCCCGCTAAATGGAAAGTCTCTGAACGCCTAGAACCGGAAGTCGCCTTGGACGTGTGCGTGGTTTCCAGCGAGCACAGCACTCAGCTGTGACCCTGCGGTCCCTCCACAAGGCCTGCCTGATCAGTGTGGGTAACTGTCACAGGGGACACATCCGCGCCTTGAAGAGACGAGGCCATTTTCTCCACAACCAGGTCACGTCCTGGCTGGAACCTGGACGCTCTCCCCGCGTCTGGTGGCCTAAGACCAAGGCCAGAGCTGCATGCTCACCCTCAGGCGCAGGCCTGAGGCCACCCGTCCTCAGGGACAGGTCAGAGTGAAGGCACCTGCCTGGCCTGGGGCGGGGAGACTATGGTTTCTCGGGGATCTTTCCGTCTCTGAAAACCTAATCAGAGCAGCTGGTTCTAACCCGGGCGCCTCACACTCCACACTTCACAGGGAGCCGAGGGGGGCAGGATAACTGGGGCGCAGGGGCTGTTCTGTGCATCTTAGAATGTCCAGAGGCTTCCTGGTCTCTACATGAGACGCCAGACGCACCCCACCCTGTTGCGAAATGAGAAACGTCTCCAGATGTCACTGTGTGTCACCCAATCGGCAAATCGCCCCTCGTTGAAAGCCATTATTCAGAATACAACTTACATGTTGCTCTTACCATCTATTTCTGTATCGTGTAATGGAAAATTGGGAACTTTCCTGCAATCTCTTCTGTCTTTACTTCCAAAATTCAAGGAAAAAGGAAAACACAGAACTCCTGTAAGGCCACACCAGAAGGCAGCGGCCGCCATGCCACGCGGCGTGTCTGGGCACAGAATTTTTACAATATGTCTCAGATTCAAATGCTCAAAAATATCTGCCTAATGACATGTAGTTTCAGAGTAAGCACTTCATTTTTCTTCTAAGTGAGCGCCCAGCTTATACAATGGAAAACTAATCCTTTTTCGGCTGCCGGCAACCATCTCCGAGGGACTCAGGAGCCTCGCTGATTACACTTCAGCTACACAAGGGCCACATTATCCAACCCAGAAACACCGGGGCGATGGGGGTAAGGGCATTTGGGTTTGCTTCCTTGTCTGGCTTTAAATCTACTTCCACATCTAATCACAAAATAACAGGGAGGCATCGTGATAAAATGGAGACTTAATCACCAATATCTGCCCCCTTAACCACATTCTTAGGGAAAGGAGCAAATAAACCTAGAAGCAGGGAACCCTACAACATTAGCAAGGAGAAGTATGTCCACACCCACCAAGTCGGGGCTTTCTGCCCGGTACAGGGCGCCTCAAAGAAAGACCGAGGGCTCAGCCCCAGCTACGGAGAGCGGGGCACAGAGCCACGGAGGAAGGAACAGCTCCTGGAAATCAGGGCAGAGCCAGCCTCCTGGTGGTGTGCGCGCCGAAGCCAATGGGCTGCTCCAAGGGAGGCTCAGCCTGAGCTGTGGGAGGGAAGGTGGGGGGTGAGCCTCAAAGCCCCAGGAGGGAGGCGCAGGGCCCTCACCTGGCTCATAGATGCTCCTCCCCCAGGAGGTTGCCCGCCTGTGCATGGCCCGGAGGGAAGACCTTCCAGACAGAAAGCGGACAGGAAGCCGCTCTGTAAGACCCTCTCCAGTCAATCCAGCACCACAGCCGCACCGTTTCCCACTGGCAGCCTGCTGGTCTCTAGCAGGAGCTCATACCCGGGAGGGGAGGCCTGGGGATTCAGCAACCAGCGCTGGGTGGGGGGATATCTCCGATCTGAAGAGAACCCCATTGCTGATGTCTTCACACAAAAATAATGAGCTGTGTCTGAGTTTTTAACTCTGTTCTCTGAAGGCTGTTAGGGAATTTTGATTGATTGATTTGCCTGTTCTGAAAAGCCAAGAAACTCAGCTAAAAACAGAAGAGAAGCAAGAAACATCAGTACAATGGAGCTATTTACCAGTAATATCATAACACAGCCACAACCACTTCACATCGCGCACAGGCGCCGTGCTGATGGCTCGCCTCTTCAGCGGAGCTCTCCACCCTGGCGGTGGGAGTGCACAGACTTATCTGAGCTCTCCTGGTGGCAAGCCATTGCCTCTGGGTCTCACTCCGGTCACAGGTCATGGGCTGGAAAAGAAGGTGCGTCCCTCAGGGGTTGACTTCACGACCCATGATGGACAGGTGTCCACACCCCTTCTGTAGGTTCAGTTGCACTACCTGGATTTGTTGAGATGTGAATTGCTTTTCTCATTATCACTGCAGATGTCTTCCTCTTGGTTTTCTTGCGATATTTATTTTGTTCATTTTGAAGGAGTTCTCTTGGGTGCACTCAGGTGCAGGACTCTGGTATTCCTCATGGGCCATCTCATTCCTCCTGATGTAATAACCTCTTCACCCGGCTCCATGCGCCTGAGCTCCTACCATGGTGTCTGCAGCGTGCACACTTTCTTCCTCTCACTGTCAGTCTTTTGGGACCTTACAGTTTAGGTGTATTTTTTGAAATTAGTATATGGTTGAATTTTTTAAAAACCCAATCTGAAAATCTCTTGCCTTTAACTGAATTGGCTAAACTGCTCCCACTCACCCCGGATCTAAAGAACTTGGGTCGGTTTGTAAGTGTGGAAGGAGACTGCCTTTTCTCCCTCCTCTGCTCTGGGGTGGGCGAGGGACTCCATTCCCTGTGCTTTAACCTCTTGTCAGATCTGGGAGTTGTGCCTTTGGCTTCCTTTCCTTTACTGGTGCCTTAAACAGGTCACATCAGCTACTTAACCGTCAACGTCCACAATCGATCAGTATGCACAGGCTCCCTTCAGAGGGCACACAGACCGGACTCCGCCATCCCGCTGAAGTCTCCCACGTTCTGGTTACTGGTATTTAATCCCACCTTTTAGTAAACCACCACATTAGACAGTTTCCCAGACTGTCTATAACAGGGACTTCTGGGTGAGAAATAAGAAGCAGGAATTGTGAGAACAGGAGGGTAGGATGAGTGGGTTCAAACATACATCTGGTAAGATTTTCAGCAAAGAGCAGGAAGGAGAAGCGTAATCAGAGAGATGACACATGGGACATTTCCAGAGACGAAGCACAGGAACCCACACAGTTAGCAAGCACGGTGATCCTGAACAGCATAATCCCATAAATCCCAGGGAATCTCACCGTGCAGAGCAGCAGGAGCCAGGACATGGAGGGAATTGCCAAGCAATCATAGGAACAAAAGATTATGTGAAAAGAAATAATAACTTTCTTTATTATAAAAAAAGAAATTTTTTTCATAGGGCACAGGAGAAGCTGGAAAAGAATGAGAACTTCAGATAAACATGTAGTGACCCACACCGGACACACTGTTAGTGGGGAGTGAGGGTGGAGAGACCCACAGTCAGTGGGGAGTGAGGGTGGAGAGACCCACAGTCAGTGGGGAGTGAGGGTGGAGAGACCCACAGTCAGTGGGGAGTGAGGGTGGGTAAAGAACTTTCAGACATAAAAACGCTAAGCAGTTTGCATTTACAGATTATCACTGAATGAATGATTAAGGGTTGGATTCCTCAGCATAATCTCTGTATTGCTATGGTTACAAATTGCCTTTGACATCTCATTGTTTTTTAAAAAAGGAAACAAGCAAATGTTTCTATTGCTCATCCTGATTGCAGTGCCCGGGATGAAACCAACAGTGTCTGTGTTTCCATTCGCACAGCCTGCCGCGGCTGGGCTGCCCTCTCAGCTCACGGAAAAGGCACTCAAGTGAGTCATTTCTAGACGACACCCTAAAAATGCTGACACTTTTACAAGGTGACAGTGTGCACATGTATTTATTGTTGCGTCGTTTATAATATAAAAATTGGAAACAATTTAAAAAATCAATGAATACCAATTATGGTATACAGTGGAATACTACAGGGGAGAACGCTTAAAATGCATCAGTGTAAATACATTAAAAAAAATCCAAATTATAATGTGGCATGGGAGAAAAAGTAAGGTTCAAAAGGATACATACAGGCTGATACACTTTATTTTAATTATGTGTAAAACATACAAAATAATATGATATGTCACGGATACATACACATGTAAAAAATAGAGAAAGAAGCATGAAGAGGAAAATGCCTATACAGTTCAGAACTCTGGATGCTTCTGGAGAAAGAATGAAAAGGGATGAGTAGGTGAGAATGTTAGAAACATGTATCCATATTTGTTGTTCTTCCATATCTCAATGTGCACATTTGTGAAAACTCTGCCTGTCCCTGAACCAAAGTCCATGTGCCTAATGCTTGGAGAGACCACAACTCAAAACGTCAGAGTCTGGAGTAAGGAGAGCTTTACTGATGGAGAAGGCGCCAGCCGAGAAGATGGGAATCCTCCTGGGCCTCAAATCCATCTTCAGGGCTCAGGCTTCTTTTATGTCACAGGAAGCAGGAAATGGCAGGACTAAGAGGTGACTGATGACCACAGACGTCTGGGCACCAGCAGGGGTCGGAGGAAGACCTGAAACCTCTTTGTTCTTAGCCACTTGACTCTGGTTGAGGTGAGTCTGGCCTCAAGGCTTCTGCAAACATTTGATGAGCAATCACTATTTTTGCACATGCTCCCCTCACCTCCTGGGAGAGGCGTGTTCTTGTGAGGGGCTGTTTCTGTAAAACTCATTCCACAAGCAGAACCCCTCTCATGATTGGCATGGAAGGCTGAGCGGGAGCTATTAGCTGGAGGCCACAGGGACAAAGGAGGCGTGGACAGGATGGAGCCAGTGAGGCCAAGCATCTCACTCATGTGCAGGTATTGATACATGTGAGCTTCTCCATAATTTAGAATTTTTAAAGGCACAAATTAAAACTTAAAAAGGAAGTGCCCCAATATGAACACAAGCTAAGGACATGAGCAAAGCCGTACCGATGTGGGAGAAAAGTGGGTCCCGAATGATTTTAAAGAGGAGTGTGATCTCCCTGCATGAGTGACAATTCACTATTGTACCTCTGGCGCCAGGGAGGTGGGGATGACCACTGCAGCGCCCGAGTGTTGGGTTGTGTTGTGTAACATTTGTCTTCTCATGTCCCATCCCCCGACCCCACTGACACCCAACACCTGTCACTGTGCCCAGGACAGATTGGCTCCTTACCAAACCTGTGTTGAAATAAAGGCAAGATTCTGTATTCTCTGTGTTGGGCTTAAAATATTGATTTTGAAAATGTCAACTGTGCAAAATATATATATATACCAACCATCTGGTTCTTTTCAGCCTGAAAGTTTGGAACTGATGATCTCTCAAAGCACACAGACTTGAGTAGAAGAGTAGAAATAATATCTTCATCTCCCAATATGGGAGCAAGTGTTAGGAGACATTTTAATGCCAAACGGGTCAATTAGGGTGTAATTGCCTCTGATAGACACTCTAGAAATCAGGACCATTCTTCACCTGGAGCCGGAGTGCCACTTGAACGAGGCAGCCTTTCCTGCCTTTGAAAACATCAAAGACAATCAAGGTCCTCAATTCTGAACACCCAGCCTAGGAGGGGGGATGGAGACAGCAGCACCAGGGGAAAACGGTGTTACAGACTCAAAAATAGAAGCGAAAACAACTCCCATTGCATCTCAGCAATATCCTGGGTTGGGCGCCTCTAGTCAGACCTGGAACGACAGCTCCCCCACCCATCATGCCCCGCCCCCCCCCCCCCCCCCATATACACACCCGTCAGAGACTGTGGGTCTGCAGTGGGGCAGTCACCTCCATGGGGTGCCAGATGTCTCCCTGCTGTGGTTGCACTAACACTCTCATTGGGGTTAACTCCAAACTTCACAAGTGAGGGTGAACAGTCCCTGGGAGAGGTAACACTATCTCACACCGGAGGTAACACCTGATTTGAATTGATGTTAGTGGTTACATGGCCCGGTCAGAGTGGAGAAGCTCTGGGACTGTCAGGAGAGAGTTTTATGCTGGCTAGAACTTGTTACTTCCAGGATGACTTTTAGACGGCTGTGCTGTAGATGGAAAGTATCTGTGATTCCTTGAAGCTGTTTGACTTAATCATATAGTTCAGCTTCTCAGTTGTTGTCTGGTAGGAAAAATCACTATTTCCTTTTAGAAGACAATTTGTCAATTTTTTCACTGACCTTTATTTTGAGATAATCATGGATCCACATACAGTTGTAAGGACCAATACAGAGAGATTCTACCTACTCTTTGCCCAGTGTTCCTAATGGAAAGGCAGGGGAGAAAAAAACATCATTTCCTTTCCTACCTCAGGTCCATTGACTGGGGTCCTGCAGTTTAGACTGACAAGAGGCAGATTCACAAGAGAAAGCAAACAGAAGCTCATTAACATGAGCCTCCTGCATCCACACGGGAGGACCAAGCGGTAACTCAAAAGGGTGGGTAGAACTTGGGCTTCTCTTGCATCTTAACAAAAGGGAAACATATTTTCTAAAGAAGGGACAAGACCAAGAAAAGGGAATTTGAGTTTCCAGGGGCAGAGAGTTGTGGGAAGGTAAGTATATGGGAAAACAAATGGAAGGTAAGGGCTAGAGGTAGAGTTTGCACGTGAATTCCTCCAGGGCCATCCCTGGGCTGATGAAGGTCTGGCGCTGTCCCGCTGGTTGTCTCCTATCCTTCCTGTTGCACATACGTATGTCCTCCTTTTAGACAGATTCAAGGACAGAGAGCTTTTATTCTACCTGTTTTCCCTCCACTGTCTTCAGGTCAAAGTAATCCTTATCCCAAGGCGGCATTTGGGGGCAACGTATTCTACTACCCTTCAGCGACATCTTGCAAAAATATGTACAATGTCACACTCGGGATGGTGTCACTGATGTCGTTAAGATAGATAGAGAACGTGCCCATCAACACAAAAGCCTCTCCTGTGGCCACGATCCCTTTCCTAGTCCCCCATGGGCTGTGGCTGCCAGCCACTCACCTCTCCCCCTCCTGCTGCTGGCACCTCGGGACATCATAGACATGGGAGTACGGACTCTGGAATCTATGGGCGTTTAGCTTTCTTAACTTAACATAACCTCTGGCTTCATCTAAATTGCTGCATAGTCTATGTTTCATGGTCTGCATGGACCAGTTTGTTTAGCTATTCATCCATGCGGAGGCATCCACGTTGTCTTCACATTTTGGCCGATACAGATAAAGCTGTTGTAAACATTCACACAGGATTTTGGGTCAATGCACAATTTCATTTTTCTGGGGTAAATGTCTACAGGTGAAATTGCAGGGGCGTATGGTAATGCATGGTTAGTTTTTACAGAAACTACCCAATAATTTTCAGAGTGGCTCTTCTGTTTCACATTCCCACACACAATATCTGTGTGTCTGTGTATTTTAAAGGATTGTAAAGCCTCATGCCCATTAGCCCGGGGACTGTACCCTCAGGGGATAGCTCAAAATGTGAAAATCAAAGAAAAAATGTTTCTATAGCCGATTGTTTTGACTCTGGAAGTGCATAGGGTATGTTAGATGTTGTTGTTGTTGAAGCCTAGGAGAAACCCACGTTAAGGTGTGTTCGTGGAGAAGGGTAACATGCGGCCATGTCGCTATAACCACTGCACACACACTCTCCAGGGAGAAGACAGAGCTGTGCATTGGGTGAGAAAACCTTAACCAATAAAAAGGTTAACTGAGTGGTGAAAACTAGAAGCTCTAACGGCCTGAAACTCCTTAGACTGGAGGAGAGAGGTTGAGGGTGAGCCTGAGGCTCCTGCATGTCCTGGTCAGAGAAAGAGCATGGGCAGGTGGGTGACAGGGCAAGGGGAAAGGAGGGTTGTGGAGGACACTGTGGCCCATTGGGGTGAGGACCAGCCAGGTGAGACTAACACTTCCATGGTCTCAAGGAAAACACAAAACTAAAACCCAAACCTTTCTCAGAAATCACATTTTTTAAATTATTTGAAACTAGAGGCCTGGTGCATGAATTCATGCATGGGTGAGGTCCCTAGGCCTGGCCGGTGATCGGGGCTGATTGGGACAGGCGGGCTGGCGAGAGGGACTATTGGAGGTTGGCCAGCTGCAGGAAGTTGGCTGTAGGAGTGCACTGACCACCAGGGGGCAGCTCCTACATTGAGCATCTGTCCCTGGTGGTCAATGAATGTCATACCTACCAGCCGGTTGTCCGATCATAACCAGTCGCTTGGGCTTTTATATATATATATAGACTAGAGGGCCGGTGCACAAAATTTGTGCATGGGGGGGGGAGGGCGGGGAGGGGGTTCCCTCAGCCCAGCCTGCACCCTGTTCAATTAGGGACCCCTTGGGGGATGTCCAACTGCCAGTTTAGGCCCGATCCCACCACCGGAAGTCAGACATCCCTCTCGCAATTTGGGACTGCTGGCTCCTTACTGCTCACCTGCCTGCCTGCCTGATCGTCCCTAACTGCCCTCCCCTGCCAACCTGATCTCACCCCCAACTGCCCTCCCCTGCTGACCAATTTGCTTCTGATTGGTTGGTTTTTATGCCAGCGTCAAAGGCTCCACCTCCTAGGCAGCCATTGGCTCCCCACAGCACCCATATTTGGTTCTGATTGGTCGGTTCCTATGCCAGTCAGTGTCAAAAGCTCTGCCTCCTAGACAGCCATTGGTTCTTCACAGCACCCACATTTGGTTCTGATTGGTCGGTTCCTATGCCAGCCAGCATCTCCAGGCCTATCTCTGGGCCTGATCAGAGAGGCAGGGCTGAACAGCAGCCCCCACAGAGGCTGGGAGAGAAAGAAAGGCCCAGCTGCTGGTGAAGGTCAGAAAGAAAGAGGGAGAGAAAGAGAGAGGCAAGTACTGATCAATAGCTGCCACTGAGGCGGCGGATCAGACCCTGCCTCTCTCTCTGGGTCTCAGCCCCCTGAGCAGTCAGTTCTGGGTCACCATGGCAACCTAGCACTGACTAAAGGACTTCCGGGTTGGTTAGCCTTTGGTAGTGATTGTTGGTTACAACCCTGGCCTTTTATATATTAGGACTAGAGGCCTGATACACAAAAATTTGTGCATTGAGGGGGGTCCCTCAGCCCGGCCTGTGCCCTTTCACAGTCTGGGACCCCTCGGGGGATGACCACCTGCTCCCTGGGGGATTGGGTCTAAGCTGGCAGTCAGACATCCCTCTGGCAGCCCGGGAGCCCTTGGGGGATGTCCACTTGCCAGCAGGGAGCAGGCCTAAGCTGCAGTCGGACATACTTAGCGCTGCTGAGGTGGCAGGAGAGGCTCCCACCACCACCCCTGTACTGGCAGCCGTCAGCCTGGCTTGTGGCTGAGCAGAGCTCCCCCTGTGGGAGCGCACTGACCACCAAGGGGCAGCTCCTGCATTGAGCGTCTGCCCCCTGGTGGTCAGTGTGTGTCATAGTGACCAGTCATTCCCAGTCATTCTGCTGTTAGGGTCAATTTGCATATTACCCTTTTATTATATAGGAGTTCCTGGCCAGCCTGGGTGAGGGGCTGATGGTTGTTTGCAGGCAGGCCACAGCCCCTTCAGGGTGGGGGTCCCCCCTGGGGTGCCTGGCCAGCCTGGGTGAGGGGCTGATGGCTATTTGCAGGCTGGCCAAGCCCCCCAGCAGGGACCCTCACCCCATGAGGGTGTGGCCAGCCTGGGTGAGGGGCTGATGGCTATTTGCAGGCTGGCCAAGCCCCCCAGCAGGGACCCTCACCCCATGAGGGTGTGGCCAGCCTGGGTGAGGGGCTGATGGCTGTTTGTAGGCTGGCCACAGCCGCCAGCCACCCAAGCTCCCAGTGGAGGCTGGCTGGAAGCAGGTATCTGGGATTTATTTGTCTTCTATAATTGAAACTTTGTTGCCATGAGCAGAGGCTGCAGCTGGCTCAGGGCTGGCGGGAAACTTGGCTTCCTCCATCACCGGGCAACCAAGCCTCCTGCTTGCTCCAGCTCCGTGGTTGCCGGCTGCCATCTTGGTTGGGTTAATTTGCATATAGTTGCTCTGATTGGCTGGTGGGAGTGGCTTGGGCGTAGCGAAGGTACGGTCAATTAGCTTCTTTTTCTTTTATTAATGTAGACAATAAATGGGGTTGTTTTTTTAAATATGTTTTTATTGATTTTAGAGAGAGAGGAAGGGAGAGGGAGAGAGAGAGAGAAACATCGATGAGAGCAAAACATCGATCCACTGCTATCTGCACACCCCCTACTGGGGACGGAGCCTGCAACCCTGGCATGTGCCCTGACCGGGAATCGAACCAGGACCTCTTGGTGCACAGGATGACCAACCAACTGAGCCACTCCAGCCAGGCAATATATGAGTTTTTTAAAAAGAGAAAATAGTAACATAACTAGCATCGAGGTGAGATTTTTAATTCCATTTCCTATATCTTCAGAGTCCCTGGAGTTTGCAGCTCTGAACCATTCACGAGCCCCAGTGTACAGAGATCGTGTGCACCAAGCCGTGTCTGGTGTGATGGGCTTGGGACCTCTATCACAGAAGTGCCAATCAATCTGAAGCCAGACTGCAGCCCATTCTTTAAAAATCACAAATATGAAATGACTAGAGGCCCAGTGCATGAAATTCATGCATGGGTAGGGTCCCTAGGCCTGGCCAGAGATCAGGGACAATTGGGGCCTTCTAGCTGCCAGCCGGGGCCTTCCTTCATTCTGTGCCACCCCCTGGTCGTCAGCACACATTATAGTGAGTGATTGAACTACTGGTCTCCTGATCAAACTCCCAAGGGAACACTTTGCATATTAGCCTTGTATATATATAGATTCCTCTAGAGTCCACTTCCCACAGAAACACAGCCTGTCTGTCCTGCTGAGTGTGCTTGGGGCTGCTGTTTTGAATTCTGAATGTGCATCTCCCTGGCCAGGCTGGGGGTAGGGTCATAGGGACTCTTTCAGAGATTACTGGGGCACGTGTCCCCAGAACCAGTAAGACACTTGGAAATTTGTGGCTTTTTTACAAAAAGGGAAGAAGGCCCAAAAGTGATTCATGCCCTTGGAAACCATTCCAGAAATCATGAGAGTCTGTTAAACTGTTTTAAAATCTTTCCTCCCTAGGTGGAGAAAGATAAGCCACGGGCTCATATTGTGGAATGAAATAGACCTGGATCTGTAGTTCCCTCTCTTCATGGCTGAATTCCCAAACATCCTTTAGGGTCCAGGTCAAGCACTAATTCTTATATAATTCCCCAGGTGCCACGCTCTGGCCTGAACCAAGAAGGATTAGTTTCCATTCTTTTTGGCCTCATACATGACTAAATGGATGAGTTAGTGAAGAACGAATGAATGGCATGATCTACTTATGTGGTGTGCTTCAACTCCAAGGTTAAATGTAAGCGGTCAATATGAGTGGTATCCTCTGGAATTGACACACATTTTAAAACATTGAAGATGTTGTGCCAGTTCCAGTAATCTTCCTCTAAAGCAGTGGTTCTCAACCTTCTGGCCCTTTAAATTCAGTTCCTCATGTTGTGACCCAACCATAAAATTATTTTCATTGCTACTTCATAACTATAATGTTGCTACTGTTATGAATCGTAATGTAAATATCTGATATGCAGGATGGTCTTAGGCGACCCCTGTGAAAGGGTCGTTCGACCGCCAAAGGGGTCAAGACCCACAGGTTGAGAACCGCTGCTCTAAATCCCAAAAAACGGCCTGCCTGGTGTGGCTCAGTGGTTGAGCATTGGCCTATGAACCAGGAGGCCACAGTTCGATTCCCAGTCAGGGCATATGCCTGGGTTGTGGGCGTGATCCCCAGTGTGGGGTGTGCAGGAGGAAGCTAATCAATGACCCTCACTCTCCTCATTAATATTTCTATCTCTCTGTCCCTCTCCCTTCCTCTCTGAAATCAATAAAAAAAATATTAAAAATAAATAAATAAAATAAAATTCTCAAAAGCAGTACCCACTTGTCCACTGCGTTGGGGTCTCCAGGCGTCAGTGGGAAGCAGGGCTGCCTCTGTGGTTTTGGGCAGTTGCCTTTGCACATCCAAGGGCTGACCAACCAACAGGGCTTTCGGGTACACCCACAGGTTTGCCCCACGTTACATCCCCTCCACTCGGAATGTACTTGAGCAGGATGTTATAGCTCAGGAATTTGTGTAAGGGGAACTTCTTCCACAGAAAACATTATCTTATAGAAAAATAGCACATACGTGACCGCTTTCCCAGGATGCATTTGGCTCTTAATGGCCAACAACAGATATGAGCTGAGAGATTTCAAAACAGGAACCAGTGGCATCCATCTCCTTAACAGGAAGATGGTGGTGTATTTAGACTTTGGTCTATATTTTTTTTGTTAATCCTCACCCAAGGATATTTTTTCCATGATGTTTTTTAGAGAGAGTGGAAGGGAGAGGGAGGAGAGAGAGAGAGAGAGAGAGAGAGAGAGAGAAGCACCAATGTGAGACAGACACATAGATTGGTTGCCTCCCACACATGCCCCGACTGGGGCTGGGGACTGAATCTGCAATGCAGGTACGTGAATTGACTGGGAATTAAACCCTCCACCCTTCTGTGCACAGGCCTAAGCTCTAACCACTTAACCACACGGGCCAGGCCCAATCTTGCATCTCTGTTAGCAGAGAAGCTGGTGTACCGGGGGCCCTGGTGCCACAGGGATGAATCACTTGCTCGGTTTGGAGGAGTCAATTAAATTAAAAGATCAAGCTGAAAAAATATATACTATTACTTACATTTGGCTTTTTAGCTTAAATATTATAGAATTGTGGCTTCTTACAGTTTCACTGATGTACTGAATGGCTATTAGCAAGAGGAGTGATTTGTGGCTAGAAATGGTGTCTGGCCCCCGCTCACACAGCATCGGGAAATGAGGTGCAGATACAGTATTTTCCGAATGGTGCACTTTACACAGTTTGCTCTCCTTTAACCTTGTGTGGATGCATAATTAATAGAGACATAGCCACTCAACTACCGATTTCTGCACACTGCCCTCGGGTGTCCTCCATCTCAGAGACCAATGCAGTGACACCCAATGACATTTCCACCACCTGCGTGCAGAGTTGTTAACGCCGAGGGAGAAACTTCTTTTCGGAAAGGCTGAGGGAGGACGCAGAAGGCAGTTTCCACAGAGCTTCTCGCCATCACTGCCACTCCATAGGGAGGCAGGAGGGAGCTGCCAAGCAGGAACTAGAGCTGCTGTTTCTTTAAATGAGCTGCTTATTTCATTCTCAGAGTTTTAGACTTGCAGAAAAAAATGTGGATATGACACATGGAGTTCTCTACATGTCACACCCAGTTTTCTCTATTATTTTTAACAGCTTTATTGAGCTGTAGCTCACATACCACAACTCACGCACATCCTATATAATAAAAGCTTAATATGCTAAGTGTCCGGTTGTCCGGTCGGCCGTTCAACCTATCAAAGCATAATATGCTAATGATATGCTAAGGCTGCTCAACCACTCACTGTGATGTGCACTGACCACCAGAGAGCAGATGCTCCAACTGGTAGGTTAGCTTGTTGCTGGGGTCCGGCCAATCAGGACTGAGCGAGACAGGCCAGACATGCCCTGGAACCCTCCCGCAACCCCTTCCAGCTGGCCAACCTCCCACGTCCCTCCCCAGCCCCAATCGTGCACTAGTGGGGTCCCTTGGCCTGGCCTGTGCCCTCTCTCAATCCGGGACCCCTTGGGGGATGTTGGAGAGCCAGTTTCGGCCTGATCCCACAGGCCAGGCCAAGGGATCCCACTGGTGCATGAATTCATGCACCGGGCCGCTAGTAAAATATATAATTTAATGGTTCTTAGCATAGTAAGAATTGTGCAGCCATCACCAAAAATAAATACTAGACACCTACATTCCCTAGAAACTTGTACCTGATATCAGTCACTTGTATTTGCCCCCAAATCTCCCAGCCCAAGGCAACCACTACTCTACTTCTGTTTCTATTGAGTTTCATATTTTGGCCATCTTATATAAAGATTATACTGGTACAATATATGGTTTTTATAACTGTCTCTTTCATTTAGCATATGTTTTCAAGGTTTGACTATGTTTATACTTGGAGATTGATCTCTTTATCATTTGCTGGAAGCTATCTATTGTCTACACTATCATGAAAGTGCAAACAGGAAACCCAGAAGGCTGATGCACCTTGAGCTTTGGCAAGGGCTAAAAGCTATGCACCAATTGTTCTGTCGAGACAATGGTGGCTTAAGCAATTTCCTGATCTAATAGTCTCAATGTAAATCTTTACTAATATTTACTGACCTTTAAGATAGTCTGTCTGCTACCAGAAATTTCTGCCTAAGGGCAAGATGTGTATTCTAAAATTGAATAAAAGGTAACAGGGCCTGGGCCCCAGTGAAGCCTTTCCACTAGAGAAAGGTTCTCCGCCTGGCCCCCTGTGATTTCCAAATTCATATTTCTTATCTATTGTATTCATTTGTGTGTGGCCCTTCTCCAGATCCTAAACCCTCGCCATGCAGGTTGTGGCTTTCACAATCATTATATAATACTTCCCTTTATTCATAGTAATCTTCCTTGCTCTGAACTCTGCTTTGTCTGAAATTAATATCCCTATTCCAGAAATATTTTACTAGTGTTAGCATCTTTCTCCAACTCTTCACTTTGAATCTATCTGAGTGTTTATATTTAAAGTGGGTTTCTTATATACAATATACAGTCCGACCTTGTTTTTTTAATATACTCTAACAATCTTTTAAAAATTTAATATACTTAGACCATTCACATCTATACTAATAATAGAGGAATATGCAAATTATCCGGGATGCCATCACGTAACGACCATTCAGTAGGTTGCATCCCCACCCCCTGCTCAGGCAGCTGCGAGGCCCAGGGTAGGTAGGATATGGTAAGATAGGAGGGGATAAGAAAGGAGAGGGAGAGAAAGGCAGGCCTGCATGCAGACAGGCTGAGAGGAGAAACAGAAATACAGAAAGGGAACAAGAAAAAGACACAGGAGTGAAAAAGGGAAGGAAATGCGGGGCTGCACTCCTCTGTAGGGGGGTGGAGAAGCTGTGCCCAGCGAGGGACGGGGCACAGGTGGTGTGGAGTGGGGAGCCCCACCCAGATGCGGGAGGAGAGTGGTGGCCCCCAGCACAGTCTGAGGCCTTCTGGGCAGAGGCACTCCTGCTCCACGGCAGCAGCTCCCAGGCCGCATGTGAATTGGCCACCCTTGCTGGGGGGGGGGGGGGGGGGGGCGGGGCACAGCTTAGTTGGGGCAGAGTCGGACACTAAGGAGAGCACCGCTTTTGTCCCCAGGGCTGGACCCCAAGACACTGGCCAGGGTTAGGTTGGTGGCGCATTTAGTGTACTTTGTTGACTAGAAGTTGGGGCATTCCGAGCAGGGAATGGAAGGAGGATCGCAGTGGGGAGGATGGGATAGGGGGGGCAGTGAAGGCCTGGCCGGGGCTGGGCCCTGGGCTGGGGGTTAATGCCCCCTGAATGGAAGCTTTAATATCAAAGTGCTCTCAGGCAGGGCTGGAAGCAGGTCCCAGAGAGAAAAGGGCAAGGTGTAAAAGAGAAACCAGTGAACATGGCAGGGGGCGGGGGGTGGGGGGTAATAATAAGGAAGAAGGGAGGGAGGCAGGGTTCAGGATCACAAGGGAAAGGCGAATGGAGGGCAGGGTGGGAGGAGTAAGAAGGAGACAGACATGGGGAATGAAGGGAGAGAAGGGAGGAGGGAGGGAGGGAGAGGTGCCACGGGAGTTTCAAAGGGAGGGAGGGAAAGAAAGCAGGAAAGAGAAGAATGCTAAAATGGGGTGAGGCCAGGAAAATAGTTAAATAAAAAGAAGAAACAGAATGTGAGAGTGAGGGGAGTTTAAAAAGAGGAGTTTGTAAGAAAATTAAGTACAGGGTGATTTTTTAAAAATGTAGTTGGACATCCCCTGAGGGCTCCCGGACTGTGAAAGGGTGCCAGCTTGGCTGAGGCCCCCCTCCCTCTGTGCACAAATGTTGTGCACCGGGCCTCTAGTGTATAATAGTATAATGGGATTAATATCTACCTAATCATATGTGTTTTCTTCTAATAGTCTGTTCTTTATTTCTTTATGCTCCCTCCTGTTTTATTTCTTCTCTAGTTGAATTGAGAATTTTACATAATTATATTTGATCTCCTGTCTTAGAATATCAGTTATAATTCTTTAAAATTTTTTTCAAAGATATGTAAAGGGTTTGCAATATACAAGTTGAACTAGTGTATATCCACTTTCAAGTGACACTACCACAGGTGTCTGACCACACTGCTCTCCCAGTTCCTCCCTCCCATCCCTGACGAAGCTGGTATTAACTGCTTCACTTACTCACGTGCAGTAACCACCCAATGTTTTTGTTCCTGGTGTTAATTTAGAACTTACCTTAAACATATTATCTGTTAGAGCAATTGGGAATAATAAACATTAGATTCTCTATTTTATTTTCATTTCTATTTTTCTGAAACCCTTCTTTTCTGTGTGGGGATCTGAATTTGGACCTGTGTCTGTTTCTATATCTTGAAGAACCTCTTTTACCATTTTATGTAGAGGTGGTCAGGCAGTGAATTCTCATAATTTGTGTTGGTCTCGGAGAGTCTTTATTTCTACTTGGCTTAGAAGGATAGTTTTGCTGGGTATAGGATTACAGGTGGGCAGGTATCTTCTGTCAACACTTTTTGTTTCTTACGTGGTTTCTGAGATGTCGGCTGTAAAGCTTATCCGGCTACTCCACATAGTGAATCATTTCTCTCCGTTTCTTCTGATTTTCTCTTTGCCTTTGGTTTTCTGCAGTTTGAATGTTATGCACGGGTACAGATTTATTCATAATTATGATGCTTAGTGTCATCTGAGCTTTCTGGATCTCTGTTTTGGTGGATGTCATTGATTTTGGAAATTTGTTATTTCTAAAATTAACTATTATTACTTCAAACTTTCTTCTGATTAGTTCCTTTGTTCTCCTTTTTGTATTCTGAATAGTCACATTTTACACCTTCTGAAATTACCCCAGAGATCTTAGAGGTTCCATTCTTGTTGTTTTTTGCTATGGTTTCATTCTTCTTCTCTTATTCTTTTCAGTTTGGGAAGTTCGATGGTTGACATACCTTCAAGTTCACCAACTTTTTCTGCACTCCTCCAGTCCACATGTGGGCCCATGAAAGGTGCAGTTTATTCCTCGTTGGTGTTAATACTAGTAATTCCAATGTCTACATCATACCTGAGGCAGGTTAATGGACTGAAGCTTTATCAGCAGCTGTGGGCCCCGTGGTTAGCTTGTCCAACATTTCCTAAAGCAAACAAGTGAAATGACAGCCCCACAAATGATTTACCTGTAAAAGTAAAAACACCAGGAAATTACACAAAATATTCATTCCCTAATTATAGATCCCCAATAAAGATGAGTATATCGAGGACTTGTTGAGTGTGGAATTAATTTTGAAGTTCTACAGTAAAGAAGCCACAGATTTGCCCAACAGAAAGACTCCTCACTTATTTGAGTTTAAAGTCACTTGTTAAGGTTAGCTGAGTCGTTTCCCCTGGAACCTGCCTTTGTAACAATGCTGCCGTTTAAACTTTCTCTACTTGTACACATTTACACTTTTCTAGATTTTGTTATAAAGATACATAAGTGTGTCATATATCTAATAATAGACAAATTAAGGTAAATTCTAAATTAACACCAGGAACAAAAACATTGGGTGGTTACTGCACATGGGTAAGTGAAGCAGTTAATACTGGCTTCATCAGGGATGGGAGGGAGGAACTGGGAGAGCAGTGTGGTCGGACACCTGTGGTAGTGTCACTTGAAAGTGGATATACACTAGTTCAACTTGTATATTGCAAACCCTTTACATATCTTTGAAAAAAATTTAAAATAATAGGCAAACATGGTAATTAACCATATCGCTGGTACGCTTCCCATTGGCTAATCAGCAGGATATGCAAATTAACTGCCAACAAAGATGGCGGCCAGCAGCCACGCAGCTGAAGCAAACAGGAGGCTTGCTTGCTCCAGTGATGGAGGAAGCCAAGGTTCCCCGCCTGCTGCAGCCCAGCTCTGAGCTCCAGAAGCAACAATGTTTCAATTATAGAAGCTAAACAAACCCAGGTACCTGCTTTCAGCTAGCCGTGGCCTCAGAGCTGGAGCGAGCAGGACAGCAACAATATTTCAATTATAGAAGCCAAACAAACCCCAGATACCTGCTTTCAGCCAGCCGGGGCCTCAGAGCTTAGAGAGCCAGTGATGGCAACAGAGTTTCAATTATAGAAGCCAAACAAACCCCAGATACCTGCTTTCAGCCAGCCACGGCTTCAGAGCTGGAGCCGGCTCTCAGCTCCAGTGACAGCTATAGAAGGTAAATAAATCCCAGAATAAAAAAAAAAAGAAAAAGAACAAAAGAGGCTGGGAGCTTTAGTCGCCCGCCAGCCTGAAAACGGCCCTCAGCCCCTCACCCAGGCTGGCCAGGCACCCAAGTGGGACCCCCACTCTGATCCAGATCACCCTTCAGGGCAAACCAGCCAACCCCCACCTGTGTTCCAGGCCTCTATCCTATATAGTAAAAGGGTAATATGCAAACTGACCCTAACAGCAGAAAGACTGGGAATGACTGGTCACTATGACACACACTGACCACCAGGGGGCAGACACTTAATGCAATAGTTGCCCTCTGGTGGTCAGTGCACTCTCACAGTGGAGAGCTCTGCTCAGCCACAAGCCAGGCTGAGGGCTGCCAGTACAGTGGCGGTGGTGGGAGGCCCTCCTGCCTCCTCAGCAGCGCTAAGGATGTCTGACTGCCATTTAGGTCTGCTCCCTGCTGGCAAATGTATATCCCCCGAGGGCTGCCGGGCTGCCAGAGGAATGTCTGATTGCCAGCTTAGGCCCAATCCCCCAGGGAGAAGGCCTAAGCCAGCAAGTGGTCACCCCCGAGGGGTCCCAGACTGTGAGAGGGCACAGGCCAGGCTGAGGGACCCCCTACCCCTGAGTGCACAAATTTTTGTGCACCGGGCCTCTAGTATATATATATTTGCACATCATAGTTTAAAAAATATTTGCTTTGATATCCATCATATAATTTTCCAGGAGCTCTTAGATGTTTGCTAAGCCTCTTATTTGTACACCAGAGGCCCGGTGCACAAAATTTGTAAACTTAGGGGGGTCCCTCAGCCCAGCCTGTGCCCTCTTGCAGTCCAGGAGCCCTCAGGGGCTGTCCAACTGACGACTTAGGCCTGCTCCCAGTCAGACAACCCTAGTGCTGTCACACATGCTCGCCAGCAGTGAGCCTGGCTTCTGGTTGAGCAGTGCCCCCCTCTGTGGGAGTGTACTGACCAACAGGGGGCAGCTCCTGCGTTGAGTGTCTGCCTCCTGGTGGTCAGTGCACGTCATTGCGACCAGTCATTTTGCCCTTCAGTTGATCTGCATATTAGCCTTTAATTATATAAGATTTTTAGTTATGCATGTTTACAACATAGGTGTAGAGTGTCTTTACCCCATCAGCCTATATGAGGGCTCCAGTTCCTACAGAAACCAGAACCCCACTCAGCCTCTCCTATCCAGATCCCATCACATGCTGGGGATGTGGCTGCACAAGGCTGAGTCCCCACAGTACTGAGTCCCCCAGGGCTGAGTCCCCGCAGTACTGAGTCCCCCAGGGCTGAGTCCCCGCAGTACTGAGTCCCCCAGGGCTGAGTCCCCTCAGTACTGAGTCCCCCAAGGCTGAGTCCCCATAGGGCTGAGTCCCCCAGGGCTGAGTCCCATACCAGCAGGCACCATGTTGAGTCCTGTCCTGAAGGGCTGGTATTCCAGTGCCTGCCTCTGAGGTGTTTGCCTTTCCTGAGAGGCCTGCAGATAACAGTCTCACTGTTCCCATGTTTGAAGGCCCATGAGCCATACCAAATGTGTCATGAGAAGACTTGACAATTCTAATATCCTCTGAGAACAAGCTGTGTTTACATTGAGAAAAATGGCCCTCACATCCTGCCCTAATGCACAGACCAGGATGTGTGCAGCCGGACGCCTTCTGCAGCCAACATGCCCAGAGCTTTGTGTGTGAGGACAGGGACATCCTCTGCACAAGGCACCGTGGTCACTGTCACAGCTCACTGTGTCAGGTGAATCCATGTGTGTGGGGCAGGGCAGGCACACGGGTCCCCACATGGGCTCTTTGGGCAGCATCCATGCATGAGCCGTTTCATAATTCACACTCAGGAAATGTTTGTCTGTTTCCTATGCACGTGAGAAGTGCTCATGCACTCGGATAAGAGATTTGTAAATATGTCCATTTCAGCAGCCCCTGAACTAGGAAGAACAAAGCAACTCAGTGGGGAAATGTCAGAGGGAGAATTGTGAATGATGTGAAACTTGAAGATGCTTCATATATTCCAAAAAGTAAATAAAAAGGGAAAAATATTGAGCCCCCAAACTGAAAACAAGCTGAAACAAATGGACCGAATTTTATATCAAAGTGGTAACATGTAACAGAAAAATTATTTCAAGGAATCCCAAAAGCAGCAACCTGATTTCAAATCCTTGGAGATTATATCGGAAAGATCAAGAGAACTACAGAGAAAGCTTAAAAACTCATTCAGAGCTTTTATCGTTAGTTTTAATTTTGGTATCATAATTGGGACATCATTTAGTTTATTTTTTAGAATAAATAACTGTGTTAATGTTATTAGTGCAAATACATACAAATATATATACATATAACATTTTAAAAGGCAAGAAGATAAACTCTGTCTGCTAAATTTGAATAGGAAATGGCAATAAACCTATGGTTTCACACACACACACACACACACACACACACACACACACACACCTCCTATGACCAGTTAAGAGAGTTAAAAGCACTAACACCTCAAGGCCCATAGCAGGCAAGCTCAGACCTTGTTTATAAACACCATTTCCCATTAGAAGGTAACAGGGCTCAAAGGCATATGATACTACTATAGGCCCGGCACACAAATTTATTCACTAGTGGGGTCCAGCTGGCCCACCCCAATGGGGGCCCATCAGGCCAGGCCAGCAAGGGGGGGAGGAGCCATGGGAGATTGGCCAGCTGGTCCTACCCCCAATCAGGGTGTTGGGGGCCAATCGGGGGCAGGGCCAGCCGGGGGAAGGGCCGATCAGGCCCAGGATTAGGCTGGTTGGCTGCCACAGTGTGCATCATAGACACCAGTTGTTCTGGTCGTTCTGCTGTTCCGGTCGCTGGGCTTTTTTATATATAGATAGTATAGGCAATGTGTCCTTAAACGTGAGATTATTTGAGCATCCTCAAATTTTTATTGTAAAATACATGAGCCCATCATGTTAAAGTACAAAACAAAGCAGAATGAACACAATATAAAACCTACACAGACAGAGTGTAGATGAGGCAAGGCCTTCACAGGGTCCCTGCAGAAAAGGACTTGAAGCACCTCTGCCCAGCATGTGGCCAGTCAGGCCCAGCTGGTGGCTACCTCAGGAGGTACCTCAAGTTCAGGGAAGGGCTAGTCATGTTATTTGGGTGGTGGGGACCAGGTGATATCAGGCCATTCCAACTCAGCTCAGGGCAACTGGGCAGTTGCTTGATATGAAGGGCACTGGGCTGGGGTGTCCTCAGCCTCCCTTTGCCTCCCCCAGGCTCAGGATCCCCCTCTTCCCAATGCTTCCCCTTCCCTCCTCAGGGGACATCCTGCACTCCAACTCCATATCTCACTTGATCATGGGGAGCCCAAATTGTGACATGCAAAAAGAAAAAAAAAATGACAATTACAGCCTGGTGGGTGTGGCTCGGTGGTTGAGTGTTGACCCATGAACCAGGAGGTCATGGTTCAACTCTTGGTCAGGGCACATGCCTGGGTTGCGGGCACAATCTCCAGTAGGGGGCATGCAGGAGGCAGTCAATCAGTGATTCTCTGTCATCATTGATGGTTCTCTCTCTCTCTCTCTCTCTCCTTCTCTCTCTCTGAAATCAATGATAACAATAAAAAATGACAGTGAGGATGGTGGGTGTGGACTATGGAAAAGCAGCCAAATTAACTGCAACAGCCACCAGAGCCATGTGTGGGTGCTGCCTGTCCCTGGAAATGGGAAGACAGCCTGGAGCCAATGCTCTCACTTGCTGGAGGGGCCATGTGCCAGCATTCAGCACGCAGCTCCACCCATGGGTGTGCTTTCCATCTTAGCCCTCATGCCCAGGGAAGTGGCTGGGACAGGACGTGGCTGCCCATGGCACCCTTTTCCCTGCTGAGGGCAAAGGAGCCTCAATTTCCCTTTAACGAGCCATCCCTCGGCCACTCAGAATCCTTCGCTTTGCAGGGAGGTAGACATGCCCAACCCCAGGAATGGTGCTAACTCACACCTGGAAATTCAGACTCACCATGATTAGACCGGTGGTCACATGACCAAGGGGGCCAGTGCTTTTTCTAAATCACTGGAAAAATTTGACTATGAAAAGATTAGTAAGCCATTAAGTGATCAGCCCAGCTCTACTGTGCCCACCCACGCCCCCAGAGGGGTTGCCTGAGAGTGATGCAGGTAGGTGGAGGAGGGGAAGACAGGTGAGGGGAACTCTTTAGGTCCCTAGATTCAACCATATCTCAAGATGATGCCCAGAATCTTCCAGAAATAGGAGCCTGTAAATTCCCTATTTGGCAAAAGCCATTTGCATTGTATTTCTTTCCCCTGCAACTAGGAAAGTACTGAGTACAATGGATATAACAGTCAAAAAAATTAGGTGTATATGTGTGGGAATCTTTTGAAAAAAAAATTAGTAGGCAAAACAACATATTGTTATTTTTAAACTAGAGGCCCAGTGCATGAAATTCATATGCTGGCAGGGGGATTCCTCAGCCCAGCCTGCACCCTCTTGCAGTCTTGGACCCCTTGGGAAATGGGCCTAAGCCGGCAGTTGGACATCCCTCTCACATTCTGGGACCCCTCACTTCTTATCACCCGCCTGCTCACTGTTCTTTACCACTCGGCTTGCTGCTCCTTACTGCGCCATGGAGGCAAGAGATGTTCCTGCCACTGCTGCTGCACTCACCACCTGTGAGCCCAACTTCTGGCTGAACAATGCTCCCCTCTGTGGGAGGGAGTGCACTGACCACCAGGGGGCAACTCCTGATTGAACGTCTGCCCCCTGGTGGTCATCACACATCATAGTGACCGGTTGTTTGGTTGTTCTGCCGTTTGGTCTATTTGCATATTAGCCTTTTATTATATAGAACTAGAGGCCCCGTGCATGAAATCCGTGAATGGGGGAGGGGATCCCTCAGCCTTGGCTGCACCTTCTCCAATCCAGGATCCCTCGAGGGATGTCCAACTGCCAGGTTAAGCCCGATCCCGGCAGTCGGACATCCTTCTCACAATCCAGGACTACTGGCTCCTAACCACTCACCTGCCTGCCTAATCACCCCTAAATGCTCTCCACTGCCGGCCTGATCATCCCTAACCACTCTCCCCTGCTGGCCTGGTCTCCCCTAACTGCTCTCCCCTGCTGACCTGGTCACCCCTAATCACTCTCCCCTGCCAGCCTGATCACCCCCTAACTGCTCTCCCCTGCTGGCCTGATCGCCCCTCACCACCTCTGCCTTGGCCCCTGCCACTGTGGCTTTGTCTAGAAGGATGTCCAGAAGATGTCCGGTCTAATTAGCATATTATCCTTTTATTAGTATAGATTGTAATTGTGAAGCATTCAGATATGCAAGAAAGGACAGAAGAGACATCAACATGTGCCATGTTCACTTCCAAGCTCTTTACTGTGTGGTTAAATGCAAGAAGGAAACAGGTCCTTGGTGTCCTGTCCCGTTTGCCGCACGGAGTTCTCCCTAGCCCCTGGATGACCAGGGTTCTGTGTGGCTCTTGGAAATATTCAAATATTTTCTCACAAATGATAGTGTCACGACACTAATATATCCTTAGCTTTTCACCATAAGATACAGGGAGTCCCAAAAATGCATTCACACTTGAACAGCTGAGAACTCAATTTTGAAAATGAAATGTATTTCAATAAACACTGCCTTTATAATTATCCAAAGTGTGGGTATACATTTTTTGAGACACCCTATATTAGAGAAGTTCCCTATCAGCATGTCCAGAGCACTTCATCTCCCCTCACAGACACGTGTCTGCGGAGCAGACCTGCTGACTGGTGTCGCATTGTGTTCAATGTTTGGCTGTTGTGTGCACTCTGCCACAGATACTCTTGTATGTGGGTCACTGCACACACGTGTGGGTCTATTTCAGTGCACATTTCTGGGGCTGAGAAATCTGAGTCAAAGAGTTTCTATGATTGTAACTTTCATAGATTTTGCCAAATGCTCAAGAGAGGTCATATCAACTTATATCCCACTGGTCACATCTGAAGGACTCTTCCACAGCCCCTGGTCACTGTGGGTCAGTAAGTGTTCGCCAATGTAATCAGAGAAGAACGGGGAATTCAAGGTCGTTTAGAGCTGTATTTCACGGTGAGCCTCATTTTATATATTTAACAGCCACTTGGATCTCATTTGCTGTGAACTCCCTGTATTTTGGGCCCATTTTTTCTATTGGGCTTTTAAATAAAATTAAATTAAAATATACATATTAATATATGTTTCATATATATATATATATGTGTGTGTGTATATATATATATATATATATATATATATATATATAAAATGCGTTTTTTTAATTGGCCCTTTCTGTCATAAATAGCAAATGTGTTTCACAATTTCTCATTTGCCTTTTTACTTTCTGTTATGGTGATTTTTATCATGTAGAATTTTTAAAAATTTATTTTCATGTAGTCAGTTTTGTCAACTCATTTTGGGGTTTTGTGTCACCTTTAGAGAGGAGTTTGGGCTGAGTTGTGCCTGCTTCACATTCCCATGATGAAGCCCGAACCCCCAGGACCCCAATGCTGGCGATGGGCCTTACAGGGTGATTCAGTCAGAACAGGTCCTGGGGTGGGCCCTGGCCCAACATGACCGGCATCCTTATAAGAAGAGGACATAGCAGACACCACAGCGGGAAGGCTTACCTGAGGACACAGGGAGAAGGTGGCATCTGCTTGCCAGGAGAGAGGCCCCAGGCAGCACCAGCCCTGCCCACACCTTGATCTTGAACTTCCAGCCTCAGGGATGGTGAGGAGACGCATCTGCGGTCTGAGCCGCCTCACCTGTGGTTCTTTGTCACCCTCGCCTGAGCCTCCTAATAAAGAAGGACTTCCCATTGTGGGAGTTTTTATTTATTTTTTAAAAATATATAGTTTATTGATTTTTTACAGAGAGGAAGGGAGAGGGATAGAGAGAAATATCGATCAGCCGCCTCCTACACACGTCCCACTGGGGATGTGCCCGCAACCAAGGTACATGCCCTTGACCAGAATAGAACCTGGGACCTTTCAGTCTGCAGGCCGATGCTCTATCCACTGAGCCAAACTGGTCAGGGCAGTCATCATGGGAGTTTTTGGAGCGCGTTCCACACGTCCTCAGGTGTGCCGGTTATTTTATTGTTAAATGTGTCTGTGGATTTCTCCCTCCACATCTTGCTCAGCAGTAAACTCAGGTTCAGGAGGTGCTACTTTCCCAGAGAAGGGCCAGGACAGGAGGTCCAGCCCTCGGGCCAGCAAACCCCGAGGGGCTCTTCTCCAGGGAGGGCTGACCCTGACCTCAACCACGGGCAGCGTCTGCAGAGAGCACGTACTCTGGCCTGAGAGGGCAAGTGGGTTGGCGACGTGTGCGTTCTGTTCTCCGTCATAGAACTGTGCCCCTGTGGTCACCTCCGAGGTTATTAAAAGCCCCTCCCTCTACTCAGCAGCACGTCGGCAGCCCCCAGGCCACAGCCCCCACACCTGCCTCCACGCAGCTGATGGCAGGCAAGCAGGGGTTCTTAGCCGCCCGGCCTTGGCACCACACGCCCCACTTGCCGTCCCCACCGAGAACAGGGTCAGAAACAGCGTGGAGAGAATGGGGGCCTGCGGGGCGCTGCGGGGCTGCCTTTGGTTTCTCCCCAGCTGCTGGCAGGACATTCGCTCCGTTCGCCCTGCTCACAGACGCTCCAGCCTTCCTGCAGGGACGGGTCCACGTTCACTGTGATTTGCTACTGAGAGTGTTTGTCCTTCCACCTCTGCATTTAGGTCTGAGTGAACAAGGTCACCCCTGGAGTGGCTGGTCCTACATCACAGAGTTTAATGGGGGTTTGAAGGGAGCGAGTGAACACGTGGGGTTGGTGTCGAAGATGGGGATGCCGCTGCAGCTTGTTCCCATGTTAACTGGCTCTTACAGAAGCTCTCTCAGTGTCTTCCTCGCTCCCCTCTCCACACAATGAGACCTGAGACCAGCAGGCGGGTGCGGAGTGTGGTCATGGCAGCCATGAGCAGCCTTGCCCAGAGGGCCAGGGCACACAGACTGTCCCTGTGCTCCCCTGACCCTCTGGGCTCTGCTCGCAGTGTCACTTTGGTGATTCTACAGGCCACAGGGCATTTCCTGGGTTCCTTTCAAATCTGCCCCTATAGGTGCTGCAGGACCAAAGGTTAGGCCACTGAGGCCACACGGGCAGCTTCTCTGTCTCCCTTTGCTGACCACTGAATATCCAGCCTCTAACACAGTGCCTGGCGCATAGTAGGCCTCAACAAGTACTTATTGATGAGTAAATCATCTTTTTAAAGAGTGGGCTAAGTAAGTCATACCAACCCTGAAACCTGGGACAGCTAGAAAAATCCTGCAACATATTCACACTGGGCAAGAGTGCAGCCCAGAGCCCACAGACAGTGAGGGGTTCCCGGGATGAGAGGCGGGGACGATGGGCTGGCGCTGAGAGATGCTTCTCCCCTGAGGCTAGTGCAATAGCTGAGGTCCACAGGCCCTCACGGCCCCACAGATCAGCATCTCATTATCTCTGTCATTGAAGCTGTGTGACTGAGCCGGGTTGCTATGGCAAACAGAAGCAGCATTGCCTGGGCCCTGCGTCCTGTCCGCTAACAGCTGTAAAACTAGTGTCTGGAACACTGACTGAAATCACCAGACCTGGATGTGGCAAGATGACACCTATAAACCCAGGAGAGCTAGCCAGGTGGCTCAGTAGGTTGGAGCGTCATCCTATATGCCAAAAAGGTTGGGGATTCAATTCCCAGTCAGGTCACATGCCTAGGTTGTGGGTTTGGTCCCTGGTTGGGGCACATTCTTGAGGCAACTGATAGATGTTTCTCTTACACATCAATGTTTTTCTCTCCTCTTTCTCTGTCTCTGTCTCTGTCTCTCTCTCTTCCTCCCTTCTCTAAAATCAATAAAAATATTCTTGGGTGAGGATTAAAAAATTAAAAACAAATGAGAAAATTCAGGAAACAGAAACAGTTTCCAAGGGGATACAGAAATTAGAACTGCTGGACTTTAAAAATAAAACTATGATTATCTCATTCAAGGAAATAGAAGCCATTGAGAATGTCTATAAAGCACCTGCAAACTATATATTTTGTAAAAACCGATGGGAAATCGTAGAACAGAAGAATATGTTCTACAAATATTTTAAGATCAATAAAATATATTTTATTATGGATTCAACATAGACTGGATGTGGAAAGTATTGGTGATGTCAGGTCAGATGTCAAAGTCAAGAGTGAGCCATGGAGTGACAGTGAAGGAAAGAACAGAGCAGATGCGAGAAGCCGGGAGGACCTGAGCGCAGGATGAGCACACAGGACGGGGCAATATTACACGGGCCCAGAACGTTTCAAAGCAAAAACAAAACTCACCAAACAGAGAAGCATCACAAACCCAAATATGGTCAAATTAAAAATCACACAAGATACATTGTAGTGAAACTTCTGAAAACCAAAAGAAAGGGGTTTATTTTTCTTTAATCCTGAAAAATATCCAGAGGAAAGAGACCAGTTTCCTTCAAAAGAACAATATTAAAAGATGCTAACCACTGTCTTCCCAATAGTGGAAATACAAGCCAGGAGACAGTGAGATGCAAAGTGTCGAAGGCCTAGAAGAAAATTACGGCAAAGTAATAACTTCCAGTAACAAATAGTAAACTTTAATAATGCGAGACAATAAATACGTCGTCGGACACAGGAAAGCTCAGCCATTCCTCATCCCCGGGCCGGCACTACGGAGATTCTCAGCTTGTTCACAGAGAAGAGAAGCCAGGCTCAAAGGAAGACAGGCGGAGCCATCCCTTTATGTAAAGGCTGAGCTGGAATCTAGACAGGTGTGCATGGGAATGCCGAAACCATGAAGAAGGGGAAGAGAGGGGGTATCATAAGCGACGGGAGAAGAAATTACCCCTGGGCGTGGGGGAGGGTGGTCTGGAGTGCAGTGATATTCTGCAGTTTTGTTAGTTTTGTTTTTTGGTCTGGATGGCAGTGTGCTGGGTGGTCATTTTGATGTACATTTAAAAGTTTTACTCTTTTCTGTATGTGTTATACTCATGGTATAAAGAGTATCTTAAAAATAAAAGAAATGATAAAACAACCTAGGGTTTGAGTTACATAGCCTTTCAGGCAAATAGGCCCACCAAGAAAAAGCCTTAGGCAAGACCAAGCAGGTCATAAAGTGTTTCCCCAGATGTCCTAAGTACCAGGACCATGCCCACCACGGGTCCAGAACAATTCAGGGTGGGATATGCTGGAATGTGCTGGGCTGGAATCCGATTGGACCCTCTTGTAATGAGAGGCAGAGAGAATGAGAGAGATAGAGGCAGACGGATTGTAAATGAATGTTTCTAAAACAATGCATCTTGCTCTGCTGGCGCGGCTCAGTTGGTTGAGCCCCATCCTGTGCATGAGAGGTCACGGTTCAGCTCCCGGTCAGGACGCATGTCTGGGTTGCTCGTTTGATCCCTAGTAGGGGTACATGCGGGAGATAACCAATTGATGTTTCTCTCTCACATTGCTGTTTCTCTCTTTCTCTAAAAAGGGTCAATAAAATATATTTTTAAAATAAAATAGAAGCAATAGAGTTAGAAACATCGATGAAAGAGAAACATCGATCAGCTGCCTCCTGCACACTCCCCACTGGGGATGTGCCCGCAACCCAGGTACATGCCCTTGACCGGAATCCAACCTGGGACTCTTCAGTCCACAGGCCGACACTCTATCCACTGAGCCAAAGCAGTTAGGGCAAAAGCAATGCATCTTTACTAAAATATTTTTAAAGGAAACAGATCTTATCAAATGAAAGAGGTGAATGCCCACAACCCCCCCGCCCTTCAGAGAGCCACCTGGCATTGTGGCACATATTTATCTCTAGATGTCAGGACACTACCCACCCGCGTGGCATGAGGAAGCCATGTAGGAGGTGCTCAGTAAATGCTGTTTTCCTCCTGACCTTCATCACAGCAAACCGATTTTATTATTCAGTTTGGAACCTGTAATTCTGACCCAGTGCTATCATATGAAGGAAGAACAGGTTCTAAAACTCTGACATCCAGGATTGACTAGTGGCTGGATTTCAGTGGTGCTGTGCCTGCGATTCGAGTAATTACCGTCACCTGCACTCACGGAGCCCCGCCTGGGAGCTGGCATCGCTAGGTACAGTGCGGCCCGCATCGAAGAGAAAGAGGCTACACAGCAACTGCAGCAGAGGAATGACTGATATGAAGAAGCAGCTCACGTTCTTGGGGAAATATTTAATGACATGTTTTCTCTGTGACATGCTTATTAACGAGCGAGGAAAGACGCAGTAAAGTATCACAGGCTAGAAGGGAAGTAAGAAACCTAGCGATTTCTAGTTTAGGGGACAACACAGGAGAGCAAATACTATTCTCTCTCCGCCCATCTGTCCTGGGCCACCTTCTCTGATCTGGCAGCAATGACGGAAACCTTCATGCTGTGGGTCCCCACGTTTGTGTCTTAGGGGATGTCCGCTTCCCCCTCTGCTAACACTTACTTCTCGCTACCCACCACCCACCCTGTCGCATGCCCCACAGGAACTTCAAAGGCATCCTCTTCCCCCCAAACACTCTGGTTTCCTGCCTGGGATTACAGCACCCCCTTCCCAGCCGGGGCCTCAGGGATGGCACGCACAGTTTCCTCTCCTTCACCCACGTCCTGTGAGCCAGCAGCCTCGTGTGTCCATCCTCCCCCATGTGCCAATGTGTTTCCCCATCCCTTCCCCACTGGCCCAGCTCCTTCATCCTGGCTACTGTGGGAGCCTCCGAAAAGGCCTCCTGCTCAGTTAGCCTTCTCTCTGCATAGCCATGACCTTAGTTTTCCATAAAACACTGACCCTATGATGTCATACCCAAGATGAAAGCCCTTTAGGGTTCCTGGTGCCTCAGGACCACATTCCTAAGCAGAATATATGCAAAGCCGTCTCCTTACCAGTCTCCAGGCTGAAAGCCGCTGCTTCCTCGTTCGTGTAAATTTCAGTGACAGGAGTCCCTATCAGCCCCTTGCACGCCGTCTACTGTCACGCCTCTGTGTCATTGCACTGGTGCCCATCTGTCTGAAAGAGACTCATTTTCATGGCAGTGGCGGCACACTTGTTTTTTCTCTGAGGTCTCGCAAGGAATGTGTCCTTGTTTCCCTCCTCCCTGCACCATGTTTTGTTTCCCAGCGGCCCTGGCATGGCTCCCCTCAGCCACCTTCGTCTGCATTCACCCACACAGGGCTCCTTCATCCTTTCAATAAATCCACACATTTCTCGGCCGTGTTTGCTGCCCACCACTGTGCCTGGCACCAGGAACGCGAGCTAAGAGACTGACTTGAGTTCACTCCCTTCCGTTCTTAGATTCTAGAGGTGGGAGCAGATCTGAAATAAATGTACTCACAATTATCTCAAAGAGTTATTGTTTTGAAGAAAGTAAAACCTAGCAATGGGACAGAGGCTGAGCAGAGGGGTCTGTGTAGATGGTGCTGGCGACACGTCTGATTATGGGAAGGGACCGGAACGCGAGGGGTCATACAGGGGTCCCCGTGCTCCACCATCCAACACAGACTCTGGGCTGCCAGTCGTGGGCCAGTGCATTTCCGACCCCGCTGCTCCTCTGGACGAGGGGTCCCGGGGAGACCCCTTCAGGGCAGGAGAACACTGTCCTGTGTGTCCAAGCAACAGATTCGCTTCTCCTGGCCCCTGGAATTGCACTCATAGGCATTCGCACTTCAGCTGGGCTGAGTGTGAGCAGTTACCTGCATCCCCAACGGTTCGCCTGGAGATGAGGGCATGAGTAGCTGATGGAGATGCTGGAGGGGAAGGAAACGGAGGCCGCCCTCAGTGCTGCAGGCGGGCGCAGGCAGCTGAGTGTGCAGGCGCCAGAGGGAGCTCAGACCCCAGGTCGCCTGCGATTCCATCTGCGCTGCTGGGGAGCTGGAAGGTGCCCGAGACCCCTTGCAGTTCAGTCTGTGTCCCACCGAGGCCCTGGGTCCATTCCTTGCTCAGGCCTTGCCGGTCTCCGGAAATGCATCTCCCAGCGCAGCAGCTGCAGCCCCAACTGCTTTTGGATGTGACTTGGAAGGCTGCCATGGACGTCACAGGAGGGGCGCGCCTCAGGGAGCCTGGCGCCAGGCCTGTCTTCCAAATGAGGCCGGGGTTACGCGCTTTCCACCGGGCTGGGATGGCCCCTCAACACCTGGAACATGCCTCTCTTCCTGCCTGAACGTGAAAGCAGGATTCGAAAAGGCGAATTAACCAGAAGAGTAAAAACATTCTCAAACAAGTGATTTGAGGGATGAATTCATACAATTTTAAGGCCACCGAATAAATATTTATTACATGTGGGCCTGGGCTGCTCTGGGCTTTTCTGAAGCTGTTCTCATTTCGAACATCCTGCCTCATTGCCCACGTGAGTAACCTGCACACGAGAGCTCCGACCCTGTGCTGCTTTCTGGGGAGGAGACTTGACTCCAAGCCTGGGGCCCAGGAGTTCCCTGTCGGGTTGGAGAGACGCCAAACAATGACACGAGGTTGTTTGCCAGGAGGGTGGGCCCGACCTCGGGAGTGCCTAGGAGACAGTCGTGTCTGTGTGCGGGGTCTGTGTGAGGAGACAGAGTGTCGATCCCTCACCCCCGAGGATGGAGGACCCTCAGCCCAGCTGGGACACTCAGGGGCGGTCACACAGAACACCGTCAGCCTGCGCACTCGGTTTCCTGGGCCCTTCGCTCTCACCTCACCCTCGGCAGCTGAGCAATCAGGAGTTTGTTGCACATATTGCAGCTCAGAGTCATGTCCCTGGAGGACAGCAGGCCTCGGTCCGATCTGACTTGGGCAGTGAAGCTGGGCCTCGCTGTGGCCGAGGCCTCTGTCAATCCCTTCACCTGTCTTCACTGCGGTGTGTCCAGGCTGTGCGATGGTCCCACACTGTCCCACAGGGAGGACGTGCGTCGTGCTGGCTGCCTGGGAGGCTGCCCAGGCAGGTGACAGCGGCCCAAGAACTGCTCGCATTTCTCAACATCTGGGCTTGCGGCTGGGCTCGCCGCAGCTCACATGGGTCAAGAAATCATCCCCACTAACAACGGAAACCTTTTCCTACTTGAACTTCTGTGTTACCTCAAACCAACGAGGGCTGAAACCCTCAAATGGACCACGGTCATTTACGACCCTGTGGTTTCCGTCAGAGTCCTGGGAAGGAGGGGCACATATATCACATGTGTCAGTACAAGGGGTGGGCAAAAGTAGGTTAACAATGATTGATTAACGAATAAATAATAGAACAAGAATAAGCTCTTTCACCTACTCACGACTGTAAGCCTACTGTTGCCCACCCGCAGATATTGCTATTATTATATAACCTTCTTAGTCTCCACGTCAGGCCCTAAACTTGTTCAATTTAAGGACTAAAGTACAATTACGCAGTTACCTGAACTGGGCCACCCCCAGATAACAATATTTATGCAAGACTGGCTGACTGATGCCATTAAAGCATTTTTAGAATGCGTTGTGCATGCTTAATTTTAAAACACATGCATGTATGTGTAAAACTAATAAAGACCGTCCTGTGAGGACAGAGAAAATAAGACGGCCGGGGAGGGGCTGTCACCGCCACCGAGGCCCTGTCTGGTCTGAAAACCTCCTCCTGCACGCTCTCCGCCCAGGTGCAGGCGAGACCCACGCCCTCCCCACGGACTCGAGGACAGCCCGAGCCTCAGCAGGTTTCGGCGACGAGGCGGTTTCCCCACACAGCGGGCAGCAGTCGGCTTCTTGTTGCACGTGCCGGTGAGGCCTCGCGTGGGGCAGTGGTCTGCTGTCATGGGGACGGTGACCATGTGTTTGCTGTGTCTGCTTATACACAAGTGAGTGCGTGGCCGGGATGATACCACGGAGGAAGGAGTTAGGAGAAAGGACTTGGGAGGGAGGGACAGGCTGGTGGGTCCTTTAAAAGAACCAAAGGCAGTGTGTTGACAATCCGTATTTGACCCCAGCTTGTGACACATTCTTTATGCTAAAGGGTCTTGTAACCCTGCCGTGCTCCTCGATGGGCTCCAGTCTGCTCAGGCGCCTTAGTGGACACTTGTGAGCTCTCGCCCCAGATGAGAACGGGGCAGCCCATCCCCAGGCGGGACCCAAGGAGAGAAGGCGCCCGGCGGTGATGGTAACCCACCTCCATCAGGCACAGCACCAGACGGAGGAGACAGGAGCGAAGCCGTGGGCCTGCTCTGGGGACACGGGTGGGGGCTCAGCTCTGCAGGGCACACCCAGGACCCCTGAAAGGCCAAGGGCAGGGCTCTGAGCTGACTTTGGAGGCACATCTGCAACCCCGATGAATGGGTCTAACTTCTGACAAAATCCCCTCCAACAGCAAACGGGTAAAAAGGGTGGATTTATTGAAAGACACAGGCTGGTCTCATCACAGCCAGGGGCAGGAGTGCAGGTGCGGTGCAGGTTGCAGCTGGACACAGATGTCTCCAAGCCCCGCCTCTGGCCAGTTTGCTCCACTCCTGTCTCAGTCTCTGCCTCCTGGAGTCTGTCTGTGCTTCTCCCTGCTGCTCCGCTTCCTCGGGCTCTTGGGGTTTGTGTGTGGGTGTGGCTAAGCTCTCCTTCTTTAGACTAATTCCCACCTGTTTGATTGGACCTCAAGTGTCAATTATCCAGGCTGGTCCAATCAGCCTTTGCCAGTGCAAGGTAAGGCGCCTTCCTGGTGATTTCAGGCCTGCCCCCTGTTAGAAGGGGGCGGGGGGGGGGGGGGGTGGTCAGTGCAGGGCTAGCAGCGCCACAGAAACTCCACCGAAGTGTCCCCATGGACTGACTGCAGGGCACAGGGCCAGGCTGATGGACGGAGCCCGGATTCCGTCCTCAGCCTGAGGCTCCCTTTGGGCCACTCTGTTTGGAAGTTTTGCCCAGCATCCTTGCCAGAGATTTCCCCAAAATGGCAGCGGAGGTGGCCGCATTGCAGTTCTCACCATTTGCAAACTGGAGGACACACCTTCACAGCCAAGCCACAGGGACAAAGAAAGGAAGCCGACAGGCCCTCCTGATGCAGGGCCTCGGCGTGTGCAGGGCCCGAGCACGGCGTCTTCAGGCCAATGGTTATTCTCATGAGCAGATGGCTGGCTCCTGTAAGTGGAACAAATATTTTTAAAATAATGTTTCACAGAAGGGACGAGGGAGGCCGCAGCGCAGCCACTCCACCCACGCGGCTCCGGGCTGTGCAATATGACCCCCCCCCCCCACCTTCATAAAGGCCACCCCGCTCGCTCAGTGCTGAGTGTGGGTTGGGGGTATTTTCCTAAATCTAAAGACAGGGAACCCTTGGGAGCTCCTCCCCTGCCCCCTCCTGCCTGAGCCACCCCAGGCGCCCCACACCACTGTGTCTCCAGACCGCCCTTCCTCAGCATGCCCCCCCGCCCATCTCTGGGTCATTTTCCTCCTTAGGCTCATCCTGCTTTGGCCGCATCCTTAGCTACTTGATTCCTGGCAGGAGGCACCATCTACTGCTTATGTCTGCCCACACCTCCTCTCCCGCCCCACGTGCAGGAGGCTACATTTTCAAATGACTTGTTTCAATGATGAAAAGGCGGGACCCTCCCTGCACATTTTTCAGGCTGTTCACATTTTTTTTAAACAAAATCAGAGGAAAGAAAAAATAACTCCACACCGTAGTCCCCCAATCTGGCCACTGATTTAATAATGTCTCCTTTAACTAAATCGCCTTCATATTTTAGAAGAAATTGTGTCACTAAGGGCCATTACGCCGTTACATAAGTGGCCGAGCAGCACCCCTGGTGGGAGGATCTGCTGTGAGCAGGGGGCTGAGGCTTCCTGGCGCCCGGGCCCCAGGCTCCTGGTCAGGAGAAATGGTGGAACTGAGAGGCACTGAAGCCGGGCACGCGGCCTGGACCTGCCTCTCGGTATCAGGCGCCCCAAGAGCGGGACTGATCCCACACCCACGCCTTGTCCCAGTGCCTCCGGGCCTTCTCCCATGGAGGGGCCTGAATCGGGGTCGTTGCTGGGATTTCTTCTCAGAGCACCTGTGTCCCACCATAGGACATGCGGGCGCTCCACATCGGTTGAATGAATGAGCGAATGAATGGATATGTGATGCTCGCTGGCCCCTTTAATTCCTGCCTTCTTCTCTGCACATCCTGTTGGAGAGTAGCTGTAGGAGCCTGACTGCCCCTGCTTCCCCCTGTGTTCTCCCGTGCCCAGCAGAGAATGGCGCTCGTTAATATTTGTGGAGCTGGTTTGAAGGGCACTGACCTCCCTGGAGCAGGGTCCGTGTCTTCTTGTCTGGTGATCCCGCATCCTCTGGCGTCCGGTCAAAGCCAGGAACCCATGGTCCTGCATGTGCCCTGGGTGGGTGTGGATGAGATAACCTAACGGGTCTGCACCACACCCCTCACTGCCAGCTGCTGCAGGAAGCTCAGCAGATTTCAGGTGTAAACACCCTGAAGAACCCATCACAAACGGGTTGTTATGAACGAGTGTTGTTCCCTGCAGCAGCACCTTCCCCGTTACTTCAGATGCACTGGCAAAACACGACAACTAACTGGAAGCCCATTTGTTGTGACCAACAGCAAACCACTCTAATGAAAGGCTGTTTCCAAGGACACGCGTGTGAGTCAGTGATAGTGCAGTCCCACAACACCATGCCGTCCGGTGTGTGCCCCTGGGCATCGTACAGCCTCATGCACACCATGCCGGCATGCTCACGGCTCAGAAGAACCACAGACCCTGAGCCACCACTAGGGATCTGTCTCCCGACAGGACTCCTGTGCCCGGAGCAGGGGCAGGGAGCTAGGCCCCTCACCTCCTCCCCATCCCCTTCTCATGCCCCTATGATGGTGGAGAACGGAGGCTGCAGGGGCTCTGGGCACAGGCCCAGGTGGGGAAGCTCCGTTTCATCGGCTCTGCAGGGTCTGTGGAAAGAACCAAGGCTCTGGGTTGAGTCAGGGGTTTAATCTCACACCCATCCTGTTTCAAAGCCAGGTTCTGTCCTCTTGAGTCAGGGTTTCTTCCTGGATGTCCACCTGTGTGTTAGGCAGCATGGCCTGGGCATTAACCTGGACATTGAGGTTTCCTCCCCTACAGATTTCTTGTTAAAATATTTTGCCAGGCACTTATTTTTTCCTATCATTTTTAGAAAATTGTTATTTATTTATTTATTTATTTTAAGTATCAATCTTTGCTGGGTGCGTGTTCCAAAGTGTTTCTCCCAGTTTGTGGAACTGGCCTTCACCACTCAGTTAGCTCAGGTTTTGTTGTAGGCAATCTTGTCAGTCTTTTTTCTCAAGGTGTTTCTATCCTGGGGAGATCAAGACCTGACCTTAGGAGAGATTAAAAATGGTGGCAGAGTAGTGGATGCTGCATGGACTTGCACCCAGGACCAAACTGGAGTTACAACTAAAATACAGAACAACGTCCTGAATAGTCAATGGAAGACTCGCAGGAGAGAACCCTGATACCCGAGGACAGAAAATTGAGACCACATAGAGACTGGTAGGAGGCGCAGAGGTGCCAAAGGGCTGGCCAGGCTTCCATAGACAGTAGCTGAGGTTACAGAGAGATATCTCAGCTGTGGGGGGGTTTCCACTGAGAGCTCTGAGATCTAATCCCCAAGCTGGGCCCCATCAGAGAGCACAACTGAGAAGGGTACCCACATAACATCTGGCTGTGAAAAGCAGTGGGGTGCTGTCTGCCAGGAAGTGATGGCTAAAACTTCAGGCACCCTCTTAAAAGGCCAATACACAAAATTCCCTGTAGAGCCACCCACCTTGTGCTCTGGCAGAGGGAGGGTGGAGTGGACTAGAGCTGTGAGAGCAGAAACCAGGACTGGGGACTCAGGGGGTAGAGCTCAGAAAGCAGACACCCCAAGTTTCCTGGGCTGAGCCATTCCCTCATACAGCAGAGGACATCTTTCCCACATAGACATCTGCCTTGCCTCGGGGGAAGACAGTCAACACACCCTATTGGAAAACACCTTGCCCTGAGGCCACTTAAGAGACTAAAAATAACAATTCCAGTTAGAAGCAACTGCCATACCCTGTTGAAAACAAAAACCAAAAAACAACTCTCACCACACCTGAGGATGACTCTCTGGGGGCAATTAAAGTTGGAATCCTATCAGTCTGTAGGAAGAGGCAGTCTCTGGAGGCTTTGAGTCTCTGCCTGATCTAATTAGGTCAGAAACAGCCTTTAACACTGTCCTGCACTAGAGATTGTGAGGTGTAGAAGATCTACCTAATACATAATCACAAACCCAAACAGATAGCCAAAATGAGGAGACAAAGAACAACCCCCAAATGAAAGAATAAGAGAATTCTCCAGAAGAAGAGATAAATGAAGCAGAGATAAAAAATTTATCTGAGAGTTCACAATAATGATGGTAAAGATGCTCAACAGCATGGAAAAAGATATAGTAACTATGAAAAAGAACAGTGGGAAATAAAGAATGACATAACACAAATAAAGAACACATTGGAAGGAATACACAGCAGAGTAGGGGAAGCTGAGAATCAAATCAGTGAATTAGAAGACAGAGTTAAAAAAAATCACTCAATCAGAGAACCAAAAAAAAAAAAAAAAAAAACAATTAAAAAACAGGAGGACAGCATAAGGGAGCTGGAGGTTAATGTGAAACATAGCAATATTCAAATAGCAGGTGTGCCAGAAGAGGCAGAAAGGAGAAAGGGATAGAAAACATGTTTGAAGAAATAATGGCAGAAAACATCCCTAACCTGGTAAAAGAAGTCACACAAGTTCAGGAGGCACAGACAACACCAAGCAAGAAGAACCCAAAGAAGCCCACACCCAGACAAATCATAATTAAAATGCCAAAAATTAAAGACAAACAGAGAATCTTAAAGGCAGTAAGAGAAAAGCAAACTGTTATCTACAAAGAAGCTCCCATAAAGCTGACACCTGATTTCTCATCAGAAACACTACAGACCAGAAGGGAAGGGCATGAATTACTCAAGGTAATGGAAAGCAAGGATCTGAAACCAAGATTATTATATCCAACAAGCCTATGATTCAAAATAGATGGTCAAATAAAGAGCTTCCCAGACAAAAAAAAGGCTAAAGGAGTACATAACCACCAAGCCAGAATTATAAGAAATGCCAGAGAGACTGCTGTAATGAGAAGAAAAGGAGAGAGGAACCTAGGCATACAGAATTAAAATGGCAATAAGTACCTATCAATAATAACTCTAAATGTAAATGGACTAAATGTCCCAATCAAAAGGCATAGGGTAGTGGAATGGATAGGAAAACACAACCCAACTTTGTGCTGTCCACAAGAGACTCACCTCAGAACAAAATACACACACAGGATGAGAGTGAAGGGATGGAAAAAATTTTCCATGTAAATGAAAAAGAAGCTGGCATAGCAATACTCATTTCCAACAATTAGACTGCAAAATGAAGGCCATCACAAGAGACAACAAAGGTCACTACATAATACTAAAGGGATTGATCCAACAAGAAGATATAACCCTGGTAAACATATATGCACCCAATATAGGAGCACCTAAATATATAAAAAAAACATCTAGAGGACTTTAATGGAGAGATAGGCAACAATACTACCATAGTAGAGGACTTAAAAGACTGCTGACTTCACTGGTTAGATCTTACAGACAAATCTTAACAAGAAAACAGTGACTTTATCTGAAGGACACACTAGATCAGATGGACTTAATTGACATTTATAGAACATTCCACCCCAAAACAGCAGAATATAAATTCTTCTCAAGTGCACATGGGTCATTCTAAAAGATACACCACATGTTAGGTCACAAAGCAAGTCTCTACAATTTCAAGATTGAAATCATATCAAGCATCTTCTCAGATCACAGTGGAATGAAATTAGAAATCAACTACAGTAAAAACACCCAAAAATAGTCAAACACCTGGAGGCTAAATAGCATGTTATTAAACAATGAATGGATTACCAACAAGATCAAGAAAGAAATAAAAAACTTCCTGGAAACAAATGAAAATATCTGGGACACAGCAAAAGCAGTCCTGAAAGGGAAGTTCATAGCACTACAGGCCTATCTCAAAAAATAACAAACAAGAAAAATCAGCAATAAACTATTTAACCCTACAACTTAAAGAACTAGAAAGAGAATAACAAGAAAAGCCAGAGTAAGTAGAAGGAAGGACATAGTAAAGATTAGAGCAGAAAATAATAACATAGAAACTAAAAACAACAATACAAAAAAATCAATGAAGCCAAGAGCTGGTTCTTAGAAAAAATTTAAAAAGTTGATAAATCATTAGCCAGACTCATCAAGAAACAATGAGAGAGGACCCAAATAATAAAATCAGAAACAAGTGTTAAAGTAGCCACTGACACCACAGAAATACAAAGGATTGTAAGAAAGTACTATGAACAACTATATGCCAACAAGCAAGACAATGTAAATGAAATGGACAAATTTCTAGAAAAATGTGATCTCTCAAAACTGAATCAGGAGGAATCAGAAAACCTGAATAGGCCAATAACAACTGATGCAATAGAATCAGTAATCAAAAAACTCCCAGCAAACAAAAGCCCAGATTCAGACAGCTTCACAGGGAAATTTTACCAAACATTCAAAGAACTAACACCTATACTCTTCAAACTATTTCAGAAAATATAAGAGGAAGGAACACTTTCAAACTCTTTATGAGGCCAGCATTATCCTAATTCTAAGACCAGATAAAAACACTACAAAGAAAGAGAATTACAGGCCAATATCCCTGATGAACATAGATGCTAAAATCCTCAACAAAATATTAGCAAATTGCATTCAGCAATATGTTAAAAAAAATCATACACCATGACCAAGTGAGGTTTTTTCAGGATGCAAGGCTGGTACAATATTCACAAATCAATAAATGTGATACATCACATAAACAAACTGAAAGGCAAAAATCACATCATCATATCAATAGACACAGAAAAAGCATTTGACAAAATCTAATACCCATTTTTGATAAAAACTCTCAGCAAAGGTCATATATGACCTTTATCAAGGCCATATATGACAAACCTATAGCCAACATCATACTCAATGAGCAAAAACTAAAAGCATTTCCCCTAAGAACAGGAACAAGATAGGGATGTCCGCTTTCACCGCTCTTATTCAACATAGTTCTGGAAGTCCTAGCCATGGTGATCAGACAAGAAGAAGAAATAAAAGGTATCCAAATTGGAAAGGAGAAAGTAAAATTCTCATTATTTGCAAATGACATGAAATTGTACATAGAAAACCCTAAAGACTCCACCAAAAAACTACAAGACATAATAAATGAATTTGGCACCCTAGCTGGTTTTGCTCAGTGGATAAGTATCAGCCTGCAGACTGAAGGATTCTGGATTCTATTCCAGTCAAGGGCACATGCCTGGGCTGCGGGCTTGATCCCCGGTAGGGGTTGTGCAGAAGGCAGCCAGTCAATGATTCTCTCTCATCATTGATGTTTCTGTCTCTCTCCCTCTCCTTTCCTCTCTGATATCAATAAAAATATAAATAAATAAATAAATAAATAAATAAATAAATAAATAAATTTGGCAATGTAGCAGGATATAAAATCAACACCCAAAAATCAATGGCTTTTTATACACAAACTAGAGGCCTGGTGCATGAAAATTTATGCACTGAAGGGGGGGTGTCCTTCAGCCCGGCCTGCCCCCTCTCACAGCCTGGGAGCCCTCAGGGATGGGAGGCGACCTGGTGATCAGGAGAGGGTGATGCCCCATTACACCCCTGCTGCTGCCACTGCCACTGCCTGCAGCAGAAGCCTCGGCTGGCCATGGTTACCTGAGTCTCGGGTGGTCCCGGGCTGCTGGGCAGCCGCCATTCGAGGCTTGCCTGTGCCTTGGGCCATCCCTGGGCAGCTGGGGGGCTGAGGGGCTGGGGGACTCCAGAGGCAGGCACACAGAGTGGCTGGGCCCACCAGGGGGCGTGCCCGGCCTTGCTGCATGCCTTCCACCCTGTTGGGGCTGAGGGGACTGGGCACCACCATCTTGTGGCTGTGGGCACCACCATCTTTAAGGGCGGGGCAGTCAATTAACATATTCCCTCCTTATTGGCTGTGGGTGTCGCCATCTTTGCGACAGCATGAGGGTCAATTAGCATATTCCTTCTTTATTAGATAGGATAATGAATATGCAGAAAGAGAAACTAAACAAATAATTCCATTTACATTGCAACAAAAAATTAAAATACTTAGGAATAAACTTAACCAAGGAGGCAAAAGACCTATACTTAGAAAACTACAGGACATTGAAAAAGAGATAGAAGAAGATATAAACAAGTGGAAGAATATACCATGTTCATGGATTGGTAGAATTAACAGCATTAAAATGTCCATACCACCCAAGGCAATCTACAGATTCAATTCAATTCCTATTAAATTACCAAGAGCATATTTTACAGAACTAGAACAAATACTCCAAAAATTTATATGGAATCAAAAAAGACCCCAAATAGCTGCAGGAATCTTGAGAAAGAAAAACAAAGGTGAAGGAATCACAACACCAGATTTCAAGTTATACTACAAAGCCATCATAATCAAAACAGCCTAGTAATGGTACAAAAACAGGCATATAGATCAATGGAAGAGAACAGAGAACCCAGAAATTGACCCAAGCCATTATGCTCAATTAATATTTGACAAAGAGTCAAGAGCATATAATGGAGTCAAGACAGTCTCTTCAATAAATGGTGTTCAGAAAATTGGACAGATACATAGAAAGAAAAAAGAAAGAAAGAAAGAAAGAAAGAAAGAAAGAAAGAAAGAAAGAAAGAAAGAAAGAGAGAAAGGAAGGAAGGAAGGAAGGAAGGAAGGAAGGAAGGAAGGAAGGAAGGAAGGAAGGAAGGAAGGAAGAAAGAAAGAAAGAAAGAAAGAAAGAAAGAAAGAAAGAAAGAAAGAAAGAAAGAAAGAGGAACTAGACCACCAATTTTCACCATACACAACAATAAACTCAAAATGGATAAAAGATTTAAATGTAAGTTGTGAAACCATAAAAATCCTAGAAGAAATCATAGGCAGCAAAATCTCAGACATCTCCGGTAGCAATACGTTTATGGATACATCTCCCAGAGCAAAGGAAACTAAGGAGAAAATAAACAAATGGGACTACATCAAAATTAAAAGCTTCTGCACAGCAAAAGAAACCATCAACAAAGTGAGAAGGGAGCCCACTGTATGGGAGAACATGTTTGGCAATGATACATCTGATAAAGGGTTAATATCCAGACTATATAAGGAACTCAGACAACTTAACAGAAGGAAGACAAACAAGCCAATTAAAAATGGGCAAAGGACCGAAATAGACACTTCTCCAAGGAGGACATACAGATGGCCCAGAGGCATATGAAAACATGCTCAAAGTCACTGATCATTGGAGAGATGCAAATTAAAACAAAATGCAGTATCACCTCACACCTGTCAGAATGGCTACCATCAACAAATCAACAAATGATAAGTGCTGGCGAGGATGTGGAGAAAATGGAACCCTAGTACATTGCTGGTGGGAATGCAGACTGGTGCAGCCATTATTGAAAACAGTATGGAGTTTCCTCAAAATATTAAATATGGAATTACCATTTGACCCAGTGATCCCACTTCTAGGAATATATCCTAAGAAACCCGAAGCACCAATCAGAAAGAATTCATATGTTCATAGCAGCACAATTTACAATGGCTAAGATGTGGAAACAGCCCAAGTGCCCTACAGTAGATGAGTGGATAAGAAAGCTGTGGTACATATATAGCATGGAATACTATGCAGCAGTAACAAAGAAGAATCTCTTACCCTTTGAGACAGCATGGAGGGACCTGGACAGTATCATGCTGAGTGAAATAAGTCACTCAGAGAAAGACAAGTATCACATGATGTCACTCATATGTGGAATCTAAGTAACAAAATAAACAGATGAATGGAGTGGATCCAGAGACATGGAAGCATGGAACAGAGTGCGGAATCTCGGAGGGAAGTTGGGGGAGGGTGGGTGGTGGGAGGTAATCAACCAAAGACCTTGTATGCATATATGCATAGCCCATGGACATAGACAATAGGATGCTGAAGGTCTGGGGTGGGGGTTGTGGGGATGTGGGGGCAGTATGGGGGGGCTATAGGAGGAAGGGGGGCATATGCAATACTTTCAACAATAAAGAATTATTTTTACAAAAGAATAACCCATGTTTGAGTTCTATAAATGCATCTGCATTGCAGAACTTACAGGATTATATGAGGATCAAATGAGATATGCCCGAGCAATATACATTAAAAAAAATAAAATAAAAAGGGCTTACCCTCATTCGCTTTCTGCATGTGTGCTTTGGTCCACCTGGAATACACATTCATGTGTGGTGTCATGTGAGGATTGAAACATTCCTTTTCCCAGGTGGGCAGCCACTTGTCTCCACACCAGATCTTAGCGAGTCCATGTTTCTTCCGTCCATTGGAGAAGCCACTTTCTCACAGGAACCTGCTCCGCTACCGTGATTTCTGGGTTAATCCTGCTACTGCTTCCTCACAATGGTCTTCTCCATCTTTCCCCTTTTTCTGCTACCTGGGGTTCAGAACCAGCTGTCACATACTGCACACTTCCCAGCTGCTGCATGGACTGCCCTGAGCCGCGCCTCAATCTGGGAGACTCCTTTCTTATCTCCAGCTGCCCTCGAGCTCAGCAGGTCTGAGGCTCAGGGCCCAGGCCAGCCTTCTCTGTGTGTGCAAAGTGGCTCAGAGCAGCCTCTGCCCCTGGCTCCCGCACCTGGAGGGTCCCACTCTGAAGTTTCTGATTCGGCAGGCCTGGGGTGGGCCACAGGGACATGCGTTTCCATCAAGTCTCAGGTGATGCGATGCTGGCGGCCTGTGACCCCCTCCTCAGGACCTCTATCTCAGGGAGTGTCTTCTACACAACCATGGTAAACTAACGAGCCCCAATGTTCATGTGCGGCCTCGACCTCCCTCCTCCTTCCCAGCTCCAGAATGTCACATGAGGCAACCCTAATAATCACCCAAAGAGTTAGAGTCCAAACTGAACCCTGATATCCCTCCTCCTCATGGTTTCCTGGGTCACGGGCTAGTCCTCCCTGTGCTGGTGGCCCAAACCAAGAGTCATCCTGACCATGCTCCTCCTCTCACCCTCCGTGGAGAACTCCTTAGCAAGTCTGATTGGTACTACCTTCAGAGTGTGGCCACTCTCAGCCCCTCCATCGCAGCACCTAGCTGTTTTCCACCTGCATCGCAGCAATCGCCTCAGACATGCATGCAGGTTCCACCCTGGCTCCCTTTCCCTCCACCTGCGCACAGAATCCAGAGGATCCACTTACTAGTAAACCTATGTTAGATCATGCTCACGGCCGATAAGCCAAACTCCTCACAATAGCCATCTGGGGCTAAGCTGCACCCTCCTGCTAGAATCCCATCTGTGCCCCACCACACACCTTCACACTCTGCCACACTTGCTGCCTATCCTTCCGCAGACCACGCATGCACCTTCTTGGGGCATTGTACCACTTTACCCACTGTCTGGAACAGTGTTCCCTCCCAGCACACTCCCTCACTTCCTTGTGGTCTCTGCTTAGATATTAAATCACGGGATCCATTCTGAGGTGGTCTTTCCAGGAGTGTCCCGTACAGGACAGTAATACCCTCCATTCTGACAGCCCGCCTCCCCTCCTGGGCTCTGCTTTTCCTCTGTGTGATTCGCTGGCATCTAGTCCACCATGCTTTATAGTATAATCTCCATCAGGTAAGAGGTTTGCACACAGGATAGCACCTGGAACCTGAAAGTTGCTTAACATGCACAGAGCATTCCAAAAAATGTATACACACTTGGAATAATTATTAATTCCAATGGATTAAATCTGAAAAGAAAGAAGCACCAATTGAGCTATCAGCTAGTAAAGGTTGTATACATTTTTTTTGGGACACCCTATATGTATTGAAAGAATTAAAATCCTGAATTGTTTGTCCATGAACATGGTATACCTGCTGGCTTCCTTAGATTTTTTATTTCTTTGCTTAAATGTTATTATTGTCTTTATGAAGGACTTGCTTGTTTGTTTGTGGTAGCTTTATTCTAAACTATCTTTAGGGCTTTTGGTGTTGTGAATATCATTTTTAAATATGCCATGGTCTAATTGTATTTTCTATCATTACAGATACAGCCTGTTTCTCCTCATTCTTCTTGTATCTGTCTACCGTGTTCAACTTTTTTAGTCCCCATGGCTTTCTGTTGATTCTCCTGGTCTGTTCTGCACACAGTCACCCGTTTGCAATGAATGAGGGCTGAGCTCCGCCTTCCGGACTCTTTCTGTTTGTGTTTCTTTCCCTCACTCTGTTTGGTTGACTCAGATGCCCAGTGCTGTGCTGAATAATGTGGTGACCATCAGCATGCTTGGTTCACTTCCGACCTTAACATGGGAATGAAGACCCGATTCCACAGCAGCCTGGCTGCGTAGTAGCATCACCCAGAAGAGCTTGTAAATAATGCTGATGACATTTGAAGTAAGACTAGACATCAGTGGGGTTTAATCTCCCCAGACGATTCTAGTCAGTAGCCCTTGGTTACTGAGACTGTCACCCCCATTCCTTCCTTACACCCATAAGTCACAGGGCATGGGTGTGCTGGCTGCTTCCGGTTCTCTCTGTTGTTCGTAGAACTGGGGATTTCATTCTCTTTCTTGCAAGAGCAGCTATACATTTAAAAGCACATTTGTTATGCTTCATCTGCCATTTCTCAATTTGGGAGGAGGAGGCTGTGAGGAAGTCTGTGCCGTTAGATACTGCAAATCAAAAGTCTCTTCACAAACCCCTTGGTGTACTCGGTCCCCTGACAGATGATGGCCAGGCTGCTGTCTTCTCAAAGGACAATGCAGTCACCTGGGACACTGGGTATGCCCACAGCGGCGATTCTCCGACTTCTGTGCACATTTATGTCACCCAGAGAACTTAAAAAAAAATAAAGACATAACCTATGCCCAGTGTGGAGCCCATACCAACTTCATTGGAATCCTTCATGGTGAGGCCGAGGCATCAGTGTTTTAAAAACTTGCCAGGTAACACCAATGTGAGGCCAGGCCTGGGAACCAGAGGCAAACAGCATCCTCATCTTAGAGTCACGCAAACAGGCCACCGGGGGAGGGGCTGGGAATCGAGTTTTATAAACGTATCAGGTGGCAGGCAAAGCTGGGGGTAGCGCCTGTCCTCCCCTGGCCTGCATGTCCTTGCCAGGTGAGCTGGGCAGAAGCAATGCCCTCTCATTACGGATTAAGCAGGCTGGGCCACCGCCTGGTCATCCGGTCAAACAACCGGAAATCAGGAGCCCCCCATGGCCAAGGACCACTGTGCTTTCTGGGCACCGCTTCATCCGCCCGTTCTTTGATTAATAGAACGCTGAGCGAGTGCTCCCGTGTGTCATCATCTGCTCCCTTGTTTTGTTTTGCTTTTCAGAGAAGTTGTTTCGCATAAGAATGGTTGCATCATTAATTTTTGACTCTCCCTGTCTGGAGCACCCCTTTCCATAGCAGAAAAACAAAACTAGTTCATTTTCAAGTTCAATTGGGATTTTTCAAATATACGTGGAGCAAAAATATCAGGAGCCCATTCCCCTGTTTTCTAGGGTGATGCCTTCTGAGTTCTAATCTGACCAGTGGTGCTGTCTCTCTGGCCCTCGCAGCTGTGCACAGGGCAGGATGAGAGACACGGCCTGGGCAGTGGAGCAGCCCCCAAGCCGCAGGGGAGGAGCTCTCCAATGAGCAACCCTTAGAGCAACCCTTAGTTCTGCTCTCAGCACTCCCAGCACTGTCCACACCTCCCCAGAGTCTATGGTGTCCAGGGGAACCAGCGCATTCATTTACTCTTGCATACTACAGAGAGCAACTGGGACTTCACACCCACTGACCCTCATTAACACCCTGTAGAGTGATTGCATCTCTCAGCTCGAGGGCCCATGATCATCCCGTCTATGCTCTTCTTCCTCCAAGCAAAGAGCAGCTGAGTCTCAGAGAGGGCGGGATGTGCACCAGGTCCCACTGGGGCCAGCAGCTGCCGGTCAGGCACTGAGGGCCATTAGTGTCACCAGGTGATGCATGCAATCCCCACCCACACCGTTCAGTGGAGATATGTTCAGAGTGAAGGCAAATCTGAGTGTTTGGGGTCCAGCCAGAAACTAGTTACCAGCTGTGAGAACATGCCCCCAGGAAGGCCGCCGTCCTCATCGGCGCGTCCTGTGCCTGATGCAGCGCACTGGAGCTTACGGAAGTCACTGGCCAGGATTCCCGCTTCAACATGGAACACTCATCACCCGCTCTCTTGTTCCTTTGTTTCCCAAACTTTCATGGCAATATGCAAATATGTATTTCAAAAATAGGGAAATATTTACACCTGAGAAGGTTGCGATGCATTTGTCTGAAATACCTCCAAGTTTACGTAAGATCTGGGCGAGAAAGTCTGGGTCAGCAGATGAATCAGCAGTAGATGGACATGTCTGATGGGAATAAGAGGGGGACCACGTCCAGGAGGCAGGAGCAGCAGGTAGATGCTCATCAGGGGCTGAAGGCCCAGCAGGCTGGGGGCTGGGTGTGGGGGACAAATACAGTGAGACTACCCGGGCCGCAGGGGTCCAGGACGGCCCCTCCACTCTTCATCCCACAGACGCAGCAGTTTCCTGGGCAGGAAGTCCCACTGCCGGATGCACCTCCCCGACTCATCATTCCAGCAGTGGCCTCAAGGGGCCAACCTGGCTGGCCATCCCAAGGCCTGTGATGATAGAAACATGGTCTGTCAGCTGGGCTGACTCTCAGTGAGGTCCCAGCAGGCACCTGGGCCCTGGGAGGTAAGAATTGCAGCCACAGGCTCCACTCTCAGCTCACGGCCTGGTGAGCGGGATGGAGAAACCACGGGATGTCAGTGCCTCTGAGAGGCCTGCTCAGGAGCGGACAGAGGGGGCCTACCCTGCGGGTCCGAGGTCTCAGGCTGGCTTTTGTCCAGAGAGCCCTCTAAGGCCAGATGTCAGGGACGATTGAGGGGTTCATCAGATTTAGGGTCAGCTGCTAGAGGAAGTGGAGCGGGAGGCTTGAGTGACAACCCGGCCAAAGTGGAAGGCTGACACTCCCAGTGCCCTGTGTGTGGGTGGCACAGAGCCGCCAGCTGGAAGGAGAGGCCCGGATGTCCCAAGCCCTGCATCCTGCTCATCCTCACTGCACTCGCCTCTTTCCTTACCCCTCGCTCTGTCACCTGGAGGCCCATGGGTTGCTGATGAAGACACACTTAACTAATAAGGTGACTCATGACTTACAAGCAGCTAATCAATAGTGGGTCAGTCTGCCGAGGCACCTGGAGAGCCCTGCCTCTGTCCACCCTGCCACTCGGTTTGGGTGGACTAGAAGGCTGACAGCTGGTCGCAGGTGGAAAGGCGATGGAATAATTTCTGCTAATGTGATATTCTCCCCACATACAAGTGGCATATTAATAGCCCACAACCGGATGATGGCATCTCCATTTCCAAATGTCTGACTGATCTTTCTCTGACGCTACTTATTTCATTTCGTACGTGCTTCTGTGTGTTTCAAGCACCAGGAGAAAACGCATCCTCTGTGTGTTCAGTCAGGCACACTCCTTCATTCACGCCTCCCTGGGCCAAGTCTTGTGCCAGACACTCGGGACATAAAAATAAATAACCACTCCGTCCACAATGAAGACAGAATCTGAAGAAGACGGTGTGGGAATGTTTAAGTCATTGTATTTGCTGAGATCGATGCTGCCGCTTGTTCATCCGTTGGGCACACACTTTCTCAGGCCCTGCCACCTGCCAGCTTCATGCTAAAGGCTGGATGTGGCGCACCGCACGGCCCGGACTCCGTCCTTTCCTGGTGGAGGCTGCCGTCTGCCCGGGTGGCATCACCACTCGCGGCACAAAGAGAGAAGATTGTCTGCTGTGCCTGGTCCCAGGCAGGCATGACAGCCAATTTGTGAGGCAGGTGAGGCTTGAAGAAGACGGGAATGTTCCGGGCAGACAAGATGGGGATGAGATTGTAGACACAGAGCGCGAAGAATCAGGACTCCACCCTGTGAGGACAGACTCTGCTTTTCAGGGCTGGCCATCACCCCAAGGAGGAGGGGGACTTCCAGGGACTTCTCTTCTCTTACTCAGCACACCTCTGCAGTTTAACACTTCATGCTGAGGGTGGGCACGCAGTGATTGTGTGGTTAAGGGAGTTAAACTCTGTGCTGCTCTTACGCTATGTTCTTTATTACCTCATCCTGTGACTCGTGCCCTTAGAGGGATGCTGCACACGCAGGAACCTAGACATGTGCGCGCTCCCTGGGGTGAAGGGGAAATAACACCAAATCAAGGAGACACACCAGTTATGCGGGTATGCTAGAGAAACCACCTGAGCATTTAGGAAGTGGAAATGGTAGAAAATACAGAAATCAGGGAAATGAGAAGGTAATGTTTTGTCATTGTTTTCCGAATGTTTGTCTCAGCTCTCGGGTTAAAAGGTCCTTCAATGCAAAACACGGCCAATAAAAACTAAACAAAAGAGTGTTATTTTAATTCATCTGTCAGAAGTTCTGCAGGGGAGGGGGGGTATGTTGAGGGTCAGACAGGAACTGGGTTTGAGGCCAGGTTCAGTGAAGAGGCTCTGTCTCTGGACTTCATTTCCAAAGGAAGCATTTGTCCCTCAGGGCCTCCAGAGACCTTCTTAGAGCCCCAACAGCGAATGAATCTGTGTCCATGGCAACATAATCCTCCAGTGGAACCGGAGCCTCGGTATAACTTAGAGAGGACCTGTCCTTGTTCCCCCGGGCAACTGCCCCCTGGGCCACACAAGGCTAGGTAATCAGTGCTCGAGGAGGGCCTGAGTGGGGACAGGGACAGGGGACAACAGGACATGCACGCTCTGTGCCCAAACAATCAGGGGCCAACACCGAGAAGGCAGCCGCAGCGTCCGCACATGTCCTCATCCCAAGTGGGTGTCGCCCCCTGCAGAGCGGAGGGTCCAGCGGAAAGCGCTTCCATGGCCCTCACCAGGTGAGGCCTCTCCCCAGAGGACCCTGGCTTCTGGGGGTGCATCTGGGTCACAGGTTCTGTCAAGAAGACATGCCTGGGTCCCCAAGTCCACATGCTGAGGCTCTCGCCCCCCCTGTGGGACAGAGTTAGGAGGTGGGCTTGGGGGTGATTAGGGGTAGATGAGGTCATGGGTGGAGCCCCCCTGGTGGAATCATGCCCTTGTCAGGAGAGGAAGAGACAAAAGCCCTTCTCCACCACGCGAGGACCCAGGGAGAAGGGGCCACCTGCAGCCAGCAAGGAGGCTCTCAGCAAGGGCTGCCAACACCGCCCTCCCATGTCCAGCATCTGGGCTGATACAGACGTCTGTCACGTGAGCTGCCCAGGCTGTGGGGTTCCGTTAGAGCAGCTGAGCAGATTCAGATGTGAGCTGAGCAGCCACTGCTGGGTGGTGGGCCAGGACACATTCAGGGCCGTCTGCAAACGCGGGGACAGACAGAAAGGCTCCTGCACCCGCTGGTGTCTGTCATAACATCCTACCACACTGTTCCCGGGTCCCTTCAGCACCTGGGAAGGTGCCAGAAGCTGCAGCTGGTAGACAAGCTTGTGCATGCCTCAGGTTTGCTCAGCATTGCGCTGCTGGGAAATTAAAGAACATATAGAACAAATTAGAAGGTTCCTTAGAAGGTGTTATTAGAAATCCATAGAGTACTGAAAGCAAAACCCAGCCCTTAACTGAAGTTCAAATCTCAATTTTATTTTTTCTTTTTATTAAATTTATTGAGGTGACACTGGTTAGCAAAATTAAATGGTTTCAGGTGCACAATTCCACAATACATCACCGGTACACTTTTTAAAGTTGTACTTATTTTTATTTATTAAATTCAAGCTCGCAGTCCTCACCGCACCTTCTTCTCCAACCAGAGGCTCCACCCTAAGCCTGCGTGTAACTGGAGTGTCTGTGGGCATGGATGATTGGCATGTATTGCTAGGATAGTCTCCTTTCACACAGATGTGGAACTGTGGGTCAAATTCTGCCAATGAAAGGGTAGTAAGGTGTGATTCTTGGGGAAATGCTGAAAATGTAATTAAATATAATTCTTTTACAAAAAGTTAGGCAAGAAAAGTTTCCCATGTCCCTTGACCATCAATCAACCTGAAGAGAAGAGTAGAATCCTCAAAGGAATCGGTCAAAGCAGCAAACGGAAGCCCACGGCCTGCCGCTTGTAATAGTGAGAGTAAGTAGTCGTCCCATGCTGAGGACTTGCCAGGGGCTGGGCATTCGTTCACTGAACCTTGATACTAACCCAGTAGGTCCATTCTGCTGATAATTGTCCTCCACCCGAGGGGCCTGAAGCACTGACATCTTACAGGACTCTGCCATGGCCCCCTGGTCCTGCAGTTTGCAGGACGCGCAGACCTGAAGTTCAGCTTCAGAGCAGCCTCAGGGGCAATGCAGTAAATGCACCAGAAACTTCAAGAATGGAGCCAAAACATTATTGGCTACTTTTTTATGGCCAGCTACTTTTATAGACAGCTACTTTTTTATGGCCAAACACCCGGATGGAAAGGAAAATGAGAAAGGATGTCTGCCATCTGGACAAGCCACTGATGTTTGTGCCACCTGGATTTTAAGCAGATGTGCATGGCTCTCGGGTGCCATGGAGACGGAGCTCCCACTGGGCATTCAGGACCCCTTCCTTCATCCAGGCCCCCAAACAGCCCCAAGTCCCAGCACACCAAGCCGCCTCCTGGGACATCATCCGGTGGGGCTAGGGAGGACCCCCTGGGTGATTTTTAAGGTGGCTTTTTAACTGTAAAAATTGAAAAGGAATGAAACTTTCCTAGCTTTGCAGACATTTTAGGCGTAGCTTTCTAAATCAGGCGCAGGGGTTGGAATTTGACTCGTAGGAAATAAAAAAGGGGTCCGCATTTTAATAAAAAAGCAGTGATTGCAGCCAGGGAGCCGGGAGCTGACATGCTTCTGGCCGCTGTGTGATGGGAGGAATGGGAACGCGGAACTATTCATCCAGGACCATCAAGCTGATCCGCCCTGACTTCCACTCAGGTGCTGCTCAAATAGGATTCATCACACTGTCAGCTTTGTTATTTCTGGGAGGCGTTTCAAAACATCCTAAAGGCTCTGGATTACTTTTGTAATGATGAGATCAGCTCCGAACGTGTATCTGATGTTTTAGATAACAATGCCCAATGCTTTTGGAGTGTAGTCAGTGTGGACCAGACGTTAGCACATGTGAGTGAGATCAGTGCCCATGCCTTTCCCGGGAGCACACGCTCGCAGCCCGGCCTCCCCAGCCAGGAACAGTTTTCACCTCAATGGGCCATGGGCCATGACTTTGGTCCCAAACAAGCAGTAAAATTGAAAGCTATTTCTCTTTTTCCCTTCCATTTGTTATTTGATGGAAAACTGCTTAAATCTTTTTTTTAAACATTTTCCCCAAGAAGTCTCACTGACTACTGAGAAAATTTAACTTAGTTACCTAGCTGAAGGAAATGTCAACACAAGGAAGATTGTAATCATCACCAGGTTGCATTAGCACTCACACACACACACACACACACACACACACACACACACACAGTTTCTTGTTTGGGAAACTCAAGAATAATTGAAAATATAGCTTTAAATTATGTATGTGCTTCTGATGCTGTCCTGTGAGGATAAAAGGCATCCAACGCAGCGCTTTTCCTCTGCTGTTGAAGTCGGAAGCATTTGCATCTCTAGACATCTGCAGAGCTGGCTCAGGGCGCGTGGGTTGGCAGCCCGGGTGCAGGGCACGTGGGCCGGCAGCCGTAACGGTCCCTGAGACCACATGTGCTCAGCCAGGGGTAGAGCACTCTCTGATAGTAACAACAGCAGCAATAATGAGATGGCTATTACAACTATTGACAATAACAAAGAATATTATCATCTCATTCAATTCATTGACATTCACTGTGTTCCAGTGTCTGAGTCAGCTCAGGCCGTTCCATCAAAACACCATAAAATTGGTGGCTTTTAAAGGACATTTATCTCTTCAGGATAGAAACTGAGGTCTGACCCAAGGTGCCAGCACAGCCAGGTTCCTCCTCCTCCTTCTCTTCCTCCTCCTCCTGCTCCTGTTCCTCCTCCTTGTCCTGCTCTTCCTGCTCCTCCTCCTCCATCTCCTCCTCCTCCTCCTCCTGCTCCTCCTCCTCCTGCTCCTCCTCTTCCTTCTCCTCCTGCTCCTCCTGATCCTCTTCCTCCTCCTCCTCCTGCTCCTCCTCCTCCTCCTCCTCCTGTTCCTCTTCCTCCTCCTCCACATCCTCCTCCTCCTGTCCCACCTCCTGCTCCTCTTCCTGCTCCTGCTCCTCCTCCTGATCCTCTTCCTCCTCCTCCACATCCTCCTCCTCCTGTCCCACCTCCTGTTCCTCTTCCTGCTCCTGATCCTCCTCCTCCTCCTCTTCCTCCTCCTCCTCCTCCTGCTCCTCCTCCTCCTCCTCCTCCTCCTCCTCCTCCTCCTGCTCCTCCTCCTCCTTCTCCTGCTCCTGCTCCTGCTCCTGATCCTCTTCCTCCTCCTCCTCCTCCTCCTTCTCCTGTTCCTCCTCCTCCTTCTCCTGCTCCTGCTCCTGCTCCTGATCCTCTTCCTCCTCCTCCCGTTCCTCCTCCTCCTCCTCCTCCTCCTGCTCCTCCTCCTCCTGCTCCTCCTCCTCCTTCTCCTCCTGCTCCTGTTCCTCTTCCTCCTCCTCCCGTTCCTCCTCCTCCTGTCCCACCTCCTGCTCCTGCTCCTGCACAGGGATGGGTCCCAAGGGCATGCCCTAATAATCATCCCACTTCATGCCAAACTCCATCTCAGCACCCTCTTCCCCAGAACTGAATGGTGACTGTGGTTAGAAGACGTCCGCTCACACTGTGAGTGAGTGATGGGGCGCAGGTCCTCACTGCTCTGCCTGGGTCCCGCAACTTGACCGGCAATCTTCACATCTTCCCCGCTGCTCCTTTTCTTTCTGCCCAAAACTTTCAGAGAAGAGAAGGTCACCTTCACGTCCATGGTGGTCACTACAATCATTAAGGCTTCTTCCAGAATCACATGCAACTACAAGCCCAAATAGAGCCGTAGCATTCTTTGAAGAAAAGTATTCATGCCATAAAACTTCACTAAATTAGATCAGCTAATTAGTGAAAACCCCAGGTCATAAAATGCATTTAGACGTTTGTTATTTTATTCTTTTTGAGTAAATATGTCAAGAAACCAGCAATAAGGAGAGGAACTCAGGGTAGAATTCTTATTAGTTCCCTTCCCATCTGTCTGTTTCTGACCACAATTAACTTTGAAAGTAATTTATTCTCCTGAGGAAGGCCACGGATACCTGGTACCACCTCTGCTGGCCACAAATCATCTGCTGAACAAGTTTAACAAGGAAAAAGGAACCTTCTTTCTGACCCACATCTAAATGCTCACAAATTTCCAGTTACCAGACTCAGAATTAATGAGCTTTTACTGACTCTCCTTCATTTCTGTTTTCTCTTGCTTTCAGCTTTCCTCCTCCACATTAATAATAATAATGTGCTTTGGGTGATATGTCTTCTGAGAGCCCAGGGGGTCCGCAGTCATTCTGGGCAGGGATGAACCTGCACCAACTTGTGCCACCATAGTGACAACTCTCAGGAATGCGTTACGATTGGCCCACCAGATCCAATCAGTGTCATCCATTCTTCACGTTCAAGGCCCTCACCTTCAGACACCACCTGTATGCCTTAGGGCAGTGGTTCTCAACCTTCTGGCCCTTTAAATACAGTTCCTCTTGTTGTGACCCAACCATAAAATTATTTTCGCTGCTACTTCACAACTGTAATGTTGCTACTGTTTTGAATCATAATGTAAATGTCTGATATGCAGGATGGTCTTAGGCGACCCCTGTGAAAAGGTCGTTCGACCGCCAAAGAGGTCGCGACCCACAGGTTGAGAACCGCTGCCTTAGGGGAAAGCCACACCCTCCTTGGGCCCAGTCCCTCCTGCAGGGCCTTTCCTGGGAAGGCCGCCCACTTTTGGTGAGGTTTTCAGACCTCACGGTACAGCCTCGCACAAGGCACCAGCTCCACTTGATCTCGTTTGTATATTAATTGTAATGAGTAGAGATTGCAATTCCCTGTGGAGGTGTGTGTTTTCTTAAATGAATGTGGAATCCTGTTGGTCACCCATCTGGGTCAGGGGGAAATAAAGAAGCAAATGCATGGTGACCTGTGGCATAGGGAGCACACAGTGAGGTGTTGGAGTTACCGAGTGCCTACCCTGGGACGTGACAAGTTTCTGTGTCTCCCATAAACTATGCCAACAACAGCACCCATGGTGTTCTGAGCAGGTACCACCGTTACACGCATTGCACAGGTTAAGGGATGAAGTACATGTGCATTACAAGCAGCTAACACAGCACCACACAGGCTCTCCATGGACCGCTGGTGAGTGGGTGAATGAGAGAGTGGACATGGAGGTGGCTTTTCACAGTGGAAAGAGCGCAGTTTGGAATGGACAGGCCCAGTGTCTGCCTCAGTCGCTCTGTTAACCTGAGCGGCTCATCTAACTCCGAGCTTCAGTTACCCTTGGCACATGTAGTGGGAATTTTGTCCTTCATTGTCTTTATACTAAATAGATACGATATTCAGGGTGGGGCAAAAGTAGGTTTACATTTGTGAGTATGAAAAACACAGTTTATTTTTGTATTATTATTTATTATTGTACTATTTTCCACGTGATCTGTAAACCTACTTTTGCTCCACCTTGTGTGTGTGTGTTTCCTGGAATTCACACCTCCATTCAGCAAATATTTACTGAGCTCAGACTTTGACCCAGGGTTTGGGGTGGAAACTGGGAACAACGAGGTCCCTGCCCTCAAAGGCTTATGGGTTTTTCCATTTAATGGAACATAGTAGGTCTTCAATAAAAGCCTCATCAAAGGCCAACTCAGGTGCAATGGGGGGGGGGTCATTCTTTGTGGGGATAGAGAAGGGGTGCAATTTGAACTTGACCTTTACACTGGGGGAAATCTGTGGCCAGCACTTGTTGGACAGAAGGAACACAGTGAAAGGTGGAGTAGAATGTGAAATAGAGTTTGAGTAGAATTTGAAGACTGTCTATAAGCTGGGTATGACAACTCAGGTAGGGAAGGTTGCCTGGTTCCCTAGAAGGAACTGGATCATCATGTGAGCACTGAGGAGCCCAGAAGCCAATTATCACAAGCTTAGTGGCTCCTAACAACACAGATTCACTCTTAGAGTGTTGGAGGGCAGCGGTCCACATGGTTCTCACTGAGCCAGAGACAAAGGTGTTGTCAGGGCTGCACTCCTAGAGTGTGGGGTTAATTTCGTGTCAACTTGACCAAGAAGAGGGTCACCCAGGTAGCTGGGCATGTCTGTGAGGGTGTCTCCAGAAGATTCCAGCAATGAGCCAGTAGACTGAGAGAAGATCCTCACCAATGGGTGGGCATCAACCAGTCCTCAAGGGCCTGAAGCGAGCAAGAAGGTGGATGAAGGGTGAATTTGCTCTCTGTTCTTGAGCTGGGACACCCATCTTCTCCTGCCCGTGGACATCAGAGCTCTTGGACTCAGCGCTCTGATTCCTGGGGCCTTTGCACTCAGCCCTGTCGGACCACTGGCCTTCCTGGTTCTCCAGCTTGTACATGGCGAACTGTGGGAGTTCTCAGCCTCCATGATCACATAATCCAATCCCTATAAGTTGCTTCTTGCTTACTTATGTATACCTTTGTCTACATCTACATCTATGTCTACATCTATTTCTATATCTACATCTACATCTATATTCATATCCATATCCATATCTATATCTATATCATCTGTATATATATATATCTGTCTATTTCTACTTCTATGTCTATATCTATGTGTACATCTATATCCATATCTATATCTATATCTATGTCATCTGTATATATATAGAGATATGTATATATCTATATATATATCTATATATATATATATATATGTCTATTTCTACTTCTATGTCTATATCTACGTCTACATCTATATCTGTGTCTATGTCTATGTCTAGAGCTACATCTATACCTATACCTATATCTATCATATCTATCTCCTAATGGTTCTATTTCTCTGGGACCCTGACTCCTGCAGGCAGGTTCTAGGAGAAACCCCATTCTTTGCTATTCCCACCTTTGGAAAAGGCCCACATTTCCTGACCACGGGCCTGCTTCTCTCACAGGCAGCAATGGCCACCACGTCGCCCTCAGGCTGGGTCTCTGCCTCTGGCTCCCCTGCCTCCCACTTTTAAGGACCCACCTGGGCCCCTGTGATAATCCAGACTAACGCTTCTCTCAAAACCCTTCACTTAATCACACCTCCAGACTCTGTTTTCCATACAAGCTGGGATTAACGGGGGTGGGGTGGGGCATCTTTAAGGGGCCAGTATCCTGCCTACCACGTGGGTGACCCGTCCTGGCCCATGTAAAGGGTAGTGCCATTGCTGTTATCAGGACTTGGCGTCATCGTGCAGACAGACCGAGGAGGCAGCAGATGGTCCCCCTTATCAGTAAAGAGCAGCCTTCTTTACTGTGGCTCCCAGGATGCTGGTAGAATCTGAAGACTGTCTATATAGTAGGGAATGAAAACTCAGCGGTCATGAGACCTTCCAGATAGGTCTTTCTCGCTCTCATGCCCATCGCTGGCCGGGCTCCGCCCAGGGCTGCCAGGCCGTGCCCTGCCCGGCTCATCAAGTCTTTGGCCAGAGCCCAAAGGGAAGGGGGAGTGCATGGGGAGCGGCTTCCTCCTGACCCAGCACCTCACCAGTCTCAAGTAAGCTCTTGTTTCCTTGGAACTCGTGCTCTTTCTCCATCCTGGTAATAAAGCACATCTCTAAAGAGTCAGAAAGAACGTTCTGGATTAACTTTTTATGAGGGCAGACATAAAAAATTCAACCTAACACAACTCGACGTGCACACTCAGGACGCCCACAAGCCCCAGAGCATGCCTCTCAGAAGGAGCCGAGCTTCCTGAGGCCCCGAAAGCTGCGGCAGCCCTAATTGGAGCCCCGGCTGCTCCTGGCCGCTGACCTGGGACGTGTGGCCACGCACAACGTCCCCAGCACCGCGCTGGCGGCCCAGGGGTTTGTTTACCAGAACGCCACTCCTAATCGTTTCAAGTTAAACGTTTCATGTTTGTCTTCATGAAAAATGTAAACACTTTGCATTAGGGGTCACATTAAAGAAACTCAAATTAAAGAAATCGCCATCCTGCCAGGAGGACCAGACATGGTCTGTCCCTGTGTCTGATGGGGACAAGGTTCTGTGCCACCAGTGAGACCCCACATGATGCGGGCTTCCCTGCCCCCCCCCCCAGCTGCTCTGCACAGGTTGGTAGGCCACCCCCATCCTCTCCCCCAGCTGCTCTGCACAGGTGGGTGGGCCACACCCCCCTCCCCCAGCTGCTCTGCACAGGTAGGTGGGCCACCCTCTCCCACCCCCGAGCTGCTCTGCACAGGTGGGTGGGCCACATCCCCCTCCCCCAGCTGCTTTGCACAGGTGGGTAGGCCACCTCCGCCCCCTCCCCAGCTGCTCTGCATGGGTTGGTGTGCTTCCCCTGCTCCCCCCAAGCTGCCAAACAAACGTTGTCTCTAACGTTACCTTCCGGAAAGCCCTGTCCTGTGCTGCCACACCCCCTTTGTGCTGGGTTGGTGGCCACACAAAGCAGATGGAGCCTGGATGCTGTGGGGAACAGGATACAGCACACAGTGTCTCCCCCAAAGGCCACCACCGACCCAGGCCTTCCGAGGGACAGTCACCAGGTACAGGAGCACAACGCCCGGAGCAGGCTGAAGCCACAGGCACAGGCACAGCTTGGCCCCCCTGCTGGACCAGACACGGCATCACTGAGTGGATCTTCTGGAGCAGAGCGCCATTGCTGTGGGTCCCACCGACCATGAGAAGGATGCGGCCAGGCTCGTGCTCTCAGGGCTCCCCGCCCATCAGGCAGCGGTTCGGGGGATGGAAAGGGACTTGGACCCAGAGCCTCAGCACCTCACTCGGGGTGGGCACTCAGGAGTGAAGCCGCTTCCTGGAGGCGGTGGCATCTAAGCAGCCACCTGGGGACAAACAGGACACCAGACGGAGGACCGGGCTGTTCCCAGCAGAGGAAGCCTGTGCCATGGGGGTGAGGTTGGCTGCGGTTAGAGCAGGAGGAGTGCTCGGGAGCTGACAAGTTCAGCTTTGGACGTGGGGCATGACACGGCCTAGGGTATCCAAGGGACGCTGGATGCTCCCAGGCTCCGGGAGCTCTGGACAGGAGGGCAGCTGGCACCACCAGCTCTGAGCCAGCAGGGAAGCGGCCAAAGAAATGCCCCCCGCAGCACCCCCTGTGGAAGGAGCCTGAGGGTGCGGAGAGGCGAGGTTGCGGCAGGGGCTTCTGCAATGCGTTGAATCTCTAGAGGCGGACGGCAAGGTTAGAACTGAGGGTGACCCGCCAAAGCAAGGTCATCAGTTAGGGCAGGCGCCAGCACACACTCGCATGGCTGGAATTCATTACCACCATACCAGGGGCTCCCATTTTTGTAACAGCTGATAGCTGTTCAAAGACCATGCAGTGCATTTTAATAAACACTGCCTTTATAACTATGCAAAGTGTGTGTATGCATTTTGGGGGACACCCTACAGAACCCACATGACCCTCTAGTTGCCCGTGTTACCAGCTCTGGCCGCTGCTGGGCTGACAATGGGGAGCCGAGGCCGCCGCCGAGAGCACCCGCTGGAGCCCATGCTCTCCACGCCGCGCGGCCAGCTGCTCAGAACCTGGGGCTTTGCTTTTTCCTCAGCACCCAGTTCTGCCCGGGGAACCACCATCTCATCTATCTCTTACCCCAGTGCCTGACGGAGAAAATGACCCTCCGAGGGCTGAAAATTGCCTCCCACAGCACTTGGGCCTCAGCTGCCCCGCCCTGCTCGAGAAGGGCTATTATCTGAGATATCTGAGAGGGAGCGTGCTGGCATGGGAGAGACGAGAGACACAGGCTTCAAAGAGCAGACCTGCCATGGCCAAGGAGGACACTTCAGTGACTGGCAGCCAAGGCCGAGTGGGGGCCGCTGTGTGGGGCGGCTCTGGGGGCCCGGATGCTGCACAGTGAGGCGAGGTGTGAGAGGGTGCGCCGGAGCGTGCACAGCCAACATTTATGACCACGTTATCCAGTATTTAGGCTTTAGCAAGACAGTATGAAAAAGGTGGCGAACACGCCTGTGTCCCCAAGGCCCAGCTTATGCTGGGAACGCACACGCCCAGAGGTCCTCTGTGGCTGTTTGTAACGGTGTTAAGCAGAGGTCGCCTGGTGGTGTGTAAATGGCACATCTGCAATTTGTCCTCAACATTTTCCCTTTCCACTGGGTTTTCCTCATTGTGCTCAGCCCCCTGCTTCTCCTCGGCACCTGTTCAGACTGCATTTCCGCTTTGCAGGGAGCCCCATAAGTTATGCAGCCCATCCTGCCCGGACCCGTATCTAACTGCCTCCCAGCCGGCCCTGTTGCCTACTGGCTGCTGAGGACACCGCCGGTCATGGGCTGGGCTGTGTCCCCTCAACATGCACAAGCCTGATGCCGCCACAATCCCCACTGTAGCCCAATGACTGAGCAGAAAATGCCGGGGAGGGTGGGGGCCGGGTCTCACTGGGGCGTGAACACTGACAGAGGAGCAAGGGGAGGGAGCCAGACGAGCATGTGGTGAAGGGCCTGCCGTGGAAACATCAGTATGAACTCATGTTCCTAAATAAAGATGGTCATGCATAGAAGTACACAGATGTGTGCACACAGGTTGGTATACACACCTGTATTTCTTTGCTCTGCGGGGCCAGATGGCCCAAAAGCAGTCACTCCAGTGGCCGTGAGCAGCACCTCCCAGTCGTGCTGCTGTTGGAGCCTCGCATCGTTCTGCAATACAGAGACTGAACGAGGGACGAAGGCAGGGAACAGGCCTTCTCTCATGCAGAGGAGTCACAAGCAGTCTCTGTAGACACCCTCCATCCGGGAACGGAGCTGGCTTCCTGCCTCCAGTGGAGGCACATTTAGTTCCAAAGGCCACAGACGCGGACGCCAGAAAGCAATGACCTCACAGCCCAGAGGCCTCCCAGATGTGACCTCAGCCAGGTCAGGGTCAAGGCCAACAATGCTGTCAGCCATGCTGATAGTCAGACCCTGGATAAGATGTGACGGGAGCAGCACCGGGGCCTCTGTGGCCTTTCTCCCCCAAACCCAGGGCCCTAGTCTAGGCATGAGAAAACCACACAAATCCCAACTGAGGGGCATTCTACAAAGTGGCTGGCCAGTCCTCCTCACCCCTCGGGCTCACCGACAGCAAGGAGCGGCTGAGGCATTGCATGGCCAGGAGCGGCCTAAGATACCGCCTCTGATTCAATCATGTCCTGCCCAGGTTGCTGCGTTGAAGCCCAACCCCCAGTGTGACTGCATTTGGAGATGAGGCCTTTAGGGAAGTAATTAAAGTTAGATGAGGTAAGGAGGGTGGGGCCCTGACCCATAGAATTAGTGCCCCTTTAAGAAAGGACAGCCAGAAGGAGCCCCTTCACCAGAAATCAACCTGCGGACCTTGGTCTGGGACCTCCCACCTCCCGAACCATGAGAAATAAATGTCTGTTGCTCAAACTGCCTGCCTGCGGGGTTTTGTGATGGTGGCCTGAGCTGCCCAAGGTGATGTGTGTGCTGGGTGGTATGCTGGGACAGAAAATGGAGCATAAGTAAGAACTGAGCAAGGCTGAAAAAGCACGGACTCCGGATAATAACAATCTCTCAGTGTTGATTATTAATTGTGACAAATGTGCCCTTTTTAATATAGGATGTTAATCACGGGGACACTGCTTGGAGTGTGTGGGAACTCTCTATGCTACCTTCATAATTTTTCTGCAAACTTAACACTGTCCCAAGAATAAAAAGTTCATTAAAGCACAGATTCGTTGCTGAACTATGAATAAAGACATAAGAAGTCATATTTTGCCAGGGGGTTTAAACAGAGCTGGAGTGAAACTCAGACAACTCCATCTAAAGCAGTGGCTCCCACCATCTGGTAAGTCAGAGCTGCTCCCTCCTGTAATGAGGCCACGTCGGTGACTTGAAAGCCCTCATCTCCAGTGTCTGGGACCATCCGTGGCAGGTCTCAGGGAGCCCGCCTCCGGGTGCATTTCTGCCGTGGGCTGTTGCCCGTGGGCCTCTGGGATCGCTGATGAAGCGTTTGGCAGACACCCGGTCCGGCTCCGTTGCTGCTGTGCTGGTGTGCGTCTGACACGGGGTGTGATGGGATTTCCAGTGTCACTTTTGCTGTGTTGTCTCCAGCTTTCTAGGACAGTCGTTCTTCCTGCCTTGAGGGACCTCTTCAAATGTTAGAATCTCCGACTAGAGTTTTCTAGAGCACGCAGCCTATGTCTTTTGTGCCCCTGGTTTATCCCTCCTGCCTTCGCCCCGCCTCTCAGTGAGAATGTGCAGTGATCTCACAGGGTGCGGCGCTCAGCTAGGTCAGAGACCCCGTCGGTGAGGGACTCAAGCCCCTGGAGATCTGGTTGGGACAACGGGACACATTACTTAGGGCTGTGAAGCAGGACACGTGCAAAATCCGGGGTTCGTAAGGGCCCACGGGAACGAGGAAGGCTCAGATTAGCCTCGCAGAGTGGGCGCTTGGGGCTGCGCTGGCCCTGACTGCTGGGCTGGGTGTCTGTCTGGCTCCAGTCATCCCCCTGAGGTCTTGCTTCTCCCACCAGGCGGTCGCCAGGCCCCACACCGTTCAGTCAGAGCACTCTTGCCCCTGGGACACAAGGACTGGCCCCGGGTGAACACGTGGTGAACAGGCTCAACCCTGTGTGGACAGGCTAAGTCCTGCTGGGGGCGGTGCAGGTCCCAGAAGGAGCCAGGGCTCTGCCTGGATGGCTGCCAGTGTGCCGTGGGTGGGAGCCCAGGGCAGCCAGGGCCCAGCGGTGCGTCCATTCAAAAACACCCGCCAGAGAATGGAGCTAAGAGAAAAGCGAGCAAGACCCAGAGAGGGAGAGACCAATGCCTGCTGGTGTGGGAGCTCCTGGAGCCAGCCATGCCTGAAGTAGGCCCTGTTTCTCAGCATTCCCAATTAAATGCGTCAATGAAGGGCCCTTTTGCTGAAGCAACTGCAGCCTGGCGGAAGCCTGGCCAGCCCTCCCATTCTGGGGACGGGCTTCCGGCTGCCAGTCCTGCTAGCCCATTCACTACGGGGAGCTACTGAGTGATCACATAGTTAATTCACCGTAAGACACTCCTGGATCATTGCCACACACAAAACGTCAGAAAACGGCTCCCTCTGCCTTTATGCCACTCCGAGGGAAAGGGGTTCACGCGCATTTGGCCACAGCCCCCCTTGGAAATGGGGCTCGAGGACTGCAAGATGGACAGTGAGGGTGGAGCCCGAAGCCTTGGAGTGACTTGCCATCGCCTGGACAAACCGGCACACTCAGCCTCGGGGCTTCCCCGGCGTTAGGACACAGGTGTCATGGGAGGGCCAGGGAAGCGCTGATTTAACAATTAAAGTTTGGAGCTCCGCGTGACTCTGGGATGAGACGTCATTTTTGTAGATCAGAAACGTGTGTTTTCTTTACTGAGTACCGCCTGCCCCTTCTCTGTGGCCCTGCCCACACCACACCTCCCCTGTGTGCTGAGCTGAGTGGAAACCACGAGCAGAGCCAAAACACACGAGGAAAGAGGTTGGTCAGGATGGTTTCTATTTCTTTTGCAGTTTTCCTGGAAAAAAAAAAAAGCATTGCCATAGAAACTTCATTTTCTATATACATTTCACGAAGTTCCTCAGCAGATTTAGAAAGTGGACAAAGATAGCATCAGACAGAGTGACACAATTTAAACTGAGCTCAGTGGCACCTGATTTACAGTCCCGATGCTGTAGACTAGAGCGTGCAGTAAGACGTCTTCTCGGGGACCAGGCTAACATTCCCGAGCTGACCCGGGGGAGCCGCGCTCCCTGCACGTTCCGTCCCTCAGTGCTCCGCTTGGCACTGTAGTTTGCCTCGCAGAGGGTTGGGCAGCACCAAGTCCGCTGGAACGCTTCTCGGGCGAAGCTGCAGGCGCCACGGGGCCTCTCTGGCGGAAGAAGCAGAGACCAGCTGCTGGCCTGGCTGCCAGTAGCTCCAGGAGCGGCAGCCGCCTTGCCCGCCCCCAGCAGCCCCCAGAGGCATGGAACGGTCACCGAGCACCACGGACTTCCCGCGCTGTGTGCTGGCCTCGTGGCCATGCAACACGCAACACGCAACATGCAACACGTGTGGTTTTCCAGTCTCACCTCCTGTGGCTGCAGGGGCGGAGATGTGCTTCCCGGTGAAGGCTCGACCTCGAAGAGGAGGGAGCGTTTTTAGTTCCTCTTTAAATAATTGCTCCTTCAGTGCCCGCATCAGAGAGATGCTTCCTTCAGCCCCATGCCCGTGTGGCCAGCAGTGCAAGCAGAGCCGCCCGTTTCTCACGGCTCGGGTGGCGTGAGCTTCACATGGCCCTGGCACGCCTTGGTCTTCTCACCTGTCCTGTAGGAGTCACCATAGTAAGGACTCTCAGGGAAGAAGGCTGCCTGGCCCTCGGTAAGCCCCTCCCAGCTCTCCTTCCCCCAGAAGGGGCGTGACCTCAAAATAAAAGGCAGCCATTTAATTTGCATGTATTTCTAGTGGGATCCACAGTGGTCAGCAAACTCATTAGTCAACAGAGCCAAATATCAACAGTACGATTGAAATTTCTTTTGAGAACCAAATTTTTTAAACTTAAACTATAAAGGTAGATACATTGTTATTAACTTAATTAGGGTACTCCTAAGGCTTAGGAAGAGCCACACTCAAGGGGCCAAAGAGCCGCATGTGGCTTGCGAGCCACAGTTTGCCAACCACGGCTCTATGATATTGGCTAAAACCTGTCACATTTGTTTTTTAATAGACTTTTAATTTTAGAATATTTAGGACTGTAGAACTATCGTGAAGATGGTACAAAGCACTGCCATTTGCCACACGCCCAGTCTCGTCTGCTGTTCACATCTGACATGCGCACAGCGCCCTGGTCGATGAGCAGCATCGCCGTTGCTCCAGCCCACACTTCCCGCACACTCCCAGCGCTCACCACCTCTCCTCCCGCCTCTCCTCTCTTCCTGGAGCCATGCCTCCTCGCCTGGCTCCTCTTGCTGTGGCAGCCCCTGGGGTGGGTGTCCTTGGCATTTTGAGGGTCCGTTTAGGTCTTTGGTGGAATGTTCCTCAGATGAGGTTTGTCTGTTTTTGTCATGATCAGAGGAGGTTGTTGGTTTTGAGAGGAAGCTACCTAGTGGTTGGGCGTCCTTCTCACGATGTTCTATCAAGGTCACATGGCACCAGCCTGACTCACCGCTGTCCTAAGGCAGCACTTGACCATCTCCCCTGCAGGGACACGCTCCCCCTCCCACTGCAGGGCTCTGGCCCTCAGAGTCAGGAGCCTGGGAGGGCGGCCCCAGGAAAGGGTGTGGGAGAGCATGTGGCCCCAGGAAGCGGTGTGGGAGAGAGGGCAGTCCCAGGAAGGGGTGTGGGAGAGAGGGCAGTCCCAGGCAGGGGTGAGGGAGAGCATGTGGCCCCAGGAAGGGGTGTGGGAGAGAGGGCAGCCCCAGGAAGGGGTGTGGGAGAGAGGGCAGCCCCAGGAAGGGGTGTGGGAGAGAGGGCAGCCCCAGGAAGGGGTGTGGGAGAGAGGGCAGCCCCGGGAAGGGGTGTGGGAGAGAGGGCAGCCCCAGGAAGGGGTGTGGGAAAGAGGACAGCCCCAGGAAGGGGTGTGGGAGAGAGGGAAGTCCCAGGAAGGGGTTCGGGAGCCCTCTGTACGGGAGCTACAGACCCTCTTTCAAGCCTTATGTGCTGGACATGTGTGGTGTCCGCGGGGACTCGTTGCTTTATATTTGGGGCTCTCATCTCGGCACTACCCCACAGCTGTAGTTATTTTGTTCACATTGTTCCAGCTCTGGTCACTGGGCAGTGTTGGCACCCGCATCCGTGTGTCCGATGTGAAGGACATCCAAGGGCTGGGTTTGTTTGACTCGTTTTCAGGGGTTGGTACTTTCTCAGTCTCTGGCCTTCCCCCGTGCTCCAGGCTCATCCTGGACATTTCTGGCTTCCGTCCTAGGATCAGCCACTTCCCAGGAGCCCTGGACAGTGAAGGGAGTGCGGCTGGTGTGGGTGTTTGAGCCCAAGTTGCATTTGACTCTGGGAAACCCTCACATCTCCAAGCCTCCAGCCCATGGGATATTCTGGCTAATTCTCACTAAAGCTGGGAGGTAGGCACTGTCCTTAACTCAGAGGACCCCTGACACCACTTGTGTGCCCTGGCTAAGAGTGGGGGACAGAGATTCAATGCACTAGGCTCCTGTCACCCCGATCCCGGGGATGTCGCTTGGCTGTAGCCATTTCACTCTGCACACGCAGGACTCGGCAGTGCTAGAAGCTGCCCCAGAGCATCCAGTCTGCACGGCTGGGGTGCTGGGACGGGGCGGTGTGCCCATTGTCCTGCAGGTTGACTGGGTCCCTGTGAACCTAACATTCCGGGCACACCTCCCACTCGACACCACAGAGGCTTTGCAACTGCCCCAGCCCTGGCCGAGCCCCTGGAGCCCTGGCCGAGCCCACCAGGGGACACGGCTCTTGCACGGCCCCTCCGGGTCCTGCCTCCCGGGTGGGGTGCAGGGACACTGACTCCAGAGAGGCTGCACTAGTCACTCCTATTCGCCCTAAACAGAGCCCTAAAGGCAAACTGAACCCCCACCCCCAACACCTGGGAGCTCCAAGTCCAAGTGATTGGAGAGGAAGGGGTGGCACTGGTTTAAAAACCAGTCTATTTCCTGAGATCAGAGCAGGTCTTAGCCTTTCCACGTGAAGACGTTCTAACAGCAGCCTCGTAGGGGAGTCATAGTTTCACCCAGAAATAAACGTGGAGGGTGTGAGCGATCCCTGAGCCCAGGTTTCTATTCAGCCCCCAGCTGAGTGCTGGCCACCAGCGCTCCCTGCTCCATCCTGGATGTGTCTGGGTCACGTGGTCTCTATGGACCTAGCCACGTGGTCTCCATGTACCTGGTCACCATGGACCTGGTCACGTGGTCTCCATGTACCTGGTCGCCATGTACCTAGTCACGTGGTCTCCATGTACCTGGCCACATGATCTCCACATAAATGTGCAGCACAGGACGGGGTCCCCGCCCCAGGGGTCACCTAAGCCTGAGAGGGAGCGGGTCTGGGAATCCGCTGCTCTGCAGGGCGGAGCTGCCCGTCTCCTCGGCGGGGCCTGGACCCCAGCGGGCACATGGGAGCCCTGAGCGCTGCCTCCCCAGTGGCTGTGGTGACATGGGTAGGACTCGCGGGTTAAACCAATGAAAGGCCATTCCTGGCTGCTCTTCTGTGGCTTGCTTGAGTTGAAACAGAATTTGGAATGCAAGAAAGGGGCCAGGAAGCAGAGAGAAAGCAGATGCGACCAGAAAGGAACAGGAGGCAGAGCAGCCACAGCGTCGTCCCTGTCCTGACACTGGATAGGGCAGCAGCAAGAGTGCGCAGGCGAGTCCGCGGGATCCCACACGGGGAACTGAGTTTCCGGGAAACAGGCCGCTGCTGTGGGGACGGTGGGCTTCTAGGGCCTGGCCTCCCCAGACAGGCAAAGGCAGGGGGACCGAGCTGATGCTGATCAATGGCAATCCAAGCAGGCAAGTTCCTAAAAATCTTCAAACACTGGGTTCTTCCCACACCTACTTCTCACCGCGCATTTCCGGTGGGTGGTCGACAGGCTCCAAGTAAGACAACCCAGGAGCTGAGACAGCCTGCCCAGGCCCGGCGAGGAGGTGGGACAGCTTCCCGCCCCGCCACACCCTCCCTCAGAGAGTGAGCACCTGGCCAGTTAGCCTCTATGGGCTTGAGGAATTGACACCAACCGGGGCTTAAAGCAATACCTGTTTACCACCGCATCTCTGGCTCAGAAGTTCAAGCCAGCTCAGTGCCCTCTGCTCTCTGGGGCTCACTTGGCTGACCTTGCTGTAGGCTGGGGCCGGGTGCTCACCCAGGCTCAGGGCCCACCTCTAAGCTCAGCGGTTGGCTGGCGAAGTTCACTTCCTTCCCGCGGTGGCCGCATGGCTCTGGGCTTCGCGTGTCCGGCCTCGCCCACCTCTGCCCTTTCTGAAAGGCTACCTGATTGTGTCAGCTTCTTCCGGACCCAGTGCTGCCATCCTCCTGCTCCTCACTGCGCCCCGAGTTCAGGCTTCTCCTGGCCATCTGCTGGGGGAGTCTGCGGCCCTTGAGGGAGCCTGTTCCCATTAAAGATGTGAGTAGATGAATCCAGCCCATCAGTTAGGGCTGCGGCAAGTGTGTGTGGACTCGTAACAGAGAGAAATCGGAGTCATTCTGGGTCTTTCTTCCTAGAGCCAACTGACTTCAGACCAGAAGCAGGAAGAGCCAGGTTCAAACAGATGGATGGCTACTCAAAATTTAATTGCTGGCTGTGGCTACACTGAGCATCACCCAATGCCTGGGCTGCCCAGGCGGATCTCTGGGCAGCAACCCCAACCCTGCCCGTGTCTGCTGGGCTCCGCGACTCCCCACCGACTGGCTCTCCCTGAGCTCCCGGCAGACAGGCTCCCGGCCCTTGGGAGAGAGTCCTAAAGGCCTGGGAGGGACCTGCTGTTTCCGTCGATGCCTCACCACTCAGGCAAGAGAAAGATAAACGCATTTTAACCACCTGTTCGTGCCTATGCATCTGGGCTAGTCCTTCAGGGCCTGATGGAGAAAGTCACATGCTGGCTCCCTCATGTCATTTTTCTGGAAGTTTCTGGGAGAAGTACATTGGCCCCCAATCACAGTTTCTGCTCCTGTGCTCTCAGGCCCATGAATTAAATGTTCTCTTTCATCAGCTCATTCGCACTGGAGAGCAGTCCAGGGAGGAAAGGTATTCTGGGAAACAAGGGAATCCACTCCGTGGGAGGCAGGGAGGGTTTTACAAACAGAAAATACAGTTATTGCCATCACGTATGCGTGTCTGTGCTGTTGCAATGCCTGCGAGTTCCCTTAGAACACAAAAGCATTACTGGGGGAGGTGGGACCAAACACAGAACTAAAGAGTGGAGTCACTTCTGCTTCCCTTTGGCCTCTTGGATACACAGTTCTCCTCTCGATCAAGAGAGAAATAATCAGATGAGGCCTCAGGAGGCCCGAATCCTAAGCCTGGTTCTATCTCTAAATTGCTGTTTGGCCAGAAGCAAATCACTTAATCGTTCTGAATTTTTGTTAAATGAGTAGAGAACAACTTTTAATATATGCACCAAAATAGACTCATTACTGTTTAAGTGGGAATGAAAATATGTTTATTGATTTGTAAGAAAAAAAATGTTTTATTACATTCTCAAATTAACCACGTAAATAATTAAAAACCATAAGAACATCATTGCTGCTCTCTGGACCCTGTTCGTATCTAGTCCATTAGATGACAGCCCAAAAGATTTCTAATGTGTACTCCTGAAAACGGGCGTTGCGCCTCAGGGTGGCATGGAGGCCGCCTGTGCCCTCAGGCCTGAAAACTGGACCAGTCTCCTTACCTACCCCCACCCCCCGTTTTAATTCTGTGTCTTTCATGTGTCACCTGTGGGTCTGTTAAGGAATGTGACTGCCTGTTCCATTGTTAAATTTTAGGAAGTTTCCTGCTGTCCATAATGCTTGTCAAGTTCGATTTAAGCACTTATATCTGGAACCTGGTTGTGGTAACAATGGACCCAAAATTGAAAGCAGAGATGTCAAAGCTTTATTGATATGCAATATCTGCCCCTCCCCACCCCTGCACATGCACACACACGCACAGACACACTCACACACTCACACACACTCTCACTCTCTCTCTCTCTCACACACACACACACACACACACTCTTAAAGGGCAGATGAGGCACTCAAACCCGCGGTTTATTTTTCAAACAGAAACCACTGTCTATTCCTCTGCAATCCGATACTTCTCATTAATTCATGATCAGCCCTCAGGTGTGGGCGTCTCTCTCCTAGACAACCGCTTGTTTCTAGAAGCCCGAAGCACACCCGGGTGTTTGCTTTCTGTGAGGCGAGCCGAGATGAAAGCCAGGGAAAGGGAGAAGCATGATCTCGCTCAAATATTGATATCGTTATCTCTAACCTCCAGACTCTTGGAAACCCTAGGACATGACCCACCTTTGTCTGCTTCCGAAAAGGAAATCAATCAGGCATGCTGGGAGGAGGGGACCACGTGGGATCGGCCGCCTGCCTGGATTAACGCCTCAGAGCAGCTGCCTCCCTCCTGGCTGAAGCCTCCGCATTGAAAATTCTGTTTCGTGTTTGATTCCAGAGCAGAGTGGAGTCTGCAGTCCTCCCTGGCTTGCCCATGCTCTTTGCAATTTTACAAGATACCAAGTAGTGCCTGGAAAGCCGGTGACTGTAATCTCCACTTGTGAGAGGAACAAGAAGCAAACTACCAAATCTCACTCCAGCCCTCCTTTGCGTGTTTTAAATACGTTCACAGAAAACACTTACTCTGCTCCCTGCCCGCTCGTTAATCTGAAAGAAGTCACTTTTCTAATGTCCCCCAGAGCATCACATGCAGCTAGCATTTTTGGAGCGAAGTTGTGAAAGCGCCATTGTCTTAGGACCACTGCTCGCAGGGAGGGTGAGCTGTAGAAGCAGGTGGTCACCCCAAGGGGCTGGTTATGTTTTTTCCTGGTACAGAGGGGGTTCTGGCCCAGGAATGTGTGGCCAGGAAGAGGGGAGGGGACTGTGCCGTGCTGGGTGACCCGAAATGTCCCTTGTCTGGAACCTGAGTGGTGTCACCTGGGTTCAAAGGTTGCACAAGATCTGCCAGCACGCGGAGTTCACTCGTAGACCGTGCCACCCAAGCTGTGGCTTACACTCCCACTCCCGCTCCCACTCCTTTCATTGGCATTTGTTCTAGAGCAGCGGTTCTCAACCTGTGGGTCACCAACCTGTGGGTCGTGACCCCTTTGGGTGTCGAACGACCCTTTCACAGGGGTCACCTAAGACCATCGGAAAACACATATATAATTACATATTGTGTTTGTGATTAATCACTATGCTTTAATTATGTTCAATTTGTAACAATGAAAATACATCCTGCATATCAGATATTTACATTACGATTCATAACAGTAGCAAAATTACAGTTATGAAGTAGCAACGAAAATAATTTTATGGTTGGGGGTCACCACAACATGAGGAACTGTATTAAAGGGTCGTAGCATTAGGAAGGTTGAGAACCACTGTTCTAGAGGCATCTGTTGAGTCTGCTGTGTGCGAGGCACTGAGGGAGGCACCTGGCCTCGCTGCCCAGAGACTCATGGACGGATACGGAGACAGAAGGTTAGTGGCTGAAAACGCAGAGGGTTTGTGCAGCCATGGGCATGACCCTAAGAACAGCCACCAGTATGCTTGTGTGTCCTGGGCACCAGGCCTGGGCCTGAGAAATGACCTGGGTACCTCCCCTGGGAGCCGCAGCGCCCCTAAAGGCAGAGCTGGGTACCTCCCCTGGGAGCCGCAGCGCCCCTAGAGGCAGAGCTGGGTACTTCCCCTGGGAGCCACAATGCCCCCTAGGGGCAGAGCCGTGTACCTCCCCTGGGAGCCGCAGCATCCCAGGAGGCAGGGCTCTGTCTGCCCTGCAGGAAAGAAGAGGACGCAGCACAGGGAGGTGAAAGCCTTCCCAAATCCAGAGAGCACTGGTGGGAGAGCCACTTCCTGACCCCTGATCTAACGTGGAGCCCGCTGCTGCCCCTGCTGGCCTACCTCAGAGGAGGCAGGGGCCTAACCTCCAGCTGGGTTTTCTCTGGGCAGCCCCTGGGCTTTGCCTGTTCTTTGTTAATCACGAAGAGCAGACCAGGAGACGGCTGGGATGTGTGCAAGATGTAAAGGTGCACACACTTCCATGCGCGGTGACTCTAAAGGGAATAGGACATGGGGGGGGAGGGGCGGGGGGACACTCACATCACACAATGGTTTATGTTCTTCTCGACAAATGAACTGTTTCCAGTAGCACGTGAACAAGGCAGAACTCTGGGACCCACATCAGTGGTTCTCTGGTGGAGAGATACTTGCCGAAGTTCACAGACATCTTGATTGTCATGGCTCTGGGGAGACAGTGCCCCTGGCATCTCGTGGGTGGAGACCAGGGTGGGGTAACCTCCCTGCGGTGCCCAGGACAGCACCCCACAGCACACCTGCCCCCTGCCCGGTGCCAGAGCTGCTGAGACTGCCTTAGACAGAGATGAGCAGAGGAGTGTAGTTGCTGGTTTTTGTGTGGATGGGTATTGCCACAATGTATCGAAGCTTCGTTGCAAATGTACTGCCATGCTGTGCGTAAGTTCACGTTGACCAGTGCCCCGACCTGCAGGGCACGCTTCGTGGGTACACCGCACCAAATCCTGCAAAGGAATGAGAGGATAGGAGACGCGAAGAAATGGAGGCAAGACAAAGTTCTGATCAAGCCTCAGTTTTATTCTTTACAGCGAGTGGTATTTATACTGTTTCTAGAGGAGGGGGCGGGCAAAGGAAGTCGTTAAGGATGAAACAGGCTTTGGAATGTCGCAGCTTATCAGCGGAGATGTAGCTTGCTTTGTGCTTAGGGTGAGGGTATGTTATTTAACTCCAGGCTAAATCGCAAGGTTAACTTTTAACTCCAGGCCAAACCGGGAGTTGGCTTGGAGGAGCCAGAAACCTCTTGTTGTAAGCTGGAGATGTATATGTGATTTATAATGGCTCCCAACAGACCAGACTGACTGAATCTTTCCTGTTTTGTATACATTTTTTTCCTCATCAAAACTGAGATCAAATGAGTCAATAGGCAGTTTGGACTCTTGCATCTTAAAGGGTAAACATTTAACTTGTCCATTGACCCAGAGCTGAACAGATGCATTGTTCAGAGCACAGTTAGAGAGATGGCCTGCCTGTCAGTGCAGGGCGCCCGTATCAGCTCACCTGAATGTAAGTCGGAGATGCCTGGTTAGGGCCATGGTTTGTGAAGCAAGCAGAATGTAACGCCGGCACCTCTGTAGGGATTGATTAATGCCCTCCTAAGGGCCCTCTAAATGGAACAATGGAAGAATGGGTGGCGATTACAGAGCTTTGACTAGTGGTTCACTTATCAAAATGACTTAGACAGGATTTCAGCTGGACCATTGCCCCTTATGCCTCAACTACCATTGAACCGCATACGACAACCCCAAGAAGACTGATTTAGGCACATCAGCAAAATGCCACCCTGAACTTTGGGAGCAATTACAGAGAGAGCACGAGAGAAGCATGACAGAGGGCGTGACAGATCGGCGGGGCTGATCTCCATGGGTCTGCACACTGCAAGCGCCCAGCCCGGCCCTTTCCTGCTTTGCAGGTATTGACATCTGTGAGCCTTTCCAGATCAGGCTCTCCCATGGGAGGCCGAAAGCTGGGCTCCCTCAGCCCGTGGGCACTCTGGGCCTTACTGGGAGGCAGACAGGTGCCGTGGAAGCAGCAGCTGCCCAAGGCACCCGGTGCCCTGGAGAAGGGAGTATCCTCCCACTGAGCTTGGCACAGAAATCTCGTCCAGTGCTTGGTCACCCTTATCTTCCTCTGGCTTTTCTGTTTGATGAAAATGTGCCTGTTTCCTCTGAGACTCATGCCTTTTCCCTTGTTTATGGAGAAGGGCTCTCCCAGCCAAACACCCAGGCCTGGGCTTGTCGTCCGGGGGCGGCGGGTCCGCGCCCCCACCCCACCCCAACCCCCGGGGCTCTCCTTGCTCAGAGACGTACTATGCCTGTTCTGTTGGTCCATTTGTTTGTTTATTTAGTTTCCACATATAAGTGCAGTTATATGGCATTTGTCTTTTGCCTGAAGAACAAGCAACTCCAGAAAATCCAACCATCAGGAAAAGTTTATCTGGCATGCTGATACCCTATGTTGCTAGAAAACTTGGTGTGGTTAGTACTACTGAGATTTTGAAGATGCTTAACAGCAACACAAAGAACCCGTATTTGATATGGAACAATTCTACAAGGGCAAAGCTACTTGAATTTCTTAAATCCCAACAAGAAAACATGATTTAAAAAGGTAATTGTGACAAAACTTATGGATCAGAATTTGTCTATAGTGATCACGCCAAAGAACTTATTGTAAGCGAGATTTTTGTTAGGGTATATAATGAAGTCCCTGTTCGGGCGCCAGATCTGTCAGGGCCAGCCTGACAAGGTTGAGCCGGGCTGAGGCAGGGAGGTGGGAATTGAGAAAAGAAAGAAAGACAGGAAAGCGGGGTCAGGAGGACCCCAGTTCTCTCGATGAACTGAAGCAAGTTTATTAGCCACACAATCCTATTTATACATAACACACTGAATAGGAGGTTTGTCAAGAGGAATGTATTCTTTGTTCCTCTTAATCTCTAAGGGAGAGACACAGCAGAAGGACAAGTTCTCAGTACAGCAGATCTCAGTAAATAGTTACAGACTTCTTGGTAAGCTATGAAAGGCTGTTCTTATTCTACAAATGTTGCTCTCATTCTACTGATAACCGCCATCCAAACAAGTCTGGGAAAACTGTGTGGGTAAGGGTCCCAGTCTTGCTAGCCCCTTCAGGTGCAAGGACCTTGCCAGCTTACATCTGGCCCCCACAGTCTTTCTCTGACTAATTTCACTCAGCACAACACCCTCTAGGGCAGTGGTTCCCAACAAGGGGCACATGCCCCACAGGGGGGCAATTTGAGTTTTAAGGGGGGCAATTCGAGAATGAGTTATTAACAGGGAATTTCTCGCAATTTTTATGGTTCTAGGGGCCTCATAGACAGTATATAAATATATATTGTGACACATTTATGCATTTAGTTCTCTATCAATATGTTTTGAAATTTTATTTGCTATTTTTATATCACTTCATATTATTATTTTTTTTAACAATTTCTTACTGATTCCTTCCTCGGTACTTCAACTATCCTTTTGTTCTTTTATTTTTCTCTTTCATGGAAGCCATGTCCTTTGGAAGCTTGTTTAGACCCAGTTAATGGCCTTTTAGGCTTCCTCCATGTGAATAGGAGCTCACTTTTTGAATAATAAGAATTATATGTCACAGAGAAGGGGGGCATCAGGATTTTAGAGAAGCTTAGGTGGGGCATGGCCAAATAAAGGTTGGGAACCACTGCCCTAGATCCATCCATGATGGGGGCTGGGGGCTGGGTGAGAGGGGAAGGGTTGAGAAGCACAGATTGGTAGTTACAAAACAGTCCCGGGATGTAAATGCAACATAGGGAATAGAGTCAATAATATTGTCATGATGTGGATGGTGTCAGATGGGTGCTAAACTTACCAGGAGATCCCTGTGAAGTCATACACATGTTTAATCACTATGTTGTACCCCTGAACTAATATAATATTGTATATCAACTGCAATTGGGAAATAAAAAACGATTTCAAAAAAGAAACCTGCATTTCTCTCTGATCCAACCTCCACAGGAAGAATAGGAAGAGAGTAAACACTCACCAAACACACTGCTTGCGAGGTGTGTTGCAAAAAGCAGCACATGCCGTGGCCTCACTGAGTTTGCCTCCCCCACGGTGTGATGAAAGCGAGTGAACTGACTTCCAATTGCGATGGCGGCGGCGGCGGCGGGAGGGCGGGGAGCAGGCCGGCTGTGTGCCAGCGTTTCCCTTCCCCGGAGGCCTCCAAGTCCGCAGCAGTCAGACAGGCACTGGAAATGGCAGCAACTTCTTTCTCCCAGTCCACGCCGTCCTGTGTGTGGATGGAGTGAACAGACACTGATTCTCGTTCACAGCAGCTTTCCAAGGGCCAATGCCAGTGGTGGGCTTGGAGCCCCCGCTGCTGCCACACTGCTGTGACTGCCCCATCCCCACCCCTTCCACCCAGAACTCGCTGAGTCCATAGAACCCTTTCCCCACATTCTGTGGTTTTCCAAGTCCTTTGGATAACTAGTATTTTTAAAAAGTGCTAGGAGAAGGTTCATGATACTGGTGTTGACAACAATTTCATGAGCATGACACCAAAAACATAAGCAACAAAAGCAAAACTAGATGAGTGACTATATCTATACTAATCCTATCTAATAAAGAGGTAATATGCAAATTGACCATCACTCTAACACACAAGATGGCCACCCCAATGTGGTCACAAGAGGGCCACCACAAGATGGCCAGCAGGGGAGGGCAGTTGTGGGTGATCAGACCTGCATGGGAGGGCAGTTGGGAGGGACCAGGCCTACAGGGAAGGGCAGTTGGGGGGGACTAGGCCTGCAGGGGAGGGCAGTTGGGAGGAACCAGGCCTCCAGGGGAGGAAAGTGGGGGAGGGGGAGGGACTAGGCCTGCAGGGGAGGGCAGTTAAGGGAAATTGGGCCAGCAGGGGAGCAGTTAGATATTGATCAGGCTGTCAGGGGAGTGGTTAGGGGGTGAATAGGCTGGCAGGCAGAAGTAGTTAGGAGGAATCAGGCAGGCAGGCAGGTGAGCGGTTGGGAGTCAGCAGTCTTGGATTGTGAGAGAGATGTCTGAGGGGGTCCCAGATTGGAGAGGGTGCAGGCTGGGCTGAGGAACACACACACCCCCCATTCACAAATTTTGTGCACCAGGTCTCTAGTCTATACTAATAAAAGGGTAATATGCTAATTAGACCAGATAGACCGGACGTCTTCTGGCCGTTATTCCAGATGTCCTTTCTGATGGAGCGTGGCCAGCCTGCAAACTGCCTGCCCCATTCAGGGCAGGCCAGCAGGCCCCACCCATGCACCAGGCCTCTATCCTATATAATAAAAGGGTAATATGCAAATTGACCCTAATGGCAGAACGACCAGAACAATGCTGGACCAGTCACTATAAGGTGCACTGACCACCTGTTGGACCCGCAGCGGGGGTGGGGCTGGTGGGTGGGCATGAACAGCTGACCTCTGGGTCCCTTCCCCCATCGTCAGGCATCAATCACCTGATGGCAAACGGGGAACTGGGAGTGGGTGATGGCGGGGGGGTGGGGCCAGCTGCAGGCAGCTGGGGAAGATGGCCCTGATCACAAGCCAGGCCTAGGGATCATACCCGCTCACAAATTTCATGCACCGGGCCTCTAGTCTACACTAATAAAAGAGAAACATGGTAATTAGCGTACGACCGCTACCCTTCCCATTGGCTAATCAGTGAGTATATGCAAATTAACTGTCAGCCAAGATGGCGGCCGGCAGCCAGGCAGCTGATGCGAACAGGGAGGCTTGCTTCCTTCAGTGACAGAGCTTCAGTTGGAAACATAGTAACATTTATAGAAGATAAACAAAACTCCAGAAAACTCCTGTCAGTCAGCCGGGATCTCAGAACTGGAGTCGCAACATTGTTTCGAATACAGAAAACAAAGGCCAGAAACCTGCTTTCAGCAGCCGAGCCTCAGAGAGAAAGCCGGCTCTCAGCTCCAGTGACAGCCATAGAAGGTAAATAAATGCCAGAATAAAAAAAAAAGAAAAAAAGGAGAGGTTTGGAGCTTCAGTTGCCCGCCAGCCTGAAAACGGCCCTCAGCCCCTCAGCCAGACTGGCCAGGCACCCCAGTGGGGACCCCCACCCTGAAGCAACAAGATGGCGGCTAATTTGCACACTGAAGGCAGGCGGCAGCAGGCAAGGCTGTCTGCGGTCTGGGACCCGGATCTGTGACCCTGCCGGGCGGGATCAGCGGAGCCTCGAGGCCTCCTGGCTCCGGGATCAGCGTGACAAGGGGCAGCACCCAAACCCTGTGATTGCCCTGTGGCTCTGTGCCCAGGGGGCGGGGCCACAACCCCCTGATCAGCCCTGCGGCTCTGTGGGTGACAGTGGCGGCGCCCCAACCCCCCCACGGGCCCTGCTCTATGTGAGACGGGGTAGAGCCATACCTCCCCATCGGCCCTGCCCTGAGTGTGACAGGGTGTGGCGCCTCAACTACCCCCCCACCACGGGCCCTGCTCTGTATGTGACAGGGGGCGGTGCCCCAGCTCCCCTATTGGCCCTACTCTGTGCGTGACAGGGGGGAGCTCCTCAACCCCCTCATCAGCCCTGCTCTGTGCATGACAGGGGGGAGCTCCCAAAACCCCTGATTGACCCTGCTCTGTGCATGACAAGGGAGAGCTCCCCAAACCCCTGATGGGCCCTGCTCTGTGTGTGACAGGGGGCAGCGCCCCAACCCCCTGATCGGCCCTGCTCTGTGCATGGCAGGGGGAAGCGCCCCAAACCCCTGATCGGCCCTGCTCTGTGTGTGACAGGGGCTGGCGCCGCAACCTCCCCATCGACCCTGCCTTGAGTGTGACAGAGGGCGGTGCCCCAACCCCCCAATCGGCCCTACCCTGAGCGTGACTAGGGGTGGCATCGCAACCTCCCGATCCGCCCTGCTCTGTGCATGACAGGGGGCGGCGCCCCAACTCCCCACTCGGCCCTGCTCTGAGCCCGACCAGGGGCTGCACCTAGGGATTGGGCCTGCCCTCTGCCACCCGGGAGCAGGCCTAAGCCAGCAGGTCATTATCTCCTGAGGGGTCCCAGACTGCGAGAGGGCACAGGATGGGCTGAGGGACCCCCTCTCCCCGCCGAGTGCACAAATTTTTGTGCACCGGGCCTCTAGTCTATAATAATAAAAGCATAATATGCTAATTAGACTAGACATCCTTCCAGATGACCTTCCGGATGAAGTGGCAGGCAGGGGCCGAGGCAGAGGAGGCCAAGGCAGAGGAACCAGAGGCAGTGGCTGCCATGGCAGTGGGGGCCAAGGCAGGGGCCAAGCCCTTTGCATGGAATTCATGCATTGGGTCTCTAATATGAGCTTCTGTACAGCAAAAGAAAGTCACCAAAGTGAAAAAGCAACATAGGAAATGGGAGAAAATATCTGTAAACCATATATCAGACAAGGGGTTAATTTCCAAAATACATAAGGGACTTCAACTCAATAGCAAAATTGTCAACATCACCATCATCATCATCACCACCAACATCAACATCATCATTATCATCACCATTATCATCACTATCACCATCATCATCATCACCATCACCTTCATTATCATCACTACCATCATCATCATTATCACCACCATCATTGCCATCACCATCACCATCACCATCATCATCACCCTCACCATCGTCATAATCATCATCATTGGCTAAAGTTTTAAAAAAGACTTCTCCAAAGCAGACATCCAAATGGACAACAGGTGCAGAAAAAGACATTCAACCATCAGGAAAATGCAAATCAAAACCACAATGAGATACCACCTCACACCTCTTAGGATGGCTATTATTATATATTTTTTAAAAAGGCAACAAGTGTTGGCAAGGATGTGGAAAATTGGACCCCTGGTGCACTGCTGGAGGGAATGCAAAATGATGCAGCCACTGCGGAAAACAGTATAGAGGTTCCTCAAAATATTAAAAATAGAACTGCCTTATGACCCAGCAATCCCACTCTGAGTAGTTATGCAAAAGGTTTGAAATCAGGACTCATAGAGATATTAGCACTCCATGGTCGTTGCAGTATTATTTACAATAGTCAACATGTGGAAACAACCTTCAATCTATGGATAGGTGAATGGATAAAGAAACTGTGGTATATAAATGCAATAGAATATTATTCAGCTGCAGAAAAGAAGTCCTGCCATATTTGACAATGTGGAGGAGCCTTGAAGACATTATGCTAAGCCAAATAAGCCAGACACAGAAAGATAAGTCCTAGTCCTCAGGCTGCTTTCTTCATTTTTATTCTTTGTCTTTAGTTTTCATCACTTTGATTAAGGCATGTCTGTGATATTTTCTTTTGTTTGTTTTGTTTATCTTGTTGGGATTTGTTGAGTTTCTTTAATCTATAAATTTATGTCTTTCACCAAATTTAAGATATTGTTAGACATTAGTTCTTCACAAAGTTTTTCTGCATCAAATTTCTTATACCTCTCCGGCTTATGCTGCTAAAAATATTAGACCTTTTGATATCACTCAATATATGCTGTTAATTTTCATTAAATTGTTTTACTCTGGGTTCTTAAGATTGGATAATTTCTCTTGGTCTACCTTCAAACCCAATAGCTATTTTTGTGTCATTCTGATATTGAGCTCATCCAGGGAATTTAATTTCGGATATTTAATGTTCAGGTTGAAACTTTCCCTTTTTTTTAATATACTCTTGGCTTCCATCTGAGAAACTCTATCTTTCCATTCATTTCAAGTGTGTTTACCTTTACTTCATGGAGCATAGTTCTAGTAATTGCTTTAATGTCTTTATCTGATTCTTCCAACATCTGATTCATTACCAATTATCTTTTCCTGGACAACTGGTCACATTTTTCTTGGCTTTGTAAGTTGGGCTATTTTGGATTGGATCCCATACATTTTTAATTTCATGCTGTGAGTCCTGTTACAAACCTCTTGATCATGTTCATTGTGGTCTGTGCTCTTTTGTCAGGCGATCAACCCTGTATTTTACATTCAACCAGCATTAAAGACTTGCCTTAGACTAATGATGAACAAGTTTCCCCATATAATCAGTAGCCAAGTTCAACAATTACCAACATTTTATCAAAGAAGTGTCACTGGAGTCATATGTCTTTGTATGGTCCCGGATCAAACAGAGATTCCAGCTGTTTCCCTGGCTGGAAATGGTCTATGGCTACGCAGAGGTTAGGTGATTGGAAGTCTTTCAGGAGGAAGAGCTCAGCTGGGGTCAGACCATGAGCTCCGCTGGGCCTTCTGGAAGAGGCGGCTGCAGTGAGAGTTGGTGTGACATTGTGGTTCTGCCTCTTGCAGGACCAAATACACAAGTTTCCTCAATCTAAGTTGCCTCGAGGCCCCATCGGGCCCCAGAGAGAGTGTCTATCAGAGTCAAGCTCTTCAGGACCCGGCTGTGGGTGTTCACTGCCCCTGTGCAGTGTGGGTGAGCGAGACCTGTGTTGGTTTATCCCAGAATGTAGGGTGCCCTCTGCAGACCCCTACACTCTTCAGCCCCCAGAGAACCTATGCCCAGGTCTCTGTGGGGGTTGCTAAGTGCTCTAACCTCCTGAGTTGCCTGTGGCTGTGGCCACCCCTGAGGCAGTGCTGGGACCTTGTTTCTGGTCCTCTGGCCAGAGCATTGGGCTCCTCCCAGAGGTTTTGGTGACTCCTTTGCTTGCAGTGGAGCAACGGGGGCTGCTCTGGACCCAGCCCTGTGGGTAAAAGATGAAAAGGACACAACAAGAAAGCCACCTCTGCACAGGGCACCTTTCCTCTCGTGGCGCCCCTCCCCCACTGGCTGGCTGTTGGTTCCCTTTGCGAATCCTCAGGTAGCCTTCACTTGTCTTTGTCCTAGAGTTTCAAGTTGAAACAGCTGGAGAGAGCAGCTGTGCTCTATGAGATGCCTCCCTTATGAACTCTGGTCTTTTAAAATGTAACATAGAGTTTTTTTAATACACCTAGATCTACAGCATTAATGTTAGTGATCTGTGCCCAGGGTTAAAGCACTAAAGAAAATTCAGTAAATGAAATTAGGTAAGAACTCTATTTTTTTTTTTAGTTGAAAAATTAAAAGAGCCGTCAGCTGGCTCCATCTTTCCTGAGGAAGGTAAGAGCCAGGAGATGCTGGCTCAGGGAAGCAGCAGACAGGGTCCACGTTCAGTGTGTCCTCAGACACCTCTGCCTCCGTCTCTCCTCCCAACTCTAATGTAACAAGCATTAAAGAGAGGACTCGGGCTTAGCAGGGAGACACGGTTTGTGTGCTGCCGGAATAACCCTCAACTGAAACTCTTTTCAGGGCAGCAAAATTGCCCTGAGGACACGTGAAAGCTAACGTCATAAGAAGCTGTAATAAACCCAGAAGAGTGAGGAGGTCATTGGGCTTTGGACTGGAAAAATGGGTGCTCCCCACCCCCAAATTCATAATACTTAGTTGTTGGCTATGAATTAATTATTGCTCTATATAGGTACACACACACACACACACACACACACAGTCACTCAGAAAGCCCATTCAATACACAAAATGTCGACATGAAATGTTAAAAAGCATATTTTGGTGGATTATGCCCATAATTATTCCATTTAAAAGATAATAAAAAGCAATTAACCAGCAGAAACAAATAAGCCAATAACAGACACAGGATCCTGCCTTGTGTTCCTGTTTGAAAGCTAAGGCTGGAAAGACAAATGGAAAAATAGAATGAAGCTCAGCAAATATAGACCAAATGACCTGCCCTGTGGATTCTCCCAACCCCAAAGTAGACCCAGGGCCCCCATAGAAAGCCCCAGAAAAGGCTGTGCTCAGGAGGCAAATCAGTAATGAATCGAAGCATTTTCTTGGAACATTAGGGAACAATCACAGCACACACATCCACCACACACACTTTACATCATCATTCCATGGAAAATATTGACAATAAGCTGCTGGAAAGACAAATACCATATGAGTTCACTCATATGTGGAATCTAAGGAAGAAAACAAACAAACCAACAGAACAGACTCATAGATGCAGAGAACAGACTGATGGCTGCCAGAGGGGAGGGAGTGCGGGTCTGGATGAAAAAGGTAAAGGGATTGAGCAGTATAGATTGGGAGTCACAGAACAGTCATGGGGATGTAAAGTACAGTGTAGGGAGTACAATCAATAATCTATATATATAAAATCCTAAGCAACTGTTACAACCAAATGACCAGAACAACCAACCACTATGATGTGCACTGACCACCAGGGGCAGACAATCAATGCAGGAGCTGCCCTCTGGTGGTCAGTGCGCTCTCACAGCCAACCTCCCCTGGCCCCTCCCCCAGCTGCCCCCCCAATCGGCCCCAATCAGGGGGCCAGCTTGCCAACGTCCCAGGTCCCTCCCCTTGGCTGGCTGGCCCCCTAATAGGCCTCAATCACTGGCCAGGTTGAGGGAACCCACCTGTGCACAAATTCATGCACCGGGCCTCTAGTTTTTTATCTAATAAAAGAGAAACATGCAAATTGACCGTACCTCCGCTACACTCACAAGCCACGCCCACCAGCCGATCAGAGCGACTATATGCAAATTAACCCAACCAAGATGGCGGCTGGCAGCCATGGAGCTGGAGCAAGCAGGAGGTTTGGTTGCCCGGCGATGGAGGAAGCCAAGCTTCCCGCCTGCCCTGGCCACCTGTGGGCTCTGCTCAAGGCAACAAAGTTTCAATTATAGAAGATAAATAAATCCCAGATACCTGCTTCCAGCCAGCCTCCACTGGGAGCTTGGGTGGCTGGGGGGCTTGACCAGCCTGCAAACAGCCATCAGTCCCTTACCCAGGATGGCCCCACCCTCATGGAGTGAGGGTCCCCACTGGGGGGCTTGGCCAGCCAGCAAACAGCCATCAGCCCCTCACCCAGACTGGCCAGGCACCCCAGCAGGACCCCCCTCCCTGAAGGGGTGAGGGTCCCCGCTGGGGGGCTTGGACAGCCTGAAAACGGCCATCAGCCTGTCACCCAGGCTGGCCAGGCACCCCAGCAGGACCCCAACCCTGATCTGGGACACCCTTCAGGACAAACCAGCTGACCCCCACCCATGCACCAGGCCTCTATCCTATATAATAAAAAGGTAATATGCAAATTGACCCTAACAGCAGAGCAACTGGGAATGACTGGTCACTATGACACACACTGACCACCAGGGGGCAGATGCTCAATGCAGGAGCTGCCCCCTGGTGGTCAGTGTGCTCCCACAGGGGGAGCTCTGCTCAGCCACAAGCCAGGCTGACAGCTGCCAGTACAGCGGTGGTGGTGGGAGCCTCTCCCACCTCCTCAGCAGCACTAAGGATGTCTGACTGCAGCTTAGGCCTGCTCCCTGCTGGCAAGTGGACATCCCTCGAGGGCTCCCAAGCTGCCAGAGGGATGTCTGACTGCCAGCTTAGGCCCAATCCCCCAGGGAGCGGGCCTAAGCCAGCAGGTGGACATCCCCCGAGGGGTCCCAGACTGCGAGAGAGCACAGGCCGGGCTGACGGACCCCCCAAGTGCACAAATTTTTGTGCACCAGGCCTCTAGTATTGTAATAACTATGGATGTACCGGGGAGTTAAGACTTATCAAGGGGATAATTTCGTAAGTTATATAAATGTCTAACTATTATGCTGTACACCTAAAACTAATCTATACTAATAAAAGGGTAATATGCTCATTAGACTGACATCCTTCTAGACATCCTTCTGGACAAAGCCATGGTGGTGGGTGGTGGGGGCCAAGGCAGAGGTGGTTAGGGGCAACCAAGCAGGCAGAAGAGGGCAGTTAGGGGTGACCAGGCCGGCAGGGTAGGGGAGTTAGGGGCAACCAAGCTGGCATGCAGAGTGGTTAGGGGCGACCAGGCTGGCATGCAGAGTGGATAGGAGCGATCAGGCAGACAGGCAGGTGAGCAGTTAGATGGCAGCGGTCCCGGATTGCAAGAGAGATGTCCGATGGCCTGTTTAGGATGTCTGCTGGGATCGGGCCTAAACCAGCCATTGGACATCCCCCAATGGGTCCTGGAATGAAGAGGGTGCAGGCCGGGCAGAGGGACCCCCCCCCTCCCTGCTGGCAGGGAAGGGCAGTTGGAGGTAACTGGGCTGGCAGGGGAGGGCAGTTGGGGATGACCGGGCTGGCAGGGGAGCAGTTAGGCATCAATCAGGCTGGCAGGGAAGTGGTTAAGGGGTGATCAGGCAGGCAGGCAGGCGAGTAGTTGGGGGCCAGCTGTCCTGGATTGTGAGAGGGATGGCAGAGATTGGAGAGGGTGCAGGCTAGGCTGAGGGACTCCCCCCACCCCCAGTGCACAAACTTCATGCACCGGGCATCTAGTCTATATATATAAAAGTCTAATATGCAAAGTGTCCCCTCAGGAGTTCAACCAAGAGACCAGGAGTTCAATTGATTGCTATGATGTGCGCTGACCATCAGGGGGAGACGCAGAACAAAGGAAGTCTCCAGCCAGGCTGCCAGGGAAGGAAGGCCCCGGCTGGCAGCCAGAAGGCCCCAATTGGCCCTGATCGCTGGCCAGGCCTAGGGACCCTACCCATGCACGATTTCATGCACTGGGCCTCTAGTTACTAAATAATGTGGCTCCTCACATGCCTGGGTGATTAGGGCACCTCTTTTTTTAAAATATATTTTTAATGGATTTCAGAGAGGAAAGGAGAGGGAGAGATAGAAACACCAATGATGAGAGAGAATCATTGATTGTCTGCCTCCTATATGCCCCACACTGGGGATTGAGCCCAAAACCCTGGCATGTGCCCTGACCAGGAATTGAACTGTGACCTCCAGGTTCATAGGTTGATGCTCAGCCACTGAGCCATGCCAGCCAGGCAGGGCACCTCTGCTGTACACCATCACCTCCAATCCTTCGCCCCTTTTCCTGGTAGAGTTGCTTTTTATTTCATTCTGTTTGGCAGGAGTTTCCTTTTGTTCTTCACACATAACCTTGTGTGAGTTTTAGACCCTGCAAATGTCTTCTGAGGACCACTCCACTGTGAGCTCCGTCTGGGGTGTCGTGTTCCAGACAGGCCCTCTTTCGCTGGTGGAGAGTGTGGCCCTCAGCTCTGTGGTGTGCGTCTTGTTTTGTCTCACATTTTACGGTTTTAGGCTTTGGTTGGATTCAGGATGGCTTTAAAGGATAAGATTTGCTGGCAGATTGCAAAGGGAGAACACAGGAGAGGGCGAGGTTTTGACCTTTGCACCTGAGAGAAGCATTTCTGTTTCCCGATGGGGGCAGGGGGAGGGAGGATGGGACGAACCGTCCTGGGGAAAACGGGGGTCTGGTTTTGTGTGTGGTGTGTCCTGGTCATCCAGGAGAGGGGTGGTTCAGATAGTGGGTGTGGCCCCGAGAGTCGGGGCTGGAAGTAGGCTTCAGCAGTTATCACAGTGGGATGGTGATGACAGAAGCGCGGCTGGACATTCACGGGGAGCCAGTGCTTCTGTCCCTGCAGTGGGAGAGGAGCCTTGCGGTGGCCCCATGCCCAGCGGGTTAGAGCCTCAGGGACTGAGGACTGTGAGGCAGCAGCACCCAGAGAGGGAGGCAGCGTGTGCCGAGGGAAGGCCCGGCTGGCTGCTGCGGGTGAGGTGAGGCAGGCCAGCTGGGGGCTGGTGGGCAGCTTGCGTGCAGTGCTGAGCAGAGGCGGGTCTCTGGGTATCTGAACTTGAGCACTGAGGTCCTGCAGTCTCCCAGGACTCTGCAAGCGACCCTGATGATGTCTTCACACATTTCTGTCAAATTTGCAAAAGCAGGATGTTTTAACCACAGTGCGTTGAGCCTGTAGTTTCTCCCCATTCCGACGGTGCTGTTAGACTTCTCACCCTTTTGGTGGTGTTTGGTCAGGGTCAGGGACACTGGGGACTAGCTCAGGGAGGCTGACTTGGGAACACAAGTCACTGCAGTTCAGTGGAGAGAGCTGTACAATCAGCCACTCCCTGTGCAGTTGTTACCACTGGGCTCCAGGGTGGGCGTGGCTTCCAGGCAGAGCCCTCCCACCAGCTCCTCTCACCCAGTGACTGTCCCAGGGGCTAACCCAAGGTGATTCACAGTGAGGCGTGTCCTGGGTGCCCCCTAGAGGCGGTGGCAGAACCGTGGAGCACCCTGCAGGGCGGTGCACACATGTGCTAAATACTCAGAGGCAAGGAGTGCAGACAGACCCGTGTGTGGGGACAATACAGCATGACAGTGACCCCAGGGACCCGTGGGGAGTGGGGCTTTATTTAGAGGACAGGGCTGAGAAAAGTAACTCACATTAGAGGGAAAATTAAAGAAAACAGGAGCCCTACCTAACACCACATTAAAAGGGGGGCCCAGGTGGATTAAAGCCCTAAGTGTGAAAAGTAAGCTATAAAGTTACAGAGGGGAAGTTGGATAACATCTGTGTGACTCAGGGAAAGAAAAGGGCTTTTAAAACAAAAGCGAAAACCATAAAATGTAAGACAAACAAGCATCTCTCCGCTGGCCCACAGTTCCCGGCAGCAGGACAGGGACCTGCTGGGACAAACGTCCCCCACCCCCCTCCGTGCTGGAGACCTGCAGGCTCTCAGCTTCCTCGGAGGAAGAGCCAAGATGCCCAGTGCCCCACAGCCTGGGGTCTGAGCACACCCCACCGCTCCCTGACTCACCTCCACCGCTCTCCCTTCCTCCCAGACACCTGTGGTCTGTCTCCTTCAGACCCAAGCTCCCGAGGACGGAGGCCCTGTTCTCTGATCCATCAGCACCCCAGGCCCTGCCCCGTGCACAGCCCGTCTTCGTGAGATGAGCAGAAGGAAGCACTTTGGTGTGCGCCTGGGGCTCCTTAAACAATCAATGCTTCTTAATATGATTTTTATTTTTGTTAATCCTCACCCGAGGGTATTTTCCCTTTGATTTTTAGAGAGAGTGGGAGGAGAGAAAAACATTAATGTGAAAATGAAACATTAATGTAAAAATGAAACATCAATTGGTTGCCTCCTGCACACACTCCAACCGGCCCAGGGATTGAACCTGCAGCACAGGTACATGCCCTTGACCAGGAATCGAACATGAGACCTTTCAGTGCACAGGCCAATGCTCTAACCACTTAGCTACACCAGCCAGGGCTTAACATGCTTATTTTTATTATTTCCAATATCACTGGTAAGAAGATTTGGAGAGAGGAAAGGGTGCCACCAGCTCTGCAGGGGCTGCCCGCCTGCCCAGCCCCGCACACCAAGGGTGCTGATATCCACAAGCCTGTGCACTTTCTACCAGGTAGATCGTTTGCTCCCCGTGGGAGATGCTGCAAGGAAATCCCACACTGAAGACTCCATGGGGCAGCGGCGCTGTCGGAGAGGCTGCTGACTAAATAACACCCTGGCCCTCAGGCAAATATTCAAACCAAAAATCCTTCAGCAGGAGGCCTGTGTTCCCAGTCTCATCTCATCTCCAAAGAAGGAATGTTACAATTAGCAATTCAGAAACTTTCTCATCTTAGTAGCCATGCATAGAAATTAATTCAAGCAAAACCTAATTTAGAATAATAATAACACCCTCTCCTAATGCTTCCCACATTAATCACAGCCGAGACAGTTACTATAGCAGCGCCGTTGGAATTTATCGAAAATAACGTCATCTGCTGCAGCACGAACTCTCTCCTGAGACTGTGGCTGTTTGTTTAAGCAAGAGAGAGAGCCAGGGCAGCGCCCTCCTTTCCTTGGACTAATTTAAGGTTCGATCGCCGACCGGGGCCAAAGTAATAAAGTGCTGTTTGCTCGGAGGGAGGCGGCGGCAACCTCCGTGTTCCTATGATCAGATTAGTTTTAAATTTGTTCTCGCAGGCTCATCTTTTTGCTCAGACTCAGAAAAAAATATATGGATGATGGAGTCAAGCGGAGGGGAAGGACATGCCACATATTGTGGGGGAGCCGGGCCCTTCTTGGGGCCAGAATGCGGTCTCCAGAGAGCAGGGGTCCAAGGCCAGCAGAGGTGAATGTCAGAAGTGGGAGAAGTCCAGGAAAACATAGAGCGGGAGACTGTACAAGCGCTTCCTCATGCTCCGCTCAGGCCCTGTGGGCACTGGGCCGCCACTTGGACCCGCACTCCCACGCCAGCTGCTCTCCGGGCGGCCAGCCTCGGAGGTTTCCACGCGGGACCGTCCACGCACTGCTGGTGCGGGTCCCACGTGGTAGACGGGTGAGCCGGAGCAGCCAGACCTGGTCAGGCCTCTGCTCTGCAGAGTCGCTTGCAGCAAAGGGCTTCTCAGCAGCTGCTGCTTCTATTCTGACCGAGATTCTCAGTCATGGCCAGGCTACCAATGGGCGCTGGGCGATTCTCCGTTGTGGGCCCACCTCATGCATTGTGGGGTGTTTAGCAGCATCCCTGGCCTCTACCCAGGGATAGGACAAACAAAAATGTGTCCAGACAATGTCCCCGTCCCCAGGTGAGATTCTTGCTACAGAAAGGCCCCCAGGCAGCTCCGTGGACTGTGCCCAGGCGGGCGGGCGCCTGCGGCAGGAGCGAACTTAGGCAGAGCCCTCGGGCAGAGCCACGCCTTGATGTGGTTATCACAGAAGCTCCTCCTTGACTGATCAGAGATCATTGATTCCCCCAAATACTTGCCCACCCCCCACCGAGATACCTTCCTTCATCCAACAGAGAAGCTCCCTCTGGGAACGCTCACCAGCCTTTTCTCAGTAAAGGGGGAAACGTCAGCTCGGGGACACAAACACCTGTGCCTCAGTCAAACATTCTCAATAAACCAGGACAAATGAGTTTACTCATTCCTACAAAGCGCATCTGAGTCAATTCCGAGGGACTCTTTCCATCAGGCACACTTCATTCCCGCGTGCACTCGGTGAGTAGTTCCACTTTCCCTTTTGGCGAGTCCGGAACCGCACAACAACCAGACGGCACTGCCCAGGTCACAGAAGACATTTTTGTTCCAGCTACGTATGCCCATTTCAGTGTTGACCGGCCATGTGGAAATACCAAACTTGTTTTTACTTGGGTTTTATTACTGAAAACCTTTTCTCTACCCTTCATTCAAGTAAGGTTGGGGTCCCAAAATGCTTTTAATATCAGCACTGAAAAAATACATTATATCAGTGAATTTTAAAAATATATGTTTATTTTGACAAAATTATAGATTCATGTGCTATTATAGGAAATAACACAGAGATCCCCTGTATGCTTTGCCTACACTTTCTCAGTGGTAACATCTTACAAAACTATACCACAGTAGCACACCTGGATGTCAGAAATCAGTGGGCATGCAAGGGGGTCTATTTCTGAGTTCTCTGTTCTGTTCCATTGATCTGTGGCTTTATAATACACCTTGAAACAGGTCTCGCTCTGCTGCTCCACTTCAACCAAGGCAGCCCCTCCCCCAATGCACCAATGAGGAAATCAAGGCTCAAGGTGGGACTAGAGGCGAAACTTAAACGAAGCCCCACGCTTAGCCACCATGTGACCGTGTCTCAGTGGTTGAACCAGAGGGAAGTGGGATCCTCCAATGTGTGCGGACAGTGCAGCCCCAGCCCCCATAACGGAAACATCTACCATGTGGGGTCGCTGAGAGGCTCAGAAGTAAAATGCTGAGCACACAGTGGGGTCCAGTAAATGACCCCTCCACCCAGCAAGGGCCGTAGAGACAAGCCTGGTAACGTGCAGGGATGTCACTGAGGAGGCAGCATCAGAACGAGAGCCGTCATTCCCTAACGTTGGCGCAGAAGCCAGACGGAACCAGCTTTTTCTGTAGGCAGGGTCTTTCCAAGGGTGAGAAGTCTTCAGCAGTTAGGCCATCCATTCCATGTCTCCAACCGGGTCCCGAGGCTGAGGGCGGGGTGCCTGGCCACCCAGGGACCCGCGGCTGCCGCACACTCAGAAGGCTCTGCCTGCTCCTGGGGATGCAGATATCAGGACACAATAGGAAAGGACGTTCCAGGCTTGGGAAGATGCAGGCCAGCGCAGCACAGGTGAAAACAAGGAAGCCTACTTTGTAAGAGAATTAAAGCCCCGTCAAGGAGGGCTTGTTAACAAACTTCAAGTTTGGTGCCTTCTTTTATTTGTGGAACCATAGCAACCTGGTCTTTCTGCGTTGATGGGGACAGATTCGCCTCTGCACACGTGACGCGGTGTGGCGTAGGCCTGGTCCGACTCCGCCGCAGTCCCTGCAGCCGTGGCTGGGCACCGTCTCAGTTCCTTTTCATTCAGAAACACCAGTTCTGCTGTCTCCACAGACAAGCCCCGGGGCTGTCAGCTGTTCTGGGGCCACGCTGGGTGAAGGGACGCGTTAGCTCTTTTCTCCTGGAAATGACCACATGCTCAGAGGCCACCGGGTGCAGACTTCCCCCCAAACAACTCACTGTTCAGACAAGGAATCCGGCTCACCCTGGAGACGCCGGAGGCAGCAGTCTGAGTGTGTGCTCGCCTGTTTCACGCCAGTAAGAGGAGTGAAGATGAAAGTGGGAGAGGCTGTTTGAGGATTGAATAGAGGGACTGAGCGCACACCTCAATTTCATGTCATTTTTGTCTTGTTTATGTAAACTCTAAGTGCACAGCCATTAATAAAACATGTCGCAAATTAATGGCTCATAAAGGACATTGTTTGCTGTGGGGCAAGAGGAAATCCCGCATCTGCTGAGGTGGGCGCTCCAAAGGAGCTCCGTCTCCTGTTCTCTCTTTACAAGGAGGTTTCACCAGGTGGGGGAGGGGCACAGACGGTCACTCAACAAGGACACGTGTCCTTTCCAGGAAAAGGTGCGGCACTGACTTACACGCGTCACAGTGGAGGACCAGGTCTCCCAGGCCCTGCCCCTGCCCCTGCCCCTGCCCCTGCCCCATGACACATCTTCCCTTGTCACCTGGTGGCATCACCTGCCCCCTAAGTTCCAGAAGGTTCCCAAGTGAGAGGTCACAGTGTGACTAGCATTCAGCCAGTCCCAGCAGATGGCACTGTTCCTCCAACGTGGGACCAGCCTGGAAGAGGGGTACCTGGATGGGAGGGCAGCTGACTTCTGGGGCCCGCCTGGGACTGGCAGGCCCTGGGCTCAGACAGAGAGGGACAGAGACGCACAAGGCCAGCAGCAGGGCCGGGAGACGATGGCTCGCGGCTGCCACGCATGTGGGCTGAACATCTTCATGGAGTCTTGTTTATGTTGCCAATAGAGAAACTCAGAAATGTTGCCCAACAGCAAAAGCGAGAAGTTTCAGCAAAGCGTTTAAGTCCACGATTTTCTGGGAGCTCGTGAAGATGACAATCCCAAACGGAACCCACCTCACGGGGGCGCTGTGCAGACTCGGTGGGAAACGCTGGCGTACCCTCCTGGGTACCGGGCTTGCATCATCACGTCCCTTCCTGCGGACGCTGCCTGCTCCTGTGACCAGACCACAGGCTCTGTCACAGGCCAGGGGCTCACAGAGGTTTATGATGTAGTCTCTAACTTCAGGAAATACATAATGATTTTTTTAAAAGATAAGTAAATATAACAAAAACATCAAAATGGTACAAAGAGAGTACAAGTATGAATAAATATCAAAGGAAGGGTGAGGTGATATTCCGATAGGGTTGAGGGCCAAAGCAACTAAAAAGCATGAGGAGAGGAGGGGGATCTTACCTACAAAGTGGGGAGAAGAGGAGTCAGGCAATGGCAAGAGGGGGGAAGCTGAGGAGAGTGAGGCTGGTCAAGGGCGGTGAGCCCCACGCCGGAGATCTTCAGGGCAGGAGACTCCTTGTGGACCGTGGCACTGGCATCCACCTGCCTGGGTGGGAGAAGAGACGGCCCCCTCTCCTCCTCCACAGTGTTCTTGCCCTTCAGACACACGGACGTCCCTCGGTGAAGGCCGTGTCTCTCCCACCGGAGACGGAGAGGCAGACGGAGGGTCCTGTCCCAGGGGGACTGCAGCAAGGGCAGAGCCGAGTGTGCTGAGGAGCTGCTCCACAGCCTGCACCTGTCCCATGAACAGCTCTGCAGGCCAGGAAGGGCTCACGGCTCAGGAATGGCAAGACATGCAGGCAGCCAAGAGGGATGGGGAGCAGGAACCTGGAGCGGCAGGGAGACCAGGCAGAGGACGCCATGCAGGGCAGGCTGGCCACAGGTGGGAGCAGCCAGATGGGAAGGAGGAAAACGTCAGGGAGGTACAAACAAAGTACAAGCGGATCCTCGGCCACCAACTGGTTCCGAGTCAAAGATGGGACGGTCCAGCATTTCAACATGGCCCTTCACAGTGGTATCCTCTTCGGAAGACCTGCCCTGGCTTAGGACCTCAGCCAACGCTGACTCCAACAGCAGAGAGAGGGGACGAAATGGCCCAGACACTGCTGGACAGGAGCATGCCCACAACTCCCGCTCCATTTGGAGGCTCCAGACCCACAGCACAGTGAGGGCCCCCCCAGCTGAAGACAGCAGGCTCTCCTGGGTCCTTGCTTCACGTACCAACCTCCCAACACGGTGATAGGTACCCACCCTTTCCCAAGAACTGTAGCAGAAATGCACCCCTCAGTCTAGAAATGTGTTCAGTGACATTTGCGTATAGAATCTTCAGGAACAGAAATCATGTCACACAACCTCCACTGTCCGCTGGAGGGAGCGGAGCCCAATGGGGCCACCCAACTCTCTATACCGTTTCCGTATTGACTTCATTTTAGTTCTAAACAATTGGACTTAAATCCAATCATTTAAAAATATAAAGTGGCCTCCCCAGTGCTGCCCGGGCTGCAGTGACGTGCTCACCCCCTCGGTAACCAAGGAATCCGCCCTCTGGAAAGAAACGCCACTTCCTCACTATAGGCTCTCAGTTACAGAGCCTTCGCCACAGAATCCACACTCCTCGGACATTACACCCAACAAGTAATTCAACAGAACAGCAGGGAAGACACTCGCACAAAATTATTAACCATAGCCTTGTCTGTAAAAGTCAAGGTTGCAAACAACTGAAATTACTAGAGAAGACCTTTAGAAATTACACCCATCCAAGCCAGAGCATGCTGCCTATCCACTCACATGACGATGATAAAAACCATGAAAAGCCAACATACAAGATGGCAGAACCACCCGTGACAAGTGCAGCTCTGAGAGCTGTGGCTTCTCAATGGGCAGTGGAGTCAGAATCGGGAGCAAAAACGTGCCAGATTTTGTTCCATGGCTTGGACGGGCGACCGGCAACCTGCAGGGACCAAGAGCAACATTGAGCACTTGTCATTCAGAAAATGAAGCAGGCCATGGGAGAGTGCGCGCACACACACACACACGCACACGCACATGCACACGCACACGCACACGCACACGCACAAACACACAGACTCCTAACGCCCAGAGATGAGAGCACTTTTCTTTTCCCTTCAGTGTGTGTGTGTTCTTTGTGTCCAATTATCTCTGAATCAAGCCCATGACCATAAAAATATTATGAAAAATAAACTGCCGTGAGAAATGTTGATAGCTATTTATCTTCTAAAATATGCACACACATACATCCCAAGATTGGAAATGAAAATATTTGTGCTAATGTGATCTTTTAAAATGGGGGATAGGAGATTGAATATTGCTTTGCAACTTGAATTTTTAATTAAAAATAAAAGTGGATGATACACATTTTCTCTCCTCTTCAGTAAAAACCGCCTTCCTCAGACTTCAGGTTGTGCATAAACAGTGTGTGTGACGTGAAGTGCGGATAATTTTATTTGAATTAATGTAGTTAGGAAGCTTCTTTCACGAACAGCCATCACACCATCATGAAAACATTTAGAGCATAAATGGCATAAATAAGCAAAATGGAAAAAATATTGTTTCACTGTTTACCAACAGACCTATAATTACAAAATAAATTAACCATGAAATGAAACACGGTGGGTTTTCTGCAAGATTGTTATGAGAGATTGGGTGGATGTTGTTGGTTGTTTTTTTTCCATATTAATTCTGCTAAAGCTTGAAAGTGAAATATTGCAAAGAGCGTGAGGGTTTTTTTTAACACGCCAGCCGCACCAGTGCAAGGCAGAGACTACCTTGCAGCTTGCAAAGTCAAGGCCGCGGGCAGACGTGGTCCCTCTGGTGGGAGGGGGAGCACGCCAAAAGGAAGCGTTTCCAGAATCACGGCTCCCGCCATCCGCAGGCCACAGGTCAAGGTTTGGAGAGGGGCGCTTCCTGTGTTCTCCTGGAAGCCAGAACCCTGGAGTTCCAGCTGGCTTCCATGGAAACAAGAGGAAGAAAGACTGACCTGCCCCCTTTCACACAGAGACTCCCAGCCTCCAGCCAAGTGACAGCAAGAAGAACTCAGGGGCAGGTGGCTCCGGGGAGGGTCTATGGCGCTTCCCAAGGTCCCTGCTGCACCTGCACCCCCACCCCCACCCTGACCCACAGATGCACCCAGCAGGACATTCAGCGCGCGTAGGGGGAACCTGGCTCTGATAGTGCGGCACAGGCCCTTCAGCACCTTCTGCACAGGATGGGCTTCATGGAGGTGGACAGCACAACCCGGTCACCACCACTGCTGCCCAGGCGCTGCCGTGGGCTGGTGCCCAGAGCTCGGCAAGGCCTGGCCCTCACCCTCCCCCACTCTGGCCCTCACATGCTCACCCCAACCCGCAGATAAGCCCAGCAGGACACTCAGCGTGCATAGGGGGAACCTGGCCCTGATAGTTCGGCACCTGCACCCTCACCCGACCCACCCGATGCGCCACCAGGACACTCAGGGTGGATAGGGGGAACCTGGCCCTGATAGTGTGGTTCCTGGGTCTTGGCTTCTAAGAAGGAAGTAAACAGGAAATGTCATGGGGGGCCCGTCTTCTCTCTGGAACCTCACAGTGCACGTTCCGCGACTTCTCATCTAATTCCACCCGGGCGGCGGTGTTTCCTTTCTCCTATTAGGTGCCACTTCTTGTTTGGTGTTAACCTCTTGGTCCGCTGGCACATGCTTTCCATTGTAAATGGAATGTGGCCAGTTGTACCCAAATTAGGAAAAATCAACCCGTGGCTGATGCTCTCTCTTACGAAGGAGGAGGAGCCTGCGCTGGGTCCACCTCCACGAAGCCCATCCCGGGCAGAAGGTGCTGAGGGCCTCCCGCTGGCATGCAGGGTCTGTGGACAGCGCAACCCGGTCACCACCGCTGCTGCCCAGGCGCTGCCGTGGGCTGGCGCCCAGCTTGCAGCCTGGCCGCGTCTCAACCCCCAGAGCTCCGGAAGGCCTGGCCCTCGCCCCTCCCCCACTCTGGAAGGAGCGAGCACGTGGCCCGTTCAAAAGCCAGTAAAAACAAAAGCTCATTAAACATTACACAACCTGCAGTATTTATTCCAACTGGAAATGTGCAAATACCCATTACCAGCCAATCTATTGAAATAAAAATGGAGGTCTTTGCTTTCTTCCCAGAACTGGACTCCACTTCGGAGCGTTTCTGCAGCCTCTGTGCACCATCCTGACAACCAGACGCACACAGTGCACAGTCCCAGGTGCCCCCAGGGGAGCAGAGTAGACTCCCTCCGCCATGACCAGTCCCGCCTTGTCACGCCAGGTCCCACCTGAGAGGGCTCCGGCTCCCAGGCCTGACCGACAGTACTTTCTCTTTGGCAACTCACGTTCCAAAACATTGAGTGCAGTTTTCATTGAAAACAGCCCACTGTTCTGCACCCTCGTTTCATGGCTCACGTGGGATTTTGTCGGATCCGGTCATCATGACAAGAGGCAGGATGACAGGCAGACTCGGGACCCCCAGGTGGGCATCGCCATGCAGCCCCTCCTGTCCTGCCGGACAGACAGGCGGAGGCCTGTGCGTGGGAGCACCACTCAGCCCGGCCTCTGTCCTGAGTTTGGAGGCCGAGTGTGGTCCGGCCGCCAGCGAGGGGAAGGCCAGGTGCCGCAGGAGCTCCAGCCCTGGGGCTAGTCCTCAAGAACCATGCGGGACCCAGGGGGAAGGGCACAGCCTTTATTACTTCATCTGGGACGCCTTACGGTGGCCGGTCCAGTGAGCTTCTGAGTCAGGCCAGGGCCTTGCAAGGGTTATCTAGCAGCTAGCAGGGGGAGCCATGCCAAGGACAGGCAGTCTGATGAGGCTTCAGCCGCCAGGGATGTGGGGGACACTCGGTGTGAGCTGCTCTGCCCCTGTGGCTGCTGGCCAGGCGGACACCATTCCACTGACCAGGCAGGGGACTGAGCCATATCCTCACTCAGCCCCACAACCAGTGTCACCGTCTCTCTGCACAGCATCACACGGGCTGGGCCCTAAAGAGCCCGCCGCTGCTCATGCCCACTGCCCGAGGCTTGCGGCCACTGCGCTCCCTCCAGGCCAGCTCCGTGGCATCCTGAGGCCCCCTGCGCTGGTCACCACACCCGGGCACCTCGGGGATGTAGGAGATCCTGACCGAGACGCTGTCCTGCCGTGTGCTGCGCAGCCTGAGCCTGTCTGTGGGCTGATTGTGCCCCTCCAAGTGCTAGTGCTGAGGTCGCTGCCTCTGGAGACGGGACCTGAAGAGGCAGGTGAGCCGAACCAGCCTGTCAGGTGGGCCCTAAGCCAACCCCACTGGTGTCCTTGCAGGGCGAGGGGGTGGGGGCCCACGGGCACCAGGGATGGGAAAGGCTGTGACAGGCAAGGAGTCAGACCCCAGAGGAAATCTCCAGTACCTTGACCTTGACCTCCAACCTCCAGGACCGTGAGAGTGTTCAGGTCAGTGCGTTCATCCAAGCTGGAGCCATCTGAACCGTTGCCCTTGGTGGGCAAGTTCATGGAGTGCCATGATGTCTCATACAGAACACACAGAGCAGGTGATGTCACACACAGAACACACAGAGCAGGTGATGTCACACACAGAACACACAGAGCAGGTGATGTCACACAAAGACTCCACGGAGCAGGTGACATCACACACAGGCCGCCACAGAGCAGGGTCTGACAGCTTCGCAAAGGGCCGGATAGTGCATGTTTCAGGCTTTGTGAACCCAGAGGCAAAGCCAAGGGTCGCGCAGGCCCTAAAGGCCATTTGATCTGCAAACACCCTTCTGAACGCGTGGGCTTGTGGAAGCGGGTGGTCATCCCAATGGGCCCCTGGGCCACCGCAGCCAAGCCCTGCTGCTGAGGAGTGAAGAGAACCACCCGGTGTGGACACACCGACCTGGCCTGCGGGCAGGTCCACAGGTGCAAAGGCCTCTGGATGGCCCTGTTTGCATAAACCAAGGGCAAGGCAGGCAGCAGCGACCTCCAGGGCAGACGTGGGAAAAGGGGGCGCCTTCGCGGGTCCTCAGTCAGCAGGCACATGACACAGGTGTCCCGGCGCCAGTCACAGCTCACACTCCGATCTGAGAGGTGAGATGTGAGAGCAGCTGTGTTCACGTGCACACAGTCGCCACTCGGTGAACATGAAGCGCGCGCCTTTACTGTGTGCATATTCGAGGTCAGTTAAAAGGCGCACCAGGACGCCGCAGGTGAATGCTGGTCAGGGTGCCCTGGAGAGAAGGCTTCCTCCGCCGAGGGGAAAGGGAGAAACTACAGAGAAGAGGCTTCTCCGCCTGTTACCAGGCGGCCGTCGCTCAGGCACAGCCAGAGCCTCCGCCGGCTTCATGGAAACAGATCATGATTCCAACATCAAATGGGGCAGCCCAAACTGGAGGCAACTGAATGTTCTTGAACTTGAGATTCTAAATGAGTTGTGGAATGCGCATAGGAGAGGGTCTGTGCTTCCATTAGAAGTAATGTTATTAGGACAAGTTAACCATATGGGGAAATTCCTACACTGTGATGTTAAGTTAAAAAAAAGGGCATATAAATAAACACACACATGCACACACATGCATACACACACACACACACACTCACAGGAGTTGGAAAAAACACCCAAATGCCAACGATGGCTATTTCTAAATTACAGACTTAGAGGTCATCTTTGTTTTTCTTTTTCATTTAATTTATCTTGATTGTGGAAAGTATTATAGATGTCCCCTTCCTCCCATTGACCTCCCCACTCCCACCCCTCAGGCCTGCACCACACAATGGTCTGTGTCCATGGTTTATTTTGCCTAATCTCTCCTGCCCGCCCCCCACCCCCGAGAATCGTCAGACTGTTGCATCCCTCCATGTCTCTGGAGCTATCTTGTTTGTCAGTTTATTTTGTTCATTAGATTCCACATATGAGTGACATCAGGTGACACTTGTCTTTCTCTGACTGACTTATTTCACTCAGCATGATACTCTCAGGTCCCTCCATGCTGTCTCAAAGGGTAAGAGATCCTTCTTTTTTACTGCTGCATAGTATTCCATGGTGTAAATGCTTTTTAGCCACTCATCTACTAATGGGCACTTGGCTGTTTCCAGATCTTAGCTATTGAAAATTGTGCTGCTATGAACATAGGGGACATAGAATTTTTTAAAAATTGTTTAATTGCATCAACAATCAGAAAAAAGAAAAATGCTTAATGAGACTAAGTTGGGGTGCAGAAGCTTTTACAATTGTTGTTTCAATTCATGGGCTTTACCTCAGGAAAGAAACTTGTCTTTGTAACCTAAAGACAAATGCAACCACCCATCCCCCCTTCTCTTTAGAGAAATGAAATTTTAAAATAAACATTAGCAGCCTGTGTGTAGAGAGCAAGACTTCCTATCACACTCCCGCGGTTGGACAATGACTGTGCGTCTGGAGAATATCAGAACAGGCGCTTATGGTAAATACGATAATGTTGCTGATAAATGTTTTATAATAGACACCCTTTCAATAAATACTGACTTAGCACCTGTTCTGTGCCTGGCACTACGGGCAGCAGGTGGAAATGAAGCAGACAGCCGTGCCCTAGAGGATCGTGCAGACTAGGGGTGTAACCACCGTCACGTGATTGCGTAAATAAAACTAAACCCCTACCCTGACACCCGCTCAAGGGGAAGAAAATAATTCAGAGCAAACAAACACCAGGCTCCAGCCCTGTACCCGAGCCCAGACAGCCTTCCCTGATGGGCCCTGCACACCGCGGCTCCCTGTCTGGCACACCTCACACCTGGCCGCCCTGCTCCTGTCGGCACTGGGCCAGGGGCATTGACTCACTCGCACTCCGACCTGATGGATTCCAGACCCGGGTTCTGCACCGCCGGGGCTCCTGAGGTGGACTTGTTTCTTTTCTCAAAGGAAAATGAGGGCCCAGAATTCCGGAGCACCCTCTCCTCCTGCACGGGCGGCGGCAGCCAGCGCAGCGGGGGACCAGGTTACAATTCTCAGCCCAGTAAGTGAACAGATGTACATGTTTCATTTCCTCAATCAGTTACAACATACCAGGCATCACGCTAACATTTCACCTTTAGAGACCTCACTGTACGAAGGCAAAGAACACCAAGGTCACAGTGTGATGGTGGTGATGAGTAAGTAGGAGTGTGACCAGATGAAGAGCAGGTAGGAGGGTGAGTCGGGGGGGAGCAGGTAGAGTGGTAAGTAGGGGAGGGGTAGGTAGGAGTGGTGAGTAGGGGAGGGGTAGGTAGGAGTGGTGAGTAGGGGAAGAGCAGGTAGGAGTGGTGAGTAGGGGAAGAGCAGATAGGAGTGGTGAGTAGGGGAAGAGCAGGTAGGAGTGGTGAGTAGGGGAGGGGTAGGTAGGAGTGGTGAGTAGGGGAGGAGCAGTAGGAGTGGTGAGTAGGGGAGGGGTAGGTAGGAGTGGTGAGTAGGGGAGGAGCAGTAGGAGTGGTGAGTAGGGGAGGGGTAGGTAGGAGTGGTGAGTAGGGGAGGAGCAGGTAGGAGTGGTGAGTAGGGGAGGGGTAGGTAGGAGTGGTGAGTAGGGGAGGAGCAGTAGGAGTGGTGAGTAGGGGAGGGGTAGGTAGGAGTGGTGAGTAGGGGAGGAGCAGGTAGGAGTGGTGAGTAGGGGAGGGGCAGGTAGGAGTGGTGAGTAGGGGAGGGGTAGGTAGGAGTGGTGAGTAGGGGAGGAGCAGGTAGGAGTGGTGAGTAGGGGAGGGGCAGGTAGGAGTGGTGAGTAGGGAAGGAGCAGGTAGGAGTGGTGAGTAGGGGAGGGGCAGGTAGGAGGGTGAGTAGGGGAGGAGCAGGTAGGAGTGGTGAGTAGGGGAGGGGTAGGTAGGAGTGGTGAGTAGGGGTTGGGGCAGGTAGGAGTGGTGAGTAGGGGTTGGGGCAGGTAGGAGTGGTGAGTAGGGGAGGGGTAGGTAGGAGAGTGAGTAGGGGAGGAACAGGTAGGAGTGGTGAGTAGGGGAGGGGTAGGTAGGAGGGTGAGTAGGGGAGGAGCAGTAGGAGTGTGTAGGCTGTAGGGACATGGCAACCTCTCCCACAGGATGGCAGAGCCATGTCACAGGGAGGGCCGCGGGTGACCTTAAGGAGTGACTTGGGGCAGCTGGAGACTGTGGCCACCGCCCACTACTGCACGTGAGCCATGAAGCCACGAAGCCAGGAAACCATGAAACTACGCCCGCAGGGAGGATGGTCAATCACATTCTGTTGTAAGACATGTGGGCGCAGCGTCACCGAGAGAAAAGTCTGAGAGAGAGCAATGGGGTCAAGCGTCGGGACCCACAGCCGGCGGTGGGATGTGGGGACAGTGCATGGGCCAGGGTGGGTGGTAGCTCCGTGGAGGCTGTGCTTGCTCAGAGGCTGGACTGTCCGCAGGGCTGACCCAAGTCTCAGCTCCCTTCTCCAGAGGTGAAGGTGCTGTGAGGCCGGCCTTCCTGGGCCGCATCCGACCCTCCCTGCAGGGCCGGGACGCCGTCTGTGACCCGGTCCTTTTGTGACTTCAGGCAGACCCTACAGGCCACACACCTGCCCCACCACCCACACGGCAGGGCAGGAGGAGACGCCAGAACGGGCCTCGGTCGCAGGCCTTCCACACCAGCAACGGTGGACCCCTGTGAGCTGAGCAGCAGCTCGGCCACACGCCACCTGCCCAGGAGCCATCCCTGTGGTAACAGAACAGAGGTGACTGAATGGGAGGGAAATGATTCCGCTCCTTCCCTCGGCCTCAGAGAGCTCGCTGTGTCCGTCCTGACCCATCGCCCGAGGCTGCCACCACAGGCTGACTGACAGGCGTTGGACAGCGCCCTGAGCTGCAGGGGCAGCGGCACCGAGCCCCGTGGACAAGCAAACTGGTTCAGACGCGGCTACTGGATTCTGAGCCGCCTCTGCGTGCTGCTGGCGTCCTTCCCGGGCAGACGGCGAAGACCCAGAAAGCTCCGGAGCCGCTGCTGCACCGGCATCACTGTGACGCTTGCCAGGACCAGCGGAGTCACCCTGAGAGTGTGGGCTCCAGAAACCAGCACATAACCCCTGATCTGCACCCTCAGTGCCCGAATCGCCAGGCGGGGTGCAGAATTCGATGGTCGGTGACACAGCCTCAGGACTCTGAGTGGCGTGATGAAGTCGTCCTGACTGACCTCCATCTCTCTGGGCCTGGACGAGCAGCGGCACCCGGAGCCCGCTGCCTCGCGGGCAGCTTAGCCTTTTTGCGCAGGGCGCCTGCCCACCGCACTGACGTAGCTCCAGGAAGGCAGGCTGCCGGGGACCCTAGTTTCCAAAAAGATTCCATGTTCCCTCGTGTGCTCTCCATGGACACACATGGGTCCCGTGTTTCCCTGCAGCCCTGTCCCCATCCTGGCTTTGTGTCCGGTGCACGCACCCCGTGTCAGGAGCTTGTCTCTGGGGGTGTCATAGTGGAAGCTCAGGATTTTCACAGCATGGACGCCCCTGCATTTCCTCTCCCCTGGGCTCTGTTGCAGAGCTGCCTGGGTGGAAGCCCCGATGGCCGCCTCAGGAGGCAGGGCATCTAGAGGCACGACGGATGAGCGTCTGACGGAGAGGTGACCAGCCTCCAGGCGGCTCCGCCTGCCTAAGAGGAGTCCCCGTGGGTCTGCAGGGGCAGCTCACATGCCCTCTTAGCCTCGCCCGTCTTACCCTGGCACCTGCTCAAACCAAACAGAGCTCCAGGGAAATGCCCGAGTTTATACACGAACGGGAAGCAGGGCTCGCCAAGGGCAGGCGAGCTTGTCAGGAGCAGGTTTGCCAGACAGAGCATCCTGCACAGAGGGCAGCCAACCTGGACACAAGCGTCCTTGACAACCAGGCCCCTATGCACCCAGCTCTGTGCGAGGTGAGTCACCCACTAACTCTTCTAATCCACATACTTACCTATGTTGGCGGTGTCTGCATACAGAACTGAGGCTTAGAGAGGTTCCTGACCTTGAGCCAGAGCTTCGGGAGCAACCAGGGCGCCCAGAGGGGCAAGCATTTCAGATGACGTTTATCTGCCTTGACTTTATGTGAAGGGTCTGTGAGTTACCATGTCCAGGCAGCTCCGTGGCACAGTGCTCCCTGCCATGGTGACCCAGGGGTGCCGGTGTTTGGTCTGACAAATGTGACCAACGTGGAACTGCTATGGAGCCACCGTTCTTTAACCCAACCCGCTCAGCGCTGACAGCGGGAGCAGACGGGCTGACAGCGGGAGCAGACGGGCTCCCTGGAATCTGAGGTCCCCGGGACTTCTCAGTATTTGAGCCGGGTGCCTGCCACTCCATCATAATAGCTGTATTCTTTTGAGCCTTCAAGACATCCTGGTCTTAACATCTTCCCTATAACATTACAAACGTCCCAAAGAAGGACCATGGCTCATTAACCTGTTGTTGCTTACGCAGCACAGATGTGCCATCTTAAGTTCTGAGGCCAGGAGTCTGAACTGGGTCCCTCCAGGTTAGATACAGTGTGGGCAGGCTGGGCCCCTCCAGGTTAGACACAGTTTGGGCAGGCTGGGTCCCTCCAGGTTAGATACAGTGTGGGCAGGCTGGGCTCCTCCAGGTTAGACACAGTGTGGGCAGGCTGGGTCCCTCCAGGTTAGACACAGTGTGGGCAGGCTGGGTCCCTCCGGAGGCTGCGGGAAGAATCCGTTCCTGGGCTTTCCCAGCGCCCTCACGTCTTGGCCATGCCCTCCTCCATGGTCACAGCCAGCAAAGGCGGGCTGGGTCCCTCTCACTGCATCTCTCTGAGCCTCTCTGCTGTCTCCCTCCTGCAGGATCTTGACAATGACTTGGGGCCCACCTGTAAATGCGGGGCATCTCCCACCTCCAGGTCCTTAACCTCCTCTGCCAAGTCCATTGCCCTGCCAGGGGAGGTTCTCACTGTCTCCAGGATCATGGCAGGGAGCACTGTGCCTGAGCGTCTTTGGAGCCTGTTGTCCTCCCTTGGGGAGGAGTTTAGGTTGTGGGGGGACTGGGACAGGCACAGTCAGAGGTGATCTTTTTTCCTCCTGCTCTGCTGTCAGATTGGACTTTCTGATCTCCTGCTTCTGGATACTGAGGAACAATTTTGTGTTCTGAACCCCAACGTGTTGGGAGACTGTGGGGACTTCCAACTTCTTAGCAGCCCGCCTAGGCCGCTCTCCACAGAGAGGCCGGGTCTTGGGCACAGCGTGCGTGGGCTCCAGGTCTGCTCTGTGAGCTGAGTCTCCGGTTTACTTTGACTGGGACGCGCTGTTGCTGTCCCGGCTCAGGCGGACCAGCGTGGAGGGCGGGTAAGGCCCCCCCCACACGCCCCCCCCACATAGGAGATGTGCTGAGACGCTGCAGGAACAGCCTGTGATGTGCGTGCGCCCCGGGCAGCTGTTCCCCGGTTCCACACACAGGCAGTGACTCCTTTCCTCTCAAGCCGCCTGGGACTCTGCCAGGCCAGGGCCTCAGCCTCTCCCAAAGCCCGGCACTGAGCGGAACCAGCAAGGACAGGACAGAGCACCGGTCCCGGAGCAGACAGCCAGGCCGCAGAGGGTCGTGCAGGGCGGGGAGGGGAGCCCTCCATTCCTTAGTTATGCCAGGACTCCATGCTCAGACTCAGGGTCCCCAGAACCTGGGCAGCCTCCGTGCTTAGTCTCTTACCACGGAGCCGACGACAGCATCTCAGAGACCCGGGCTCACTCTGCTTGCTGGACCATTGGCTCCCTTCAGCCCAGGCCAGGGCCCCCTCATCCCAGGTCAGGGCTCTCATCCCAGGTCAGGGCCCCTCATCCCAGGTCAGGCCCCTCACCCCAGGTCAGGGCCCCTCATTCCAGGTCAGGGCCCCTCATCCCAGGTCAGGGCCCCTCATCCCAGGTCAGGGCCCCTCATCCCAGGTCAGGGCCCCTCAGCCCAGGTCAGGGCCCCTCAGCCCAGGTCAGGGCCCCTCATCCCAGGTCAGGGCCCCTCATCCCAGGTCAGGGCCCCTCATTCCAGGTCAGGCCCCTCAGCCCAGGTCAGGGCCCCCTCAGCCCAGGTCAGGGCCCCTCATCCCAGGTCAGGGCCCCTCAGCCCAGGTCAGAGCCCCTCATCCCAGGTCAGGGCCCCTCAGCCCAGGTCAGGGCCCCTCAGCCCAGGTCAGGGCCCTCATCCCAGGTCAGGGCCCCTCAGCCCAGGTCAGGGCCCCTCAGCCCAGGTCAGGGCCCCCTCAGCCCAGGTCAGGCCCCCTCATCCCAGGTCAGGCCCCTCACCCCAGGTCAGGGCCCCTCAGCCCAGGTCAGGGCCCCTCATCCCAGGTCAGGGCCCCTCAGCCCAGGTCAGTGCCCCCTCAGCCCAGGTCAAGGCTCTGCTCTGCAGGGACCCCTTGTTCCAAGCCTGGGCTCTGCTGTGTTTGGGGAAGGGGCTTAGCGCTCCTCCGCACACTTCATCCAGCCAGTGGGCCATGCAGTCACTCAGCAAACATGGACCGAGTAACGTACAGAGACAGAACTTGGGCCAGTTGCCATGGAAATAAATTCTGACGACACTTCTCTCCTGAGGCGCCTGCAGCAACATTCACTCCCACCTCACTCAGCATCCCCGTTTTTATATTTTTATGACACTTATTGTGACTTAAGGAGCCTCCTTGTGCTTACATCCGTGCTTGTTTGGTGTTTATTGCTTTTCTACTTAAGCGTATTCTTGACTGTTCCCAGCTAGAAGGATTGTTTGGATCATTGGATTGAGGCCAACAGCAAACAAATCCTTCCTGGCCTCGTTCTGTTCACAACGTTCTTTCTCCTTTCTAAGGAGAAACAGTTACCGTTTCACGAGGATTAAAGAAAGGCCACCTTTTCTGCCGTTAGAAAATTCATGTTTAATTCATTAAAACGGGTTTGTCCATAGGCCCAAGCCTTTGCAGGGTCCACAAGCACGAGGCTGCTGAATTCTAAGACCAGGAAGAGAGAGGACAGACATCCCTGCTTTTTCCAACTTATCATCCAAAAACCGTTAGCAGGCCACGGTTCCTGCTAAAAGTAGTGCTGATCCCCTCACAACTGTCATTTTCATGATCTCATTAAAATATTCATTATGCTTTAGCAATAGGAATTCTGATATGTAATTAGCGTCCAGCTGGTCCGGTCTGAACCTGCAGCCGGGGCTACGGGGCGGGCCCGGCAGGCAGACAGTGCAGCGGCCAGGACGCCTGCCACTTTCTCCAGCACCTCGAGGGGGTGTTGGAATTATGTGCCTGGCAGGAGTGGCACAAAGTCGAGGTCCCTGCCGATTTTTAGAAGTGGGGTCTGCGGACACAGGAAGTGACAGCTCCTGGCCTCGGTTCCCTTTCTAGCACCCACGGAGCTCTCCAGTCACCCGTGCTCGTCCCTCAGCCTTTCTGAGTGTCTCCGAATCCCAGAAGTCCACGGTAGAAGCCGGTTTAAATAGCTCAACAATGAAACTAAGTGCAATGGCGCATGGCCACCAGGAGCCCCGTCGCCAGCCTGGTCCCGGAAGGAGAAGACACGGAGATCGGGCCACAGCGGCTGATAAGCAACGAGACAGAGAGACAGAGTGGTGATTCTTGCTGCACCACTTGTTACTGCAGCTCTTTAACTAAGACACCCTGTTGTCCTTGGGAAGAGCCTGACCTTCCCACTGCCCATGAGAAAGTCACAGACTGTGTGGGAGGCCCATTGAGCCAACAGAGGACAGTTCACAAGTAGAGGGTGGACAGCGACCTGGCAGGAGAACCCTGTGCAAGGTGACAGGAGGGACAGGTCAGAGGACACTGAGAACCAAGGCAACATGGGGACCAGCAGCGGGCGGCACAACAAGCCCGAGAAGCCACATGCCCCCAGTTCCCCCGGGAAAACAAATGAACCCTAGAGGTGACTGAGAGAGAAAAACCTAAGAGGGCAGGAAACAACCTTGAAGGTGATACCTTTTAAACCGGAATTAACGGAGACATTGCATTATTGGATGGAACCACCTTCTCGGCGACTCTATTAATTTTCTGTTATTAGAGGAAAATGAGGGCTTATCATAGACTCAAACTGAGTTATGGAAACTGTAATAACGTTACACTCTTGCCCGCCCACGTTCTATGCAGTTTTTGATGGAGTCACAGTCCTACCCACGACACACGCCGACTGGCCTACTTGTACGGCCCCTGGTCGCGATGCTGGAAAAGCCGCGGGCTGCCGAGATGGGAGAGTTTCCCTGGGAAACCGACTCCAGGAACTGGAGGTGAAATCAAATGATTCTCCTTGAGACCAGGTCTCCCGTGGAACAGGGCGCGCTCACCTCGGGCGCTCGCTGCCGGTGGAAGGTGCTGACGCCTTTTCCGGGGGTTACATGGATGCTGACAGGCGCTCTGTTCCGAGGATTGATTTCCCAGCACATGCGCATCGGAGCGGAATCGGCGTCCAGAGCCCGAGACCCAAGCCGACACGTGTGCCGCCTGGCCGTCGCCTGCGTGGAGAGGTTCTCGTCTCTGGAGCTGACGCTGTGGGCACAGGATGCAGACGATGGTCTTTTGGGCAGTTCACATGTGGCAACGGTCCCGTGACTATTAAGATAAATGATGTTTTCAAGCTCTTTTAACCCTCAAAGTGCAGGTTAAACTTCCAACGTGGCAGCCACTGGTTTGGGAAGAGCCCGCTGGAGGGAGTGATTGTCGAGCAGCCCAACCAAAGGCTCCTAGCCTTCGCCTGCTTCATCTCACCTGACTGGCTCAGATCCAAATATTTTCCATAAAAAATTATGATGTAAAATTTGCATTTCTTAGTTCAGTGATAGTGAACGCTTCCTGGGCTCGAGCGTTGAAGGGCCTCACCCTAAATCTGAATGTGTGACGACGACTGAAATGTCCCTTAAACACACCTGTGGCGGGCTGCCCATGGCTGCCCCTTGGTGACCAGAACGGACATGATCTGGCCAAGTCCTCCATCTCCCCCCAGCCACACCCGCGGACCCTGCTTCCACCCGTCCCGAAGGCTCGCCAGGCTCCTTCCCACAGCAGCCCTCCCTCTGCGTCACCCACACCACATTCTGCTTTAGGAATATCCATCAATTTTTTTAAATCCTCGCCGAACCGGTTTGGCTCAGTGGATAGAGCGTCGGCCTGCGGACTGAAGGATCCCAGGTTCGATTCCGGTCAAGGGCATGTACCTTGGTTGCGGGCATGTCCCCAGGGGGGGCGTGCAAGAGGCAGCTGATCGATCTCTCTCATCGATGTTTCTGGCTCTCTATCCCTCTCCCTTCTTCTCTATAAAAAAATCAATAAAATATTTTTTTAAAAAAAATAAATAAATAAATCCTCACTTGAGGAAGGGAGAGAGAGAGAAAACAAAAACATCAATGTGAGAGAAACATGGATCAGTTGCCTCCGGTTCTTGCCCTACCCGGGGATTGAACTCTTGACCTGGGTACATGCCCTGAACCCGGGACCTTTGGGTGTACAGGATGACGCTCCAGCCAACTACACCACCCGGCCAGGGCTCATCAGCCTCTCGCATGCCTCCTTCCCCCACCGGGCCCTGACCATGCCTTACATCAGCTAGAAACGTATGATTTCTGTCACTGGCAGCTGCACAGGCTTCCAACCTTCCTAGGTAACGAAACCCCCCGAGTGCTCATTACCAGTTCAGATTCTTTGGTGTCAGCACAGACCTACAGAATCGGAATCTTCAGGGAGTGGCTGGAAGTCGGATGAATTTCCTACCCGCCCAGCTAGTTCTCATGAGCACGTATGATGAAAAGTGGCATCGTGAGTCAGGGTGGAGGCGGCGGCCAGAGGAGGCACCGAAGGACCGCCAGCCTCAAGCCCACGCCCAGCGCCCTGAGTCTCCTCTGCTCCTTCCTGGATCCCACGAGCAGCACGAGTTCAGGCAGATGCGTGAGCAAAGGCATCACAGTTCCTGGCCCAGCAACACTGACGGATTCCCTGGGTACCCCAGGCTGCGCCCACCTCCACCTCGGTGTTTCCTGCCTCCACACTCCCTACCACCTCAGACCGGCCCCTGCTCTGGCTCGGCTCAGCTCGGAGCCCCACGCGGGCCTGTTCTGTTCCATTCCCGTGCGGTCTCCCCGGATGCACTTCCCCACCGCACCCCCGCCTGCCCATCCTCCGCACTAGCACAGCACCTGGTACAGCACTCCACAGACGCTCAGTAAACGTGTGTGTCTGGCACAGGCACCCACAGGAATACCTGGCCAACCCGACCTCATGCCCAAGCTTTTCAGGGGAAACTGCACCCCAACTGTTGAAGTAACTTGCGTAGAGGACACAGCAAAAGAGAAGAATGGCAAGCATCCAAAAGCAGGGGTGGCGGGCTGTGCTTTCTGGAATGCCCCCGGAATTCTTAGCAAAAACTGTTTTTAAAGAGACTGGTGCCAATGTCCCACAGTAAAATGCAGGGCCCTGCTACAGGGGCAGCTACCAGGAATCAATGGCCGCAAAGACACGGGGGGGGAGTCCTCTTGCGGAAAGTGATGGATGGGCCACAGCCTGGACGGCCCTGGACACTGAACCGCACCTGCTAATGCAGTCATGTCGCCTCTGCTGGAGGCGTCCCTCCAGAGCCACAGGGCCCGTGTCCACAGAATTCATGCCTGCCCCACCTCGAAACTAAAGAGGCAAGAGGGGAAACCCGCCAGGAAGGAGATAGGACCAAGGATTTTCAAAATGTCTCCATACTACAGGGCGCAGTGGTCTGAAAGCGTGACAGAGAGGCTGGTTGGTACATGCACACGTGTGTATAAACACGTCTGTTCTAATTCTCCATATGAATATGTTATATATTGTTACAGTATACATACTTATCATGTACCTGGACTATGAGCAGCACATGAAGGCATGATCTGGAAGAAGCCCTGGTATGTGTGCCTGTGTGTGCACATGTGTGTATGTGATGTGCATGTACAGCGCGCTGGCACACGTATGTACAGCTGCCGGACGGGGCTTCCTGTGGCAGCTTCCACGTGGTCTCCAGCTTCCTAAAGGTCAACAAGAGTCGTGTTTTCAACAAAGGAAAGGAACGTGTGCTTGGTGAACACATTTCAGAAGAACAGAGAGGGCAGATGACAAGAAAGTAGAGAGAGAGCAGAGGGGGAGAGACCAGGCGAGCCCACAGCCCGCTTCCAGGCACCTGGGCGCACCTTCCTGGCCAGGCTGCTTGCTTCCCGCCACACAGCCGTCACGGGATGGAGACTCAGTGTTGCCACAGGTGGCTCTCATTAACGTACCCCAGGCATCTTCCAAGCTATTATATGCTCCATAAATATTATCTTAGTACATTCTATATTTTCATTATTATGCCCATAATTGCATATTAACTCTGGGGAAAGTAGGAAAATGTTAAGCAAAATAGAAAAAAATAAAATGGAATTATAATCTCAACACGTAAGCGGAGTGCTGTGACCACTTCTGCCCCAGCAAGGAGGGCCGCCACGCAGACACCCATTCAGACGCAGGCAGGCTCCCTGCTGCCCGTGCTCGGCACGCAAGCCAAAGGGCAGGATAAGACATGCACTTTCTTTATCCGGTTAACATGCCATCAAATGATGATTTTGATTTAAGACTAAGTTCACCTCCATTTCTATCAGGGAAAGACAAAATGAATGAGTAGTTAAGGAGGGGCTCATGTGCTCTCTCTTGTCTATCTATTCACCTACCCATCCACCCACCCACCCATCATCCGGCTTCATCTAAACTTTCGAGCTCCTGGGCTTTTACTCTGAATATCGAATCCCTTCTACCTCCTGGAGGCTGAGCCCCACGCGGTGTCCACGCGCCTGCAGGCCTGGCATATCTGCCCTTCACTTTCAGGGGTCCCATGCCACACTCCCCTGGAGACAGGTGTGAAAACTGAGGTCAGCATTGGTGAGGACCCTGCCCGGGGTCACATGACCAGGCAGTCGACAAGCTAGAATTGATATTTTTTTAAAGGCCACGTGGCTTCTAAACCCTGCTTTCCCCAGGAATCCACTTCCCATTTTCTCGTGTCAACTTGGCTTGCTGGTGAGGAAAGGTGCCGGGTGTGTGTTCTGGGTCATGCTCAGAAGACAGAGCAAAAGGCACCTGAGCCTCAGGCCCTCTATGTTCTCTATGTTCTCCTTTAATGACTAAAGAGTTGATGTTGAAATTTATAATGTGAAGGGTGTTCCAAAATTCATGCAAGAAGTAATTTTGATAGAAAACACAGGTTTATAATTAAAAATTGTAAATTTTTTATTGATTCATAAATTATACAGTATAGGGTTATGTATTGAATAGCATATCAGGTAAATGGCTTATCATGTCACGATAGCGAGCACCATTAACTGTTATTGCCTGAGCAGCCGCATTTTCGAAGAAGAATGGTCCGATGATGCCTCCAGCCCAAAATCCGCACCAAACAGTGACGTGATGTGGATGCATTTGTTTCTCAACAATCACTCGTGGATTTTCTGAACCCCAAATGCGACAATTTTGTCGATTAACCAAGCCATCAAGATGAAAATGAGCCTCATCGAAATTCAGCCACATTTATGCAAAACGTCATGGAAAATTTCAACAAAAGAGTGTATATGCTCCAGCAAAGCTGTGGAGGCCATTTACCTGATATGCTATTCCATACATAACCCAATACTGTATGCTTTATGAATCAATAAAAAAAATTACAATTTTTAATTATAAACCTGTGTTTTCTATCAAAATTACTTTTTGTGTGAATTTATGACAACCTTTAAATAGCTCACAAAGTATTCACGTCTACAAAACAGGAAATGAGGCAAAGAAGCAAGGAAAAGATAGAAGACCAGCTCCTGAGGTCCAGGCATGGGCGGGGAAGTCCCCCAAGGCGCCTTTCTGGGGGATGAATTCTGCTCCCCTCACATTTCCTGCCTCTCCCAACAGCCCTACCTGAAGTTTCCACGTAACCTAGGTGCTCCCAGAACAGCGAGGATAACACGGGGCGGGCAAACAGCACATCTGGCCTGGGCCAGGCGCTGTCTGCAAAGACTGGGCGCCCACTTGCAAAGAGGTCCGGGAGCTAACGGCTGACTCGATCCTGCCTCTGCATGGCCTGGTTATTGGAAGGACTCATCGCACGGGGAAATTATCTGTGCCGACGCTGGAGGCCAAGCGCTCGGCACCTGGCACCTGGCCTGGCACCCAGCGCTCGGCACCCAGCACCCGGCGGGAGGTGCAGCCGCCGCTCTCCTCACTTCTGGCAGGTGAATGGCAGCTGAGCGGGCACAGATGCAGACAGTTTGCCGGCTTCGGTTGGTTTTTAAATCACTCAAAGGAAGCTCTGAAGACGTGGTTTTATGCTGCATAAAACACCCAGAGGAGTAAAAGGACTCACCTCAGCTTCACACATTTGTTATTTCATCATTTGGATTGCCTTCATAAAGAAAAATCACGAAGTCATTTCCCCAGTTCTTTTGACCTCTGAATACTCATCGTCACCTTCAATTTGATGTCTTCTTCCGAACTGTCCCTCGGAAACTGCCGATAACTCACTCTGACAGGGAATGGGGCCATGTCAGCTCCAGATGGCTGAGGCGGCTAAGCACTCGGGGACACGCGGAGAATCCACTGCAGGAGACACAGCCACTCCCCTCCGGCCGGGACGGAGCCACGGCCGTGCCTCTCCTGCTGCCCACATGCTCCCTGTCTTCCTGCCAGCTCTGCCCTGTGGCCCAGGCCCTCCTCCTGACCGCCTGCGCCTTGCCTGGCCGACGGCATGGGGACTGCCAAGCCCACCAGGGAAGACTCAGGACCCACTCGGGGCTGGGGCCGCGTCTCAGCTCTGAGGATCCAGCTCGGAACAAAACAAAGCTGCCTCCCAGGATGCCTTCTCCAGGGCGAGAGACAAAGAAGACACATTAATGAACAAGTAGCCAACCCTCCTAACAAGTGCTCTGAAGAGAAGCAGCAGGAGCTGGCCCACAAGGAGCAGGAAGCCAGGGAAGACATTTCTGGCCGGTGTCGGGCAGGGCCGCCCTTAGCAAACACACGTGAACTGGAACCTCCGAGATGAGAACCCTGTTTACAAAACCACGGGGAGTGGATTCTGGTGGAGCAAACAGCAAGTGCCAAGGCCCGGGGAGACCCGCTTGGCACGGTCAAGAAACAAGGAAACCAACGGCCCAGTTGTCCCCAGCCCAGCGGCTGGTGCCAGCCCCTCTGAGCCTGTGACCTCCCCAGCCAGGGCTGGGCCTGCTCACTCCCTGGCAGGGCGGCTGAGAACGATGGCGGCTGACACTCCCGGAGCAGCTACGATGCTCCAGGCACCGTGCCCTGCCTGTCATTTCCGCCTTAGCCTCGCTGTCCTCATTGTGTCGGAGATGAGCGCAAGGTGAGCCATCGGCCAAGGTCACACAGCTCCTGAGGATGGGTAGGAGCCAGATGCTACGCCAAGGTCACACAACTCCTGAGGATGGGTAGGAGCCAGATGCTACCTCCTCAGCTGCTCCTCAGCCCATGTACTTGGTTCTAGGCCACCCCCAGCGCCATGTCTTGGGGAAGAGGCTCAGGCTCTGGCAGGAGGCCTGTGAGCCCCGGGCTCTGGTGCAGAAGGAGGTCTGCAAGGTGCTGCTTAGCCTCTGAGCTCAGCGAGCTTGACCTTGGCCTCCAGTCTGTGTGAGGAACTCTGGGTCCCTGGGCCCTTCCAACGAACTGGGGGTGTGCCCTTCAGGGAAGAGCCTGTAGCTTTCACCCCGCGGGCAGATGAGCGGGTTGTTGGGGGTAACGTTGTGGACTCCTCGTGCCCCGAGGGCTGTGCTCGGGGATTCCAGCAAGTCCCTCCCCACCTAAAGCCGCTTCTGCATCCTTCCCTCCTTCCTCTGTCCCCGAGTGTGGCCAGCGCGTGCAGCAGAGTCTGCGCTGGGCTCCCACACTGGACCCATCACAGTGCCCATTGCGATGCTCCTCTCTCTCCTCCTCCCGAGTCCCCAGGCCCTGACAAAGAGGTTTGCTTTGCTTTTCTGTAAAGGGACCAACTGGACACACCTGAGGTTTCACAGGACCGGGGGTCTCTGTTGCAGATGCTCAGCTCGCTGTTGCCATATGTGAGCCAGAGACAATGGGCAGATGCACGCACGTGACCGTCCTAGGGAACGTGTCACATGGCAGCTGCGGGCTGGGCTTGAACCACAGCCGTGCACAGAGGGATCGGGCCTCCCAAGCCGCCAGGGGGACTGTCAGCTTCCGAACAAGCGCCGGCTCCCGGGACAGGTCACAGCTGTACTCTGAGCCATCTGCCGGCAGGAATTGCCCTTCTCTGAGGCCTTCGTGCTGTGAGGCAGCCCTTCTCTTCCGTCCACGGGTACATTTATACCTTCGTTCCTTGAGAGCTGGTTGTTTCGACAGAACAACGGTTTCCACTTTCCATCGCTGCCACATCAGGAAGAAACCCTGGATCCTGGGACTTCCGGGCGCTTAGGAAAGGAGCCTCGGCACCTCCTGCCCTGGCCGCAGCCACCTCGCCTCGTACCGCAGGCAGCGGCCAAAGAGGACAGAACAGCTCCGACTTTACTTACGTTGGAATTGAATGAGCTCGGTTTGTGCTGAGTCCTCATCCCTGCAAAGGTGGGGAGTTTCTGATGGGCCACACTAGCGAGCACCTGGGGAGGCGGGGAGGCAGCGGCTGGGTCCTCCGCAAAGAGGGACCACTCCCCGCTGCTGGAAACATGGCTCCTGCCTTCAGAAGTGACTGATGGCCCTCAGGGGACCCCGTGCGCCTCGGTAGCAAATGTGCTTCCATAAGCAAAACTCGACCAAACTTCAGAAGATGTATCATTTTTCTCATTCTCCAGCTCAGCCCCCAGAGGACAGCAGTGCAGTCACAACCACTCAGAGGCTAGCTACAGAGGCCCCTGTGCAGGAGGAGTGGGGAGCGGGGGAGGGCGGCGGAGGGCTGGCAGGAGTGCGTCCTGGGTCCTGCCGGCCTGGACCTGCTCCCCACGCAGCCTCGGAGCCTGGGACTTCAGGCTCACTGGTCTCCCAGCTTGTCCCAGCTCACCTCCGCCGCCCGCAGGGACCGTGCTCACACCCCCGCTCTTTGCTGGAAGTTATGTCCAGTCTTTTGCAAAGGATTCAGCTGTGATCTCACTGCCTGTTCTTCCCTGTTTTCACCGCCTCCCAGAGGGGGTTGTAGGGAAGCCCCTCCAAAATATATGTCCACGTCCTAATTGCTGGAAACTGTCCACATGGACGTATGTGACAGAGGGGAGCTAAGCTTGAGAGGCCGAGAGGATGGCATTGTCCCCGATGATACGGGTGGGCCCTAAATACAGTCCTGTGTGTCCTTGTAGACGGATGCACGAAGGAGGAGACACAGGCAGGGGCCGGGCACTCGGCGTAGGGGCTGGGAGAGGCAGGGCGCTAAGTAGCTGAGATCCAGGCTGCATTGCTCTCCACCTGGGGGCGCGGAGGTCAGATGCCACGTGGATTCCCCAGCCCAGCTGTCCCCCAACTCCGTGCACTGAAGAATCACGCGGGATCAGACACCTGGGCCGGCGGTTTGTGGACCAACACTGATGAACACTTCACAGGTCCACTCCCACGTCTTTCAAACCACACGTGCGTCTCTGATCCTCCCACCCGTTAAGTGAGGATTATATCTGATCTAGAGGCGCGGGGACTAAATGGAAGGAAGTGTCAACCTCAATGTTACATGAAGTGGAGCAGAGTCAAGCCAGTCCAAGCCTCCTTAGCAATAAACACCTCCAAGCTCTCGCGCCGACGGGGACATGCTTGTTTCCAAGTCCGCCGGCCGTTACGAGAGCCCGTGGAGAAAACCGTGCGTGGCCGGGAGTGATTTATGGCTGTGATTTGGGGGAGCTCACTGGTTTCAAGGCCATTCAGGCTCCAATTCCGAAACTCATTCTCTCCAAGAACCAATATTTTCAGTTTGTGATTTTTTCCTCTGGGATTTTTCTCTAAGAAGATAAAGCTAAATTAAACTCCTCTTTATACCACTCGATGTGAGTAATGGTCTCCGCCTCCTGCCACAACCTTCCCAACTTATCACCATAAAAACGGGCTAAAACGGCTTCATTTAGGTAACAGATTCCTGTGCGCAGTCGCCTCCCCCAAACAGGTGCGTCTGCTTCCAGGCACAGTCCCCGGGGTCCCGCGCCGCTTCAGGAAACAAGGCCCGTGCGTGGCTTCGGATCTGTGTTTCACGTGAGCGAGGGAGGGAGGCTTCAGGCAGAAATCCCGCCGGCTCCGGAGAAGAGGAATGCGGGCCAAGAAGGTGCACCGCCTCCGCCTCCTCAGGCTTCCTCAGCACCCAGCCCACCCTCCGCACCCAGCCCACCCTCCGCACCCAGCCCACCCTCAGCACCCAGCCCACCCTCAGCACCCAGCCCACCCTCCGCACCCAGCCCACCCTCAGCACCCAGCCCACCCTCCGCACCCAGCCCACAGGCCCGGGGAGGGTGATCAGCTGCAAATGCAGAGACAGTGAGGCAGGTGCGAGGTCAGAGGAGGTTGGCTTTGATGCTTCCATCAGACTTGACCGGTGCCAAAAAATGGCAGGCGCGCTTGGGGAAAATATGCCTGGATTGGATAGAGCTTTCTGGAAAACAACTTGAGTATTTGAGAAGGGAGACCCAGGGAGCCTGGGAGAAACAAGATTCCGGAACATTCTTGGGTTCCGTCTGCAGATAAAACACCCATCTGAGCATCTTCTCTCTCCCACTCTTTCTAGCAATATTGAGAGATTTGTTTTCATTTAAAAGACGTGCTACTCTCCATGTAAAATTAATGTGTTTTATTCAGAGAACACAGAAAGTTAGAAAATAAAGTTGAGATTCCCCAAACCCTGATGAACAATTTCCCTTTTTATCCAACCCTTTTGCCAGTTTTCTGTGTAGAAATAAAAATCCAGCTCGGGACGCACATGGGTCACACAATTTGATCTCGTGCTTCTTTGCGACTTTTTATCTGAACAGTATTTCATGGGGACCTTGTCTACTCGGGAAGGACAGTCCCCGTGCTCACGTCCGAATGGCGACCTGGTGCATTCTGGGTACCAATTGCTGACTGAGGACGTTCAGGATGTCCCCTGGTTTGGGGTTGGATGCTTTGTTTGTGCAAGTGAAGCGTGGAACAGCCACTGGCTGTGTGCCACTCGGAACCTTTGTCTCATCCTCTTCTTCTTGTGAACACAGGTCAGAGTGAGGTCCATGCTCGGCACATGCTGCCCTTCCAGCCCCAGCGCCGCGGCCGGGCTTGCTGCCTCCGCCAGACGAGGGGGACTCCCAGCAGGTCCCTCCCTGCCCCTTCCGCCCGCCGGTCTTCAGCATACACCCGTTTACAGTATTTCCAGCACATTAGGGAGGTTCCACGTCCCTCAGTTTATCTCTCTAATTGCTCTCCTATCTCCTGAAGTCGCCTCCTGCCTTTGGCCCCATCTATGTGTTTCAGGAGAAACATCTCAAACTTGTTGCACAAGATAAGCTCTGAGACCCTGAACCCAGCGCAGCCCCCTTTCTGTAGGTGAAGGGCGGCCCGGCTCCCGATGGCCACACCTGCCATGGGTACACTGTAGGCCCCGTGTGTGAGCTCGGGCCTTGTCTCAACAGCCACCCTGTGTGGGCCTGGCTCCCATGAAGGAAAGGCAGCATCTGGCTGCCACCCGAGGCTGAGACGCTGAGGCATCGCCCTGTCTCCCTGCCCACAGGGCCTCCGAGGGCCGCCAGGGACCGCTGCTGGCCATTCCCCTGGTGTGTGCTGTGGAGACCGAGGGGAGCGATCCTGGTGACTCGGGGAGCCTGCGGACCAGAGGACCCGACTTTAGACCGCACACCAGGAACCTCTGACTTAAGTACTTTACCGCGATTCATCTGAGATCCTGGAAGCCGGAGCAGGGACACAGAGGTCATTAAAATAGCCACTCTACTTTTCTGAGTATTTGAAATTTCCCATAGTGAAAAGTTAACCAAAAACTAACCCCGATAAACTTACACATGAACGTTCATTTCTGTTCCCTGCTCCATCATAAATCCTTCGAGAGTTCACACCTGAGGTTGCATTTCTTTGCCTGAGGATGATGTCGCTCTTCGGGGAAAGCCCAAAAGGCCTCAACCCAGGGCCCCGAGAACATTCCAGGTGGCTGCGTCTTAGAGAGGAGAGAAACTCCATTTCACTCCCCGCGACCCAGGCAAAACAAGTGAGGGCGAGGGAGAGGGAGAGGGACCTGGGCCAGACACAGGTGTCGCCTCCTCAGGAAGCCCTGTTCTCCCATGAGGCCATATAAATGCTCCTGATCTGCACTGGCCAGTTGTTCAGTGGTGAGAGCGCCGGCCCTTGGACCAAAGGGTCTCAGGTTGGATTCGCCACCAAGGGCGTATACCTGGGTTGCTGGTTCCATCCCAAGCCCAGGTCTGGGCACGTGCAAGAGGCAACCAATTTCACATGGATGTTTCTCTCTCTCTCCCCACCCCTCCAACCTCTCCTCCACTATCTCTAAAAATATCAATGGGAAAATATTCTCAGGTGAGGATTAAAATAAAATGCTCCTGATCTACAGCAAGTCCGTGGTGACTTGAATGAGGCTCTCAGAGTTATTGCTGAGCTGGTTGGAGTGGGGTGAGTATGGGAAATCACATGGCTGTGGTCCCCCATGTTGTGTTCCCCCTGGTTCCCTAACTTCCTGGAAGATAGATTGAGAGGGGCGGCTGCGGCTTCCCAGTGGGGTCCAGCATGTGCGCGGCTGACAGGCCACCATCCAGACCCACATAGTGAGATAATGTCGCACACCAGACAACACGAAGCCTAGTCTGCTGGAAACCAGAAGGCGGAGGTGCGGGGGGACGATGGCTCCTAATTGCCCATCAACAGCCTCAGCCCCGAGCACATGGTGCTCTATCCCTCACAGTTGGTCCCTCCCAGACGCCCTGCGGGAAAGGGTCCACTGAGCCCCAGAGCCCCAGTTGTCCCAGCGGTGGCCTTCACAGCGCACCTGCGGTTATTGGTGAGAAAGAGGGCGCCTCCCCTGAGTGCTATGCGATGCGGCATTTCCGTCCACAAGGAAGACGGACTGTCCACCGGACACCAGCCTCCATCTGCATCATGTCTGCGCACCTGCAGCTCACCCCATAACCGGCGTCTGCAGCTGCACACCTGGAGTCCGAGGCAGCCCCGTCAATCCTGGCCTCTGAACCAGGGATTTCCTTCCTCCAGAGCAGGCGGCTGCAGGAGGCCACGCTGCCTGGAGCTCACCCTGACGTTCCTCACTCTCTGTCAGGCTCTCTCTGTCCCCGGAGGGCTCTCAGTGCTGAGACAGCAAGTCCTGCTCTGAGCCACTTCCACGCTGACCTCCTTTCCCTGCCCAACTGGAGTCAGGGGAGGAAGGTCTGTTTTCTGGGGTGGTTCAGAGCCCTGGTCAGCAAACTGCGGCTTGCGCAAGCCACATGAGGCTCTTTGGCCCCTTGAGTGTGGCTCTTCCACAAAATACCACGTGCGGGCACGCACTTACAGTGCGATTGAAACTTCGTGGCCCATGCACAGAAGTCAGTTTTTGGCCTGGGCGAGTCTATTTTGAAGAAATACTGTTGATATTTGGCTCTGTTGACTAATGAGTTTGCCGACCACTGGTTCAGAGCATCCGACTCCAAAGAGAGAAGCCGGGCTGGCCCTCCTCCCGTGTTTCAGTGCATCCTTATGGTGTCTGCAATAGCACAGACGCCTCTGTGGGTCCCCACCCATCTGGCGGGTGTCATTCTCTCTGTCTTCCAGGGGCCAGCTCACCCGCAGCCTCACTTGCTGACGCCCTCCTTGTGCAATCTTGCTCTCTCTGTCTCTTGTTCTCACATCTCTCTCCCGCTTTGAGCCCCAATTGTACCTTGTCCCTCTTTGTCACTTTCCTCATTTTACCAGGCATTGCAGTTATTTGTGTACATCTCTTACCCACGTTACTAACAGTGAGATTATAGATGAAGCCCTCAGTGTGAGTTGTGCCAACAGGCTTGCACGCTTTCTCCACCTGCATTCTTGAAGAAGTCCACGTGACATGTGCTAGGGTTATCCCATTGGACGGATGGGAAAATCAAAGCTCAGGAAGACCTGCCCACTCACTTAGCAAGTATTCCTTGCCTTCCCCCTACAAGCCAGATTCTGTCTCAGGCATCGAGGGCACAAAGAGTAAACAAAACAGGCAGAAACACCTCCCTCGTGGAGCTGTGTTCTGCTGGGAAGTGTCACAGGGAAACACATGAGCAAGAGAATCTCCGAGGACAGCGCGCCCTAGTAAGAAAATAAATGCACAAAGACAATAGAGATACAATGGGTGAGGGCACCCGGAGGCAGGGAAGGGACAGGGCCATGTAGGAGCTGAGACCTGAAAGGTGAGAAGGAGCCCTCACTGTCTCTAAGAAGAACATTCCAGGAGGAAGGAGGAGCAAAGGGAAGGGCTGAGGCTCAGAGGAAACGGAAGTCAAGGAGTGGAGCCCAGTGAGCCAGAGAGAGGAGGTGACGGGTGGGAGGGCCACTCAGGGAGATCCTGTGGATTCGTGGTGACACCCACACCCACGCCCACACACGGGGCCAGCCTGGTAGTCCGTCTGCCTGGCGTCCCACCATGAGCACGGCTCTCTGTCCCTGTGGAATCCGATCCCCTGGGAGCCTGCCTGAGCTCTGCGTGCACTGGCCCCTGCGTCCTCGTGATAAGTCTACACACTGGTCATTCTTACTCTCCGTGTCGCAGACAGGAGTGCAGCCTCCAGGCCTGTCTCCTCCCTGTGCCTCTGCTGATGTCTCTGCTGTTTCTCCAGCCTCTGTTTCATTCGTGTCCACTCTGATCGCTGCCTTGTCCTTCCAGCTTCTTCTTGAGGGCTCCTTGCTCTGCCTTTTCTAGTTTCTTAGGGTGGAAGGTGAGCCTATGGAACAAAAACCTTTCTCTTTTGAAAACGTGTAAGAAATTCTTCAGCTGTGTTCTATAGACTGGGCATGTTGAATGTGTGTGTTTAAATTCATTTCAGAGTATTTTCCAGTTCCTCTTGTAATTTTGTCTTTGAGCCATTGGTTGCATAGAAGTGTGCGGTTTCATTTCCAAGTATTTGTGACTTCCCCAAATTTCCTCCCATTACCAATTTTCATGAACTGCAGAGAGCCTACGCCGAATGATTTTGAGCCTTTAAACTTTATGACCTATGGCTCTACTCAGGCTGCCACAGAGGGGTGGGGAGGAGGGTCCACACGAGCTTGGAAAGAATGCATCTCACTTCTTTGGGGTGGAGTTTTCTGTAGGTGAATGCCAGTCCTGGTTGCTTTATGGTGTTGAATTCTCTTGGTTCCTTACGGATCTGCTGCCATGATCCATCTGTTAGTGAAGTCTCCAACTATTGCTGGACTGTCTATTTCTCTCTTCAATTCTGTGTCTCCTTCATGCATGTGGAGGTTCTATTGTTAAGTGAAATTATGTTTATAATCAATGTGTCTCCCAGGTGGCTCAACCCTGTCTGCACTATAAAATGTACATCTTTGTCTCTAGTAACAATTTGAGGAGCCAAGTGAATTTTGTCTGATATTAACGTGGCCACTCCCGATCTCTTCCTATTACTCTTCACATGTTATACGATTGGCACCCTTTCCTTTAGATCTCTTTATGCCTGTGAGTCTGCAGGGTCTCTTGGGGACAGCAGATACTGGATCATGTTGTGTACAGACGTCATCTCGTCAGCCTTTGGGTTTGGAATGGAGTGCCTAATCTAATCACCTGCAAGGTGGCAGTCACGCCTGCCCTTTTGTTGATTTCTCTGTCTCATGTCTTTTGATTCCCCTGTCCCATCACCACTGCCTTCTTTACAGCCAAATATGTGTTTCCCCGGTGGTATTTAAGTTCCTTTATTATTTCTTCCACTATATTTTTAGTTGTTTTCTCAGTTGTTCTCCTGGGGATGATCTTTGAACAATCTATTTTGGATGAGCCACGTCCCTGCCCCTGGTGCACTGAGCTCGGCTCCCGGTGCCCTGTCCCCGCTCCCGGGGATACTGCTCTCATGCAAATTACACTTCATACATTATCCTCATCGATCCAGTTTTATAACTGTTGGTTTTTGTTCAGTTGCCCTTTAAATTAAATGAGAGAAAAAAACAGTTACCCCAAATGCATTTATACTGTGTTCATATTTACCTATGTAGGCAGTCTCGCTAGCTAAAGATTTGTCCATTTTACTGATCATTTCAAAGAACCAGCTTCTGGTTTCACATATTTTCTCTATTGTTTCCATTGTCTGTTTCATTTATCTTCTGTCTAGCATTGATTATTTTCTTCTGCTAACGTTCGGTTTAGCTTATTCTTCTTTTTCTAGGCCCTTAAGTTGTAAAGTTAGGTTGTTGAATTGAGATCTCTCTTGTGTTATAATATAAGCATTTATAGCTGTAAATTTCCTCTTGCCACTGCTTTGCAGAGTCCCATAAATTTCAGTATGCTGTGTTTTAATTTTCATTTGTTTCTAGGAATTTTCTAATATCTCCTGTGAGTTCTTCTTTGATTGATGGATGCATTTCCACAACTCTGTCAAGTTCCCAGTTTCCCTTCTGTTGCTGAGTTCTCACTTCATCGCATTGGAGGCAGGGAAGATACTTTGCGTGAGATTTATCTTTGAAAATTTACTTAGGCTTAATGTGTGGCCCAACATATCATCTCTCCTGGAAAATGTCCCATGGGCACTTGAGAAAAGTGTGTGTGTTGTTGCCATTGAGTCAAGTGTTCTGCCTGAGTCTGTTAGACCCAGGTGGGCTGTTGTGTTACTGCCTCTGTTTCTTTACATATCTTCTGTCTGCTTGTCATATCCATTGCTGGGAGAGGAGGGGTGTTGACGTCCCCAACTATTATTGCAGAACCGTCTGTCTCCCCCTTCCATTCTATCCGTTCTGGCTTCATGCACTTTGCTGGTCTGTGATTAGATGCCTGGGTGTTTATAACTATATCTCTTGCTGTATTGGGATGCACTCACCTGGATCCTACCTGGATGGGGCGTCCACCCCTGTGCCCTTCCGGTCAGGCCACCTGGCTCAGAAAAGTCAGATGTATCCAAATGGATTTGCCCTGACCCCAGGACCGCCCTTCTGAATTTTAAGAAGCAAGTACTGGTCTCAGGGCTCAGCAGGAAGTAGAGACAGAAGCTCAGCAACCTGTCATGAGCCATGGGGTGGTTGCCCCAAGGGGAGGATTGCCAACAACTATTATAAACGGCTCACTCACAAAGCATCACACAGTAGTCCTTCACCTGCATTCGCCACGGCAAATACCACCCCCCTCCCCAGTGACTTAGGTATTTGTGTGTTTTGCTGAAAACAGTATCTTTTCTAAAAGATCGCTACCTAGATAAGAGTGCACTGGAGAGTCTAAGACAGAAATGAAAGGATGGCCTGTCAACCCTGATGTCTCTTTAAGGAAGAGGAATATGATGTTCTTTGCTACCTGCACCCCAACTCTTCTCTCTTCCTCTCACTCCCTCCCCCATTATTCTTATGCTCAAACTGTCAGGAAATCCTCAAATCAGGGCACTCAGCACAGAGAGATCCAGGCTGTGTGTGCTGCACAGAGACTGACGTAGTTACATATTTAGGGCAATGAGCCACATGGTTTTCAACGGGGACAAGGTGGGGCTGCAGGCTTTCGTAGGCAGCACCACCTATTCCTGGAGGCAACTCAAAAGTGACCGGGAAGTGAAAGGACACGGGGAGAGGCTCCGTGGAACTCAGCGTCTCGCTCGCTGCTGACTATGAGGGAAGCTGGAGAGGCGGCAGAGCAAACGCCTCCTGGGCTCCAAGGTCTGGACACAGGAAGCCAGGAGCCTCTGCTTATACAGAGGCAGGCAGAGCCTTCAGCAGGCCACGCTGTGTGGAGGGCTTGCATCTTGATCACGTGGTGTGGAGAAGGCCGCCGGCTGCTCTGCCACCTCCCGCTCAGCTGCTACACTGAGCTCAGTGTCGCCAATGAGGAAACAGTGGGGCTTTGTTTTTGTTTGGAGGCAGACACATTCTGTGGGTACTACCCGGGCAGTAAGCTCAGCCCGGCCTTCTTTTTGTGCGGTCCCCAGGGAATGCGCAGACACCCTGGCTTTGACAAGGCGGCCCGGAGGCTGTGGCGCTGGGAGCCCTCCCCATCTGCGTAGTCACATGCTGCCTGTGCTGGATGCTTCATGAGTTCCCACAGTCCAAGAGTTCAGATGGACTCGGAACGGAAATTGTTTGAACTGTGTGTGTTTATTATTGTTTTATTTTGTCTCAAAGCCACGCTCTGTGAGTGGAAGTGCTGGGTGAGCCCACGTCCCCTCGTTCCAGGAGCTCCCGCCCCGAGGAAGCTGTGACCCCAGGGAGGAGCTGCCTACGCAGCCTGGACCACGGCAGTGCTGGCCCGTTAGCAGGCTCCACGACACGCGGAGTGGTGAACGGAGCCATTGCTTCCCCGCGGCAGGAGCCAGGAGCTCAGAGTGGGCTGGAGCCTGCCACCCCTCGAGACTGCGTTGTATCCTTTAGGCTCAGAGAACAGGCTTCTCGCTGCCCAGGCTCTGCTCCCGGTGAGGGGGGTGTCGGGGGCTGCTGGGGTCTGTGGGGAAGAACAATACCGCTCCCTGAGCTCCTGCTGCCCTCCGGCTTCACCTCCACACGTCCGGCCACCTGTCCCCACCTCCACTCTGCCTGATCCTGGCCAATTGTGTAAGCTACAGTCGGGGGCAGCCGGAGGATGGAGCTAAATTCCCGTTTCCCTGAGGCTGTTCATTGGAGGAATCTTGGGAACATGCCCTTGATGACTTCTTACCGTTTGCCACCAGGAAGGTGTCAAGGTCAAGTCACATCCATACACAGTTTGGAAGCTCAAACAACAAGAGAAGTATACCCACCCGACCAGCTGAAAAGATGTCTCTGTCCCCCGGGGCTTACAGATCGCATCGCTCCATCGGGGATCCAGGACCTTGAGCCATTTTCCATCTGGGTCTTGAGCCCTCTGCTCCATGAACCTTCTCCTGCACCAAATCATGTTTCATTATCAACTTTCCAGCCAACTCCGTAAAATCACAAGATCAATCACGGGGGAATGAGCACGTGTACGTATGTGAGTCTTTGGGATCTGATTCAGCCCCTCTGGTAACATAGGAACTAAAGCAACCCTTCGGCACTGGGCTCAATCACCAATATCCACTGTCAGGAACATTTGATTTTGTTTTTTAAATATCTATAGTAATAAAAGCATAATATGCGTATTAGACTGGACAACCAAACAACCTTCCAAATGTCCTTCCAGATGTCCTTCTGGACGAAGTTGGGGCTGCGAGGGCCAAGCCCCTTGCATGAATTTCGTGCACCAGGCCTTTAGTCTCTCTATATAAAAGCCCAGTGATCGTATGGAGGAATGGTCAGAATGACCAGTCGCTAAAACACGCACTGACCACCAGGGGGCAGACGCTCAATGCCGGAGCTTGCAATCTCCAGCAAACAGACTGCAGTCCCAACGCCTGGGTGGTGTGGGTGTAGCCAGAATGACCATGGATCAGCCTCCACCAACCACTGGAACTCTCCCTTCAGACCCTGTGGCGACACCACACTCCTTACCTATTGCGCTCTGGGTCTCCAGATGTGGGCTCCGGAAAACCCCACAGAGGTGCTTCTAGCAAATACTGCCTGGGCCGGCCCCTATCTCGAGAGCGAGCACCAGTGAACTCCAGCCCAATGACCGACACCCCTGTGTGTCTGCCAGCAAGCCCTTCGCAACTTCCACCTACTACCCAGCCCCGGCCCCAACTCCAAAAAAGGTTAGAGTCCTGGCACCGAATACCCGCTCCTGGAGCCCCAGCCTCCAAGATCCCCAACTTTGTATTATTCACCTCTGAGCATCTCTTATCCAGCTCCGAGTGGTAGAAAGTGTCCAGCTCAGCCCAAGGTGTTCACTGGGGACCTCCCGGCTGGCAAGGCGCCACCCTGGCCGAAGAAGGGACATTGGAAACATTTTTTCAGGAAGCTGCGGGGAGGAGGACAGACTCCCCATGTGACTTCCCAGCAGCCCAGGGGATGTGGAAACCCCCCAGGAACATGGGCGTGGGCTCCCGATTTCCTTTCAATGTGCACGAATCCGTGCACCGGCCACTAGTAATCAAATAAAATGCAACTGCTTGCATGCTTTATTTAAAGAAAGATTTTAGGCAGTAATAATAACAATGATGATAATAATAATAAACCAGCACCTGCTTAAAGCCCCCCCCCCGACTTCTGTTGTGGTTTGTGAAAATGTGATTCATGACGATGTATTAAATATTAAAACCAATGTAAGAGTTAATCCAGATTTGTAGGGCAGCTCTGCTTAATTTACTGCCTCTGGCACAGTTTCCTTCACAGATAACTTTTAGCTTGCAGCGTAAATGATAAAGCAGCCCCAGGTCCTTCAACGGCTTCACCCGGCCCCGTATGGGCACTGGACTTCCCGACACTTAATTCTCTCCAGGATGTGTGTCCTTTCCTTGCTCTCCTCTTCCCTGCACCTGGGCGACCTTGTGACTCTGTCAGGAAGTTACCAGCTCAAGTTTGGAAGCGATTTTTCAAGAGTCGGCATCTGGTTTGACGTGACCTTGAACACCTTCTTGGTGGCAAAGAGTAATCAGTCATCAAAGGCATGGCCCCAAGGATCCTCGAATGGACAGCGTCTGAGAAATGAGAACCAGCCCCTTCCTCGGGCTCCTCAGGTCAGGCCTCTATTGATGAGCCTATTGCCCCAAATTCAGTTTCATTTCAGGCGTTCCCTGTGGGGCCCGTCCCTCATAGTCCTTGGCGGTGGGGAGAGACACACCCCGAGGGCTCTCTCCATCGCGGAGTCCCCTGACATGTTCACTGGGAATCTGGCCCTGGTTAAGCAGGTTGTAAGCCACCAAGTCTCCGTGGCCACAAGGACACGCTCTTGTCGGCGTGGCGACTAGACGGAGCTGCCGGGAGAGGTTCCCAGGACCGCTGACCGGGACAGGGGCCTGCAGAACTGTGCCCCCTTGACAAGCCCTGGATGGACACGACCTTGGGAGGCTTAGGGGTGGAGGGGCACTTCCATCCAGGCAGGGACGGGCTGCCGGGGGGTCCTGGAGGCCAGAGCCTCCCGCCACTCCGCCCCTGCAGAGGACTCTGGGTGTTCTGGGTGGCCTTCGTCGCCGGGCCCTCCCCTCATTTGTTCATCCTTCTGTTCAAACTCGGCAGTGTTTACTGAGCACCCGCTGCGTCCTGGCACCTAGAGGGTATCAGCGAACAGCATGGTCCCTGCTGACGCTCCCTTGGGAAGCAATGACAGGTTTCTAGAGAGTGAGCTGAAGCAGGGTCTCAGCTGCTAGGTTCACTGAGTAGACACCAAAGGGAAGAGGGTGGCGGACCCGCCAGGGCTCAGGGAGATGGAGCAGGCATGGGGCAGCCTTGAGTGAGAGCGCCGTGCTCTTGAACATCAGAAGGAGCGTCCCCTGGCATCCGGGCCCAGAGTTGCGGGGTCAGCAGGGAGGGGTCAGCAGGGAGGGGTCAGCAGGGAGGCCCCAGCAGGGCCTTGGCTGACCTTCGGCTGGGGAGAGGCTGCCCACACACAGAAAGCTCAGTCCGCACCGGGGCAAGTACAGGAGGCAGGACAGAGGCCAAATGCCAACCGTGATGCAAAAGCCAGGCTGCCTTTCTGTGTCCTCCTCCCCAAGCACCTCGTCCCCCAGAAATGTCCTCAGCTCACCGGTGCCCGGAGGAGTGCTGCGGGGCCTGTAGAGCCAGGAAGCTCACGCCACAGCAGCGAGGGTGTTTACAGGCTGCAATCCCCGACGCTTCCGCCTGGCACAGGCCCTTTCCCCTGAGGCTGCCCAATTAAAAATGACAGCAGCCAGCACAGCAACCTTCGCTGCAAAAGAATCAGACCTATTCTAGCTCCTCTAAAGAGTTAGACCTATTTTTTGTCAGATTGACAAAAACCATGTTTTGGAGTGCCGAGTGCCGTGGAACAGCGGTGGCTAGTCTCTGTGTGCGCCGAGGGGGGAAGGCCCTGATGGAAACAGTGGTGGCAACAGGCATGGCTTCGGACTCACCTCCCTCCCGGGCTCCCGGAACACACCTTCCAGCAAGGAGACCCCATGTCTGTCACTATCCAGGAGCCAAAGGGCGCCTCTGGCCCACCCTCCTGCGGCAGGTGAAGGCTGCCAGTCACGGAGGCCTCGCCCAACCCAGGACTCTGGTGTCGGGCAGGTCTGTGCCCTGACACTGGGGTGTGTCAGGCCCCCCCTCACTCCACTCATTAAGACAGAGCATTCTAGTGAGGCCACCACTGACACCTCCCTCCTGCTCCTCCCTCCCCCCCCATACCCTCTCTCTCCTCCCCTTCCCTCCCCTCCTGCTCCTCCCTCCCCTCCCCATACCCTCTCTCTCCTCCCCTTCCCTCCCCTCCTGCTCCTCCCTCCCCTCCCCATACCCTCTCTCCCTTCCCCTTCCCTCCCACTCCTCCCCATACCCTCTCTCCCCTCCCCTTCCCTCTCCTCCTGCTCCTCCCTCCCCTCCCCCATACCCTCTCTCCCCTCCCCTTCCCTCTCCTCCTGCTCCTCCCTCCCCTCCCCCATACCCTCTCTCTCCTCCCCTTCCCTCCCCTCCTGCTCCTCCCTCCCCTCCCCATACCCTCTCTCCCCTCCCCTTCCCTCTCCTCCTGCTCCTCCCTCCCCTCCCCCATACCCTCTCTCTCCTCCCCTTCCCTCCCCTCCTGCTCCTCCCTCTCCTCCCCATACCCTCTCTCCCCTCCCCTTCCCTCCCCTCCTGCTCCTCCCTCCCCTCCCCATACCCTCTCTCCACTCCCCTTCCCTCCCACTCCTCCCCCATACCACCCTCTCCCATACCCTCCCCTTCCCTCCTCCCCCCTCCTGCTCCTCCCTTATCTCTTCCCTCCTCATCTCCCTCCTTTTCCCCCTCCTCTATATCCTCCTTCTTCCCCACCCTCCACTCCTCCACCAACCCCATGTCCTCAGCATCCACATCGCCACCCTGTGCTGTTGCTGTTGCTGTGTTCTCACTGACGGCTGTGCATGGTCATCCAATCACCCTTTACTGTTGATGTAATGACATCGATTGTACTGACGATCCGCTGTTCAGGACACAACTACTAACTGGATGAGTCCAGGTGCAAAGTCGGTCCCCAAAGCTACCAGGGTATAATTTTGCCTGCTGGAGCTACCACCAGGGTGGGGAGAGCGCGGCCCCAGGCCGGTGCGGGGAAGGGAAGCCCTCAGGCCAGGGCCGCTGAGGCTGCTGGGGTTCCCACCTCCTGCAGAGGCTGGGCCCAGAACCAGTGCACTGTGCCTCCTGTGCCCAGTTTCCCTGGGAGCCCCAGGAAGGGAGGCCCTGCCCATGGCGCCCACGTGCACTTACGGGGCCTTGGAGGCACCAGCCCAGGCCAGGCCCTCCTCCTGGCGGTGTCCGAGAGGGACCCCCCACAGCATGACCACCCTGGCAGCCCCGAGGAGGCCGCAGAGCTTGTGGGGAACAGACATGCTGCTCTGGGCTCAGGGCTCCGTGCGGTGTGGGGCCCAGCTGCGAATTGTGGGAGCCGGGACCCTTGGAAAACACTGTTAATGGTAGGAGACGGGGCGAGGCTAGCGTGCGAGAGCCGGGCTCTCTCTGTGGGTGAGGACTCGCACCTCCAAATGGCTCACATTGTCGAGAGTCCAGAAGCTCCGCACACACCCGTTTTCACATTTATCCTGACGCCCGAGACAATTTGTCAAACTCTCTCAGTGTCAATCACAGAATAGCGGCCTCTGCGAACGTGAAGTGAGGAAAAAGTCTTTAAAGGAAGAAGTTCCCGGCGATGAGCGATGGAGGCAGATGCCTCAGGAGGAGGAGGCCCAGGGCCCTCATCTTGCACCCAGAGCGCGCCCGCCGGCCTCTCCCTGGCGCCCCGGGCAGCACACCGCGTGGTCCCGGTGCCCCTGCAAATGCCAGGAGGGCAGTGGGCCCCACACGTGCCCTCAGAAAGGCCCGTCCTCCTTCAAGTTTTCAAACCTCGCCCCTCACTCAGTGGGCAGCGCTGGCCGGAGAGGTGAAGGAAGAGACTTCACAGTGGCAGGTGGCGGCCTGCTGGGAGCACCGCCTCCCTTAGGGACCCTCCCGCGGCCTCAGCCTCACTCCCCCCCTCCCATCCCCCCACGGGGGCACAGGCCCTGGCGCCCTAAAGGCCCAATGGCTCCCGTGACACTTGTTTAAACCGCAAGGACCGCAGCGAGGAAAGGAGGGTCTGACTGGCTGGTTGAGGAGCATGGATATTTGGGGACAGGAAATACATCGCAGCTGCGCAGCTGCTTCTCTGCTCTGAAGGTAAGCTGACGCCCTCCAGAACCCACCCGCATGGAGCCGCGACCCCTCCCCCCAGTGATCACCAGCCCCTGGGCTCCGGGCAGCAGCCTCGGCAGCTCTCTGGGAGCAAAGGCCTTGCAGTGCCCTTCCCGGGGCTCCCCCACAGGTGTGCCAGGTCCACCCCCTGCCCCCACCCCCTCCTCCATTCTGCAACTCTCCCCACACCCAACACCGAGAGTGGCCCTGCCCCGCCTTCTCCGCTGTGGCACTAGAGTAGATGTGAGCGGGTAGTCATCTCCGTCAGGGACAGGGATGCGCTCTGTGGTCAGCTTGCAGCTGGGGGTCCCCCGTGCGGTGCACACAGGTGCACAGGGACAAAATGCAGAGATGTGGGTACGGACATGGATTCGGGCACAATGTGGACAGTTTATATACGCCCATAGGGACTTGGAGAGGGACATGGAGGGCGCAGATGTTGATGGGGCCCAGGTGCAGATGCAGAGGTGGCTGTGGTGTGGGTCCATATATAGACGTTAATATAGATGCAGGCATAGAGGTCGCAGCAGGAACCGAGGAATGAACGGACACTCCTCAGCATGCACCACCTTCCACACTTCCTCTCAGGTCCCTCTCAGCAGGCACACCTGGCTCAGGTGGCCCCTAAGAAGCCCCCATTCCCTCCTCTCTGAAATGGGGTGCAGCCACCTACTCAGAGGGCCGGGGGGCAGATGGAGGAGGCAAACACAGGCAGTATGTGAGCTGGTATCATCAAGCTTGTGGACAAATTCAGTGTCCCCAAACTGCCAAATCATAACAATTCCCAAAGAAAATGCAGGCTCTGGACCCCACCCGACTCCTGCGTCAGAATCCCCCTGGCGGGCCCACGGGCATGCACGTTTTACCTGGAGCTGGGCAATGCCCACAGTGAGACAAGTCTAGGAGGCACCGCTGGCCCTTCCCAGCTCAGACCCGCCTGGACCTAGAAACTGCCCCTGAGGGGTGGTCCGAGGGCCTTCCCAATCCCTGTGCCCTTCGCTTACCTCAACTGGACAGAGGACAGGAAGGGGCAGAATGAGCGAAAATGAGGACTGCCTCTTCCACACCTCCTCTTCCTTTCCCAATTGAGCAATCCTTACGCGGCGCCTGCGCGGTCACCAGGCACCAGGATGCGCTGAGCAGGAGCAGGCTGCCTGCAAATTGCTGCCTTCACCTGGTGGTTGCACATCCCCTCCAGCTCTAGCTGGCTGAGCTGCAAAATCATTAAATTCAAAATCATGAATATATGAATATACATATATACACACATACACCGCCCAGTAACCATGGGCTGAGCTAATCAAATGTGCTTGCTGCACATTTCATGCAATTTCACACAATTATGAATCTCGTGGATGCAAATAAAGAGAAAGCCGGAGCCCAGGGTGAGTTGTGGGGGAGGGTATGGAGGACCAAGCGGTCTCTGGTTTTCCCGATGCCCCTTTAAACCACAGAAAACCCACACACGCCCTCAGCTGTCACCTCTCCTAAGCTGCGTGTGCCAGGGGAGACCATGCAGGTGCGTGTGGGGCCAGGTGAGGTATCCTGGCGATGAGATGGCGCAAAACCCCGAGTCTGGGAGCCTTTCGCAAGCGTTTGCTGAGCACCCGAGGTGCACCTGGGCCAGCTGCTCAGCAAAGGCACAGACAGCACCCATTCCAGGCTCACCGGCCAGACGTCTCCGATGAAACAACTGAACCCTGACGTTGCAGCCACAGACCACAGGGTCACGGGTGGCGAGGCTGTGTTTACAGAGACAGGTATTGGTGGACTCCATCCGAGGGTCGCGGTTAGCCATCCCCTGGTCCAAGGCAGCATGGGAAGTGTGTTTTAGAAACACGTGACCACATGAATTGGGAGGATGTGGCATCAAATTGGAAAAACGCAATGTCCCGCGGATGGCCTCATGGATCCGCGCTAGTTAAAGGAGCCACTTCGCAGACCACTGTCTGAGACAAAGGCCGCTTGGAGGGGCTGGCCACGGGGCAGCCCATCAGCTCCAAAGCAAACGCTGCACAAACAGGCAAGGCCACACGATGGGGACACGTCAACGCCTGGGTGTTTCCTTTGGAAGTTCAGAGGCGCAGTGTTTCCCTAAAAGGTGGATTCGGAGCTCCAGACACGTCCCCAGAAACAGTGCTCCCCCCATAGGCTCTGCTCCGAGCGGCTGTGCCTGTTTCAATGTCTGGGCCACAGGGTGACTGCAGCTATAGGACTGTCCTGAGTGCCAGCGTCACCAACCCCGTCAGGCCCGCCTCTCCTTGTGCCTCTGTGGGTGCCAGCAGGCACAGCGGTCGTGGTGACATCAGAGAGGGTGCACGGAGGCTGGGCCCAGGGAACACACACAGGGCAATATCGTGTGACTGCATGGTGACACCCCAAGGAACTGTGTGACCCTCGGGACGCCTTCCAGCATTTCCCTAGTGGGCCTCTGAGCAATGCTTTGCTGCACTTCTGGCCCCGTTGTTATGTGTTCCTCAACCACATGGGAATCGATAGTGACAAGTAACTTCAGGGGGTAAAATCCCAGCCACAGGCTCGGCCACGCTGGCCCACACAGGGGCTCCAGGGGGACTCGGCTCATGGCTGGACCATAGATTTAGTGCTGGCAAATAGATTTTGTTTTTTTAAATATATTTTTAATGATTTCAGAGAGGAAGGGAGAGGGAGAGAGATAGAAACATCAATGAGAGAGAATCATTGATCGGAATCAAGCCCGCAACCCAGGCTTGTGCCCTTGACTGGAATCAAATCGGGACTCTTCAGTCCACAGGCCGATGCTCTATCCACTGAGCCAAACTGGCTAGGGCTAGATTTCATTTCTACAACCAGCTCAAAGGAGCAGCTTCCGCTGCAGTCTAATCATTGACCTGTGGGTTGCTTGTTCCATAGAAAAATCTAAGCAGGAGACACTGAAGGAAGGAGAGGAGTGACCAAAGGCAAAACTGTAGAGCTGCGATGCTTTGGCATGTAGCTCTTGAGGCAGGAAACTAGACAAAAATTCTGCATTGAACCTTTAGATTGCCTTGGGTGGTACGGACATTTTAATAATGTTGATTCTACCAATCCATGAACACGGTATGTTCTTCCACTTGTTTATATTTTCTTCTATCTCTTTTGTCAACGTCCTGTAGTTTTCTGAGCACAGGTCTTTTACCTCCTTAGTTAAGTGTATTCCTAGGTATCTTAATTTTTTGGTGCACTGGTAAATGAGATGTTTTTGTTTTTGTTTCTCTTTCTGTGAGTTCAATATTGGTGTATAAAAAAAGGCCGTAGATTTCTGGGTGTTAATTTTGTATCCTGCTACATTGCCAAATTCATTTATTAAGTCTAGTAGTTTTTTGATGGAGTCTTTAGGGTTTGCTATGTACAATGTCATGTCACCTGCAAATAATGACAGTTTTACTTCTTGTCCAATTAGGATGCTATGGAGAGCGGCTACAGTGTTGGGACAGGTTCCAGCCTTGGACAAATGAGAGGTCACAGTCCTCTCACGGCAAAGCCAAGTGCAAGTCCGAACCTGTGGTCCCACATGGCTGAGTGGTGTGGGCTTGATAGAGTTCAGGTGCATGTAATTGAGTAGATTAGAACATTGTTAACATCTTGACCATGCCCTTACTTTACCTCGTGGAATCTGGCTATAAAATAAAGACTTGGCTTGCTGTCTCTCCATCAGAGATGCAGCGTTCTACTGAGACCCAGCTTTATTCTCTTGTCCGTCTTTTCTCAATCCTTCACCACCATCCCTCAGGTTCACCCTTGGCCGTGTTGGTGTGGCACAGGATGCCTTTTATTTCTTCTTCTTATCTGATTGCTATGCTGTGCAGTACTATGTCGAACAGGAGTGGTGAAAGTGGGCATCCCTGCCTCGTTCCTGTTCTTAGGGGAAATGGTTTTAGTTTTTGCCCATTGAGTGCGATGTTGGCTGTAGGTTTGTCATATATGGTCTTTATCATGTTGAGATATGCTCCCTCTATTCCCACTTAGCTGAGAGTTTTTATTAAGAATGGGTGTTGGGTTTTGTCTATTGATACGTTCATGTGATTTTTGTCTCTCAATTTGTATATGATGTGTTACGTTTATTGATTTACAAATATTGTACCATCCTTGCATCCCTGGAATAAATCCCACTTGGGCAAGGTGTATGATTTTTCTAATGTAATGCTAAATCTGATTTGCTAGAATTTTGTTGAGGATTTTAGCATCTATGTTCATCAGAAATATTGGCCTATAGTTCTCTTTCTTTGTAGTGTCTTTATCTGGTTTTGGGATTAGGATAATGCTGGCCTCATAGAAAATGCTAACTTCATAGAGCTTGGAAGTGTGCCTTCCTCTTGAATTTTTTGGAATAGTCTGAGGAGTACAGGTGTTAGTTCTTCTTTGTATGTTTGGTAAAACTCCCCTGTGAAGCTGTCTGGACCTGGGCTTTTGTTTGCTGGAAGTTTTTTTATTACTGCTTCAATTTCATTGGTAGTTACCGGCCTATTCAGGTTTTTTTATTCTTCCTGATTGAGTTTTGGAGGATTGTATTTTTCCAGGAATTTGTCCATCTCATCTAGTTCGTCCAGTTTGTTGGAGTAGAGTTGTTTGTAGGATTTCTTATAATCCTTCGTATGTCTGTGGGGTTGGTTATTACCTCTTTCTTTTCTGATTTTCTTTATTTGGGTCCTCTCTCTTTGTTTCTTGGTGAGTCTGGCTAGAGGTTCATCAATCTCATTTATCCTTTCAAAGAACCAGCTCTTGGTTTTATTGATCTTTTGTATTGGGTTTGTGGGGGTTTTTTGTTTGTTTGTTTGTTTTGTTTTTTTGGTCTCTATGTCGTTTATTTCTGCTCTGATCCTTATTATTTCCTTCCTTCTGCTTACTCTCAGCTTGTCTTATTGCTCTCTTTCTAATTCTTTAAGTTGTAGGGTTAGATAAATTATTACCATTTTTTTTTTTGTTTTTTGAGGCAGGCCTGTATAGCTATGAACTTCCTTCTCAGGACTGATTTCACTGTGTCCCAATGTCATCCCCATTAAAATACCAACAGCATATTTCACAGACCCAGAACAAACTCTCCAAAAATTCATATGGAATAAAAAAAGACCCCAAATAGCCACAGTAGTCCTGAGAAAGAAGAACAAAGTTGGAGGGATCACAATACCATATATCAAGCTATATTACAAAACCACTGTTCTCAAAACAGCCTGGTACTGGCACAAGAACAGGCATATAGACCAATGGAACCAAACAGAGAACCCAGAAATCAACCCAAGCCATTATACTCAATTAATATTTGACAAAGGAGGCAAGAGCCTTCAATGGAGTCAAGACAGTCTCTTCAATAAATGGTATTGGGAAAATTAGACATATAGATGCAAAATAATGAAACTAGACCACCAACTTACACCATACACACAAAAAAACCTCAAAATGGATAAAGGACTTAACTGTAAGAAGGGAAACCATAAAAATCTTAGAAGAATCCATAGGCAGCAAAATATCAGACATATGTCATAGCAATGTCTTTACCAAAACAGCTCCTAGGGCAATGGAAACTTAGGACAAAATAAACAAATGGGACTACATCAAAATAAAAAGCTTTTGCACAGCAAAGGAAACCATCAACAAAACAACCAGAAAGCCCACTGCATCGGAGAACGTATTTGTCAACATTATCTCCCATAAGGGTTTAATCTCCAACATTTACAGGGAACTCATACAACTTAACAAAAGGAAGATAAACAATCCAATCAAAAAATGGGCAAAGGACCTAAATAGATACTTTTCGAAAGAGGACATTCAGAAAGCCAAGAGACATATGAAAACATGCTCAAAGTCACTAATCATCCGAGAGATGCAAATCAAAACAACAATGCAGTATCATCTCACACATGTCAAAATGGCTATCATCAGCAAATCAACAAACAGGAAGTGCTAGAGAGGATGTGGAGAAAAATGAACCCTCGTGCACTATTGGTGAGAATGCAGACTGGTGCAGTCACTGTGGAGAACAGTAAGGAGTTTCCTCAAAAAATTAAAAATGGCGGCCTGGTGGTCAAATCCCTCTAGTATTAACTACAACAATCAAGGCTTAACTAGAACAAGACTGCGCACAAAGACTACAAGGGGGTGCACCAAGAAAGCATAAAAAATGCGGAGACAAAAAAACATGACAGAAATGGAGGATATAGAGCTAAAAAACGCAATTTTGAGGGCTTGCAATAATGGGCTAGAAGCAGCCAATAAACTTGATGAGAGCCTCACGAAAACTAATGAGACCCTCGATGCTATGATAAAGAACCAACTAGAAATTAAGCATACACGGACTGAAATAAAGAATATTATACAGACACCCAATAGCAGACCAGAGGAGCGCAAGAATCAAGTCAAAGATTTGAAATTCGAAGAAGTAAGAAACACCCAACCGGAAAAGCAAAATGAAAAAAGAATCCGAAAATACGAAGATAGTGTAAGGAGCCTCTGGGACAGCTTCAAGAGTACAAATATCAGAATTATAGGGGTGCCAGAAGATGAGAGACAGCAAGATATCGAAAACCTATTTGAAGAAATAATGGCAGAAAACTTCCCCCACCTGGTGAAAGAAATGGACTTACAGGTCCAAGAAGCGCAGAGAACCCCAAACAAAAGGAATCCAAAGAGGACCACACCAAGACACATCATAATTAAAATGCCAAGAGCAAAAGACAAAGAGAGAATCTTAAAAGCAGCAAGAGAAAGAGACTCAATTACCTACAAGGGAATACCCATATGACTGTCAGCTGATTTCTCAACAGAAACTTTCCAGGCCAGAAGGGAATGGCAAGAAATATTCAAAGTGATGAATACCAAGAACCCACAACCAAGATTACTTTATCCAGCAAAGCTATCATTCAGAATTGAAGGTCAGATAAAGAGCTTCACAGATAAGGAAAAGCTAAAGGAGTTCATCACCACTAAACCAGTATTATACGAAATGCTGAACGGTATCCTTTAAAAAGAGGAAGAAGAAAAAGGTAAAGTTACAAATTGTGAACAACAAACATGCATCTATCAACAAGTGAATCTAAGAATCAAGTGAATAAATAATCTGATGTACAGAATGAACTGGTGATTATAATGAATCAGGGACATAGAAAGGGAATGGACTGACTATTCTTGGGGGAGAAAGGGGAGTGGGAGATGCGGGAAGAGACTGGACAAAAATCGTGCACCTATGGATGAGGACAGTGGGTGGGGAGTGAGGGCGGAGGGTGGGGCGGGAACTGGGAGGAGGGGAGTTATTGGGGGGAAAAAAAAAGAGGAACAAATGTAATCTGAACAATAAAGATTTAATAAATAAATAAATAAAAAAGAAAGAAAGAAAAAAATTAAAAATGGAACTCCCATTTGACCCAGTAATTCCCACTTCTAGGAATATATCCCAAGAAACCAGAAACACCAATCAGAAAGGATATATGCACCCCTATGTTCATAGCAGCACAATTTACAACAGCTAAGATTTGGAAACAGCCTAAGTGCCCATCAGCAGATGAGTGGGTTTAAAAACTGTGGTACGTCTACAAAATGGAATACTATGCTGCTATAAAAAAGAAGGAACTTTTACCATTCGCAACAGCATGGATGGACCTGGAGAGCATTATGCTAAGCGAAATAAGCCAGTTGGAGAAAGATAAATATCACATGATCTCACTCATTAGTGGAATATAATGAACAACATAAACTGATGAACAAAAATAGATCCAGAGACAAAGAAGCATCGAACAGACCGCCAACCTCAGAGGGAAGGCAGGGGAGGTTGGGAGGAGGTGGGGTAAGAGATCAACCAAAGGACTTATATGCCTGCACATAGGCATGACCAATGGACACAGACAGTAGGAGAGTAGGGCATGTGCTGGGGCGTAGGAACGTCCAGGGAGAGGTCAATGGGGGAAAAAGAGACATATGTAATACTTTCAACAATAAAGAATTTAAATTTTAAAAAATTCCGCAGTCATTATGTCAACTAATGAAGTTCCCCCGAAATCTCCTTGCTGGTGAAGCTGGGGATTTCCCTTCTCTTCTTGCCCAGCATCACACACTCTTGGTCTGAGCTGAATTATCTGACAAAATGTTGGACATTTCTTGTGGGTGTGAAGTCTGTTTCTCAGTCGAGATCTGAGGCATAAGCACTTCATTCAGCAAATGCATTTGCCACAGACCCCAGTGACCCCAGTGACCCAGTGACCCAGTGACCCAGTGACCCAGTGACCCAGTGACCCAGTGACCCAGTGACCCCAGCTTTCTGCTTCACCAGACCCAGAACAAACTGGAGACAGGCTCTTCACCATTTGACCTTCCCCTCCCTGCCTAGGTCAGCCCCAACCCCCACCCCACGGTGGGTGGGAGCCATCATTGCTGGCCAGCCTGGGCTCTCCACCACGCCCCCATCGGGCTACAGCTGACACCTGCCCTTTCAGCCTGGGTCCTCTTTCTCCATCTTTTCTGCGGCCTGCCTCCTATACCCGACTCCAGCCCCTCCCAGGTAGACCCTAGCACCTTCCATGAAGCCCTGCCTCCCAGAGAGTCTCACCGGTGTCCATTTTCAACAGTCACAGCTGTTTCTAACTCTCTCTCACACATGGATCTTGGCTTTGCAACCACACGCAGACCTAGTGAGCAGGGGCTGGACTTGATGTGTACCCAACGAGGGTGTATTGCTTGGAGCTCTTCCTCACTTGGTGGTATAGATAATGTGAAACCCACTGGCATGATCAAAGTCCTGTCCTCTTGTGCACCAAGCGCAATGGTCAGATACTGACTGCGTCCTCTACATTTAACGGGAGAATGGAGTAGCGGGTGGCACCTTCAGGGTCTCTGTCTGGGGGGCTGGCCCACCATCGCTCTGACATTGACCTGGAATCTGGGAAAAGTACCTGATGTAGCATCGAACAGTCACCTTCCTGCACTCACATCAGTTGCATCAGACTGTGCACCTTCCCACGTGCTCTCTTTCCCCATAATAAAGTCTTCCCTTCAATCCATAAGATGAAATACAACGAGCAAAACAGAAGTTTAAATGGATAGAATATCCGCAAATGGGAAGTCAGACCATGAACAGCCCACCACCTTTAGTCACCAGGGAAATGCAAATTAAAACCACAAGGAGATGTCATGACACCCTATCAGGATGGTCAAATTTTAAGAAAAACACTGGCAATACCAACACAGGCCAGAAGGAGGAGCACAGGAGCCCACACTCATTACCAGGGGAGAGAGAAAGGCACAGTCACTATGGACAATGGTTGGGACTTCCTTGTAAGTTTAAACTTACGGCACAACCCACAACCCAACCCAGGGGACTTACCTGAGCGAAAAACGGAAGTCCCTGTCACACAGTCTATGTCACTCTGCATGCACTATTGATGACAAAAGGAAAGAACTGGTTTTTCTGTTATAATTCTTTATTGTTGAAAGTATTACATAGGTCCCCTTTTTTCCTCCATTGCCCCCTCCATCCCCCGACCCAGGCCTTCCGAATGCTATTGCCACAACTCTTTTTTTTATATGTTCTTATTGATTTTTAGAGAGAGAGGAAAGGAAAGGGGTAGAGAGAAACATGGATGAGAGAGGAACATCATCCATCTGATCTGCTGCCTCCTGCACATCCCCTACTGGGGATCGAGCCCGCAACCACACCCAGGCATGTGCCCTGACCAGGAATTAAACCAGCGACCTTTTGGTTCCTGGGTCAATGCTCAACCGCTGAGCAACACTGGCCGGGCAGGAAACAACTCTTGATACACTGAGCAAGGTGCATGAATCTCCAGTGCACTCCACTCCTTGACAGAAGCCGGCCTCAAAGACTCCAGACTGTGGCATTCCATTCACATGTCGTTACGGAGAAGGTGGGGCTGGAGGGACAGAAACTAGATTAGTGGCTGCCAGGGGCTGAGACAGGGACTGATATGTTCTGTGTCTGGATTGTGGTTGTGGTTACATGGCTGTATGCTTTGTATAGATATTGAATGGAAAGGAAGAAGAAAGGAAGGAGAAATGGATGGAGGACAGGCGATATGAATGGTTGGATGGATGGATGAATGGATGGATGGATGGATGGATGGGTGATGAATGGATGGATAGATTATGGATGGATGAATTGACAGATTATGGATGGATGGATGGATGGATGGATGGATGGATAAATGGATGGATAATGAATAGATGGATGAATGTGTGGAGGGATAGATGGATATATGGATGGATGATGAATGGATGGATAGATTATGGATGGATGGATGGATGGATGGACAAATTATGGGTGGATGGATAATGAATAGATGGATGAATGTGTGGAGGGATGGATGGATGGAAGGATGAGTGGATGGATGAATGAATGAATGAATGAATGAATGGGTGTATGGATTAATATATGAATGGGTGGATAGAATGATGAATAGATCAATGGCTGGGTTGATGGATTAGTCAGAAGGAAGCAGATGCTGCTCACCTGGAGCCTTTATCTCTCAGGTAAAATCCTCAAAGCTGTATGAACAGTCATCACATGAATACCAACTCATTTTATATCATAAAAGGACTTCAGATTTATGGAGCAAAAAAGCCATCCTCGGTTTTACTAACGAAGATCCTCCAGCAGGTTGCCGAGGACCTGTTCCACAGCTTCAGTTCCATCAGGCCCTGGGGCTGAGCGGCGAGCAGCCCTGGGCTGTGTGGTTGCTCCTAATCCTGCTCTACCTGCCTGTGCTCACCGAGCTTGTGTCTGTGTAATTACACTGGGACACACTTCTCTTCTCACTACAGGCACCAGGGAAACCGCAGCCAGCAAGCACCGATTAAGCAAGAGGGAGAAAGGCAAAGGTTGACCTAGTTTGGATAAAATGGGGCCTTGCTCGAACCTCCCCAGATGGTAATGTCAGTCGCACAGAGCTCTCAGGCACTGCTTCCCTTCGCTCTTTCATTACCATCCTTTGCACGAGTTTTGTTCTTTTTTGCATTGAGTGGAATTACAAAGGATGAAAATAACTGCAGAAATCGGAGTGTTCAGCAGGAACAAAGCCTAAGGCGCTCCGGCATCCTCTGAGAGCCGCTCACAGAGGCGGCTGGAAGCTGACAAACGAGGGGCTTCAGGAGAGTTACCATTGGTGCATGTCAATGATGCCTGGCCGAGCCGTGGACCCGGTGGTGCCGAGAAGGCACCGGATGGCGAGCACGTGGCCAGACAGCTCCTGTGGCTCAAGTGACCGGTGCTAGTTCAGGGTCCCCAGTTGGCAGGGAGTGGTGAGGGTGGTGAGAAGCTCAGAACACTGGCAGGAAGTGTTGGAAGGAAAGACAGGACTCTGGCGACAGGGGTAGAGCCACCAGGTAAAGGAGAATGCCTCTGTGTATTCAGAGAGGAGAATGCAGACCCATTGAGCGAAGTGTATAGATGGGTGGATGGATGTGTTTCGAATAAAACCCCAACTTAACTATGTAATATGGCCCCTGCCTTCCTGCTTGACCTCACCTCCCACCATTGCCTTCTTTGTTCACTCTGCCCGGCATTGGCCTGTCATCCTCTTAATCCTCGCAGGATGCTCCCTCAGGCCATCTTCTCAGCCCCCAGGCGGTTGGTACTTCCCTTCTAGCTGCAATAGAGTGCCCCCCCTCGCTGGGCTGGATCGGTTTAAGTAGCAAGTACTTGGAGATGACCTCCCTGGTCACCCAGCTGACCCGACCCCATCTTTTCTGATGTGCTACCACTGGTTTTACTTAATTTTCAGCACTCAGCACCCTCTCACGGTGACGCATCCATTTTCCCGAGGGCGGAGCTGTGCCTCTCCAACTCGTCACTGAGGGGAGCGCCCGGTGCACTGAAGGGGCCCAGGGGTTAACAGTGACACCCCTGAATCAGCCATTCTGTCCCACAGCCAATAAGTCAAAGGGCCCACTGTTCCCTGCAAACACGGAGAGCACGCCGCCCGCACAGAGCCGCCCAGCCCCGCGCACAAGCGCCAGCCACGCTCCTGCCCACAGAACTCAAGCCCAAGGGTGCATTTCAATCAGAGCTCTTGTTTTTGAAAATCTGGAGATTTCTGGCAATTTTGTTATTATTGGATGCATCAAACAATAATTGATCTCTCTCTTTAGGGCACTTTTAGACATGATTATTTTAACCTGTTTTCTCTAAACGCGCCTTTTCTCCGTACTGAACACCCGCGGTGTTTCTACATTCAGCTCCCCCAGCTTCCGTGTCCACAGCTCCACCAAGTCTAACGAACAAGAGTGTTTGAGGCGCTACGTCCGTAACTACCCGGCATGTCTCGGGGTGGGGGTGGGGGTGGCCCGCCAAAGCGCTTCTCCAGGGTCTGGCTGGTGCGGCTCTCCTCAGTGTGCCCAGTGCACCAGGCCAGGCCTCAACTTTACCCCAGGCTGGAGGGAGGGACCTTATTCGGTTGGTAAGTACCTAAAACGCTACTTTCACACGAAGACAAGCAGAGGCGTGGGGAGGAGATTCACGAGACTAAGGCTCCCACATGCACGGAATTTCCCAGGGGGCTTCCCAGAATCCACCCGGCTCCGTGCGACCAAGGACGTTCACCCAGAAGTTTCAGGAAGGAGGCCACCTCTTGAATAAAAGGACGAAGCCCTCTCCTGCCAGGAAAGCAGCGGGGTGTCCACAGTACAACCACCGTCTTTCTACTTTAAAAACAGCGTCACAGCCCAGGAAGGAGGCGCACGAAGAGGGAAGGAGCTTGGCAACAAGGCCCAACACCAGCAGCCGGCCTCCAGGCTGACGTAACCTGAGAGACCAGCGCCTGTGCTGGGTTCAGGCCTCGAGAAGGTCCCCGACTGGGAACTGACTGCAGCCTGACTCAGCCCAGAACTGCGGCCGACGCAGGAGGTGCCCCTGCCGCCTGCACGCCCGCGGCAGCACCCGGTCGTCGGGGATGGTCAGTGCTCGCCAGTTGCTGGGCCCGCCGGAAGCCCCCAGGATGGAGTGCAGAGCAGACTTGGGTTTGAAGGACTGTGTTCAGTTTTACCCCAGCCCCGTGCAGAGCAGCGGCGGTGGAGGATTCCCCCGGGCTGTGTCCTGTGTCTGGGAAGCAGCTCACGGTGCCCCTGCATCCCTGAGGCCGGCTCAGACCTGACCCTCCAGGTTCCCACTTCTGGCCTCGTAAAAGGTCAGCTCAACTGGGCAGTAAGGCCAAGTGCAAACTGACTTGACCACCTGCAGCAAAGCCTCTTTCTCCTCCACGGCAGGACCCTGACCCACCCAGGCCTGACCCTCCACAGCCCTGCTCCCTCAGCGAAGGCACGCCCTGAGCGGCTCCCTGCCCCTCCGCCAGGGAGAGCCTTTCCGCCAGGCCTTGGAGATGCCCGCAGGTCGTACGGACCGTTCAGATGCCCTGGGCATTCTCAGTTGGTCCTACACCAGAACTCAGCAAGAGGCAGTTTCTGAACAGTTAGATCAACCAGATCTGACGTTACATGTGTGGCCTTTGCATATCTGACCAACTGAACCTTTTGCCCGTAACGGGTTTACATAGGACTGGTCATTGAATCACAATGGTTCCGAATTGTTGCAGATTTTCCATGGATATTATAAAAAATCACATTCGCAAATATCACCAGATCCCATCCCAAAGTCTCTGCTTTGGGGGAGGCTGCTGAAATCAGGAGTGGTAGATACAATTTTCCAAAATGCTGATTTGAACTTGGAAACTCAAATTGTATTATTGGCAACAAATATCATCAGTTATTTTGCTCGAAGAGACGGGCCCTCTAGTTCATGTCTTTAAATATATATATTTAATTTTGGACGAATTATCAGAAGAGAGAAAATTATCCTTTACTGAACAACCCTGGATGGTGAAGACATTGACAGCAGAATTCAAAGCACCCTCTGCACTTTCATGGCCCAGCCAAGCACATGGGTTCCTAAGTGAGATTTGCTTTGCTGGGACCAGGCAGTGTGATCTCCAGATGTGTTATGGGCCACCTGTGTGTGCAGGAGGGTGCTGTTGTGATTTTAAAATGTTAGAAGATTCTGTAAGAAAGGGCAGTTCTCTATTCGGTTTCAAAACACAGATGCGTGTGCACACAAACACAGATGAGCATCGTGATTGTATGAGTCTCCTTCTGTGTTTCTGACTTACATACGATATGATGTGTGCGCACCAGCATCTCCAATGCCTTGTGAGTGGTTTTGGAAGTCGCATTGCATTTCAAAGAAAACGTTACAAGTGCTGAGTGGCTCCGGCTCTCTGCACGGGCCGATTACCAGCGGAGGACACAGGAGGAGCCCTCCTCGCCTTCCCCTGGTTCTCCCAGAGGCTTAGGATGTAGGCACCTGCACCTGTGGTTCCAGCACCCCAGCACCGTCCCACCGGACCTCTGGTCCCCACATCCCTGGAAAGGAGACACCTTCCTGGGAGGCCCGGCGGGCTGGTGCACACCTGTCATGCAGGAGGTTAAACTGATAAAGCTCATTTCCTTGAAAGATGAGTTTCCTTTTTACCAACACAGAGATCCACGCCCGAGAAACAAAGGCAAATACTGTGCAGAGACCATGACAAGCGCTCGGCAGGCCCACCTCCTCGCTGCTCCCCTTGGTCTGGCTCCTCGACACCGCCCAGCGGCCGTCACCAGGCCCAGAGCCCACAGGAGTGTGGCAAAGGTGTTCCCACTTTGAGTGGCCACCAGGCCCTCTGTCTTCTTGCCAATCTCTCTGCCTTAAAATATGAACCCCGTCCTCCGGAGGGGCGGTCGATGCAGCATGGATGCTGGGATGAGACAGAGCTCCTTATGACTCCGGAAGCAATTGACTGATCCTGGCTCCCCCCACCCCCTTAACTGATTGGTTAAGGTTTTGTGAACATCAGTCCAAAGACTACTTGATCTTGGGGATGGAAATACGGCCCAAGGGAAAGGGAAGCATCGCTGCAAATCACTAAACCAAATCAATGTGGTGTTTTCAGTGTGAGCAGGCTGTTGTATTTGAAGTGTGTGTGTGTGTGTGTGTGTGTGTGTGTGTGTGTGTGATGGGGGCAGGGGCCTTTGTGCCGTAAGGGAGTGGGGATGGGGTCAAGCTTTTGTTCAAAGGTCTAAATCTGCAGATCCTACCAGTCTTTACTTTGATGGAATTTTCATTGCAGTACTGGCTCCTGCCTGGTTAATCCCTTTGGCTGCATCATTGGCTCATGTAGCTCTAAGTGTAGGATGGAGCCACCTTCAGGAACAGTTGGATCCAGGAGCTACAGTGATGTCAGGTTCCTCCTCCACATCTCTCAACCCCCAAATCTTAGCTCGCTGCAGGCTCCCAGCCTTCCCACCAAAAGACCAAGTAACTGACAGCAGCCCAAGCCCCTAACCCACCCTTATTGGCCCCCTTGGGAGGGGAGCCCCCACTTCCAACTTAGGGAAGTTGCTCACACATGGTCCTCAGCAGGACTGCAAGGCCCTGGGGGACATTTTGCAACTTTGGTGTCAAAATAACGAGGGGACATGGCAAGGGGAGTGGGGCCTCCGGGTGCCAGGCGCCCCTATACCGCGAGGATGTGCACCCGTCCTCCATGAGGTTCCAGCGTCCGCAGACCCTCGTGGATGAAGAAGCTTGTAAACAGGCAGCGGAGCCTGGCCTCCTACGGCTGGTTTGCAAGTAGCACAGCACACCTGTGGCCCCCGCCGAATTCCCAGGAACGCACCTCTGTGGGGACTCGGGGGACAGCGCTCGGGCGTGGGCATCCCACACGGAGCTGCTCTCCATGGTGGGGAGTCTGCTGGGTCTGGGCTGCCGCACAGATGTTCCCATCAGGTCTGCCTTTCTAGGTGCCGCTTTGTTCGCCTGAGAAGGAGCCAGGGTTCAGGTCCTGAATGTTTACACTTTGAAATGCACATTTATTAAAAATGGCTTTCCTTTCCATTGGCCTTTCTATTGCAGTTAGGGCATAAAGTGGATTTCTCATTAAATTATGTGTGCAGACAGGCGCTATTAAATAATAGCAGAGCAACACATGTGTCCTGAGCGCTCACCTCGTGCCGATGCGGAGGGAAGGGGTGGGAAAGGACAGCGCCCGCCCTGACCACAGCGAGTAGGGGGTCCCAGAGAAGGGGTCCTGGCTGCAAAGACACCGCTTTAGAGCAAAGGTGCCCTGGGGAGAGCATGTGCAGAAATAGATGTGGATGTAAAATCAATGCACGCGTGTTAAGGCTCTCCAGGGACACGGGACCAGGGGCACTGCAGATAAGAGGTTTGTCATAAGGAACTGGCTCCGATGGTTAGAGGCTGAGAAGGCCCAAGGCCTGCAGCGGGCCAGCTGGGATGGCTGATGGCGTGATTCCAGTCCCAGGACCAACTGGCTTCCCCCCCAGGGACTTAGGCAGTAAAAGTCGGGGTCCTAGCTTGAAGGGGGCCAGTAGGACCACCTTCCTCTTTCTAGGTGAGAGGTCGGCCTTTCTATTCCACTCAGGCCTTCGGCTGATTGGGTGAGCACCCCGCCCCCCCGCGCCCGCCCCCACCGGGAGAGCAATCCGCGGTGCTCAGTGCACTGATTCAAATGTTCACTCCACACAAACACAGCAGTGCCATGTTTGACCAAGTGTCTGACTCCCCGTGACCCAGTCAAGTCGACACACACACTGCAGCCTCGGCATGAAAACCGAAGTCACAGAACGTGCCGGTGGGAGAGGAGCTTCTCATCAGAGGAGTCGGGCACCCTGAACAGCAGGGCCCACGCGAACTCTCCTGGGGTTCACTGTTCAGGGATGAAGATGCCAAGGTACCATTTCTTAAACATGATGTAGAAGCCTGCCCCGCACCTGCCATCAGAGGCCAGCAGGAAGCCACAGTTCCCTGCTAAGGCACCCCGAGTCCCACGCCCCTCGGGAAGGCTCTACAGCATCTTTGTGCAGAGCCCGGCCTCGGACACTCATCCTGCTCATCCTCATGGTGGGGGGGGGGGGGGGGGGGTGTGGAGGGGGGGGCACTGCTCCTTCCTGCAGGCAGTGCTGGCTCACTGGGGAAGGGGGGGGGGCGGTGTGTGTGGGGGGGGCACTGCTCCTTCCTGCAGGCAGTGCTGGCTCACTGGGGAAGGGGGAGGGGCGGTGCCGGCACCGCACATTCCTGTGTGCCAGAGGCTAACGTGGTTCGGAAAGCTGGTTGGCAAGCTCAGCTTTTCCAGCCGGAAGAAGCACATCGCTTCAGATCTGTCTGAATACGCTTAGAGAGTGAGGACTTGATGGATGCTCACTCATTTGTGTGAGAGATTTAAGACTCGATGGAATCGGATCCTGTTAAAAGATTAATAAAAACTAGATTCAAAAATAGCTGCAGCCCTGGATGGTTTTCCTCAGTGGTTAGAGCGTCAGCCTGCGACGAAGTGTCTGGGGTTCAATTCCCGACCAAGGGGTTTGATCCCCGCCCCCCATACCCCAATGGGACACCTGCAGGAAGCAACTAATCCATGTGTCTCTCTCTCCATGTTTCTCTCTGTCTCTCCCCCTCCGCCCACTCTCTCTAAAAAATCAATGGGAAAATAGCTCCAAGGACCTATTCTTTGAAGAGAGTCAAGCAGGGGTTTGAAGGCAGATTTGCTCCTTTGTTTCTTGGTGGAGGTGAAGGTCTCAGGCTGGGAACAGAGCCTCTGACAAAGGACCAGGCCAGCCTGGAGGACAGAGGGGTTTCCATGGACACGGGCTTCCCCAGATGAGGCCAGGGGCTCCTCTCCAGCCACACCAGTGGCTCGGGCGCTCGTCCCGTCTTCCCCTTTGTCTGCATGGAGCCTGGCCTTCCTGGGACAGGCTTGGCTGGATGATACCTGTGCTCCAGGCTCCTGTGCCAGGCGCTCCGCCCACAGTGGTATTTGGATGATTTTATTTGCTCCTCGGAAGGACTCCCCTGGGAGGGTTAGGTTGGTTGGTTCTTAACCCACTTCTCCAGATGCAGAAACAGCGAGCGGACATGCCCTCGAAGGTGGCCGGGGAGTGGCAGCGTGGGCCTGAGACTGGGTAGCGGGACCCCTGACTCCGAAGGCAGCCCTTTCCCGCTGCCGCACCAACCTCACTCGGGCTGCTTCTTGCTCCTCGGAGGCCTCCGCACATCTGGTCCACGGTCTCCATGGACTTGCTGCCCTCGGACCAGCCTCCCACCCTGCTCCCAAGAGCTGTCACCACCCAGACAGGCCCGGTGTGATCCTGAACACTGGTTTTAAACATAAATCAGACAGTGCCAGGCCGCCCCTGCTGAGAATTCTCCAGCAGCTGAAAGTAAAATACCAGCACGGCTGTGACCCCTGACCTGGCCCACCTTGAAAAGCTAGCAAAGGAACAAGTCAAACCCAAAGCCATTACAAAACAGGAAATTGCAAAGGTGAGCGTGGAAATCAATGAAATAAAGAGCAAATAATCAAAACAACAGAAAAAGCCAACCATTTTGAAAAGCTACTAAAATTGATAAATTCCTAGTGACAATAAATAAAAAGAGAGAGAAGTTAGAAGTCCCAATATTAGGAATTAAAAAGCTCAGCACTAGCACTGGGGAGTCAGGAAGTGAGAAGGGAATGTTACGAATGAATTCATGCTGATACATCGTAAACAGATGGAATTACCAAACATATAACTTACTAAAACGTATACAAGAAGAAACCTTAAGGATAAGTATCACATGATCTCATTTATCTGTGGAAATTAATGAACAAAATATACGGATGAACAAAATAGATCCAGAAGTATGGCAGCGGGCACCAGACTGAGCATCCCGGGGGGCGGGGGGGAGGGGGGGGGGCTGTAACCAAAGAACTGCTCTGCAGACACGCAGAGCCCCTGGGCACAGCCAGTCGTGTGGTGAAGGCCTGGGGGGGGGGGGGGGTGGCGGGGCGGGCAGCAATGGGGGAAAAGCCCAGGAGTCTGCAGTACTTTCAACAATAAAGACAAACTGAGGAAAGACCGACTTGAGAAGAAATGTGGAGCCTACATGCCCGCATCTTTTAAAGAAGTGGAGGCCTGGGGCCCCTTCCACTCTCTTTCGAGCAGGGTCCCAGCAGTGCTGTCCTGCCTGGGTCCGTAATCCCAGTTACATCGCCTGCTGTCCCTGGGGGGCCTCTCGTCACCCAGAGAGAGCGCATGAGTGAGGGTGAAGGCCGCCCCCAGGAAGCAGCCTGGACTGACGCTGTGGGGCCTGGTGCCTGCGGCTGAAGCGGCTCCTCGGGCTTTTCAGTGACTGGAGCCGGGAGGCTGTCATGCCCTCCCCCACCGCTGTTTCTCCTGCTGGAGGCCCCTCTGGTTCCATCGCCAGGGACACTGCCCTCCCTGGGTCTGGCCTTCCCGCAGGTTTGTGCTAAGTGGTGTCGCCATCGTGACCTGCCGGCTGTCTGCCCCGGAGAGTAGAGGACGTGACTGCCAGCAGCCGGGACACTTCCTGGGGGGCAGCGTCGGTGCAGCGGAGCAGCAGCTGGGACACTGCCCTTGACCCGAGGGGCATGGGTAGCCCTCCACGTCCCGCAGCTCAGGACTGCCGGGATGGCCGAGAGCTGGACAGGGATACGAGGGGGAGGCCAGCCGCTGTGTCACTGCCGCGGGAGCCCTGCAACAATTAGACACCGTGCAGCGAGACACCCCCCCACCCCCCACCGCAGCAATCCGGAGTGCCCATCATTTCACAAACACGCCAGGGCTCAGCCTAGAAAACACGAGGGCAGACAGGTGCGCACGCTCCGCCTGACCTCCCGCCTGGGTGCCGAGGCTGCTGAGCCCGGCAGCGCCACTGTGGCCGACAGAGCGGACATCGGGAAAGGAGCTCCGGTTCCGGCTGCCGCCCGCCCTTCCTCCTGCCCCGCTCTCATCCCGTGGATCCTTCATGGCGACGCTTCCCAGGAAATGTCACAGACAGCACACACGAACGGCAGGCGGTGCTCATTCCTGGAGCGTTCCCTGAACTCGGGTGAACTGCCCACAGCCAGCACTGCTCCTCTTAAACAAGAAGAGAGAAACCCAACCCAACCACACAGCTGCTTTTTATGTCCCTGGACAACTTTATGAGGCATATTTTACATCCGTGGGTGACATGCGCCCATTTTCAGTGCAAGTTCAATGGTTTTAGAGACTATATCGCGTAGGGACCGTCCCTGTAAATCAGAGTCAGACGTTCACTCCCAAGTAGAACCTTCTTCTTCTTCGCAGTCAACCCCACGTGCACCCCAAGCCCAGGAGCCCCGCTCTCCCTCGGCCTGGGGAAATGTGCCTTTTCCGGATATCTCACATGAACAGACTCAGGCAGCACGTGGCCTCCGCGCCCGGCAGTTTCACTCACCATCGGGTCTTCACGGTGTCTCCACGCTGTAGCGTGACTCAGGGCCTGGTTCCTCTTCCTGTGAGGAGGAAACTGCTCTTGCAAGGCGTGTCAGGCCGTAAAAACTGTGAACAATGCACTGCCGGGGGGGAGGGGGTCATTATCGCTGGCCCCAGGACAGATCATCGGGTATGGCCTGGGGACCCCCAACACCTGGGAGCCTTCCTGTAAGCCCATGAAAGGGGCAGAACCATATCTGCAAGACAAAGACCCCAGAAGGTTATAAAATATGAATCCCTCTGCATGTTACTCACTCTGATTTGGAAATTATTCCCGAGTCCACTAGTGTTAATAAACGGTGTCCCTCCCTTTCTCCAGGAAGCGTGCTTGGTATTTCTTTGGTCCCTGCAACACCTGGAGGAATCGTATCCCACTTCGCGGACTCGCCGCATTGTCTACCTGCCCGCCCACCCGTCCGTGGACACACACGTTGTTTGGAGGTGGGTGTCCCATCTGTGAGCAAGTCTATGTCGAGCAGCTTTCCATCCGAGCAGGTGCTCTGAGGCACGTCGTGGGGTCCTGAAACAGGTGGCTGCGAACCTATGCTGTGCCCTGACCAGGAATAGGGGGCTCTCGCACCCGCCACTGGGAAGTGTCAGCTTTTAACAGAAGTCATTTATTAACAACAGTTGTTCGCTCAGATTCTTTTCTCCATCGATAGCACACACATAAAATAAATACCACAGCCCGGGCGGTGTGGCTCAGTGGTTGAGCATCAACCTATGAACCAGGAGCTCAGGATTCGATTCCTGGTCCGGACACATGCCCAGGTTGTGATAAGGGGACCTATACTCTGATAAATAGAGCACCTGAATTAATCTGAGAAGTAATCATATTATTTTCAATCTTAGAACACATATACTTATGTGAATAGGGGGTTAATTTTCTCATATGTGAATCGGAGGTTAAGTTTTCCTTAAGTTTCCTTTTCAAGGCCTGAGCTAAGTGATTAGGGAGGTGACTCAGCTGTGAATCCAGCAGGCAGAACCCATAAGTATGGTCAGACCGACCCACCAAGAGTCAAAACATCATCTCGTCAACATCATCTCATCATCATCTCTTCGCCTGATGGCTACAGTAGCTGACGTCTGTGGACCCCAGGGCTGCATGTGCCCCCTAGCCCCCTCCCCTTTATAATCCTGCCCCCTGCACCTGCCGGAAGGCAGGATTTGATGCTTGTAAGCACCCTGTCTTCGTGGTATGCTGGACTCCTCAATAAACACCTCATATGATTCAACCCTGCCTTCGTGACTGGACACAGCGACAGGCAGCCCAGCCCAACCAGGGGTTTCCCGGTAACAGTGTGGGCTCGATCCCCAGTAGGGGATCGCTCTCATTGATGTTTCCATCTCTCACTCCCTCTTCCTTCCTTTCTGAAATAAATACAAATATTAAAAAATTTAAAAAATAATAAAAACCACACTGGACACACCAAACACCAGCACACACTACATGTGAATTCACTCAGAAAACACAGTCTCACACATTGGTTAGTTCTGTGACACGGGAGGCATGCGCAGGAACCCCAGCCGCGCCCTGGGTGGACTGCCCATGCTCACGGTACAGATACGGCCGTCTGCGCCACGTCGTCGCGGGGTGATGCGGGACAGCTCCTTCCTCAGGAATCCAAGTTAGACTGTTCTGTCTATGGGGCGATGGGAGGGTTCAGTGCCATGAGGAGCACCCTGAGCGCAATTCCATGGGTGACATTTGTGAAATGGTAGCTATAGATAATAGATAGTCCCTTGCCATTTCCCACCGCGTGTTCTGCCCATTCTTCCCTTCGGTGGATGTTTGCTGGGCGGGTCCAAGGGCCAGGAGCCCGTGACGGGGCTGCTAGCACCCCTTTTATAAGGAGGACACTGAGACAATGGTAAGCGGAGAACCGGGCTTTGAACCGGGGGCGGGCGCTCAGTCACGTCTTTAGCAGCCAGGTCCCTCCATGACAGCGTGGCTTCTCTTGGGCCAACAGTCGTCCCCAGGACACACATTTCCATTTCCCATCAGAGTTGGCACCATCCAAGCCCACGTGGACTCTACAGCTGGGCAAACACATTGAGGCTGTATCCCATTCCCTGTGCTGAGTGCCACCAGAGGGGACCTGGCACCACACAAAGTGGCACAGACCTGCCTGAGCTTTGAATCACACCATCCGCTTTCCTGGGTGTCCAGTCTGCAGACCACAGATCCTGTGAGCCCATTCGTTGTAATACATCTAGATAGGGAGGTAGATGGATGAGAGAAACAGAGAAAGAGAGATAGAGAAATAGGTAGATGAGAGATAGATAAGAGATGGATACATGATATATAAGTAGATGATAGATAAATGATAGATAGATAGATAGATAGATAGATAATAGATAGTAAGTAGCTGGTAGATAGATAGTTGATAGGTGCTAGATTGATAGGTGAGAGATAGACAGATAATAGATAGATCCACCCTATTGGTGAGCTTTCCTTCCTTCCACCCTCCATCCATCTATTCAACAAGTAGTCCTGGTGTGTGCTCAACTCCTCAAGGAGATGTAGATAAAACGGTAAAGAAGAACCAGACTCAATTCTGCCCTCAGAGAGCAGATGACCTGGACGGGGAGAAAGACGGCGTCCAACAAGCACCAGGACATGGTCCTGGGGGAGGCAGAGGGGCGGCAGGAGGGCCCTGCGGGGGGAAGGCTGCCCGTGAGCCCGTGGCCCCAAGCCCAGTGCTGCTGGAAGAGGCACACGTCACTCACAGGAAATCGCTTTGCATGAAAATGTGCTTTCCCGGAACCGGAGCCACCGAGCTTCCCAATATGAGTGACGTGACTACCTTGTGCTGCAGGAGCCAACACCACTCTCGGAAGTCGCGGCTGTGTGCCCACGTGTGCACTTTTAGAAAAGAAACAGAATCCTAGGCTGGGTCTCACCCCGAAGCGCCCTGGGTGGACTGCCCATGCTCACGGTACAGATACGGCCGTCTGCGCCACGTCGTCGCGGGGTGATGCGGGACAGCCCCTTCCTCAGGAATCCCAGTGAGACTGTTCTGTCTATGAGGCAGTGGGAGGGTTCAGTGCCAGGAGGCGCACCCGGAGCGCAATTCCATGGGTGACATTTGTGAAATGGTAGCTAGCACTCACTGGATGCTCTCACGGCTGTCCCTGTGCTGATGTTAACCAGTCCGTGCCTGTGTTAGTGACAACGACCACTGAGGGCAGCGAGAGTCACCTCCAGCTGCTCGGGGGCTCCTTCCCGCGGTCTTCACACAGCAACAGCCAGCGAGGTGCTCAGCAGCCGCCCAGGCAGAGGAACACATCTCCCTGCGTGGGGCAGGGTTTCCTGTCCCAACTCCGCCAGGGCTGGTCCAGCTTCCTTTAATGGCCCCGGCTGCCCATGGCCCTGGGAGTCACAGGGTACTCACTCCAGGAGAACATCCTGGTCTTTCCTGCCCCTGGCAAAGGTGTCAGTGAGAGAAAGGATGCCTACCCAGGAAGGATGCCTACCCAGGAAGGATGCCTACCTAGAAAGGGTGCCTACCCAGGAAGGATGCCTACCCAGGAAGGACGCCTACCTAGAAAGGGTGCCTACCCAGGAAGGATGCCTACCCAGGAAGGACGCCTACCTAGGAAGGGTGCCTACCCAGGAAGGACGCCTACCTAGGAAGGGTGCCTACCCAGGAAGGACGCCTACCTAGAAAGGGTGCCTACCCAGGAAGGATGCCTACCCAGGAAGGACGCCTACCTAGGAAGGGTGCCTACCCAGGAAGGACGCCTACCTAGAAAGGGTGCCTACCCAGGAAGGATGCCTACCCAGAAAGGGTGCCTACCTAGGAAGGATGCCTACCGAGGACCAGGCCAGGCACGCATTCCTCTCAAGGCAGAGCTTACCAGAGGTGGGCAAACTTTTTGACTCGAGGGCCACAATGGGTTCTTAAACTGGACCGGAGGGCCGGAACAAAAGCATGGATGGAGTGTTTGTGTGAACTAATATAAATTCAAAGTAAACATCATTACATAAAAGGGTACGGTCTTTTTTTTTTTTTTTTTTAGTTTTATTCATTTCAAACGGGCTGGATCCGGCCCGTGGGCCGTAGTTTGCCCACGGCTGGCTTAGCCTGAGCCTCTGGAGGACGCCATGTTCTAGGTGAAAGGCTCCCCTAGGAGGGGCTGAGAGCGGCCCCTGGGCCTTGAACTGATGCGCATCAGAGTCAAGGTGAGCTGTGTGATGCATGCCCAGGCATCAAGCTGGAAGTTCTGATCCAGGGGTTCAGTGTGGGCCCAGGAACCAGCATTTGTCAATCACCAGGGCTCTCCTTCATGCAGCCTCTTTATAGAGCCTTGTCCATCTATAGAGCCGAAGCTCCCTGCGGACTTACGAAGTGGCCTGTGTGGCTGCAGCATTTAAAGGCAGTTCCAGGGTTTTGTGACCCACTGTGACATGCTCGGGGGAAGGGCAGTGACTATGAGAACACATTATTGGTGGTTGGGGGACCGTACCCCCTAAGGAAATGTTACTGAGGCCGCAGACATCGCTCACCCCTGCGATTCTGCAGCTGAAGACACTGCAGTTTCTTCTCTTTCTGTTAAGCTGTGGCTCCCGGCCCCACAGGGAGAACTGGAGAGGACAGTGCTTTCTCTAGCTGGTGTGCCGGCTGAGACCACCACCTGCTCACAGGATGTGCTGGACTGGCCAGCTGCCTCCGCCGGGTCCCGGGGACACTCTTGTCCTGTGGCCCCTTCCTTGCTCTGGTTACAGAATCTGAGGCAGAGGAGGAGGAGCAGGTCTCGGCAGGGGCAGGACCCCAGCAGACACGCCAATGCCCCACAAGCTTCCCACTCTAGCTTGTCCGCTCACGCACATCCCACTGGCGAAGCAGGTCGTGGGATCTGAGTGACCATCAAGGTGGGGAGTCGGGACACGGGAGAGTCGAGGCGCGGGAGTCACTCTGTCCTCCACCCTGACACACAGTAAAAACGGCATTGACTTCCGATCTCGACCTCGTGTGGTCAGACCCACACACACTCTGCTCTTAGGAAAACAGTAAAGGACCTAGCAACCAGGGAATGCAGCCCACCCGCCTTCCCCACAGGAGGCTGCGCCCCAGGGCCCTGGCCACGCCCACCCGCTCACTGTCCTCTCTCCCCGAGGGCGGGAGAACAGTGAGTGTCTACTAAGGACAGAGAATGACTGCACCTACTGCGCTTGGGGCCCCGCAAAGCTCTAGGTCCACGAGAAGGGTTTCATGCATAAAATAATTTTTAAACTTTTCATTGTGAAAAAGTGTAAATGCTCAAGAAGAGAGACTAGCATAAGAAACCTCCGTGACCGCCTTGATGTAATAATTACTACTGTTTAGCTCTATTGCAGCAGCTGCCTTTCGCTCAGGCATGTAAGCGGCTCCTGCCAGTGTGAGTGTCGCTAGTGTGGCACTCAGTACCTGTCTCTTAAAGGGAAAGAGGTTTATAAACTACAGTAACATCATTCAACATCAGAAAATAAGCATCCTTCCTTCATGTCATAGAATAGCACATCCCCATTCAAATTTCTCTGATGGCCCTAAATATGTCTTCTTACAATTGATTTGTTCAAATCTAATCCAGACGACATGCACTAATTGCAATGGGTTGCTCTGTCACTTAAGTAGCTTTTAATGGAGAAAAGTGCACGTCTAGATACCCCATGCCGGTCAGGGGAGTGCAGGAGGCAACCAATCGATGTGTCTCTCTCGCATCCTCTCTGTCTCTCCTCCCTTTCACTCTCTCTCTAAAATAAATCAATGGGGAAATGTCCTTGGGTGAGGATTAAAACAACGAAAAAACACTGCCTTTATCCACGTTAATCACAGGACAGCCCCGCCATGTAATTATAGTTGCCTCTGTTTCCAGGGAGAAAACCGAGGCGCCAAGAGCCCACAGAACTCGGTCACCAACTCATTGGCTTAGAAACAAGATCTGGCTGCCTGGCCGGGTAGCTTGGTTGGTTGAGCCTCATCCCAGACACCAAAAGGAAGGCCACAGGACAAGAGTGTCACCGGGACCCAGCAGAGGGGACAGGCCAGGCCAGCACATCCTGTGAGGAGGTGGCGGTCTCACCCAGCCAGGGCACATGCCCAGGTTGCTGTTCAATCCTGGGGCGCGTACGGGGAGGCAGCCGTGGGTCTCGGCTGCAGCGGGCGATCAGGTCATTCTTCTCCAGTTTACAGCTCAGCCCATCTCCAAAGGGACCCCAAGACGCGCCCGCCTGACAAGATCCTCGGAGTTCCCACCGGGATGTTCTCCAGGCAGAACCCTAGGAAGGCTGTGTGACCCTGATCCTCTAGACCCGGGCGCAATGCCGTGTTTCCTGACACCCAACACGTGGCACGAGGTGTTTGGGGAATTTTTCATTAAAAGGACATCGGTTTGCAAAGGACAAGCGTCGGCAAGGTCATGAATGATGGTGCATCAGATGGGAAAAGCTGGATGGATGCTGTCTTTGCCCACAGACTCCCAGCCTCTCAGTCAGAGCAAGGCCTTGCTCTTGACTCCCCAGCCTCCCCCCTTCCCCAACCCCATCCTGTGCACAAGTCGGTCACAACGGCAAAGTGGTATCAACGCTGACAAGGACTTTCTGTCGGGAAGAGAAAGAGACCCTCGAGTCTCCCAATATCGCAAAGTGGTTCCTGGGCCCTGGATTCCCGGTGGGAAGCCACATCCTGAAAAGGAGCCTCGCATCTGTCCTGGGGAATCAGTACAGCCAACCTCCGCCGCCGGGTTCACTGGCAGGACCCTGGGGAGGCGGCCCAGCTCCCCAGGCAGGGGGCCCAGAGGAGCCAGGCCTGGCAACAAGGGGTACTGGCCCCTCGCTGGGCGAGCAGCCCGCAGCCTGGCCCACACAAGGTGCCTCCCACGGATGGCTCCTCCAGATGAGGAGGAGTTCTCCCCTCACAGCCAGGCGCAGCTGATCCTCTTCATCTCATGCGCGCCACCCTCTCACGCCCACCGCCACCCCAGTGGAAGTCAGTGCCTCCATCCTTACCTTTAAAATCAAACATCGTCATTTCAAAAAGGCCTGCGTCACAATGACAGGGACCGGCCCTCTCCTCCCTGAGAGCCCGTGGCCACGATCCAGCACAGAGCGGCTCCCTGGGTCCTGTCATCCAGTTTCGGTCAAAAGCCGCCCGCTACGCGGACGGGGCCTGGAAGCGCCCACTTTGCCACTGAAAAAAGAACTGTCTGGCAACTCAAAGGTTTGATGTCTCCCTAACCCCCTTTACAGCTGCGTTTATGTATTAAAAGTTACTTGAAAATGACTGATGTGAGTGGAGCGGAGGCTCAGGCGTCGTGGGCCTTCCTGCCAAGCACCGAATCCGAACATTCAGGTGAACGGTCTGGGCACCGTCCAAATCCCAGCAGCACAGCACTCGCTTTAGAGAACCATCACGGAGCCACATTGTCCTGGATTCCCAGAAAACACACTCTAATCCAAACATCTGCTTCTTACAAATAATGCCACTTAGGAGGACAGAGTGCACATTCTGAAGTCAAAGTCTGGCGTTTCTGCCTAAAACAAGTGCGCTGCTCAGAACAGCACCATACATGGTCCATGGGTGATCCTCCATCCGCCCCTTGGGGAAGGGAGCCGGCCCAGACCCCAGGGAGCTGGCCCAGACCCCAGGGAGCTGGCCTAGAACCCAGGGAGCCCCAGAGAGCCACCCAGACCCCCAGGGAGCTGGCCCAGACCCCCAGGAAGCGGCCCAGACCCCACGGAGCTGGCCCAGAAGCCCAGGAAGCCCCAGCATGTGGTCCAGATCCCCAGGGAGCGGCCCAGACCCACAGGGAGCCCCAGAGAGCCAGCCCAGACCCTAGGGAGCCAGGGGCCACGTGACAGGCCCCAGAGGGGTGTCTGGTGATAGTCAGTTTGCAGAGTGGCTCCACTCAGTGCTGCCTGATGCCTTGGCAGAGAGACTGCGCAACTGTCCCAGGATGAGGGTCTGTGTCCTGCACCCTCAGAATCTCAAGAAGCCTTAAGGGACCGTGGCCAACACCAGCCAGCTCCTGGCCACTGAGCTGCCTACACACTCATGGTGGACCGCAGAGGACAGAGAGCCCAGCTGGAAGCACATGGACCACCCAGCTCAGCTCAGCCCAAGGGCCAAGCCTCAGAATCAAGCTTAACTGGCTTTAATCCAGTAAGTTTTAGAGTGTTTATTGTATAAAAAGACTCAGCCAGTGCAGACTCCAATAGCCTCTCTCTCTTTTCCCCTCCCCTCTCTCTCTCTCCCTTCTCTCCCCCTCCTTCCTCCCTCTCTCTCTCCAGACAGCCCGGAGACCCTGGTCGGCTGTTGTACCCCCAGGGAAGAGTATGGGTCCTATCTGGGCACAAGGGTGAAGGATACAACTTAGATCATCTTTGTCAAACCTAATAGTCTCTGAAAATTACTCAGAACCCCAAAGAGCTGCTGCCTGTGTCTGTCAGCATTTGCCACATTAGAAGTTAAAGCTGAGAACATTTTAAAACTCAGGAAAAGGCAACACGCATGTCCTTGGCCATCAGAGTAATGTCGTCACGGTGGGGTGGCCCGGAAGGCACCACCGAACGCTCACAAAAAGCACAGGGAGAAACCAACCACCTCCGTGTTGCTGTGAGATCAGTGCACCCCCCGCGTCCTGAGAACCACGACCCAGCGGAAATGAAAGCGGCAGCAGACCCTGTCACAGACAGTCCCGGTCTCACGCTGTTCCCGACTCTGTCTGCAAGATTTTGCTTACAAAAATAATAATCAGAATATAAATATTAAAAGGCTTGTTCATGTCCAGCTGGTGTGGCTCAGTGGTTGCGTCGACCTATGAACCAGCAGGTCACGGTTCGATTCCTGGTCAGGGCACATGCCCAGGTTGTGGGCTCGATCCCCAGTGTGGGCCGTGCAGGAGACAGCTGATCAATGACTCTCTCATCATTGATGTTTCTCTCTCTCTCCCCCTCTCCCTTCCTTTCTGAAATCAATAAAAAAAAAAAATATTTGTTAAACAAAGGCTTGCTCATTAGAAGGCTTAGGGATTTACTACACAATGGTATTTACATATGCTTAAAAATACTCATGTAGCGTAAACACTGAAATTATTATAATCATGGCATCTCCATGGTAATAGTTATTTACGATGAATCATATGCTTGCAGGGGATTTACCGAGCTAAGTGGATAACTAATCACGGGGAGTGCATTCGGGCCCTAGGTGATGGTCTGAGGCATCCTTTGAGGATTTCTGCCCTAAGCTAAGGTTCCGTCCCAGCTCTCTCCTCCAGGAGGCGTCATAAACAGCAGGCCCTCCAATACTGTTTTGTTATAACCTTGATGGAAGAACTCAACTCTTACGTCAATTAGCCTGTAGTCAAATCTGTTGCTTATGTGTCATTAGTCACAGAACCTATCAAAGACGCTAAGTGAGGACTTTCTACAGCGTTTGTGCTTTTCTAGCACTTTCTTCACCTCTGCCTGCACTCCCACCGGCCACCCTCCCGCCGAGTGCGTCCCCTGCTCCACTGCTTTTCCGAAGACGGTGGTGCCACCCTCTACCACACCTGTGACTTGGGCAGTCTCATTGCTGTTGTCCACAGGGGAAACTGCCCATCAAAGCCACTGGGCAACTTTCTCAAAACCAGGCAACCAGAAAACCAGAGAAGGAAGACATGCCTCCCTCGCTCGTTCAGTGTCCATTCACAGGGACAGTGGCTCGCACCTGCTCTGCCAGGCCCAGAGCTGGACAGTGGAGCTCTGAGGCTGATTTATCTCCAAGGCCTGCCAATACCTGGCGTGCAGTCTAGGAGGGGCCGGGCAGGGCGAGGAAGCGACTGGCCAGGTCGGGGAGTTCCCGGGCATGAGCTGGGTGTCACAGGGATGCTCACTGGGTCTCCCAGAGCCCCGAGAAGGTGCACACCTGGTGGTGGAGGTGAGTGAGGCTTCCCCGAGGCCCTGGCAGGCAGTCCTTTCCCAAAATGCCGCTTTCTCCAAACAATTATCAGGTGACGTTCAGGACCCCCCAGGGAGTAGGGTTCCCGCGTTTCCTGGCCTTGAATCTGAGCAGATTGGTGACAACAGAGGCCGGTCATGGTCATAGAAGGCAGCTCCCACCCAGGCCTTGAGCCCAGGGCCATGCCGGGAGGAAGTCCACATCCCTGGAGAGGAGTAGCTCCTGGCCCCGTCCTCCTGGGACAGTGAGCCGTTTGAGAAGTGAGGCCTCCAGCCGCAGTGGAGGCCCTCAGCTGGCGCCTGTGCCGGCAGCAATGAGCTGTCTCCCAGCATCCTTCCCAAAGAGGAGACTCCTGGCCAGTAAATGACTGGAGCCCTCAGAAGCCCCTCTGACTCGGGTGGTTGCCCGAAGCAGAAGACAACAGGGAGGGAGGCGAGGCCAGCCTTCCAGCCTGGGCTCAGTGCTCAGGTGCTCAGTACTCAGTGCTCAGGTGTTCAGTTAGTGCTCAGTGCTCAGTGCTCAGTGTCTAGGACCTAGGTGCTTAGTGCTCAGGTGCTCAGTGCTCAGTGTTCAGGTGCTCAGTGCTCAGAACTCAGTGCTCAGGTGCTCAGTGCACAGTGCTCAGTGCTCAGGTGCTCAATACTTAGTGCTCAGGTGCTGAGGTGCTCAGTGCTCAGTGCACAGTGCTCAATGCTCAGGTGCTCAGTGCTCAGTGGATCCCTTTAAGTTGCTTTGTCTAACCCTGCTGACAGGCACTTGACTGGTATATTTATGTCATTAAAGCAATTCACCCGCCACTTACTGGATTGTCACTGGTAACGGTCACTGAGCACCTGTGGGGAATCAAGCTTTGGGCTCAGTGGTCGGCCGACATTCCTGTGGCTCCCGAGGCCTCAGCCTGTCAGCTGTGAGAAGCTCCAAGGGGTGACTTCCCCTCCCTGAGTCTCAGTGTCCTCATCTGTGCAATGGGTATGACTGCCGCGTGGGGCTGCTCTGGGGAAGATGAAATGAGACAGGGCTCAGGCAGCACTGGCACAGCCCGATGCTGGCCTCAGCAGATGGAGCTGCAGGACAAGGACGTTCAAATCATGGCGTTCACAGTACGCACTGGGGTCCACCCAGGGAAGGAGCCCACAACCCGGCAGGGAGGAGGCGCTGGGCGTGCCCTGAAACTCTGGGGGCCTTTGGCAGGCCCCAGGCTGGGATCCCATGATGGCTGAGGAGAATCTGCACCCCTGAGCCACAAACAGACTCCTGAGAAGGGACACTTGCTGGGCTTCTGCTGCCCAGGCCGGTGGAGCTGCACCCGGCGGGGACTCGACCTGTGCAGCCACTGCTGGGAGCCGAGAGATAGGCGTGGATTCCTGAAATGCCTCCTCTGTGCTCTCCCCATTCCCACCCGTCTGATCTCCAGACTCGAATCCAAGGAGCCCAGCCTTTTAGAACGAAGAAGGCAGGTCTCAGAAATCACAGGAGGCAATCACCTCCTACAGGTGCAAAGATAAACCGCTCTCCCCCAGCCACACGCTCACCTGATAGGCAGGAGAGAGCGGGTTCCTGTGAGGCTCAGGGGGCCGGCCGCCCTGCTGCACCTGGACGGGTTAGGTGAGTCCCACCTACAGGGGAAGGAGGGCAGGTGGCTGGTGGCTGGGCTCAGCATTTGCTAACCTGGTCCCTCGTGTCAGTCCCCAGGCAGCCAACGCCTAGTGCCACACAAGGGGGACTAACAATGGAATGAACCCTCTCACCGTCTGGAGTCTGGAGGACAGACATCCAAAGTCAAGGTGTTAGCAGGCGGGCTGCTCCGAGGGCTCCAGGCCGCTCCCTGCTGCCGCTCCCAGCTTCCCATGGCGGCCAGGGCTCCTGGCCTGGAGTACCGTCGCCCCATCTCTGCTCTGTCACCTCCTGTGTCTCTGTTCATCTGTGTTTGTGAGGACACCAGTCACGGGGTTTGAGGCCCCAGTTAATCAGGATGGCCTCTCGGTCAGTTCGGGCGCACAGTGAGAGCCTGCATCTCCAGCAGGCACGCAGCTGGTTCCTGTGGTCGCTGGGGTGCGAGCGCTGCCTGGGACAGAGCACCTGGTACCTAGTTAGCTCTGGAACCCTCACTTCTGTCCTTGGAAAGTTCCAGTCTTTCCCCGAGCTGCTCGGCTCAGCAACGCCTAAGATCACGTAGCCTCCATCCCAGAATGGGGTCTTCTGTGATTTCCATTTATTTTGTAGTAACAAATTTCCTTTAAAAAGAGTTTATTCTGAGTAAGTCTTTTATTTATTTTCTTGTTTTGATTTCTACAAAATGCTATCAAAGTGGAAATATTTTTTCAGTAGCAACAGCATGGCCTGCGTTACCTTCCCTTTTCCTGCGGGAACTGTCCTCCTTGGGGACAACTACACCTCACCTGACTGGCGTGTTCTGGGTTTGGGCCTCGTGACGGCGGTGGCACACCCCCTGCTCCTGAGTCAGGCACCCCTGAGGAGCCTCGCTGTCCAACACCTGGAGCCCAGGGACGCACACCCCTATCTCCGCCAACCACCTGCTCAACCCAATGAAATAAGAAAGCTTACAGTCATTGATTTAAAATATCTAACCCTCCCATCACGTCCATCATTAAATATGTCCCACTCAGACCTTCTGCTATTTAAGCACCTCGGTTCCTGTTGGAACAGTTTATAACTTCAGAGACGAAAGGTTGAGATTTTTACTACCTACACCATTTGTCTCTTGCTAAAATTTTCCAGCCTTTATCTCCTTCTCAAAGGAACATAATTTAAATATGAATAATGAAAAGTGCTTCCAGAGACGTCAGCCCAATAATGCTTTCTGAGGTGCAAACTGCTTAATGTGAGACTTGGATGCAGCACAAAAGAACTGCATGTTAGCAACTTGTGCTGCTGGCTCGGCACCGGGATAAAGCCCGGCTGGCACCGCGGGAGGGACACCACCGCGGGAGGGACATGGCACCTCGGGCAGGCCTGCTTCCCAGGCTCCACGAGGGGAGTGCAGGCAGCTACTCTGGCAAGCCCTCGGCATGGAAATGGCAATTCTCAACACCTCCCAACCGCACGTTTTAATATTACACACATGGTTACTCTTTTATGGAGAAGAATTTTCAGAGAGAACTGATGTGTTAAAAGCCGATGTGTAAATTTATTCCTTTGCTCCGAAAATCAACTTAACTTGTATGTAAGTTACTTATGGGGAAATAAGGGAATTGTAATCTAAGTTAGGACTTTAAATCTGCCATTTCTCTTCCTCTCACCTTCCTCTCTTCTCTCTCTCTCCTCTCTCTCTCCCCCAGCAATGAACACACTTCTGTTTTTCAAACACAGAACTGGCCGCGAGGGAGCTTTATATGCCTCCCACACTCACTGTGACAGCCCGATTCCCAGGCCCTTTCTCATTTTCACACTAAAGACAAAATAAGCTGAGACTGGGCCTAGTACACTGACCTGCCGAAATACGTTTGCCCTCATTGTTTCCAAATTCGAGCAAAGAACATTCAGGCTTGGAATCTGTAGGTGATGGTGCCTGGACGTGAGCGGCCACGGAGACGGGGCGGGCTCTGCCTGGGCAGCTGTGGGCCTTCCTTGCTCAGCCCCTCGGGCTCTCATTGCATCCCTGGTTGTACTTAATCCCATCCTCTGTGCAGCAGCGACAGAGGGGGCTTTGCTCAGTGCTCAGCGCTTCCTGCCTTGGGTGAGGAGGCGGTTCATGCTCAAATTCTATCTGGGGCTGTACTGGCATTTGTGACTTTGCAGCATGCGCAGGGTCAGGGAGATGAGAGCCGGCTGGGTGCGTCCTTAGGAAAAGGCGAGCCTCTGGCCGGCAAGGTTTGCACGCAGGCACCCATGGACCGTCTTCTGTTCCGTGAACAGTAGCACCAGCCGCACTGCAGGCGGATGAAGCGAGCTCCCCCAGCACCAGGCTCCTTTGGCTGCCACAGCAGGTCTGCTCGGAAGACGGTTGACTGTGGGCTGTAAGGATTGAAGCAGAACAGTGTCCACGGGTGAGGAGAGGAGCCCGTCGCCCTCGCTCTGAGGGAGCCTGGCCGCTGTTCTGCAAGGTGGCGCTTTGGACCACTGGGCCCATCACAAGCGGAACTGCTCTGCCAGGCGCAACCCCAGGGGTGGCAACCCCGACAAAGGCAAACTCGGATGCTCATGAAATTTAACCAAATGGAAGCTCAGCCATTTGCAGGCCTCCCCGCCCCCACCCCCCTGGGACCTGGGGAGATCACAGGGACCTTTAAGAAGAAAAGCCATTGGAGACCCCCGGCTGCAGTCTCTGGCATGCCTCTGTCCAGGCAGGCAGATGGAATCTAAGGGGCCACCGCTCCTGTGCCACATGGGACGTGGGGGCACTGCCCCGGATGAGGGCCACATGTCAGGGACACCCCCACCCCCAGCAATCCAGCTGCCACTACAAGCTATGGTGGGTGGTTCAGTGGGGGCTGGGAGGGCACAGAGGAGCCCACAACCATCAAAGCCCCTGGTGCCTGGTGGGAGGAACACCAGGGGCCCAGGACTACTCCATCCTCCCACCCCCCGCCCCCAAGGAGTGGCCCAGGCAGCTCGGGCCTCACAGGTGTTGCTGGGCCCTGAATACCTGGTCTAAGGGGTTCTGTGGCTCAGCCTGGATTTCTAGGAATTTCAAAGGAAATGCTGGCAACCTGCCCTGCTGGTACAGAGGTGACCACACAGGCGCAGGCACATGTGTGTGCAGACAGCACCACACACGGGCCACCAAGGGCACTGAGGGACTCGTGGGGAAGGCCCCCCGGGAAACACTGCACTGCCCACGTGGCTTGAGCAAGGCTCTGCGAAGCCCTGCAAATGCCCTGCTCCTGGGCTTCCCCTCCCAAAGGGACCTGCGCAAACGCAGGCAGCAGGAGGCTCTCAGTCCCGGTGCTGGTGAGCGCAGTGCCCTTTGGGACACAGTCTTTGCAGAGACTTGAGTGTGACACTGGGACAGGCGAGGAGGAGCAGGGCCCTTCTGGAGTGCAGGGGCCTCGGTGCCAGCCCTCCCGCGGCAGGCAGGGAGGTCCCAGCCCCTCGCCATCTGTGTGGCCACTGGGCGCAGCCCCCTGCTGGACCATAGATGGTGAACGAACGGTGAGCCGCACCAGGTGGGGAGTGTGGCAGGCCCTCCAGCACCAGGCGGTCAGGTTTAGAAATGCTGTTTAGGGAAGGAGGGGAGCAGAGAGGCGGGAGGGCACGCTGCCTCGGGCGCTTGCCAGGCTGCGGGGCAGCGGTTCCAGGGGCGCCTCTGGGATCAGGTCAGAGGGACTCATCAGGGGCTCCAGAGAAACTCCCTCCGTGAGGGCGGCTCTGGGGCATGTTTTCAGCAGAGCCGTGGCGGGTTCCGTCCCAGGAGACCTCGGCCATTTAGAGGCAATTGCTTCTGGGTTTACCCTTGAGAACTTGGACCTGATAGAGCCAGCACACAGCTTTGGCCGGGGCTCCGGGAAGGGCCCAATCCAAGGAAGACTTCCGGAAGCATCCACGCCCGTGCCAGTCAGGAAGTGTGGTGTGAGCATCACTGCCCCTGACACTGGCTTCCAGGATGCGGCCTGGGCCTCACATTGAGGACCGCACAGCTTTGGAAGGGGTGCAGGTCCTGGCCCGCGAGCCTCCCAGCTCCCTCCGCCCCGAGATGGGTCCTCCCCAACTCACTGAAGCCTTCGTAGCATCCTCGCCTGGTGCAAATCACCCACTTAAGGCCTCACACAAAACCCAATTGCCAATTTGCCTTTTATTTCTTACACTTAAAGTGATTTGCCTTCAAATAATTGGCGATGGATTGTTCCTTTCCCTGCCACGCGAAGTGGCTGTTCGTCCCGGGAGTGGCTAAGTCCGGGATCCTTGGCACAGACCCAGGCGTGCGCCTCCAGGGATGGCTGCGGGGCAGGGAGGCTCCCCTTCCCGCCTAGCCCCAAGAGGTCAGGGACCTCGGGACCTGCCCTGGCTTGGGGTGCAGCCGGAGGCCTGACATGAGGTGCCGTGGGAACACGGGGGCCTCCCCTGGAGCTTTAACCAGCGCTAATGGCCTCACTGGTGCTGGCACTGGCCAGAGCGGAGGTGGAGCTGGGCCTTGCATTGGGAGCAGGGTGGTGGCTGCAGACAGAGAAGCTGTGTGATGGGTATGACCATCCCTTCCCCACCCGCCATCCCCACTCAGCCCGTCCCCCCTCTGACACCTGACAGTGCCCTGGGGGAACTTCCTCTCCTGCCTGCGCTAGGCCCAGGTCCCCTCAGCCACCCGGACCTCAGCACCCTCCTCTTCCTCGCCAGAGGCTCAGGGAGCCCTCCACACCTGGGCCACCAGCAGCTCAGAGGCTCCGTGAGCAGAGGAAGCTGGCTCAGCCTGAGGGATGCCCCTGGGCTCAGCAAGGAGGAGCGCCCCCTTCCAGGGCACCGATGGCCTCATGGGAACGCAGGCCGGGTGTGCGCCATGCACCCCCTTCATCTGCTCCGTCGTGGCTCATCTCTCTGGGAAACTTGTGGGGTACACCTGTCCTTCCAACAACCGAGCCTTCCCTTTGGGGGGACGCTGGGCCAGCAGGGAGGGTGGAGTTTGGAGGCAGAAATTGGTGTGAAAACTTCTGGTTCAGGCTACAGTCACCCACGGACACAGATCCCTCAGCTGAGAGAAGACACGCTATGAAAGCACGCAGTGGCATGAATTGGCAAGTGGAGATGATTTCCACGGGCCACCTCGGTGCCGACCCTCAGACGGGAAATTGCTGGTGACTGGGAGTCTGAGACCTGGAGGAGCAGGACCTGCGGGACGGGACACACGGCCTCAGGGGCACGGGAACAGGAGGCGCAATGCACTGTGGGTCCTAACAGGCGGGACGGCGCTTTGTCAGGAAATGTGTGTCCGCACAACGGAACCGGAAGGAGGAAATGAGTACACACGATTGCTTGTCTGCAGTGGCTGTTTTATTGCTTTTGTTTTTATTTTTTTATTTTTTATTTTTTTTAATGTATTTCTTTATTGGTTTCAGAGAGGAAGGGAGAAGGAGAGAGAGATAGGCGTGGATTCCTGACCCCTTCACGGGGTCAGAAACGACCGCACAGGAAATGGGCCAGGCAGCTGTCTTCCCCAGGGGCCCTGCCCAAAGGCCTCGGTCTGTCGGTGATGACCACTTGCGCCCATGTGGTGTCTGTGAGGCCTGCACTCCAAGCAGGGGCCTGCGGAGGGGTTTCCAGTGGAGGAGCGGTTCTGTTAGAATCGGTGGGGATTTCATTGCCACGCGGTTGCCTCAGTAACCAGGAAAGGCTCTTCCCTGGTCCCTGAGTCACAGGTACCTGCAGGGAATCGAAATGTTAGACTTGGCCCCAGACTCAAAGCTACTCCAGACGGGACGGGACGTGAGGAGCGGTGTGTTTGGAGCGGTGGCACCCCCTCGGCGCCCCCTTGGAGCCCGCGTCCAGCCAGGACCCTGGCCCCATGGCCACAGCTCCATGAGGAAGCTGCGCTGGCCATCGCCCCCTCTGGACCCAGTGTCCTGTGCTAAGTGACAGTGAGCACGTGAGCACAGGCCCCTTCTGCGGAAACAAGGTAATGCTGGACGCTGACAGGCATCGACCTCAGTTACCTGCCACCCCAGGAGGAGCAGGCGATCATCTAAGCCCCATCCCAGGGCGTGTCATCAGCTGGGAATGCAGGAAAATACAAATGAACTGGGCTCCCAGTGAAGCACCCTAAATATCACCTGAAAAACCAGGCCAGGCATGGGGCAGACAGACCTAAATGCAGCGCCTGCGGGCTCTGAGAGCTTCCAGCAACATTCCCATCGGTACCAGACTCCTGGTTCATCTGCACGTGGAATGGGTGATGCCACCACTGGTGGCGGGACACGCTGACCTTTCCCTTCCTGGGCCAAGCCCACTCCCCACTTCAGGAGCTGGTACCTTCTGTTTCTTTATCCCCGGAGCCCGCAACAGGCTGACAGGAGAGTCCAGGGGCCATGTCCTGGGGCAGAGGTTTGGGACGCAGGGGTGCAGGGGAGGCAGGGCATGCGGAGGAACGGAGGGCGTCTCCACCCATGCCAGGTGAGACCTTGTTTGCTCGTATCTGCATTATAACAGGTAAAAAGAAAGAGGCAGCATTCATTTTACTAATGTATTTTATTTAAGGCAATGTGCCCGGCTGACCAAGTCTCCTATGCTCCCCCACACCGGCGCATCCAACATACTATCACTTCAACATGAAATCATATGTAGAGGAGGCACTTTACAAGCTTTTTCCCACTAAATCTTCGAAGTCTGGCTTGTGCTTCACACCACAGCACCTCTCAAACCAGAAGAGACACAGCTCAAGTGTCCAAGGTCACCTGTGGCGTTGGCTACCATGTTGGACCCACAGCTGGCCCTGCCCCCGCCTGCCCACAGCTGCTGTAAGGGGAGGGCTGAGCTGGGCGGGGGGAGAAGGTGGGACCGCAGAGGGCGGAGCAGCTGGGTCTCCTGCAGGGACAGTCACCCCAAGCATCAGCTTCCTGGGGTCCGTGGGCCCAGCAGCACCGCAGCCTGTCGGGGCTCCGATTGGAGTGGAGGCGGGTCCGCGCCCTCGCTCCACACGGCAGAAGCCAGCTAGCTCGTGGTTTGAAACTTCCCGTACAGCAGTAATGTTTTCACATGCCGCAGTGAACGCTAGTGGGGCCCGTGAAAACCAAGTGGACCTCAGAACCAGCTGGAATAGGCTGTGACCTTGGTGTTTAATGCAATCCAAGGTGGAAGTCGAGGAGGTGACAGTTTTATGGGGCTGCTGGGAGCTGGCAAGGTGGGAGGAGGGAAGGGAAGGACCCCTCTTCCTGCCCGCTGCTCCTGCCAGCGCTCTCACATGGGGGGTCAAGTAATATTTCAGAGTGTGATACAGGCCTTAACAGCTGAAGAATTTTCCAGAAGGGCAGAAGGTGTTTACGCCTCTTATCTTAGATCTCACCCCAGAGGTCTCTCCAGGTCTGAGAAGGCAGCGCTCACGTTGTTGTAATAAATCGCTAACCACCTGTGCTCCCGAGGGAACAGAGGCCAGGTAGGCTGGAAGCTGGGTGCTGTGGGTCAGGAGGGTTGGACGCTTTGGCCGAGGGCTGGCTGGTGGTCGGTTGTGCACCAAATCTGCGCATGGTTGTTTAATCACAGAGCCCACCCTGAGTTATAAAAGGTCACAAGCTGGTTCACTTATTCCTTTTTCTTTTTATTTGGTTAATCCTCATCCGAGCATATTTTTTCCACTGATTTTTTAGAGAGAAAAGGGGAGGGGAGAGGAAGAGAGAAACATCAATGTGAGAGAGACATATCGCGTGGTTGCCTCTCACATACACTTCGACAGGGGCTGAACCTGAAACCTAGGTACATGCCCTTGACCAGGAAGCAAACCTAACACCCTTCCATGTGCAGGCCGACGCTCCGACCACCGAGCAACACTGGCCAGGGCACTTCTTCCTGCAGTAAATGTAGCTCACTATTGCCCTCTCCCCAGAAATGTCCAGGCCCTCACATTTTCAATCACAAGACCTTGATCAGAACAACCGTGTGGAACGCCCTGTCCGGAAGCCTCAGTTCTCTGACTCTGCTGGTCTCACCAGTGTTCTCCAGCCGCTTAGGATAATGCCGTGCGCTGTGATTGTGTGTGTATGTGTGTCCCCTCCCCTGCTGGGTTAGAAGATGTTTAAACAGCAGCGTCCAGTTCTCCATCTCCCTGACGTGCCCAGCGCAGAGGTTCAGAAGCATCGGCTGAAGGAACTAATGGGACCGCCTGACTCCCCGTGGCTCCCGGCATCGCCGGCCGTGCCTCTTTGGTCTGACTTCCCTGGAGTGTGAGGCCTTCCTCTTGCCCGATTCTCTCTCTTCCTTTCTGGCTTTGCAAGAACAAATGGGAAGTCTCAATTAACTGTGCAAGATGGTCTAGTTAACCAAATGAATGAATGATTAAAGTTAACTGGAGAGTAATCAGCAAACATTTTTCTGGTTGCCATGAAACCCCTTGTTGAATGTATTTCTAAATATAAACGTGCCCATCTGTCTTAGGAACAGGAATATAATGAACATAATCGAACTTCTGTTGGATAAAGCTCATGACAGGATCGGCATTTCTCCCGATGGTTGGCTCTCCAGGCTGCCCGCCCTCAATGCCTTCGGCATTCACCGCCGGGCAGCCTTCTCCTAAGGGTTGCATGGCCCCGGGCACTTCTTTTCCTAAACATGAGTCAGCAATCACTTTCCCATTTCAACCCAAAGCTCTGTGAGAATGTGGAGTGGGATGTGCCAAATGAAAGGCCAAAAACATTCTATGAAATCTACTTTGGAAACCGTAAAAGGGGTTGGCAGCTACTGTGGACCCACACTTGCCCCCCTTCTTAATTAGAGAACAAAAGGCTATTGTGTTCATGCAGCAGGTGACCATGTAATTGAGAGGAGCTGAGCTCATTCTCCAGCCCCTGGGGGCAGTAACCCGTGATCAGTTCACCAGCCCTCTCCACAGGATGTGTTTAAGGTTCCTGAAACCATGGCATGGAGGGCAGTCTGCTGAGGGCTCCTGGAGAAGGCTTTCTATCTCTTAAAAGGAGGCACAGACTGTTCTCTCTTCCCGCCTGGGGTGATACCAAGTACAGATGAGATGGCCGGTGCTGTAGCAGCCACGTTGTGACCATGAGGGGCAAGTCTTGTAATTAAAGCCAACAGGCTGGCAGAACAGAAAAATGCAAGAATATTGCTCCAAAGTTCATCACCGGCCATTGCCCAGCACCCTGCACACACCGACCTTCCCGTGCTGGTTTAAGTTATTAGGTTAGACTTTCTCTGACTTAGAGCTGAAAACTTGATGGAAACACAGGGCTCCGACCTCTTTCTGGTTTCCAAGTAGAGGCAGCAGACAACAAAGCTGGTTAGTTAACCATTCCAACTGCCTGCCTCTGCTTCATCACAACTTTAACTTGAATTTTACATTGTGTATCTGCTAGGGGACTTTGGCAGCCCGGTCTCTCACCTGCAGGAGCTCTCCGCACTGCCTCGCCCTCCCACTGGCTCCCCGTCCCTCTGCACCTGCTGTCCTCACCCCGAGGGCCCACAGGGAAAGGGCTGTCTCCGAGCCTCACCAGCGTGTCTGCCCAGCTCCTCTGCTTTCGCCCGAGGTCGGAGCTCCTTGCTGACCGGGGCCTGTGGTCAGTCTCAGCGCCATCCAATCTGCGGGCCGGACAGCACGCGCCCCGGGCTCCTAGCCAGGGTGGCCGCCTGCACCCGACACGGCTTCCACGGAGGCAGGGAAGTCCATCCACCATAGCAAATGCTTCTTCCCCTTTGGCCACCAGTTTTATTATTTTTAAAAGTTTCCTACAGTAAAATCACCTTTTTGGTGTACAAGTCACGCTTTGGCACGAGCTTAGCTGCTGGTAACCCCTCACCGTGGAGATGCAGAGCGGTGCCCCAGCTTCCCCCTGACCAACCAGCCCAGCCCCCTCCTTGATCCCCAGCTCTGCCTTCGAAAGGATGCCTGTCAGTGGGGTGGACCGTGTGGACCCTGTGTGTCTGGCTCCCGTCATCAGCTGTTGTCTGCAGCCCAGCTCAGCCTTGCTGCGGAGTCGGTCTCTGTGGTGCGGGACCCGGGCAGCAGGGCTGTTGGTGAGTTGTGATTGGGTGTAAAGCTGTCGTAACCCTTGGGGAGACGGTGCTCCGTGAGCGCTCACTTTCATGTGTGCAGGGCTGCGCTGTTGACCCGGGAGGCGATGGGGCCGTCATACTCTCCTATCGCAATTTGTAATTTTCCCCCCGCAAAGACTCTCCTGGTTTTCCCGGGAGACTGTGGGACTGAATCTCAGCTAGGTGACCAGGCAGCTCTCACACATTACGTCTGTGAGGGGCGCTCATGCCGACTACCTGAGTCAAGATGCAATTTGGACTCTCCAGGAGCACAGGTGGGCTCAGGGCCTTCCAGTCCTTAGGGTTGGGGTGCATGTGTGGCGGGGGTCTGGGCACCCCAGCACTGACCCTCAGACCCACCGACTGTTCACTTGGTTGAGGTCAACCAGCGAAGGCACCGTCCTCCCGGGTGACAGTGAGTGGCCAGTGTCCCTCCTCGCATCGGACTGCCTGCAGCGTGGCCACCAGTGCAGGCGGCGGAGGCGCGAGCTCCAGGGAAGAGGGCCTGGTGGGTGAGAGGCCCTGGCTGTCGTGTGGAGCGGACTTTATCGGGGCTCCCTGTGCCCCACCCTGGGCCCGGCAGCAGTCTCACAGATCTGCGCCCAGAGAACATCTGGAGGCCCTCTGGTTACCGCGGGTCTCCTGTCACCCAGGCCTGTGCAGGGCGGGCCTCCCGGACCCGGTGAGCCTGCCGAGGCCCCTGGCACACGCATGCATAGAGCAGGCGCCCGCCACCCGAGTCTGCCATCGGTCACGCCCACACTGGTCTTTGAGGAGCAGCCCCCAGGCTGCCTGAGGCAAAGGAGCTGAGAGGCTGGGCCTGGGGCCCCTGCCGGCTCCCTCAAAGCTTCGGTCCCCTCTCCCTGGCCCAAGAGGCAGCTCCTGTCACCTCGCTCCGGGGACAGACAGACTCACTGCAGGAAGTCTCCAGCCTCACAGTGCGTCCTGTCCCTGTGACCAGCTGACCCCAAAGGGTAAGGAAGGGTGAGGGGCGCTGCGGGGGCAGGAGGGGGGGCGCCACAGCACATGCCGGGTAGGCAGGCTGTCTCAGGAAGCAGTTGCCGGTGAAAAGAAACGAAACCAGCGGGAGTGCTGCTCACGTCGCAGGGGAGCCCTGAGGACAGCGGGCTGCTGGCTCAAGCGCTGGATCCCAGGCTCAGAGCCGCCCGCAGGCCTGGGTGCCTCCAGCCCCACCTCCGAGGCTTCCTCCTCGGGCTCACCTGGCAACTCCAGGCTCACCTGCCCCAGGTGAAATTCACCCAAGAAAACACAAAAGCTTGCGCCTCTCTGCGTGACCCAAGAAAACCTCTCATTGTGTCTCCCTGGCTCAGACAGGCCACATGTCACCAATGGCCAGGTGAGGGGCCACCTCTCCTTCCTGGAGAGGGTGTGGCATCAAGTCCCTCTGGAAATCTATTCCTGCAAAGAGAGGGAGGGGTGGAGGCGGAGAAACCCCAAGGCACTTACCTACCCCCAGCTCTAGGTAAAGTTGGCTCCCCGAGGCCTGAGGCATAGTTTGGGGGGTCAGGTGGGGAGGAAATAGCAGTGCAAGGGTCTCCGGTGTCTCTGCTGTCTCCTCCTGTGGGGGACCCCCAGGGAGGGGGCTGAATCCAGGCAAGAAAGCCCCTCTGGGCATTTCATGGCCGCACCTGAAGGGGGGACGTGGGCGGGCCTCCAGCTCCCACCGCCTCCTGGTCTGCACCACACGCTCCTTCCAATGTCTCGCTGGACCCTAAGATCTCGGGAAGGGCTCCGCTCACGAGCACACAGGAGGGGGCGCTGTGGAGGGGCGGCTGCCCCATGAATGTCAGCGGTAACTGTGTGTGTGTGTGTGTGTGTGTGTGTGTGTGTGTGTGTGATCCACGGGGACTGTGGGCAGGTCCAGCCAGACCAGCTTCCCAGCTCCGCCCCCTCGTCAGGTGCAGTTTCCTGAGGTCGAAGCCACTTTGATAGGCATTGACCTGCCTTCACGGCAGGCATTCGGAGATGACTGTCCGCCGGTGCCTCTCTGGTTGGTATTGAGAACACGTCAGAGCGCAGACATTGAACCACTACGCGGTGATGAGCTGGTGAAAATGCCCGCGATGGCATGATTGATCATCGCATATTAACTCAGATTATTAGGGATGGAGAGTATGACGCCTCCATCGCCTCCCCAGCCAACCATCCATCTTCCTGTCGGTGTTTTTTCTTCAGTGCTCACTTTTGGGTCCTCAATTAATTAGTCTATTAGATGATGGACAAAGTGACTTGCAAGGGGCCCTGCAGCCGAGACCCCCTCCTGAGGGGAGGTTTCCATGCAGAACCGCAGCAGGTCAAGTCTGCAAGCTTTCCTCTCTGCAGCGGGACACCTGCAGGGCCGTGCAGCGCTCCCGGAAGGCCGGCTCCTGGCGCAACCAGGCACCTTCAGGGTCCCGTTTCTGCCCGTGTCCTTTGTGTCCTTGGTGGGACGGAGGGTGGCTGTGCCCTTGGTTTTATAGAAGAAAAGTCACATGTTCTGAAATGTACAGAACATGTTTCTGGGCTGGTGTTTTCTGGGCCCCGGGGGAAGGACAAGAGTCAAACTCTCAACTGCTGAGCGGGCAGACGAGAAGAGAAGTCTCCAAATTGCCCCAGCCTGGCTGCGGACCCCACATCCCCCTGCCTATCTCTTAGGAAGACACCTTAGAGGCAGGAGAAGGGAACTCACTGGAAGCTCAGGTTGGATTTATTCTTTTAGCAAGCATTTAGTGAGCACCTGCTGTATGCGTGGGTCTGCAGGGGGAGCTGTGAGGACTGGAGGCAGGGAGACCTCCGGGGGACCTGTTCCCTGACAGAGCAGTGGTTACTGGAACAGGTGCTGGAATGAGACTCAGTGTGCTTGCATCTGGGCAGGTCATCCAAGCCTTGGTTTCCCCATCTGTAACATGGGCAGAGGGCCATTCTGTGCCTCAGGTGGTTGGTAAATTCCATGAGATCCTCTTGCCCATGAGAAGCTCAATACAGCTCAGTAGATGCTGGCTATTAAGTTAATTAGGGGAAGGCCATGCAGAGGTCACAGCACAGAGCAGGCTGCACTTGAGCCACCAGGAGGCTCTGATAATTCAGACCTCAAGGTCACCTGCAGCATCAGCATTGCCAGGGAGCTGGGCAAGTGACCTGCTGATTCACACACCGGAAGGAAACACTCCTTGTTTCCAGCCTTTGGGGTTGGAGGATGTTCGTTACTCAGCATTATTACAGCTGCTGCTGACTGATACAGATGAGTCTCAGTGTGATGGTCAAAAAATCCTATCTATAATAATAAAAGCGTAGTATGCTATTTAGACTGGATGTCCTTCCCGACGTCCTTCCATCCTTCTGGATGAAGGGAAGCCCAGGTCCTGGGTGCCTGCCAGCTGCCAGAGGGAAGCCCAGGTCCTGGGTGCCTGCCAGCTGCCAGAGGGAAGCCCAGGTCCCGGGTGCCAGAGGGAAGCTGGTGCCGGCAGCTGGGGGAAGGAAGGCCTAGTCTTGCATGAATTTCATGCATCAAGCCTCTAGTATAATAAAAGCATAATATGCAAATAGACCAAACAGCCAAACAGCGGAACGACCATCCAGATGACCATCTGGGACCACGCTATGACACCCACTGGTGTCAAGCCAGCCAAGGTGGGTGTAATACGATTGGTTGGGGGCCCAACCATCGCCCTATGATTGCCCCCCAGAGGGAGGCCCAGGCCACTGATCAGCAGTCTGCAGCGGGTGGGCAGAACCTCCCTCTGCTAGGGAAGCCCAGGTCCTGGCTGCTGGAGGGAAGCTGGTGCCGGCAGCCGGCAGCCAGGGGAAGGAAGACCTACTCTTGCATGAATTTTGTGCATTGGGCCTCTAATATGAAATATCCCTTAAGAACATTGATAGGCATTCTCTCATTCTGAAAGTAAGCACAGCTTGAAACCCAGAATAGATGGCTCCATGCCACCTGGAAAACAATATGGCTGTTTACAGTTTAAAAGGAAATTCGAATTTGAAACGAGACAGTATTTTGTATGAGGTCTTTTGTAGGGTGTATAAGACCAGGGTGTTCACCAATGCACTCACTTCTCAACTTAACAGAAATTTTAAAGGTTTCACCCTGGCACAGAAGGATCATGGGTTCAGTTCCCAGTCAAGGGCACATATCTGGGTTGCAGGTTCGATCACCAGCCCCTGTCGGGGTACATATGGAGGCAACCAACCTATGTGTCTCTCTCACATAGATGTTTTTCTCTCTCCCTTCTGGCACTCCCTCCCTTCCACTCTCTCTAAAAATCAATGGAAAAAATATCCTTGGGTGAGAATTAACAAAAAATAAAAACAAAAAGTAAAACATTTTAAAGGTGTTTTTTTGTCTAATGCTTAACTCAGTCACTTCAATGGTTGTCAGTTGATAACCTAATAAGGTCAACAGGACCACCAGCTCCCCGGCAGCCAGTTCACATCACAGTCCTTCTCTGAAGTCCGTCTCCACTGAAAACTTTCCCTTGTATTCAGTTCTAACGCATGGACACATGTTTCTTGCCAGTGACACAGTCTGCTTTCCCCTTGCAATGCGATAGTTAAATTCTCTCTCCCCGCCGTGTTGTCCAGGCTGACCCTTTTATTGGAAGCCCCTCTGTGTTTCCTGCGACATCTCAACGTTCCTCTCGCCTCTGCTCTCCTCACCCTTCCCCTTAACTTGCCCTTTCTTGTTTCTTTGTTGCAATGCCTTTTCCCCTAACATGAGCTTTGAACTTAAAAACCTGCAACAGGCGTTATTGGAATAAGGGGATCTGGGGAGCCTCGTGCCTGCCCGCTGGTGTGTGGCTCCTGGGGCTGCGCTTCAGTCTCCCAGAATGACTGGCTCCCAGCAAGGCCTCCTCCTCCAGGTTGGTCTGGTCCCTGAGCTGCTCTTCACAGGAGATGATAATCCTCTGATAACATAATCATCCCCATGGCAACTGGAGGCCAAATCACAAACAGGATTATGACTTCAAGGGCCGATCTGTGTCTCTCACCCGCTGCTTAAGCATCTCAGGTAAGAGCCTGGAGGCTGCATGCCGGATGCCCAAGCCGAGAAATCAACCTGATGTCTCTCCATGCGTCAGGCACGCACACAGCAAAGCAGACAGCCTTTCCGCGTGGTCCGCTGTGTCTGTGTTATCCTGCCCCCCCCCCCCCCCCCACTAATGAGCCCTGGTGTTTTAAAACACGGGTGAGTGTTGCCTGGGTGACCAGCAGGCCAGAGCAGATTCTTGGAGTCCCCGCACCCTCTCCTGACTCTGGGCTAGAGGTGTACCAGGGGTGCGGGGGAGAACCAGCAGACGAACTGCTCTGCTTCTAGGGGAGGCAAGGACAGTGTGGCCCGTCCAGGCTCAGTGGACAGCACCATGACCCCGAACCCTGGTGTCTGACCCACTGGGTTTCAGCTTCGACCTTTGACCTTTGATGAATTACTTAGCTGAGTAGCACCTGGACATTGGCCCCTGGGGAAAGATTGAACGGTATTCTTTCCAATACTGATTGAATGGCTCAGCATATTCCAGGGCCAGCGAAGGTGGTGTAAGAGCAGAGGAGGTGATGTGGCCTGGCCAGTGAGGCCTACCGAGCCCTCTGTGTTCTGGGGACACTGTATGGGTCTCCCAGGCACCCCAGCTGCTTAGGCAGGACAATTGCCCATTTCACAGATGTTGAAACCGAGGCTTAAGGAAATTCCATGAGACTCCAGATCACATAGCCAGAAGCAGGGGGGAAGGTCACAGACGCCCTAACTCCAGCACCCTGGCCAGCGCATCCCGGCCCCTGAAGGACCTAAGCGCCCTGCAAGGCTCAGGGGCTGAGAGACAGGGACCAGGTGAGGAGGGTGGTGATAATGCCCTGCAGCAGCTGCCAGCGTGGGAAACTTCCCGTTACCACCACTCGCGACCACTGGGACTAATTCTCAGGGCCCATGCAGCATTCATGACAGTAATTGGTTCTGCTTACAAACAGCAGTCCCCAGGGCCCTAGCACATGCAAAATGAAAACAAATGAATCACCCCACAGCATCTCAGGGGGCATCCACAGCTTTTTATTTAAATGTTTAATATCATAAAACAAGCCTGGCACCCATAGCGCCCGGTGCCGCCATCAGAGGAAATTGCTCTTCTACGTGAAAGAGAATGGTTTTAGGGCGTCCCCAGAGTAAAAGGTGAGGGAGTGGGTCCCCAGTTGGCCAAACCAGGCAATGATTCTCCCAAATGGTCCCAACGAAGCAACAGTTCCCTGAGCTGGGGCTGACTTATGGTCAAAAACAAACACCTCGGCCCCAAAATGACCTCAGGCTACTGACTCCCGGTAGGGGAGGGAGGCTCAGGGGCCCCCACCGCACCCCACTCTCTCATGGTGCCTCTCTCACCTCTGAGCCTCGCGCAGCCTCTGTCCTCTGCAGTCCCGTGGGGAGCAGAGACTGCCCCTGTGGAGCCCCTGCAGGCCCCGAAGGCAGAGGCAGAGTTTACCACGCGTGACTGTTCTCATAGAACTTCCGCCAAACGCAAGGGGAGAAATGACATAGCCTCGGGGGTCTCTTACGATTTCCACAGGTTCTGTTGTTTCCCCTTACGCTGTCTCCCGTGAACACCTGCTGCCATGGCGTCCTAACTCCCCCGTGGGGCTGCCTTGTGCCCCACCTCTGTCCCACAGCGTTGTGTTCCTTCCAACCGACTCGGGGCTCAGCCGGGGAACCTGCCTTGGCCCCTAGGACCCAACTCGAAACTTAAAAGGCCCTCAGCTCTCTCCTGTCCCCAGCCCCAGCCCCACCACGAGGGCTCATTCAGGCAGCCTTCCAGAAAGAAGCCTGAGAGCCGCCAGGAGGGGTGCCAGAGCCCGGAGCAGGAAGCACCCTGGACTGGCAGCGCCCAGCCACCAGCCACAGACCTCAGACACATGCATCAACACATCGAGGCCGCTGAGCCCGGCTCAGAGCAGCAGACTGGCCCGGCCAACTCGTCCACTCATGGGAAGATAGACTGCAGTGGTCCCCACGAGCTACCAGTGGAGGGTTGTTCCTTACACAGCGGTACTGAGGCAGCAGGTAGCAGATACAAGCAGAGCCCTTACCTTTCATGAAGCACCTGCTGTGTGCCCCGCTATGTCCCCCCCATTCCCCACAATGCCCCACTATGCCCTGCCATGCCCTGCCATGTTCTCCATGCCCTGCCGTGCCCCACTATGCCCTGCTACACCCCATGATGCCCCGCTACACCCCATGATAACCCGCTACGCCCCATGATGCCCTGCTACACCCCATGATGCCCTGCTATGCCCCGTGATACCCTGTGACGCCTGGCTATGCCCTATGATGCCCCTTGGTGCCGGATGAGGTTGGGGTCATGCCTGTTTGTGCAATAAGGTGTCTGCCTTGCACAGGAGAGTCAGCAGGGAACGCTGGTTGGAACCGGGAGCAGTCCATCACCAGTCCACCTGCCTCCACTCAGGTGCCCCAGGCGCATGAGCAGGTGACAGTCCACCTCACTCCATGGCCCCCAGTGTGTCCTGCCTCATCCCTGCAAATGCTCCATGAACAAACTGCACCCTGGTGTCTCAAACGGACCCGCAGGTGAGGGGCTCCTCTGCAGCTGCCCGTCCACGTTCCATGCGCATCCGCACCCTCTTGTCCTGTGGTGTGGTGCAGTCCGTCCACCCCCACCATGAGAGCAGGCCCGCGTCCTGTGGGGTCACTGCCCTCCCGACCCAGGGGGCGGGGGGTGACCATTGCTCTCCATCACGAGTCTCCTGGCTGGAATCGCTCACCTAGAGGCACGAAGGGAGCATACCTGCGCTGGGTCAGATTCATGCAGCCCCTCCCATTCTCCACAGCTCGTGGGCCGGGGAGAGGCCTGCTCTGCCACGTGGGAGTGTTCGATTGCTTGGAACAGCCTTAGCACTGCTTCTGGTCTTTCAGAGCTTCTCCCCTTGGCTGCATGATAGACCCGCCAGGGGGGGCTGGGACAGAGACAGATGACCTGGCCCCACCCCGGGCCACGTGCACGGACACTCTGGGTGAACTGGATGTGCAGCTGGAGTGGACACCCCCATCCCCAAGTTCAGATGAAGGCAGAGTTTTAGCCAACTCCTCTCTATCAGGATGCGACGTCTCTCCCCAGGGAGGGCCCGGCAAAGCCGCCTGCGAGCGGAGCCAACAGTCCCACCTCCTTCGCCCAGCCAGCCCACCACAGCATCTTTCCTGCAGCTGCTCGCACAGGCCACTGCTTTGGAGCGACTACTGAGCTGGAAGCACGCACACCGGCTTGAGGAAGGGGTGTCCCACTGCCTCAGCTGGGGACCCCAGGGCTGTCATTGCTGCCCAGTGCCGTCCTTGTTTGGCCGTGTGGCCTTAATTTCCTCCCTCACTGGACATGAATGGCACTGAGCATCCATTTACACCTGAGTGCCTCCTGCCTGCCCAGGTTGACAAGCTGAAAACAACATGTTCTAGAACCCTCTGAGCAGCCTGATGCTGAGGTGGCCCCAGCGATCCCTGATGTTGACCCTAGCCAAGAGCCACATGGGACTGAGGCCTCTGTCCCGCAGCCCTGGCCTTGGAGGCAAGTCCTTCCCCAGGTGAGCTTCCAGATGAGACCCCAGCCCTGGCCCACACCTGGATCGCAGCCTCATGAGACCCTGCAGCAGAGAAGCAAGCCCAGCTCCCCGGCCCCGGCCACAGAATGGCGAGGGGGCCAGGCGGGCTGGCTTTGGGGCAAAGCGGCAGGCAAGGACTACACCTCGCCTCTGCAGTTGTGGGTGAGGGTTAGTCTGCCGCCCAGACGCCCCCATCGAGATAGGGAATCGGAAGCAGGCCGTCTTCCGGGTGCCGTGGCTGATACCTGCCCGAGTCTGTGCCAGGCCAGCAGCTGGCCATTGCCCCGGCCAGGCTGCCCCTGCAGTCTGAGCAGCTTCCCAGTTACGACAGCAGCAGATTCCCAGCCCAGTTTCCCACCGAGCAATCGTGCTGCTGGGATCAGCACCTCAGGGGCGGTTTCCCAACTCCCACCTCCTCCATGGTCCAAGGCCATGGCTGCCACCAGGTCACATCTGCACAACCTGTGCCCACACAGGCCCACCTCCTGGCCATCCCCCCTCCCCCCACCCGGCCATCCCACCTTCTTCCACCAGGCCATCCCTCCCTTCCCCCCACCCAGCCATCCCACCCTTTCACCAACCTGGCCATCCCCCCGACACCCGGCCATCCCCCTCCCCCCACCCAGCCATCCCTCTCCCCCCTTCCCCCCACCCACCCTTTCACCCACCCAGTCATCCTCCCCTCCCCCCCACCCGACCATCCCCCCCTTTCACCCACCCGGCCATCCCACCAGCCCCAACTCTGAAGCTGGTGCTTCCTCCACTCGTTTTATAGCCGAGAAAACCCAGACCCAGGCAGTGAGCCCGCTGGCCAAGGTTAGAAATGATGGAGCTCGGACCCTCCAGGCCAGACCAGCTCTCTCCTTCCCTCCACACAGGGCTTCCTGGGAGCTATAGCTCCACGGCTTCCGAGTTCCACTAGGCATACAGCCTCTGCTTCCACAAACAGGGACCCACCATGAAGATGGCCCCAGGCACTGTTCTCTGAGTCCCTCCCAGGAAGCTCGCTTGCTTGTCCGAGGAGGCAAGCACAGGCTCACCCACTGGTCATTTCAGGGACGCCAGTGCCCGCTGTGGCCCGATCACGGCCCTCTCCAAAGAGCCCGACCACGGTGACAGGGCTGGAAGGACCCGCACTCCTTGGTTCCCTCCTCCTTGAACAAAAAAGCTCACCCTCGCCTCCGCCCTCTGCCCTGGGCTGTGCTGACCAGGAGGTGCCTTCCCCCGGTTTCTCCTCCACACGGGCGTGGTGTCTGCCCTTGGCTGCCCTGCCTACGCCGGGGGCAGCTGTGACCCTGACCATTGGGTCACCAAGTCGCAGAGCCACCATAACACACGTCCACACCGGGCTCTGGTCAAACATTACTCCTTCGCACGTGGGAGAGGCCAGAGGTCAGAGGTCTGAGGTCGCGAAGATGCCCCTCCCTCCTGCTGACCACACTCCCTGTCCCCCTCCCTCCTGCTGACCACACTCCCTGTCCCCCTCCCCCTCCTGACCACACTCCCCTGTCCCCCTCCCTCCTCCCTGACCACAATCCCCTGTCCCCCTCCCCTCTCCCTGACCACATTCCTCTGTCCCCCTCCCCCTCCCTGACCACACTCCCTGTCCCCCTCCCCCTCCTGACCACACTCCCTGTCCCCCTCCCTCTTCCTGACCACACTCCCCTATCCCTCTCCCCCTCCTGACCACACTCCCCTGTCCCCCTCCCCCTCCTGACCACACTCCCTGTCCCCCTCCCTCTTCCTGACCACACTCCCCTATCCCCCTCCCCCTCCTGACCACACTCCCTGTCCCCCTCCCTCCTCCTGATCACACTCCCTGTCCCCCTCCCCCTCCCTGATCACACTCCCCTGTACCCCCTCCCTCCTCCTGACCATAATCCCTGTCCCCCTCCCTCCTCCTGACCACACTCCCTGTCCCCCTCCCTCCTCCTGACCACACTAACCTGTCCCACTCCCTCCTCCCTGATCACACTCCCCTATCCCCCTCCCCTTCCTGACCACACTCCCCTGTCCCCCTCCCTCCTCCCTGACCACACTCCCCTGTCCCCCTCCCCCTCCTGACCACACTCCCTGTCCCCCTCCCTCCTCCTGACCACACTCCCTGTCCCCCTCCCCCTCCTGACCACACTCCCTGTCCCCCTCCCTCCTGCTGACCACACTCCCCTGTCCCCCTCCCTCCTCCTGACCACACTCCCCTGTCCCCCTCCCCCTCCTGACCACACTCCCCTGTCCCCCTCCCTCCTCCTGACCACACTCCCTGTCCCCCTCCCCCTCCTGACCACACTTCCCTGTCCCCCTCCCTCCTCCCTGACCACAATCCCCTGTCCCCCTCCCCTCTCCCTGACCACATTCCTCTGTCCCCCTCCCCCTCCCTGACCACACTCCCTGTCCCCCTCCCCCTCCTGACCACACTCCCTGTCCCCCTCCCTCTTCCTGACCACACTCCCCTATCCCTCTCCCCCTCCTGACCACACTCCCCTGTCCCCCTCCCCCTCCTGACCACACTCCCTGTCCCCCTCCCTCTTCCTGACCACACTCCCCTATCCCCCTCCCCCTCCTGACCACACTCCCTGTCCCCCTCCCTCCTCCTGATCACACTCCCTGTCCCCCTCCCCCTCCCTGATCACACTCCCCTGTACCCCCTCCCTCCTCCTGACCACAATCCCTGTCCCCCTCCCTCCTCCTGACCACACTCCCTGTCCCCCTCCCTCCTCCTGACCACACTAACCTGTCCCACTCCCTCCTCCCTGATCACACTCCCCTATCCCCCTCCCCCTCCTGACCACACACCCCTGTCCCCCTCCCTCCTCCCTGACCACACTCCCCTGTCCCCCTCCCTCCTCCTGACCACACTCCCTGTCCCCCTCCCTCCTCCTGACCACACTCCCTGTCCCCCTCCCCCTCCTGACCACACTCCCTGTCCCCCTCCCTCCTCCTGACCACACTCCCCTGTCCCCCTCCCTCCTCCTGACCACACTCCCCTGTCCCCCTCCCCCTCCTGACCACACTCCCCTGTCCCCCTCCCTCCTCCTGACCACACTCCCTGTCCCCCTCCCCCTCCTGACCACACTCCCCTGTCCCCCTCCCTCCTCCCTGACCACAATCCCCTGTCCCCCTCCCCTCTCCCTGACCACATTCCTCTGTCCCCCTCCCCCTCCCTGACCACACTCCCTGTCCCCCTCCCCCTCCTGACCACACTCCCTGTCCCCCTCCCTCTTCCTGACCACACTCCCCTATCCCTCTCCCCCTCCTGACCACACTCCCCTGTCCCCCTCCCCCTCCTGACCACACTCCCTGTCCCCCTCCCTCTTCCTGACCACACTCCCCTATCCCCCTCCCCCTCCTGACCACACTCCCTGTCCCCCTCCCTCCTCCTGATCACACTCCCTGTCCCCCTCCCCCTCCCTGATCACACTCCCCTGTACCCCCTCCCTCCTCCTGACCACAATCCCTGTCCCCCTCCCTCCTCCTGACCACACTCCCTGTCCCCCTCCCTCCTCCTGACCACACTAACCTGTCCCACTCCCTCCTCCCTGATCACACTCCCCTATCCCCCTCCCCTTCCTGACCACACTCCCCTGTCCCCCTCCCTCCTCCCTGACCACACTCCCCTGTCCCCCTCCCCCTCCTGACCACACTCCCTGTCCCCCTCCCTCCTCCTGACCACACTCCCCTGTCTCCCTCCCTCCTCCCTGATCACACTCCCCTATCCCCCTCCCCTTCCTGACCACACTCCCTGTCCCCCTCCCTCCTCCTGACCACACTCCCCTGTCCCCCTCCCTCCTCCCTGATCACACTCCCCTGTCCCCCTCCCCTCTCCCTGATCACACTCCCCTGTCCCCCTCCCCTCTCCCTAACCACATTCCTCTGTCCCCCTCCCCCTCCCTGATCACACTCCCCTGTACCCCCTCCCTCCTCCTGACCACACTCCCCTGTCCCCCTCCCTCCTCCTGACCACACTCCCCTGTCCCCCTCCCTCCTCCTGACCACACTCCCCTGTCCCCCTCCCTCCTCCTGACCACACTCCCCTGCCCCCTCCCTCCTCCTGACCACACTCCCTGTCCCCCTCCCTCCTCCCTGATCACACTCCCCTGTCCCCCTCCCCTCTCCCTGACCACATTCCTCTGTCCCCCTCCCCCTCCCTGACCACACTCCCTGTCCCCCTCCCTCCTCCCTGATCACACTCCCCTGTCCCCCTCCCCTCTCCCTGACAACATTCCTCTGTCCCCCTCCCCCTCCCTGACCACACTCCCCTGTCCCCCTCCCTCCTCCTGATCACACTCCCCTGACCCCCTCCCTCCTCCGGACCACACTCCCCTGTCCCCCTCCCCCTCCCTGATCACACTCCCCTGTACCCCCTCCCTCCTCCTGACCACACTCCCCTGTCCCCCTCCCTCCTCCTGACCACACTCCCCTGTCCCCCTCCCTCCTCCTGACCACACTCCCCTGTCCCCCCTCTTCCTTGGCCATGCTCCCCTGTCCCTGCAGTCCAAGGACCCTGGGGGGGAGCCCTGTCCAAGATAAGTGTCTTCACTTGGCCCTCCACATGCTGAAGCTGTGGTCCCTGACCTGTGACAGGAGACAGGGCCAGAGGACATGATTTCTTTTTCTTTATATTTTTTTTTCACTGATTTCCAAGAGGAAGGGAGAGAGATAGAGAGATAGAAACATCAATGATGAGAGAGAATCTTTGATTGGCTGCCTCCTGCACACCCTCTACTGGAGGGGAGGGATCAAGCCAGCAACCCAGGCATGTGCCCTTGGCCTGAATCAAACCTGGGACCCTTTAGTCTGCAGGCTGACGCTCTACCCAATGAGCAAACCAGCTGGGGCAACATCCATTTCTTACAACCAGACAGAGGGAGGGAAGAGGTGCGTTTATGTAAACACAATGAGGCCACATCTGAACACTGGTAACTGGGGATTCCAAACATCTCACCATCGGATTCAGACTTGGGAGAAGCCAGAGAAAATGAACTTGAAATGAAAGTATCCAGTGGGTCCCAGAGCCCGAGCCAGGCCAGCACACCAGCCTCTCTCCCGCCAAAGTGCACTGTTCCCATGGCACCAGCTGCCAGGCCTCCCCACACCAGGAGCAAAGGAGAGTGCTGCAGTCAGAGCAGGGTCCAGGGGAGCAAGTGGTGCCTACAGGCACAGTACCCACACGGGGCACAGAGAATGAGAGGCGCCCACAGGCACAGTACCCACATGGGACACGGGGTTGTGAGAGGCACCCACAGGCACAGTACCCACAGGGGACACGGGGAGCGAGAGGTGCCCACGGGCAAAGTACCCACACGGGACATGGGGAGCGAGAGGTGCCCATGGCACAGTACCCACACGGGGCACAGGGAGTGGGAGGCTCCCATGGGCACAGTACCCACAGGGGACATGGGGAGTGAGAGGCTCCCACGGGCACAGTACCCACATGGAACATGGGGTTGTGAGAGGCACCCACGGGCACAGTACCCACATGGGACATGGGGAGCGAGGGTGCCCACGGGCACAGTACCCACAGGGGACACGGGGAGCTAGAGGCTCCCACAGGCACAGTACCCACATGGAACATGGGGTTGTGAGAGGCACCCACGGGCACAGTACCCACATGGGACATGGGGAGCGAGGGTGCCCACGGGCACAGTACCCACACGGGGCACAGGGAGTGAGAGGCTCCCACCGGCACAGTACCCACACGGGGCACAGGGAGTGAGAGGCTCCCACGGGCACAGTACCCACAGGGTACACAGGGTGTGAGAGGTGCCCACGGGCACAGTACCCACACGGGGCACAGGGAGTGAGAGGCTCCCACGGGCACAGTACCCACACGGGGCACAGGGAGTGAGAGGCTCCCACGGGCACAGTACCCACAGGGGACACGGGGAGCGAGAGGTGCCCACGGGCACAGTACCCACATGGGACATGGGGTTGTGAGAGGCACCCACGGGCACAGTACCCACATGGGACATGGGGAGCGAGGGTACCCACGGGCACAGTACCCACAGGGGACACGGGGCGCTAGAGGCTCCCACAGGCACAGTACCCACATGGAACATGGGGTTGTGAGAGGCACCCACGGGCACAGTACCCACATGGGACATGGGGAGCGAGGGTGCCCACGGGCACAGTACCCACAGGGGACATGGGGAGCGAGGGTGCCCACAGGCACAGTACCCACATGGGGCACAGGGAGTGAGAGGCTCCCACGGGCACAGTACCCACAGGGGACACAGGGCGCTAGAGGCTCCCACAGGCACAGTACCCACATGGAACATGGGGTTGTGAGAGGCACCCACGGGCACAGTACCCACATGGGACATGGGGAGCGAGGGTGCCCACGGGCACAGTACCCACAGAGGACATGGGGAGCGAGGGTGCCCATGGGCACAGTACCCACATGGGGCACAGGGAGTGAGAGGCTCCCACGGGCACAGTATCCACAGGGGACACAGGGAGTGAGAGGTGCCCACAGGCACAGTACCCACACGGGGCACAGGGAACGAGAGGTGCCCACAGGCACAGTGCCCACAGGAGACACAGGGAGCGAGAGGTGCCCACAGGCACAGTGCCCACAGGAGACACAGGGAGCGAGAGGTGCCCACAGGCACAGTGCCCACAGGAGACACAGGGAGTGAGAGGTGCCCATGGGCACAGTATCCACACGGGGCACAGGGAGCCAGAGGTGCCCACAGGCACAGTACCCACACGGGGCACAGGGAGTGAGAGGCTCCCACGGGCACAGTACCCACACGGGACATGGACACATGGGTGAGGATTAACACAAGAGATAGAGAAACACAGTGCCTATGGGAGAATCCTATCTAAAAAAGAGGGAATATGCTAATTGACCCTCACACTGTCGCAAAGATGGCAGCACCCACAGCCAATAAGGAGGGAATATGCTAATGACTGTCACACCTTCAAAGATGGTGGTGCCCACAGCCACAAGATGGCCAGCAGGGAAGGGCAGTTGGGGGTCACTAGGCCAGCAGGGAAGGGTAGTTAGGGGAGACCAGGCTGGCTGTGGAGAGATGTTGGGGGGACCAGGCCAGCAGGGGAGGGCATTTGGGGGGACCAGGCCTGCAGTGGAGGGCAGTTAGGGGTGAGCGGGCTGGCAGGGGTGGGCCTAAACCAGCAGTTGGACATCCCCTGAGGGGATGGGCTGGGCTGAGATCCCCAGTGCACAAATTTCATGCACCAGGCCTCTAGTATAAAATATAAAAGGTCTCACATAGATGCAATTGGAATCCCAAAGGGAGGTGCCATGTGAAGAAATGGTGGTCAATATTGCTCCAAATTTGAGGAAAATGAACAGTCTTTAGATCTAAAAAGCTTGTTATACCCAAAGCAGGATGAACACACAAACATAGAAACACATAGCATCTATCCAGGCACATCATAGACAAAAAAGTAAAAACCAAAGGTAAAAAAGGAAATTTTAGAAATGATCAGAAAAAATAAATGAGGCATAGCAATTCAGGGAACTCTAAGAGTCCAAATTTGGAAGCTAACCTGTAGAGTATATATCACCCCACATAAACTCTATAAGTATATCCACACTTCTAGAGAAGTTAGCATTGGCTATCTGGTAAATTGAGCAGCAATGACAATGCAAAAGGAACACATTGCTCATTCCCAAAGAACATCACGTTGAAACGCTGCTCACAAAGTCTGGGAGAGAGAAGAGAGAGCTTCAGAACACCCGTTAGGGCTCTGACGAGAAAGATCTGCTGATTTACTTGGTTTCAGAAACGGCAAAACACTTTGAAAGTCTAATGGGGAGACATACAGGATTCTTAATATTTCCTCTAAAAAAATAAAACAGCGTCCTCCTTTCTCTCATTAAGAGATCGCTGCAAAGATGGGACAGAATGGTACTGCCAGCTTGCCTTATCGGTGGCCACCTCACCTGGCTGCACCTGGCTAAGGGTAACCCTCACCTGGCTGCACCTGGCTAAGGGTAACCCTCACCTGTCATAGAGAAAAGAGGGTCATCAAACTCAGCCTAGATCCCATTGGCTCCAGTATTACCTTCTGCCCTGCTCCCTATCTCCCTTCTTTCTTTTATTTCATTAATTAGTTGCTTAACTTCAAATGTTAATAAAACATTAAAATATGAAGTTCACTTCTTTTTATTCCTATATATCAATTCCCTCTTTTCTACCTTCCATAGCAGAGGGAACTGGTACAATAATTTTAATGTGTAGCTCATGGCTTTTGTATAGTGTGTGTGTGTGTGTGTGTGTGTGAGAGAGAGAGAGAGAGAGAGAGAGAGAGAGAGAGAGAGAGAGAATTTACACAAGAATCGGACTGTGTATGTTGACCTCCTCAGTAGACTATAAATTGTTAGATCTGTCCACGCTGCTATGCATGGTCTGGTCTGTTTATAACAACTACTGCCTGGCGGTCCCCACTTTGCCCCTCCCAATGAAGAATATTTCCCCCACAACTTCCCTGTTGCTGACACAGGGCAATGGCAGCCTTCCACACCGCACATGGCACGAGGGCAGGAACTCGGGTGGGATTGCTGTGTAGACCTGAGCTTCCCTGTTTCCGAGGGGCCCGCACATCGCTAATCTCCCTCCCAGCGGTGAACGCCCGCCTGCGGGGCGCCCTGTCTCCCCTGCCGCGCATGCTGTGCTCAGACTTCTCTCTCCTCAGGTCTGATCGTGCAGTGGGACGGTGCTCCAAAGCTGGTGGCGTTGCCTTTCCCTGAATCTCAGCGCAGTAGCGTGTCCTTCATTTCTACTCTGATATCATTCTAGCAAGTACCAACCCCCCCCCCCATGCCCCAAGCCCCAGAGGAGGCATTTGACACCTGGGCAAGTGTATCTAGTGATGGCTTTGGTTTTCTCTCCCCAAAGAGCGTATTTGAAGATGCTAAAATAATCTTCAGGGCTGTACCTTTTGCATGTTAATCTCTGTGTTTGATGCTGGGTGATTTACAAGGGTCCACATGTGGAAACTGAACAAATCCACGAGCGGCAGCTGCCTCACTGATGGTCGGGTTCCCTGTTCTGTTATCCGGTGAAAAGAACAGCAACAAGCCAGCAAAGCTTTATTTTAAAAAGGGGGGGGGGGCGCAAGGGGGAGGGAAAAAAGAACTATAGAAAGGAAAGAAAGGAGAAAAAAGGCCAGAAATAGATCCCCTCCCCCACATAGAGCTGCCACAGCGATGCCCGGTGCTTGGCCAGGCCTTACCCCATGCCCCCCATCCCGTGGTCCCCCCACCATCATTCCCTACCCAAGGTCCCCGGGGCATTTGGTGATCAGGGGTCCCCATCCGAGAGGGGCTCGGAGCGGAGCGGCCCAGCCAGCAGGTCTGGAGTGGGGCCTGAGGCCGGCTGCAGAGACCCCCACCTGGATGTCTCCCTCTCCTGGTGGCTCCGAATTCTTGGGGTGAAAGAAAAGGAGAAGCGTGGCCTAAGGAGTGGCCCCGCAGCACCGATGACCCTCGCCTCCGGGGTGTCCAGGCTGATGGTTGTAAGGGGTCCGTCCGGTGGAAGCGGCTTGGGCAGCTCAGCGGGGCCCAGCCTCACTGTCGGCAGGAAGGCCCTGGACTTCCCATGGTGCTTCCTCCTCTCCTTCTTTTCCTGTTTGAAAGGGAAATATTTCCCAGGAGGCTGGTAACACCAAGGAAAATATGACGATTCCATTGTTTTAAAGTCCAATGGCTCCAGATCGCTAGAGCAGCGTCCTGAGTCGGCCAAGCCTTGCAGGACGTCTGAGAAAGGACAAGAACGGGAAGCTGCTCAGAGCTGTGCAGAGTTGGGGAGGCAGGCACACACAGGGCGTCCACACAGGCGCCAGAGGGACCCTCCCTGACCCTGGCTCTGGCGGTGCTGGAGGCTCCTGGGAGCAGAGCCCTCTCACGGGAAAGGAGGCTTTCTTCCCTGATTATGGGAACTCGTGAGACCTGGGACGTCGAGTGCTTTGTAGATGAATGCCCACATCAACATGGGCGTTATTACCCCACGTGGGGTTACTATCCCACGGTCACTGTGAGCAACTCAGGAGGCAGCCCTAGCTCCACCTCCAGGTGCCTGTGACAGGAGGGAGCCCGCAGGGGTGGCTGTGGTGGGAAGGCCTCCTGAAACAAGCGTGCATTCCGTCAGGAGGGTCTGTCTGCTTCCCCTCTTCTTTTGCATCCTGTCTGAATTCTCCTGTTTCGGTCTGGAGAGCCCATTTCTGCTCTAGAACCGTGCTCACTCTGCAGGGTGGCTGGCTGGTCCCTCCTGGGTTCCACCCAATCCCACCTGGACCTCCAGGACCACAGGCACCTCCTCCCTGGTCCCAGCTGCCTCCCAAGGGGGCGGGGCTCGCATCTGTGTCATCCCTCCGCCCTGATGGCATCCTCCCTGAGCCACACGGATGCAGACACCGTCCCTGTGGGAGTTTCACCTGTTCGCCACCCTCATGTGGCACCGAGTTTCCTGTTCCAGAGAATGAATCACCTGGAGTCATCAGAGCAGCCTCAAATCTCACAGCAGCTCCCCTGCCCATCAGTGAGAAAGTGGGCCGTCTCCTGCTCGCATCATCTGGGCTCAGGGTCAAGGTTGGCCAAAGAAACAAAAAGCCATCTTCAGCAAGATTAGCATATCTCTTGGATAATTATATAATCTCCCCATGCTTCCCAGACTCACCTCAGCTGCCTAATCTCAGCAGTGAACTTTGACAATAGGAAATCTCGGGTAATTTCTGTTTGTTTGGGTACTGTTTCCATAGTAATAAGAGTCATTTGAATAAAGAAAGAACACTGTGCCAGGAAATTCTGTCAATAAATAACCTTAATTTTTTTCTATTTTTAAGTGCTCACAATGAGATCTAAAGCAGAAAGGAACACCTAAAGGACATCCCAGTCTCCGCATATGTATATATAGGCTTATCTTGCAGGGGAATATATTTTCTATTAAATAAACTTGGAAGGAATAACGGGTGCATGATTGTGTGTCCAGCAGCGATCCCAAAATGCCAAGGAGCTTGTGAATTTCTCCAACAAGAGAAGGGCAAAGGTCACCCACGTGTGTTGAAGACAGGTACCCCGTCCTGCCCCCCGCGCCCCTCAGTGCCTGAGGCCTGAGGAGGGCGCACCCCACTAGCCATAGGAGAGAAGTTGACAGTGCCTCTTCGGCATGTCTGCCCCTATTTCTTTGATACAAATGATGGGGCACATTTGGGGCCCCAAACCAGTGCCCTAGAGGCCACCATCCCCCCAAATTTCTTAGCGTGGTGGGTGACACCGTCACAGCACCTCAGGGAGCTTCCACCGGGTGAGGCTCAGAGCGGGACCCACCGCAGCATGGGAAGGGTCCCTGCCTTCACTCGGGTTCCCCCAGAAGCAGAGCCTGAGGCTAGGGTTCAAGTGCAAGTTGTTTGGGAGGGAGTCCCAGGAAACCTCACCAGGCCCCCGAGATGTGCATGGGAGGGAAGGGCCACAGTAAAGGTGTGTCACCAAGCCAGCGGCCACCACGGACACTGGGGCTTACCCACTGGAGGGCCGCGCGAAGCCGGGGAGAATGTGTGCCTGGGAATCATCGCACCAGAGGGTGGGGGAGCTGGGGCATGTCTACACCAAGCATGTCAAACTCGTGGCCAGCGGGCCCCGTGGCATGCAGCCTGCCGGCCGCGAGTTTGACATGCTTGGTCTACACTGTCCCAGGATCCTGGGTGGTGTGAGCCCTCTGGCACTTGGCCTGCTGGCAGAGGCGGGCACTGGGCAGGGCAGAGAGGGCTGTGGAGCCAGAGGAGGTGGGTGCTGGTAGAGGCAGGTTAGCAGCGCCAGTGATTTCCATTCAGACTCCAAGGTGGGTCAGGGTTTAGACTAGAGAATGAGGGGGACGGAACTGAGGAAGGCTGCCAGTGAAGGGAGGGGATAGCAGAGAAGGGGAGAGGGAGGAGCCTGCAACAGCAGGGCCCAGGGATACAAAGACAGGTGACAGCAGGAACCTGTCACCAGGCCAAGGATGAGACAGTGAGGGAGAGGATGCTGGCAGGACCGAGGCAGGTGATGGAGGAGCCGATAACCAACTGGGGCGCGAGGAGGGTGTAAGCCAGGAAGTGGCCCACCCAATTCCGGGCTTTGAAAGAAGCTTATACCCACGCAGGGTTGAAGGGCAGTTTGGAGTCTTAGGTGCTGGGAACTGTGGGGGCATCTGAGCTCAGAGCGTAGGCTGCTTAGGAGGGAAAAGCAGAATATTCCAGAAGCATTGCTGGCTTATTTTCTGCAAACTTGGCACGAGAAAACATTAAGAAGCAGCTTATTCCGTAAGCACGTACGTGGCTGCTCCCAGGGCCTCAGTGCCCGTTTCAGGGAATCGGGCCGCTGGTGTTTCTGCGGAAGCTGCACGGTCACCTCGCTCGGCCGTGCCACCTCGGAGTCAGGAAGGGGAACCGACCACTGGCTTTAAAGTTTTTAAGGAACATAGTACCTGGGAGGAGAGACTCACACTGTCCTCTTCCCTCTGCATCTGCATTCACCGCATTTTCACCAGCTGAACGCCTTGCAATGCAGACCACCTGTCACTCCTGGGATGAAGGTGTCTATCAGAGGCGTGGCTCTGGAGGGCGGCGAGGTGAATCTAGAGCAGTGGTTCTCAACCTTGGCTGCACATTAGAATCACCTGGGAATCTTTCTAAAATCCTGATTTCTGGGCCTCATCCTCCGGAAATTCTGTTTCTTTGTTATGGAGTGGCGCCACATTAGTAACAAAGAAACAGAATTTCCGGAGGATGAGGCCCAGAAATCAGGATTTTAGAAAGATTCCCAGGTGATTCTAATGTGCAGCCAAGGTTGAGAACCACTGGTCTATGGGAACAGCGGGCAGCCACACGCTTCCTGGTGGTGGGCCCATTACGGAAATAGCAGTTTAACTCCCAATCACACCGAATGATACCTTCTGTGGAGACAGTGTCGACACATGCCGCAGGTTCAAATCGCCATGACAGGCGGAGGGCACAGGTGGGGAGGGGCAGCGCGTCTCTGTGCTGCGGCCAGAGCTCCCTGAGAGCTGTCGCTGCTGACACACTGCGGTCAGCTGTGGGGCTGCAGGGCAGGCTTGCCCACAGGCTGCAGGAGGAGAGCGAGGGGCCTCCCGGGTGGACCAAGGCCAACACCCAAAAGGGCTCCTCGGTGCCCCCATGCACTGGGTGGCCAGACCTTTGCAGAGGGAAGGTCTAAAGAAACAAGGAGGAGCATGGGAGTCACGTCTGTGGCCAGGCTGTGCCCATCCGTGCATCCCTCTGTAGAGCATGCAAAGTCATGTAAACGCAGCCCCTTTCAAATGGAGTTGTATCTGCAGACCCAGAAGAACTGCCCTGCAGGCCTCACACCTCAACCCTTTGGATGTTAAAACGGCAAAGTTACCTCTGGACTGGATCTGGAGCAACATTGTCTCCCAAACAACTGTTTGCAAAGGTAACAAGAAAGCGCACATGAGAGAACCAAGATGGCGGCGTAGGGAGCGGACCTGTGTGTGCTGCTCTCTCACAGCATCATTGAAATTATCAACTATGAAGTAAACAACCGCCACTCAGAACCATGGGGAAGTTGGCCCAGTGGGAGATCTACAACTGGAAGAAAAGAAAGAAGCGCAGTGAGACTGAGTGGGAGCTACGGAGGCACCAAAACCAGAGGTACGCAGTCACACGCCACGCGGGCTGCAAATGGATTCTCGGTTTTTTACGAACCCTCGAATCCTCTGGGCTTGCTCGGGGCGGGTCTCTGAGGCCCCAGATCCCACAGGGAGAGGCGGCCACGGCCTTGCAGTGGTCGGAGAGCGAGGGAAGCTCTGACACGCGGCTGCTCGCCGGCACTGAGGGACAAGAAGTCCTGGTGTCCCGGGGAGGCGAGGGGCGAGGAGACGCCGCCATCGCTATTTCCTCCACGCTGGCGACTCCCTGTGACCCCGCCCTACCCTCAGGGCTGTGCCAGAGGCACAAGAGGGAATGACTGTGCTTTTACAAACTCTCAAATCCACTGAGCTGGTTCGGGCGGGTCTCTGAGGCCCCAGGCCCCAAGGTGAGAGACGGCACGGCCTTCCAGCGGTCAGGAAGCGAGGGAGGCTCTGGCGCTCAGCTGCTCGCCGGCACTGGGGGACGCAAAGTCCTGGTGTCCTGGATAGGCAAGGGGCCGCTGAGTCTCCGCCCCGGCGACTCCCTGTGACCCCGTCCTACGCAATTTACATTCCCATCTGGGCTGTGCCAGACTCACAAGTAGAAACGCCTTTGCTTCTGCAAACTTTCAAATCCACTGAGCTGGTTCAGGCGGGATCATGAGGCACCAGACCCTACGGGGAGAGGCAGCACGGCCTTGCAGCCATCAGAAAGCGAGGGAGACTCTGTTGCACAGCTGCTCGCCAGCACTGGGGGACACAAAGCCCTGGCAGAAATTCAAGGGGCCGCGGAGACTCAGCCAGTGCTATTTGCTCCGCCATGGCGACTCCCTGAGACTCAGCCCTAATCAATTTACATCCCCATCCAAGCTGTGCCAGGTGCACAAAAAGACCCACCTGCGCTTTTGCAGCCTATCCCAACAAATTGCAGACTTCAACTGCTCGCAGCCATGGGAGACACACTCAAGAAGCAGACCCAGGAGAACCAGGATGGCGGCATAAGGAAGAGACCTGTGCGTGCTACCTCACACAACAACATCGAAACTACCAAATATCAGACAAACACCTATCATACAGAACCATGGGAAAGTTGGCCCAGTGGAAGCTCTACAACTGGAAGGAGAGAAAGAACATTGAAACTGAGTAGGATGTGACACCAAGTACAGAGCCCAACCCAACAAACTGCAGATTTCAACTCCTCGCATAGAAAGAAGCGCATTGAGACTGAGTAGGATGTGCAGAGGCACCAAGTACAGAGCCCATCCCAGCAGGCTGCAGATTTCAGCTCCTTGCATCTGGGAGGGACGCAATCGGGGGGCAGAGTCGGGTCCGGGGCCGGCCAGGGCTGGGCCTGACTGGGCCGGCACTGTGGAACTGCTGTACCAGCAAGCGCACAAACATGCCCACTGGTCCCAGTCTCTTGTGGGGCGCTGGGGGACAGCAGACAGGCAGTCTGTGCACTTGGTGGAGGGCAGGAGTGCTGGATGTTCAACCACCAGGAACGCCTGGAGATTTTGTCTGGTGGGGAGCCGCCGGCAGGGGACAGAGGGCCAAACTTCCTGTTTCCCCGGTAAGGCTGGGATGGCCCCGGTGAGGTCGGGATGGCCCCGGTGAGGTTGAAACGGCCCCGGTGTGGTAGGGACAACCCCGGTCAGGTCGAAATGGCCCCGGTGTGGTAGGGACAACCCCGGTCAGGTTGAAACAGCCCCCGTGAGGTAGGGATGACCCCGGTGAGGTTGAAACGGCCCCGGTGAGGTTGAAACAGCCCCCGTGAGGTAGGGACGACCCCGGTGAGGTAGGGACGACCCTGGTGAGGTTGAAACGACCCCCATGAGGTAGGGACGACCCCGGTGAGGTTAAAACCGCCCCTGTGAGGTAGGGACGACCCCGGTGAGGTTGAAACAGCCCCCGTGAGGTAGGGACGACCCCGGTCAGGTCGAAACGGGCCCCGTGAGGTAGGGACGACCCCGGTGAGGTTGAAACAGCCCCCGTGAGGTAGGGACAACCCCGGTCAGGTCGAAACGGCCCCGGTGTGGTAGGGACGACCCCGGTGAGGTTGAAACGGCCCCCGTGAGGTAGGGACGACCCCGGTGAGGTTAAAACCGCCCCTGTGAGGTAGGAACGACCCCGGTGAGGTTGAAACAGCCCCCGTGAGGTAGGGACGACCCCGGTCAGGTCGAAACGGCCCCGGTGTGGTAGGGACGACCCCGGTGAGGTTGAAACGGCCCCCGTGAGGTAGGGACGACCCTGGTCAGGTCGAAACGGCCCCGGTGTGGTAGGGACAACCCCGGTCAGGTTGAAAGGGCCCCCGTGAGGTAGGGACGACCCCGGTGAGGTTGAAACGGCCCCCGTGAGGTAGGGACAACCCCGGTCAGGTCGAAACGGCCCCGGTGTGGTAGGGACAACCCCGGTGAGGTTGAAACGGCCCCGGTGTGGTAGGGACGACCCCGGTCAGGTCGAAACGGCCCCGGTGTGGTAGGGACAACCCCGGTGAGGTTGAAACAGCCCCCGTGAGGTAGGGACGACCCCAGTCAGGTCGAAACGGCCCCGGTGTGGTAGGGACAACCCGGGTCAGGTTGAAACAGCCCCGGTGTGGTAGGGACGACCCCGGTGAGGTTGAAACGGCCCCCATGAGGTAGGGACGACCCCGGTGAGGTTGAAACGGCCCCGGTGTGGTAGGGACAACCCCGGTCAGGTTGAAACGGCCCCGGTGTGGTAGGGATGATCCCGGTGAGGTTGAAACGGCCCCCGTGAGGTAGGGACGGCCCCAGTGAGGTTGAAACGGCCCTGGTGAGGCTCAGACGGCCCTGGTGAGGTTGAGACTACTCCAGTGAGGTTGGGACAAATAAAGGTGACCAGTATGGACTGATGAACAGGGGTAGATACAGAAGCAGAGCAACATTGAACAGAATGTTAAACTACAGTGGGAAGCCTGGGGAGGGTTGTGGGGGGGGATTAAGAGACCAACTGAAGGACTTATATGCATGCATATAAGATTAACCAATGGACACAAGACACGGGGGGGGGGGGGCGGGGGGTAGGGGCCGGGGGAATGTCAAGGGGGGGAAAAAAGGAGACATATGTAATACTCTTTGTAATACTTTAAGAAATAAAAATTATTAAAATATTAAAAAAAAAAAAAAAAGAAAGCGCACATTATGGTACCAGACGGAAATCAAAACATTGTTTAGAATCAGCCTCACTGTGTTACTGGGTCTGCACCGGTAGCAGCGCCTTCCTGCTGAGGACGGAACTGTCCCTTCCCTTTGGCTCCCGCAGGAACACTCTTTGGGCTCCTGCCTCAACCGGTGCATCTGGAAGAGCTGTTCTTGTTGATCTCAATCAATGCTCGTAGCCTGTCACTGGGCCTTTCATTTTAGATGAACACACATGTACTTGAGCCAGAGAGGAAGCAGTGCATCCCTGCCAGTGGCTGAACAAGGGACTTGGAGGGAGCCATGCTTGGCCCCACCCACTTGGAGAAACAAAGGAGGGGGGGCCCGGCTCCCACTACGAACCCCTCCTGGCTCCATTTCTCCACGGGAAGCCGGCATCCTCCTGCCCTGTGGTCCCTCGCTGTCTCCTTGGTTCTTATCACAAACTCCCCCTGAGTCACTTGCAAGAGCAACCCCCAGGCTGTGGACCTGTCCTGGTGACCTCGGCCACTCCTCCCCAGGGCGTCCTGGAAAAGCCTCCTTCAGCATGTCGTCCTGAGAGACAGAACCTTCCAGAAACAAGCACTCTGTACCAAAACCCTCTGGCCCAGAGCATTCGGGGTCATGCTCTGCCCAGCCATGTGTCTCCTCTGACCCCCATGGCTGCTGTTCCTCGGGCAGGACTGGCGGGTGTCACGCTCAGCCAAGCAGGTGCCAGGTGCTGGGTGCACACCTGGCAGCACTGAGCTTTCCCTTCAAATGGATGTGACGTGGCTTTGCTGGGGGTTCCCGTCCTCTGTCCTGAAGTCCCCTCAGCCCACGCCGCAGGCGCCCCACAAAGCTGGGGGAGACGCATCACCTGTGAATGATGCCGGCTTCATTTCGGATCATGTTTCCTTTCACTGAGACCTGGGTGGCGCCACCCCCACCCTGTCCTGTCTGTCTCCGCCTCTCTGGTGGGATTGTGTGTGTGACACCAAGGGCGGCGCGAGCCTTTCAGGAACCCTTCCCTGCACCTGGCTCATGAGCTTCGTCCCAGCCTTCGGCCAGGAGACCCAGGGAGGCTGAGAGCTCCTGCCTCGGCAGGCAGTCCAGTCCGAGCCTCGCGACAGCAGTGCCACTCAACCCGAAACACCACTGATTCCCCCATGGGCCCGACTGAAGCCTCCGCAGGAAGCGCGCTCACGTGGGCAACTCCGGGAAGACCCAGAGGGTCAGGTGTACGGCACTGTGCCACGGCCACAGGTGGACTGTGACTATTCAGCTCAGTCTCAGCGATACTTGGGAAGGTGGGACATGCCCGCGCTGCATGGACACAGGGGAAAGGCGAGATGGAAATTTGGGAATAAAGGATCACCTGGGTTTGTGTGGCCTCACGGACACAGCGAGAGCCACTGCTTTGTGCAAGGCGGGGCAGGCGAGGCGGGGAGGGAGGCCAGGCTTTTGCTCCTGCTCAGGGCCGCCTGTGCTCTCCAAAGGAACACAACGATGTGACTTTCTTTTGTAATTAGAAAAAAGTCATGTTTTTGTAAGAAAATAAGAGCAAATACAGGGAGTTCCATAGGCAAGGCTGCCCTGGGAGCTCAGGACAGGCGGCCGCTCGGGCCCCAGGGCCCCAAAGCCCGTGGTGGGAATTCAGTGACACAATCAACAAACCCGATGGCACCGCTCTTCACTCACCCCCCAAACACGCCCCTGCCCCGGGCGGGCCGCCCATCCATCGGGGCCCAGGCTGCAGTGGCCACACTGCCTCCGTTTCCCCTCCCCCACAGAGGTCAAAGTCCAGGCGCCTCCAGCGGAGCAGGGGGTCCCTGGGGAGGCAGGACCCTCCTGTCCTGGGAGGGAGGCCCCACCTGGGGGTGAAGAAGGGGGAGGACAGGAGACATTCGTCCTTTGGAGACACGCGGCCCTGCCCCCGCTATGTGCCCCCAACACACAATATTTTCTCGTTATGCCAAACTGCTGAAATAAATGAAAACCAAGAAGGAAGCGGGATTGGGGGAAACACTCCTTAAAATGTGATATCGCCACAATTTCACACGTCTCTATGCCTCTCGCTTAAGAGACACGTTTTCTGTTCCTTGGGAGTCCTGGTACTTGTTAATGGAGCCACCGTTTCACATGAAATTGGGTTCTCCTTGGATTAATATCCTTGAAAATTAAGTTGATGTATAAGCAATTTTCTCCTCATTTAAACAGCGACCCTCAGGGCTCCTCTAGGGAGCCCACGGGACCTGCGGGGTGATGGGTGCCGGGGGCCCGGTGAGGCGGATCTCTGCCAGCACGTACATATGGCGGTGGGTGAGAGAGTGCGTTCCTTGTTTTACGCTCCCGCCGTAATGTTGGAGTTATAGGCGCACACTGCTGGGCTCTGGAAGCTCTCGTTGGCAAATCATAAAACAGCCCCAACTGACTCCCCATTTTCCCAGGTAACAGTGTCCCTGTCCTGGGCACCGCTGACCCTGGGGAGGAGGCTCAGACTCTTCAGGACCTTGGACAGATCCCGCCTCCCGCCTCCCGCCTCCCGCCTCAGGTGCCCGGGACACACCCTCCCAAGCTTCCAAGGCTGATGGGTCCTCTTCTCTGCAGGACATTGGAAGGCGGGGTGTATAGGGAATGGCTGCCAGATGCTACCCAGAGATGCACACTCACCGAGATGGTAGGGGGCACACCCAGCATTTCTGCAGAGAAAACATTGCACTTCATTATTTTGCGATTATTTCCTATGTGTGTGCCCGCATGTCTGTGGTGGGGACAAAGGGCAGGTGGCTGCCCTTACAACTGTGATTGCCCGTGGGAAGTTAGAACAGTCACCTCCACGAAATCTGTGCCGGCGGGGCGGGGGGGGGGGGGGTGTTTAAGCTGCTGTGTTGAGTGATGAACAGGTGACTATCCCTCCCATCATGGCCAGCCCTCCAGCTCATCGTGAGTGACATTCCGGGATGATTACAAACAGCCCAGCTCTCTCCCGGGGCCAAAGGGTTGGACTGCACTGGGGATGGCGGTCCCGCGAGCTCAGGTGTGACCACAGGGCTCCTGGGAGCAGTGGGGAGTGCTCCCGGGGTGACGGCACACCTGGAAGAATGGCCACAATGAAAAGGGTTAAGGCATCAGGTCCAGGTGGCAGGGGAGCACTTCCCTGAGAACAGCCTGTCCTCTGTGGGCAGCCAGGGGCCGACACGGAGGAGGGGCCCAGAGCCTGCTTCCCAGGGTGGGGACACCCTGGCACGGGGAGCACAGCTTCCCTCACTCGTTGTATCTCATTTTGACCTGATGATGCCAAGATACGACCCTGCTGTCAGCCACTTTGGCCTTGTTAACAGGAAGTTGTCATTTTCCAAGTGGCCACGAAGTGCCGCCGGGCAGGTGCACTCGAAGGGGGGGGGGGGGCAGGAGGGAGGGGCACTGTGCAGCAAACAGCCTCTGTGTTCCTGGGGAGACCGCGCTTCTGGGGAAGACAGAGCCCAGCCATGAGCCTGGCCTGTCACCTGGCGACGTGTGCATCCCAGACCGATAACGCCGGCGGGGACCAAGAGGGTGCGCCAGGGCCGGCCACTGTGGGGGCTCTGCTTCCTGAGACCTGCCTCCCTGCCCGGAGCCCACGTCGTATTGTTTTAAGTACATTTTTATTGATTTCAGAGAGGAAGGGAGAGGGAGATAGAAACATCAATGATGGGAGAGAATCATTGATCGGCTGCCTCCTGCACACCCCCCACTGGGGATTGAGCCCGGAACCCAGGCATGTGCCCTGACTGGGAATTGAGCCGTGACCTCCTGGTTCAGAGGTCAGTGCTCAACCGCTGAGCCATGCCCGCTGGGCCCTGCCTTGTGTTTTTGTATGTTGGGAGGAAGAGTGGAGAGGAGGAGGAGTGGGAGGAATGCCTGCAGGCTCTTTGCTGAGCACAAGCCGCTCTCTCCCGGCTGGGAGGCCGTGCGTGCGGGATCAGGTGCCCGGGGCTGTGTCCCAGCCCAGGCTCCGGGAGGATGTCTGTTCTGCTTTTCAGGCTCTGGGCCCACAGGCCTTCCTTGGCTCATGGCGTCTGCACCTTCCAAGCCAGCAGGCAGCATGCCCACCTCGCCCTGGCTCAGACCCTCCTGCTCCCTCCAAGCCCCCTGAGGATGGTGACATCGGGCCCAGCAGAGGATGCAGCCCCGCATCCCCCTCCAGGTCCTCAGCTCCTCATGTCTGCACAGTCCCCATCGCCGTGGGAGGGGACATGCGCACAGGCTCGGGACTAGGATGTGGGCATCTGTGGCTGTTCCTCCGCTGCCACCCTAAGCAGGGAGCTCCTTGCCGGGCAACTAGAATCCACACATGTGACACCTGTGACAGGGACACATTTCTGCTCCCTCGGGAAATGGACTGCTCTCCTCGCTGGAGAGGGAAAACCACGCAATGGCTGGGTTGCTCACCAAGGAGAGTGCATCTCTGAAGGGCTTGCACTTGCTTTAGTTTTCAGAGGCTGGAGAATCAGTTGGGTGTAGAACTGTCTGGAGTCTCTGCTGTAGCAGGGCTCTGTCACAGGCACTCCTGCTGGAACGCTGCTGAGGGACACCTCGGGGGGGAGGGCTAACTCAGGGAGGGAGGGCCACCTGGGGGGGGAGGGCCACCTTAGAGGGGAGGGCCACCTCGGGGGGGGGGGGTCACCTTGGGGAGGGAGGGCCACCTCAGGGGGGAGGGTCACCTCACGGGAGAGGGCCACCCCAGGGGGGAGGGCCACCTCAGGGGGGAGGGTCACCTCAGGGGGGAGGGCCACCTCGGGGAGGGAGGGAGGAGATCACCTCAGGCGGGAGGGTCACCTCAAGGGGGAGGGCCACCTCGGGGAGGGAGGGAAGAGATCACCTCAGGGAGGGAGGGCCACCTCGGGGCAGGAGGGGGACCTCGGGGAGGGGAGCAGGATGTGCTTTGCATGGAGTGCCCCCCTCAAGGAGAGTGTGGCCAGTCCCGCATCCCTGGGAAGCCCACTGTGTGGACCCGTCTCCATGGGAACCCCAGCCATGGCCCTGGGCAGCGGGAGTGGAGGCATTGGCACAAAGCATGGTTAACCTGCCCACAGCCAGGCCCTCTGCCCTGGGAGGACTTGCAGGGATAAGGGAGGCGGGGACATGGCATGAGGGCAGTTTTCTCTGCAGGACACACAATCCTTGGGGCTGGCAGGGGACTGGAGGGGCAACACAGAAAGGCCTCCCATGCACCATCGGTCCCTCATGTGTCACTCCGGCCCATGTGTCTCAGGTGACAAGTTCAGAAAAGAAAAACCCACAGAAATGACTGGTCCACTCCAGCCAGCGCCTGTCCGTTTGGTGGTCCCCCAAGAGCTGGCATCTCTCTAACCCAGTGGTTCTCAACTTGGCTGCACATTAAAATCACCTGTGAATCTTTTTAAAATCCTGATTTCTGGGCCTCATCCTCCGGAAATTCTGTTTCTTTGTTATGGGGTGGGGCCACAACATTAGTAACAAAGAATTTCCAGAGGATGAGGCCCAGAAATCAGGATTTTAACAAGATTCCCAGGTGATTCTAATGTGCAGCCAAGGTTGAGAACCACTGCTCTAGCCAATGCAGAGCGAGCCCGTGGGAAGCACGGTTGGCAGGACTCCAACCTGGGACCTCTGAGCCCGGGCAACACTGAGCCAGGAGACTCGGGCCAAGAAGCATCTCACCCAAGAGGCTGTGCCGCTGCTCTGCGCGTCCTGCCCAGGACATCTAACAGGCCCGGGTCCTGCCTGCTGGCTGCCCTGTCCGTGGCCGCCTCACCTGGGCAGCCTCAGTGCCCTACCTGCGCTGGGACAGGCCCGCCCGCAGTGACCATCCTGTGGGTGCCGAGGCCTCGGAAAGGCTGCTGGTTATGGCCCCACCAGAGCAAACAGAAACCGGGGCTGGGCTGACATGCAGTGAGGCCCACACACGGGGTCGGCTGGCAGCGCTGGTCTTGCTTGACTTGTAAGTGCCTCCTGGACTCGCCTGCCCCCACCCTGCCCACTCCGTCAGTGCCATCTCTGTCCACGCGTCCCCTCAGTAGGAGCGCGATGATAAGGCCAAGAATGGCCTTGTCTCAGTGGCTCGCCCCTGCAGACCCTCTCCTCAGATAAGGGCAGATCCTGGGGGCTGGGGCAGGCAAAAGGATAGAGGGACCAGTCCAATGCATAGCAATGGATTACCTCACTGAATCCTCAAAAACAGCAGCACCTTTCCCCCGATTTACATATGTGGGAAGTGAGGCTCAAGCAGATGAACAAATGTGCCCCAAGCCACAGCCTTCTAAGTAAAGGAGCCAGGACCCAGCCCAGCAAGCTCCAAGCCTAAATACTCCTACACTCAGCTCCCCCCAACATGAGCTACACCCTGAGAAATAGCAGGTGGTCCCCGAAGACAGCGACTGCGTCACTGCCCTGGGATCCCTGGTGGGGAGGCCCCAGAGGGTGCGTGTGCCAGGTGACCCAGGGCAGCACATGGTCGCCGGCCAAGACTGCAGACCCGGAGGCCGTGGAGATGGAGACTGGGGAGCAACGTCCCTCGGAGGAGTGTGCTCCCGCACCCAAGGGGCTCAGGGGGCTTTTTCGGGTGCGAGAATAGAAAGCGACTTGAGCTAGCACAAGCCAGAGAGGGAGGCTCCGGGAAAGATCCCCGTGTTTCTCTAGCACAAGTCCGAGGTGCAGGCCTCCCAGCTTCGCCCCAGCTCTCTCTGAGCCCAGGCCAGCGGTGGCGCAGTCTCCACGTGTCCTGGTGTATGTGAGCCTGCGCTGGAGAGACACTCACATGAGGACCTCTCGGACCCACATCCACTTCCCGGGCACAGACCCGATCGTCCAACTCTTGTCATGTGTCCACCGAGCACCCACCCAACTGTGGGACCTGTGAGCTCATGAGGTGCAGATGGGGTGGCCGGTCCACCCCAGGGGCGGGGGAGGGTGGCGGGGGGCCCTGTGCTGAGCTGGACTCCCAGGGCCTGGAGACGGTGGGCAGGCTTGCCATTTTCAGAGCTGGGTCTAGAACAGGCGTGAGGAGAAAGGAGATGGCGCCTTTGTGTGAAGAAGGAAGGGGGCTGTGGAGAGGGAGGGCGTCCAGCTCTGAGCGTGCCTACCTGCTGGGCACCTTAGCAACTAAAAACCTGACTAATATTCCAGGTTTTCCAGGATGTTAAGAGCCACAAGATGTTAATTCCAAGTAAGGCATCTAAATTGTTTCTCTGGAAACAAACCCGGTTCCCTCTTCAGTTACAGTTCCTGGTATGGACCCTCGGCCTCCATCTCCGGCCTGAGGCTTCCCTGCTCTCTGCGGTGCGGAAACCCCTCGAGTCTCTGCCAGTTGCTGCCCACCTCCTCGTTGCTGTGAGGTCACCACGCAGGGCCAGGGCCCTTGAGCACACAGCCGCCAGGCGGGGCCCAGGTGGGCGTAAGACCTGCTCACCCCTGGGCCGTCCTGGAGGTGGAGCGCCTGGCAGACGTGCGGCTCTGCTGGCCCGAGACGGGCCACGGAGCCTCCCCAAGCCACCGGCTGCAGCAAGCGCCTGGCTCCTGCCTGTGGAAGGCTTCGGGTGACTCCCCAGACTCCCAAAGCCTCAGTCTTCCCATCTGTACAGTGGTCTGTGCATCAACTGGGATGACCAAATCGGTCGCTTCTGCCTTTCCCGGAATCACGGGCAACATCGCTCAGGTTGCTGCGCAATCTCACTCCGACCACAGGGCCCTCTGCTGGGTGGGCTGCCCGTGACAGCCGTTCACAGACCAGGAAACTGAGGCCCGGAAGCTGTTGCCCCAAGTCTACTGGCCGTGGCCAGGCCTTCGCTGGCAGCCAGCCTGGGCCTGTGCCCCCGGGTGCAAACACTCGGAGTGGAGCCTGCCCCTTGGCCCTGCACTGGGCACAGCAATGCTCCCTCGGGAGCCGGCACCGGGCACCCTCCTTACCCAGCCCTCACACAGCACGGAGAGCAGGTTCACAAGAAACATAACTGAAATTGCGTTTAAAATTACTGTTAAGTGCATTTCATTCTAATTGCTTGAAAATTGGTCGCCCGGGTACAGTGAGCAGGGTAACAAGAAACATGGGTAACAAAGCCTTCCCCGTGCCCGAGTCCCGTGAAAGGAGCAGCGTGGCCGAGAGGGCTGCTCCCACAGGCTGACGCAGCCCGCCTCACGCCTGACCCTGGGCACCCAGAGGTTCCCAGGAATGAGCCCCCCATTTTAGAAATGCGTTTATGAAAATGAGGCCACGTTCCAGCCACTTCAAAAAACCCCATCCGAGAACATGGCCCAGAAAACAGCCTCTCCATGACCTTCAAAGCTAGCAGACAGTAAGAGCTGAGGTCCTGAAATTTGCAGAGGAAAGCAGCCCCACGCTCCCCACCTCTTCCTCTTCCAACCCGAGGGCCCTTAAAACCCGGGGCCACACCCTGCACCCTCCTGCTGGTGGAGAGTCCCAGACCTGCACCCCTCCTGCCAGTGGAGAGGCCCAGACCTGCACCCCTCCTGCCAGTGCTGAGGCCCAGACCTGCACCCTCTGGCGGTGGAGAGTCCCAGACCTGCACCCTCCTGCCCGTGGAGAGTCCCAGACCTGCACCCCTCCTGCCAGTGCTGAGGCCCAGCCCTGCACCCTCCTGCCGGTGGAGAGCCCCATCCTGAACCAGGGAGGCTAGTTATCTGGGAAGCAGGAGGGTGGTTGACAGGAGGGCAGGCAGGAAGGGAGCTGGCTGTCCTGATTTGGCCGAGTCCTCTTCCCACTGCATCAGGAGACTCTCCTAGTGAAGCGGGAGCAGCGGTGTGAAATGTTAAACCAGCCAAGGACATCTTCAAGGGACACCCCTCCCTCCAGCTATGATGTTAAAAAATGGCCTAGATGTCGGAGACCACGAAGTGCTCCCTGGGGAGCCCCCACCAGAGGAGTAATATAGATCTTGGCATTGATGACTCAATTCATCACTTGCTCACACCCTAGTAGGACCTGAATGTTCTCATAACAATAGGGATGGATACTCTAACTACCTAGTCACCTCCAGGACCTGCTTAATTCTTGCTTATTCCAGTTTCCAAGAAAACATCCTATATAATAAAAGCCTAATATGCCAATTGACTGAACGACCAGTTGCTATGACATGCACTGACCACTAGGGGACGGACACTCAACACTGGAGCTGCCCCCAGCCCACAGGTCCCAGGCCAGCCAAGGCGGGTGCCAGTGGGGGAGCCCCCCAATCACCCTGCCTGTAGCCCCACAGATCAGCCCTGATTGCCAGCCAGGCCTAGGGACCCTACTTGTGCATGAATTTCATGCACCAGGCCTCTAGTACAAATATAAAATCCACTTGGGTGCTCATTCTATCTTCAAAAACTCTTTGAAGATATGTACACGTGTGAAGACAGACAGGTGCTAGGAGGCTTCCCTTTAAGCAAAGACACACCAGCCCCTAATGTTCCAATGGCCATCTCTACAGGTGCCCACAGATGCCCATGGATGCCCATGGGTACCCACTGGTGCCTATGGGCACCCACACGCCTCCTGCTACAGGACATGGCTCGATGTCTAAAGAAGGCTCCACTCCAAGTGGAGGAACCAGGTCACAGGACTTTCCAGAGCCGGGGGCCCTCGCTCACGGCCATCCCTCTGGCCATGGGCAGGAGCTTTTTAAACCCTGTGCCTCCTGCTCTTTCCAACCATAGCCCCACCCACCTGGGGGCCATGGGCCTCCTTCTCCAGAAACTTGCCACCTACTGTCTGCCGACTGCGCATGTCCTACCCCGAGACGCATGTTGCTGGTTTGACCTTTCCAATCCACGTGGCTGCCCCCGAGCGGCCCTCCTGTGCATGGCTCCCAGCACCCCAGCGCTAGAAAGATGTTGCCAAGGTGTGGGTTCCTCAGCGTTCCCGACGAGACGTGAGCGGCGGGGTTCTGCCCACACCACCGCCCACCACAGTGAGATTCACGGTCAGAGGCTGTTTAGCCTGCCGCTCTGTACACACCGAGATGGGGGTCTGAGTGCCGAAGACGCTTTCCCGCGGAGCCCACAGCCCACCCACCTCCGTCCCCATCCAGATGAGGCGCAGGGTATCCTGGACCATCACCACCGTAGGAACGTCAGCTCCCAGATGTCTCCTGAGGTCCCAGTGTAAACTGCTGACGCAGGCCCTTGGGCTTATTGTTTTTCTTCTCATTCAGAAGCTCCAGGTGTCTGTGAAGAGGCAAACGGCTAGGACGTTGTTCGGGTGTTGGGCACATGGACAACATGCGCAGGAGTGGCCCGGCGAGGTCCCTGCCGCGGGCCGCTCCTCGAGCCGGATGCCTTCAGGCAGCAGGTGGGGGCACTGGGGAGCATCGGAAATGAGTCGCTCCTGCCAGCATTTAATAAGCAGCTGCTTTTGGAAACACTTTGGAATGAACATGATCAGGTCCACCGAGTCTGTCTGAAAGGAGATTGGTGCTGGCTTAATATTAACAGCCTTTCAAAGCGAGAGGCAACAAGCGTTATTTGAGATCAATAGGAATAGCTATTCTGGAATAATAATTCAGGCAGAAGCCGAAGCAGTGTTCCTGCGGGAGACCAAGGCGATGGGTATCTACGAGAAAGGGAAGGGACAGTTCCGTCCTCAGCAGGAAGGCGCTGCTACCGGTGCAGACCCGGTAACACAGTGAGGCTGATTCTAAACAATGTTTTGATTTCCGTCTGGTACCATAATGTGCGCTTTCTTGTTACCTTTGCAAGCAGTTGTTTGGGATACGATGTTGCTCCAGGCCCAGCCCAGAGGTTATTTTGCCGTTTTAACATCCAAAGGGTTGAGGCATGAGACCTGCAGGGCAGTTCTCTGTGGCCGCTCTGTCTCCGTCTTAAAGGGGCTGCGTTTATATTATTGTTCACAGGGGTCATAATGCTGCCTTTGGTGAAAGCAAGGGAGGACGAACTTAAAGTAATTCCTAATGAGGCTCCTTCAGGAATGAGCCCCTGTCATGAGACCCTGCGGCGCTGTCCTGGGAGCAGGCCTGGGTGGAGGCTGAGTGTGCGCAGTGCGCAGGGGCCTCCAGGGCTGCCTCACCCTGCGGGGACTCAGTTTCCTCTCCTGCTCAGTGGGGAATAGCAGCCTCCCTCTTCTCTGGGCTTTTGCAGACAGCTGATGAGATCGTGGGCATGGCCCCCACTTCCTGGATACAAAGACCCCAGTGTGACCCAGCCTCAATCCTGCCTTCACTCACTCAGATCCCCCAGAACGGGACTCAGAGCCGCTCCTCTGGTGGAGTGGAGAGAATTCTAGCGACAGTCACAGCGTCCTACTGAGCCTGCTTCCCGGAAGAGACGCAGCCTTCTTTGCCAAACTCCGTGGTGACAAATACAAGTTGGAGATGACACAAAGATCGGACGGCGTGCCCTCTGCACGCTTCCTCTGCCTGAGAAAGTACGAGAACAGAAGGACACCGGCCACGCTCCACAGAGCAGGAATGCGTCTCCCTCCACCGCGCTCTGCACCATGTCCTCCCCCCCGCAAACCCCCCCCCCCCCCCGCTCCGTTCTGCATAGACGGTCTGTCCCATGAGACAGCCACCGGTCCCCACAGACAGGAGTGAAGAAACACTCTCCCAGAAGGAAACGGTCACAACACGTCCAAACAAGAGCAGGCCAGGTCGCAGGCCCCGGGCAGGGGGCCCTGCTCGCTCCAGGGGAGACCGTGGTGGGCGTCACAGGCCAGGGCCCGGGTCCCTCTGTGGCAGCCCAGGCATAGGTGCTATAGACTGCAGAGCTCCGCGGTGGGGGCGTGGGTCCCAGCAGGCACTGCAGGGGGTTAGTGACCAGAGCAGGGCTGCTGCTCACCTGCACACAGCGCCTCGCTCCCTCGCTGCTCGGGGTCCAGCTCACCTCGTCCTCTCGGGGCTGGGGCTGTTCGGCCTCGGCCACTTCAGTTCACCTGTTCACCTCGCACGCAGCAGAGGGAGCACTGCGGTCCTGACGGGGTGCCCCTCAGCTGGTGAGACCCCGCAGGCCCTGCTGGGGACGGTGGCTCGTGCTCCAAAAGGGCGTCACTTCCATCAGTCCGGCAGCTCTTCCTGGGGCGGCCTTGTGTCCAATGGCACAGCTCGCAGGACTCCCAGTGCTATTGCCTGTGAAGGTGCCCTGACTGTTGGTTTTGTTCCTCAAATGCCCGGTGGGTTCTGAAACCAGCCGCTGCCCTTCTAAGTCCTCTGTCCTCAGGGCTCCCCAGCCTCGGTCGCCCACTCTCTCCCGCCACAAACGCACTTGCAGGTGAGCGCGTGGAGCAGAGACGTGGTCTGTGGTTTCCGGGTCGAGACTCAGTGTCGATTCTGAGACTTTTGTTTCCAAAGGGAGGCTGAGACAATTTGGAGGTTTTGCAAATACATTTCTGAGCAAAAATCTAAGGCCCCTTGTCAATCTGTGCATGGAAAGTTCTCTGGCCTTTTCCTGGCCAATGCTCCACGCTCAGCCTCCATAGCCGCAGGGGACGGCGAGGCCCTGTGCACGGGGACCTGGGCACCCAGACAGCAACCCACCTGGTGACCGCGGCCTGAGCACCGTCTCCTGTTGCCTTCCAGTTGCTTAACTTCAAGCCTTGGGGCTCATTCTCTCCCTCCATCCCTGCCTTCCTCTCTCCGGACATTAGCCAGTTTGGGACTTTAAACGTGGTGACTGTCACAAAGGGGTGTCATAAGTTTGCAGTTGAGTGAGTCGGCCTCATGATCTGACCAAGCAGAGGACAGCTGGCTGCTCGCTGCACGCTGGCATGACGCCTGCTTGTCCACCTTGGTTGTAATCTTACTTAGAGTGAATCGTGGCTGTTTGTTTAAATCGTCTCCTCCCAGAACTGCCCCTGCCAAGGAGATGGAAGGCTGGGCATGGCCGGCTGCATGCCTGGCATCGCATAGCAACCCACGTTCCACTGCAGGAGAGAGGCAGCAGCCGCTCTCTGGCCTTTGATTGGCCAACGAGGAGGGCTATGTGGGCTCTCTCCCCGAGACCTTGGCCTCACCTGTGCGCCCTGGGTGGGCACTGAGGGTTCATTGCCTTATGAAAGAACAACAACCACTTTTGTTACTCCTCGGATGTTCGTGTCCAGTAACGGGCTGTCTTGAAACCGCGCAGCGTTGGTGCCCACGCCGAGCCCGTGACTGGCACAGCTGCACTGCCTCTGACGGGGGCTTTCACAGGCAGCCTTCTCTCGCCGACTTCTCTGAATCCCTTGTAAAAAACATCAGAACTTGATTCCAAGTGTGTTCTGGGGACCGCAAATTAATGACCGGTCCCCATGTCACCGCAGACTTCGCTCGGAACTCGGTCGCCAGGAGGCCTGTTCCCATCAGCCTCAATTCCCTGACTCCTGGCCCGCCCAGCCTCTCACGTGCCGTGCCCAGGGTGCCGGATGAGTCGCAAGTGCCTCCTGCCAGGACACAGTGGAAGGGGATCAAGTGGCTGTTTCTTCCCAGCGCAGTCTCCTTTGTCTGCAGTCAGAGGCAGTGGGCGGCAGGATAGCCCAGCAGACATGATTCCTACTCGCACCTGCTAACTGCCCACCGCACGCACCGCAGCCGCAGCCGCAGCCGCAGCCGCAGCCGCAGCCACCGACGGCTCCCGCACGGCAGTGCCTGCCTGGCCGGGGAGGCTCTCCTCCTGGAAACTGACCCCAACGTGCCGTCAGCACGAAGGTTCCCGCGGGAACTCATGCAAACCTTCCCAGCACAGGTGCCCTTACAGGCCTTTACACGAGTCCTGTGCGGAGAGCCTGCCTGCGGTCACCGTGCCCTCCTCCCAGTGAGGGGGGAGGAGTCCGAAGGCATCTGGGCACCGGAAGAAGGCCATTCGGCTTCCTGGGAAGCCGCCTGCTCAGGGCATCCCAGCAGCGAGGCCCTCACACTTAGAAAGTGAGGCAGCAGCAGCCGTGCAGCAGGCCCGGCTGGAAATGAAGGAAACACAAATCCCGTGAGAGTTGGAATGGACTTTAGATGGTTCTCTGGGCGTGGAGAGCCCTCATCCGGGGGCAGCTGGGATGCATAGAATCTGTTCACGTACTTTTTCAAAATATGTTTCTATGTCTTTTAGAGAGAGGAAAGGAGAGGGAAAGAGAGAAACATCATCGATGTGAAAGAAATGCTGATTGGCTGCCTCCTGCACGTGCCCCACCAGTGATGGAGCCCACAACCCGGCACGTTCCCTGACCAGGATTCGAACCCACGACCTTCCAGTGCACAGGTCTGCCCGACTGGCCAGGGCTGCACAGGTATCCGAAGTGGCCGGAGTTACAACCTTGCAAAGCTACTCCGGTTCGAAATCACCCTGCTGCTGCTAAATGCTTCCCGGGGTACAATGTTCGTGTCTGCCTGGGGTCGCTTCCCCTCTCCTTTACTTACTCTTTACATGTATAATTCCATCACACTTCACACGGTAAACGTGGCCTTTCGGTTCGGGTCACTGACACTTTCACGAATAGAATTTCCCGGGCTCGCTTCTGGCGCGTTTGTGAGGAAGATAGTGATGCGGCTGCGAGCGGGGGACCTGCACGCTAGCGCCTCAGGTCACGGCCTAAGACGGCACCCGGACGGTGCGCAGAGCACGCTACTCCCCCAGCCCCTGTGGCAGAAGGTAAGCTACTTTGCAACGTGGCCGTTGGACCAGTTTCATCTGACCCTTCAAGCAACCTGGTCTGTGGTGGCGTCTCGGGCGGAAAGTCTGTCCCCGCTTGTCAGCCCTCTTGTCCCCAGCAAGTCAGAGTTCATCCCTCCCATCGGACGCCAGTCTTTGGCCAGACAGAGCTGGGCCCCTGTGAGGTCTCCACGGCGCCCATGTGGCAGTGATGCCTGGAGGTCAAAGCCAAGGCCAAGAGCAAGGAGCTGGGGACAGACTCGGCCTCACTCCTGTGTGCGCCTCCTCCGCGGGCACGCTGCCTTCCAGAGGAGCCTCAGGTAAACGCACGGGCTGCGTGTTCCCTCTGCGAGTTCAGCTTGCCCTCAGCTCCACGCAGCCAAATCCGCCTGAACGAAGATTGCAGGGACCTCATAAGATCACCGCAGAGGCCCCTCCTCTTCCTGGGCGTCAGATCTAAAAGGAAGACGGGGTTCTGTCTTTTCCTTAGGGTGTGTGTGTGTGCATGTGTCTGTGTGTATATGTGTGTCTGTGTGTCTGTGTGTGCATGTGTGTCTATATGTCTCTGTCTGTGTGCATGTGTCTATGTGTGTCTATGTCATTTGTAGCCCACATTTGAAGGAATCACCTTTCTTTGCCAAGAGAAAGTGTCATTCTGGTAAAGAAGGCCAGCAAGGCCAGTCTTCCCACGACACCTTTTTTCAGATGTTTCCGAAAATCCTGGGCCACAGGGTTGGCTCCCAGGTGAGGGGCCTGGGATGGCCATGAACACAGGTTCCATCAGCAGGACCGCGTCTCCCACTCTGTTGGTGGCACCTCTTTGTGATTCCAGGGCGTGGTCTGGACTCCCCTGGACCTGTGACCCTCATAATTATAGGAAACAGCCACCCTCAGACGATGGAACCACAGACCCCAAGGCTGGGCGAGGTTCGTGGGGCTGCCCCCCCCCCCCCCCCCCCGGGAGCACCTTGGGACACAGCGGCTTCCAGAGGACTGACCCAGGCCCCACCTCCTGCCAGACGAGGCATGGCTAGGCCAGGGCTCAATGAGCAGCCAGAGCCAGGGACCTGGGAGCTCACCGGATGGCAGGTGACCTGACTGCATCCCCAGAACCTGGGAACAGTGGGAGGTGGTGAGAGGGGTGACCTGGCCACATTCGTCAGTGACATGATGACTGAGAGCAGACGGGGGCGGGTGTGCCCAGCTCCTGTGGAGCCTGCTGCCACTAACCAGGTGAGAAAGGACAGTGGAAGTGCTGTTGGGGGTGAGAGGGCTTTCCAGGAAGAGGGAAGAGGTTCGTTCGCGTCGCAGATGAGGGGCGCACGGCACGCATCAGTGACCCCACACAGCACGTCGCGGCCAGAGGAGAAACCCTAGATGGAGACTGTCTGGCCCCACAGGAAATGCGGGCTTGGGTCCTAGGCCCATTCTTCCCGTGAACCCTACTTGGAAGGGGGCAGGAGCCCATCACCGGCCTCACAGACGAGTGTTGACTGATCCCCAGAAAGGCTGGCCTGGTGGGCCTGGAGGAGAGGCAGGAGCCAGACAGGAGAGTCTCAGGCTCACCAGGGTCAGAACCATTAAAGTGTAATATTCCGAAAGAACCTCTTAGCTTTTACAGAAAGAATCGCAGTTTTTGCAGTTTATACAGATAGCCGCGTAGGAAAAGGCAGCTCAGTTAGACTGTGGATAGGAAAATGTTTTGACTTTTGGTAATTAAGTTTAAAGTTCTAGGTCATTTTGCCAAAAAGATGAATGTCATGTTCATATCCAAATTGGTCAGTTTCCTGTGAGGACTAATGGGTTAGCCCTACACAATAGGACTTTAGAATTTGTAACAAAAGTAATACAAAATGCAAAAATAACACCAAAATAGAAAACGTGGAAGGTAGAGGTAGACAAACAGAGAAAAATTAAGCCATGCATCACTCCCTCCCCCCCGCCCCCCCCCCCCCCCCCCCCCGCCCAGCAATAACCATGTGAGCATTGGGCAGACACCCTTCAGTCTGTTCTCTGCATCATTATTAAGTAGACACACTGATATGCAAATGGGGCATGAATGAACCCCAAAGGACCCATTCTGCCCCAGCAAACCTCAGAGTAGTCAGCAATTACAATTGGATACACTTGGCGACTATCCTTGGTTATGATCCTTGGTTACACTTGGCAGTTATCCTTGGTTGCTATCCTTGGTAACACTTGGTGACTATCCTTCATTACAGTTGGTGACTATCCTTGGTTATATTTGGTTACAATTCTTGGTTACACTTGGTGACTATCCTGGATTGCACTTGGTGACTATCCTTCATTACAGTTGGTGACTATCCTGGGTTACACTTGGTGACTATCCTTCATTACAGTTGATGACTATCCTTGGTTATATTTGGTTACAATTCTTGGTTACACTTGGTGCCTATCCTGGGTTACACTTGGTGACTATCCTGGGTTACACTTGGTGACTATCCTGGGTTACACCTGGTGACTATCCTGGGTTACACTTGGTTACTATCCTGGGTTGCACTTGGTGACTATCCTGGGTTATACTTGGTGACTATCCTGGGTTACACTTGGTGACTATCCTGGGTTATACTTGGTGACTATCCTGGGTTGCACTTGGTGACTATCCTGGATTACACTTGGTGACTATCCTGGGTTGCACTTGGTGACTATCCTGGGTTACACTTGGTGACTATCCTGGGTTGCACTTGGTGACTATCCTGGGTTATACTTGGTGACTATCCTGGGTTGCACTTGGTGACTATCCTGGGTTGCACTTGGTGACTATCCTGGGTTGCACTTGGTGACTATCTTGGTTACAAAACAGTCACAACCTTGGGTTAATCCTGCAGAAAAGGCACTGCCAAGGAGAATCCTTGCTCTCCTAGATGTCCACGTTCTAATGGCCAAACCTCAGAATATGTCCTTTACAAGAAATGGAGACTTCACAGATGAGTTATACTGAAGATCGTGAATTGGGAGAGTATGCTGATGCTGTGAGGTTGGAGTCAGTGCAGCAGTCTGTGTAGGAGGGAGGCGGGGGCGGGGTTCATGTCTGAAGAACACGGGATGATGCAGCAGAGGTGGGAACAGCCTGTGCCCACAAGCAGCAAATGCAGGCGCCTCTAAAGTCTGGAACGGCCAGGAAACAGGTCCCCCCAGGGCCCCAGAAGGAGGCCACCTGCTGACATCTTGACTTTAGGTCCATAAGCCCCATTTTGGAATTCTGACCTCCAGAACTGTAAGATAGTGTGTGTTTGTTAAGGCACAACACACTGCTCTTTTGTTGCACAGCCATAGAAAACTAACGTATTGGAAGGGCTTACAAAATCGACTAGGAGAGGGAGAATCGGGCTTGCACAATCCAGGACAGCCAGGCACGGGGTGGCCTGCGAGCCCTGACCCTGGTCCCTGGCTGCACCCCCAGACTACCACCACCGGACACTCACACCAGGGGATCCCGTCCCCCCACACCAGACTCTCGCCCTCCCTGCAGTGCCCTCTGACCAGCCGGGCCTGTTCTCTCTGCCGGGAAAGCACATGGTGGGCAGACACGCCTCACTGGCTCCCAGCCCTGTCCTCCTCCCTGCAGTGCCCCCGCTGGGGCTGAGACCCCTGCCTTCCAGGCACTCAAGATTCCAGAGACGGTAAGTCATCCCCGTGCTTAGAAGCCCAAATGGCAGCGATACAGCTCAGTTATACTTAAATATTTATCCCAAGTATTGAAGTATTTTTTCCACAATGAAATTTTTTGTAAGTTTCTTGGTATAGAAGAAACGTTTGGGAGGTTTCTATTCTTGTAGTTGTTGTTGGTGGTGGTGGTGGTAGTGTTTTAAACAACAATGCAGTGAACAGCTGTCTAGTTAAATCCCTGGGAACACCCACATGCTTATGTCTGTGGGATACATTTCTCCAAGTTACATTTTTGTACCCATGGTGCTGCGGAAGCTGGGGCTTTTGTTCTACCTTGCAAAGCCCTCCTCGCTGACCTGGAGGCAGCCAACGTTCTCGTAGCTGCAATGCGTTCATAGGAGAAGTGCACATGCAACTTCACAAGCAGCAGCAAAAGTTTAAACATGACCGACGCTGTGCACACAGTGCTTCTCGGGACTGCAGCGGCGTCGGAGGCTCTGCGACCTTTTTTATTTTGGAGACACAGAGTGTGGGAAATTGAATTAATAATTTCACACTCTCTTATCGGTATCAAGAGAGGTTACATTTCCGTGATAAATACTAAATCCTTAGAGGTTTGCTCTGTGCAGCCAGTGTGTCCCCCGGCACATTAATGGGTCTGAGAGTTGTTGGGAAGCTCCTGGGCAAGGTAGGATTCATCACATTTTTTTGTTAGTTTCCAATGTGGAAAGTCCAGTCTGAAAGCCACCGTTTACACACACACACACACGTGTACATGCTCAAACACATGCACGTGTACACACATGTGCATATGCAAACACACACATACATATATGCATATACACATGAATGGACAGATTAAAGTCTTAAGTGTTCCCATTCCCAATTAATATATTTCACCTCAATTATGAGATGCGAGACATACACACACCTTACAGCTGTTGGGCGTGGTCAACTGTTCACGCAATTTCTTTGCTACAAAACTATTTCTTTTTTGCTAATCCTCACCTGAGGATATATTTTCCGTTGCTTTTCAGACAGAGTGGAAGAGAGAGGAGAGAGGGAGAGAGAGAAACATTGATGTGCAAGAGACACATTGATTGGTTGCCTCCCACACACACCCTTACCAGGGCCAGGGAATCGAACCTGCGACCCTTCAGTGCACAGGCCAACACTCTAACCACTGAGCAACCAGCCAGGGAACTACAAACCATTTCTGTCCTTGGTCCATGAACACAGCTCGGTTGTATGTAGACACATCTCCATCCTTCTCGTCTGACTTTCTGACTCTCGCCGGTGTGTTTTCCCAGTTAATAAGAGAGTGAGGCCTTGACCGGTTTGTCTCAGTGGATAGAGCGTCGGCCTGCAGACTGAAGGGTCCCAGGTTCGATTCCGGTCAAGGGCATGTACCTTGGTTACAGGCACATCCCCAGTAGGGGTTGTGCAGGTGGCAGCTGATCGATGTTTCTCTCATCGATGTTTCTAACTCTCTCTCCCTCTCCCTTCCTCTCTGTAAAAAAATCAGTAAAATATATTTTTTTAAAAAAATAAGAGAATGAGAAGCAACCCAGCTCAGAATCAGGAACCGGGGGAGGAGGGGAGGGGGGGGCGGGGAAGGGGGGACCTGAATTAGTATTAGATATTTCCCGTGTTTAATTAAGTCTATTTTAACCACGGCGACGACTTCCTGGCCCTGAGGAGTGGCTGTGCCAGCATTTAATGCGTGTGAAGGCTGGGCCCTCTGAGTACTTTTATCTGCTTCTGCTTCTGCTTCTGCTTCTGCTTCTGCTTCTGCTTCTGCTTCTGCTTCGGGAGGATGAGCTGCATTTCAGAGGAAACTGGAAAGCACTCCAGCTCCACAGGCCATGTCCTCCCCGGCAAATAGGAGAGGGAGGTGCGCAGCCAGAGGGACCCGTGTGCGCAGCCGGCAGCCGGCAGCCGGCAGCCAGCAGCCTGCGCTGGACCACACACATGCGTGTGGGGGCTCAGAGCCAGAAAGAAGAAGGGGAGGCCCCGAGGAGGCTCCAGAGGGCTTTCGGCCCCCGGCCGCCAATGACAGGCCTGGGAATGCAGGACGCCAAGGTCACATTGAAAACACCGCTGGACACATTCCCACAGGCTAGTGGCGCGTAATGGAGCCTGTCTGTGCGTGTTCCCGCCCCTCTGCCGCCGACACGCATCCATGTGCTCTCCTGGGAAGGGCCGCTGGGGAGCAGGGCACCGACTCACCGCAAGGAGCGCTGCTGTTTCAGGGCAAAACTGGAAATGCTGCATCAGGCGCTGGCAGTGTCCCGTCCTCCTCCGGGGACACCGGCCCTGGCAGTCACGGTGGCCTGAGCGCTGCTGCGGGGAAACCCGCGCTGTGCGCAGGATGGCCGTCAGCGCTGACCCTTGCAGCGGCCACTTCCTCCCCTTCCCGAGCGGCGGCGGCTGTGACAGTTTAACACGTTGGGGGCGGAAGGCAGATTTGTGTCATCAGTTTCCAGGGCTGAGTCTGTGCGGCAGTTTCTCAGGTTTGCAAAGCGTCTCCCTCCTGCACAGCGTGGGAAGAACGCCGGGAGCCCCGCTGGCTGACCGAGTAGACTTTTCCAGAACTAACTTAGCCCAGCAGAGACCAGTCCTGGTGGACACGCCCCATGGACGTTCCGGGGGCAGAGAGGAGCAGGAACGCCACATCGCACAATCAGCCCGTCCTCTGAAGGTGACCAGAGAATGACCCGGAAAGAGCAGCCTCCCCTCAAGCCCTGCAGCCCCCACTCCCCAACCCTCCCAAGGCAGGAGGCACAGAAGGAAGTGACAGAACCAGGCGATGCCCAGAAAGCCAGCCTGGTCCGGGGGCCGAAGGTACCAGTTCTGGCCCATGTCGCGGCTGGACCGCGGTGGCTTGGTGCCCTGTAGGTCAGCCTGTCTGGTCTCAGTGGGCAGTCCATTCTGGAGCGGCAGGCACGGGTGGGTTGTGCCCCTGGAAAGCCTCTGCTTTCTGACAAAGGCACCCCGATAGAAGAGGGCGTGCCCAGGGCCAGCAGCGGCGAGAGGCAGGAAAGGGCTCCTCGCCCCTGTGAGAGGCGGGGCCACGCTGCATTCCCAGCCTCCTTACACCTGAGTCATGAGTGGGTGCTCCTTGTAAAACCCCGCAGCACCTTATTAAACGCTTCCCATCATCAAAAAAGCGGAGGCTCTTACGCTGGGGTTGTGTTGCCCTCTAGTGCAGGAGGTCAGCATCATGCCTGATCATGCCATCGCTGCATCATTAATGTGTGCATGGGAGGTGGGGGAAGAAAGAAGCAAGCCAGCCTGTGCCCGAGTGCTAAGGATACCAGAGGGTGGGGGTGTGCATGTGTGCACGTGTGTGCATGGAGGTGTGCGTGCATGCGTGCATATGTGTGTACTCGCATGTGTGTGCATGCATGTGTGTGCATGTGTGTCCCCATCCCCCTAAACAGCCCCACCCCTTACCTGTACTTAGCATATGGAAGTCGTTTATCTTTGCCTGTCCCTTTTATTTTTTTGGCACAGAAGTTGGATTTGATGTGACTATCAGCAGGCAGAGATTCAAGCCTAAGGAACAAACCAGCAGAGCTCATCTGAGACTCACTGCAGCCGTGTACTTAATGTGTCTGCTGAGAAATGCCTGGCGTCCCTGTCACCAAACAACGCACACGTGTGGCGGCGATAAACTGTGCCACCCTCACTTCCGAAGACCAGGCTGGACGCAGGGCAGCAGCGCAGGCTCACAGCACACGGCAGGGAGGGGTGAGGAGGAATGGCCGACACCCCTAATGCTGCCTCTTTGACCAGGCGACCACGTGTGGCAAGAGAAGCTCTCTGAGTGGCATCCCCTTGAACACCTGCTGCTCTTTGTTGGTCTTCATCACCAAGTCACGTGTCTATATCCTGCCAGAGGCGGGGCTCCAGTGTGCAGAGAAACCAGTGCGTGTTCCAGGAAAAGGAGAGGGGACCACAGCTGTGCTCAGCCTCTGATCGTGGGTGAGGCCGCAGCACCTGCCCTGGGCTTATCTATAAAGGTGCCTCTTTCCACGTGAGGCTACGAGGTCCAGACCCCGGTACGGAGCCCTCAGACTGAGCCCCAAGGTCAGCGATGCAGGAGGGAGACACGCCCTTTTGAATTAACCAGGCAGGTTAGTTTACGGAGGGATAAAGTAGGGGGAACTGTGGGCTATAAGAAGCTCATCAGAAAGCACTCGCTGATGTATCTAGCCCAGCACAGGCAGGGATGGGGCGGGGCCTCCTGCTGACTGTGGCCCATGTGGACTCATCGCTCCTGTGCATCCTACCTTGTCACCCCACCTCCAGCTCCCTCCTCCCCCAGCCTGGGCCCCGACACTGGTCATCGCAGGGCCCTGGACCCTCCGACCGCCCAGGAGGGCACTGCTGACGGCCCTACACGCGGGTGTCTACTTTGCAGCCTGGAGCAGAGGCCGTGCGGCCCGGGGACACAGAGGCTCTGGGCTCTATTCATATGGGCGTGGGCGGCAGACACCACCACCCGGGAGGGAGACTCGGAGTCTCCTGCCGGGCATCCTTTCCGCCCTGAGCTATCGCCCGCACAGCCGCCTGGTCCCCCGCGGAGGCTGTATTTCTCACTTCTTTCATTTCCTCTTGTGAGAATCTTCTTTCATTTACCGACCTGGAAGAAGGCCTCGGTGCGCTGTCCCCATCACGTGCAAATACAGGGCCCACACCCAGTCCTTCCATTTGCTTTACTGAGTTGTGACCCATAGTCTAACGGGCGCGTGAGAGATGGAGATAAAAAAATCTATTTCTGATACCAGATTGGCTCTAAATGTCAAAGTGCTCTCTATCCCTTTAGGGGGTTTGCACCTTATTTCTGTCTCCTGGCTTATTTCCGAGGTGGCGTCTCCCGCTGTCTGACCGGACGGGAGTTCTGCCGCTGGGCTCTGCCCACTGCTCCCCCTTCTCATCAGGTCCCCTGGGGCAGCTGAGAAACGACGCTCTGGGACCCAGGCCACCTGGAGGCGGCCAGCGCAGCGTCTAGGCTGGTCACGAAGCGGCTGTGGGCTGTGTGCATGCAGGGCAGCTCGTTGTGTTAGTGAGAACCGAGAGGCATTCCAGTTGGGGCTCACCCGTCTTCTTGCTCTCATCTCCCAAACACAGCAACAACCTCATCCTCCATGGGGAAAGGCGACGTACAGAGACCCCGCCCGGGGCCTGTGCCATTCCTGGTGCCTCGATCAGCTGCTTGGGAGTCCGCTCTGTGGCGCAGGAGACTGTGTTGTGTCCTGAGTCCCTTGTGCGGCGAGAAGCAGGTGTTACGTGGCCCACAGAGACGATGATCTTGCTGGTGGTGAGGTGTCAGCAGCCAGAGGCCCCTCACTGCCCAGGATGCGAGGCTGGGAGCAGAGGAAATAAGCCACCAACAACCCCCAAATGTGTCTGCAGGCGGCTCCTCCTCAGGTAACTGCTCCCAGACGGCTGCCCTCCCACCCCTGGGGCCGTGCTGGCACCTGGCTCCCTGGCATCTGAGGAGCAGGAGGCCCTGGGACATCCCCTAGACTTGGGATCAGCTCTGACACAGCCACTAAGTCACATGGGCTGTCACTTCTGGTCATCGGGATCCGCACGTGGCAAATGGAGGTGAGGATAGGAATGACCTCTCAGAGGCAGGGTTCCAGCACCGATGAACGGCATCCACGGGCGAGCCTGCCCGCACCCAGGTGCACCATGAACGGCATCCATGGGCGAGCCTGCCCGCACCCAGGTGCACCATGGACAGGCACCTGACCGCCCTGACTTCAGAGCTCTGATGTCAGACCGTCGTTCCCAGTTTCTAAAACATTTGTCCTTGGCACCTCATGCCAGCCATGCTGGAAATGTCCAGGGACAGGGCTGTGATGCTTGTGTGTGGTGACAAACCACAAGGGTCCTCCGCACCTGGGGACACAACGCCCCTCATAGCCGGGGCGGCACGCACAAGCTCATGACCCACAGCTGAAACGCAGCGCTGAGCCCTGATTTCCTTCTTGCTTTTTAAATCTTTATTCTTGTGTAAAATGCACTGATTTCATTATGATTTACCGGTAGAGTAGATGCCGGTGTAGGGAGAGCCCGGTGACCAATCATCAGATAGGACACAGGGGAACAGCAGACCAGCATGGGGACCTGTGTGCACCCCACAACATACGAATAAGGAACATCCACATAACTAACATCTTCCTAACATCCACATAAGGTACACCCACATAACTAACACCTTCATAACTAACACCCTCATAACTAACACCCCCATAACTAACACCCACATAACTAACACCCGCATAAAGAACACCCACATAACTAACACCCGCATAACTAACACCTGCATAAAGAAAACCCACCTAACTAACACCTGCATAACTAACACCCGCATAACTAACACCCGCATAAAGAACACCCACATAACTAACACCCGCATAACTAACACCTGCATAAAGAAAACCCACCTAACTAACACCTGCATAACTAACACCCCCATAACTAACACCCGCATAAAGAACACCTGCATAACTAACACCAACATAACTAACACCCTAAAAACTAACACCCCCATAACTAACACCCACATAACTAACACCCGCATAACAAACACCCACATAACGAACACCCTCATAACTAACACCCGCATAACTAACACCCTCATAACTAACACCCGCATAACTAACACCCGCATAAAGAAAACCCACCTAACTAACACCTGCATAACTAACACCCGCATAACTAACACCCGCATAAAGAACACCCACATAACTAACACCCGCATAACTAACACCCGCATAAAGAAAACCCACCTAACTAACACCTGCATAACTAACACCCCCATAACTAACACCCGCATAAAGAACACCTGCATAACTAACACCAACATAACTAACACCCTAAAAACTAACACCCCCATAACTAACACCCACATAACTAACACCCGCATAACAAACACCCACATAACGAACACCCTCATAACTAACACCCGCATAACTAACACCCTCATAACTAACACCTTCATAACTAACACCCGCATAACTAACACCCTCATAACTAACACCTTCATAACTAACACCCGCATAACTAACACCCCCATAACTAACACCCACATAACTAACAGCTGCATAACTAACACCCCCATAACTAACACCCGCATAAAGAACACCCACATAACTAACACCCGCATAACTAACACCCGCATAAAGAAAACCCACCTAACTAACACCTGCATAACTAACACCCTCATAACTAACACCCCCATAACTAACACCCACATAACTCACACCCACATAACTAACACCCGCATAAAGAACACCCGCATAACTAACACCCGCATAAAGAAAACCCACCTAACTAACACCTGCATAACTAACACCCTCATAACTAACACCTCCATAACTAACACCCGCATAAAGAACACCCGCATAACTAACACCAACATAACTAACACCCACATAACTAACACCCGCATAACTAACACCCTCATAACTAACACCTTCATAACTAACACCCACATAACTAATGCCCTCATAACTAACACCCCCATAACGAACACCCACATAACGAACACCCTCATAACTAACACCTGCATAACTAACACCCTCATAACTAACACCCGCATAACTAACACCCACATAACTAACACCCTCATAACTAACACCCCCATAACGAACACCCACATAACGAACACCCTCATAACTAACACCTGCATAACTAACACCCTCATAACTAACACCCGCATAACTAACACCCTCATAACTAACACCCACATAACTAACACCCACATAACGAACACCCACATAACGAACACCCTCATAACTAACACCCCCATAACTAACACCCCCATAACTAACACCCTCATAACTAACACCCCCATAACGAACACCCACATAACGAACACCCTCATAACTAACACCCCCATAATGAACACCCACATAACGAACACCCTCATAACTAACACCCACATAACTAACACCCCCATAACGAACACCCACATAACTAACACCCGCATAACTAACATCCACATAAGTAACAGCTGCATTAGCAACACCCATATAACTAACAACAGCATAACCACAGGTGACCCGGCAGGGGCTACTATCAAGCTCTGCCAAGTGCCCAGCATGTCATTACAACCTGCATCAGCTTAGCAGTCAGAGGCCAGTGAGACCTTTCAGCCAAGAAATGGTGCCGCCGTTCACAATCACAACCTGCCCTCTGCCACAGAGCCGGGATGGAACGCCCAGGCCCCCCAGAGAAGGAGGTCACACCGGCTGAAGTTCCTGCCATCAGTCTGCTCACTGACTGGACAGGGGTTTTAGCCCAGAATAATCACAATACACCATTCCTGCATTTTTCACTCATTGAGTGATACTCATAGGACCGCATTTATATTTTCTGTGCAATAAATCAAAAGCAAGATAGCCTTGCTGCTAATTTATCTCGTGGACGGCTCTAGTGATATCTTGCTGCTGCAAATATTTCTATTATTTCTTAATAATCATAAGATAAACAGGTCCTGAATATTGAATGTAGCGGCTATCTTCACGCCCAAAACTTTATTTCAGGAGTGATGCTTTTTCTTTCCTTTTTAGTTTCTAAAACATGTAATATACCAGTTGTGTCCAGCAAGCATTAACTGTGGCTTTAGCGTATGGACTTTGCTCCAACCCCATCTCACAGAGAAAAGATGAACAATGGGGACCACGAGACCAGCACACCAGGCGTATGAATTATGAAAAGACAGAAATGTGTTTCCCCTTCTGCACAGACACAGCGGGAAATTATAAGCCTGAGGGAAAATAAATGTTTGCGCTCTTGACACACGTTACCTATCTATTCAGCAAAGGGAGCGCCCCCCCCGCCCCCCCCCCCCGCACCCCGTCATTTGTTCTGTGAGTGTGGAGCACACAGACCAGCCCGCAAAGGGAGCCAGGGTTTGCCTGGTAGCGACTCTAATTGCAGGACACTGTCCTCGGCTCCGACTCCGCTGCTTCGGAATGTGTGGTGCAGGCAGGCTTTGGCTGAGACGTTAACTTTGTGATCTTTGTGGGGCAATTAGATTTAGCCTAACCTTCCCACACATCTGATCACCAGGGGCGGGCATGCCTGCTCGGGAGCACGCTGCTTCCACAGGCGGGGCATGGGTGTCCCCATACATTCTCACCCTGTGCTAATGATAAACCTTACTAACCTGTGTTTAAATGTGTTATGAAGTGATGTGGCTTTTTATAATTAGAAACCAACTCCAAAGCACATTATATAAAAAGCGAGGTATTCTTTCATGTGTGCTTCTCAAATGCTGTCCATGATCCTCACCTGTTTTTTGTTTGTTTAATCCTCATCCAAGGGCATGCTTAGAGAGAGGAAAGGAGGGAGAAAGGAAGAGAGGGAGGGAGGGGTGTCCATGTGAGAGAGAAACATTGATGTGTTGCCTCCATACCGAGCAGCGAACTTGCACCCCAGGTATGTGCCTGAGTGGGAGTGGACCAGCAGCCTTTGGGTGCACTGGACGGTGCTCCCACCAACGGAGCCATTCCCGCCAGGCTCCCGCCCCTTTACACCAGTACTGGTACCAGCAAACCCGGGGGGCTGTCCATTCGGAGGTCAGTGTGGACTAACAAAGCTGCTTTCAAATTGTATTTATTAATTTGGAACGTCCCACGGAAGTGAGGCGAGTCACCCACCGCATGTGCTCCTTTGCAGAGCCCTCACGCACCTTTGCGGCGTCAGGGGTCTTGCACTCCTGTGAGAGAACACGATTTTGGAGGCATCACTGTTTTCTGCTCACCTCAGAGAGCACCTGGGTGCCTTTGTCCGAAAGGCAAGGCCCGAAGGCGGAGCTGCCTGGTGAGGCCCTGAAGCTGGGCGGGAGGGGAACTTAGAGTCGCCTGGGAGCCCCTGAGGGGACGGGAAGAGGTGGTGCCTTTGAAAGTGGGGAGCAGAGGCAGCCCAGGGAAGGGCAAGGTCCGAACTGGAGGGGATGGGACCTGCGGTTCCTGGCAGATCCTGCCCTCACAGGAGACGTGGCCTGGGTGGTGCTCCCGACAATGCAGATTCCCACACCTGAGCTTGGGATGGAAGCTTCAGGATCCCCAGTCAGGGACCTGGGGGCCCAGGACGAGGGTGTATCTGCCGTGACCAACGAAGGCCAAGGTTGTCTCACGGCTCCCCAGGTTCTGCAAACTCCTTCCTTGCACCACACACATACACACACACACACACACACACACACACACACGTCAGCACTGACCTGGCCTGGGTGCAGCCTTGCATGAACCATTGGATTTCCTGCCGTGGGGTTTGTGTTTCTTATGGATCTCCGGAGAAACAGACCCAAACACCAGCAGCATGTACATGGAGCCGGAGGGGGTTATTAGGAATTGGCTCTCACCACATGGAAGCTGAGAAGTCCCAGCTCTGCAGTTGGCAAGCTGGAGACCCAAGAGCGATGGTGGTGTGGCTCAAGTTTGCAGGGGGCAGGAGGCCTTTGGTTCTATTCAGGCCTTCAACTGATCAGGTACGGCCCACCCATGCTGGGAGGGCAACCTGCTCTCCTCAGTCCACCAACTTAAATGCCAGTCTCATCCAGAAACCCCCTGCAGGCCCCAGGATAATGTGTGACCGGTAGCTGGGCACCCCATGGCCCAGCAAGTTGACAATAAAATTAACCAGCCCAGAGCTCACTAATGATGTTGTGTCTCAAAGCAATAGATTTGCTGTATGTTACCCACCCTCCTTTGTGGAGTAAGCTCACCCTTTTGCAGCAGCAAAAAGGCATGGCAGGCAGGAGGGCCGAGTTCCTCGCACATCATCACCCGTGGCAGCTGCTCCCCACCCTCTGTTACCTGCCTGACTCCTCCTCGTCTGTCCTCTGTGCACTCGGCCCCCTGGGACCTGCTTTGTCACACCCAAACCACACAGTGACAGCAGCAGCCCTCTCTGGTGACTCACCACGCGGGCACACGGGAGGGTGCAGCCCACGGCCAGACAAAGCAACAACTGGCTCTTCCGAAGAGTCATGAGCTGCTCGTGGCCGAGTCGGAGCCCCTGCCAAGGTCTAGATCACTGCCTGCGGCCCGTCCTTCCAACAGGACACTGAGCTGGCTGGGCGAATGCGGAGGCCCCTCTCACTTCCGACGTGCTCTGCAGGGCCCACGAGCAGGCCGAGGGGCACCACATCCATCGCCTGCCGAGTTAGTCAGTCCTCATTCACTGACCACTCACTCATGGGCGCTGGCTGGTTGAACAAAAGCAGAAAGTGTCTGCCCCGAGCTACGTGATGGTGGGCCCTGGAGAGCCGGCCCCCTCCCGTGTGCCCCCATGTGGCCAGGACCCTCCCAGCCTGGATGGTGGAGCCCGGTCCTGCCTCCCTGCAGCACGGGGGTCCCTCCCAACGCATCGCGGAACCCACGGTGGCGGCGTCCATGGGACGATGGTAGATGTGGGGGAGCAATGGGCTCTCCTCGGTGACTCTGGGCTCAAGCTTCTCGCGTCAAAGGGTCACAGTGGGAAATGCAGGCAATCGGAAGAGAGGCAAGGCCTGCCTTGAGGACTGCAGGTGACCCCCCTGCACAGACCACAGCCTGGGCCGAGCCCCTGGCACAGCGTCTGTCAGACCCAGGGATGCACAGGGTCCTTGGGCCTCCCCCACTGTGTTGGCCGGGAAAGGAGACACTCCGGGGCCCGGGCCCAAGCACAGGGCCCTCGCCTGCCGCCAGCACGGCCTGGGCACAACAGGTCTAGAGGGTAGCTCCCTGCCCCTCGGTCCACCCAGCGCTGTGACAGAGGGCACAGGTCTGCCCTCCACCTGCTGCTGCCACCGCCTCGCCCCCACCCCATCCCTGCAGGGGCCTGAGTCAGTCACACCACCCCTTCAGTGACGGGAACCTGAGAGGCGATGAGGGTCCTTGGTCCAGCGTCTGCCCCTAGGATTATGTTTCCACATTCCACAAGGTGAAGGCCACACCAAGGCTGAGACTGTGGTGTCCCAGCAGCCATGTGTCACCACCCCCCCCCCCCCCCAGGAGTCCCAAGCATGTGACCGGCAGACCTGCTCTGAGCGTGCGTGACTCTGCATAGGGCCCCATGGGTACCCAGTGCTGGGGACGCCGCCAACGCACCCATCTGCGCTAGAAAGCACCCACATTAGCAGCTTTTCTGCCAGCAGCCAGCTCAGCTTATTCTCAGAACTGTCTACTGCTTTTGAACATGACACAGGGCAGGGCGTCCACGGCACCTAAGTGCACACTTCTCTCCGGGTCACCGCCTCCTACCCTGAGCCCGGGCCCACGGTTCAGGCCCGTCCATCCAGGTCTCGGATGGGCTAGAGTCTGTGGGGAGGCCAGGCTGGCTGGGCACGTGCGTGCCTTGTCCCAGGGGCCCAGCCCTGGCCAGACCAGAGCAGGGACAAATGAAGGCCTGGTCAGCTCGGACCCTTTGGAACAAGGCGGAGCCCTCGCGGGGGGCTCTGCGTCCAGCATGAAACTCCCCTCCACTGAGCTGGAGGAAATGAAGCCTTCTCCCTTGTAAACGTTGTTTCCTCCGCAATGAAAGGGAAGCGTGGCCGGCTGCCAGGCCTGTGCGCTGTCAGTCCCACCTCCGCCGAGAGGCAGCGTAACCAGAGAGCGGACAGCCCCCGCGGGTGATGATTGCAGATCTAGGAGAGGGACCCTGGTGAAAGCGCACTCTGGCGGGAGCGAGTGCAGGGTTTTCAACACCCTGCATGGTAATGACAGACGCTCCGGAGACGCCATCCAGCAGCAGGGACTGCGCCCAGGCCTGGCTCCAGGGACCCGCCCTGGGTGGTGCTTCCGGGAGGGAAGCCCCAGAATCGGGAAGCCCCAGGCCCAAGCTCACTAGGCCTGACGCGCTGCCAGCCTGTCTCCCCTGGTGGCATCTGGGCCTCTGCTCAAGGTGCGGCTCCAGAAACCGCCGGCTTCCCTGGCAGCTGCCCGCCCTACTGTGAGCAGGCAGCCATGGACTCCCCTTAACTCCTAACAGGCACAGGGGCCAAGGAGGCCATTTATAACCAAATCCACACAACACAGGAGGGACAGAGAGTCCTCTGAGCCTGTCCCTTCTCTCCTCCTCGCCACCGGGCCTCCTCCCCTGGGCCACCAGGCTGCAGCCTCAGGGGGACACAGGACGGCCCTGGGCCACAGCGTTTGTCCAGGAGGGTGGGAGAGGGACACCCTCTGTTCGGGCCCTGGCCCGGCCCCTCCGTGGGAGGCCCTGTCTGCCACGGCAAACAGCCTGTGCGTCTGGCTGCCAGGTGGGCTCCTGGCTCCACCCAGCCTGTCCCCAAGGTGAGCCCGGGGCCAGCGGCTCCGAAGGCCCAGTCCCTGTCTAAGCTGCTCACAGGAGAAAAGCTGGGATCCCAGCCAAGTTCTGCGCTGGTTCCCAGGGGCTCAGAGATCCAGCGCAGCCTCAGGGGCGTGGCTTTCGCAGTTTCAGGCCCTTTCACAGGTTCCTGCAGCGAGTGGGGTTTCCTTCTGCGGGAGCTGATTCCCGCGGAGGCAGACAAAACACTGGGGATGTCACACATGGGCTGGGCCGTCTAGTCACCTGCAAGCCAGCCCGCTCCCTTCACAGCGAGGTCCTGTTGCCGGGCGTGTACTGTCCTTCAAACATTCCCGGTGCTCACTGCGTCTTCCTCCAGCTGCTGTTTCGAAGATTCATTGAGGTGATGCTTGGAGAGTAGCGGGGAAAGGACAGTGACTAAACGAGAGTGGTTGCTATGATGGCATTGTTAAGGGTTCTGAATTCCTGTTACTTTAAGGACCCTGCCCCGGCTGTTGGAGCTGGTGTCTGCACCTGCAGAGAGGGGTCCCGGGTGTAAGGGCGTGGTTCCCCAAGGGACTCCAGCCAAAAACCATGACTTCCTGATAGAAAGAGCCCATAGCGGCTCTGCTGGGAGCCAGGTGGGGCATGGCCCATGGCAGGACTGGATTGGGGATTTCCTGTCAGCTGACCCACCATCACTCACAGGAGGCTGCAAATTACAAAGTTCTGTATGTCCGCGGTGGGAGGCAGGTGCTGCGGGAATAAATAGTGCCCAGGACTGTCTGCAGCAGCGATGGCCAGCCTTTTCCATCTCCTGGCACATAAATGAATCACTAAAATCCTGCCGCACACCAAACAACACATCAGCCGGCCATGTGGCTCAGCGGTTGAGCGTAGACCTATGAACCAGGAGGTCATGGTTCAATTCCCTGTCAGGGCTCATGCCTGGGTTGTGGGCTTGATCCCCAGTGTGGGGCCTGCTGGAGGTAGACGGTTAATGATTCCCTCCCATCATTGATGTTTCTATCTCTTCCTCTCCCTTCCTCTCTGCAATCAATAAAAATATATTTTTAAAAAACATACCAGATTTTTTGCCAGTCTGACAAAGAAAAAAGGTATCATGTTGATTCATTCACACTGGATGGCTACTGTTGTGTTGGCTCTTGTCACTTTTTTATCTGACAATCTAAGAGAACAGAGGTCAGGGCCCCGACTCAGTGGGCAGGTACACATGTGTTAAGAATTCTTGCAGCACACCGGTTGAAAATCGCTGGTCTACAGAGATAACAGCAGAGAATGGATGCACGTGTAGTCTTCTAGGATGTGTGTATGCACACACAGAGAGACACGTGTACACACACATGGACACACATACCTGCAGAGACACACATACAAACATGCACACAGACACACACAGTAAATGTAGTCTTCCTGTTGCCTTTGTAACAAAATTAGGGTTCCACAGGGCAGGGCACCCTGCACCCGCCCTCTGCACTCACAACATGCCCTGACACGCCGGTGTCCCTGCGCGGACGGACACATCCTTCCCGCGCTGCGTGGCGCCATGTGAACGCACCGCCCAGCACTCAGCGGGCCTCTGCTCCTGTGCATGGAGACAGGGACGCTCACTGGCGCCCTCACACAGATGATGCCAGCGATGCTGCATGATCCTCACACGTTGCTGCTGCTCGTGCTGCTGGTGTTCCTTGGGAACAGAACTGACCCTGAACTCCAGGAACGCGCTGCCCAGGGAAGGACGAGTGAGCGTCTCAAAATCACAGCACGGAGAGAAACAACGTGTTCTCTTCACTGGGAATTAAATTCTCCCAAAGATTCGGTGAAAGTGAGTGCAGCCATCGGCGTGGGGCTCCCCCGCACGCGGCCCTCGAATGCTCCTTACCTGGGATCGCCCAGACTGTGCACATCGGCCAGCCTCCGGGTAATGGTGTGACCCGCATGCTGGCAGAGCTGCCTATACCCGTTGGGAAGAGGTGGCGGACACTGTGGCAGCGCACAGAAGACGTATGAAGCCGTCAGGAGCAATGCCCTCTGAAGTGCCCCCGGCATCTCTGCCGGCGACGGAAAGCCTGTGCTTGGGCAAGGCAGCGGCGTCAGGGGAGACACTGCCTCACGTGCGAGCAGGCATGACAGGTATGCCTTTGGAACACCCATCAGAAATACAGGAAGGGGCTTCAGGGCGTTCCCCAAAGCTGCCCTGTCCTCCCTCCTCTCAGAGAAGCACATGGTCTAGTGAAGACTTGCTGACTGCATGGTGTTGCCTAAAGACTACAGACGAAGCCAGATGTTCTCGCCTCAGCCTTTGCAGCAGCAAGATGTGCTTAACAACGAGCATGACGGACTCGCAGACAGAGGCAGGCTGCACTTGTTGTCTCCCGCCCCCAGACCCTGACACAGGCAGGGGAAGCGCGGTTTACTGTGCAAAGTGGGCGCCAGCCACAGCCTGGAGTGTTCAATCACTCGTTCCGTCTACTTAGGTCTTGCAGCAGCTCTGACAGCGAGGACCGCACCGACCGGGACACTGATGGACAGCAATGGCCAGGTGATGGAGGCCAGCAGTTTGCCGGCCCCTGGACGCCCGGACATGGGTGTGGTCTCAGGACACAGTGCTGACTCAGTCTCATTTTGGGGACTTAATTCAGGAGCAAGTAACCCATTTTAACAAGACTACCTGGCATCCGGTGCTCGGGCTATTTATCTTGCTACATTTGGGAGAAAAGGTGAAAAAATAGATACAGAACTACGATTTAACAGGACTGGCATGCCATCCTTCAGCATGTTTTCAAAACCCGTGTCTGCAGCACCGACCTCATTAGAAAGCCTCTGAGCAGGATGAGGATACGGGCCCGTGCGTTTTAGTAAAATCCTCGATTTCCAGCGAGCCAGCTTCTCCCGACTCCAGGAACCTCACAGTCCAGCGCAAACCCCGCTCGTGTCCATTTCCAATGTTCCACCGTTAATACCCAGCTTGGAGAGCGCAGCTTTTATGTAAAATAAATTGCTAGAAAAAGCAATTGCCACCGGCACTCTTCTGTTCCCAGCCCTACCTAGCATGTATCTTCGTGGGAAATTCATAGGAGATGTTTCCTGAATCCCCACATCTCAGAGTGGGGTGCTTATCACACATTTAGGTACATATGGGACTTGGTGGTTTTTTAATGACGACCCAGGTGAATTTGAAAGGAGGTTACTTTCGGGCGCATAAATTAAATAGCTCACATGGAAGGGTTAGAAGTGAAAAGCAGAGAGAGAGAAGCCACAGACCTCGGAAAAACACCAGCTTAAATTATCTTCTGCATTTCGTACGGGTCCCTCTCAACCAACCGCCAGAAGGCGTGAAGCAGTAACCTCACTAGATTGGGGAGTTAATACCGATGACTCTTGGAATTAAAGCCAGGAAATTAAGGGCATTTGTGGGAGAGTTCAGAATTATTGATTGAATGGTAAGTCAAGTAATGTTAGCATCAAGTAGCGAGTGCAGACTGGACCAGTAAATAAAAGAAGGCGACATTTGAAATGCAATTGTGCAAAGGGCAGTAAGCAATCACTCTATTATATAAATTGCTTGGTGTGAATGCATTGGAAGCTTAGTATATGCATAAAATATAGCGAAACAGGGGGGAGTAAGTGCAATAATAATGTGAGCAGGACAGAGATGACCTGTCAGAACGGGCTGCTGATAACAACAGGTCAGGAGACACGGCGGCACACGGGGTGAGCAGAAGTGTTAATAAACACAGGGAAATGGGTGGGAATGAAGCCGCGACGTCCACAGCAGGCGCCCGGCCTAGCCACCTGTCACAGGTGAAGTTTGAGGCAATATTTGGGCCCAACCTGACTCTGGGGACTGAGCAGGGGCGCAGGCCGGGGTCCTCAGCCTACGTGTCCTGTTGGTGGCTTTGCTTTTTAATTGACCTGCCCGTATTTAAGACTTGGGACGTTTCACATTAGAGGTCTGGATTCCTGGTTTTTCATGGAAAATTAACATTTGTCGGCACTGGGGCGCCTTCCCGTGTGCTCAGAACTGGCTAGAGCCCAGGGAGGGGAGAAGGGAGTTTGTCTGCTCTGCAGTTCGCTGTGTTTTACTCGTCTACACATTTGAGTTTGAGACCCTTGTTGAGAGCCCATGTGCGAGCAGTCCTCCCCCAACAGCCGGCTCGACGGGGCCATCTCCCTGGGCTTGGCCTGGAGACGTGGCTGCCTGGCCCTGGGACGTTCATAGACAGCGCAGGCTCTCTGCACATCACGGTAAAGATGATATAAACACTGTGAGTGTGTGTGGGCTCCGTGCTGTACAGGGAGAAAATCAATTTCTCATTCTTCTAAAATGCTTGCAATGTGCCTAGAATTTCACCTGAACCAAGTAAACAAAACTGTCATCCCCCCCGAATGGGGGAAAGGTGTTTGTGAAAGTCTCTATCATTCTATTCTCCACTCTCCTTTCATTACCAAGTCCGACTGCTTTCTCCAGAAATGGGAGATGAACTCTGCAGAAACCATACTCCGGGGAGTATAATAGAAACATTTAAATTTAAATCCCAGTGAGAGATGGGGGCCATGAAGTTGGGAAGCTGTAATTTTTTTGGGGGGGGGGCATTTATTTTCCGTGAAATAAATGGCCTGCAGGATGGGGCAGAAACCGGCTCTCCAACATCGCCAGAGGAGTAGCAGATTGTGAGAGGGTTGTTCTCGGGTGATGCACCCCAGAATGAAGCTCCCTCCTCTCTGGTTCTGGGTGCATCACCCAAGAACCCCAGCTGCCAAGTCACTACAGCTCAGCAGCTCCTGCATTGAGCGTCTGCCCCCTGGTGGTCAGTGCGCATCATAGCTACTGGTTGGATGGTCAGACTGTTGCTTAGGCTTTTTATATACAGATTATTATTAATCCTCACAGGAGGATGTTTATTGATTTTAGAGAGAGGAAAGGGGAAGGAGAGAGAAAGAAACATTGATGTGAGAGAGAAACATGAATCGGTTGCCTCCACATGTGCCCTGACTAAGGATGGAACCCACACCTAGGTGTTGCCCTGACTGGGAATTGAACCCACAGCCTTTTGGTGTGTGGGACGACGTTCCAACCAACCAAGCCACCGGGCCAGGCCTTGGAAGGAAACCTGGACCAGCCGAGTGGAGACAGTCTCTGGGCCAGGCTTCGCCCGGACAAAGTGCGAGCACTGTCTCCTTGGTGCTGCCGAGGCCCAGCAGTGCAGACGCAGCCTGTCAGCCGCCGCTTAACAGTGTCAGCGTGACCCGAGCACAGTTTCAGGCGCCAGCGAGTGGGTGGAACCTCTGCTAGAGCTGCTGGGATTTCTTTGGAACAAACTACAGACCATTAATAGGAGCACAAAGTGCACCAGATAATGAGCGCGTGCGGGGAGCCCGCGGACACTGGGCACTGGGGGCGTGCTCTGCTCACAGCAGAGGGCCTGGGCTTGCAGGTGACTGGAGGCTAGAATGAGTTGGGCTTCCTGTTTGGGACGTGAGCCAAACGCCGTGTCTCTTAAACGGCATGTGCAGTCCCTTGAATGGCCCCGTTGTATATACTCAACACAGAGAGAAGCAAGCCCTCGTCTGGGGAGCAAACCCACGGACCCTCCACACACGCGCCCGGCAAACAGCCGCCCGCCCGGCTGGCGCGTCATAGTCTGTACCGCATCCCAGCAGCCCCATGGGTCACAGGTACGGGCCCCCCTGGGGTTCCAACCCATTTCCCAGCTGATGACCTCATTCTGCCTGCTCTTCTCCTGGCTTTTCAGAAGGTGCTGGAAGTGCAAAGTGAGGGCCTACATTACAGCAGCAAGTCCACGTGTGAGTTCCTGCTTCCTCAGCGTGTTGGAGGCAAACAACCCTTCATGCGAACTCCGGCATTTTCTCCCGATCAGCAAAGAGCTGGCATCTGGGTTCAGGCGAGCAGCACCCTGCTGAGCCCAGCGCTCCGCGGCCCGCTCCCCAAAGCTCTCACGCCCCTTTCCCTTGTTTTCACAAAGACCTACCACCTGCTTCCGACCCTCCAGAGAGATTGTGGTGTTTATCATATGCGAGCCGGCTCTGTGCGCGCAGAAACACTGCGAGCTGCCGCGCCTGCCTCCGTCCTGTGAGTACTAAAGCTCTCGAGGGTGCTGCTTGTCAAGGGACTAAGTGTGTCCTGTCATCTGTCTCAGCTCACATCTGGGTGTCAACACCCACCTCTGAAACTTGCTCCGAGCCCTGCGTCCTTCCTCTCCTGAGAGCAATCTGTCTACCACGCAGGTATTTCCTATGCCTAGAAGCGACGTCACGCACTGGGTTCTGGGATCCCCCCGAGACCGGTGCGGCTTCGGTGGAAAATGCCGGAGCCCTGTGGCCGTCACTTCAAGTCATGCACAGGGTGCGAGGACAACTTCCAAATGTGCACTTGGACCTGAGATTGTCGTGAGAGCCACACAGGTGCTGCCTGTGGACGTTTGTTTCAACAACGTACCTACATACTCACCGTGCGCCCAGCGTGCAGCACACAGCAGGAGTGGCACTGCGGCATCGTCTGTAGCCAAACCTGAAATCCACATGTGCTTTCTTCTAAGTGTTTCTGTGTTTTTAAATCGCTGTTATTTTTTGCTTTGCGTTCCCAATGGCTGGGACGTTCTGTCCTCAGGTCGGCAACCGTTGCCGTGCAGCCCCTTCCGTAGAAGCAGCCGAGGCCTCAAGAGCACATCCGCCTTCAGAGCGGCTTCTTCCTCAGGAGCTCCGAGTCTCCTGGTCACCGGAACCTCAGGCTCTGTGCTGCAAAGAAGCAGCCGACAGAGGGGCCAGCCTAGCCCAGTGATGGTGAACCTTTTGAGCTCGGCATGTCGGCATTTCGAAAAACCCTAACTTAACTCTGGTGCCGTGTCACATATAGAAATTTTTTTATATTTGCAAGCATAGTAAAACCAAGATTTATATTTTTGATATTTATTTTATATATTTAAATGCCATTTAACAAAGAAAAATCAACCAAAAAATGAGTTCGCGTGTCACCTCTGACACGCGTGTCATAGGTTCGCCATCACTGGCCTAGCCCTTCCCACCTGCTTGACCTCCATCACACCTGCGCGTTAAAGCGAGCCCGGTCTAGCCACGGCACTTGAACCTCAGAGTAAGGAGGCAAAGGGAAGCCCTCCCGCTCGGCTCGGATAAAGACATTGGCGTTAAGGTGTCCAGTGGCGTCAGTGGACCTGGTTCTTCCGTGCCACCAACAGGATTAAGTGAGTGGGTAGGGGGTTGAGCAGCACCTGCCCTGGTAGTGACATCTGCCAGCCGGCTCAGGGACCCCCTGGTCAGGCCACCCTGTCTGTCCTACAGATACAGTAGGAATTACTTAATTGAACAGGCTTTCACTTGGAATTGAATTCCATTTTCTAAATCCTGAATAAATACATTACAACTGCCGCTCCGGTCAAACGGAGAGAAAGAGCCATCTCTTAATGACTCCCTGTGGGTTTAATGCCTATTCTCTCCAGGAGAATAATGAACCCGACATCCCTGGAATTCATTGACAGGATAATGGTTATTTAAACATGCCAAGTCTTTACAGAGCACGTAAGTATTTTCATTTGCATTTATGAAAATCAGAAAGTCAGTGCGGAAACAGGTGCCAGTTTGCCCACTTCCCAAGCTCGGGGAAGCACGGAGCAGAGGAGTCGGGAAGAGAGAGGGCAGGGAGGCTTAGCCAAGTCGACCACGCTGTCCATTCCTTCCTGACAGGACCTGCCAGCAGCAAGCTACCCCCGCCCCGCCCCCCCCCCCCCCCCAACACACACACAGCATTCTGGCCAGTGGTCTTCAAACAGCACATCTGGTCACATACCTGCCTATCCTCACGCCTTTGGTGGCTTCCTGTGGCTCTACCACCAAGGCCCAGAAACCCAGTGTGGGGGTCATGATCTCTTCACCACCAATCCTTGGCACTCTGTGATTTCTCGCCTTCCTGCTCACTGCTGCCTTGTACTCAGGACCTTTGCACATGCTGTGCTGTGTCTGTAAACCCCACCGTCCGTGTGTAATTATCTGATTATTCCGGCATGATTGCATTAATGTTTAGCTCCTCATAGGCAGTAATGTTTGGGTTTTATCTAATATGTCAATACCACAGTCCAAGCACATTTTTTAAAAATATGTTTTTATTGATTTCAGAGAGGAAGGGAGAGGAAGAGATGGAAACATCAATGATGAGAGAGAATCATTGATCAACTGCCTCCTGCACCCCCCCCCCCTACTGGGGACTGAGCCCACAACCCTGGCATGTGCTCTTGACCAGAATCAAACCCTGGACCCTTCAGTCCGCAGGCTGATGCTCTTTCCACTGAGCCAAACCAGCTGGGGCAGTCTGAGCACATTTTGTCAATGCTCAATAACTTCTGGTTGAATAAATGACTGAAGCTATCAATCCATCAATTGGTCCCCTACTTTACAAATTCTGGTGAGCCTAAAAATAAAAAGCCATATAGTCCTTGGTTATGTCCACAGTCTAACATCTCTTATATTCATAACTAGAGGTCTGGTGCATGAAAATTCATGCACTGGAGGGGGGGTCCCTCAGCCTGGCCTGCCCCCTCTCACAGTCCGGGAACCCTCAGGGGCGGGAGGCGACCCGGCGATCAGGGGAAGGTGACGCCCCCATCACACCTCTGCTGCTGCCACTGCCAGCAGCACAAGCCTCAGGCGGCCCTGGTTACCTGAGCCTTGGCCGGCCCTGGGCGGCTGGGGGGCTGAGGAGATTGGGGGACTCCAGAGGCAGGTGCACAGCAAGGCCAGCCTTGCCATGAGCCTGCTGCCCCAACGGGGCCGAGGGGACTGGGCACCACCATCTTGTGGCTGTGGGCACCGCCATTTTTGAGGGTGGGGCAGTCAATTAGCATATTCCCTCCTTATTGGCTGTGGGAGCTGCCATCTTTGCAACAGCATGAGGGTCAATTAGCATATTCCCTCTTTATTAGATAGGATTTCCATCTTCCTTCCTCTAACCTTCTTTATTTCATTCTTCGCCATTTTCACATGGTAAACCCATCACAGTTCAGCTGAGGGATGCTGGACTCCCTCCCAATCTGAGACCAATGCCCTCCATATTCTGTTCACGAGCCTTGGGCTGCATCATGGCCTCTCCCTCTCCAGGCCGTGGGTGCCACGGGTGAGGGCTTGCTGTGGGCGCAGCCCCATCGGCTGCTCCCTGCAGAGGCCTCACTCTCCCTGCGTGCCTGCCTGCAGGGTGTCTCTGACCCTCTCATGCTCCTTGGCCTTGGGTGGTGCACACACATGTGAGCTCTGGGAGGCAACCCATACACTCCTGAGCTGGCACGTGTTCAGCAAGCAGCTTTCAGGAGAAGAGTGGAGGTCCTGACGGGTGGTGTTTGTTGATTTCCAGAGTGCAAGTCCTCTCACTGTGGCCAACACCAGTCCCCAGTGTGCCTGCCTAAAACAGGAGTGCGCTTTGATTCATGGGCTCAGGAGCCACTGCAAACACAGCAGGTCCTACAGGCCCAATGATTGGACAGAGTGGGGAGAGGGAACAGTAAGTAATTATGATGCAGGGGCAGTAAGTCATACGATAGGGGCAGTAATTCATGATGGTGGCAATAACTCACATTATGGGAGCAGTAAGTCATGATGGGGGAAGTAAGTAATGATGGGGCAGTAAGTCATGATGGGGGCAGTAAGTCATGATGGGGGAAGTAAGTAATGATGGGGCAGTAAGTCATGATGGGGGCAGTAAGTCATGATGGGGCAGTAAGTCATATGATGGGGGCAGTAAGTCATATGATGGGGGCAGTAAGTCATGATGGGGCAGTAAGTCATATGATGGGGGCAGTAAGTCATGATGGGGCAGTAAGTCATATGATGGGGGCAGTAAGTCATATGATGGGGGCAGTAAGTCATGATGGGGCAGTAAGTCATATGATGGAGGCAGTAAGTCATATGAAGGGGGCAGTAAGTCATATGATGGGGGCAGTAAGTCATATGATGGGGGCAGTAAGTCATATGATGGAGGCAGTAAGTCATATGATGGGGGCAGTAAGTCATGATGGGGGCAGTAAGTCATGATGGGGGCAGTAAGTCATATGATGGAGGCAGTAAGTCATATGATGGGGGCAGTAAGTCATATGATGGGGGCAGTAAGTCATGATGGGGGCAGTAAGTCATATGATGGAGGCAGTAAGTCATATGATGGGGGCAGTAAGTCATATGATGGAGGCAGTAAGTCATATGATGGGGGCAGTAAGTCATATGATGGAGGCAGTAAGTCATATGATGGGGGTAGTAAGTCATGATGGGGGCAGTAAGTCATGATGGGGGCAGTAAGTCATATGATGGAGGCAGTAAGTCATATGATGGGGGCAGTAAGTCATATGATGGAGGCAGTAAGTCATATGATGGGGGCAGTAAGTCATGATGGGGCAGTAAGTCATGATGGGGGCAATAAGTCATATGATGGAGGCAGTAAGTCATATGATGGGGGCAGTAAGTCATGATGGGGGCAGTAAGTCATGATGGGGGCAGTAAGTCATATGATGGAGGCAGTAAGTCATATGATGGGGGCAGTAAGTCATGATGGGGGCAGTAAGTCATGATGCGGGGCAGTAAGTCATGTGATGGGGGCAGTAAGTCATGTGATGGGGCAGTAAGTCATATGATGGAGGCAGTAAGTCATGTGATGGGGGGCAGTAAGTCATATGATGGGGGTAGTAAGTCATGATGGGGGGCAGTAAGTCATGATGGGGGCAGTAAGTCATATGATGGGGGCAGTAAGTCATGATGGGGGCAGTAAGTCATGATGGGGCAGTAAGTCATATGATGGGGCAGTAAGTCATGATGGGGGCAGTAAGTCATATGATGGGGGCAGTAAGTCATGATGGGGGCAGTAAGTCATGATGGGGGCAGTAAGTCATATGATGGAGGCAGTAAGTCATGTGATGGGGGCAGTAAGTCATATGATGGGGGCAGTAAGTCATATGATGGGGTCAGTAAGTCATGATGGGGGCAGTAAGTCATGATGGGGGCAGTAAGTCATATGATGGAGGCAGTAAGTCATGTGATGGGGGCAGTAAGTCATATGATGGGGGCAGTAAGTCATATGATGGGGGGCAGTAAGTCATGATGGGGGCAGTAAGTCATATGATGGAGGCAGTAAGTCATGTGATGGGGGCAGTAAGTCATATGATGGGGGCAGTAAGTCATGATGGGGGCAGTAAGTCATGATGGGGCAGTAAGTCATATGATGGGGCAGTAAGTCATGATGGGGGCAGTAAGTCATATGATGGGGGCAGTAAGTCATATGATGGAGGCAGTAAGTCATATGATGGGGGCAGTAAGTCATATGATGGGGGCAGTAAGTCATGATGGGGGCAGTAAGTCATATGATGGGGGCAGTAAGTCATGATGGGGGCAGTAAGTCATGATGGGGGCAGTAAGTCATGATGGGGGCAGTAAGTCATATGATGGGGGCAGTAAGTCATGATGGAGGCAGTAAGTCATATGATGGGGCAGTAAGTCATGATGGGGGCAGTAAGTCATATGATGGGGGACAGTAAGTCATATGATGGGGGCAGTAAGTCATGATGGTGGCAGTAAGTCATGATGGGGGGCAGTAAGTCATATGAGGGAGGCAGTGAGTCATGATGGGGGCAGTAAGTCATGATGGGGGCAGTAAGTCATGATGGGGGCAGTAAGTCATATGATGGGGGCAGTAAGATATGACTTACTGCCCCCCATCATATGACTTACTGCCCCCATCATGACTTACTGTCCCCATCACATGACTTACTGCCCCCATCATGACTCACTGCCTCCCTCATATGACTTACTGCCCCCCATCATATGACTTACTGCCCCCATTATATGACTTACTGCCCCCATCATATGACTTACTGTCCCCCATCATGACTTACTGCCCCCATCATGACTCACTGCCTCCCTCATATGACTCACTGCCCCCCATCATTTGGGGGCTGTCTGCATGTTAAAGTGAGACATGAAAGACAGGGCAGGGGGTAGAGAACAGAGAGGCAGAGGGAGAGAGGAGGTCCTGCTCTAAATGGGAACTTCAACTGGTTATTTGAGGGGCCATAACGCAGACATGGCCACAGCAGGCTGCTGGTGCAGCTGGTTATGCAAATTCACGTCTCGGAATTGTGAGTCAAAGGTCGCGCACAGTCAGCAGAGCTGTGTAGAGCACAGGCAGCACGGGCCTTGCCGAGAGACGCATCTGTGAACTGGGTAGCGGAGGCACGAGTGGCCCATTCTGCACAGACAGCTGAGCATCTCTGTCCACTGTCACCTCTGACACCAGACTGTGTGCGATGGTGAGCAGATGTGCGGCTGTGCCCAGTTGAGAGGGCAACAGTCCGAAATAGAACTCTTCCTGACATGGTAATTCCTACTTGTCCCTTTTCAAGCTGAGCTACTTTTTACATGCAGGGTAGCAGCGCCATCCTCTTCCGGTCATGGGCCCCCAGGATCTGTCCACATAGCGGCTGCCCCAAGGTCACTGCTGCCACTAAGATAGGGTCAACCATCCCGTTATCTTCAGGAAAACGGGGTTGTCAGCCCTATAATCTCAATTCAGTGTTGCCAAGGGTGTGGGATATGAGCTGTTTAGAGAGAGTCTATCTATGGAAATTTTTACTTTGTTTTTGTTTGGTTTGATTTTTAAAAAATTTTTCAGGGCACGTGGGCCATATCATTTCAAAATTAAAACGTGATGCCAATGACCCAATCTGATTTCTAAATCTATCTAGAAATAACACCACAAATCAACAAAGGCCCCCACAGACAGACAATCGTCATGAACACGAGTGGAGAACTGGAGACAAGGTCTCTGCTGGTTGAAGTGAACAGACAAGCCTGACATCAGGTACAGGTGAGGCGGAGGTGGAAGCACAGGTGCTGCGGGACACAGGCAGGGACTCACCTGGGCCTGTGGTGGGAAGCTCAAAGGACAGGAAGCCGGAAGGGCCAGGCCTCCATCTGAGAAGGAGCGTTTGTGGGAGGAAGGAGAACAGCTGAGGGAAAACCAGCTATGGTTACACAGCTCTACTGGCGGTATGATGGTAGCTCCAGAAGGGAAGGAGACAGTCGGGAAGATAAGGCTGAGAAGGACAGAATGTGAGGGCGAAGGAGAAGGAAGCATTAAGAATGGTTCTTGGGTTTTGAGCTTCATCTCACTGAATGGTGGAGGTTGACTGGAGGGAGGGACACGAGGCCAGGAGCCATTGTGTCCCATGAGAAAGGGTCATGGGTAATGAAGATGTGGCTGTTCTGGATTGAGGAGGGATTGGTACTTCATGGATACCCACCAAAGAATCTTTCCTAAAGAAACAGATGGTCTTGAGTCTTTTACTGAGTTATTTAAATACTAGAGGCCTGTTGCACGAAAAGATTCATGCAATAGCCTGCCCTTCCCCTGGCTGCCGGCACTGGTTTTCCTCCGGCACCCGAGATCCAGGCCTTCACTCTGGCTGGAGCTGCCTTCAAGCCTTCGCTGCTCTGGCCGGAGCCGCCTTCAGTCTTCGCTCCGCCTGCAAATTAACCTCCATCTTTGTTGGCGGTTAATTTGCATATCTTGCTGATTAGCCAATGGGAGGAGTAGCGAAGGTATGGTCAATTACCATGTTTGTCTATTATTAGATAGGATTGGTCATTAAATGGGCGTGACCATACAATAGGTTGTCATGGCTGTGAAGGGAGGAATGGGGTCACCCCCTTAGCAGAAGTAAGGAACTGACTTTGTCAATCAACTAGAAATGGTAGAACATGAATTTGAACCCAGAGCTGCCTGTTCCAGACATAACAGCCATTTGAAGGGCACCTTGAAGAATTATTCTGAAGAATTCTTCTGTGCAGTTTAAAAGAAAGAGATCTTGAAAGTAATGAAAAGGTGAGATAACATCCTGAAGATTTCTAGCGGGAGATACGATGTGTAGATGCTCATGAGCCTTGGCAGGCACGCCGACAGTTCTTAGGAGATGCACTAGCCAGATAGCCAGATACGATCCAGCTTCCATAATGGAATTTTTCTTTACCGAGCGAGAGTGAGATACAATTTAAGCCAAGTGGAGTCAAAGATTCCAGCTTTTACTCTGGCCAGGCAAGACGAGTGCTTCCATCTTTACATCGAGTGAAACCTAACAAACTGCAAGCCACAGGCTTTTCTCAAACCCAGCAAAGAACCTCGGTTGCCGAGCAAACAAAAAACTCAAAACCCGGGGAGAGCCAGATGTTTGCAGGGAGAGGAGAGCCAGGCATTTCTCACACGGGCAGCTGCTGCCTGGCGAGAAAATGCAACTTAAACTGCTAACTAATTGATAAAGGCAACTGGGCAAGCCTGGGAGTGTGGGCACATGGGCACGGCAGACGTGGGTTGGGGTCATATCCTCTTACAAACGCTCACGGAGTGTATGTGCAGCAAACGTGAAATATTGGACAACAACAACACCAAGAATGGGGAGAAGGGATTAGGAACGTGCTGCTGTAAGTCCCTTGCTCTGCATATGAGGTAGCATCATATCATTTGAAGTCTATATTGTAAATATGAAGAAAACATTAAAAAATAAGAGGTATACATAATCAATAGAAGAAATAAAATGGAATCATAACATGGTCAGTTAAACTCAGTGAAAACAGAAAGAGAGGGAAATACAAACAATGGGAAGACATAGAAAACAGCTAACAAAATGGTAAATTTTCATTCAGTATATCAGTAATCATTTAAATGTAAATGGTCTAAATGCAACAGTTAAAAGACAGAGATTGTCAGGTTGGATTTTAAAGTGTGAGGTCAACTACATGCTGTCTAAAAGAAATCATTTTAAATATAAAGACAGATGCATTTAAAGTAAAATATGGCACATGATATTCCATGCGAACACACATGATAGAACTGGAGTGGCCATGTGAATTTTACATGAGGCAGCATGTGGAATAAGAAATATTCCTGGAGATAAGAGGGATAACACATAGGATAAAGGAGTTAATTCTCCAAGAAGAAACAATGCACCGTGTTTGCAACTGACACCACAGCTTCCAAGCACTTGAAGCATAAAACAGATGGATCACGAAGGAGACATGAAAATCTGTAATCATAGCTGAGACGTCAACACTCCTCTCTCAGCAGCTGCCATAACCAGTGTCTGTCTATGACCAGTAGACAGAAGTCAGTCAGGACGTGGACACATAAAAACCATGTGGCCTCACTGACGCGTATAGAACTCTCCACCACCAACAGCAAGACGTGCACTTCCTCCTGAGGAGGCTGTGATATTCACCAGGAAAGGTTATACTCTAGGCCAACGGTTCTCAACCTGTGGGTCGTGACCCCTTTGGCAGTCGAACGACCCTTTCACAGGGGTCGCCTAAGACCATCCTGCATATCAGATATTTACATTATGATTCATAACAGTAGCAACATTACAGTTATGAAGTAGCAACGAAAATAATTTTATGGTTGGGTCACAACATGAGGAACTGTATTTAAAGGGCCAACAGGTTGAGAACCACTGCTCTAGGCCATAAAAAAACTTTAATTCATAAAAAAGAAGAGGGATCACATAATTTATTCTCAGATGAAGATGGAATTAAACTAAAGATCAATGACAGAAATATATCCAGAAAATCTCCAGATATTTGGAAATTACATAACATACTTCTCAATTACACAGATTTTAAAAGGGAATTCACACACAGACACACACCACTCAAGCACTCACATGCATGCAGGCTCGCAGACACATGCACACACGTTCACACACGGAGGCGCCCTCCCTCACTCCCCCGTGGCCTTCCCTGGTCTAGTTCTTCCTGGAGCCCTTACCTATGACCAGCTCAGGGGCTCCTCTACTTCCTGTGACTGTCCTGTCCTCACTGCTCCGGGAGGCACTTTGGCAGCGACTTCATCTCTCTTGTCCGCCTGTGTCTCTGGCACCCAGCACAGAGCCTGGCCAGTACATATCTGTGTCTGATTGAGAGAGGACGCGAGCATGGCGTCCAGTGAGGGGAGGGGGTGATGAAGAGGGAATAGGAGTCAGAGACAGGGCCGTCCTCGCCCGAGAGCTGTGGCTTCTTCTCTCACGTGGACCACAGCCCTGGCAGGCAGCCCCTCTAAAACAAAGCCCACACCTCTGATGGAACAGACAGAACGTGGTCCTGCCTTCCCACGACTTACGGTCTCAGTAACCAGCCAACACGGGTTCCGCTCTCCCGTAGAATGCGTTTCCATGGTGACCTTCTGGTAATTAACTCCTTGGAAGGCATCCCAGACAGGCCAGCCTTTCCCAGGACTGGACACTCCAGGGGTCCTTCCAGCCTAGGACCACCCGTTTTGGAAAATTAGCTTCATGTTCAAGTTGTGGGGAGGGGTATCTGCTCCCCTTTAAACCGGGAGGCGCTCACACTCCCAGACAGATGTCCTCTATGCTTCCTCCCTCGTCACAAGAACGAACCAACGTGTCCATGGGGTCCCGTGAGCCCATTCACCTCAGATCCGCAGTGAGAGCCTGCAGAGCCCCGGAACAGGACGGGGGGCTGTTCCCAACACTTCCATCCTCTCACCAGCTCTGAAAATGCAAGCAACTGCCACGCGGGTGACAGACCCAGGATGCCAAGCAGAGCACTGTGGACAGACAGACGTCATTCTGCTGCACATGCTAAGACAGACAGGCATTTCTTGCTGACATTTGAGATTCACTGTTTAGCTTCTCTATGCTCGAGGCAAACCACGTAACAGGAACACGAGGTGGGCACAAAGGAGATCAATTCTGAAAGATGTACTGAGCCAGGGCCCGACACGCACCTCCACGCAATCAATACTGACATTTGCAAAGGCACCCTAAAGAAATGTGTAATTTACAAAGTAAGAGCGTCATGTGCGACACTGTAGACACCGGCTTTGGAGCTGGTCAGACGCACAGGGTGAGGGGTGTGGCCTGGACACACTCACCCACCTTTCCCCCCAGTTCTTGGTGACATGGAAAAACATTCTAGAGAGCGTGTGCCCGGGAAGCAGGCCAGTCTGCAGCACAGACCACAGGCCGTGGCGAGGGGAGTCGCAGGCCTGAGAGAAAGGGGATTCAGCTCTCTGAACTGAAGGCCTGGCCCGGACCTGCACTGCAAGGACGCCTGGGCAGAACCGCAGAGCGCTGAGCAGGAACTGACACCAAGGAGCAGCGAGCAGAAAGGCGCTGCCGAGGGAGCAAGCACCTGCTCCAGGCAGGCAGGGCAGGAGTCTGCAGCCAGCACGTGGGGCTGGAGTGAGGCCTGCTCGCTCCATCCCTCAGCTCTGCCGTGGACTTGCTATGAATCAGTACGAGCTTCGTCATCTTCTCAGCCCGAGCTCCTCACCTGAGCTATGCAGAGCTGCCTCCTGAGGCTGAGGATACAATGAGACGAAGGCCCTGGCCAGTTGCTCAGTGGTTAGAGCGTCAGCCTGCGGACCAAGGGCTATGGGTTTGACTCCCAGTCAAGGGCCTACACCTGGGTTGCAGGTTTGACCCCCAGCCCCACTCGGGGCACATGTAAAAGACAACCAACCAACAGATGTATCTCTCTCACATGAAGTTTCTCCCTCTCCCTGTCTCTCTCTCTCCCTCTCCCTTTCTGCCTTCCACTCTCTCTGAGAATCAATGGGAAAAATATCCTCGGGAGAGGATTAACAAAGCAAAACAAAAAAAGAAACCAACAAAGTGTGCACAGTAGGCACTCGGGAAAGACCAGCTGACTCCCCGCAGTCACGCTGTGACGCGATGCTCACCTCTGGGCAAGCAGGCAGACCCTTGGGATGAGGCGGGAAAGCGGTCGTCAGCACAAGGGCTCAGCTCTCGCAAATGGCGAAGGAGCGCCCGCAGTGCCCGCTGCCTGGGTCCCGCTGCTGAGAGGGCCGCCCCATGCCGCCGAGGGAATCCCTGGAAAAGCTTTCAACATGCAAAGTGGACTTAAAACCTGTAGGAAAACGCCTTCCACTGGGTCAGTGGTTTCACCAGAAGGACGGGCGGAACCGCAGCAGCCGTCCTGGGTCCTCCCCTGGAGTCAGGCAGGGGTCCAACCGCGCTGGGCCGCCACAGCAGCTCCCCCACTCCCACCCCCACAGGCTGTTCCTCTCTGGAGGCAAAGACGCCCCATCCAAAGCAGCTGTTCATTTCTGACTCATTTTTTGAGCAAAGCCTTCAGAACCAAGTTGCTTGAAGGGGAACCATTTCTAACAAACGCCCGGCGTCCTGCCTGGGCTCTCCCTCCCTGGCCGCCCCCTGTCATTGACGGGCCTGTTGCCACGTGACTTCTTCCCTTGGCACGGGGTTCAAGGCTGCTTGGATCTCTTCATTTTGGGGGGTCGAGTTCTTCGGGTTTAGGGGAGCTGTTTCTGCCTTATTAATTCCTGATACACACTATAAGAAAAATTGTTTTTAAATTAAGCTATTTTAAAATTAAATATCTCAATAAAACACTTAAAAAATTTACAAGAGTCCACCGACAAGACTACGTGTGAAAGAGAAACGACCCGTCTCAGGTGCTGGGAGAGCAGTGGGACTCTGGGATGTGAGTCCGCCGGCCACGGGAGTGTCCTGTGGGGCAGGTGTCAGCGTGGAGCACATTTCACTCTGCCCTGGGTGTCCAGAGAAGCCTTGTCCTCCTGGAATCACCTGGGGACGGAGCGCCCTAATCCCCCTCGAGTCCTACCGCTCCTGGCTTCCATCTTGAACTTGCGACTTCTAAGCATCCTTGTGGAGAACAGTCCACCGGGAGCCAGGACACTGTCCTAACAGAAACAGGAAGCCGGGGCCAGGCCAGGGGGAGGGAGTGGGTGGAGAGTGGGCACCGGGGCAGGTAGCAGATGGGAAAGCAGTGTCGTCCTTTGAGTGCCCAGGACACACACACCATGTCCTACAGCCCTGCCTTAGGGGTCCCCTCAACCCTGAAGGACACCCACATGCCTCTGAGCCATCTCCCTGACCCCATAATGGGAAGGGGTTCTGAAAGCAGGGCCTGGATTGGGGAGAGGAGCCGGAGCAGGAGATGAGACTGAGACAGCGAGGAAAAGTCCATGTTCCCGACTCCTTGCCCTGCGCAACCAGGGGGCAGTTCCCATGCTCAGAGGCTCAGATCACAGCTCCCGTGGCACCTTCCATGTCCTCCTCCAGGTCACAAGCTCCACCAAGTGCACCACCTATGTCTGTCTTGTTCTAACCCTAACCCTAACCCTAACCCTAGACTTAGCCCTAGTCCTAACCCTAACCCTAGCCCTAGCCCTAGCCCTAACTCTAGCCCTAACCCTAACCCTAGCCCTAGCCCTAACCCTAGCCCTAACCCTAACCCTAGCCCTAGCCCTAACCCTAACCCTAACCCTAACCCTAGCCCTAGCCCTAGCCCTAACCCTAACCCTAGCCCTAGCCCTAACCCTAACCCTAACCCTAACCCTAGCCCTAGCCCTAGGCCTAGCCCACTCCCAGGACAACTCCATGCCTGGCACAGAGTGGCTTCTGCAGAAAGGAAGAGTGAGCTTGGGGCCAAGAACGGAGTAGCCGAGGTCAACAAAGCAACCACAGCCTAGTGGTCAGTGGCACGTGGAAGAATCATAGTTACAGTTACAGCGAAACATTTAGGCAAACAAACTAAATGCAAACAATCCCTTTTTGACACTGCAATAAGATGTGCTTCACCGACCTCGTGTGCGGTCATTGATCTGTGAGCTCACGTTGTAACAAACAACTCCTTCCCATGTCTGTCAGCAAAGGAGCCTTCAGGGTCATGGGCCTCAGCCTCACGCAGGGTTGGCCCTGAGGCTGGCCTCCATCTGAGGCCCTGGAGCTCCGTGTCCTGCAGAGGAAGGAAGTCACGAGGCTCCTAGATGGAGCTGCTGCTGACTAGCCGGCCCTTCTAAACGTTCACGAACAGCATCAAAAGGCAGAAACGCTACCCAAGAGGCTCCCAGTGGGCACACCAGGACAATGTACCATCACCAGGAAAGCGGCCAGCACAGGAATCAGAATTAGTCAATTCAGTGAAAACCAGGGCCCACAACGATGCTCCAAATGGGGAAGTCAGCATACAGTCCCCAAAGCCTTCACTGAAAGGCTGATGGGGTGGGGATGTGCGGGTAACAGCCTGTAGCCCCCAGAGTACCTGCTGGTTAACTAGAGGAACTGCAATCACACACTGGGGAGATGCGACAGCCCCCACTTCAACCTGAAGGAGGAGCAGACAGACTGTGTCCCTGACGGGATAGATGCGGACATAAGCCAGGCCTCGTCCACGCTTCTCAGTGGCAGGAGCAGGTGTCCTCCCCTTACTGCTTACACCAGTGAGAGCTGGGGTTTTAGTGTGAATCAGATAAACAGCAAAAAGTGACCGAAGAGCCTGATACCAAATTTGGGACCCTGGAAGGGCTCACCCCTTCTTCTTGGTCGATGGGGTGAACTCTGAGCACCTTGAGTTCCTGTTTTTCTGATTCTGATCCACTTGACGGCCTCCGAAGGCCCACGCCCAGGTAAAGTAGGAGATTCGGGATTGCGGACACGTCCCAGAATATCTGAAGTCTCACTCCCGCTGGCTGTTCTCACCTCCCAGGTCCCAAAACTGCCGCACAGAGGGGCGCCGTGGAAGGAGCCAGTGGTGTGGTGGTGTGAGTGTCCCGATGGCGTGTGATGGTCGCCACCGGCCTTCCGGGGAGTCCCATCTCAGCAACGACAAGGTTTTTACCTGCTGGGAGGGAGTGAGGAGGCGGCGTCTTCCTGTGATTTCATGAGCACCCGAAGCCTGTGTGGGTGTGATGTTGTGTTCCATGGGCTGGGACAGAAGAGGAAGTTGGCGCTGAAGACTCGGCCTCGGCTGCTCACTCGCTGTTTCTTCTTGGACTGAAGTTCCAGGCTCAGGGTCCCTCAAAAGCTGGGCTTTACACAAGGCTCTCTCTCCGCAACCCCCACAGTGTTGGAGGGACTGAGACAAACCTGTCAACTATTTTAAGTCATGGACGAAAGGTGCGAAGGATCGGAGCAAGGCTGTGCATGGAAAGAGGCCGTCACAGCCAGTAGTTCAGCAATTGTTTGTCACCCAGACGTGACTCAGCAAGAGGAGGCCTGGCTGATCTCCATACTCAATGGATGCGTCTAAAAATACCACTTCGAACGTGGTGTTCATTTTCCATGGAAAAGAATAACCTCCCTGTTTCCTGCTGGGGAATTGACAGCACCTCTATTCTGTTTAACCAATGATACCTTATGGGCTCTTGAAAACTACATTTGCATAAAAAGCACGCAGTCATTCTCATTGGCCCAGACGGAAAAGCGGAAGTCGCAATTGGGAAAGCTCGGGTTCAGTCTATGTTTTCTAGAATAACAATGGCCACCACCAAACTCATGGTCGCTCAAACTTGCCTTCCCCTGCCCGCCGCTAGCGCTTTGCTCTGGCCACGCCCCCACTGGGGAAGCCATTCCTGGACTAACTCTTCTTTCTCGGGCTCCAGTCCCACAGCCAAATAAAATAAAGCCAAACCTGAGGTCTAGGAGGAACGTGTGTGGTGCGTGGCCTGCTTCTGCAAGGCACACACACTGAGTAATTTCCCTAAAACCTGATGTCATGGTTCAGGTTTCTAACCATCCATAGTGTAGCTCTCCTCATTTCTTGATGGTGAGCTGACTCTGCCACCTCCTGGGGGTTGGGGGGCCCTGGGTGCTGTGTTTCTAATAGACATTTAAGAATTGAGACTCTTCAGACTTCAACTGCATAACACCGGGAGGGTGCTCTTGTGAACGGAGCTGGTTCCCATCACCATCACATTCACACACAAAGTTGCAGCATCCTGGGTATTTGAGACTCTCCTCAGCGTGGAGCCTGGGTGCCACTTCACACCATGAGCCAGACTCCCCAGAACGGCCTAGGCGTGGGTATTTGTTAGAAACCCTCCGGGTGGTCTCAGCAAGAGGCAGAAGTTACACAGGTGCGCGGGTTAATTTTGGTGCTACAGGCACGGGAGGTAACTAATCATGAATCTATCCGACCTTTGACTGCTCAGGGGAAAGCCTCAGTACTGCATTGGTGAGTCTTTAACATGAATTAATGTCCCCCTTCAACATACAGGCTTACAGCTCGGAGCTAGGGCAGGCAATGGTATCTTTTCCAAATTTAATAATGTTTTTCCAGTTCCCTCAGGCTGAAGTGGCCACCAGACTCCCAGTTAGAAGGGGCAGAGCTAAGAGTCAAGCCTTGATCTGTCTGGCTCCAAAAACATTACCATCACACGTCTTTACAGAAGTAAAAACTGGTGTAATGTCATAACTTACAGGGATTAAGGGATGTACATTGTGTAGCCTGGGGACGCGAGGAAGGGTTCAGCCAGGCTTCTGTCTGAGGTGAATCCTGATGACAGAGATTTGGGGAGAAGGGATATGTCTTTCAAGAAGAAAGACGAGAAAGTGGCTTTTGAAAGAACGTTGGGTAAGTACCAGGCAGGGCTGGAAGGCAGAGTAGAGGGATGTGTCCCAGCAAGAGGCGAGCTGCATGAGCCCCTATAAGCCCCTCCTGTGACAGGTGAGCACTGTGACCTTATCCAGAGGGGACTCAGCCGAAGAAAGGTCTAATGGGAAGGCGTATGAGCCTAGCTTCTCCAGCAGCACAGAACCAAGAGGATGCATTATCAGTGTCAGAGTAGATTTTCCATCTCAGATCTGCCTTGAGGTTCCAGTGGCCATGCCGACCTGAGAGGGAATTTGTTTCCACTTCCGCTATAGGGGGTGCAGCCCTTTGGGGCCCCAATTTCAAGTGGGAGACGCTCCTGACCGACTTAGCACCTTGGACAGATCGGAGTTTTGCTTTCTAGCCCCCGCAGCCCGGAGCTCTAAAATGTACTTGGCCGTGGATGCCCTCCAGGCAGGACCAGTTCCCGGCTCTCATCACCTCCGGCTCCCAGGAATAATCAGTCTCTGGCCTCCAAGGATAATTGGCTTTCTTGCTGGCACATCACGCATTTTAAAGGTTTTTCCCAGAAGTTTTAGTTGGTTTCAGTGGTGGCTGTCATATCTAGCCCACCGTTCTGCTTAGAAGGCATTCTTTTTAACAGCTGTACAAAATTCAGCATTATAAATGGCCCGCTTTCTAATCATTGATGGACGGCCAGTCAGCTTGTTTCTGGGTGGTTTCGTTATTGATGCGAAGGGTCCTCAGGCATGTGTCTTCCCGAGTGTGCGCTCTCGTTTCTGCAGGACCTGCTCCGCCTATCAGAATGGTGATGGCCATCGGCGTGTTGTGTTTGTACATAGATAGACTCAGAAGTGTACCTGCAACCTTTCACAGTATGCACACCTGCCCCTGGTTTTGCAAGACTAGTACGGTGAGCGCGCCCACGCACAGACACATAGACACACAGACACTGCCCCACACTTGGAGGATGTGCTGCTTTATTGAGCCACATGACTCACACAGCCATCAGGACTCCTCACACCGAATGTTTCAACATGCGATTCCCAAAACTACGGCATTCTCCGCGACGGTCAGACCAGCAGCGCACACAGGAAACGTGACTCGGCAGCATCTTATCATCTAAAACACTGTTTGTACTCAAATTTCCCCAGTTGTCCCAGTCACCTTTACAGTCACTTTATTTCTTAATCCAGGAAGAAATCCAGGATCAATTAAGGATCACAAACCTCCAAGAGTGGCAAAAATCCCGTTTTCCATCTGGACCAGCCCCCTACTTGACTCTAATTTGGGTCTTGCCTGGCGTTGACTGCCTCCTGAGCGCCTCCTGAGCGCGGGTGGTGAGGGCGCAGACTCCCCCTCAGATACACCTGTCTGATGATTTCCTCAGGATCTCATGCAGGAGAATCATTTTTGGAAAATTCTCTTCTGGTACCTCCCAGCCTCAGGCCACGAAGGGGCTCTTTCCCTTTGTGCCTTTGGTAGGTGGGAGCATTTGGTTAAGGTGGTGTCTACCAGCCTTCTTCTTATTGAGTTATCCTTTGCCAGAGCAACTAATAAGTACAGTCAAACCTCGTTTCTCCAACGTCTCCCATCTCGAACAATCAGAAAAAAATATCTCTTGTTGAACCAAACTTTGGTTTTCCACCTGACAACCCTTTTGTGTGATACCTCCACATGACAAAAAGCATCTCTCAGTCAATAAACAAAAGAGCGAATCCTTTTGTTGCTGGTGAAATCCACTACTAGCACAATTTCAAAATGTGAAGAGGCCATCAATAGTGTTAATGTTGCTAAGGGTGTGAAAAGAACAATGCTCACAGGCAATTGAAGAGGTAGGAAAACTGCTGTGCATTTGGATAACCGGAAGCAGTGACATATGAACCAGCAAAGATGCCGTGTGCTGACCTGAGAGACACCCCTGGACCGGGCGCTAACGTGACTCCTTTAAGACTAGGAGGGGGTGGTTTGATAAATTTAAGAAAAGACGTGTTTATTTATAGATTAAACAGCATATTAGACATGCACTGTATATAAGAAAGGTTAAAAACAGGGAATCATTTAGGGGTCTGGAACAGATGAATTCAATTTACATTATTTCTAATGGGGAACAATGACTCTGTTTTAGAACAAATCGCTTCTCAAACAGCCTTCCGGAACAAATTAAGTTCAAGTGCGAGATTCTACTGTAACTTATGATAGCAGACTGAGGCAGTGTGGAGAGCCTCTTCACCAACAGTCTGCATCAGTGACTATGGCATCTGTGATTGTAGCATCCACTGCTGCTTCCTGCCTGAGTGGTGACGGTGAAGCTGGCTGGGAAGGCAGAATGAGCACTCATTGTGCATCTCAGACCTTAGATGCCTGACTCTCTGTGACTTACGGTCTCCCCTGCTGGGCCAGCCGCAGGGGGCATACAGGACTCGCTGGGTGATGCTCACACGCACGGGGATTGGAGTTCTTTATGCACGCCTGTGCATCTCGGGCCTTCAAGAAATGACTTCCACATGCCTCATTCCAAATGCATGAAATCACGTGCCTTTATTTAGTCTAAGACGATTTTCTTTCCATTGCTCAAAAATACCTCCTTAAATTGGGAATTGGGGTTTTGAAAACAAACCCTTCTCCCCCCCTTTATTCCCTTCATGACTGAATACACGTAATTCACATCCTCTCGACCTTCCATTTGGAAAATGACTCATCCTCTGGGTCTGTCTCCTGGGGAAGCCACTCTCCGCTCCTCTCAGGGCGACTGCTCTGTGGGTCCCTGAGCCACGTGGCCGGCACCAAAAGGCTTCAAGTGTCTCGACCACCACCTTCCGACTCCTGGAGAAGGAGGAGACAAAGGCTCGACGAGTGTAGAGTGGAAGGTGTTGTTCTTATAGAGTATTACAGGAGGCTGCCGGGTCAGGAAAGAGGACATCTAGTTAAATTTAAATGCCAGATAGATGAGTTCTAGCATATGCATGTCCCATGCAACAATTTTTAGTATTAGTATATCCCAAATACTGCATGGAGCACACTTATACTAGAAAATCATTCCTTGTTTCTCCTAAATTCATATTAAAGGAGTGTTGGTGTTTGTGTTTGTGTTTGTGGGATAAGCTGAGGACACAGTGTGCTTTGCTGAGCTGAGCTCTGCAGTGACAAACCCTGTCATGGACAGTATGGTCCTACTCAGTTCTCATAAAAGCCCAGTGAGGGAGCACAGCGAATGAATTAACTGCTTTGAAAGGAAGATGTTTAGCCAAAATCACAACACTTCCAGGTGGCAAAACGTTCACCAAACCCAGGCCTTTAGGTTGTCATTTCACCATTGCCCATGGCTCTCCTGGAGGGACAGCTGACCTTCCCACAGAGGAAGGTGACTTGTACCTGCATCCCGGTGGTTTATCATCAAGTCACTGTTTCCCTTCAAGAGGCAGCTTGTCCCATCCTGAGTCCATGTGCTCATGAGAGACTGATCCCAGACCCAGGACAGAGAGTCTACAGAGCCACCCCCTGGCCAGTTATTAGCTCACTAGAGGCCCTGTGCATGGATTTGTGCACCAGTGGGGTCCCTCAGCCTGGCTGCAGGGATGGGGCCAAAACCAGCTCTCCAACATCCCCCAAGGGGTCCTGGATTGCGAGAGGGCACAGGCCAGTCTGAGGGACCCCATTGGTGCACGAATCTGTGCATTGGGCCTCTAGTATGCATATTAAGATCTTTGGTTAATCTCTTCCCACCCTCCACCCTCCCCCTTCCCTCTGAGATTCATCAGTCTGTTCCATGTTTCCATGCCTGTGGTTTCTGCTCCTGCATTGAGAGTCTGCCCCCTGGTGGTCAGTGCACATCATAGCTACTGGTCGGATGGTCAGCCGGTCAGCTGGTCACTTAGGCTTTTATATATAGATAGATTGCACAGACCTAAGATAGGCCAATGAGACACAATCACAAGTCTCTGGCTGGAAATTACTGGGAAGGAAATTATCTTTTTGTTGGTTTTCCAACTTGGTAAGCCTGGAGTACTTGACCCTACAGGAGAACACATGCCTGAGACTTAAGCCACCTAACAGAAAGCCAGAGTGCGGAGGGGTGTGGGGAGCAGGGGAGAGGTGGGGGGACGAACCCTGAGAAAGTAACTTGAGCACCTGGATCCAGCCATGCCTGGAGCCCAGTGGCCCTGGACCTCTCAGTGACCTATGAGCCTGTGCATTTTTTTCTCAACTCAGGTTGAGTTGGATCTCGGCCACTTGCCAAGAAAAGGGTCCCAAACACCTGCTTTTACATTTGAAATCTGTCCTGGCCAGAAATTTGACAGTTGTTTACTGGACACTTGCTATGTTCTAGGCACTGTTGTGAGCACAGAGACCCAGCATAAACAGGGTAAGTAGGCCCCCTACTCTCAGGGAGCTGATCTTTAGTCACCCAGATGCCAGCAGGCCAGGCGCGGCTGTGCTGCTCAGTCTGAGAGGAAGTTCACGAGGCTGTGCTCTGATCCCACCTCAGGAGCAAAACCCAAACAGCGAATTCTTCAGGCGGCATCAGCCCTTCTCCCGGAGGGCCGTGCACAGCCACGGGGTTGGTTGGAGAAAACCCCAGCACATTCCTCTGCTCTCCCCTTAAGTGCCTGCCATCTCCCAGCAGCACCCAGGATCCGCCCATTCTCCAGCTTGTTCAAGTACCTCTGAGAGCCCGAAGGTGATGAGTCCTACCTGTTCCCGAGATTCACATTCTGAGGTGAAATTCAATACAAACTAATTCAATGTTTACCTCATTTCCTTGGAAATGACCCTTACATGCCACTGTTTGTCAAACTGAATCAGTATGCAGGCACTGCCTCTCCCCAGTCAGGGCTAATTAATTCCTGCTCACACGAAGGAACATCACTGCAGCTGCTCACACCTGCACAGGGGCTCCTGCACATGCATGGAAGCACTCACACCTGAGGGGGGGGGCTCCCTCACAAATGTAGATGCACTCACACCTGGGGGGTGGGGGGCTCCCTCACAAATGTAGATGCACTCACACCTGGGGGGTGGGGGACTCCCTCACAAATGTAGATGCACTCACACCTGGGGTGGGGGCTCCTGCACATGCATAGATGCACTCACACCTGGGGTGGGGGCTCCTGCACATTTGTGGAAGCTCATTTCTGTAGGAGGAGGAACTGCAGCCAGGACTTGGAGGCTCTGAGCAGGGAATCAGATATAAACAACCGTTAAGGTAATGAGCATTAGACACCCAATTCCCAGCATCCTTTTAAAAGGATTTTATTAAATAGCTAGAGGCCCAGCACATGAAATTCGTGCACGGGTAGTGTCCCTAGGCCTGGCCTATGATCAGGGCCATCTTCCCCAGCTGCCGGCAGCTGGCCCCGCCCCCCACCACTGCAGCCACTGCCGGTTGCCCTCTGTGGGTGGGGCGAATGGCTGGGTGATCAGGGCCCCGACGCCACCCACGTCCACTGCCACCCACCCCCGGTTCCCCATTCCCCATCGGGTGATCGGAGCCTGCTGGCCAGGGGGAGGAGTTAGGGGGGAGGGAATGAGAGGTTGGCCAGCAGGCCCTGATCAGGCGATTGGAGCCTGTGGGCTAGGGGCAGCTCCTGCATTGAGTGTCTGCCTGCTGGTGGTCAGTGCACGTCATAGCCGACCAGCCGTTCTGCCGTCTGGTCAATTTGCATATTACACTTTTATATGTATAGATGCTGCAATGTTATGTTAAGTGATGCACTGTTAATGGCACTGACTTTGGCCTCATTAAATAATCTCCTTAACTATCCTACTAGAAAGCTGGCATCATCAAACAAGTGCTCTTTGTCATCGGCCACGATGCCATCGTTACAGGAGCTCCCGTGCTGGGGACCGAATTCATAAACAGGGCACCATGCATAGAGTGCCACCAAAGGGGTCTTCCAAGAGGGGGTTCGAATTGACATCCAAAGTCAGTGAACAGGAGAATGAACAGGAGCCTCAGCACTTTGCCAAGTTCTTGGTTTTGACAGGTTAATAATGGTGTGAGGCCGAGGGGGGCGCTCAGTTATTAAACCAACCCCTCACGTGCCACTGAAGTGTGATCCACTAATTGCCCATGGCCCATGGACGGCAGCTCAGTGGGACCTGTGGCCAAGTCTTGTGTGCACGTGTGCAGGCACTCCAGGCAACCGTGGTATTTACATGTGAGAACTTCTCTCCTACACTGGCAATTGCTTATTTATTACAAGTGTGGAAGGCAAAGGTGCAGAGACTGAGGAGACAGGGGCGTGGTTGGGCACGCCCACAGTCCTTCCTGATGCTAGAAACGTCCTATGTCTGCCCCATCCAAGGCCGCAGCCTCAAGCCACAGGTGCCTGTTGAGCACTCACAGCGTGGCTGGTGCGACTCAGAAACGGAGCATTCCCGTTTAGTTCATTTTAATTAACCTAAATTTAAAGGCCGTGTCAGGCCAGTGGCTCTTGTATTGAAAGTGAAGGAACGTGTGTGAAGTTAAAAATGTCTATGACCCTGCAGTGGCCATTGGCCTTGGAGTATCAGCTTTGTGGACAGACTCATCCCAACCTCCAGGATCAGGAAATAGAATCCTTCTGTGAAAGCCATGCTCACTCATCCATCATCCTGTCATTTTCTTAAAGAGCCCTTTATTCTGCATGTCTTGTTCTATTTCCTCCATTGCTGCACCTGTCAATTTGCATCACACATTGTCCCTCAGCTGAAATACATGGCCTGGGGTGGCCCACGCATGGTGTGTTTTTATTGCACAAGCAGAATTGATGCAAGGCTAATGATATAGCCACTGATTAAAAACATAGCTCACAAAATGTCCTTGAACTTCTGACAGGCAGATATCTTGTTGAGTAAGGACCATCCTGGGTATCCTACCCAGATTTCCCTGGCGGGGAGGGGGGCTTTTTCTCACATGTCCATCTTGGCATCCAGTGAAGAAGGAGCCTCAGAGCCACTGTCTCGCTGGCCTGATAGAGACCATCAGAGACTCCCATCTTTCAGCTTCTCTTTGATGGTCACAAATATCTCTAGATGTGTCAGAACGTAGCCCAGCTTGAATGACATTTTTAAATGAAGAAAACGAGATTTATAGATTTACTTGCCAGTTTCACGTTTTGATCCTCATACGAAGAAGTGCCCGTTTGACAAGTGTTATTCAGGATGCTGTCGGATGGGGCTTCCCAGGCTTCCCCAGCCCAGCTAGGGAGCCACCGGAATCAGCCACCGTCCCTTCCATCGACAATTGTTGCCTCTCCCTCCTGAGAGCCCGTCTTGCAGTCCACACACTGGCTGTGAGTTATTTCACGATCCCTGGGGACCGGGGTCCTGCTGACTGTGAACTCTGAGAGCCCCGCCGAGCGCTGTGTGCGGCTCTTAAATATTTGCTCAGCCCAGGCTGCGCTGCTCCCGAGTCAGCTAAAGGGCCAGGACAGACCGTTACACACGCTCCCAGGGCTTTCGGAAGAGACCGCTGCCTTGGGGAAGGGAGACTGCCCCTAGGAATTGTTGGCAGGAGCAAGTCAACATTGATCGCCCCGAGGAAAGACAGAGAAACAAAGCCGAACCTGCGCTTTCCCAGCCACGTACACTCAGGTCCGCACTGCTCCCACGGTGTGTTCCTCGGCACACTGCTACAACCCGTAGGGTTTCAAGTACAAGTCAAGAGACTGACTTCAACCACATCAAGCTGACATTGCCTTAAAGGGAGTTAACACTCTGACCAAATTCCTGCTCTAGGCTGCCACGCCAACCAGCTCTGCCACACTTCACCTGTTCCCCGGTCAGATATATGAGCAGGTCAGTGGTCCCTCGGGGCCTCCTTCCAGCTGGCCCTGCAAAGTCCCGCCGCCTCTGGTTCTGGATTTCAATTTATGGCAGAGGTCAGCTGCCCCTCCCTCCCCAAACAGTGTGGGAGCAGCAAGCATTTTGAGTGGGCAGATGGCTTTAGGATATTGTCTATTCAGAATGTGAAAGATGTGCACAGTGTTTGGGGAGCATTTAAAACAGAGGCGATATTTTTATAGCTAGAAATTGGAAAACACTCAAAAGCCAGTGGGAGGGGGTGGAGAGGCCAATCGTGAAAAGTGCAACAGAAGAGAAAGTGCGGTTGGAAATGGCCGTTGGAAGGCTTGTGTGGAAAACTCCAGGCAGCTGTGGGCTCTGTGGTTAGCAGAATGGTGGCCCCCCAAAATACGCTCCCCTGCTAATGCTGCAAACCTCTGAACAAGCCCCTCACATGGCAAAAGGGACTTGGCAGGTGTGAAAGGTTCTGCACCTCAAGATGGGAGATTGCCCTGGTGTCAAGGTGAGCCCAGTGTCCTCACGTGAGCCCATAAAAGTAGAGACCTTTCCCGGCTGTGGCCAGAGAAAGGAGCAAAGATAGAGTGTGTCAGACAGATGGACGCAACAGAAACTTGAGCCACTGCTGCAGGCTTGAAGACGGAGGGAGGGGCCGGGAGCCAAGGCATGCGCCACCTCGGAGGCTAGAGCAGCAAGGAAACCATGTGTCCCAGAGCCACCAGGTTAGAGCGACTCTACCTGGGAGAGCATTGTGAGCCCTGGGCTCGTGTGACCTGGGGAGCCTTGGAGGAAGCAGGGGAGAAACAGCGCTGGCCTCTCCCCCGAGGGCAGCCCGCTGCGGCCTCCTGACCAGGCTGGAGACTTCGGTTCGGTGGTAACACAGAAGGGAAAGGCGTTTCATCCCACACTCCTGAGCCTTTTGAAATGTGAACTGTTCTCTTTTCTCCTTACTTCCCAGGGATGAAACCAACGCCTTTGTTTATCCACACAGTCTGAATACTTTCTCTGCGCTTCACAGTCCCTGTAAATCCATTCCTTCCTCCTCTCCGGTTCCCTGCAACCCGCGCCCAGGCATCGCGTGCCATCTTTATTTCCTCTGGGGCTGGGCCCCTTGCTGGCTGGCCCACTCAAGGACACATGTCAGCGAGTGAGCCTCTGATCCCCCTGCACAGTGGCTGCCCCTCCACCCGCAGCTGGGGAGGCGGAGCTGCAGACAGCGCCACTTAATGGCTGAGGGCCACAGCTGCACCCAGGGCCAGGTCACAAGGCCAGTTTTGGTGACTGGAAGAAAAGTAGGGTTTTTGTCACCTTTTCATTGTGTCCCTAGAGCTATCTGTGGATCTGAGAGCTATGTTGGAATTTGCAGATAGTAGCACAGTATGAATGAAAGGGAATTAAATAATGCCTACACTGCGGTATTAGTGAATGCAATGGAAACACGTGAAATGAAGTGGTCTAGTGTTTCAGCCTAATCTGTATATATAAAAGGCTAAGTGACCAACCGTCTGTCCGTCTGACCGTCCGACTGATCGGCCGGTACATATGACGCACACTGGCAATTTAAAAATTAACATTGACTCGCACATGTGCAATACATATAAAGCTCTCACTGGTGCCAATCACGCGCGTGTTTTGATGTCATTATGGATCATGAATTTATAGAGAGAGGGAGATATTAAAATATTTCTTCTAATTAATTTCCTTTCAATGTGCATGAATCTGTGCACCAGGCCACTAGTATTTGTATATTTCTATATGAGAACTGGTGACAAAATATGATCTATTACCTACCTATCTACATATACACACATACATACGTGTATACACACATGCATACATGTATACACAGAACCGCGAATATATGCACACATGCACACGCACATATACACATGTACACATATATGCCCACACACACACAGTCCTGGGAAATACTGACCCTGACTTTAAAAGAAGGAAAAGACCGGAGGCTTTCTGGCATGGGACTCCAGAGGAGTCATTGGGATCAGAGCCCAGACACATGGGTTTTTGGCACTAACGGTGTTTGTGCAGGGAGTGTTGGACACTGAAGGGCTGCCTTTGAGTGGGGGTGAGAATGTCCCTGGCCGTGTGGACAGGGACTCACCTTTGCCTCCCTGCCCCCCACAGCATCTTCAGAGCTGGCTGCCCGGTTGTGAGGCGCTCTGACCGAGCTGGAAGCAGTCGCTGTGAGCAGATGTGGTGGCACCCTCCTGACAAGTGGCGGACACAGTCCCCTCTTCACCACCACACTGGCTTCTATAGCTCAAGGTCTTGCTCTTTCTTTCTCTTTCTTCCGTTCATTTTTTGTTAATCCTCACCAGATGATATTTTTTCGTTGACATTTTTTTTTTTTAGAGAGAGAGTGGAAGGGAGAGGAAGAGACAGAGAGAGAAACATCGATGTGAGACACAACGATCAGTTGCCTCCTGCATGCGCCCCAACCAGGGCCAGGATGGAGCCTGCAATCGAGGTAAGTGCCCTAGACTGGAATCGAACCAGGGACCCTTCAGCCCACAGGCTGACACTTGGTCCACTGATCCTAACCGTCTAGGGCGGTCTGGCTGCCGTTGTTCACACCATCAGCCTCCTGCTCTCACACTGGCTCACTACTGCCTTCTCACCCCGCTGCCTCTCGCTGCCACCACATGTCCATTCCAGACCCTGAGGGGAGACCACAATTGGCTGCTCCTAGCCATGGGGAGCATCCCCACAGGTCACATATCCACGACGGTCCACTCAGCTGAGGCCAGGGAGGGTTGGCCCCTTATGTTCTCACCAGGCCACCACGGCCCCTCCAAGCCCTGGCCACTCCACCTGCCCCAGATGCTCCTGAGTGCCCCCTCGGGGCTTCTGACCCCCACCATGCAGACATCTCCACCGAGTCTGTCTCCTTCCTCCCATGTGTCCCCCTGGAAATCGCCTGCTATGCTGGCCCATCTCCTCCACCACAGGGAGGCTCCAGAGGAGCCGGGTCCTGGTCCTGTCCTCTGTTCCCTGCATGCCAGGCCCATGGCAGGCGCAACCAATCTGTGTTAAACTGAGGGGAGGTGACTCCCGAAGAGCGAGTCTGTCACTGTCAGACACCTGTGCTCATGAAGGGACAGCCACTTTCCTCAGCGCTGGCGCTGTCCCCTCGCACTTAGCTTTAGCTGGAGGTTAGGAAGTTATTCTGATTCTAGTCACTGCCGTCCACCGAGGACAATACCCCAATGTGGGTGCTGTTCACCAGAGTTCTCCAACCCAGCACCAGTGACATTTGGGGCCCGATGAGTCTTTGTAGTGGGACCGTCCTGTGTAGCATTCCTGGCCGCTACACATGAGATACCATTAACAACCCCCTCTCCACCCGACGCTTGCCCCAGTTATGACAATGTGACAGCAAAAATGCCTCCAGACTTTGTCAAATGTCCCCAAACTCATCACTGCCTCCCCATGTCGAAGTCTCCACCCCTCACCGTCTGCCTGCAGAGAGTCCTCATTCTCTCTAGAGAACAGGAAGTTGAGCTCAGAGAAGTGAACTCACTTGCTCTAGGTCACACAGCTAGTGAACCAAGGAGCAGGGAGTGAACCCATGCATCAGCCTCGCTGGAAGTCTCCAGAATGGCATCTACCTCCCTCCATCCCTGTAGACAACACTTTCATTGGTTCTCAATGTCTCGGCTGCAGGAACTGAGATTGGTCACATGCAGCCTGATTGTACCAAGTCCAGATGGGAAGTTATGCTGGCTAGCCCAAGTCAACGTAGGTCAACCCAGGCAAACCTAAGTCCCTCCAATGCTGAGAGTGGCTCTGGCTCTGTGGGCAGAGATTAATGTGTGAGCAGAGGAGCACAGTGTCTGGTGAGTGGGGCTGGAGCTTGGTGCCTGCTCTGCACCTAGATCCTCCTTCTCACCTGTCAGAGCCTTCAAGGTTCTGAGTGAGTGGGGAGAGGTGCTGTATATCAACTTCCCCATCAGTGAGACCCTCATTCCTCAATGGTTCTCAGGCAGGTGTTAGCAGCCCCCAGACAAGGATAGAGCAAGCTAGGCAGCTAAGGATGCTTGCCTTTTCAGGGGTTGACCCTGTATGTGCACAGCCTGAGAGAAAGGTCTGCCTCACATTTGCACCCTAGACACTTCCTGGGCCTCCTCAGTTCTGGTCCTGATTATTAGTCTTGCATTCTTGGCCCTTAGATTTATACTCAACTGAATTGCCCTGCTGTAGCCCCTGATATCTCCCATGCCCCCCAAATCTTTTCCAGGTATGTTCAGAGAAGGGTATGTAACTCCAAGGCAACCCTTCCAAGGATAAAGGCTCATCCTCCAAGAGAACTTCTCAAGGGAGGCTGAGCCTGGAGTGAGCAGTCAAAATCAGGATAACCCAAGTCAACGTAGGTCAACCCAGGCTAACCTAAGTCAACTCAGGCCAATTCAGGTCAACCCAAGTCAACTCAAGTCAACCCAGGCTAACCCTAATCAGCCCAGGTCAACCCAAGTCAACTCAGGCCAACCCAGGCTAACCCAAGTCAACCTAAGTCAAGTCAGGTCAACCCAAGCTAACCCAAATGAATGCAGGTCAACTCAGGCCAACTCAGGTTAACCCAGGTCAACCAAGGCTAACTCAGGTCAATCAAGGTTAACCCAGGTCAACCCAGGCTAACCCAAATCAACCTAAGTCAACTCAGATCAACCCAGGCTAACCCTAATCAGCCAGGTCAACCCAAGTCAACTCAGGCCAACCCAGGCTAACCCAAGTCAACCTAAGTCAGGTCAACCCAAGCTAACCCAAATGAATGCAGGTCAACTCAGGCCAACTCAGGTTAACCCAGGTCAACCAAGGCTAACTCAGGTCAATCAAGGTTAACCCAGGTCAACCCAGGCTAACCCAAATCAACCTAAGTCAACTCAGATCAACCCAGGCTAACCCTAATCAGCCTAGGTCAACCCAAGTCAATTCAGGCCAACCCAGGCTAACCCAAGTCAACCTAAGTCAACTCCGGTCAACCCAGGCTAACCCAAATGAACTCAGGCCAACTCAGGTTAACCGAGGTCAACCAAGGCTAACCCAAGTCAACCAAGGCTAATCCAAGTCAACCTAGGTCAACTGGGGTCAACCCAGGCCACAACCAGGCCAACTCAGGTCAGTTTATCTGATAGGGCTCAGCAACATTGCCATTGGGTGAATAGGCCCCTGAGTTCTAAAGACAGAGGGAGCTGAAGGTTGGGACCAATTCGATCCTGTCCGAAGGTCTTTGAATGTTCATTAAATGCACATCTTCCCCCAATTATACCCTCCCATCAAAGGGTCTGACAGAGACCAGCCTTCAGTAGCTGCCAAAACAAAGGTCCTGCCAGGCACGGTGCCCTCGTTCAGTTGTATGACAGCAAGTTGTGCCTCAAAATCAGTTCGCTGCCAGCTACTGGACATGACTGAAGCACTGCTTTATCCCAATAATTACAAGGCGTCCTGGCCTCTGACAGGTATGTGGGAAGCCTTCCATGTGTGGGCAGAGCTGGCATCTGGGTGGCCTTGCCCTCTGCCCACTTCTGTTCTCCCTAATTTGTGTTTGTGCGGAGCCGAGGGAGATCCAGCGACTGCTGCCTTGCTCCTCGCTTGAGGTGTTACATGATCAGATATGAGTTTGGGGTGAATTACTCAGGTTTTATATTTCGAGGAACAGGAAAAATGCCTGTGGAGAGCACAGAAATGTGTGTGAGTGTGTGTTTGCCTGTTCTAAGAGAACACACATCCCCACTTCTGCTTCCTGTAAAGACTGTTCTGCAAATCTGTGCATGGCGAGCACAGAGCACTGCGTGCGGGAGCCCTGCCTGCCGAGAGGTCGTGGAGAGGGACTTCCCACCTCTCTGAGCGTCATCTAAACGTGGCAGTGATGGTGAGAACCAAACCACCCCTGAGCTGTGGGGTGAGTATTTACAAAGTGCACAGGAATGACCCGTGTGCTGCCAGGTCGGACAGAACAATTCCCTGCTCATTCAGCCTTGGACAGGTACCGACTAGGGTGCTGTCTGCGAAACAGGTTTGCAAGAATACACAAGACCAAAGAGGGTCCCAAACCTCATGAAAGTCGCCAGCGACGGCGGCCCAATGCTGGAGCACCCTTATAAGGCCTGCTGCAAGCTCAGGAAGTGGCGTTGGGGTGACTTCTTCATGAGCGGTGAAGACTCCAACCTGCCCCATTCTCATCTCTAATAAATTGGGAGATTCTCCCACTGATACTGTGTCTCAGTTTCCTCATCAGCAAATAAGGGGCGGCCTCCTGATTTTACAGCAGCCTCTTTGGTGACCAGACTAAAAAACTCTCAAAAGCACCATCGTGGAGGGACATGATTTTGTTTCACATCCTCCCTTCCTCCTGGATTGATTTACTGGCTAACCACCTGAGCCAGGCAGTGACTTCCTTCCTGTTCGGATAACCCACGGGGTCTACTCAGTCGGTCACCCACGCAGCTGTCGGGAACCCCCCTCACCTGCAGACCCACCTCTGGGCTCTGAGCTGAGCTGGCTTCAGGGTTGTGTTGTTACTACACCTCCTCCCCATCATATTATTAATTTCATTTATAGCAGAGCCAATAACTCAGACATTCAAGGCAGTTTGTCATGCATACCAGCAAATAGATTGAAAGTCTACTGAAGCATGCTGGGTAAACACAATCCCGTGTCTGCTTGTCTCCTGGACCCGGGCCAACTTCTTTAGATTTGGAATATATATATATTGAGGAAAGGAGAGGGAGAGAGATAGAAACATCAATGATGAGAGAGAATCATTGATCGGCTGCCTCCTGCACGCCTCACACTGGGGATCGAGCTCACAACCCGGGCATGTGCCCTGACCTGGAATCGAACCTCCTGGTTCATAGGTCAATGCTCAACCACTGAGCCACACCAGCTGGGCTCGGGCCATACTTTTGATAATGCATATGAATTTATGCCTCAGAGGCAACCTCACCACCCCCCACCCCCGACACCTGCACCCCTGGAATTTCATTTTGTTCCAATTTTACTGCTCCACCCACTGTGTTGGAGCTGCACCCTTGAAGGTGAAATGTCGCCACTGTCATTCTTGTTTGGATTTAGAAGCGTTACCTCCATGCACTCTGGCTCCTGCGGGTTCCTGCTCAGTGACCTGCGCAGAGAGCGCTTTACTGGTACACTCTGCACAGGTGGGCAAACGGACTAGGGCTCCCTGGGGAAAGTGCAGGGACAGAGGTCCACGCTGCCCACGCGGCCCCCCAGGTGGGCTAGAGTCAGAAGGGTCCTTGGTGCAGCCAGTCGGAATAATTAAAGTGGTTCTAGCAAGAGATGCAAGCTGCTCGCTTAGAGCAAACCTTTCATTTTTCTTTCAAGGCTGCATCTAAAAATAGTAATCTGGAAAGACTGGCATGTGCACTCACAGATGATACCCGGTCAAGGTAAGGGCGGTGAAGGAAGACCCAGCCAGGCCTGAGGGTGAGGCTCAGCCTCCTTGTTTCATGGGTGCCATGGCCTCTGCCTTCCCAGCACCCACCCACCTTTCTGGTAACACACAGGCCCTGGGTTTTCACTGGGGATTCTTCTGCATCAGAGGCTCAGATTGATGGACTCCACCCTGGTCTCCAACATGGTCATGTGACCCAGATCTGGCCAATCAGAGCACTGAATCACCCTGGACCAGTGATAGTTAAGAGGGATAGCTGGTCCTGGGAGGCTCAGTTCAGCATTTTGCCGAGATGATTGAGTCGGTCCGTTCTCCTGCTGCGGGGTCACTGAAAAGGTAGGGTACAAATGGCAAGTGGCTAGTGGCCATCTTGTTACTAGAAAGAGACAGCCTCGTTCAGAATGAAGCTAAGATTTGCAGCATGTCAAGCACAGAGGGGGACAAAGCCCAGAGGTCAAAGAGAAATCTCTTGAGCACCTGGATCCAGCCATACCTGAAGCTAACATATGTCTTGGCTCTTGGGTTACCTGAGTCAATATATATTCTTTAAAAAAAAAAAAAACATAAGCCAGTATAAGTGGGGATTCACTCTCTTCTGACTGAAAAAAAAAAAAAATCCTGATAATACAACTGAGAACCCAAATTCCAAGAGTAAGAGTCTCCCTAACCTTCCTGCCGTTGTTAAGCTTTCCTTACAACCCTGAGTGTCTGATTCTGAGTTAGTGGCGGTCTTTGGATTCTTTCAGAGCTATCGTTTGTGAAAATCCATCCATAAAGTTGTCCGCGTGCCAAAGGATTCGAGTGTGTGCAGGAAATGGGTCATTTTAAAATGAAAGGGGAAACATTCCCCACGGTCCTTCTTGCAACTGTGTTATCCACTCCTCCCAGCACTTTCAGCCCCCACCCCACCCCAACTCACTTTCCTGCTCTGGAGGCAATAGCCTGCAGATGGTCCTTCTTCCCAGCTCGGCCAACCCCTGCCCTTGGGTTCAGAGAACAAGGTAGATGACTGAGCCCTTTGCCCAGCTGGCTGCCGCTGACGTCCCTCCCCCGAGGCCCTGAGTAATACATGTGAATACACTTGACTCAAGTTGAACTATCAATTTTACAATTTTAATGGCATTTTGAACACTGCAGGAAAATCTATGTAAATGAATACACGCAATTATGTGGAAGGCTATGCAAGCATGTGCCCTGGATGTGGCAGTGCTGCCGCGGAATTGCATAGCCTGAGTGACCTGTGCCCCTGTTCCAGGAAAACAGCCGCAGCTCAGACAACACTTGGGTTCTGGTCACAATGAAAAGCTCAGCCTGGGCGGAGGCCTGGGTCTCCCTTGGACCAGGAGCGTTCCTCAGTTCAGTGACACTGAGGCACAAAGCCCAATGGCAGTGGCTGGTTTGAAACCCAGGACTTGGCTTTTGATTTTACATAAATGCAGTTAAAACGTACTGACTGCCCTCCACTCAAACACTGTACTTTTAGTAACTTTTTTGCAGAAACTGTTGCTGTGGTTTCAAAAGACACAGGGCCAGTGTCTCCTCCTCCTGGGGAGGAGGCCCCTCTCACAGTCCACGTGGGTGTCCAGGGTTCTCTGCTCTCAGCTGGGTTCCCTGAACGCGGGGCCTGCGGCAGGGACGTGGGTGCAGTCTGTTGAAAGAGGATCTGAAGCGACTTCTGTACATGGATTTTCTTATCCTACAATTTCACAGGGTTCCTTTGGTGAGTCTAATAGGGTTATTTTATGGAGTCTAGGGTCCCCTACATATCAGACCATGTTCTTCACACACAGCGATAGTTTACTCCTGCCTCTCCAATTTCGATGCCTCTTGTCTCTTTTTCTTGCCCAATTGCTCAGGCCAGGACTTCTAGGACTGTGACAAGTGGAAGTGGTGAGAGTGGGCAGACTTGCCTTGTTCTGATCTTAAAGGAGAAGCTTCTAGACTTTCACCAATGAGCAAGCTGTTTGCTGAGGGTCTGTCATCTATGGCCTTTGTTATGTTGACATAGTGTCTTCCTTTTATGTGTTTGTTGAGAGCTTTTATAATGAAAAGGTCTTCAATTTTATAAAAACATGTTTCCACATCCATTGAGACAATCATATGAATTATTTTAAAAATTCTCACCCAAGTATTTTTTTATTGATTCCAGAGAGAGAGGTAGGAGGAGGGAGAGAGAGAGAGAGAGAGAGAGAGAGAGAGAGAGAGAAACATCAACCAGCTGCCTCTTGTAAATGCCCTGACTGGGGATGGAACCACACCTAGGTAGGATCAAACCAACCTGAAACCTTTTGGTGCACAGAACGAAGCTCCAACCACCTGGGCCAATCATGTGATTTGTACCCTTCCTGCTGTAATGGGTGAGTCACACTGACCCATGTTCGTCTACTGCAGCATCCTTGCATCCCAGGGATTAATCCCACTGCCTCATGGTGTGTGATCCTTCTCATGTGCTGTTGTGCTCATTTTCGCAGTGTTTTCTTAGGGATTTTTGCATCAATGTTCATCAAGGATACTACCTTATGGTAACAAAGAAGGCTCTTGTTTGTGGTGTCTTTTTCTGGCTTTGGTATCAGGGTAATGCTGGCCTATTTGGAAGTGTTCTGTCCTCTTCAATTTTTTGGAAGAGTTTGAGAAGGATTAGCATTAATTCTTCTTTAAATGTTTGGTAGAATCTCCAATGAAACCATTTACCCATTTACTGGTCTTGGGTTTTTCTTGTTGGGAGGTTTTGATTGCTGACATAATCTCCTTAATTATTGCTCTGTTCATAGTTTCTATTTCTTCCTGCCTCAGTCTTGATAGATTGTATTTTTCTAGAAATTCACCCATTTCTTCTAGGTTGTCCAGTTTGTTGGTATAATATCGTTCATAGTCATCTCTTACGAACCTTTTTATTTCTGTGGAATCAATTGCAATGTCTCCCTCTTCATTTCTGATTTAATTTATTTGAGTCATCTCTCCTTTTTTCTTAGATTTTTCTTAGTTAGTCTAGCTAAAGTTTTGTCAATTTTGTTTATCTTTCCAAAAATCAACTCTTAGTTTTGTTGATTTTTTTCTATTTTTTAATCCTTTATTTTATTTATTTCTTCTCTATTCTTTATTCTCTCCTTCCTTCTGCTAATGTTGGTTTTGGTTTGCTCTATTTCTTATAGCTCGAGAGGTGTTTATTTGAGATCTGCCTTTTTTAATGTGGGCATTTATAGCTATGAATTTCCCTCTAAGTATTGCTTTTGCTGCATCTCAAGTTTTGTTGTTTGTGTTTTATGTTCCTTTGTCTCAAGGCATTCTCTAAGATCTCTTTGATTTCTTCCTTGACCCATTGGTTGTTCAAGAGTGTGTTTTCAAGGTTCAACATATTTGTGAATGTCTCAGTATTCCTTCTTCCATTTGTTTCTCATTTCATTCAACTGTGATTGGAAAAGATACTTGATATGATATCAATCACCTTAAGTTCGTTAAGACATTTTTTGGGACTCGATATGTGATCTGTGTTGGAGGATGTTCATTGTTTGCTGGAGAGACTGGTTGTTCACCCTCATGTTCACTGCAGCGCTATCACAGCAGTCAAGATGGGGATAACTGAAATGGCCACTGACAGGTGAGCAGATGAAGAAAATGTGGTACCACCAGTCAGTGTATGTGGCCCAGTGGTTGAGCATTGGCCCATGAACCAAGAGGTCACCTGATCAATTCTTGGTCAGAGCACATGCCTGGGTTGTGGGCTCGATCCCCAATAGGGGCATGTAGGAGACAGCCAATCTATGTTTCTCTCTCATCAATGTTTCTATCTCTCTATCCCTCTCCCTCCCTCTCTAAAATCAATAGAAACATTTTTAAAATTTCATTGTGACCAACAAGGTAAGGGCGGTGAGGGAAGACCCAGCCAGGCCTGAGGGTGAGGCTCAGCCTCCTTGTTTCATGGGTGCCGTGGTCTCTGCCTTCCCAGCACCCACCCACCCTTCTGGTAACACACAGGCCCTGGGTTTTCACTGGGGATTCTTCTGCATCAGAGGCTCAGATTGATGGACTCCACCCTGGCCTCCAGCATGGTCATGTGACCCATGCTTTAAAAAGACAATGTGGAGGATACATACAATGGACTATTACGTAGCCCATAGAAAGAAGGAAACCCTCACATATGCAGCAGCACAGATGCACCTGGAGGACCGGAAGCTCAGGGAAAGAAGCCGGAGGAAAAGGACAAATACTAAACAATCCCACTTCCGTGAGGAACCTAACGCAGGCAGACTCACAGGGAATGGAGGGTGGCTGCGGGAGCTGACCAGGGCTTCTGGGGGAGGGGGACGGGGAATTGCTGTCAAGGGTAGGAAGTTGGAACAAATTCTAGAGCTTAGCTGCACAATATTGTACCGGCTTTAGTAGCGCTGCACTGCGCATCTTAAATTTCATGAAGAGGGTAGATCTCATGGTCACTGTTCTCATTACAAATAGAAAAATTAATGAATGTGCATTCATAAAGCAATAAAGACGACCTGGGAACAGGGAGCCAGGGAAGGGGGAGGTTCGTCATGGAGCTGGTTCTGGGGCTCCTGCTCACGGGACTCCCAGACTGGTTAGAACACGCTCAGAGGATCATCTACAGGATGCGCTTCCTCCATGCACAGATACGTCCTGGCCTTGCTTTATAGGTTCTGCATGTGCAACTGGACCATCAGAGAGCAGAGCTCCCAGAGGCCGCCCCCCAGTGCAGCTGTCACTCAGCAGAGACTGGGGTACAGCATCAACGTATCTGTCCTCGATGTCGGGGAACAGGGAGTTTTAGAATGCCTGGCTTGGTTCCCCCACTAACCATCCCCTCCCCCAGTGTATTTTCCCCTTGGGGAACTGTATCTATGCGAGGAGCAAGACCAGGCGGCACATTTCCAACCCCCCCTCGCCCCCCGGGGATCACTGTGGAACTAACCCACTTTCGGCCAGCCCTACCTCCTGGGAAGCTCTGCTCTCCCCCAGCTGCTCCTGTGCAGGAGGAGACACCGGGCAGAGAGCTGAGGAGGGCCACTAATGAGCTTAGTCTCTTGAAATGCATCGTTTCACTCCTATTTTTGTGTCTTCTCCCCTCCCCCTCACACACCTCCTTCTGGGGTGGGGAAATATGAGATGAGGTTGGAGATTCCTGTCTTGCTTTCCCCTGGAAATAAAAGCTTGTGCAGAATAACGCGTTCCATATGTGAAGGGAAGGCATGGCCGGGCCTCCAGAGAACAGCTGCTTCCCTCCATCTGCAGGAGACCAGCAGGCCTCACTGGGGACCTCCGACCTCCGGGCCCCAATGCTGTGTTCACGGTGGAAGTAAGTAGATGTGGGGCCAGGTCAGCTGCCTCCCTGCGGGAGGGCACACCCCTCCTCCACCCCACCAGCAGGCAGCTGCCAGGACAGGCGTGCTCCCAGACCGAGGCAGTGAGCCTGGGCTCCTTCCTGCACCGGAGCATTTGTAGTGGTGTAAGCAGGCTTTCAGTCGACTGGCGTGGCCTGAGTCCACGGACCTCTCAAGCCTGAACCCAACAGAGGGGAGGCCAGCTCCCCCTCCCAATGGGAAGATGAGCAAAGAGCCCATGAGCGCCCCCCCCACACACACCGCACCCCTCCCTCTCCACCAGGGGCAGAGTACCTCTTCCAGGTCCTGTTTCTTCCCGAACAAAGGGCAGGAGGGGCGCTGCTGCATAAGGGGCAGGTGGCCCCGAATGGGGCCCAGGGAAGCTTGTCTCTTCTTGCTTCTGTCAAGCCGCCCTCTCCCGCGGCCTCCCTCCCGGAATGTTCTCAGGGCCTCTGAACACGTCTCTCCAGTGTGAGAAGAGGCTCCCGGCTGGACGGCTGTGGGCGGCGGAGGGGCGGCCGGGGGGCAGCTGTGGGTCTCCGTGAAGACCACCTAAGAGCAATGCGTAGTGTTGAGACTGCGCCTTCCCAGCAATCACTGCTCAACGGAAGCGAGAACAGTCACCATCGTCACTGAAATCCAAGGAGAGGAGACCACCTGTACATGAGGAGGGCTTCGCCCTGCCAGTTCCCGTCTCAGGTACCGAAGCGGGAGAGAGTGAGGGCCACTTTGTGAATCGGCATCTACATCTCAGAAGACAATGGTGTCGCCCAACCGGTGTTGAGCATCGACCTATGAAACAAGAGGTCATGGGTTCGATTCCCTGTTGGGGCACATGCCCGGGTTGCAGTCTCCATCCCCAGCAGGAGGAATGCAGGAGGCATTGATGTTTCTCTCTCATCAGGGTTTCTATCTCTTATCCCTCTCCCTTCCTCTTTCTCTAAAGATCAATAAAAATATATTTTAACAAAAAGAAGGCAATGGTGTCACAGCAAGCTGGAGGGCAGCTGGCTCACCCTGGGGGGGGGGGGGGGGGCGCTTGCCATGGAGATGACAGGGATGAGAGGGAGCTGTCCTGAGCCGCACCTCCACCCTGCCCCATCCCAAGTTCAAAGGCTGGGGTGGTAACCCCACCCACCAATGAGCGGGAGGTACGTGCTCTGCAGTGAGACCCTAGGACCCGGTAAGTCAGGAAAGCAGCCATTGGCTTACCTGCCACTCACGAGGGGAAGGTGGGAAGAAGTGCGTTCAGTCTCCACTATTAAAAACCCAGGGGGACTTGAAGCAACGACATGTGCTCACATAGGTGCGTGGACCAATAACCTGTGGTACGTGCAGACAGGGGAGTATTATTCGGGGGTAAAAAGACATGGGGGGGGCCTATAAGTGAAAGAGCCAATCTGAATAGGCTACATACTGTGTGACTGCGACCTTAGAACATTCCAGAAAAGGCAGAAGCATTGAGGCAGTGAAAGGCCGGTGGTGCAGGGGGCGGGGTGGGGGAGAGGGACGAATGGGTGGGGCCCGGGGACTTTCCGGGCAGTGGAGTTTCCTACATGGCACTGTCACGGTGGGTGCCCCGTCAAAGCACGTGGCGCAGAGAGGCCCCGATGTGCCGTGGGCTTTGGTCAGTAGCCTGTGCCTCCACTGGCTTGTCGAGTGCAACAGTGGAGCCCTTGCCGCTGAGTTCGTGATGGGGAGCTGGGCAGGTGCCGGCGGGAGGGCTAGGTATACTCTCCATACTTTCCTTCTCTAAAATAGAAAGTTTATTCATTTTAAAGTGGGAAATAAACCACCAGGGGTGTCTGCTGGAGATGCGCTGGACTTTGGATGAAAGCTGAGGGCAGCCTGAGCCCTGGCGGCGCCATAGCCGAGGTCCCCAAATGCAGGCGTCCTGGGAAGATGAGGACACCTGTTTGCAACCCAGAGCGAGGGCATTTCTCACCTGTAAATGGAGGCTGATGCTGTACAAACCACCTCGGTAACGGGATGAGTAGAATACCAGGCCTGGGCGTGCCAGGCCCTGCTGCTAAGCATGTGGGGCTGGGCTCCAACTCCCTCGCCCGGTGTCTGTGTTCAGGTCAGACCTCCCTCTGGACTGTGAGCTCGATGGGGACAGGGGCGGCGTCTCCTGTCCCAGCTGCCTCCCTGGGACAGAAGGCAGCGCCTGAGCATTGTCGTGCTTGGATGAATCAACAAATTCAGAAGGTCCAGCAGGGACCCGAGAAGTGGGCCTGCCTGGGCGCAACTTCCCTGGCCTCCGCTGTCTCATCCATGTAGCCCAGGCGTGCCCAGCACAGACACTGGCCGGTGGGTCAAACAGATCTTCCTCATCTTCGGTGAGGAGGTGGGCACCTGTGGTCCTGGGGACACTCCGAGTGTCTGTAAAACATCCAAGCTCCAGGTTAGCCCCCCAGTTTCCAGCAGAAACCACTGCCTGTCTTATAGCTGTGGAGCTGAGGTGCCTCTGCTGGGCAGGACCCCTGGGTTGTCAGCAGACGAATGGAGGGGTTGCTCCTTAAGGACGGGCTCGTGCCTCTGGCCACCACACTTGGCAGAGTGCTCTCCTGGGCCTTCAGGGCACCCAGCCACCCTCAGTGCTGGGACTTATGTTCTGGGGGAGGCGATCAGCAATGAACCCTGAAAGTTCAAGAATAAACCAGGTTAAATAGGACTGGACAGCATCCAAGCAGGGAGGCCTCCCTGGGGACAGAGCTGAGGCCAGCAGGAAGCCTCATGTTCCCAGCAGGAGTCTTAACTTGTAAAGTCCATTTCCACTTTCCTTCCAGCTTCCAGGCCTCTCTGGTGTTTTATGGCCGCTCTCAGTTTACTCATCCTCTCAGCATCTCCCCTGTTGTCTCCCTCCCTCTAAATCTGATATTATCTCCTCTGCTGCTTAATTGGCTTCCTCTCCACAGGCACTTGTTTTATCATCCTCCCCACCCTCCCACTGCCTCCAGAGCCTCAGAACCACCCTCCGCTGGCCAGGCCTCACTCTGCTGCCCCCGGGCTGTGCAAGGAGGCAGGTGAGCTTGGTGAGCAGGCCCTCCGTCCCCAGTGTCAGCCCCCTTTGTGGGGAGGGAGCTACCTCCCTGTGCGGCCTGCTGTCTCTCTGCCCGTCTCTCTCTCTCTCTCTCTCTCTGTGTCTCTGTATCTCTGTCTCTCTCTGTCTCTCTGTCCCTGTCTCTGTGTCTCTCTCTTGCTTTTTCCTCTAAGAGGATGTTTATCTGTTCTGTGTCCTCGGTACCTTGAATATCTTCATTTGCACACAGAAGTTCTTTTATTCTAGGAACACACCTTTTGCTACATCTCCCTGCTTTCTTTACAAAACAGTTTTTGTTTAACATTGAAGTGTCTACAAAAATAATGAGAAACGGGGAAAAACAAATCAACATCTGATGAAAAGGCAGGGAAACGCAGGCCTGATGGGAGCACTCAATTTGCTTCCAAAGATGAACCCCTTCCCAGTTCACCTCAACAGGTGGGAGGAGGAGAGACTAGTAGCGGACTAGTGAACATCTGTAGTCCAATCATGTCAAGGTCAATAGTTTGCAGGTGCCAAGGGGAAGAGAAGCTCCCCTCCAGATGTGTTTTCTAGTCTCACCGAGAAGCAAGGGCACCCTTCTCCCCTTCTCCAGGGCTCTCACCCCAGCGGTAGGCGCAGCTCCTCCTCCAGGTGCTGGGTGGGGCCGCTGGGGTCCTAAGGGCAGCGTCTCAGTGTCTCTCCACCTGCCCAGGGCTGACTCCCAGGCTCCCCCCAGGACACCAGGGTCAGTGGGTACAGGGCAGGGCCCATGAAGCAGCATTGTACCAGGCTCCCAGGAGCTGCCTGTTCCCTGTGGCGTAGGCCAGTGGTCCCCAACACTCGTCTGCATGAACACCAGCCCCAGAGCTTGTAAAGGGCCAGGGTCCAGGCCCCATTCCCCGGAGCTCCAGGTCAGCAGGTCTCGGGGAGCCTGAAATCTGCGTTTTAGAGGGTTTTGAAGCAGGTGACCTCAGGACTCAGGTGAGGACACAGGTCAGTAGCACGCAGACTCCAACAGGGTGGGTCTGTGGCGTGGCCTGCGGTTGCTTCTGCATTTTTAACAAGCTCCTGGGAGTGCATGCTGCTGGTCTGGGGCCCCCTTGGGGAGGCCAGGCTGCAGACCATCCTTTGTAATCCACTGCCCAGTTCCCTCCTCTCTGAAAGCCTCCTCACGGCCTCGAGGAAGCAAATCTGAGAAGCCGATGCTCTCTGCTGGGCTCCCCGCAGTCACTGCAGCGCCTCGGGCTCCTGTTCTTGAGATGCCAGCTCCCACACATGATCTGCTGTGTAAGCGGGCTCCCCTCCACCATGGCGCTGGGAAATGCTCCCTGCCAGGGCCTGGGGCCTGGGTGAGGAGGCCCACACAGCAGTGGCGGCCAGCCGCCTTTCCGGGCCTTCTGCACCCCGTCATCTGTGATGGGGATGATAAGGGCGCTCATGCAGGGAGTGAGGGCAGCTCTGTGTGCTAATACACACAAATGCCTGCATCTGGGCCTGGCTCAAGGCTGGATGGTGAAGGGGTGTCCATACCCTTCCTGGAAGTCCCAGTGCCCTTCATCCAACCAAAATGCTCCTGCGCATGGGCCTCAGGACCCCACCCAACACCTCTTTCCTTCTTTCTTTTATCCTTTTTCAAGTTGGCACACCTGTGTGCACTGGGTCAGTTTCACGAAGGCTGGTAGAGCAAGTGCGGGGCCCCGGCCACCTCCCCTGAGGAGCAGCCTGCATCACACTGGGCCTCTGAAGACAGAGGCAGGTCCCAGAGATAGCAGTTCAGGAGCTTGGCCAGGAGAGCGCTCCACGGAGAGGCAGGACCCCGGGGAAGTGAGAGATGTTAGCACAAGGCTCAGAACGGACCTTCCCTGGGGGATCCAGGATGGGTGTGCCATGAACCCTCCCTGGGGATGCAGGACCCTGTGTGAGTCTGACGTGAAAAGCCTGGTACATTCAGCCCTGTAAGTGGGGAACCCTACTTTCTCCCACCACATGCAGGGAACGGAGCAGGTTCGGGGTGACGTGAGGCAGGCTTGATGCGCTGTTTACTAGTCATGGTTACAGGGTGAGAAACTCTACATCACCTCCCCCTCTCGAGGACAGACCTTACCCTGCCTTCTTCAGTTTCCTAAAATCTGATTTCCTGAAGATGAGCACACGCCTGCCTAACCAGAGGCCTCCTGCTCAGGTGTGTGGGCTCGGGGGGAGGTTGGGGGCTATTCTGCTCTCTTGTCCAAGTTGACTCTGACCTTGGAGCTCAAAAGGTCCACTCAATCTTCTTCCCCTCCTTGGCAGCATATTTCTTAAACCAAAAACAACGTATCTTGGACACAGAACTCCCCCAAACCAAGACAAAGACATTTAAAGATATCTGAGCAAACAAAGCACTTTTCTTTAAATCTCCACGCTGAGGGGAACAGGCAGAAGCATCCCTCCCTCTCCAGGCCGTGCTGTTTTCACTTGATGATCCCTAAAGAAGTGTCTCCCCAGCTCAGGAACCACCCGAGGGCCTGCCTGTGCCTCCCACAGCTTTTCTGCCTGCAGGGAATCTCCCCCTTTCCTTCCCTTGCCTCTCCTTTCCAGAGGTTTCTCATTTCTTTCTTGGCTTCCCAGGCCTAGTAGCGCACCGATGCACCAATAGGATTTGGTCCCTTCCCCAAGGCCTTGGCCCTCGGGCCCAGACTTGCACCTTCCAGCGGCCGTGGCTGGAACCCAGCCTAGGTCCTCTCTTTAGCTAATGCGGGTGCATGGCCGGAGCGCGGCCTGGGTCTGGGAGTTAGTGAGAGGACATCCATCGGAAGCACAAAGGTCTGAATGCAGCGTCCAGCCCAACATGCCCACCCCACCCACCCGCAGGAAGCTGGACTAAAGCAGCAGGGGCTCCCCATCCAGAAGGGGTGCCCAGGGTTTGGGGGCGGGGACTTCTTCCATCCTCATGGCTCCAAACCCCCATCCCCCACCCCCACACACTTTTACTTGTACACATTGTGTCCAAAGCCCCTTCGGCCAACACGGGCTCCAGACATCCCGGCCCTCGGCCAGCGCTGGCAGAGAGGCGGGTGAGGGCGCGGCGCGGGGGGCGCGGCGCCTTTAAGGCCCGCGTCAGGCCGGCGAGCGCAGGGGCCGGGCGGCGGGCGGGGCCTCGGCGGGCGACCGCGCGGCTTCACCTGCAGTTCGGAGCGCGCGGAACAGAGGCGCGGGCGGCTGGGAGGCCGGCGGACTAACGGCCCGAGGGAGCGCGCCGCCGCGGGGCTGGAGGCGTGGAGCCCGCGGAGCTGCGGCGGCGGGCAGCGAGCTCGGGGCTCCGGCACCGGGAGGACGGGCGCCGGGCGCGGCGCGGCAGGAAAGATGCCCGCGGTCTCCGGCGTGCTCGTCCTGCTGCTCTCGCTCTCCGGCGCGCTCCGGGTAAGTTGCCGCCTCCTGCCCTGGCCGCTCGGAGCCCTGGCAGAGCGGGGCCGCCCCCGGAGCCAGCGGAGCGCGCATTCACCCGGAAAGGCTCTCCGGGTTTCACGGCCCCCGCCGCGCGCCCCGCTACAGAGAGCCGGCTTCCGCGCCCCGCGAAGCCGCCTGTGGTTGGGAGGAGCGCGGAGCCGGGCAGCGGGGAGCGGCGGCGCGGCGCGGTGCGGGAGTGCCGGTGGCTGCTGACTGGGACGGGGACAGAAGGAGCTCTGCCCGAAGGGGACCCGCGGAGCATCCGTCGGCTGCCTAGGTCCGCGGCTGCTGCACCGAGCACGGTTCGCCCGCGCCTGGGCAGGCTGACCGCCGGCGGAGCCGGCGCGCCCTCCATCGCCCGGGAGCCTTGTGCCTCCGGAGTTGGCAAGACCAGCCGGGGCAGGGCTGCGGGCGCAAGGACCTGGCCGCAGCGGGCCGGGAATCAGGATGCGGGGACCCCTGGTTTGGCCACCCTTGCCTAGGAAAGGGGGCTCGCGGTTAGGCTCCGCCTGGGTCCTCCGGGTGCCAGCCAGGACCTTCGCTGCGGGTGGCGGCGATGTGGACCCGGGACACCCTCGCCGCCGAGACCCCGCGGTTTGGGGGGAGCTGGCGGGGCCCTGGCAGCTCAGAGCGCGGCCAGGGAGCCAGGTGCCAGGCGGCCGCAGAGCGAGGGAGTCCTGGAGCGCGATCCGGCGCCCGCCTTCGTTCTTCCGAGCCCGCGAGCCGGTCCCCAGCCCGGCTTTGCGCCTGCTGGGGGCAGGGCCGAGGGGGGCGGCTTGCGGGCTGCACAGAAGGCGACCCTGTGGGAGGCGGAGGAGCCGCGGGAGTTGCAGGAACCCCCTCTCGTGGCCGTTCGGCCTCGCTGCTCCTCATGGGCTTCGCGGCGTAACCTCGGAAATAAACCAGCTCCGGGGGCCAGACAGCCCTGAGGCTGCGGGTGCGGGTGCGGGTGCGCTCGGCACTCGCCGGGGGCGGCTCCAAACTTTCCGGGGCAAGTGCGCCTCCCAGGTCCCATCTCCTTGGAGCTTCATGCTGGAGGGCCCAGCCGCGGTGCCCCGCTTTCCCAAGGAACGACCCCACGCCCCTCCCTGCCTGTGTGTTTCTGGGCGAGGGGCGCCCGCGCCAACCCCGCGGTGGGTGCCTGGAGCTGGGGTGAGGGCAGCCTCTGGGCCAGGGCGGCGGTGGCTGCGGTGGCGCCAGGGGCTAGAGCAGCGTGGCTGGCGGCGGAGGCATGTTCTGCTCCGCAGCCCTGGAAAGCACGACTGTGGGTGCTGGCTGCGCCCCTGCAGCAGGAGCTGGTGTGGCAGGTGGTGGCAGCGGACTGGCTTCCCTCTGGCGCTGGCTGTTTCTCCCTCCATCGCCAGTCCAGTGGCTGAACTGTAGCTCCCCTCCCAGGCTGGGAGGGGCCATCCCACCTGCCTCTGCTCCCTGTCCGGCTCCCTGTCCGTGGGGCAGGAGAGCAGGGGCGCTCTGAGAACAGGACACCCGTCCTGTCAGTCAGGGCAGCTCTCCCTGCCTGGCTGGAGATGGGGGCCCTGAAGGTGGACAAGGTCCAAGCAAGTAGGAGGAGGCGGAGAGGACCCCAGCCTCCTGGCAGCTCCCTCTGAGCCAGCCCTGGAGGACCACCTTCCTAGTTCTGCCCCCACCCCCTCCCTGGTGACTGCAGAGAGGAGACATTCTGCTGGTCCAGCTCACAGGGTCATTGGCCTGAAGGGTGAAGTGGCTGGACCGGGCCTGCTCCCTGGCCTCCCCTCCTCTCTGTGGTCATTGGCTAACTCCTGGCTCCCCCGCCTGCTGTCTTCTGGACACCCTCACACTTGCATCCCTGTCATGTGCCAGTGAGGCCCAGACTGGCGCCCCTCCCCTAGGTCTGGTGGGAGCTGAGACCTTGCACAGCAGGCTCTGTGGGGGTGGGTGGGTTAGAGTTCTGAGGACTGACCTTTGCTCTAACCTCTCTCCCTCTCAGGCCCACAGTGGGGGTCTTACAGCCAGGGAGACCTGCAAGGCTGGATTCTCCGAAGCAGATTACACGGCATTAATCTCCCAGAATATTCTGGAAGGAGAGAAACTCCTCAAAGGTAGGGTGGGCGTGGGGGCGAGGAGGAATTGCTCATCTTTCTCTCGTTTGGGGAAAGTTTTTGATGTAAGAGGCCAGGCTGGTCTGGCTCTGAGCCACGCTCTTTGCCGAAAGCTGGTTGTGAGGTCAGCGAGGTGCGGCTCGGGCCATCTGAGGGGCGTTTGCATTCAGAAGCCCTGTCAGATCACAGGTGAATGATTCAGAAGCCCTGTCAGATCACAGGTGAATGATTCAGAAGCCCTGTCAGTTTTGAGTGGAGTGAATCATTTCCTGGACCACAAATTAGAAATCAGATGTAGCATCACCCAAGTAATATGCAGAGAGAGACTTTCCTACAAGTTTATTTACGTATGAAAGTCTGGATTCTTAAATTATCCTTGCTTTGAGACGCATGGTAAAGCAGATGATGTTGTTGGAAATGTGGTAAATAAGCCCACAGACATTGTGCTCGCCAGTGTGGTATTCATTTTCCTGACTGTCCCACCGACAACACTAACATGCACAGGCAGGAGGGAGCACCGTGGACGTCCGTCTGGTCACTGCAGGGTTCTGTCCACACTGGGATGGCAGGTCACAGACGGCTTCAGAACTCAAAGGACAGTGGCTCCTTGTGCCTGTTGATCTGTTTCCCTTTGAGGACAAGCTTATTAGACTTGGGAGGGGAAATTGATCAGCTCTCCCTTCCCTGAGGTTCAACATGGCTATGCGTCTTCCCTCCCGGCCTCAGTTTCCCAGGAAGCACAGCTTTTAGCTGACTTAAAAGGGATGGAGGCAGTGAACTTTAGAGAACGCATCCAGGCTCAGTTTCACCACTCACGACAAAACAGTGCCTCGTTCCGTGTCTGAGGGAGACCAGGGTTTTCCCGGGAGCACGGGCAGCCTCTGAGTGTGGGAGGTGAGTCTTCAGAGCCCGCCTTGGGGACAGAGCTTGTGGACTTGCAGGTTCCCGTTATTTGAATCGGGATTTTCATGTTACACGGAGTCCAGCTTTTCTTATTTGTTGTCTTCTGAGTTGGCTGCTCAGCAGGGGTGCGATGCTCTTGGCTCTGTCACTGATGACAAAAAAAAAAGGTACACACCCCTGCGCGGTTGGCCTGGAGGGGAGGGCATGCTTATGCGTTGGCGCATGTGGTCGGAGTCTCGGGAGCTGCTTTCTGTGGCACCCGCAGGGTGAAGATTTAAAGCCGAAAGGTCAGGCCATCTTGCAGGTTTGTGGTTTACTGGGCACCCCTGGGCGCCTGCGGAGGAGGCCCAGACTGCTCTCGCTCTGCGTACATGCAGGTGCCGCCTTCGCATGACCTACAGCTGACGCCCCAGCCTCCCCAGGTGTGGGGCTGCGCCCGATAGGATGCAGGCGTGTCAGCGTGACTGAGGAATTCCAGAAACACTGCCTCTGTTTCAGTGACAACAGTGCTACCTCTTATGGAAGAGAATGGCAGATTCTCGTCCTTTTTAATGATAAAATGTGGCCTTTCATACAAGTCTCTCCTCCCTGTGTTAGTGGTCATGGCTCCTGGCCAGGGGGTTGGGGAGGCCTTGATTGCTGGCCGCGAGTTGGCCTGTCCGGCGTGGACAGATGGTTTGCACCTAGTGCGGACGAAGAGCCCCTCATTATAGGTGAACTTGGACCGGCTTCCGAGATTGGTGGACATGAGACTCGTTTTCTAAGCACTGAGACAAGGCCCAGCCCAACCCTGGGTATGGAGAGTGGGTCCCAGGCCTTGGGTTCCTGCACCTCCCTCCCTGGGGGGCCAGAGTCCCGTTGTTCTCCCTGCACCTCAGGGTGTAACAGCCCCTCACCGCTCTCTTCCTCTGGCTCTTCTGAAGGTGAAGATCCCAGGTTCAGAGAGAGTTTGTAAATATTAGGAGCCATTTTACACCTGAAGGCGAAAGCTGACATACACTCAAACCAGGCAGATAAAAAGTGCTCTATTTACGCAGGAAACTTCGCAAATGACAAGCCCACAGTATGCATGTGTCAGAAGTAAATATGAGGCGTGATGTTTCTGCAGTTCTGGTAGGAATCAGGTTGAGTAGGTGATGACTATTTAAATGAGTTATTCCAATGAAGAGAGCTTAGCATCAACCTGACAGGCGAAGCGTCGCAGACTGGCCGTTTTATGAGCGCCATCCGCCCCTGACCACTGCAGGGTGGCCCTTCCCGTCGCCGGAGTTAGCCCACCGGCAGCCCGAACACCAGCTTCCGGGGGAGTGATGAGTTGCACAGTAATTAACTTGTTGATGATAAATGGATGGGAGAAATGTCGTGGCATTTTGTTTTACGTCTAAATGAAAAGCATTTGCATTCTAAAAATTTCCTGCTAATTGGGCTTAAAATGGTTGCCCCATAGGGTGGCAAATACTATGGCACTGCAAACCCTTCAAGCAGCAGATCCGCCACATTGGCAACATACGGGCGTTGGTTTAGCTGCTGCTTGCAGCGTTCCTCGGCCCCCTCCGAGTTCTTGCCCTCTCTGGTGCGCCCCTGCGAATTGCCAACATGCTCACATGGCAGCTCTGCTTTGGGGATGACTCACTGGTGGCCGGGATCGCTGGGCGCGGTAATGCCTAACTGGGATGGTAAGCCCTTTCCTTAGGCTGCAGTGGAACGTTCTCTAAGCCGCAGCCTCGTCAGGGAAGTTGTGAGCCGGTGTCCGTTTCTCTGCCTTGTTAATAATTAACTGTCAGCCGCTGAGGCTGAGCCGAGCCGTGACCTGCACTGCACCCTCTCTGGCGGGCAGAGTGCTGGGGAACCAGACCAGCTTCTCTGGAAACCCCCAAGGACGGGAGGTGCCAGGCGGCATGTGGGAATGCAGGACTCGCGCGTCAGACCCCTGGCTCCTGGAGGGGGGTGACAGGTGAGCAGAAGCGGTCTGCTGGGCATGGGAGGGTGGCGGTCTGCTGGGCACGGGAGGGCGGGGTCTGAGGAAAGCGGGTCCAGGGGCTTCACTGCGGAAAGGCGAGCTGTTTCTGATGCCTTTGTTCCGTGCGTCTTCCTCAGAACGCCTCCCTGCCCCCGGCCAACTAGGACCGCAGCACTGCCCCGCCAGCTCACCTCCTCAGAGGATGGCAGGTCATCTGGTCAGTGACCTCGCACAGAGACCATTGGGTTCGGGAGGGCAGCAGCCCTACTGCTCTGGTTTACCGTTTGGATCATGCCGGAATGTTCTTGGCCAACAGGATAAAACCCAATTAACAGGAGCTTAAGTAAATGAGGGTTCACTTTCTCACATAACAGTGAAAAGACCTGTGGCCGAGGGATGGAGCAGCAGATCTGGGCACCTTCACATGCCCAGTATTTACTCTTAGCATTCTACCATCTTTAGTCTGTCACTTTACCACCTCATCATTGCAAACTGGCTGCTGTGGCTCCAGACATTGCATTTGGGTTTGGAGCAGGAAGAAGGAAGGAATGGAGGCAGCATCTGCATCTCTTCCCTGCGTTAGGAACGCCCTTGCTCAGAGCCCTTGCAGAACTCTCATTGGCTAGAACTAGATCACATGCCACAGAGCTGCCAGGGCTGGATGCTGGGAAGCAGAGAATTGCGTTATCACATTGGGCTTAGACCTATTGGTATCCATCACCAGGTCAAATTGGTTCTGTTTTAGGGAGGAGAGAGGAGGGAGGAGGGATGGATGCTGAGGAGACGAGCATCAGTATCTCCCATAAGGCTTTCCAGGCTCCAGGACCTACCTGCAGTGAGTGGACAAGCAGTGCTTGTTGAATGAATGGCTCATTTGCATAACAAGGCACACACAGAGAGGGAGGGCTGAGGAGAGACCAGATGCAGGTGTTCAGAGTGGGTATCTAAGAACTGGCCACAGTGTAACAGGCTCGGACAGGAGTGGTGTTATCTGGTCTTTGTGAGCAGGTTGGAAATAGCCTCTTTGCCATGTGGTTTGAGATGACCCACATCTGTCCAGACAGGTAACTTCCAGAGTGGAAGGCATCGCTAGACCTGCAGGTAAGAGCCAGGCAAGGCTTATGGCACGCCCGACACCCAGTGTCATGCCCGGCATGTGGGTGGTGGGTGTGCAGTCAACATTGTCAAGTGAAGTAATGAATGAGCCACAAAATGCTGCCACTGTGTGTTTCCGAGTTCCCTGTTACCTTGCAGAGGAGTGGGAGCTGTCATAGATGTTCAGAAAAATGGCACTAATGATAAACCAACCACATATGATTTATCTAATATGGTTAGAATTATTAGACACTGCACGTTGCCTGTCAGTATCCATTCTCTCCCTCTTCCCTACTCACAAAGCCTGGCCTGTACTTGTCCACGTGGCTCACACTGAGCCCTGTCGTGGAGGCTCCCACCTCTCGCTGACTCCCTTACACCAAGGCGGCACTATGGCCCCTTTCTGGTCATGAGATCTAATTAGGTTGTTCTATTAGATGAGAACAGACGTGGCTGGCGATGCCTTTTGCCTCGACCTCCTCTTCTTCCCTGGAACACGGGTGTGATGTCTCGGGCAGAGCAGCCATCTTGTGACTCTGAGGATAGGGGCACAGGAAGTGGGTCCCAGGTAGCACCTGGAACAACCACAGAGCTCTGGGTGCCCTTCCCTGGAGCGGTGAGGGAAACGAGGTGAGAGCACCGCAGCTGAGCGCCTTCTCCCACGCAGCTGCTTCGTCCTGGTTTAGGGGAAACAGAACTGTGCCCGCTAGCAAGTGCCTTCCTCCCGCCAGCTCAAGCATGGCATTCATCCGCTGCCCTGGGCCTGGGCTTCCAGCTCCCTCTACTCATCCTCGTTCCTTGGGCTCAGCCCTACGCTGGCTTTAGCGGCCCCCACTCCTTTGAGAGTCAGTATCCATGTCCAGCAAGCTGGGCCGCAGAGAGCCTGTCCCTGGCTCGATGGAATGAGCAGTCAGCACGTTGACTGTCCTGCGGCAAGACATTCGGAACTCATCCCACCATCAAGCCAAGGCCGCCTACCCGGCCCACCCGTTAGAGAGCACAGGCTCTCCACTGCGTCTCAGCCGCCTCTTTCGGAAGCCAGGAGATCACGTGGGGACTTTGGCCACACTGTCACCTGGTTCCAGGGAACCTTGGTCCCCACAAAGAAGCAGCGATGAGTGGAGGCCAAGCAGGACTCCGCCAGGATGCCCCTTGCTCTTGAAGCCAGAGGAATGCGTCTTCCTGAGGACCGAGACCTCCTGGCCTCCACTGAGAAGGCAGGTCCACAGGCCTCGGGAGCCAGCACGCCCCGTGGCCTGTCTGCGGCTGGCCTGGCCCTCGGGGTCGGGGCTGCTTTGGGCTACTCAGCAGCCTTTCCCTGTCATGACGTTGCCCGATCGCAGGTTTAGAGATTCAGAAAGGGCAGTTTGTATACTTAGAACACGGCTTCTACTGGAGGAAGGGGAAGGCTGGCCACGGCACACACAGAGGGGGTCCTGAGAGACACGCGTAAACACAAGAAAGGCGGCCCCTGCCGCTGAGGCTCTCGCCATCCCCTGTATGTCGCTGCTTCCTGCTGCCCTTGTAGACAGAGGCTGGGGCGTGGCCCCTGAGGGTGGCTCCCGAAGGCCATGGACAGGAGTCCCTGCACCCTCTGAGCTCTGCCCTCCATGCTGGCCATCATCCGATGAACCCTCACTGCAGAAGGCGGCACAACCAGTCAGCGGCATGAGAGTGATGGGCGTGGATGCCTTTCAGAACAACGTGAGGTGCCATCCTTAGTGGCACCTTAAGATGAGGGCATGTGAGACAGCGATTATAAGGTGGTAACATCGAGTTCCGCCAGCCCGCGCCAGCCCTCCGGCAGTGGGTCCTGCCATCCCCATGGAAGCCGTTCCAGGGAGGTAAGATCACTCCCATTGGACGGCAGTCCCTGTGTGCAGCCCGTCCGACGCGGGTCCAGACCCGGTGCACCTTGCATCTGCAACACCCGCCCTGGGACTAGGAGAGCCGGACCTCGCGAAACCAGCGCTGGTCAAATGGCGGAGAGGGGTTCTGCCGAGCAGCCAGACGGCTCTGGAAGCCTGGCACACACGTGAGCTGAGCTGGTGCAGGCACGGGACATCACCATCAGGTACTGACCTGTGGCTTGGAGCACTGGGGACACAGCAAGGCGTGTGTTCAGACCATGAGCAAGGCTGACAGCTCTGGTCTGAAGGAGGCCGCAGACTGGCCAAGGCCAGGCTCCATGTGAGGTCACCCTCTGTCTGCAGGTGGTCGGTTCTGCCTGAGTCTCGGGTCCTGGGGGGTTGCAGGGCCTGTGAGCTAGGTGCCTAGGTCTCTCTTTCTCTTTTTATTTCTTTTTTAGAATCCCCCCCCCCCCCAAAGGATACGTTTTCATTTCTTTTTAGAGAGAGAGGAAGGGGGTTGGGGGAGAGAGGCATTGGTCAGTTGCCTCCCGTAGGTGCCCCAATCAGGGATCAAACCTGCAACCGAGGCATGTGCCCTGACCAGGAATTGAACCCACAACATTTTGATGCATGGGACGATGCTCCAACCAACTGAACCACCTGGCCAGGGTTCTTTCTTTCTTTCTTTCTGCTCTTCCGCAGGAAGGCCAGTCTGAATCCACTCCCTTTCTTCCTTCCTTTCTTTCTTTCTTTCTTTCTTTCTTTCTTTCTTTCTTTCTTTCTTTCTTCCTTTCAAGTAGGTGCCAGAACTAATCGCAACCTGAGAGTGGGTGAGCAAGCAGGAGGCATTCGTCTTTTCAAAGAATGTGCCTATTCTGACTTTTTGAAGGGGTGATTTTACTTGGAGTGAATTCCATTGTGAAAAACGCCGGGAGCTGAGTTTCTCTCCGTCAAGGGTGATGAGGTTCTCGCGAGCGTGTCCTTGTAAAACCGTGCGGCCCTTGCTTGTTCTTTAATCCTCCGAGCAGGGACCCTGGCCTGCTGGAAGCTGGGCTGGTGAAATCACTTGCTTTTTTGTCAAAAGGCTCAGTATTTTGGTGACTTTTTGCCTGGGCTCTAGGCTGCCCTCTCCTGGGGGCCTCTAGTACTGTCTCAGGCTGGCTCCCTTCCCCACCCTCCTTTAAACAAATAAACAAAAAAATAATAAAACAAAACACACCTAACCTATTTCATTATTTTGGACCAGTGTGTGGTACCAAAGGCCATTTCCTGTCAACCTCCATCAGGACTTCCTTATGCTAAAGCGTGTCTTCACTGAATGCCTCCGAAAGCCATCCCGAGGGCTCAGGGCCGTCACCTGGCTACACAGGAGGCATGTAGGCCGTGCCACCGCCCAGGGAGGCGTTCGCTCAGATCATGGCTGTGTGTGTTTCTCGGTGTCGTGCCAAAGGCCACAGACTCAGTGGCTTCACTGACACAATTATTACCTTGCTGTTCGGGTGTTGGCAGTCCAGCCCAGGTCCCTGGGCTAACCTCGCAGCGGCGCCAGGGCTGCCTCCTCCTGGAGGCTCCAGGGAAGAAGGCCCCTCCTGGCCTTCCCAGCCCCTCCTAGTAGCCACGCCTGCTCTCCTTGGCTGGCGGCCCTCCCTCCCTCTGCCGGGCCAGCGCGGCTCCCTCTCCCTGTGCCTCGGTCCCAAGCTCCCATCCCCTTCTCTTGCTCGCCTTTCTGGTTCCTCGCCTGCTGCGGACATGGCCCCTCGTGACGGCACTGGGCACACCGGCATAATCTGGGATCTCCTCCCCTTCAAGGTCTTTAACTGGTCGCCTTTTTGCTGCATCAGGCGACATATTCACAGGTTCCGGGATTAGGACGTGGCATCCTTGGGCCTCCCTCTTGCTGGTGTGAGGATGGGTCCTTCCACCCACGAGCTGGGCACGGGCTGTGTCTGGGGCACTGCGCTCTGTCCTTCTCTCAGGTCCTGGGACCCTCGCGGGTGTGCTTGCCCCCTGCCTTCCAGTGGAGGAAACGGCGGGGGGGGGGGGCGGGGGGGGGGGGGAGGAGGGGCCAGGGCAACTGAGGAACCTGGTGTGAGACGCAGGAAGGCCAGTTTGAATCCACTCCCGAGCCCTCTCGCGCCCTGTCCTGCCTCTCTAGGCGCTCGGCCCGGCCGGGGCCTGGAGTCAGCTCTGCTGCTGTGTCTCTGTGGGTCCTGAGCCCGGCTTCGCGCTGTGGAGACTGAGGGGTGAGCCCATGGGCTCTGCAGCAGCAGCTCTGATCCAGCTGCTTTTAACTTCGACTTGTTTGGCTTTGCTGTTTCCCTGCGACTGTGTGTGGGGATTTAGGGGGATTAGGGTAAGCCTTCAGTGACAGATGATATCCGCAGGCGGAGCGGCGCCAGCAGGACGCCTCGTCGAGGACGGGGTTACCTGCTCAGCGGCTCCGGAGGGCGCTCTTGGCCCAGATCAGGTGCGGACCCCTGAGGAACACCATGTAGTGCAGCTCCAGGCGCAGGGTAGGGAGGCCTGTGGACCCCAGTCCGTCCTGGAAGGACCTCGCTCTTTGTCTCTGAGCAAGACGGAGGGCCACTCGCCTTCCTGTGTTTGCGCCTCTGCCTTGGAGAAACGCCGGGTTTGGGTTTGCGTTGGTGTTCGCTGTCCAAGTGTAAGTCTGAACACCGTGGAGATGGACCCGCGTGGAAAGCCGAGGGGCCTGCAGTGCGGGTTTGCTCCCGCAGGACCCAGGGAGAAGGCGGCTGACACGGCAGGAGCCGCCCCGGGAGCTGGGGGCACTCATGGGAGAGGGGCTGAATCGGGGTACCCTCCCTTCTCTGGGCCTCAGTTTCTTTATCTGCAAAGCAGAGGGGCAGGAGGTCCAAATGTGGTCCAGGAACTGGGGGACGCTTGTTGAACCCAGCAAGCCCCAGGGTCCCCTCCCAGACCTACTGTAATGGTTTGGACGGTGGCCACAAAAGATACATCTCCCCGGCCCGGTGACTATGACCTCGTCTGGAGAAAGGGTCTTTGCAGTATAATTAAGGGTCTCCAGATGATGTTCTCTCCGATTATCTGGGTGGGCCCTGCATCCAGTGACAAGGTCCTTATAAGAGACGGAAGGGAACTCAGGGACACAGGTAGGCCACGTGAAGACCGAGGCAGAGACGGGGTGGTGCAGCCACAAGCCGGGACCCCTGGGGCCCCCAGGAGCCCAGAGAAGCAGGGCGGGGCCTGCGGGGGCAGCAAGGCCCTGGGACATCTTGATCTCAGGTGTCTGCCCTCCCGACCTTGAAGAGAACTCGTTACCATAGCCCAGGGCCCTCCCACGCCCCGATCAGACATGCTGGGGCTGTGGCTGGGAGTCGGGCTATTTAATCCATCTCTAGGGAAGCCGAAGCTCATGGAGCCTGCTGGTCTCCGGCGACAGGGTCTGAGGCGCTGGCATCCACGGGGGCCCTGGTGGGGGTCAGCGCCTTCCAGTGCCACTCGGGTGGGCGGTGGGGGCGATGCTTTGCTTTCCATCTCGTTGGCACAGCAAATGAGGCTTTAGGGCAGCAATGTAGTATTTTATGTCACAGAGCAGTTTCATCAGAATTAAAATGTGTATGGCACGCTCGTGCCCCCCGCATTATCTTCCCTGTCAGGTGCAGTCCTAACAGGGATCCTCGCTGCCACCGTCCCGCATAGATGCACTGTAAACACTGTGCTAGTGTGAAGGGCTGCGTGTGCGATGGATTGTTTAACGCGGCTGCTGGAGAGGCAGCAGCTGCTCCTTGAGTGTGCAGCCCGCCCGCTGCAGCGAGGCCTCCACAGAGGAACACTCGTCTCTCTCCCCAGAACTGCTTGACTGTGCAAATGCAGAAAGGCATCTCTGGCTCCGTGTCTCGTGCCTGTGTTTCCAGCAGCCGCGTGCTTGCTGCCTGGCTGCGTAGCTCCTCTGCAAGCCCAGGTTTGCACACTCGCTCCGGAAAGCGGCTGCCGAGCTCAGGCCGAGGGCCTATCCCTGCCCCGTCACTTCTTTGCAGGTGCACTTAGGCAGCCTCACGCACACCTGGGACAGTCCACGCTGCCCTGCCCGCTGGCTCTATGGCTGATGGGAGCCCCGGGTACCTGCCGGGGCTCCAGGTCCTACGGCCGAGCTGCTGCAGTACCTTGGGCATCCTCTCTCTCTGCCTTGGGATGGGCAACCCAGCGGCCGCAGCCAGGATGGATGGGCCTGTTCCTCCAGAGAATGACCGGGCAGCAGGGCCAGGAGGTCAGGGCCCCGCCAGCTCTCCAGCTGGCCGCAGGCTGCATCTGACACCTGTCCCCAGGTGCCTTCTTCCTTCCTCGAGCAGGAGCAGAGGGGAGGGGCCTGTCTTTGGAACCTGCCAGGTAGGTTAGGCTTTGTCCTGATGTGCAGGCTGGTTTGCACAGGAGGACTTGGAGGGGAAAGACATCCTTTTTCCTTTCTTGCTTCTGTCCTTCAGTGAGGTGTTTCCAGAGGCTGTGGCTCACTCAGTGGAGGAGGAACCACAGGCCTTTGATGAATGGACTCTGTAAACGGGAAGCTGCCATCTTTGGGGAGCCCCAGAGTTCCCCCACGGGAAGCCTGTCCCTGCCCCAGCACCCATCGATAGAGCCCTTGTGTGCTGGGCACTGCACCAGCTGCCTCACCAGGCCAGTGGGTTAATCTGCAGGGGACGCTGATGGGCAAAGATTCGGGGTCACCTGTTTAAGCTCCTGCAGCCTATCCTGGAGGAGCCCCGAGTTAAACAGGCAGCCTGCCTCCTGAGGCCACCCCTCCACCCAACCTGTCTGTCCCCTGAGCCCAGATTCCCCCACAGAGAGCAGGCACCTCGGGGCACCCAGGATCTGATCAACTTCCGGGATTCCAGCCCCATGCCCCAGTCATCAGCTCTGCGGCACCAGGCACGGGTCCGTACCTGTGTGAGCTGTGGCACCTCCCCGCGGAGGGGTGACAGTTCCCCTTGCACAGGAAGACGTGTGTGGTTTGGGGAGCAGTGCCTGGCCTGCAGAAAGCTGGCGCTGGGACTGACACGCGGTCATTGCCCCTTTCATCGCTGTGTAGACCACAGGCCCCGCCCAGTGGTGTCCGGCTCTGGGGAATGGGTCCCGCCCCTCCTGTCTCCTTACCTGGGGCTGCAGGAACTGCAGGCCCCCCAGGAAGCCCCTCTGTTCCCTGCCACATGGGCCCAGTTCTCCATGGACCACCCCCATCTCTAGTCCCAGGGCCCAGCCCCCAGATGCCCTGAGCTGGCCTTTGAGACGGTCATTTCCAGTGGATGGCAGCTCGATTCGATGGCTTTTTATGATTTTGTTTGGTTTGTTTTTATGACTTTTTTTAAAATCTGCTTGGCCTTTACATTCTTATGTGTGGCCAGAGATCTTTTGGCAAAAGGCATGTTTTAAAATTGCATGAATAAATAATGGATGACTTATTTAAAGCCCCGAGTCGCAGGGGCAGCTCATGGACAGAAGTTGTCGGTTGTTACTTATTACTAGGCCGTGGCTTGATTGGGTTATGTCCTGTCATATTGAATGCTGGAGGCTCGAGGTTTTGATGGAGTTAGAAAGTCAGGTACCCAAGGGTAGCCACACAATAGCCTCCTCCCTGTGTGATGCGGACACTTTTCTCTTGAGTTATCTCATTTGCTCCCACCTTCCCTCAGAGACAAAGAAGGGGTTATACAACTAGTCTTAGGCAGTTCTCATATTTTAAGATAAAAAACAGAATACCGGTAGAGGGCTGAAGGCTATAAAATTGTGATCAAAAGTCCGTAAAATTATAGAATTTGTGTTTTCCTGAGAATAGAGCATCTTCACAATGACTTTTTTTCTTAAAGGAACTGGGCAGCTTACAGATCGATCCGCAGAGAAATGTAAGCTATATTTCCAGGCGGGGGGAAAAAATAGAGTTACATGCTTGAAATGTTAATGGCTGGTAAGCATCAATTTTCTGCAATCCTGGCTAATAAAAGTGGCATGTAAGACATAAAATGTCACGCTGCCAAAACTGCAGGGGCCTTTGAAATCCATTCTGAAGTCTGGGATCCTTTGAAGGTGATGGGGGGCGGGGCTGGAGTCGGAGTCGGAGCTCAGGTACGTCCCTCCTGGTTGAGGGAGGGCACCTTCAGGGGAAGGTCGGAGCATCTTCAAGAGGTGGGGGTGTTTCGCTGGAGTATTTTTGGTTGAAACATTTCACAAATAGTCTTCCTAGCCCCAGGAATTGTGGGTGCACATTTATTGCAGGAGGTGCTTCCACCTTGATACACCTGAGCTGTGCCTGTGGGGCTGTGATATGTGCTGTGGGGCAGGGGTTTGTTTGAAACTGTGAGCATAGTGTTCTCAAACAATCTGTGATTTTCAAACGCGGTGACGGTGACAGACTTTACTAGGTGTACCGGTAATAATGGCGGATTTTGTAATCAAAGAAAACATGATAATTTCAAGAGAAACATCCAAAGTGTTTTGTTCAAAGTAATGTCCATCGCTAGCTATACATTTCCCCCATCTTTCAGGTAATTTGTGGATACCGTCGCCATAGAACTTTCTTGTTTTGAGGCAAACCATTCAGAAACCCAAATTTTCCACTTCTTTGTACATTTTGAAGTGCTGCTCAGAATGTGCGTGTGCCATCGATCAGAACAAGTGGTCATCTGAAGGAGCAAGGTCTGGTGAATACAACGGGTGGGTTAAGACTTCCCAGGCAAGATCTTTTAACGTGTCTTTAACTGGTTTTGAAGTGTGTGATGGTGCGTCATCATGAAGCAAAATTACTTTGCCGTGTCTTCTGGCCCATTCTGGTCATTTCACAATCAAAGTGTGGTTCAAATTGATTATTTGTTTTCGGTAGCAATCAGTATTAACGGTTTTACCTGGTTTTAGAAGCTCATAATACACCACACCTTCCTGATCCCACCAAACGCAGTGTTGTCTTCTTTCTGAAGCGATTTGGCCTTACAGTCAATGTTGATGGTTAACCTGGGTTAACCCGTGATTTTGTGCATTTGGGATTCTCAAAATAAAATCACTTCATCGCCAGTCACAATCCAGTGCAAAAAAAGACTTTCATTCGTGCCGTTGAGGCAACATTTTACTGATGAACTTTCGGTTTTCCATTTGTCTTCCGTTCAGTTGATGTGGCACCCATTTTCCTTCCTTTAAAATTTTTCCCATTGCTTGTAAACGATCGGGAATTGTTCGCTGAGCAACGTTTAATCTTTCTGCAAGTTGTTTTTGAGTTTGACATGCACCTTCGTCCAATAATGCTTGTCATTGTTGGTCAAACTTTTTCGGTTGACCTGGACGTTCTTTGTCTTTCACATCAATCATCACTTTTAAAGCGTTCAAACCAGCGTTCACAGTATCTTGAGATGGAGCATGTTCACCATAAGCTTCCCAAAGTATACGATAACTTTTTCTTCAAAATAAAGTAATGAATTAAAACTTCCCACAAATGCTCTTTTTTTGGCACAAAATTTGAAATTTTTAAGCATAAAGATATCTATGATGTTAACACCTTCAGCAAATTTGACAAACGAAGTTTTAAAGCTTGCTGTCAATACAACAAAATTGCATACATATCAAATCGCAAATATATATCAACATATGTGTAACTCCAGCTATTGAAAAAAATCCACATTATTAACTGGTACACCTAGTAGTTGCAGCCCCTGAAATTGGTACCAGGTTGTCTGCACTGCTTAGCTTGGAATTCTGGCCCATAGGGTTCTAGCCCACAGGGGTTCTGGCCCACGGGGGTTCTGGTCCACGGGGGTTCTGGCCCATGGGGGATTCTGGCCCATGGTGTGGCCCACGGGGATTCTAGTCAGTGGGGGTTTCTGACTCATGGGTGTTTTGGCCCATGGGGTTCTGGTCCACGGGGATTCTGGCCCTTGGGGTTCTGGCCCATGGGGGTTCTGACCCACGGGGGTTCTGGTCCCCGGGGGTTCTGGCCCACGGGGGTTCTGGCCCATGGGGATTCTGGCCCATGGGGGTTCTGTTCCACCAGGGTTCTGGCCCACGGGGGTTCTGGCCCACGGGGGTTCTGGCCCATGGGGGTTCTGGCCCATGGGGTTCTGGCCCACGGGGGTTCTGGCCCACAGGGATTCTAGTCAACTGGGGTTCTGACCCATGGGGGTTCTGGCCCACAGAGGTTCTGACCCACGGGGATTCTTGTCAGTGGGGGTTTTTGACCCACGGGGGTTCTGGCCCACTGGGATTCTAGTCAATGGGGGTTCTGGCCCACAGGGGTTCTGGCCTACGGGGATTCTAGTCAGTGGGGGTTTCTGACTCATGGGGTTCTGGCCCACGGGGGTTCTGGCCCATGGGGGATTCCGGCCCACGGATGTTCTGACCCACGGGGGTTCTGGCCCACAGGGGTTCTGGCCCACAGGGGTTCTGGTCCACGGGGGCTCTGGTCCACGGGAGTACTGGCCCACGGGGGCTCTGGTCCATGGGAGTACTGACCCACAGGGGTTCTGGCCCACAGGGGTTCTGGCCCACGGGGGTTCTGGTCCACGGGAGTACTGGCACCAGGGGTTGGAGAGTAGGGAGCTCCTCACTCGGCCTCCCCTCCTCTCCCTGGTCGGGTGCCTTACCTGGGATGCAGGTGTGAGGAGGCAGAGTGGTGCACCTGCAACTCAGGAGCCTCGCTGGGCAAAGAATGGCTCCTGCTGCGATCATTCCCAGCCCCTGGGGCCTGGGGTCTTCCGCTGTATCACAGGGAGCCCATTCACATGGCATTCGGCTGGGCAGAGTCAGGGGCACAGAGGCCCGGGGCCTGCCTTTCTGTGTTTTTAAAAAAATGTGTTTTTATTGCTCTGACAGGTTGCTCAGTGGTTAGAGCTGAATGCCCGCAGGGTTCAAGTCCAGGTCAAGGGAGCCTACCTTGGTGCAGGTTCACCAGCCCCAGTAGGAGCATGTGTGGGAGGCAACCCATTGATGTGTCTCACATTGAGGTCTCTCTCTCTCTCTCTCTCTCCCCCCTCTCCCCCATTCTCCCTCCCTCCTTTCCACTGTCTTTGGAAATCAATGAAAAAATATCCTCGGGTGAGGATTTAAAAAAAAGTATATATATATATATATATATATATACACACACATATATATATACAGTTGATTTTTCAGAGAGAGAGGAAGGGAGAGAGAGAGAGAGAGAGAGAGAGAGAGAGAGACATTGATGAGAGAGAAACATTGATCAGCTGCCTCCTGCACACTCCAGCCTATAACCCCGGCATGTGCCCTGACCAAGAATGGAACCACTGACCTCTAGGTGCCTGGGACAGTGCTCAACCAATGGAGCCACACCGGCCAGGGCAGTGCCTTCCTGGTTTCTTTTGAGCAGGATTCAGTCCTGCTTCGGCTGGCGTGGAGCCACATACCTGAGCCACTGTGAGGCTCAGCCTTGAGGGCCAGGGTCTGCATTTAAATTCTGAAAATCTCCCTGCTCACCTGCTGTTGCCTCCGTGGTCCTCACCTGCACACGCATTAGACTTTCAGCAGCAGCAGCCTGGAGGCCTCACCTCCCCTGCAACCTGAGAAAAGGTGCCACTAACGAGATGGCTTTGTGGAGGCGTGAGAATCGTGGTTTCGCCTTTTCCTAATTGAAAAATAAAAACGAGGGTCGCCAAGGTCTCTCTTCAACGTGCCAAGGTTTGTTTTGGGGACTGGTTGGGACCCTGAGGCTGACCCACTTGGGTTTGCAGGGGCTGCGTTTAAATCCGGCAGCTTAGGGGGCGGGGTTCAGTGGGGTGCGGGGCAGGTGGAGAGGGGCTGGGAGGAGCGGAGCTTGAGAGCAGGTGCTTGGTTGCTTCCTTCTTTCACTTGAAATTATGTCATTAGTGGCCTCTCCTCCCTTTAGAAAGGAAGCGCCAAGAAGGGAGCCCTTTCCCAGCCTGGCCTCCTGCCCCTGGCGCCCCCGTGCCCCGTGCCAGTGCGGGTGCCAGTGCTGGTGCCTGTGCCCTTGGCGGGTGTAGGAGCCCCGCCCATTGTCGGTTCTGAAAGGAGGATTTGGCCAGGACCGCCTCGGAGGAGAAGTCCCTAGTGGCTCTCTGAGGCAGAAGCTCCCAGGAGGCCCTAATTAATCACTTCCTCCAGCTCTGAGCTGAAGAGGGGCTGCAAGAGAGGGGATGCTCCCCTCTCCTAGACAGAAAAGCACCTCCCCTCCTCCCTGGGAAAGGGGGTGTTTCCTGGGAAAGCGCCCCTCCACGCTGCTACCTGCTATGTAGTTCTCTTTTTGCATCCCTCCCTTACCAGTTTTGAAATAATACTGTTCCTCCTTGCTTACACATCACCCCGGTTACAACTTCTGTTGGGAGAGGCATCCTTGAGGAGAGCATGTGTATCGGGGACGTTCCTGGCCACACTCCAGGGTGCGGGGAGCTGACGGCGAGACCGAGTGGAGGGCGGACACTGGTCGGCGTTTCTGTGAAGGAGTCCGCGTCCTGCGTGTCCCCTGGGAGCCTGGCGGCAGGCGCTTATCTACTTATTTCCTAACACAGTGCGCTGGTAATCTCCATCGCGCAGCCCCAGGACTGATTGCTAGAGGCTGTGGCCGCTCCAGAAAGTGATTGGGTTTTTACCGAAAGGGAAGGATTAATGCGGTGGGAGCTGGCTGACCCGGCTGTTCAGCCTGGCACCACCAGCGGGCCCCGCCCCATCGCCCCAATGCACAGCTGGTTCGTTGGTGCAGAGCATGTGGAGCTGCGATCAGGCCGTGCAGCGATGATTGTGGTTTTGCCTCTTAAAACACAGGTCTGGGGCTGTGCATTGTTAGCATGACAACCATTCGGGGCGACGCACAGTGCCTGCTGGGCATGGGAACCTCGAGGAGCGACTGCGTCCCATCACCCCTTTCACTTTCCTGAGCGCGAGCCTCCTTTCTGTGGCTCTGAAGCCAGGATGTGGCACCAGAGCGCATGTCTGCAGCCTCGAACCAAACATGTTTGCCGTCTGTACCAGGGGGAGCCTAGGGCTTTGCTTGAAATGGTCTCACTGTCCGATTAGAGGCCCTCGTTAGACGCGGTGTAAGCCACCGATCTGTGCGGGACGTTCCTGATCCAGGTGCTAAGCCTGGGTTTTACCTGGGGGCTGGGGGAGAGAGGGTTGGGGGCCAACTTGATCCGTGGATCAGTGTGATCCCGTATGCAGCCATCTTCCTGTCCCCACCAGGAAAACGACAGCCCCGCGCACAGCCCCACACCCTGAGCTGGTGTTCAGACCCGCGCCCTCTAATTGCTCTTCCCCTTGGGGCCAAGGCCAGTGTCTTGATGGGCTGACACCTGAGGAGGCCCAGACGGGTGGTTCTGGGTGGTGGGGACGGGGCCTGTTACAATGTCACAGGTGCCCTGGAGAGGTCACGGTCCGCAGCTGTTGGGCAGAGGGAGGTGGGGCCACACTTGTCTTTGATGCATCACTGTTGGTGGTGGTGTCTCACTTCATAAACACTGTAGATGCAATGTAGCTACAGGCATTGAGGGCCCGTTTACCCCAGATCCTGGAGACTCCTAGGCCCCCATTTCCCTCGTGCGGCGCCCACCTGGCCAGGCACCTGTGCTGGATCACCTGCCAGGCAGCTCGATCGCCCTCGCCCTGTCTGCTTTGTCCCTCTGTTTGGGCTTCCCCTCCCCCACCGCTGGCCCTGCCATCTGTGGGATCTTAAGGGCTTCCTGATGCCAATGTCATTTCCCCATTGAGCTATCTTTTGCTGTCCTCTCCCTTCCCTTCTGCCTGCGCTAAGCCAATTACTTACTTCCCCCTCCATTGTCTCATAGTTTTATTAAAATACTGGACTGAGTGTGTCTACGTGTGTGAGTGTGAGAGTGTGAGTACATGTGTGAATGTGTGTGAATGTGTGTATGTGTGTGAGTGTGTACATGTGAATGTGTATATGTGAGTGTATTTGAGTGAGTGTAGGTGTGAATGTGAGTGTGTGAGTGGGTGTGTCTGCGTGTCTGAGTGCTGGGTGACAGCATGGGGAGTGACTGGAGGGTATGTATGATGGAGAGACCGAGGTCCCGGTCACACGCCTTGAGCCTCCCTCCAGGAGGCATCTTTGTAGGAGGAAGCAGATGAGTTCCCTCCCACCTCTCAGAGCGGCAGAGGCCAGAACTGACAGGCAAGAAAATACGAGAGCACAGTAATTAGATAATTAGAGAAAGATGGGCATAAAGTGGAAAAGCCAGCATATTTTTCATCTTGGGTCTCTGTAGTGGGGCTTCCTCGGTTTATTTATTAAGCCATTACCCAAGCACAGTAAGATGAGGGTCTCCGTCTAATGGGATTGCCCCTGCATGGGCCTTGTGGGCTCCAGGTACCCAGGGTATAATTGGATAACAATGACAGTACGGCACCGGAGTCTTCCTGCCGGACAGCCTCCCTCTGTGTGCCGTCTCCGCGGCTCACCAGCTTCAGATGAGCCAGAGGCAGGGCTGACTTCCAGCCCCAGTTCCCCCTGGAGCCGCTGGGCGGTGCCCATCGGGCCCTGAGGCAGGGTCTGTGTTCTAACCTGGGTGCGTGGCTTTGCTCAGAGGCCCTGCCTCTCCTTCACTGAGGGCTGCCTCGTAGCAGCCGCTCGCCTTGACTGCCGTTCCTAAGGGCTGTCTTGTCCCTCTGTCCCCACTGCATCCGGAAGCATTCTATGAAACACGCATCAGGAACATTCAACTCGTTGGGCGGGAACCAGGCCTAGGCGGTGGCTTGCCTGCCACCCAGCTGGCGGCTCAGTCCTCACCCTGGCCCGCTGCCTGCTCTAACCCACCCTTTGCCAAAGTACCAAGGGCTTCAGAAGCTAGGTTCCAGGGGTCCCCGCTCCCTGCAGCCACCGAGAGGCCGGCTCAGAGGGACCCTCAGTCAGGGCCAGTTGAAGAACTATGTTCTCTACTCCAGTCGCCCCGAGGTTATGGGTCTCCAAGGGGCGCGGCGGCTGAGGGGAGGGTACAGACATGGGGGAGACTGGGAATTGGGCCTCGCCCTCCTGAGGGTGTGCCTCGCCTAAGGCTGTGGGAACACACGCTTGGCCAGCACTTCAATTTCCATGCATAGCATTGTATATATGTGATATGTCATCACGTGGACATACATGTATGATATGTTCGTGTGTGCACATGTAGCGTGCACACATGCATGCATATAGTGTGGTATACTGTGTATACACATGTGTCTGCACACACATGCACATGCCAGTGTGTCATGTGTGCAAGCATTGCGTGGGTGTGTTGCACACATGCGTATGTGTGGTGTGCATGTGGTACACATGTGTTGTGCTGGAGATGACACCATGATGAAAATCTGTGTAAACATCTGACAGCTCTTCTCATCACAGTGGAGCAGTGGAAGCAGAATTCAGAATTTCTAGTTGAGAGGCGGTTCGTACACAGCCCTGGATCCACGCGGCTCAAGGACGTTTCAGAGAGGCAGGGCCCATTTATGTTTCTGGTGAGGATTTGGGGACACTCCTGTTCCCACACCTCCCCTGACCGAGGCCTCTCCATGGCCAACCCTTTCAACATGTTTTCCAGCGGGACAGGCACACGATGGCATCATCTATGCATGTATTGAATTAGCTGAGAGGTTAGGCATTTGACCAATATGTTTTGCCCTCCCTGCTTTCTTTTGCAAATTGTGTGTTCATGTTTGTCAGTTTTCAATCAGGGGTGATTGCGTCCTGTGAGTGTAGAGATGAACTGGGAGAAACTCCAGCATCGGTCTTCAACCTACAAACACGGCTTGGGTTTGCTAGCTCAGTCACCACCGAAATCCCTCAGGAAAGTTTCGGGTCGGTTTCAAGTACATTTGGTGAATTCTTAGAGTTTGTCCCTAAGTGCTTACCATATGCTAACGTGTGGATCTCTTTTACTCAGTTATGGTTCTTTTATATCAATAAGTAAGTAACTCCTATCCAAACTGGATAAAGACTCCAAAACAGATTCTCTGAAAGGCCATGGGGTTTCCAAGGCCTGAAATCAGGGTTAAAGTAGCTGCCAGGTCAAGGTAGGCCCCTGTAATCATGTCGCCTGGCCTTTTCCATAAAGGGCCAGACAGTGACCCATTGTGGCCTTGGGACCTTTTCGAGTCTGCCACTGCACAAAAGCAGCCTCAGACGATTTGTAATAAGTGGGTGCAGTTGTGTCCCAATAAGACTTTAGCAGTGGTTCTCAACCTTCTGGCCCTTTAAATACAGTTCCTCATGTTGTGACCCAACCATAAAATTATTTTCATTGCTACTTCATAACTGTAATGTTGCTACTGTTATGCAGGATGGTCTGATATGCAGGATGGTCTTAGGTGACCCCTGTGAAAGGGTCGTTAGGCCGCCAAGGGGGTCGGGAGCCACAGGTTGAGAACCGCTGACTTAGAGCCTCGAGCTGTGGGTGGGACTTGACCTGCCTCAGCCCCTCCCTCTGCTCCTGTGGTCTGTGCACTGGGAGGAAAGTGCCCTGGGGGAGTCCGGAGCCTTTGCATACATGATTTTTAGTCCTCCCAACGATGTTATGAAGTTTGTTGTCATTGGCCCCACTTGACAAATGAGGAAACTGGTCGGCAAGCTCAGAGGACACCGTCAAGGTCAGATCGCTGTAAAAGGCAGGCCTGGGCCTTAAACCACGGATGCTGGACAATCACAGTGGCCACAGAAGTGCAGGATCAGGCACAGGGGTCAAAGGCCATGGGCACGCAGTAGGCAGCTGTGCCCGGGACTGAGAGGCCTCAAGGAGGAGGCAGAAGAACCCAGGACTTGGGGAGAGCAGAGGCCCGCCCTGCCCTGCCGCCTGCCGCCTGCCGTCAAGCGGAATGGTGGCGTGCGCGGCTGTAATAAGGGAAGATAAAAGGAAGTGAAACACGATTAAGCACTGATGGATAGTGTCTTCAGTTCTCAATTTAATGATCTGCAGCCGAAAGTCTGGAGCTATGCACGAACCGGCTCCTCGCCTCCTGCTTGCTCTGCTCACCCCGATAAGGAAATGAAAGGATTACTGCACCAACGTGAAACCCAAATGCCAGCGTGCTGCCTCATCACCCAGCATGGCGCTGCTCCCGGAGAGCCTCGCGGCCTGTGCCACCAGGGAGCCCAGGTGCGGCTCGGTCACCTCTCCTCCAGCTGAGGTGAGAGTTCGTTTGGGGGCCAGATTTCTTTTTTTTTATCCTCACCTGAAGATATTTTTTCCCATTGCTTTTCAAAGCACGGAGAAGGGAGGGAAGGAGGGGGAGAGAGAAAGAGAGAAACATCGATGAGATAGATGGGCAGGGAGCCAACCCACAATTCCCACGTGCCCTTGCCTGGGAATTGAACCTGAGACTCTCCAGTGCTCAGGACACTCTAACCACTGAGCAACACCAGCCAGGACAGGGGCTAGATTTTTCCTGTGAGATTGAGTTCCACAGAATGAAAGAAAATTCCAGCCAGTGGGATTGGGAGGGACAGTGATCGGCTTTGAGGTGGCTCATCCACCCGGACCCACCTGGGACGGAAGCTGCTGGCGGTGCACCTCCTGCTTCTCTTTCTGGGTGGAATGCACTCCTCAGTGGAGCTCTCGTTACATGTCCCAGAATTCCTCCCTCACCCGGGACGGCCCATAAAAATGGCTTTCCCTGTGTGCTGTTCAGGCCCCTAAAGCTGAACCATGTAAACTATTTTAGTTGAAAAATCATCTTTGTCACTCTTAACCGACAACCCAATTTCCTTGCCCACTGGCATTTGAGGTTGTGGGGGGGTGACCAGGGTGACCTGCGGGCCCTCAGGCAGGCCTGTTCAGGGCTGGGGTGGGGGCGGGCAGGCTGGGGGTCCTGCTAATGGCACCATCTTCTCAGTGGACACTGAGCAGTTCCTAACCCAGGAGCCTGCTCATCCGAAGGCCCTGCTCCCCATTGTGGTGGCTGGCAGGCCAGAGCTGCGGTCCCCATGGGCCCAGGCCGCACGTGCTGCCTAAGGAGGCGACACCATCCTTGGAGGCACAGCTCTGGGGCAGCGGTCCCTGCAGGCCACGCGCAGATGGGCGCCTGCGGCTGGAGCCACTGCCCTGTGTGGACGCTGCCAGGGCTCCAGGAGGAGGCGGGCGACGGGCAGTAGCAGAAGCTCTTCAGCTGTGTCTGTCGAGGTTCACCAGTGGTCAGCGTCATCAGCAGTCGGGAACCACCGTGCAAAAATCACAGACTGGCTTCTGGGGAGGAGAGGGAGCTTCCGGGAAAGGGCTCCCACGGATGCTGCTGAAGGCAAACAGGGCCCTAAGCCAGGAATTCCTGTCTCCAGCGCTGACCACACGAGAGAGGTTTCGAAACGCTCTCCTTCAGAAGTAGCCGTTGCTTGGCTCCCAGGCCAAGTGGAAAAATCGGAGGCACTCCTGGGGGGATTTCTGGGGTGACAGGGGACCGTGGAGAAGGGGCGGCTCCTCCACGCCGGCCCTGCTTGACAGGCCTTGTCTGGTCCCAGTGGTGGCCCGTGCGGGCCGAGCAGCATGCTAGGGGCTGCCTGCTCACTTCCTCCACTCGGTGCGGTGCCAGCAGCCGGAGGGGTGGGCCCACGCCATGGTATGGACACGGAGGTGCACGGGCCAGCGACCAGCTGGAGGGAGCCTGGCTCAGCCTCCACCCCTGCGGCCCTCTTCGCGCTCGGGGCAGCCGGTGCTCCCACAGGAAGGGCCAGGAGCCTGGCAGCTGGCCACACTGGGAGGAACTGGACCTCAGGTGCCAGGAGGCAGGTGCCTGGAGAGGATGCCAGGGCCAGAGCAGCCTCTGCTTTTGCGTAGAAGGGGCATCTGAGGCTTGCTTGGTAACAGTGCATGATACTGGACATAACCTGTGGGAGCAGTGTTTCAGGCCCAGTCAGGCAGAAGGATGAGTGGATGGATGACGGGTGGATGATGGATGCATAGATGGATCATAGATGGAGGGAGGATGGATGGATGGATGGATGGGTGGGTCCGATGGGGGAGGAGGAGGTATAATTTGAGTGTCTTCATAATGGCTATTACCCAGCAGGCTTTTCTGGGGCTGCGGGTGGGGCTGGCAGGACGTGGGGCTGGGATGAGTAGCAGGAGTGGGGAAACCCACCTGAGCCTCGGGTGGAGCAGCTCTCTTCCCCTGCGGTGGGTGGTGGGTTCCTAATGCCAACAGGGACCTGATCCGCCTTGCGGGTGAGCATGCCCTGCAACGGTGAAAAGCAATACCATGGCAGAGGCCTGTCACCACTGAGCCCTGTGCTGAGCGTGGCTTTCAGTGTCATTGAGCACGTGCGGCCCCCACCAGGCCAGCTCTGTGAGGGCCGGGACCGGGCCGCGTCTCTGTTCTCCGAGCACCAGGGACAGAGCCTCGTGCATAGTAAGCCCTGCCCATCGCCTGAAGAGACGTGTCTGCCCTCCTCACCACCAAGGCATGTTTTCCATTCCCTCTGTCTCGTGCAATGGAGACACGAGTGCGCGTCAAACCTTTTACGGGTTTGCACTGCTTCAGCGTGTTCCTTTAATCTGATATGCACACGCCCTGGGCGCCACTTCCATGGGTCTGTGGGGAGATCAGGCAAATGCAACTGTGGTCGGCATGGCAACCCGGATGCTCCTCCTGGCAGTGGCGGTGTCTGTGTTGCCTCCCTCATCTTCTTCTGGGTTTGGGGGTGTCGGGCCGGCTTGGGGTGCATTAGCCCACCGAAGGGCCGCCCGCCCAGGAGTCCCAAGAAGGCTTGGGCACCAGAAGGCTGCGCTGTGTGGCGATTTCAGTAACGTGTCGCTGCTGCCTGGGGGGCTTGGCGTCCGGGCCTATCTGGGAGCTGGTTCCTGGCTTGTGTTTGGAGCCACCTGACCTTGGACACCAGCGAGAATCTCAGTCCTGGGCTCTGTGCAAGGAGCCGGCTGGGTTGATGGTGTTGTCTGTACTGATCAGTTTCCTGGACGATCAAGTCCCCCCGGAGAACCAAGGAGTTGCAGCCCAGGCCTGCATCGCTTCTCCCTGGCCTCTTCCTCTCAGAGCCCCACTCTCCTCTCTGGGTTGTATTTCTGGGACATTTTTATCAGCAGGTCCTGGTTAGCCCTGTGGATGTGCAATGATGCCGTGCCGTCTGCATTTGTCGTCTGAGGGCCGAGCCTGGGGTCTCGCTGTCGGCTTCTTTGAAAATCAACACACAGTTTCCCACCGGCACCCTGAGCCTCTCCCAGCCACAGGGCGCTCATTCTGCTCTCGTCACCACCCTTTCTCTTGCCAAAAAGAGTTAAAAAATAATTTAAAAGAACACGTACTGGAGAACGTAATCCCCACGTCTTGGGCAAAGGGTCTGGGCTCAGTCACTGCTCAGCCCCTCGCAGTGGCGGCGGTGCGTGCAGCGGCGTGGACTCGGGCCCCAGGCACGCGCTGAAGGGACGGTGGTTTCTGAAAGTGGTGAAGTTTGTAGCCCCGGTGGCAGAATTTTGAGTCAGAGTATCATTGAGTGCTGTGGGTTGAGCGTGTTGCCACAGAGATGTTGAAGTCCTGCAGTGTAGCTTATTTGGGGGGGAAAGGGCCTTCATCATTTTAATCAAGTTGAGATGAGGCCCTGCTACCTGAGGGGCCTGAGTCCGTGAACTGTGTCCTGATGGGGAGGGAGGAGACCCTTTCCCCAGCACTGGGCGGGGCCTGCAGGGGAAGGTGGAAGGTGGCAGTGGGAACCCTGCGTCTGCAACCAGGACAAGGCTGGCGGGGGAGGCAGGAGGGTCCCCCAGCAGGTCGCAGAGGGAGCGAGACCCTGGGCCCCGATCCTGATCCCGACGTTGGCTTGCAGATCTGCGAGGTGACGCTCTGCTGCTTTAGCCCCCGCTTGTGGCTCTGTTACGGAAGCCCAGGACTCACATGCGCGCGGGGACAGCGCAGGTTGAGAAAGCCAAGGAGGAAGAGGTGGCGGACCAGAAAGGCCGGTCTGTGTGTGGGTGGCTTCCCCTGTTAGGCACTCCCAGAGGCACTTTCTCCAGAGAACCCGGTGCGGGCGAGTTCGGTCCCCGCCGCTGTGCTGCGGGGCAGCGGCCTCACTACGGACCTCGGGGTTGACGTGAGGACTCAGACGTGGGTCTCGGGACGTCGCGACACTGTGGGCTCTATGTTCGATCCTGTCCCTTTCACCTGGTCCTGTGGGAGGTTCGTGAAACCACTCTGTGCAGGCAGGCACGAGGCCCAAAGCCCCAAACAGCAACCTGCCAACGTGTGAGAGGCCCCAGACGTCGGCCAGGCTCTTCCTGGTGGGGACGCTGCAGCAGGGTGCCTGGGTCAGGGACCAGCTTTACAAAAGGACATTATGAAAAGGGTTTTAAAGGGAAGCATGTGTGTTTATTCATTCAACAAGCAAGCGTGGCTTCCTAGGCACTGACGATTGCACCTGACGGGTCCACGGGCCAGGGCAGAGCAGGCTGACCATGAATCAGCCAGACTCCAGGGGGGAGGCTGGTGATACAAAGCAGAAAACGGGGTGAAGTCTGAGGCAGGGGCACCTGGCAGGTGAAGCAACAGAAGGGGACACCTGAATAATGAGGAGAGGCAGCCACACAGGAGCATCTGAGGAGACAGTTTCTGGGCAGAGGGAACAGCAGGTACAAAAGCCCTGGGCGGGGTGTGTTCCAGAAGAAGCCCAGGTGCTGGGGAAGGGAGTTCCTGGAGGAGAGGGGTTCAGGGCTGTGCTGTGGGTGCTACAGGTGCTGCGGGTGCTGTGGGTGCTACAGGTGCTGCGGGTGCTACAGGTGCTGCGGGTGCTGTGGGTGCTACAGGTGCTGCGGGTGCTACAGGTGCAGGTGCTGCGGGTGCTGTGGGTGCTACAGGTGCTGCGGGTGCTACAGGTGCAGGTGCTGCGGGTGCTGTGGGTGCTGCGGGTGCTACAGGTGCAGGTGCTGCGGGTGCTGTGGGTGCTGCGGGTGCTACAGGTGCAGGTGCTGCGGGTGCTGCGGGTGCTGCGGTGCTACAGGTGCTGCGGGTGCTACAGGTGCAGGTGCTGCGGGTGCTACAGGTGCTGTGGTGCTGCGGGTGCTACAGGTGTTGCGGTGCTACAGGTGCTGCGGGTGCTACAGGTGCAGGTGCTACGGGTGCTGTGGGTGCTACAGGTGCTGCGGGTGCTACAGGTGCAGGTGCTGCGGGTGCTGCGGGTGCTGCAGGTGCTGCGGGTGCTGCGGTGCTACAGGTGCTACGGGTGCTACAGGTGCAGGTGCTGTGGGTGCTACAGGTGCTACAGGTGCAGGTGCTGCGGGTGCTACAGGTGCTACAGGTGCAGTGGTGCTGCGGGTGCTACAGGTGCTGTGGGTGCTACAGGTGCTACAGGTGCTACAGGTGCTGTGGGTGCTGCAGGTGCTGCGGGGCTGCAGGTGCTGCGAGTGCTACGGGTGCTGCGGGTGCTACGGGTGCTGCAGTGCTGCGGGTGCTGCGGGTGCTACAGGTGCTGCGGGTGCTGCGGGTGCTACAGGTGCTGCAGTGCTGCAGGTGCTGTGGTGCTGCAGGTGTGGGCCCAGGCCTCCTATTGGCACCTGCAGCCTCAGCACCCCCCCTCCAAGAGCCCAGGCTGGGCTGGTCCCCTCTGGGTTCTCTCCACAGTGATGGGGAGACCACCCAGCTCCCACCCTGGCCCTGGCCTCTGGGCAGCCCTCCTCCCCACCAAGGGCCCCTGCAGGGGCGGGGCAGCCGGCTCCCACTCCGGGGCTCCATTTCCTGTGGTGGAACGGCACTGGCTCCCTGGTGGGCCACCTGGAAGGCAGGTGCCCGGGGCTCTTACTGTAGACCATTTCAGGCTGCAGTGACTGGCCCTGCCTGCATGCCGACTGATGGCAGGACCCTCCCACCTGCTCTAGGAGCCACTGGGAAGCACAGATTCCCCAGCTCTCAGCCTCCTTACCCTCCCAGGTGTCCGCCGTGAGGAGGAAGCCAGGGCAGCTGAGCACTGTGCCACGGGCCATCTCGGTGTCTCACCTGCAGGTCTGCCACCCACTGCTGCCAGCCCCCTGCACAGACGGGGGAGTCTCAGCTTACTGACTGTGGCCCTAGAAAGGGAAGGAGCAAAGCGGAGCCCACCTTCTCAGTAGGCACCCCGGAAAGGTGTTCGGGCCCTCTGACATGCAGGAGTCGAGGGGAAGCTGGGCTGGGCACGGCTCAAGGGCACCCGTGTGGACGGGCTTGCAATAATGGACAGTCCCACTTGGGAGGCCGACGTGGACAGCATCTGGAAACGCAGGAAGGTGCACTTTAGGCGGGGCTGCTGCTCAGTTCCATGCCTGGCTGCCCAGTTCACGCTTCCTGGTGCCTGGCTGGGCGTCCGCTGCAGTTCTGCCGCCGCCTTCGTTTCTTCCCAGCCTGCATCTCCGCGGTCCACTCCTCTCCAAAACCAGTAACGTAAAGGCCTCGACTTCTTTTTCTAATTAGTGTTAAGAATTTATTGAATATACATCATACGTGTAGATCACAATATTATTAAAATTGCTACTAAGACTTCACACATCAAACTGTTTCCGGCGGTGGGGACGCAGGAAGCCTGGTGCCGGCAGAGAACATCTCTGCGTTAGCAAGATAAAGACAATTTAGGACGATTACAAAAGCAGTGATTTAGTGCAACATAAAACTCGGCTGAGAGCTAATTCGTAATGCCAGCTGCTGCTAAGCTTCTTAATCTTTATCTAGTTCAATTAAAATCTGAATGTTTGGGATTTCATTAGCAGCCGGGGGTTTGGAAATCACACGCGCGTGCACGCTGTCTTCGTGGCTGACGCCCTGTCGGAAGTGTCCCTGGCCGTGGGCAGTGGGCTCAGGTGTAATTACACGCCGGTACGTAGAGAGCAATGCGGAGGGGAGGGAAGGTTAGCCTCATTTCTCAGATCCAATTGACAAGAGTAGGAAACCACCCCAAACAGTGCACCTACTGTCGGGGGCAGGTGACAGGCTGCCACAGCTGGGCAGCTGACCCGTGGGAGCCATCCCAGCCCCTGGCCACAGGTGGGCTTCAGTCCGGGAGCCGCACGGACTGTCCCGGCCCCTTGCCTGTACCTGCACATGCGGTCCACGCCTGCTCGCCACTGAGAGCAGATGTGTTTGCTGTCTGTCGATTCATGATGCACTTTTTAGACTTTGCAAACAGGTCTCCCCAGAATAACAGCAGCCAGACTGATGAGCCAGCTTGACGTCTGGCTGCAGGTTAAAAACCAGACGTGGGGAGGCGTCTCGTGCATCTGCACGTCAGGTCTCTTGTTGTGAGCTCTCCTCCTCCCAAGAACGGAGGGTCCCACCCTCCTGCTCCGAAGGTCCTGATGGAGGTGGAGCAGGGCCAGGTAATCTTCGCTGTATTAACCGACCCCATGGCACCCTGAGGCAGGTGCCCCTCACCATGTCCTGTGCACCCCACTTGGGGACCCGCGGTGGGGCTGTGTGGTGGCCCCCGACCATGCCCACATCCTGGTCCCCAGAATACGTCGTCTTATGTGGCAAAGGGGCGTTGTCGATGTGACTCAGGGGGACACCGAGCGGGGAGGTGACCCTGGCGGCCCTCGGAAGGAGCCTCTGGTGAATGCAAGGAGGAGACAGGTGTGAGCTCGGGAGCAGAGGTTGATGTCCGGTGAGCACCGCGCCTCCAGAGGCTGAAGAGGAGGAAGCAGATTCTCCTGGAGCCTCTAAGGACACGCCCTGCCCTCACCTTGGCCGCAGCCCCGTGAGCCTGGGTCAGACTGACCTCTGGAACCACAGGTGGTAAGTGTGTGCTGCTTTATGCCGTGGAGTGAGTTCCAGCAGCCCGGGAACCCCCAGCCCATGCTGCCCTCGGCGCATTTCTGCTTCTTTCCCCGGGAATCCAGCACACCCGTTTCTTAGGCGGATGGAGTGCAGGGCACCGCTCAGTGCTGCTCCGGGGAGTGGGCATTCCCCAGGCAGCCATCGAACTGCTCAGTTGTCGCCATTGTAATCCGGAAGCTTGGCCCTCTTGTCATTTTATCTCATATCAACTTCTCACCCTTGTCCCTCTCTGTCGTGGGCTCCTGGAGGGCAGGAGGCCCGTGTGTGTGCGTGTGTGTGTGCCTGTATGTGAGAGAGAGAGATGTGTGCACATATGTTTGTTATATGTTACCTGTGTGTTGTGTATTGCCTTGTGTTGTGTGTTGTGTGTATGTCTGTGTTTTTGAGCAGCATCTGATATTGAGCCTGAACCCCTGAGCATGTAGCGTGTGAGTAAATATTGCATGTTTTGCATGTAAACTTGTCTTTTCACTTTGTAATCGCCTCCCCCCCCCCCCCCCCCACAGTCCCAGGGGGGAGAGGAGAAGCCTTATATTCACAACTGCTGCAGGGTTTGGGTGTAACTCTGAAGTCTGATGCTACAGTCTCACTTGCTTCAGGCTTCTCAAACCTAATGTTCACAGGTGACATCAGAACCTCATAAACATGTGATTCCGAGTCAGAGGGCCAGTCTGGGGCTGAGCGTGCCACTTGCACAAGTTCCCAGCCACTGCTGCTGGGCTAGGACCACACCCACACACCTGGGGTCCCCTCGTCACCCCAAGGCCCCACGCCAGGGCCTGAGAGGTTGGAAACAAACCCCGCGATTCCTTCAGACTCTCTTCCCCTGCTAGTCCGAGCCCCCATGCTGACATGGCTTTGCTTGCAGGCCTCAGAATGTCGGCTCATTGCTCACGTGCACTGAAGTGGCTGGTGTCACTGCGAGATGAGAGCGCTGCCTCGGCCTGGCACTTGTCACTTCCACGTGTTAGGACGACAGAAATAAATAGGTGAGGATGCCTCCACCTCCCTCCCAGATGGATTTGGCAAACGCCTCACCGGGGGATGTGTGGGAGCTCAGAGCTCAAGTGACGGCAGCTATGATGCGTGTACGTGCAGCTTCCAGGGTGCACTTCCGGCCGCGCTGGGTCCAATAGGGATGCTAGATCCTCTCCCTGTAGTCACGCTTGAGCTTCACAAACCTAACGGCACCCTCACTGCTTCTCCTGGCCTCTGCATGGTTTGACGGCACGGCCATCCCTCCGGCAGCGCCGAGTCCCAGACACTCCCTGGCGGTCACTCTGGGAAGTTTGAAATGTTCTGTCTTGTCTTCCTAGTTGTTAGGGCTTCACTGTTGGCTGGTTTTAAGCGTCTGTCAGAGGTCGTTGGGAAGGATGTTTATTGTGAATCTTGACTCACGAGTCACTTGGAAACATCATGGCAACATGCTGGCTTCCTGTGGAACCTCAGTTTCTTCTGCAGGACCCCATTGGTTTGCTGTGCTGCTGTGATGCCATCAATTTTTTAAAAATTTTTTGATTGACATATAACTATTTGCAAAGAAAAGGCATGCGGGCCATGAGCAGGCAATAGGCAGGGCATGTCCAACCCAGCCTGACCAGGGCAGCGTGGAGCCGCCCTCCGGACCCTCCCAGCAGTCGCCCCTGCCCACGGGGTCTGCTCTGCACCTCTTTTTCTCACCACGAACCTCAGTCAGCGGACTCAGGCAGCGCCTGAGCTCTCACATCTGGTGTCTCTGGCGCAGCACCAGGAGCATGTGACTGGCACGGGGCACAGCTCCCTCCCTGGCGTTGCTGAGAGCGCTCCTCTCTGTGGATACCCCACGCTCTCCGTGTCCAGTCCACGCCCACAGGCATGTGGGTTTTTCTGATGGTGCCAGGACAGTGTTGTCACCTGGGCCCCCTGACTGGCCCGTGCGAGATGCTGCAGTGCCCTCGTGGAGCCCAGCTCTCCTCACATTCATGATGCAGGATTTTCTAAGTACAGTGGAAGTTGGAAGCGGTGGCCTGTGTCAGGGCTGAGCGTCAGTGCCCGGGGTGGGGGGGATGTAGATGCCGCTCGCATCCTCCCTTTGGTTCCAGGTGAGCCTCTTGGTTTTACGTGTCTGTCCCGTTTTCGCGCAGGTCAGACACGCCAGGGGCGGTGTGTTTCCGAAGGGTTGTGCAGAGCGCTCCGCCTCATTAAATACTGTGTGCAGCCACACACACAGCCACACTGTCACACAGCTGCCGTGAGCCACGGGGGTGGGTGGTGGAATTGGTCTTGGGCAAATTGAATTAGTGGCACGTGCGTCCCTTGTGGGAGGGGTGGCGAGGAGCAGCGGAGTCAGTGACGCCTGCGTTGTGCTGGTTGTGCACCTGCACGCCCTGGGACAGTCAGACGTGCGGCGTCTCTGGGCCCGCCCTGCTGAGCCGGCTGCGGGTTGTTAGGGGGCAGTTGCCTGTACTGGGGGCTGGGAGGAGGCGTGGAGCCGGGCTTAGGCACAATCCAGACAAATGAGTAAATGCTCAGTTATCCAGAGTGTGGTCCCCAGTTGCTCATGTGGACCCGCCGGGCGGCTCCCGGAGGCCTTGCCTTGAAGGCAAGCTTGACAACGGCAGGTGGAGAGGCTGGGCACTGCGGCTCCTGGAGGTTAGGCTTTGCTGCCAGAAGGTCTCAGTCCTGAACAGCCCCTTCCCACACCTGAGGCTGTGCAGGCCTGACCAGAGGCGGGGCCGAGGGGGCAGCTGGGCGGCTCGCAGTAGCAGGAGCTGGCCCCGGGCCCCAGCAGGCGAGCGTCCCCGGAGGTCCCACCCGGACAGCTCTGGCGGGGCAGGACCTGCTGCGGATTTGCGGGCCTGGTGCAGCATGAAAACGTGCAGCTCTCGTTCCAGAATGTGCAAGAGGTTCAAGATGGTGGCAGCAGAGCATGGAGCCAAGAACAGGCCCTTCTGAGCTCGGGGGCTGGTGTGGCTGTGAGGGTCACATGCCCTGAGCCGGCCCTGCTCAGGGGCCACCTGCGGCCCAGAGGGTCCTGCAAGCTTTGTGGAGCGGGGTCCTCAGATCTCTCGTCTGAGTGTTGGGGCTGTGGGGCCAGTGGGGCTCCCCGCACTTGGAGCTCAGGGGCAGGCATCAGCCTGCAGGTCAGGAACCTACTGAGATGAGGGCTTCCCCCCTCTGCCCTGGGGTGGGCACCACTCTCCCCTCTGAATGTTTACTTAAGGAGGTTTTTGTAGGGGTGATGGGTTGTTGTGAACAAGACAACAATTTGGAGGCGAGAGAGAGAGAGAGAGAGAGGAAGGAAGCGAAATGATGCTAGATCATAAAACTTGCAGAACCATGGCCCAGAGTGGCTGTTGTCTTTCACACTGCCGTTGGCCTTCGCTGTAACATTCAGGAGGAGAGGTGAGCAGTAGAAGCATTCGTTTCTAGGCTGCCGTGCTCATTCATTCTGCCAGTATTTCTTGAACACTTACCAGTGCCCTCCCCGGACACAGCAGTGAGCAGAACGAGTCCAATAAAGGTCTATGGGATTGAGTCACAGTGAGCACATCCAGGGGACCTTGGGGTTGGGTCTGGCTCGCTGCAAACCAGCTTGTAACAGTCCATTACAGAGGAGCAATCTTGGCGGAGTCAGGAAGTCCCTGCAGGGGCTCGCTCAGTGTGGGTGGAGTGAGCTCGCTGCCCTCAGCCTCTGCTCTGCCTCCCGCCTCTTAGCCAGCCTCTGGGCTCCTCTGGCCCCTGCAGGATGGTGTCTGCAGGCAGACTTTGCTGGTGGCCACAGAGCTGGCCACAGTCGTTGTCCAGGGGCAGCCCTGCAAAGACCCCGAGGCTCGTGCCAATCAGACAGCGAAGTCATCTGCCCACCTCTGAACCCCAGACTGTGCCACAGAGCACCGCCTGCAGGATGGCTCAGCCTCGAGCCGGCGGGGCCAGGGTGATGGGCGAGGTGCCCTGTCACCAGCTGCAGGATGGCTCAGCCTCGAGCCGGCGGGGCCAGGGTGATGGGCGAGGTGCCCTGTCACCAGCTGCAGGATGGCTCAGCCTCGAGCTGGCGGGGCCAGGGTGATGGGCGAGGTGCCCTGTCACCAGCTGCAGGATGGCTCAGCCTCGAGCTGGCGGGGCCAGGGTGATGGGCGAGGTGCCCTGTCACCAGCCTGTCCGGGCTCTTCACTCCCGCGGGGCGAGTTCACCTGCCAGCCAGGTGGGGACGAGTGTTTATCAGAACTCCAAACGGGGGCAGGACAGAATCATTAAGCAAAAAGGCTGAGGTGAAGCCAGGAAGGAAAAGTTGGCTGGGTCTCAAACAAGAAATTTTTTTAAACTGTTACTAAAACGTTTTCACACTGAAAAGGCTAACAGGTTAGGAAAAACAATTGTGACAAATGTGCCGGAGCATTTCTCACCTTTAAGTGTGAGGACGTGAGGGAAGCAGAGGAGAAGCCGCAGAGCGGGCGGGAGTCACCACACAGGGAGCGTGTCAGCTCCTCTGCCCCCAGGAAGGGCCTGAACACGTGTGCTGCTGCTTTCGTCCTGCCAGTTAAATGGCGGGGAGGGGGCCTTTAAGTGGTGTTATTTATGCTGAGCAAGATGCGTTGAGTTCACATTTCCACATCAAGAAATGTGACTTGAGATGCAAACGAAGTTGACAAAGTAGGTGGAGAGCCCGAGAAATGGTTGTGCATTTTGTCTCTGTGATTCCAGATGTAGATCTTCCGCAGCGGAACCGGAGTGTGGGCAGGCACATGCAGGACATGCAGCCGCAGGGCAGCGGTGGGCGCGCAGCCGGGCCGACACACCCCCGGGGCCTCTCCCTCCCAGCTGCTTCTCCCTCTGTGCTCCTGTCTCCCCCCAGCGGCTCTGGGAGCTGGAGCCCAACAACAGGGCCGTGTCCCTCCATCCCGTGTTCCCCCTGCCCACAGCAGTGATCCACACAGACACACGGACGGTAGGGCTGACGGAGTAGTAGCAGGATGGGCTCAGGGTGGTGGTGAATTCCTTACAGTGTATGATTGTAACCGCAGAACCAGCTGAGGGTCCTGCCTGGTTTCCAGGGAGACCCAGAACCACAGCTCACCCACTCAAAGGTACACCTGTGAACACCTCATAGGTAACCCTATGAACCTCATGAGTCACACCTGTGAATACCTCACAGGTCACACATGTGAACCTCCCAAGTCACACCTGTGAGCAGCTCCTGAGTCACACCTGTGAACACGTTATGGGTCACACCTGTGAACACGTCATGGGTAGCCCTGTGAACAGCTCCCAGAGTCACACCTGCTATTGTACTGTACCCTGCAAATCACACAAGGACGCCTCAAGAAGTCGAATTAAGGAGCTACATTTATTTCAAAGCCGGGACTATGAGGGGGCAGTATGCTCTCCAAATCTCGTAGTGCCCTCTTGGCCGAAACATTACACTTATATAGGCAAATATCACAAAGGTATTGATTACATCTCGAGGTTTGGGATGAGGAACCTGGTTTGTAAAAAGCAGTTTGTTACAGAAGCTTAGATTGAGCAAGTTAGTTATCTTACAAAGATTAATTATAGTTTTGGGTCTTGGGACCACTGAGTCGACGGAAACACATTATCTGGAGCCACTGAGGCCATTTAGAGTATTTGTGCTGTCATGGTCTCCAGGTGCAGAGGAATGTGTTTCAAGAGACCAGTAAGATCACTATCAATGGGGGTATTCAAACCACAATCAATGGAGTATTCAATCGAATGGGATAACTTATATAAGTTCAGAAAATCAAAATAACTTTTCTATTATTTTAGCAAGCAAATAATTACAGAAGCCAAGTCAGCAGGGTTAAAATATTAAACAGCAATTTTTACCCAGGCATGGTTGCTACCATGCTTCACTGTGAACAGCTCCCAAGTCACACCTGTGAACCTCACGAGTCACACCTGTGAACACCTCATGGGTCACCCTGTGAACCCTCAGCTGCTCCCCCCACAGAACCACATTCTGGGCAAGAAACTCTGTCTGGTGCCAGGCAGGAGTCTGGCGTGCTTCCGGGGAGCACGGAGCCAGTGCACAGAGGAAAAGCCGGCCCTGGGACGGCGGTCACGGCCGTCGGAAGCCAGCAGACTCCGATTCTCGGCCCCAGAAGCCCACCCGTCCCATGTTGGCTTCAGCTGCTTGCGGTCAGGCTTTGCGCCAGTCTCTGTCCTCGGGGTAGGCAGGAGCACTTCCAGGGGAAGGTGGCCTTCTTCTTCTCTTTTGTTTTGTTAATCCTCACCCAATGATATTTTTTCCTTTGATTTTTAGAGAAGTGGAAGGGAGGGAGGAAAAGAGGGAGAGAGAAAAACAGAAAGAGAGAAACTTCAATGTGAAAGAGACACATCAATTGGTTGCCTCTTGCATGCAACCCAACCAGGGCCGGGGTTTGAACCTGAAACCCAGGTAGGTGCCCCTGATCGAGAATTGAACCCTCGACCCTTCGGTCCTCAGGCTGATGCTCCAACCATTGAGCAACCAGCCAGGGCAGGGAAAGGTGACTTTCCGTTATGGCCTCCTGGGATGGTGGGTGTCTGGGGTTAGCATCAGCAGGTCCCACCTGGCCTGTGCAACGAGAAAAGGAAGGGTGTTCTCACATAGACTCTTTGACGGATCTGAATTTTCAAACCCATTCCGGCGGGAGAGGGTAAGAAAAGGAAAAACGGATTTCCTGGGACATCGGAGGTGGAAGAGGAGCCGCTCCTGGCCAATGGGGCCACGTGTCACTGAGTTTATAACATGGAAGTCCCGAGTTAGAGGAAGTCCTCTTGTCCTCCTCAGCCGGTTCAGGCGGCAAAACAAACGTGTTGTTCCCTGGAGATGGGCTGAACTCTGGCCGAGGGGGGCAAAGCCTGTCTGACCCGGTTTCTGTGCACCCGCCAGTCCTGAATGTGCCAGTCTTCCGAGCGGGAGCGGGCCGTGCCGCCTGCGAGGGGAATCCTGGTCGTCTTTCACCATTCTTTTAGAAGCCACCCCTGGTGCTGAGGCTGGGGGAGGTTTGATCAAGCAGATCGGCTAATTGGTAGCGAAGAAATGTTGACCGACCATGTGGAAGGGATGAAAGGAGCAGCTCCTCTGTGCAGGCTGGGCTCCGGGCTGTTGCGGTGCGAGCCACCCACGGGATAAAATGCTGTTTCCTAACCATTTGCTCAGTCAAAGCGGAGATGCGGGGCCAGGCGGGGTGTGGGCTCCTGCAGGTGGGCATGGCCGCCTTCCCTGCCTGTGTCCCTGCAGCCTTTCCAGAACCCACCTTGAAATGGAGCTACAGACCTTTCACGGGACCCTTTAGTTCTCAAACCGGATAATGAAGGTGCCTGGGCAGCGACGTCTAGACCTGCGGGGAGAATTCCGGGACATGGGACACTGGGGCCACCGAGCAGCTTGTCAGAGCACCGTCCACCTCCTTCTAACCGAGGAGGAGATGCCCACAGGCCCGCGGTGCAATCCTGGCTCCCCCCACTGCGGTCACGTGCCGGCCCCTCAGCCCCTCAGCCGTGGACGCTGCCCCACTGGGCTCGGGTGGAAGTGAAACCAGACGGTGGCTGCCGGGTGCTTCCCGGGACCCTGGCAGGGAGCCCGCCGCCAGCAGAGTGGGTGGTAGTTTCATTGGCTTCTGTCACACCATTCACTGTCCTAAGTGGGTCATAAATCAGTGGTCACAGAAAAAAACAGAGTCCTCGCTTGTAAACTCATGTAGAAAACCTCTTGATGCTGTTAAAGGAACCCAACTCCCCAAATTCTGTGTCTCGTAGCCATGAGGCGAGTCCACAGGTTCCGTCCCCTTTCTCATGTGAAGTTTCTGCTTTAAATTCTGTTATGTTCCCTGACCTCAGAGAGCAGGGCCTCGAAATGTCTTATTTTCCTGACAAAGGGTAAAAGGCAAGCAAAGACCATGTAGTTTTCTCGAGCGGCGTCAGGTGGAACTCCTGTAGGACGTGGCCTTGCTGGCCAGGTGGAGCTGGAGAGGGAGTGGAGCGTGGACGTGGCGTGGGGGCAGGTAAGCGCCACAGGCAGGCTTGGTACGTGCTCTGTCCACAGATGTGCTGTATGTTTATTTAAAAACCCACGGAGGCCGAAACCGGTTTGGCTCAGTGGATAGAGCGTCGGCCTGCGGACTGAAAGGTCCCAGGTTCGATTCCGGTCAAGGGCATGTACCTGGGTTGCGGGCACATCCCCAGGAGGAGATGTGCAGAAGGCAGCTGATCGATGTTTCTCTCTCATCGATGTTTCTAACTCTCTATCCCTCTCCCTTCCTCTCTGTAAAAAATCAATAAAATATATTTAAAAAAAAAAAAAACCCACGGAGGCCGCTCTCTCTGTAACGGGTGCTGGGGCCCTGACTTTAGGGGGCTGCCTCCCACGACACCCGCCACGGGTGAGGGATTATCAGAAACCACCACCCAGCGCGCTGCTGATCACAGGTGGGACCTAACGGGTTTATCTCCTGCCCTGTCCAGCTGGCCTTGTCCACAGGGACCCTCTTCCCCAATTCCCATCTCCCCGATGGCGCGGCTCGCTTCAAAACTCGGGGATGAAAAGGTGTCTGATGTTCAGAGATCCTGGAGAGAACCGTGGTGAGGGAACTGGTAACTGTGCTCCTGGTTTTCAGACGCCAGCGTTAAGCGTGGAGTCAGGTAGCCACGCCTTTGACCTTGTCTCCTGCATTTGTACTTTGCAGGAAATTAACAGTGTACATGTTGTATGAATAAATGAACGAGTGGCGTGTGTTGGTGACGGTGGGCTGGGCTTCCCCTCCCTGTGACGGAGGTGCATGGATTTCTGCGGAACTCCACTCTTGCCTCCCTTGTTCACCTTAAGGCCTGACTCTTCTGCACACAACCTCAGAACCTGCCTGTCCCAGGCAGCCAGCCCACTGGGAGCTCCAGGTGTGTGCTGTCCAGCTTGGGCTGGGGGCAGCTGGTCAGCACAGGCCCGCAGTGCCGGCACAGAAGGCAGGCTGGGTTCCCAGGCTCCATGTGGGAAAAGAATGTACGACACCCATTAATGTTCTGTACCAAGGACGACACTCCTCCAGCTGTTTGGGGTTAAATGAGTTTTTTATTATTTATTTTTGGCTAATCCTCATCTGAAGATATGTTTTCCATTGATTTTCAGAGAGAGTGGAAGGGAGGGATAGAAGCGGAGGGAGAGAGTAACAGTGAGAGCGAGAGCAAGAGAGAGAGAGAGAGAGAGAGAGAGAGAGAGAGAGAGAGAGAAACATCAATGTGAGAGAGACACATCAGTTGGTTACCTCCGAATGCGGGGATGGAACCTGCGACCACAGGTATGTGCTTTTGACTGGGAATCAAACCTGAGACCCTTCAGCATTTGGGCCGATGCTCTAACCCCTGGGAAACACCAGCCAGGGCAAATGAGACATTTAATAAGGGCGGTCTCAGCTCCTTGGTCTTACCTTGTGAGGCATTGCCCAGTGGTTAGGACGGCCCAGGGGCTCCCTTCCACCTGTGCACACCTGGCAGCTGGGGCTCAGGGTCCCTTTGGCCATGGTCAGGGACTGCCCACCGGCCACTCCATTCACAAATGTGATCACAGATTCCCTGGAGCAGGGGAGGCCCTGCCTCGGTGGTTGTGAGCGTGAAACTCTTGCCAAGAGTGTTAAAGGGGGTGAACCAGCAGGATCCTCCCCCAACGTGTTCCCTCCCATCACAGGATGCCCAAGCAGCTCTGCCTCTCCCCGCCCCATGACCCCCCATGACTGTTCCCTCCGCCTGTGTCTGCAACCCAGGTTTCAGTCTAAATGTCCTAAACGTCACGAATTATTTACAGAAATGCTCGGCTGACCCCGGAGTCGGTAACTCATTCACCTGGCATGTCACAGGGATGCCTGCCGCCCAGAGGGGACTCCGGTGGTACCCTAGTTGCACCAACAGTTGTTCCCAACAAGGGAATTAACAGAGCACTCCACGACTCTGAGTCCATTAAGGAATGTGCAGAAAATTCAAACCAGGATGGCATCCAACATGTGCAAACTGTCGGAGAGCTGCCAGGTTCTGGCCGGAGACTTGAACTTGCAGAGCATCAGGTCCACCTTCAGAAGGAGAATGGGATGGGTGTCATCTGAGCTGCCCTGGCCTGGGAGCCAGAGTTCAGGGTGTGGCCGGGCAGCTCTTTGGGAGTAAGTTATAAAGGGTTTTGCCCTCCGTCTGGCTGTCGTGGGTATTTCAAGGGTGTCTTCCGTTAGAGCTGGTTACCCTACTCTCTCTACCCACAGGTGACTGTCTCTACTTCTCCGATTTGGTTAGAATCATTGAGGTACATACAAGCATCTGCTGACAAATGGCCCACTTACTTAGTTTGTCTTCTGATGAAAACAGACACACGCACCACCAACCATGTGCTGCCTGGGAATCCCAGCCTGTTCCTCTTTGTCCACCTCATTTTGCTTCACCAGGACAGAAACGCACCCAGCTGGGAACTTCTCCTTTTAGGGTGCCTTCACCCCACACCTGCCTGACTGAACCCTACAAGGCCCAAACCCCGTGCTGCCTGCAAGATCTGGGCGAGTTATGTGAGCTCACTAAGCTTCGTGTTCTTATCTGCGAAAGAGGGGCTGCCTGACGAGTTATTCTGAGGGTGGAAGGAGATGACGAGTGTAAAATACACGCTGTGCCTAGCACACAGTAGGCAATTTTTCCTCCTCCACCATCAACATTATTATTCCATGTGAGCATGTCACTAATTCTCCTTGGTGGCCTGTTATCTCCTGGTACCTGTTCCCAGCACAGCACGTGGTTGTTCTTAAATCCCTTTCTATCCCCTCCCAAGGCGGTCTTTTTGTGGGCCTCTTTAAGTCTCCCTGGGTCAGTGCCAATCCTGTGCACACAGTAGGTCCTTACTAAGTGTTTGATGGCAGGAGGCCAGTCCTCACACACATAGCCAAAAATAGGGGAGGCTATCAGTGCAGAATCTCCAGTCCTTGAGATAGAGGGCAGGTTGCAGGTCATCGAGAATTGGTTGAGAGCCCCTGAGGGCCTGGGCCTGTCTGTCTGCCCTACTTTTGCCGCTGGGCCTTATAGGGAAGAGTCTCTCTCTCCTCCTGTCTTCTATGGAAACAACACCCAGTTGATGTGGTGAGGGTGAGGGCAGGCATCAGTGGGTAGGCAGGTAGATTGGGGCCATAGTCTGGCTGATTGGGAAGAGCCACACTCCTCTCCACAAGGCTCACTCCAAGGGCTGGAGAAAGACAGGCCTGGGGAGAATCCTGAATCTGCTCTTCTTGGCCAGATGGCCCTGGAGAAATTACTGTTTTTCTGTGAATGACCAGGGCTTCACGGTAAAGTGGGGGTGATCTAGGCATTCATACCCCATGGGTGCCCAAGAGCTTAATGAGTTGTTTTCCTGAACGTAGCTGGCAGAGTGCGCTGTTGGGTGATGAGGAGGAGGAAGATAATGATGATCAAGATGATGGTGATAATGAGGAGGAAGAAGATGGTGGTGGTGCTGATGATGGTGAAGAAAATGATGATGATGAGAGAAATGAAGAAGACAATGATGACAGCAGTGATGATGGTGAGGAGGATGGTGGTGGTGCTGATGAAGAAAATGATGAATATGGTAGAAATGAAGAAGGCAATGATGACAGCAGTGATGATGGTGAGGAGGATGGTGGTGGTGCTGATGAAGAAAATGATGAATATGGTAGAAATGAAGAAGGCAATGAAGACAGCAGTGATGATGGTGAGGAGGATGGTGGTGGTGATGATATGAAATGTATAGATACCCCTGGGTCTAGTTTTGAAATGTCCTCACTGTTCACATTCAGGAACCCGGTGAGCATCTGTTGTCACAGCCCTCTCGGGGGCAGTCCCCTTGCACTGTGACAGCAGGTGGCATTGTCCTCCCTGAGGGATATTGGCATCCCATTCTGTGGCCTTTGCAATCGTCGAGATTCTAGTTGTTCAAGCTGTGATTTTCCTTCCAGCGTGTGCGCTCTCCCGCCGTGTACGCCTGTCCGCACCAGCGCTGTGCGCTGCTGTGAAGGTAGAAATTGCCCTTTCTTGCTCCTCTGGTGATTTTGAACCGTGTGAGTTTCTGCCCTGGAGTTTTAGTTTCCTCAAACTGCAGGGGGGTCATTAGTTTGGTTATTTCACAATAGCATTTACAGTCTTCTTATTAACTGGGCAGACATCCAAGGAGCCCTCCTCCTCATGGGGGCTGTTGCATGTTTCTGACACGTGGCTGGGCGGGCGGGTGTCGGCTTGCAGAGAAGCTGGGAGCAGAGAGGGAAGCATTGGAGTCACCTCTAGCTGTCCCCAAGAGCCACAGGCTAGGTTTGCCTTTCAGTTTGACCAAGGAGAGAACTATCAGCCATTTGTAGACCAGTTGTTCTACTATTCCTATTCTACAGACTTCGTTTCAAAATGTTTTTAATGAACAATATGGAAACAGAGGCATATGGATACATGATCAGGCTGACAGCTATGGGGAGGGGCGTTGGAGGACTGCATGAAAGAAGGTGAAGGGATTACGCAAAAAACATAACACAAAGACACAGACAATCATGTGGTGATAGCCAGAGGGAAGGGGAGGGGGGAGGGGTGGGGGCAGAGGCGGATAAATGGGGAAGGAAAGAGACTCCGCTTGGGGCGCTGGGGGCATGGTGCAGTGTGCAGTGATGTTTTATTAAGTTGTACCCTTGAAACCTGTATGGTTTGGAAACCAATGTCACCCCAATAAATTTTCTTAAAAGCTCATATCAAGTTACTTTAAGATGAGAGATGAGGGGAAGCTTGAGAAGAAAGTCAGGGTTTGGAGCCAGCAAACAGGCTTTTTCTGCACCTAAAGACCTCAAGGGACAACGTTCTGTCTAGAAGACTGTGTAGCTGTCACTAAACCTGAGCAAGCACGAAGGGGTGAACGAGGAGGCTGAAGAACGGCCGGAGGGTGGCTGGGCAGCGACACTGCTGGGCTCCAGGACGGGCTCTCGCCTTTTCTCTGACTCAGACCCCGGCCCTGCCGCTCTGCTCGTCCTCCGACAGGGCTTAATGTCCTTTTCTCAGCGAGTCATCTACGGCCCGTCTCACTGCTCCCTGGCCGGCCATCACTGTTTATTTTTAATAATAGTACCACGCTCTTGGCCAACATAGAGATTTAAGTTGTAATTGAAAGAAGACTTCCTAATTATACTAATGGGTCTCCGGAAAGTGTTTATTTTTTTAATTGTCTAACTGTTCTTGGGGCCGACATAACATCATTGGAAGAAGGAGACGCTTACAGAGAAACCCCACCCGTCCTTCCATGTGCAGGGAGCTCCTAAGTGAGTTCGCTGCTTCTGAGTTTTTCCCAGAGACGTTCTTGAACAGGTCCCCTAGGAGCGCTGCGCCGCGCCCTTCCTGACGGCAAAAACAAACACGGTCCGAGAGGAGAAGGAAGTGTAAGTGGTGGCATATTGAAACAGTGTGATTCTGTGATAAACTATTTATATAAACGTATCCCCATGGATAAATCCCTAACTTAATGGTAGACAAAAATTGCAGAGTGGATTGACTAAATGGTGCCATTTACGTGGCGTTTCAAAACACCCTCGAATCCTGCGCTTTGTTTAATGTGTTCAGACGGGATGGAAGTGAAAATGGAGGCGAGAAGACACACAAACCATTTCCGCAGCGGTGACTGCCGAGGGGAAGCCAGCGGGAGGCGGGCGCAGGTGCTGGCTCCAGAACCAGGGGGCACATTGAGGTGGGGTGTGTGTCTGTTTCTTACACGTTTTTGCTGGTTTGGAATATCTCCTCATTAAATAAATATTGTTGAACTTGTTATAGACTCGATGGCTTTAAAACATCAGGATCTCTCAGAGTAGGTGGGATTTGGGGGCTACATAAAATACGTGGATCATGTTAAGCGCGCTGAGAGAGGTGTGGGGCTCTGAAGAGGGTTCCAGAGCTGAGTGTGATGCGCGCTTCGCCTGCTCTGTGTCCCCCCGACCTGTGAGAAGGACAGTCCGGCATCCCTGCGGCTGGTCCCCTCCAGGCTGAGCGGGGCACCGTGGCTCAGCGCGATTCCCTGCGGCGGTGAATGTGAGAAGCAGCCCTCTGCGTGTGGGGTCAGAGCATGGATTCAGGACCCTGCGTGGATCGGCCAGTTTAGAAGGCGTGAGGGAAAAGCCCTCAGAATTGGTGGTACATTTAAAGCGTTATTTGCTTGCAGGTTTTAAATGCCATCTCATTGCCTCCGGGTTCATTTTATGGATATAAAGAATGTTGCCGAGTTTAAGAAGATGAGTTAATTAAGAAATTGTAATTCTCAGAAAGCCTCTTGACATAATTAAAAACCCAGGTGAGTGTAATCCTATCATTTAATACCTTGAAGCGAAGGGGAGGCTAGACAGTCCTCGTTGGCTGTGTGATAAGTTATCCCAGCACAGGCTTCAGGGAGGAAGGTGGGGAGGGGGGAGGGTGGGAGGCAGCCATTTGGCTGAGGAAGGCATCTCATTCTGGCCTGGAGGTCGCAGCAACCAGTGCGGTGATATCCGGGAGGCGGTTGTATGAGAACTCAGACGGTAAGGTCACCCCCAACTAGACCGTCCCACTGTGGGCCACCGGCCACGCTCCTCTGTCCACCCGGGAGGAAGCTGCATCCTGGGGAAGGAGCAGAGGCGCGGCCCACGTCAGGGTGCTGCAGAGGGGTCCCTCTGTGGGTGGGTCCTCGGATTCTCTAGATCTGCTGTGATGACTCCGTTCGAGTTATTTGTTCACAAGGGAAGCGCTGGACCAAGCACTTAGGATACGCCCTCAGACCAATGACAGCTTCCCAGCCCTCTGCTTTGTGTGGGATTCTGTTTTCTTAGAAAGCCCTGCACGTTGAGGCACCGACCACCAAAGCTAACGTTTGGCCCCATAAGGACCACATTGGCCAAGGCTGGGCAGCCACTGATACAGGATTAGGACTCTGAGATGCTCCTGTGGGTCTTCCTGGGACAGGAAGGCGCCGCCATTGCACTGGCAGTAGCTGGGCTCCACGATGAGCCCTCGGGTAAGCCACAGGTCGTGTCCCTGCACCTGAATGACACGGTCCCTGCCCCACAGTAGCTCGGGACAGAGGTGTTCTGGCGTGGTGTCTGTGGCCGCCCCTCTGGGCTCTACCCGCTTTCCACAGAGGCCCCGGCACGGAAGGTACCGCGGAGGTTGTGATGCCCACGTCGCGTGGTCTCGGTCAGCATCAGCCACTGTTGTCACTTTTGTTGAACTTCCGCTTCAGGGATGTGAACTTGGGGGAGATAAACAACACCAGTGACAAAGAAAACAGCTGTATGGCCTCCTACGGACCCAACGGAGGAGTGGGAAGTTCCAAAGGATAGCACTTCCCACGCTGCTGGGGAAAGCCCGCTTGGTTTCATACGTGTACATCCCTATGTCCGTATGTCTTGCTTATCGAGGGGAAGCCGTGGTTCAGGAGGGAGGGGCAGAGTGGCAGGATCCCACCGCGGCGCTCCTCCTGCGGGATGGCAAGCCCGTGGCGGATTGACTGCCCCGTGCTGTGCGTCCGCAGCAAGTCATTGGACGTGATTGGCAGAAGGGCTCACACCCCCTTCTTGTCTCGCATTCTGTGGCGTCCTCACTGCCAAGGCGAGGCCAGCGGAGAAGCTCAGGGGGACCCGAGGCCAGTGTGGGCCAAGGGCCCAGGGGGAGCTCCCTGAGGGCGTGTGCTGATGGTGCTGATGCCGGGCTGTTTAGTCCGAGGCTCTAGATCAGCGGTTCTCAACCTGTGGGTCGTGACCCCTTTGGGGGTCAAACGACCCTTTCACAGGGGTCGCCTAAGACCATCGGAAAACACATATATAATTACATATTGTTTTTGTGATTAATCACTATGCTTTAATTATGTTCAATTTGTAACAATGAAATTGGGGGTCACCACAACATGAGGAACTGTATTAAAGGGTCACGGCATTAGGAAGGTTGAGAACCACTGCTCTAGCGCTTGGGAAACTCTGTAAAAATGCATGGGCCAGCCTGTGAGGCCGCGGGCGGTGCGGCGCGTGGCAGGACGCTGCATGAGCGCCAGTCCTGCGTGTCCGGTCTGCAGGTGGGTGAGCTTGGACAGGTGCCCGGAGGGGACCATGTGCACGACCGCCTCTCTGGTTATCGTCGTAGCTCAGAAGTGACTTCCTCCCAGTCACGGGGGCTGCGGGAGCTGAGGGCGATGGAGGGCCATGGAGGAGGGTCCATGAGTGACAAGTCTGTTCCAGAATCCTGCATGGCACTCACCTGTAAAGGTGGTGTCTTAAGTGAAACTTACCCCATTGTACGTTTAGCCTTAAGAAGAAAAAAGTTACTTGCCCTCGCTGGTTGCTCAGTGACTAGAGCATCAGCACGTGGACTGAAGGGTCTCGGGCTCAATTCCAGTCACCGGCACGGACCTCGGTTGCAAGCTCGATCCCCAGCCCCAGTCGGGGCCCGTGCAGGAGGCAACTAGTTGTGTCTCTCACATCGATGTTTCTCTCTCTGTCTCCCTCTTTCCCTTGCAGTAGCTCTAAAAATCAATGGAAAATATCCTTGGGTGAGGATTAATGACAACAGTAAGTTAGTCCTGGCCGCATGGCTCGGTGGGTCGGGCCTGGTCCCGAGCATGGAAAGGTTGCCTGTTCCATCCCCGGCAGAGGGTGTGCAGGAGGCAGCTGGTTGATGCTTCACTCTCCCTTTCCCTTCCTCTCTCTCTAAAAATCAATTAAAAATATTTTTTTAAAAAGGAATTGAAAGAATTAGAGAATCCTAAATATTTGAAATCTCCCCACCCGGGCCTAATGCTGCATATCGACTCCTCCTCGGGCCCTCACAAATGACCGCACTCATTAAGAAAATGGAGCCCAAGAGGTGGCTTGCCTGATTTCCTAGGTGCCTGTGTGTATGGGGTCACGGTGTCACCCCAGACCTCTGCTGGGTGCTCTTCACGCTGTAGCTGGGGAGGAGCCTTTACTTTCACCTCGTATGGAAGGTTTTCGCTCAGCAAGTGCAGGGGGCTAAGCTGCTGGACTTTGCCAGCCTTCGCGCTCCCCACCCACACAGCACAGGACCTGCGCCGGTTCTGGGGCCAGTCATGTGGCTGCAGGGACAGATGTTCCCACTCCCGTGGCTTGTGCAAAGGCTCAGTTTGGGTCACAGACATGTTCTAGTTGCTGGCCTCCTGTGGTCTCTATTCTGGATTCCTGGCTGAAGGTGCCTTCTGGCCCCGGCGCCTTCTCTTCAAAGTGCATTTCAAAGTCCGTACGATCCACGGCAGATTATTAGGCTCCGAGAAGGCACAGGCCCTCACGTCAGCGTCATCCCGCGCATTCCCCACCGGCGAGGACAGAGTCACATCGTTGGGAGGAAGGGGGCCTGACACATTAGGGACAGAGATGAAACATAGGTGAGTGCCGAGACGGTCTCCGGGGAACCGGCCTGGCTTAGGTGTTCGGGGTTGTGTCTTCTTGAAGAGTGAAGAGGGGACGTTCCAGATAGAAGAGCTCTGGACACAACCGTAGGGATGAGACAGGTCTTAGCCTGTGCCAGGGGCTCCCGGAATGTCTAAGAGAGTGTGAGGCCAGGAGAGGCCCGATGGGAGCCGAGAGGGGCCAAGAGGACCCGCCAAATGCCGGCCCTGGCGCCTGGTTCTCTGGACGTTCCTGCTCTGATGGTCATCTAAGGCTCCTCCCCTGGACCTCCCCAGGACTCCCCGGAACTCCCACACCTCCTCGGACCTCCGCGGACCTCCACAGGCCACCCCGGGACTCACTGGACCTCCCCGGGCCTCACGGACCTCACCGGGCCTCCCCGGCAGAGTGCTGGAGTAGGTCCCCAATGTCTGCTTGCTCTGGAATCCCTTGGGTTTAGGGGTCACTTAGCTTGTCTGTAGGGCTTTCTATCTTTATTTGCCATTATTCTTCTGTCCACATTCGGAAAGGATTGGCAGTAATTTGCAGTTTAACACAGATGGACATTGAGGCTGTTAAAATGGAAAGCAAGAGGCAAGTCACTGTGTCTGTTTTCCCTTATGAGCGCCCGTGAGTGTCTTGGCTTTAGGTTCACTGCTTTCCCAGCGACAAGGTGGGCAAGTCCAAACCACCTGGCCATTGGGAAGCAGTGAGTTGTCTTTCATTTATAAAGTTCCACCCTTTTTTTCTTTTATTGATTAAGATATTACAGATGTGTCCTTATCCCCCCAGTGTCCCCTCATCCCCTCAATCCTGCCCTCACCCTCAGCCCCTGTTGTCCACATCCATCGCTTATGCTTATATGCATGCATACAAGTCCTTTGGTTGATCTCTCCACCGCTTTCCAGTTTCTACATTGATTTTTCTTGGTAATTTTCGGCTGCGTCCTTATTCCCCAGGTCTTGTAGTCAATGTTAATATTTCAATTTTTGATGACATCTATCCTCCTAGCACAAGCTCATAGGCACGCACTCAACATAAGGCTTTCCTGAGTCTGAAATTGCGAATATGAGGTCACCCTATAAAGTGCCACAATCAGCAGAATTACGTAAGTCACTGGATTTCAAGAGCTGGGTCAGATCTCCTTAGCAACAGAGTGATTTTATGCTCCCGGCCTTTTCCTGTAGAGCTGCCCCGTGTGCCTCGTGGTGCTATCCGCCGCGACGGACTGAGATTCAGGAAGAGTCTGGGTGTGGCTCTCGGCAACAGGGGGCAGAGGTGCTTCTGTGTCACTGTGATTCCTAGCTGTCGCCTTTGGTCAGCGATCAGATTCTACCAGGAGTCTCGGTTCTCCGGGAGAAAGATGGAGACCCACGTGAGCCAGGTGCCGCCCTCCTCGGCCCCCTCGCTGTGGGCACACGTGCCGCGTAGATGGCATCCGTCATCTACAGAGTGATGTGGGATGGGCGATAGGTGTGCTGTTTTCTTTCTTTTCTCACCTGGAGTATCTTGAAACGTCAGGTGACACCACCCAGCAATCAGTGGAATCCCACTCCCCAGCGTTTAAAAGCCGCGTTGGCCCCCTCACTCACCTACGCTGCTTCCTTGGGGTAGAATGTCCCGGAGCCATCAATGTCCAGTTTTGACTGGGCTTAAGGTAGGGCGGACAGGGCGCCAGAAGCCGTGAGGGCGCCTGCCCGGGGCCCGGGGCCAGGTCTGTGGCAGCAGTGCCAGTGTCCGAGGCCCTGAGGTCACTTCATCTCGTTAGACCCGGAGGCGTGGCATGGACTCTGTGTACTCACTGTCACCACGACAACGGTTATGACAGGGAGGTTGAGTCACCGTCCAAGAGCCTGGACTTAGACGACAGGGATCTATCAGGAGCCATGGCCTTGGCGTCTCCCCCTCAAGTTGGAGGCCCTGGGGGCTGGTCTGCCGGGTGGCGCACTGGGGCGCGAGAGAGGCCCTTCGAGGTGCCTGCTTCCTGAGCACGGCCTTGGAGCCGGCTCTCATGCTCCCTCCCTGGGGGTCGCTTCTAGGTGAGCGCAAACACAGGAGCGTGCATAGCGGGCAAGGGCTGTGAGCATCTCCAGCCGAGGCGCTGAGAAGGAGGACAGAGCCCGGAAGGGACCCAGCGGCGTCAGAGGAAGGAGAGTTTGGGTGGGGAGGTGGGAGGCAGGGGGTGGGTTCGGTGCTCAGTGGGCGGGCGGCTCTGGAGGCCATCAGCAGCGGCCGCCATGTGACTGGCTCACAGCAACCCCTGAGCGTGGAGTGTGGGTTCCAGGGCGGAGAGGAGCAGGGCGCAGGGTCGCCCCTGGGCCTCTGCAGGTGGCGGCCATGGTCGGTGGCATCAGGATAGGACCCCATACCCATGCGGCGGGCCAGCATGTCCCCTCGTCTTCACCGCCCCCCAGACGCAGTAACGCACTGCTTTCCTTGGCCCTGCAGGTGGGCTCGAGCATTAATAAAACACTCCCCTGTCTGACACTGGTCCGTGCCCGTCTCCCTTGCGACACCTTCCCTGTGTTCTCGGACATGCGTGACCCCACAGCTGGCCCCACAGCCCGGCTCACTGACCCCGGTTGTCCGGATCTGCATTGGTGAGGTCCCCCCAGGCTCATGCCCGGGTGGCCTGAGCCCTGCCCTCACGGAGCCCTTCCACAGCCGCCCGTCACCGGCCAGCGCTCCCCGGTCACACCTGTGAGTGCCCCGGGTCTGTGGTGGCAGGCCTGCCTCCCGGTTCCCGGTTCCAGGCAGTCTCGCTTGGCTTTTACCGGCAGCGGTTCTCAACCTGTGATTCGTGAACAATGAAAATACATCCTGCATATCAGATATTTACATGACAATTCATAACAGTAGCAACATTACAGTTATGAAGTAGCAACGAAAATGATTTTATGATTGGGGGTCACCACCACAGGAGGAACTGTATTAAAGGGTCGCGGCTTTAGGAAGGCTGAGAACCACTGGAAGGAAAAACCCCACTGCCAACATGCTTTCCCCCTTCGTCCTTTATTTACCAAAGAGGAAAAAATGTAGCAGGACGTGGCTCCCACGATTCCTCCTGTGGTGACTATACATGACGGCGCAGAAGGAATCCTGAGTGTCAGTCGGCAGCGTTCTGTAAAGGGACGTAGACCTCCGCAGATGCCCGCAGTGAGGAGCGCCGGGAACCCCCATTCCCCCCAGTGAGGAGCGTCAGGAACCCCCATTCCCCGCAGTGAGGAGGGTCAGGAACCCCTGTTCCCCCCAGTGAGGAGGGTCAGGAACCCCCATTCCCTCCCAGTGAGGAGCGCCGGGAACCCCCATTCCTCCCAATGAGGAGCGTCAGGAACCCTCATTCCCCGCAGTGAAGAGCATCAGGAACCCCTGTTCCCCCCAGTGAGGAGGGTCAGGAACCCCCATCCCCTGCAGTGAGGAGGGTCAGGAACCCCCATCCCCCGCAGTGAGGAGCGTCAGGAACCCCCATTGCCCCCAGTGAGGAGCGTCAGGAACCCCCATCCCCCCCAGTGAGGAGCGTCAGGAACCCCCATTCCCCCCAGTGAGGAGCGCCGGGAACCCCCGTTCCCCCCAGTGAGGAGGGTCAGGAACCCCCATTCCCCCCAGTGAGGAGGGTCAGGAACCCCCATTCCCCCAAGTGAGGAGCGTCAGGAACCACCATTCCCCCCAGTGAGGAGCGTCAGGAACCCCCATCCCCTGCAGTGAGGAGGGTCAGGAACCCCCATCCCCCCCAGTGAGGAGCGTCAGGAACCCCCATTCCCTCTCAGTGAGGAGGGTCAGGAACCCCCATTCCCTGCAGTGAGGAGCATCAGGAACCCCCATTCCCTCTCAGTGAGGAGGGTCAGGAACCCCCATTCCCCCCAGTGAGGAGGGTCAGGAACCCCCATTCCCCCAAGCGAGGAGGGTCAGGAACCCCCATTCCCCCCAGTGAGGAGGGTCAGGAACCCCCATTCCCCCAAGTGAGGAGCGTCAGGAACCCCCATTCCCCCCAGTGAGGAGCGTCAGGAACCCCCATCCCCTGCAGTGAGGAGGGTCAGGAACCCCCGTCCCCCGCAGTGAGGAGCGTCAGGAACCCCCATTCCCCCCAGTGAGGAGCGTCAGGAACCCCCATTCCCCCGCAGTGAGGAGTGCCGGGAACCCCCACTCCCCCCAGTGAGGAGGGTCAGGAACCCCCATACCCCCCAGTGAGGAGGGTCAGGAACCCCCAATTCCCCCCAGTGAGGAGCACTGGGAACCCCTATTTCCCCGCAGTGAGGAGCTCTGGGAACCCCTATTTCCCCTCAGTGAGGAACACTGGGAACCCTCAACCCCCGCAGTGAGGAGCGCTGGGAACCCCGATTCCCCTGCAATGGGGTGCGCTGGGAGACTCCGAGGTCCCTCTCACTCAGGACCACATGGAGCTCAGTCAGGAATGGCAGGTGCTTGTACAGGAAATTAGCCCAGTCTGAGTGTTCGGGGAATGTCAGCTCGCCTCTTAGTCCTGACACAGGGCCGGCCGTGTTCTCTTTTTTTCTTTTAATTAAATCTTTATTGTTCAGATTATTACAGTTGTTCCTCTTTTTCCCCCCATAGCTCCCCTCCACTCGTTTCCCACCCCCCTCCACCCTCACCCCTCCCCACTGTCCTCATCCATAGGTGCTCGATTTTTGTTCAGTCTCTTCCTGCATCCCCCAAACACTTCCCCTGCCCCCCAAGAATAGTCAGTCCACTCTCTTTCTATGCCCCTGATTCTATTATAATCACCAGTTTATTCTGTTCATCAGATTATTTATTCACTTGATTTTTAGGTTCACTTGTTGATAGATGTGTATTTGTTGGTCATAGTTTATATCTTTACCATTTTCTTCTTCTTCTTCTTCTTAAAGGATACCTTTCAGTATTTCATATAATACTGGTTTGGTGGTGATGAACTCCTTTAGCTTTTCCTTATCTGTGAAGCTCTTTATCTGACCTTGGTATTCATCACTTTGAATATTTCTTGCCACTCCCTTCTGGCCTGCAACGTTTCTGTTGAGAAATCAGCTGACAGTCGTATGGGTATTCCCTTGTAGGTAACTGACTGTCTTTCTCTTGCTGCTTTTAAGATTCTCTCTTTGTCTTTTGCTCTCGGCATTTTAATTATGACGTGTCTTGGTGTGGTCCTCTTTGGATTCCTTTTGTTTGGGGTTCTCTGCGCTTCCTGGACTTGTAAGTCTATTTCTTTCACCAGGTAGGGGAAGTTTTCTGTCATTATTTCTTCAAATAGGTTTTCAATATCTTGCTCTCTTTCTTCTTCTGGCACCCCTATAATTCTGTGCTGGAGACACCCCTCCAGGGCAAGACTTGCTTCAGTGGGGCTTTGGTGCTCACTGAGTCTGCCCCCTGAGTGTGTCCTTTATGAATCCGAGGAGCTGCAATCTGGATGGTCCCACTTTGACCACCGGGCACACTGGCCCGGCCGTGTTGTCTTGATCTGGAAGGAGAAGCGGGCCTCTAAGTCCACTGGCGGCAGGCTGGGAGTTTGGGCTGTAGGTGTCTAGGTTATGCAAACATGGGTGTCAGAACCACTATCAGATTATCCTGTAACTGTCCAGTCTTGTCCCAGAGCGCTTATCACCGCTGACCCAGGGGTAGCCCTTTCCGGATAAGGAGCGGTCTGGCGGCCCAGGCATGTGTTTGTCCAGGAGACCTGCTTCTGTGCGCAGCAAGGAAGACGTGCCACCGGGAGCCAGCCTCACTGAGGGTCATATTCCGTGAGCATGCTCCTGTGGCTCGTCTTGATTTTCTAAAACTAATTTTGCAAGGAAGCGTCATGCAGATCGGAGAGCACATCGTGAGAGACACAGAACAGGCTGCAGGCGGAAGGAACCTGAAGCAGGCTCCACGCCTGAGTGCAGGCAAGGCTGGCCTGGCCTGGCGCTGGGCTCGGTAGGGGGGCTCCTGTGAGCAGCCCTGGTAGGCGTGATGAGCCCCACCCCTCCATCCTCCCGACAGCCCACTGCCACACCCGGATGTCGGGGAGCCAGGCCACACCCCGGTGGCTTTGAGCTCAGAGCCTCTAGTCTCACTTGTTGAACTGGCTGCGTCCTTTGCAGCCCGTGACGTGGGGAAGGCGCCTCTGGCCTCAGCCTTCTGGCCTCCTCGTGGGCTGGCACTCTCCACACCCGCCAGGGTTGGAGTGAGTGAGACCCGCTGACCATCATTCTAAGCGCTGACGAAGCCGACAGATGCAGAGGAGAGTGTGAGACATTTCTGGACAGTCTCAGGAATGACATCCCTTCCGTGGCATTTACTACGTGGCTAACATTTCTTTAAAAGAAAACCCCACAAGTTAAAATAGAGCCGAGAAGGGTACGTACCAGCCATGCCTGGCAAGGGCTCTGTGCCCCCTCCTGGCAGTGCCCGCACTGACAGTGTCCTTTCACGGAGCAGACGACGATCAGACCCAGTCCAGCTGGGGAGGGGCTCCCACAGATTGGGTGCCCCACTAATTTACTTAACCATTATTGCTGACATTTATATTATTGCCATGGTGTCCCTTGTAATAACCAGTGTCTTTCTACATTCTGGTAAACACATGTGAAAATGAGAAACACTGTAAACCGCCCTTAAAAATGACTTCAACTGTTTCAGTGCCTGCAGAAGTGCCTGCAGAGAATCCATGGGTGTGCTCACTCCGGCCGCCTTGCAGCACTGGTGGTCTCGGCCCTTTCCGTTTCTGACCATCTGGTACTTGGAGCACGGTATTTTGTTTTAATTTTCATTTTCTTGATAACTGGTAGGGTTGGCCATTTCATGTTTTATATTGACCAATTTTATTTCTACTCGCACGAATATATTCTTTGGGGTGGCTTGGCTTTTTCTTATTGACTTGTAGGTGCTCTTTACATATGCTGCACCTCCATTCCTTGTCACATGTTCCATTCACTTTCTGGCTGTTGGTTGCATGCTTTCCTCTGGTCTTCTGAGTTCTTCTGAACACAGAGCAAGTCACCTGACATGCTGTGAATGTGTGCAATGCTGAGGGCAAGAAATGGTGCCAATTTTCATTCTCCACTCCTGGCACAGAAAGTCGAGGACTATGAAAATCTGGAAACCTCAAAGTACAATGAACAAGGGGTCCATTTATCCTGCCTGAGTCCCAGTGGATTGCCTGGGCCTCGGGCTGGGCCCCTCCTTGCTTGCGTCCACAACTTCAGGGATGGAGCACTGTCTTTCCTCCCCTCCAGCTTTGAGTAAATGAAGGGCGAGGTGTTCTCAGCTCCCAGACTTCTCACTGCCAGCTGCCCGCGCTCCCCACTTTCCACCAAGGCCCAGTTCTCGAGTTGGCTCCGCACCTCTCAGGGAAAGGACAGCTTTGCTTCTCCCTCCACTGGAGGCAAAGCTTGGTCACAGGTGGGTGGTGTCAAGGTTTCGGACATGGTGCCCGGGGAGCGGGGCCACCAGGGCCTGGTACCTGCAGCTGGCAGACCTCTCTGAAGCAGCCCGTCCCAGACTAGCATCACCTCTTCCATTAAAATTAATTTCAGACTCTCAGGCAATGTGCCAAGTCCTCACGGATTGCATAATGCCTCTGACCGGGGCCCGTGAATTCATTTCCGCACCGTTATCTAACTCATTACCTTGTAAACGGCCTTAATGTACTCGGGCTCACGGAATATGGTCCTCATAGAAGTTCCGACTTCATTCCGCAGCATTGACAGTGGACATCATTCAAATTAACCACTCCTTCTGCAGCCGGCTTTTAATTCAAGCTAATTCCGCTTCTTTCATCTTTTCCCTGTAAAAGTTGATGGAAGTGCAATACTTAGAAGTTGCCCCTGCTCACCTCCAATAGACAGCAGTCCTGTGAGCCAGAGCTTGGAATGGGCCACTTTGGAAACATCTGAGAAGGGAAATTGGCTTTGGCCTGCCTGCCTTGATGAAGTCTTTGCGTGAAGGGGAGAATGGTGGTGTCCCAGCCCACGTGCCCCTGTGGCTAGAGGACGGACCTTCGGTCTGTTTCCGGCAGCTGTTTCCCGCCTGTAGGTGTGGGAGCAGGTCATCCACCACATGGTGACAGTCCTGAAGACTGTGGCACTGGTGTCCACCAGGTGACGTTCCCTCAGAGACAGTGTCTGGGGGCACTTGGTTGTCGGGAGGGAAGAGGGCACTACTAGCTTCTAGTGGGGAGAGGCCAGGGATGCTGCTACACAGCCCGTGGTGCCCAGGACGCCCTCCCCCCCACCCCCCACGCCCCTCACAGGTGTAGGTCAGCGCCAGCAGGTGGCATGCCCCTGCTCTGCATCTGGGACATTCCTCAGGCCGGGGTCAGTGGGAAGGTCCGGGTTTGCGAGAAGGTACTTTCCTAGACCTGGGTCTCGTGCTGATCCTTTGAGCTCCAAGGTTCCCTCTGGTTTGCCCCTTCACCTGTCCTGATCTATTCTCTGGAGAGAACCACCCGCTGTGAGGGGTCCCGGGAAGGACAATAGGAGAACTCGCAGTTAGAGTTTAGCGAGATACCTGCACATGGCGGCGTCCAGAGGGGACTTCCTGGTGCGTCCTTGTTGTTGATATAAAGTGAAGGTGACAATAATTAAAAGAGAAAAGAAGAAGGCTTTCCACCGTCCCTCTCACATCCCTGCTGCTCCTCCCACCTGCCTCTGGCCTTGAATCTTCTTTCTGGCCACAGTTGGCACTGCTGACCGGCTCGGCTTCCCTGGTGCAGTCAGCTGGTGGTGACCAACTCCACCCCACACTCCTGTCACACTCCTGTCCCAGCAAACCTGGGGAGAGCAGTGCCCGATGGAGGGCAGGGTGGGCCTTGTGGGGAGGCAGCCAGAGCGCCGCTGGCTGTCCCGGGCAGCTCCCACCCCTAGAAGTGCCCTGTGCAGTAGGTGTTGCGGCCACACTGCGTCGGGCATTAACCTTTTATAGGCCATTTCCTCATAACGAGAAGCAGCACCGACTGCATTCTTGCTGGCTTTGGGGTTTGGGCTTCACACTCAGCAATCTGGTGCAGCCGCTGAGGGAACCCAGTTTCTCAAATGTGGCGGCGCCATGGAGCAGGGAGGAATTCTGTTCCTTCAGCGGAGACCTGCTCCTCCCAGGCCCAGGAATGAGCCTTCCCAGGAGGCCGCAGGCCCCACGCGAGCTCCGGGTCGGGGCCATGGCCACAAGGGCGGCGGTGGAAGGCTGGGGCAGAGGGCGCGCTCATCCCATCTTGCTGATGGGAGACGGCGTGTTTAGAGCGTGGGGAGTGGTCGTCACCCAGAGCCCTTTAAATGTCCTCAGGGCTCAGACGCGGCCACAGCACCAAGGGGAGGGTAGCGGGGTGACCTTTGGGTCTAAGGCGAACACTGACAACAAATCAGAAGAACGTGCCACTGAAATGGAAACCACCGGGGCCCCCGAGCGCCTGCACAAGCCTCACCCGAGGCTGCTCCGTGTCACACACGGTCAGCCACCTGGTCTCCTGCGTTCAGAAGAGAAGCGGGCTGCTGAGACCTGGGTGCCAAGAACGTGGAGAGGTGGTAGCTGCTGCAACAGAGGGAGCTGCGTGTAGACATGCACGTCTGTGTGTGAGCACATACATCCGTGCGCCTGTCCTCTCTGTGCGTCTGCCTAGCTCTGTGTCTGTCTTCTGTCAATCATCCATCTATCTATGCACCTCTCTATACATCTGTCTTCTGTCTGTCAATCATCTGTCTATGCCTCTATAACTATCGTCTACGTCAATCATCTATGCAGCTACCTATCCTCTCTGTGTGTACATACCTATGTGTCAATCATATGAATAATGCATCTAGCAGGCTATCACTCTATACACACATGCACACACACATGCACAGAAGTTGTAAGAGCCGAAAAGCATTAGGAAATTAGGAAAATGTCCCTGCCTTCTTCTCAGCCTAAGGACACTGGCACCTGTGACCCAGGTACTGGTGGATTGTTCTGGAAATGACCGGTGCTGTCAGGAGAGGGTCCCAGTGTCTCAGCAGGCACAAAGCAGACCGTGCATTTGGTAAGAGTTTGTTTCTAGAAAGTGTAAGCTATTTCTGTTTTAATAGTTTTTACTTCAAGAGCTTATCTTTGTTTGCCGGGGCGCTCCGTCAGGAGGGATGGTAAACATGGCAACAGCGTTTCTAGAGCACCGATCCTGTGCCCAGTGTGAGTTGCAATGCCGTCGCCTGGTGGGAAGGTTCATTATTTCCATGGGATAGATGAGGCATCGTCTGTGTGCAGGGCTCACCCCTTGCCCGAGGTACCAAAGCTGGGAGGTGAGCCTTGGTTCACGGCGCCTGCACCCTCCCATCCAGCAACATGGCCATTCCCTGCGTTGAGAGCCGAGCTGCCTAGGAGACCCTGGGAAGGGTCCAGCACTTAGACCCAGCGCTGTCCCCCAGTTCAGCCACGTGCCTGCGAGTCTGTGCCCAGTTATTCATGAGCTCAGCCAAGCGGAGAAGCCCGGTGCCCCTCCTTGCTTTAATCCCCTCACCATTAATTTTCTTCCTGCAGCTCCTTCAAGAGGCAACAAAGAGTGAAAAGCCGCATGGTTGCTTTTCTGTGTAGCTGGTTGTAGATGTCAGCCAGAATTTGACTGACAGCGCGATGCTATGTCCCCCAAAGCCTGTGCCGGATGAGAATATTTTAATTAGGATTGTAACAAGCTATGGAGAAAGTTCGGGCTAAATTGGTTCCGCTGTTTTTGCACTAGTGAAGCATGAAAAGAAATGTTTTTCATCTATTAGAAAATATCTCTTTAAAAAAAAAAGCCAAAGCAACTGAAAATCAGCCAGTTTGGGAGACAAGTCAGCAGATTGGATCTAGTTGGGATTAACTGGACAGATTTGAGAAATGTGAAATCAAGTTCAAAGAGGCTCCGTAGGTTTAGCCTCTCCCTCTGCAGTGTGTGGAAAGAAGGGACGTTCTTACAAGAACCACGTGTGCTAAGAGAGGAAGGACGTTTCCAGCCGGTTGGATCCCCCAGGGGGTCTCAGGTGATCGCTCCCCTCCGAGCCAGACGCTGGGGAGCCTTGCTCAGCACACCCCCACCCAGCTGTCTCGTCGGTGCCCTTCGTGGCAGCGGGCAGCACGTGCCTGGGAACACCATCAGAAAGAGGGGGAGACCGCCGCCTTGCCTCTCCCTGTTGCATGGGGCCTGCCTCTCCATGGACATGGAGCGTCTCTCTAGGCCTCTCTGAGTGCATGTGAGACAGAATGCCCTAGAACAGTGGTTCTCAACCTTCTGGCCCTTTAAATACAGTTCCTCATGTTGTGACCCAACCATAAAATTATTTTCGTTGCTACTTCGTAACTGTAATGTTGCTACTGTTATGAATCATAATGTAAATATCTAATATGCAGAATGGTCTTAGGCGACCCCTGTGAAAGGGTCATTCAACCCCCAAAGGGGTCGCGACCCACAGGTTGAGAACCGCTGCCCTAGAAGGACATGGCTGACCGAGATCTAACCCCAGCAGTTGCCCCTGCCCTGCACTGTTGGTAACCACTTAGCTTCTTGGATCCCAGGAGGCGTCCCTCCGTCTGCTGTGAGTCACATGCGAGGAGCTGTCGAGTGGGGTGAACTCTCCCTCTCTCTCACCCATTCACCATGGGCTCATGCAGTTCCAGACAGTCCCCTGGGGGAAGCTGACGAATGGGGCCGTCACGACCCAGCACAGGGGACCACAGGTGGTCACAGCAGCACGAATGTGGCCCAGTGCCCCCGGATCACCACGGATTTCAGAAGAAGCCAGAAATGTGGAATTAAATGTGAAATCTCCCACATAAAATATTGGCAGCCAATGCAAACATTTTTAGAACACTGTGCAGGCCACACAAAGCAGCCCCAGCTGCCCCGCCCTGACAGGCCTGCAAGCCTGCGGGTCACCTCCGATCTGGCGTCTGTGGTCCCTGGGAGCTGGGACTGCGCTTCTCTGCCTTTATTTTTCCTGGGTCTCCCTATGACGCCTACGTTGCTGACCACTCGTAGTTGTTCATCGTCGCTCTTTGCTTTGGGTGTGCGCAGCATTAGGACACATTACCCAGTGCTCGGTGTTGCAAATGCTCGCTCTACTCAGGCGTATTACATGAGTCGGTGCAAAGCGCGCACGTGGTCTCCAGCTTGGACGGGGACTCTGGGAGAGAATCCGAGCTAAGCCTCAGGAGGGTCTCCTGCACAGAGGCCTGAACCCTTGCCAACAACTGCTCCTGTGAGTTGCTCGTCCGCCGCCCTCTCCTCAGCCCTGCAGACCGTGAGCGCAGGGCACGGGGTCTTTATCTCACTGCCCATTGCCTCACCAGAACACCCAGCCCTTCGCCAGCGCACAGGGGCTGCAGCTGAGCTTTATTCCCATGGCCCAGCGTGTCTCCTGTTCACCGCGGGTCCAGGAGCGCAGGGCCCATGGCTGGCTGTGTCCCGGCTGTGTCCCCAGAGCCTCCTAAAGGCCCCGGCAGAGTAAACATTCAGTAAATATTTGTTGAATAAGGGCTGCGCGAACTGTGGGGCTCCCTCCGCTGCCCTGGCTGTCAGAGGGAGGACACCTCCAGCCTCTCGAGACAGTTCCTACCTTGTCTGGGCAGCACCTTGGCTTCCTTTCTTAAGGGCTGGTGTGAGAGGTGTGAGGCAGCAGCGAGCCTGGCCCGGGGCCGGACGGCAATTCTTACCAAAGGGAGCATTGGTGCGGGAGCTGAAGGGAGGAGGCCGTGTAAAACCACATAAACTGCCTGCCCACAGGGAACATACCGCCAAATGCTCTCCATCAGCCCAGCCCAGGGTCAGCAGAGGAGAGCGTTTACTGCCCAAGGCACCCGCTCTGGCCACGGGGCACCCCACCTTAGAACACGGGGGTCCAGTCAGAGCCAGGCACCGAGGCAGCCAGCAGAGAAATGTGCCCTGCGTTCTCCCCACAGCCGAGGTCATTAATTCCAGGGGGAGTTTCTGTGTCAGTGACTTCTCATCTCCTTTTCTCTTCGGAGAGAAGCAACTCACACATCACAGCAGGGGACAGGCCTCTCAGACCCAGCTACTGACTCTGTGTCTCGTGTTCACTGTCCTGTACAACGAAGGATCATTCTGCTTGTCAGCACCGCCGTCCTGCACAATCCCCGAAATTCCGTGTGTGCGCATGTGTGCATGCCTGTGTGTAAGTGTGTGCACACATGTGTGGATGTGGATGTGTGTGGATGTGTGTACATGTGTGTGAGTGTGAGCATGTGTGAGTGTGTGAAAGTGTGAATGTGTATGCATGTGTGTGCTGTATGTATGTGTGCTCCCCACTTTCCTTCCTGGGGAAACTGCACTAAAATGTATGTAGGTCCAAGTGCCAAGTTGACTTGAGAAACAGTAGCCTTAAAAACTCTTAATTCCCACTGTACAGATGGATGGCCCGCAAGGAGGCCGGTTTGCTCTCACTGCCCCCAGCACAGCAGGTTCGGAGGCTGGCCGGGGCCTTTGTTCTGCCCCACAAAGGGGCAGATGACGGTCAGCCAGGTCCCTGGCCTGCAGCCCCTCCTTGGGGAGCCGGCATCTTGCAGCTGTGGAGACCAGCCAGGCAAGCAGGACACGGGAGGCTCCGCTTTGCACTCACTGCTCCCATCAGAGTCTGCGGTGCATCCTGATGAAAGCGGGCTGTGATGGAGTGAAATCAAAAGCCGAAGATAGCGGCGTCCCCCACTAGATGACACCGTGGCGGGAAAGGCCTGCAAGGGAGTTCTCTGTTGAGTAATTAGCTGTAATAAGCTCTGCTACGACAACAGATCAAACAGCTCCTCTGGAAGCGACGGGAACGGGGACGGTGGCTTTTTGGAAGGAACAACAAATGACATCCCAAAGCTGAAATCCGGGGCTCTTGGCAGGACCTTGGTTCTAAGTCGAAGGAAACCACCACACGAGTTTTCTCTTCTCATTGTACCCACACTATTTCCAGAGTCATTAATCCGATGAGGCTGCCTCTGAGTGTCTCTCTGTAGATTCACTGTCTCGGAAAGCGAGACATGAGCTCTGGTTTGTTAGGGAGCAGGGGGAAACCAAGGTGCACCTGGACCTGCTGGGCCCCTGCGGGCACACCTGGACCTGCTGGGCCCCTGCAGGTGCACCTGGACCTGCTGAACCTGAGCTGTGAGGTGATGAATGCAGGAGCTCCTGACCTCGAGGGCTCAGGAAGGTGGTGGGAAAGACCCTGCAGCAGAAGGAAGCAGAAGAGGTACCCGTTGGGACTGGCGTGTGCTATGGAGGCAGGGCACTAGAGCGAGCTGCAGTCAGGAGCAGTGAGTCCCTCCCTCCGTGCTCATTCATTCCTGGTGGGTGTCATTTCCTCCTACTCGCCATGAGCCAGCAGAGAGCTCTGGTCAGGACCTCAAGGCCACGGGCCGCAGGATGAGCACAGCGATGATGACCCATTTGGGAAGTCATAGGGCAAAGGCCATCCAGGGAGGGGTTCCACGAGGAGGGAAGACAGAAGGACAAAGATATTCCTTAGGGCTCAGCTCTGGGCCACATGTCAGAGCCTGTGGTTTCTGCAATTATCACAAAATAGAAAAACATCTTCACAGGATCTGTTGAAAAACAACCAGAATGATCAAAGGCATATAAACTCGATTTGGGGAAGAATGTTTTGATAGTAAGGACTGCTCACATGTGAATTGATCATTTTAAACGTGTCATCAAGAGGAGTGTGGGCTGTCTGTTCCCAGCTCAACGGGAGGTCCAGGAAAAGGGACCAGAATTAAAAAGCAGCAGAGGAATTAGGGTAGAGGTGTGGGCGAACTTAGATTCCAGGAACAAACAGGGCGCCCTGTGGGGCTGGTGTAACGTCAGCAGACTGGAGACTCGGGGACATGGGCAGGAGATGTCACCGGGTCACAGCGTAGGAAGCAGAGGTTGAGATGAGACCCTGCTGGGGCCTGGGGGTGTTTGTCATGCTGAGATTCAGAGAGAGGAGCCCACGGAGAGCTTATGTCTCCCTCGCCTGGAGCATGGGGCTGGCCTGATGCTCTGAACCCCCGTCTATGCCCTTCTAGATCATTCTAGACCAGTGATGGCGAACCTTTTGAGCTCGGCATGTCAGCATTTTGAAAAACCCTAACTTAACTCTGGTGCTGTGTCACATATAGAAATTTTTTGATATTTGCAACCATAGTAAAACAAAGACTTATTTTTTGATATTTATTTTATATATTTAAATGCCATTTAACAAAGAAAAGTCAACCAAAAAAATGTTCGTGTGTCACCTCTGACACGCGTGTCATAGGTTTGCCATCACTGCTCTAAATGAACCCCCGTGTGGGAACTGTGCCTCCAGCTCTGATTCCCTGTCTGTGGTCCACACCCCTGACCGGGCCTCCCTCTCTGCCACTTCTTGACAGACGGGCGTATCAGTCCCATAGGCAGTGTTTCAGCCGCTTAGGCTGCCTGGTTGTCCTTAGAGGCCACACACCACATCCTCCATGGCCTGTCCCTTTGTGTGACTCAGCCACCTGACCTGAGGTCACGTGGTGCTGGTGTGGCCCGAGTCACTTGCAGACGGTGGGGGCAGGGGGGTTGGAGGGTGCATCAGGGCCGGCATCTCAGTGGCTTTATTCAGATGGAAGATGCAGGTTCCTCCCCCAAAACTGGTGCCGTCCAGGAGCAGCCCCAAGCTTGGCTGGACCTCTGGCACCTGGGGGCCTGCCGGCTGCGCCCATCATAGCCTGGCCTCAGGTGACGAGGAGGAAGCCTTGTCCCCCATCCGAGGGGAAGGATGGCCACTCGTGATGAGATCACTGACGCCATGTCTAGGGGGCAGCCAGAGAGGCACCGCTGCTCCTGGAAATGAGCCTGAAACATCCGCCCCACAGGGTCGGAGGGCAGCCGCCAGCCCCTCCGCCAGCCTGGCCGCCTTCTTTGTGCGATGCTTCAGGCCTCTGCTTTCTCATCTACATGGCAGCACGTAATCATGTTTTTCATGAAATCATGATTTCTGGCTTGTTTTCTAGCAAGCTGGTGCCTTCAACTGCCCGGGGCCACGTTCCTGCTGGCAGTGATGGCTGGCGTGGGCAGTGCCTGGGGCGGGGCGTGCTCTCTGTGTCACCACCACTCCCGCCAGCCCTGCACATGTGTTTCCTGTCCTGTCCTGTAGCCCAGAGGGTCGTGTGTCTTCATGCACATGACTGTCACCATAGCCAACTCCAGGGCCAGGACAGTTCTGAGGCTGAGTCGAAGCCGCCGGAGGTCTAGGCGTGGGGCGGCCGGATGCACCGTCTGGTTCTGGACGAGGGAAATGGGCTGTGCCCTTAACTGCTCACTGTGAATTGTCATAGGCGGATTCAATGGCCCCTTTATTGTTCTGAAAACAGCAATGATGTTCTTTGTTCCGTGCAGGTAATAGCAGAGGTGCTGTTACAGCTCTCATAACGAGTGTCGTCCAGGACCTCCCAGGACCATTTGGACTTAATGGAGAAAAAGCACAGATAAAACTATAGAAACCCCTGCTGTGTCTGACCTCTCATAAAACAGACTAGAACAGGGGACTATCTGTTCTTGTTCCAGGCGACCTTGGGCCAGCTGCTGGGGACGTCTGGGCCTGTCTGTCACCAGCGATAGTGCACCCCCACCCCCACCCCGGTGCTGCGGGTGCGCTGAGCACTGTGAAGTGACTGGAGCGCTCGAGGGCAGCCTGCGAGCTCGGGGTGACTGACTCAGCGGGACGGCTTGAGAAACCTGTGTAGACCCTCCGACCTGCTCACATTGAACACGTGGGGCGTGCTGACCTCTTTGGATAGTGATGGGAATAGACGTGGTGGCTGCACCACAGAGCAGAGGAGGCGTGTGGGGGGCATGTGCACATGGCAAGCAGGGGAGGCCAGAGCTCCAAAGGTCACGGAGCTTCTAGACAGTGGTGAGTCATGGGCTTGGACAGATCAGCCACTTTGAGTTTTTTAACATACGTCAAGCACCTGTCACAGATCAGGCGTGGAGCTTGCTGCGAAGAGCAATGTAAAAAAGTGAACACAGTCATGTAATATGTAGAAGGACGACCTTCCATGCACGGATCCGGGAGGGCTGCCCAGAGGAGGTAGTGGCCAGGGAGGGAAGGGGATGAGGTGTGAGTTGACTACAATATCCCCTCATGGCCCTGTGACATGACGTGGTGTGCCCAGGGAGTTCCCAGAGTCCTCAGAAGGTGTGGGGGCCATTCTGGGGGTGCAATTAAGAGTGTTAACTTGAGCCCGGATGGCATAGCTCAGTGGTTGAGCATTGACACATGAACCAGGAGGTCATGGTTCAATTCCTGGTCAGGGCACATGCCCAGATTGTGGGCTTGATCCCCAGTGGGGGGGCATGCAGAAAGCAGATGATCAGTGATTCTATATCATCATTGATGTTTCTATCTCTCTTTTCCTTCCTCTCTCTGAAATTAGTTTTTGTTTTTTTTTAAAGAGTGTTAACTTGAGTCAGACTGCCTGGACTAGGTCCTGGCTCCTTCACTTCCCTCCCCTGTGGCCTTGGACAAGTTGCCTAAGTTGTCTGGGTCTCAGTTTTCCCAGCTGTAAAATGGGATTAGTATCAACCTCACAGGTTGATGTGCAGAAGTCTTCTTGACAACTAATAAGTGCTCAAGAATGTTAGATGCTGATAGTGGTGGTGATGGCAGTAGTATTGGTGGTGACAGTCCTGCTTGCAGGATGATAGTAGTGTTCATAGTGGTGGTGATGGTGATAGGAGTGAAGATGATGGTAAAGATGGAGATGGTGGTGACCATGATGGTGGTGGTGATGATGAAGATGATGGTGGGATGGTGGAGATAATGGTGGTGGTGGTGATGGTATTATTGGTTGTGATAATACTGTTTATGGGTGGTGGTGGCCCATACTTCATAGTGGAGGTGACAGTGGTGGTGGTCGTGGTGGTCGTGGTGGTGGTGGTGGTGGTGGTGGTGGTGGTGCTGATTGTGATAGTGATGGTGATGAAAGTGCAGATGATGGTGGTAATGGTGGTGGTGGTGGTGATGGTGGTAGAGACTGTGGTTCTGGTGGCAGTTGTGGTTGTACAGTGTTTGTTAAATATGGTAGAAAGGGTGGCGATGTGCTGTTGTCTGCATCCCATTGGTGTTGGTGAGATGAGCATCGAATCCATGAGAAAGTGGCCACAGGAAGAACCCCTGGAATTCTTAGTGTGGATGTGGGCACTCCCAGGAGAGGAGGACAGATGCAGTGGGGTCATCTAATGGAGAAGCTCGGTGTGGACCCGGCATGCAGGAGGCCGGTCTTCCAGGCTGGAGAGAAGATGCCAGCACAGAGTGGAGGCAGGACAAGCCTGGAACACAGCCGGGACAGCAGTGGGCGAGGAAACTGGAGGGGGAGGCGTGGGCGTGGGGCACAGTGGTCTTGGAAGACTCCTCTCTGGGGCGGAGTTTAGCTTAGTCACGGGAGAAAGGCTGGCCTCGGAGCATGCCACTTCTGGCGTGTTCTTCCCACCCCTTCTCGGTGGCCAGCCGTCCTTACCACCTGTCTTAGCCCGGACTCTCAGGCAAGCCCTGAGAGAGGACACTAATATTTCCATCTCACAGGTGAAGACCACGGGCGCAGGGACGTGGTGAGGCTACTCAGCCACCCAGATGCACAACCAAAGCCAGGGTCACAGGCAGCGCGAGGCACGCCTGCACTCCTCTCCTCACTGCAGGGCCCTTGGCAGGCATCCCTGTTCGACAGCCTCTCTGTGTAGTTCTGACACGATGGGCATATTCCTTGAGTCAAAAGCCTGCTTTGTGTGCCTGTAGGATTCCTCTTTCATCCCCACCAGTGAGCACTAGTTAGCAAGCTGGAAGCTGTCGGGCGACCAGACTCCGAATGCACACCCAGCTCCAGTACGTGATGGAGGCTTCCCTCCCTCATGTCTGTGTTGCCAAGGTAACTAGGGTTGGGAAGGGGCAGCCGAGTGACATATTTTGCAAGCAGTACTCTGTATTTGTTGAAGACTTTGTGGCTCACTCTGAAACTGGGGAGGTTGGGAACTCAGGGATGCGCCGGGAGGCGTGGCTGTCTTTGGTGGCACCCAGTGAGGTGCTCTGGCCCCACTGCTTCTGCTCTGGGCTCCTGGCCTCTGACGAATCCAGAGGGTCCTTCCCTACATCTGAGCGTCAGCTGACAGTGGAGTGGCCACGTGGCCAAGGGTCTCGGTTCCGCCTTACCTCCTGCCCCCACCCTGCCGTCATCAACTCTCACTTCCATCTGGGCTGAATACAAACCCTCCTGCAGAAGACTCTGCCATGTGCAACTTGGATGAGGACAAAGTGATTGTCAAGGTGACCTTCAATGTCATTGAGATTAGGGGGTGTTAGGGATGCTCAGAGCGGTACTTGGTCCAGGGCCCGGGCGTGGAGCCTCGTTGCTTTAGCTTCTCCAGTGCTTGTAGAGATGGGATCCATTGCCGTCCCGAAACCCCTGTCGCCCGTAAGCAACACTGACCGCACACAGATTCCTAGAGGGGTCTGAATGCTTCCTCCTGAAGGGAAGCTGGGATTTTGCCCCTCAACTCAGACACGACACAAAACCACGTGTGTGATGGCCTTCTGTGGCCAGCTCACCACTTTCGTGTCTTCAGTGCTGTGGGGACAGTGAACCGATTCCTAGAAAGACCTTCCATCCACGTTAGCTCATTTCCAGTCCCTTTCAGAACCAAGGCGTCCTGGCTGCTCCAGTGTCAGAGTCCCAGTCGCAGCAATCCTTCGGCGCCATGTCAGTGGTGCGGCCCTCCAGGCCCGTGCTGAGCGTGTAGGGTGCCCCAGCACACATCTGGACCTTGTGAGGGCAGCTCCAGTGACCGTGTCTGAAAAGGAGGTCGACGTGGCCGAGAGGCTCAAACACTCCGTCATTTACACAGAATAATGTGACCACTTTGATGTATTTAGGAAACCAGTTCTGAAGGTTTCGTTGGGACTTAGATTTCTTTCTTTTAGAAGTGTGAAGGGTAGTGTACTGGGTTCCCATGGCTACTGTAACCAACTACTGGGAATGGGGTCGGAAATCAAGGTGTCGCAGGGCCAGGCTCCAGTGGAGGCTCCCTCCTACCTCTCCCAGCTCCTGGTGGCTCCAGGAGTCCTTGGCTTATGGCTGCATCACTCCCGTCTCTGCCTCTGCTTCGCATGGCTTCTCTTCTCTGTATGCCACCCCTATGTGCCACTAGACTTAGGTCTCAACCTGATAATCCAGGAGGATCTCTATCTCAAGATTCTCTATTGCATCTGCAAACATGCTTTTTCCAAATAAGGCATCATATGCAGGTTCCTGGGGTGTGATGTGGACTTATCTTTTTTGAGATCGCCCCTGAACCCACTATGCATAGTTTTGGATAGACAGATAAAAAGATGGCTTAGGTCATCTATAAGCTTCTTAGTTGGAATAATTACACATTTGCAGGGAAGTTGCAAAGATACTACAGACAGGTCCTTTACCCAGTGTCCTCTGCTGCTAGTCTGTTGTACAACTTGAGTACATATCACTATCAGGAAATTGAAGTTGGTGCAATCCACAGGTTGTAGGCATGATTTTCTTTTATGGGATTAATTTCAAGTCAGAGAGATGAGTGTTTAAACCCAGCCCTTTCCAGCTGTGTGCCTTCCAGCACATTCTCCACCTCCTGAGCTCCACCATGAGAATGCCAGGTCAAGGTTGCAGAGATGAACAGATTCTGCAAGAAGGAAGTGCAGACGCACCCCTGCCTGGCGTGGTGAGAGTCACTCCCTTTAATAGATTAAACCGGGGCTTAGAGACGGGATGCGTTTCACAAGTGTGCTCCTCAGAGGGGCCTGGAGGTCAGAGAAGGACTATGCAAGGGGTTGTGCAGGGAGCACCTTGGCCAGGTCTCGGTGGGGTGCAGGGACTGGCTGCTCCCTCATCAGGAATGGGCAAGCCCCCGGCATGGAGTTGCCATAACTGGCAGTCAGCTTCGTGCATAATCCTGCACTTCTCGCCATAAATACCAAGGAAGGCGCAGGAGTGAGGCCGAGGATTTTATAGTTATCGAAGCTAAGCCAGCATTGGAATCTGTGGCAGATCCTGGAGGTCATTAGCAGATTCCGGACATCTTCCCGATGGCGAAGGCAGCGTCGGGGGCCTTTAGACGCACCCCTCTTACAGTGTCACCACTGCTTTGTGCAACCTAACATGCAGGCCAGCATGGCCCTACCTGAACAAAATAAGGAGCCCTGGCCAGTGTGGCGCAATTGGTTGGGCATCATCTTGTGCACCCAAAGGTCACAGTTGGATTCCCTGCCCAGTCAGGGCACATGCCCGGTTGTGGCTTGATCCCCCAGTACAGGGCATGCAGAAGGCAGCCCATCTATGTTTTTCTCTTTCTCTCCCTCTCCCTTCCTCTCTCCCTAAAATCAATAAAACATATTAAAAATAAGAATAAGGATATTCAAATGCCTCGCTTAAGTGCAGGGATCTGTTAAGAATTCCTGAGGGAGCCATGGAAAGACTGGGGGTGCCACCCGTACCCACTGCTGAGCCCTGTACACGAACACTCTTTGCTTGACTCTCCAGGGCCGGTTTGAGGAATGAAGTGTTAACTTCAGAATGTGCAATGAAAAGAAAACCGCGATAGTAGGTAGCAGAGCGTGGCGTGAGGACAGATCATTCAAAGGAACTCAGACGATAATTGGCCTTTGTTTAAAGAAGAGACTTAATGCAGATAACGGTTGTGTAGGTAATTTTGTCACAGAATTTTTTCTCATTACACAGGCTAATTTGATATTGTCCTGGGAAGCCATCCCTTTGAATATTCAACAAAAGCAGCAGCACGCAGGGAGAGATAGGATTACGGGTATGATTTTTGCATAATTCATGCTCAGTGACAGCGTTGCCCGCCTCACTTCATCACACCTTTACCGGGAGGCTGCTGGGAGCTTCCAGTCTCGTTACGCGATTTATTCCTTATAATGAATGACTTCTCTGTGCTGCAATCGGGTGATGCCACACTGAACTGTTAGGAAAATCCATCTCACTGTGCACATTAGAATGTTTACAGCTACATTCATGCCTTTATTACCACCTCGACGTGTGAACGGACGCCGAGTGTGGGCTGGTCACACTGTCTCCGTTTTGACCCCGTCCTGGGCCGCTGGGCAGAGCTGGGACCACCTCACCGACTCGGTGTCTGTGGACAGGTGTGTTACCCACTTGGCATAAACTCATGAGACTCAGGGGCTCCTGTTCCGGACCTCTCCTCCCCCGTTTGGACCCCTCCCCGGATCCTTCAAGGTGTTGCTGACAAGTCGCAAAAGAGGGGGTCACTCCTTGCAGGAGGGGGGAAGGCAGTTCTAATGAGAAGCTGTCTTTCTCAAGCCCAGGTCCCTGTCACGCGATATGCATTTTAAAGAGCATCTGAACTGCGAAGCGGCTCAACATGCACCACCCGCACCGCTTCTACAACTCAGATTTTTAACAGCTAGAAACAGGGTGGGCCCACTGCAGCTTTGGTGAAGGAAAAGTTCGGGCTCTACCAAGCAGTGTGGCATCTGGGCTGCTACATCAGAATTGTCTCTCCTGGACCTGCGCTGGAAGCCATCAGACATGCCCCGAAGAGGGAGAGCTGGGCAAACGCCATGCAGGCACGGGACACCCTTCATGAACTAGCAGCTACTTGACAACGGCAAGCCATGCTGAGCGGGATGGCCACCACCTGAACCAGCAGATGGGATCTCAGAAGGGTGCCTGCGCGGGGAAGGGGAGGAGGCCCTAGGCTACCGCACCTTGACTTAGGAGAGGACGCGGGGCAACCCGAGTCCAGCTCTGCCAGCCTCTGCCAGCAGCGGATCAGGTCCGAGCCCTCCTGAGTTTTTCTTTCAGAGACGCCTCAAGTGTTCTGTCACCAGGTCCCTGGGACGCGTGTGACTGATGCTCCATGCGAGTCCTGAGTACTTTATAGATGACGTCACCAGGGCCCAATCAGGAGCTCGGGCTTTGACATTTCAGGGAGGAAAACACGTTCTGTGGGAGGAAGCAAACACAGAAAATTGTAGACAGTTTTTTGGGGCTTGTTTTAGACTCAGGAAATAATTAGTCCATCGCATACAGCCCGGCAGTTTACGGTAAACAAAAAGATCCACTTAGCGAGAGATCGTTTGGGCTTCAGAAGAGAAGAAAGACCGATTGAAAGCGTGCTCTCCTGCTGGGCCTTGTCCCTGCTCAGGATGGCTCGAGCTCAGAACAAAAGTGGCAGTTACAGGGGGTGGGGAACCCAAAGTCCCACTTTGAAAATCAGAGCCAACCATCTGTCCATCCATCCGTCCGTCCATTCATCCGTCACCCAGGAGAATTCATGTTAACTTCTCTTTCTCTTTTTCCAATTTGGCCTTTGCACAGTCGAGTCCCAGGGGAAAACCTCAACCAGGTAATGTCTTTCCGAGAACTTAAAAAGGCTGTTCTCAGAGAAACATGTAAGAGCAGGCACACCTAGTATCTGTGGCCAAGTGCTTCTTTGACTAGGAAAGTATACATCCTTTCCTTTGGGTTGTTTTAATTTTGATAAATGGGTATCTCTGTATGTCATCTTTGGGCACTTTCTATTTTTCACTTAAAATGATATTGGCGAGGGTCATATAAAGCGCACATTTGATCTCATAGATGGCTCCCGTGTCTGCATTCCACAACGTTTCTACTCCCCAGTTTGTGGGCAGGCCTGCCCCATGTCTTTGCAGTTCTGAGCCATGGTCCACATTCCTACGGGGGATCTCTCACCTGGGGGCCAGGAGCCCATGTGGGACCTCTCACCTGGGGTCTGAGTGCACAGTGATGCTGGACTTTTGATTGGCATGTTACTTCTAGCAAATCTGGTCCCATCTCTTCATGAACACCGTGTGTGCCACCTGTAATACTTCTACTGTGTCTGCTCCCATGTTTCTACCTTGTTATTAATTTAAACACATATTTATTCTATATTGTGCTACAACTTAATTTTGAATATGCCACAGACAACTGACAGATGTGTTAACATGTGACAAGCGATGCATGGTGCGTGTGTACACTCAGATACACGCACAGACTCAGACACATTTCACACATTTGAATCGTCCGATTCCTCCATTTGACAGTATCTCCTGAAGCAGTTTCATGAAAACAAAACATATCCAAATATAACCTTAATTATGCTGTTGTGTGAGCAAACATGCCATTTTTAACCACTTCTTTATATTGACGGGAAAGTTGCTTCTGTTTTCCACAGTTATAAGCAGCTTCGGGATAAATAGCCTAGAAGTTAAATCGTTTTGCATTTGAATCTCTCTGCCCCTGGGAGATATTTAAGCAGCAGAGTGTGGAGGCTGGGGCGCATTAAAAAGCTTCCTGATCTGCACTTGGCTAAACTGATCAAGGCTTCTTGGTAGTGGTGCTCGCTTTTGTTTTCTGAGAAAATAGACAGCGGTTGTTCCCTGGGAGGCGGAGTGGTCAGCCCTGGTCCCCGCACAGGCTGCGCTTCTGCACCCGGCGAGGTGGGGGGCGAGGTGGGGGGCTGGGCCTGCTCCCTTCCTCGCCCTCGGCTGGCTCACCTCACCTCCCAGCAGTGGCTTTCCCCCTTGACCACTGGGGTGGCCTGTCCAAGCAGCTGCTGCCCACTGGCCCCGCCGGTGTCCCGATGCCTACAATTTTGCACTTTGCACCACTTGTAAACATCTGTGTGCTCCCTTAAAAAAGTGAGCGTGTTTTTCTTATTCACCACAGTGTCTCTCACACCTAATGCCAGCACATAGTGGGTGCTTCATGGATATTTGTTGAATGCATATTTGATGTGATCTGGTTTGATGAACGTGTAGAGACAAGATGGGGAGGGTGTCTGCCCTCACACCACTCTGGGCACCTGCACCTTCACAGCTGGGCCCAGGGCACATGTGGCGAGGTCTGGAGACATTTTTATTAGTCAGGAATTGGGAGGTGGGTTGGTATTGGCATCCAGTGTGGGGGGACCAGCGACACTTCGAAACCTCCTCGGGTCACAACACAGGTGGCCTTGCCCAGAATGTCATAGGCCTGGCCCTGCTCTCAGTCCTGGCCTCCTGGGCTAGTTCCTTCCTTTCCATGTATCTGTTTTCCAAATTCTCTGGAACAACTTTGGAATTAAAAATTACTTACTAAAGAGGCATTATTAATTAATAGGAGCTTGGAGTAGAGAAGCTGAGCTTGCAGAGGTGGCCTGGCCACTGCACGCTGCTGCTGCTGCCAGTTTTTGTCCTGTGGGGCACATTTTTGGTTCCAATTTGAATGTCTGCACATGCCCTGAGGCTTTAGAGCACTTGGAAGCTCAAAGAATGTTCTAGGTAGCACCCTTGAATATCCCCACTGTGACATGCCACATAAGTGAGCCCAGGAGAGCAGTATTTACCAAAAGGGGCAGAATCAGCATCATGTAGGGGGAGGGGCAGAGCCACTGTGCTGCTGGGCTGTGAGGCTGGGCTGGGCTGTGAGGCTGGGATGGGCTGGGCCGGGCCGGGCCAGATGCCCACAAAGCACACCTACCTGCCACCTGTAGGGGAAGAAAAGCCAGGGAAAGCTGGTTGCACTGGGGACTGGTCAGCAGGATGAGAATGGCATCCGCCAGCCTTCGGGGAGAATCTCTGTTTGGCTCACAGGGTCCTGGGTTCTGTGAGGGGGGTCTTTGCGGGCAGTGACCCAGTGACCCATCCCAGTGTCCTGCAGGAATGCTCCCTCGTTCCGGTGTTACTGCCTCGCTCGTGGCCCTGCCTCAGTCCCTCAGAATGCCAGTGAATGGCCCTTAGGTTAAAATTGGCAAAGCAGCATTTTTGCACCAGCAGACTGTCCTCTGAGCCTGGTGGACGGAAGTCACAGTAGAGGACACTGTCCCTATTATCGGCCCTGCCCCCAGCATGCCTGTGCCGTGGCCTTCCTAAGGCATGCCCTCGTGCAGCCAGCAGGCCGGAGGGAAGAGGCGCCAGGGACACAGGGTTTGGGGAATTTACTTCTGCTAGGCACCCCGCCCTGTCCCTCCCTTCAGCCAAAAGGCAGTGATGAGACAGTGAGGAGACAGCCTTCCATGAGAGGGCATCAGGATGACCAGGGCATGGATGACCAGAGCACTGGGTAACCAGGGCACGGGATGACCAGGGCATCAGGATAACCAGGGCACCAGGATGACCAGGGGACCAGGATGACCAGGGCATGGATGACCAGAGCACTGGGTGACCAGGGCACAGGATGACCAAGGCATGGATGACCAGGGCACCAGGATGACCAGGGGACCAGGATGACAAGGGCAAGGGATGACCAGGGCACGGATGACCAGGGCACCAGGATGACCAGGGCACGGGATGACCAGGGCACGGATGACCAGGGCACGGGATGACCAGGGCACGGATGACCAGGGCATGGGATGACCAGGGCACGGATGACCAGGGCACGGACGACCAGGGCACGGAATGACCAGGGCACGGATGACCAGGGCACGGGATGACCAGGGCACGGATGACCAGGGCATGGGATGACCAGGGCACGGATGACCAGGGCACGGATGACCAGGGCATGGGATGACCAGGGCACGGATGACCAGGACACGGAATGACCAGGGCACGGGATGACCAGGGCACCTTTGAACTGTGGGTGCTCCAGAGTCTAAATGTGAGGTTTGGGGTGACTCAGCTTTAAATTTCCTGGTGGGCTTTCGAAAAATGCCGCAGAACTTTGTGGACAAATTTGCTCTGGGTGACGATCAACTCACACCACGGATATGACCCGGGGCCGCGAGGTAAAAGCAGCCGTCCATGTCCAACCCGTTCTTCCATTTGTCCAACATGACGACCAGCCCGGATGGGCTCCCTGGGGGTGGTGGCCCGGGGCCGAGCTGAGTGCTTCTGTGGAGGGACCCGGCCTTCGTGGAGGCAGATGCCCGTCCTGCGAGTCTGATTTGGACTCGGACCCTGCCTGGCAGGCAGCACCCAGGGAGACCCGGGGCAGAACGTGCAAGGCTCTGATGCTTGTTTTCCAGAGAACTGGGTTCCTTGAATAAGAAAATTAACCTTTTAAATAACAACAATGATATAGGCCACTGAAATAGGCTGGATTCACCTCCTGGTAGTGCCTGTCAGGCCTTGAGGATTTATTGAGTAGTTTTGAAAGTTCATTAAACTCCAGAGATTAAATATGGCTCCGAGCTGTGTCCCATAAAGAGGAAATATGGCCTCTTACTTGGTAAAATGTTGTGCTCTGTTGTTAATTCAACTCCCCTGGGTTCTCATCTCCTGACTCGAAAGACATTTCCCCGCGCTGTTAAAGCTGACATTTCTGAAGAACCTTGGACTCCGTCCCAGCGCCCAGCAGAAACGCCCTACGCACGTGTATTGCAGGGGGTGGGGACAAACACGGGGCGCAGCTCTCCAGAGATGTCACATGCATTGGCCTCTGGTTTCCTGTGCCACCCGACTTGGTAATAGCCAAGTGACCAACACAAAGGCCCCCCAGGGGGAAGGCAGTGTGGACGGCCCCAGGCTCCCCAGCAGCAGGTCAGGCCCCTGCGTGCCTGTGTCACCGCTGGAGGGCCCACTGGGCAGGAAGCGTGGGGACAGTGGCACTCGGCCCCCTGCTGGGCTCAGCCTGTGATTAGTGGCACTTATTTTGTTTCTAATTTCTTTCTCAGTAGGTCCCCACTGAATCTCTGTAGGAACACCCTTTGGTCCTCTATTGGCCCTGGGCCTTTGCTTTCTACAGGAAGTCTCAGCAACACTGGCCGGACTGTGTAATACATCCTCACCGGCGGCCCAGGCAGCGGGACCCATCCTCCCTACACCGTGTAGGAGGCTGAGGGGGCCGCGTGCCTGGAGAGAAAAGCAAGACCAACACCCGGTCTTCCATCCACTGGGGCTGTGGGGGTCTTGCCTGCGAGTATCTGAAGCACAGACAGGGGAGCCCTGGGTTTGCCCTCAGCGCTCCCAGGCCTGAAACCTCGAGGCTATGTACAAAGAAACATTGCTGGGGAGTCCCCCAGGGGCGGCGGTTCCCACGCCAGAGAAACAGATTGGACCACTAATCCCCAAAGTGCAGATATTTGTTACTCTATAAGTTATGTCCAGGAGCTACTATACTACTGTTATTTAGTAACAACACACGACACAAATCAACTTTTAGAGGATGAGAAACAATAAATATTTCCTTAATTTACTAATAGTACCTTTACATACATGGCATTATTACTATACTAGAGGCCCGGTGCATGACATTTGTGCACGGGGTTGGGGGAGTCCCCTCAGCCCAGCCTGCACCCTCTTCAATCCAGGACGCCTCGGGGGATGTCTAACTCACAATCTGGGACTGCTGGCTCCTAACTGCTCACCTGCCTGCCTGCCTGCCTGATCGCCCCTAACTGCCCCTCCCCCCCCCCCCGCCAACCTGATCACCCCTAACTGCCCCCCTGCCAGCCTGATCACCCCAAACTGCCCCCCCCTGCTGGCCTGGTTGCCCCCAACTGCCACCCTCCGCAGGCCTGGTCGCCCCTTACTCTCCCCCCCCCCCCCCCCCGCTGCCAGCCTGGTTGCCCCTAAAAGCCCCCCCTGCCAGCCTGGTCACCCTCAACTGCTCCCCACCCCCCCTGCCCCGGCCAGCCTGGTCGCCCCACACAGCCTGCTGTTCAGTCGTTTGGTCATCCCTCACTAACTCCCCTGCTGGCCTGGTTGCCCCACGCAGCCTGCTGTTCGGTCATTACTGTTACTGTGATGGCATCCTGGACAATTTGCATATTCCTCTATTATTAGTATAGATATCTGGCATTGCTAATAATGTTACTAATATTCCAAGCACTTAGCTTTTAAAGGTCTTGCTAACTCTGCCTTGATAGCATTCTCAAGGCCCATAGAGCATTAGGGTGCTCCCTCACTAGTGGGGTGAGATAATCCATATTTCACAGTCCTATTAATTTCAGATGTTTTAGATGATTTTATCAAATCCACTCTGTGCTCCATGGTCTCAAACCTCATAATGTGGCCGAGAGACAGCTTGGATTAGGGCTAGAAATAGGACTACCATATCTGGCCCTCTGCTTATTTTTGTCAATAAAGTTTTATTGGTACACATGGAAATTATACTACAGTTTTTGTTAGAAAGGTAAATAATTTCCACCCAAATGGGGAGCCCATGTCTTGTTGGCATCTGTGCTGTCGGTACCTGCACCTGCCTCAGGAAATTGTGCCGAGTGGATGGAGGCAGAGGTGGGATGGGTGCATCGGTTCTCACACGCGTGGAAATTTAAGAACCACATTACTAAGGCTACACCTGAAATGCTGGTTGTATTCCATTCACTTACTTTTAAGCACACCCAACCCATGGAATGGAGATATATATTGGCAACAGGGAACTGAGTGCTGGACTAGGAGCGTGACCTCTGTATGGCAAGCTTTGCAGGCCACGTATGGCGGAGCCAAAGCAGCAGCGTCGGGAGTTGAGCTTGAACATGTCTTTTCCCACAGAGGTCACTGGTGGTCCCACCAGGGACTGTATGCTCATGGGCATTGGAAGAGCATTGCACTCTTTACTCTTCATTTGAGAGTATGTTTATTAATGCTGGGGCAGTGGAACCAGCAGGAGAGCCCGGGTGGCGGCGTGGCTCTCTACAGCATACGGGAAAGAAGGGAGCATAGCAGGGCTACGGTCAGCTCACTGGGAAGCCGGAGAAAAGGGGGCATTGGGGACAGGTTCAGGGGTGAGCCTGGGGGAGCTCCCCTGGTTGCAAGTCTCATGGGGACCTTTAGAGTTTAGGAGATCCGTGCCTGTGGGAGAAGAGGGGAGGGAAAGGTACAGGGTGGTCCGGGAGGGAGAGCGCGCCTCAACCCATCAGTCTTGGTTAGTTATTTGGAATGGGCATGCCCCTCGGAGGTTTGCAGTTCTCAGTATTTACGGAGACCCAGTTTTGCACATGGTAGATTTGCATTCTAGTTCTTACAACTTACGCAGAGAAGAGTGGGTGGTGTTCCAGAGAGCGTTACTTACGAAAGGGAGACGGAGGGAGACTAGAGTAATGTCAGCGGAGACACGTCCCCTGAGGGGTCCAGGGAGAGCAGGACACTGCATTAGGGAGGTGCCCGGAGGACCAGTCAGAGGTGAATGTGGAGGAAGCTGGCTTTCAGGCGTCGGCTCAGGTGCCTTGGGGGGCAGGCGGGAGCCCAGGGAACAGCAGATGCCCTGGCTGCCAGGCCCTCCAGTCTCCCAGGGACCTGCCTTCCCTTCGTTAGGGCCTCAGCTGATTAGCGGATGAGATGGGTCACTGGCCAGCGTTGGAGGAGCCTCCCGCCCCTTGAGAGAAGCAGGCGGTGCTGTTCTTCATGCGCCACCGAAACGCGAGTCAGTTGGTTGTGACTCTTCCCATTGAAGGGGGACAGTGGCACTCACCGCCGCTACATCAGCCTGGCGTTGCGCCACGGACAGGATCACAGCAACAAGGGCGTGGTGGCCGTCCCCTCTGGCCCTCATCCTCCTGGGGCCCAGGACCGTTATCCCGCCAGCAGCCGGAGCGTGGCACCGGCCCCCACGCCTCCCGGTGGCTTTACGTAAGCAGCGCTGTGCCCAGGCTGGAGGCCCTTGCCTGGGGCGGTGCAGGCCAGCTGAGCGAGGATTTATTTTGGGCCTCGTAGGTTCTGTGCTGTTGGATTCAGGTGTGGGTTCCAGCAAACACTGGATTTAGACATGCTCCAGGCTTCCTTTCTGATTCTGATTCTTGCCTGAGGACATCCTGGCTCTTGGAAAAGTTAGGAGAGTAACTGTCTCTTGTCACAAATGTGTGTGCATACTTTGATTTGCATGTGAGCCCTGAGCTGTGGCTGAGGCTCCTGAGCGCACAGAGGGTTGTGGTCCTTGAAGCCGCCTTCCCACGTCCGCTGAGAGGAGCTGAGATGCTGTCCACGCACCCCCTGCCCTCGCACACACCCAGCTCACCCATTGTGCCTGGACCACGGCTGCAAGACACCCTGGGCCACATGGTCACTGCTGGACATTGAGCTAAAGTCCTCCCCCTCCCTCCCACCCAATGGCATTTTTTCTAGAACAAGAAGAGCTGCTGCATGTGTCTTGGTGGAGGCAGACTTGTACGCACAGAAGAACCTTCCCCTCCACTGCATGGAGCCCTCGTTTCTTGGAAAAGTGTTATACACACATCAGCCATTGGGTGTTCCTTTAATGCTACCAAGCGTGGCAAGCACAGCACTGGCACAGGACTCCCTGTGGGCCCGGAAGCTGGTGCACCTCCTTCAGCATTTCCCGGGTGCAGTGCGGGCATCACACTGGGTTAACTGGGGTTCAATTTGTTGTAAACTGAACCCAAAAGCTTTATTCCTACTACTTTCTTCAAAGACTGGACCCTCCAAAGGGGATCTTCAGATGGCTAAAAGAAAAAAAACACACACTCATTCTTTAAAACCTATTTTTAATGGGAAATGTCAAGACTATTCAGAAGTAGAGAGCAGAAGGGGTAGGCCACATTCCCACTGGTCACCATGCTGGAGTCTCATTTTCCCTTTCTTATTGACAGATCCGCAAATTTCCTTGGGACTAATAATCTCCCCAGCAAAAAAGGCTCATTTTCCAGGCTCCCTTGCAGCTAGGTGTCACCCCACGACTAGGTGTCACCAGTGCAATTATGTGGGAATACTTTGTGGGAGCCTCACCCTCAATCTCTTACCTTTCTCCTTTCTCCTGTGTGGAGTATAGAAGTGATGGCGGGAGGCCCAGCAGCCACCTTGAACCATGAGGTGACGTCGAAGATGAAAACACATGTCTGTAGAGCAGAGGAAGAGGAAGAGGCTGGGTCTGCACCACCTGCCACCACTACAATCCTCCTCCACTGCCAGCCTCTGGGCTTTGTTTCCCAGCAAGCATGCCTTTACGCGTCTGAGGGAGTGTGTGTCCAGGCAAACCTGAGCCTCACACAGCTTTCACACTGTGGAGCTTCCATGTTTTCTGGACATTGATGAGTGTGTGCTCGGGGAGGGGTGGCCCTGACCCCCAGTGTTGCTTTACTGGTAGGCACCATGGGTTGTCATCATCGTCTGAGGCATGTGGTCACCTGCCAGAAGTCAGGACGCTGGGACCGCGCACCTCCATGTGGTGCGAGGGCTACAATCAAACAATCTGCTGGACACTGTGTGAACCAGAACCAGGGAAGGGAGGGTCCTTTCCACAGCGGTCGTTTCTGCCCAGACCTCAGGGTGTTGTTTTCTGAATGGCTCTCCAGAGGCCGAGTGCCTGGGTGGGCTGCGTTCGCCTCAAGTGTTCCCGTCTGCCTCTTCCACCAGCAACTTCCCGTTTACTTTGGGTTTTGCTGGGACTGTTTCTGCTCAGACAGTAGCCGTTGGTTACCTCTGTGTGCTGATCCTAGGGGCAGGCGGGAAAGTGACATCTGTGGGAAGTCTCCCTCCATCAAAACACAGCAACACCGGGCCTGGCAGCACACAGTTACCAGGAGAATCTGCAGTGTTACTAAATCGCAGTGTGCCCTCTCCAGCTCATGTAACTATCTCCACCCTATTCTTCACTGGTTATAGTTATGGAAGCAGTCAGGTGCCTGGCAGCCTCAGCGAGGTGCTAAGGAGAGACGTGTCTGCACCACAGTCACGGGAAAAGACTCTCCCTCCCCTCCCATTCCTCTGCTCTTCTTCTGTTTGCTTTCATTTCCCACAATCACGCGGACAGCTTGAAAGTCTGGGACCGTGTGCTGCTCTTAAAGTGGGGTGATTTGTCTCACTTCCACGCCTTTCACTCTCCGCCACCAAGGTACAGCGGTTTTGCGTTGAGGCATCTGATAAATGTCATGCTTCTTTCCTTTTCGGAAATATCCCATGGCATTGAACGCGCCTGGTGTGCCTGGCTCAGACCGGGGGTGCTCTATTTCCTTGGGGGCAAATTTCCCGTGAATTGAAGTCTTTTCCAGGGGAAACGCCAAACCTCTAGGGACTCAAGGACTGGGGAGCAGGGGAGTGTTTGTCCTTTGTAGGAAGAACGTGGCTAAGAAAACCCTGGGTCACTCTCACTGATATTGTTGGTAACATTGAAGCTTGTCCTCGGCCTGCCTCTCACCTCTAGGAAGCCACGCCCCCCACCCCCCACCCCGCCGCCCCTGGTGGGCCCAGGGTGTCCCGCTCACTCTGACCTGTGAAATGCTACGCGGTCTCCATTCCGATGACCCTGAGAAATGCCATGCTTTATCGAGCGTCTTAGACATCCGTCACCCATTGCACAGCGTGGCCAGAGCCCACGGCTCAGCAACGGGCCCCAGTGCCCTTGAGGACCTTGGGGACTGGAACTCGCCCCTCTGTGAGCTACAGAATAAGAGACAAGAAAAGCCCTCGCAGCGTCAGTGTGCAGGAACCGATGGAACCACAGACGCTGTGGCCACGCCCTCGTCCTGTGTTCATATTACGAACTAGTTAATATTCTCGCATCTGCAACCGAAGGGGAAAGAAACCTGAGGCCGAAGCATAAATGCAATGCAGGGGTCGCCACACCCTGCGAGGCCTTTGCCGGGGCAGACACACACAGCCCGACAGAAAGTGGAATTGCCAACGCTGAGCCATCTCATCACGCGCTTCTCTGTGTGGATCTTAAGTGGACGTGTCACAGGAACCCTGGTTTGCAGCAAATCCTCCCGATCTTCATTTGGAGAAAAGACCTTGGGCTCTGCTTCCAGGGCTTCAAGCCAGGATTTCGGTTTCTCTGTCAGGTTTTTGGTTGGGAGGTGTTAGCCTTGGCCATGGAGAGGACACGGGGAATGCGCTGGGTCGTGGACTCATTCGCTGAAAGGTACTCATTGGTCCTGTGGGGGTGACTGTGGGGACTGCCCTCCCGGGAGCGGGCATCCTCCGGGACAGGCTTTGTTTCCTGCTGGAAGATACGTCCTGTTGGCAAGAGCTCTGAGGGTGTGACACAGGTGGGCGGTATTCGGGGCGCCATTGTTGTGTGTTAGGGTGTGGCCTCCCTGTATGATGAGGAGAGATTTGAACTGAGACCAGAAGCTATTGAGGAACCAGCAGATGAGAAAGAACATCCAGCAAAGGAACCAAAAGAACACTAACAGGCCAGTGGCTTGTACTGTAGCAGAAACAACAGATGGGCTGACACCCCAGCGTGTTTCTCCCAGCTCTGGCTGCAGGCCAGGACGGTGCCCGCCTGCCTGGTTCCTGGTGAGGGCAGGTCCTGGGTGAGGGCAACCTGTGGCTGTGTCCTCACCTGGTGGAGCGAGCCAGCCCTCCACCTCCTCCTCTTCGTGAGGCACTAATCCCACAGGGGGGCTCACTCTCATGACATCATCAAACCGTCATTACCTCCCAAAGGCTTCTCCTCCAGATATCACTTTGGGGATTGGGGCTTCAAGATGGGAATTTAGGGGGCACACACATTGGTCCGTAGCAGCCAGGATCAGCCCGCTGGCCTGGTTTGTTAATATTCTTTTACATTCTGGGCCTGAACCCAGCATCAAATAAGACAGACACTGTTCTGCCCTCACTTGCAAGGGGGCACCCTCTCCCCGAAGGTGACCGTGAGATGCCTGCAATGGCAGCAAGAGAGCAGACGTTAGTTGCTGTCACCCAGCTGCTTCTCGCTCTTTCTAGAAGGTTCTTCCCCTGATTCCTTACACGGCTGGCTGTTCCTCACCTCCAGGACTGTGTTTGAAGGCCTGGAGAGGTCGCCCTCCGCCCGGTGTGACCCGAGACGTGGTAACCCACGCATGGCAGGAGGTGGAAACCGCAGCCGCCACTTTGAAAATGGCTTGCCGGCATTTCCTGAAGGTAAACGTGGACTTCATGATGCTTCTCCAGAAATCCTTCTTCTGGGCATTTTCCCAAGAAAAACGAGTGCCTATAGCAGGAATGTTCGTAGAAGCTACCCGTGTTGCATGCAGGGGTGAGTGAGTAGGAAGCCGGGGCCTATCCCCCGGCGGGACAAGGCACAGTAGCGGAGGGAGGAGCTACGTGCAGTGACGTAGGTGGCGGTCACGGACATTGGGTTTGGTGAGCCCCAAGGGGACCTGCTAGCTAACTCCATGTGTGAAGTTTGTGGACAGGCACATAACGCCTTGGTGTCCCGTGGCTGCAGTCAACGCCGACACCGTGGCTTGCACAGCATCCATTTATTCTCTTGCAGCTCTGGAGGTTAGACGTCTAACCGGTCACCAGGTCATGTTCCTTCTGGGGGCTCTGGGGGACGATCCAGTCACATGTGTATTCCAGATTCCAGAGCCACCACATTCCGTGGCTCATGACCCCCATCACTCCGTCCTGTGCTTCTATTGTCACGTGTCCCTCTCTGACTCCGACTCTTCCCTCCTTCTTACACGGACCTTGTGATGCCACCCGGCCCCCCAGAACCCAGGGCCACCTCCCCTCTCAAGGGCCTTCGCTGAAGGATATCTGTAAAGTCCCCTTCGTCACGTCGTCACATCTTTGCAGGTTCCAGGGATTAGGACGTGACATCTGTGGGGCCCTTTCTTTGTCCAGCACCCTAATCGATGAGAAGTATTTTGGGGTGCTGGCTAAATCAGGATTGCAGTATTGCTTTTTTCTGTGTGTTTGGTTTTTTTTAATCCTCACCTGAGGATATTTTTCCATTGCTTTAGCTTTTAGATAGAGTGTAAGGGAGGTGGGGGGAGAGGGAGAGAGAAACATTGATTGGTTACCTCCTGCACATGTCCCAACCCAGAACCTAGGTACATGCCCTTGACCAGGAATCAAACCCACAACCCTTCGGTGCATGGGCTGACACTCTAACCATGGAGCCATGCCGGCAGGGCAGCAACTGTATTCTTTAACCCTACACCTTCACTGGGGCTTTGAAATGTGTTGTTTACTTTCTAATATTCTCAATCGGGCAACATTAAAAGGGGCTCAGTCAAAGCTGTCAGAGGTCCCTCACATCAGGTGGCTGGGAACATTTGATGTAAGAAACAGAGCATCCTAATTCACTCTGAGGCTCACAGCACTGCAGGCGGGTGCAGAGTGACTGTGTCACAGTCCATCCTTGTCCAGACCTCATGCTGAGTGTCATTCACTGTCTTTGCCCAAATGAGAACTAGGAAATTAGAGAAATGAAGTGACCTACTCAAGGGCACACGGCCCAGGCATGAGCAGGGATGTGGACCAATCAGTCTAAGTCCTGAGAACAGGCAGCTTCCTCTCAGGACTGTTGGCTTTTACACTGAGACGAGTTGTAGGGAAAGTGTGGTGACACTTTAATGCCTTCCCCTTAAGTTATTATGGAAATGAAGAATACTTTGTGACCATCTGTCCACATATCTTCTCAGCCACCCATTCCTTTACCCATCTACCCATCCATCCATCATCCATCTATCCATCCACCCATCTTTCCATTCATTTGTCTACTCATCCATCTGTCTACCCATTCATTCATCCATCCATCCATCCATCCATCCATCCATCCATCCATCCAATTCATTTGTCCACTCATCCATCTATCTACCCATCCATCCATTCATCCACCACACATTTATCCATCTGTCCATCCACCCACCCATCCATCTGAACATCCATCTTTCCATCCATCCATGAATCCATCCATTCACCCACTCATCCATCATCAACTCACCCACCAATCCCAGATATTGGGGATTCCACAATCAGTGAGGCTGACAGCCCCTACTTGCATGAATCTCAAGTTCTTCCTGTTCATTCTTTGCCATCTGGTACCACATCAAAATAGGGGCCTGTGTAGGGTCCTGACGAGGCCCCACTGAGCATCCACCTCGGGGCTCCTCTAGTTTGAGTCTGACTTCAAAACGGCACGAGTCCCTTCCTCAGGCGAGGACAGCTGCACCCATAGATGGGAACCTCAGCGGAGCTGGTGCCTGGACACAACCTCAGGGGACTCTCATCGTCTTTATTTCGGTTTCCAACAGGCAGCTTCCCACAGGGCCAGACGGCCCCGCTGCAGCGTGCACTGTGTCACCCGTTTCAGAGATGCCACCAGCAGGGACATCTCCGCCTGTATGCTGAGCAGCTCATTCCGTGGCGTTTCCTCTCATGCAGAGCAACTGTTGAGCTCAATACAATAAAAATAAAAACAAAATGAGCAGCAAGTGTCAGGCCTGGAAGGGAAGGGAAATGTGGATGTTGGGGGGAGAGTGCAGCCTAGACATGTCAATACTGTGGGCAACCACACAGGCGGCCAGTGGGCATGACCGGCTGGACAGAGCCTCGGTCTGGCGGGGGGGGGGGGGGGGGGGGGATATTTGGCTCACTCCACTGGAATTCCCATGATTGCCGGGGGCGTTGCCAGCTCCAGGACTGGGCTCTGCTGTGTCACCAGGACTGGGCTTCCTCCAGGGAGGCCCTGTCAGGTCCAGGTTGACCCCGTTCATGGAGTCAGCAAACCCGGTGAACCAAGGCGCTCCCGCCAAAGCTCCTGGACTGCATGGCGGCGGTCGTGCCTCTCCGTTCCCCAGAGCCAGCCGGTCTAAATGGAATGTTGGGTTTGCGTAGGCTGGGCCATGTGATCACCCCTTGAGCTGGGGTGGGGGTGGGGGCAGGGGCAGCCCACCCAACTTCAGGGGTCAAGTCAGAGGGAGCCTGAGGGGCTGAGGCCCGAGGACTGGCCCTGGTGCTGGGCAGGCCAAATAGTGGGGCCGGCCCATCCTCCCCTTCACTGCTAAGCTCTCTGCCTCACCGCCTGGACCTTCCTGCCTGGGTTTGCTCTCGACTTCCTTTTCCTATTGAGTGTTTTGTATCATGTGGATCTTACCCCCTTGTCAGTTACATGATTTTCAAATATGTTCTCCCATGCGCTAGGTGGCCTTTTCATTTTGCTGACAGTTCCCTTTGCTGTGCAGAAGCTTTTTAGTTTGATGTAGTCCTGCTTCTTTTTGCTTTTGTTGCCTTTGCTTCTGGTGTAAAATAAATTTTAAAAAACCATTGCCAGACCAATGTCAGGGGCCTAACCCAAGGTTTTCCTCGAGGAGCCTCATGGTTTCAGGTCTTATGTTCACATCTTCAATCCATTTTGAGTTGACTTTCATAGATGTTGTAAGTTAGGGTTCGATTTCCTCCTGTGCACTTGGCTGTCCACTCTTACCAGCACCGCTCATGGGGGAGCCTGTCCTTCCCCCACCATATATTCTTGGCTCCTTTTGTCATAAATGGATTGACCGTTAGGTATGGGTTTATTTCCGGGCTCTTCATTCGTCTGTGTGTCTCTTTTTATGCCAGTGCCACATTGTTTGATTATTGTTTGTAGCACAGTTTGAAATCAGAAGGTGTGATGCCTCCAGCTTTGTTCTTCTTTCTCAGGATTGCTTTGGCTATTCAGCGTCTTTTGTGGTTCCATACAAATTTTAGGATTGTTTGTACTATTTCCGTGAAAATTGTCATTGAAATTTTTGTTGTTGTTAATCCTCACCCAGGGATATTTTTCCCATTGACTTTTAGGAAGAGTGGAAGGGAGGGAAGAAGGAAGGGAAGGAGGGCAGGGTAAGGGAGGGAGAAAAAAGAGAGAGAGAAAAAAAAGAGAAAGAAAAGAAACCTGCTGAAGTTGCCTCTTCTACATCATCGATTGGTTGCCTCCTGCACGCGCCCCCACCTGTTCTGGGGATCAAACCTGCAACCTAGGTATGTACCCTTGACCGGGAATTGAACCTGAGACCCTTTGGTGTGGGGGCCAGTGGTCTAACCACTGAGCACACCAGCCAGGGCAGAAATGTCATTGGCATTTGGGCATGAATTACATTGACTCTCTAGGTCATTTTGGGTCGTATGGGTATTTTAACAATACTACTTCTTCCGATCCATTAGCACAGAATATCTTTCCACTTGTCTCCAGTTTCGTTCATCAGTGTCCTATAGTTTTCAGGTACAGGTCTTTTACCTCCTAGTTAAATTCACTCCCAGATATTTTATTGTTTCTTGATGTGATTGTAAATGGGATTGTTTTCTTAATTTCTCTTTCTGATAGTTTATTGTTAGTGTACATACACACATTGCTCTTTATATATTGGTTTTATATCCTATAGCTTTACTCAGTTCAGGGATTAGCTCTAACAGGTTGGGGGAGACGCTTTAGGGTTTTCCATATTTGAGAGTATGTCACCTGCAGATAGTGACGGGCTTACTTCCTCTCTCCCAGCGTGGTGCCTTCTGGTTTTCTTGCCTCCTTGCTCTGGCTAGGCCTCCAGGGCTAGTGGAGAAGTGGTGAGAGTGAGCATCCTCGTCTTGTTCCTGATCTTGGAGGCAAAGCTTTCGTCTTTCACCACTGAGTGTGATGTGAGCTGTGGGCTCGTCACCCGTGGCCTTCATGATGCTCAGGTGTGCTCCTCTCCACCCAGTTTGTTGAGTTTTCATCATTAACGGATGTTGGACACAGAGTTCACCACACGTGGTTTTAAGAACGGTGGGTTTATCCACTTGAATAAAAGGCAGTTGTTTTTTCTGAGGGGACGAAATCTTTGAACAGTTGTTTTCCTGACTCACGTCTGCACGTGGACGTGGAGGTACATGTCTTGGGGTTGACCCAGCTGCTGGAAGGAAATGACTTTGGGTCCAAACACAGGCTTCACTGGGGAGGTGTTTGGAAACACTGACTGATGGTGCAGCAGGACTGGCCCAGCCAGCATCACGGCTCGGGGACAATGCGTGCGGCAGAGCTGACCCGGGGCTTGGAGGAGACCCAGATTCTGTGGCCTATTTCCTTCTTGTCAAGAAAAGGCCTCTGTTGGGGGCATGCAGCTCAGTCTCTGGGAGACTTGCTCTCTGTCTGCCTCAGTCTGTGTGTTCTGCCCGCCTGCCTCCCTCCTTCTCTCTCTCTCTCTCTCCCTCTCTCCTCTCTCTCCCTCCCTCTCTCTCCCTGTCTCTCTCTTGCTCACTCACTCTTCCTTCCTCCCCCTCCCTCCATTCCTCCTTTATTCCCTTCCTCCCTTCCTCCACTCCCCCTGCCTCTGTACCCACAAACCTGCTGAAGTTGCTTCTCCTACCGGAGCTGTGGGGCGTGGGACACACACCGAAGCGCCAGCTGTTTTCTCTAAAAATGCCGCCGGTGCTGGAGCACGGTCTGGTCCACGGAGTCCGGTCCGGTGCACGGAGTCCAGGGGCACAGTGTTTCCCCTTCTCAGCTGATTATTACCAACAACTGCCAGCACGCCCTCGCCCCATTCGGCTGGACTACATTCACATGTGGATGTGTAACGGGCTGTAAATGAGCACCGTGGCTTTGGGAGGAAATCTCTCACTGTTTACCTCTTGGAATGTCAGTTTCTCCAGACTTTGATATTTGTTTTTCTTCTGAAACGGGTGAGAAGTTTGGAGACAGATGCTGTGCAGAGGCTGAGGGGTACACAGCAGTGACCCCCTGAGGCCAGGCAAAGGTGGCGCTCAGGGCGCCTCCATCCCCAAGGCGCTGTCAGGTACATGACCTTCCAAGGTGCTGAGCCTCTGGCCGTCCTGTCCAGCAGGTCACAGCCAGGCCGTCTTTAGTCTCAGAGTCACGTTTGGTAAAGGAAGGTGGTCCTTGGCTTCCTGCTGGCCACCGGATCTCAGGTGTTAACTCACCAGAGCCGTCTGACCACACACCGGCTTTCCCGTGCCGCCCTCGGTGAGGGTTGTGGGTCACAGGAGTGTGGGCAGCGGTGGGGATCCTCTTCTCTGAGAGGGTCCTGCCTGCAGACAGCCCCTCCTGCTGGAGGGGAACCAGCGGGCATCGGGTGGACCTCAGGGTGGGAGGGAGGCACAGGACCAGGACCTGGTGGGTCTGGAGCTAAAAGGGATGAAGGAGCCAGAGGAGGAGGAGTGGGCTGACCGGGTCACCGAGGCGCAGTGAAGCAAGGCACCTCGGCAGTGGAAGATGCACCTGTCCCGGGACACCCGAGTGGAGGGCGCAGGGAGTGTGTGCTAAGGTCTCTGGAGACTGGGAAGGGCTCACTACAACTTCTGCTTACATTTGTCTGTGATTTTTGTTATTAAAAAGAAAATAAATGGCCCAACCATTTTGGAAAACCATGTGGCAGGTCTTTTCAAACTGAACTCACGCATTGCCATGGCCCAGCTACTTCTCTCCTCACATTATGCAACAGGAATGTGTTCCATCCTCTAGAAGGTTCACAGTAGCCGTGTTCACAACAGTCCAGGTTGGGCTGGGCCCCGCTGCCCGTTCAGAGCGGGCTGGGTGAGTGAACCGGGCATCGTCACACGGCGGGGCAGTGTATGCTGCGGTGAGGACCAGCAGCGGGTGGAACTCACAGACGCGAGGTCTGTGTGGTGTGCCAAGACGGCCAAAGCTAGCCCATGCCAACGAAGTCACGCCAGTCCTATTTCTGAGGGATGGTTGGCTGCTGGGAGGGCGCCTGAAATATCCACCTTGGCTGACGGTGGCTACATAGGTTGTGCATTTCAATTTCAAAAAGTCACCAAGCAAATTGCCAGGAAATCTTTATTTAACCCAAAAATAGGAGGAGACTTCATAATCCTAGACTAGCGAGTTTCAACCTTTTTCATCTCATGACACACATAAAATAATTACTAAAATTCTGTGGCACGCCAAAAAATACATATTCTGCCAATCTGACAAAATAAAAAGGTATAATTTTGATTGATTTACAAAAAAATAATAGTAATTACCTACCCTTTTTGCTCCAAGGTGAAGCAAAATCAGATGCCTATACTAGTATATAAGGACTTCTAGTGCCAAGAATTAACCAATCAGATGCAACCTTATTATGCGATGTGACCAATAAGATGCAACTCTAGTATAGGACCTACATATTTATGGTTCAAGACAGGGCATTCACTCTGATGTCTATTGTTGTGTTGGCTGTTGTCATTTTTGTAATTTGATAATCTAAGAGAAAAGAGGGCAGTGCCCCCCGACTAAATAGTCAGGTGTTGCACGTGTTAACAATTCTGTGACACACGGTTGAAAATCCCTGTCCTCGACAATAGGAAACCACCAGAAGGGGCATGAATGACAGGCACAGACCTATTTTAGATTTAAAGGAACTGGACGCCAGAGCAAGCATTCTGGACGCTTCCATTGATGTGAACTACGGAGTGAGGTGGACCTCGCCTGCACTGTTAGAAGTCGGGGTAGTGTTCCTCTTTGGCGTGGAGGGTGTGTGATGACTAAGGGGAACGCAGGGGTTTCTGGGTGCTGTTTCTCAAAGGTCAGCTGTGAAAAGCCATCGGCTGCCCACCTGCGATGCGTCCGCACCTCGGGAGATGTTATGCTTCAAGAAAAACCAGAAAGAAGGGATTGAACTTGGCTGAGGTTTTCAACGGGGACTGACGAGGCCCCTCCCCCCATGCCTGGGTCGGAGGTGCTGAGAGGTTTCCGGAGGGTTGGTGGCAGGGGCATGGGGCACCTCTGTCATTGTTCAGTGTCAGTTTATGGGGACTGGGTTCATTTGGATGCCCTCGGGTAGATGGATTTATTAATTATTACCTCGTTTTGACTGCATTCACCCAGATTCTCCGCGCCTGCCCCCGTGCTGAGCTTCGCGGTCTTCGCGGCTCTCTGCCTGTTCGCTAACTCCTCCCTCACCGTCTCCGTCTGCCTGTGACACACAGTCCCAGTGAGGATCGCCATGGAAATCCTCACCAACGTTGCATTGTTCACTGCGGGCTGGGCCCTCCCAGACTTTCTGAGATCACAGCGTTGGGTTGTTGACAGCAGCAAGGGTGGCGGAGCCTGTGGGCCGAGGCCCTTTCCTGAGAGGATGGAGGCAGGGGCTCTTTCCGGGTTGTCTGGGAAGCACAGTGCATGTGCAGGGACCTGTCTGAGCTTTAGGATTTCGCAATGAAGATGTTCTTCTAAATAGAGAGCTAAGTTGTGACCTTCATGTAAAACAGTGCAGAGTCCTGGCTAATTGTTAGTAACTTTTCTGTATTGGCTGCCGTGTTCCCGGTAGGTGGTGTTTTCTTTAATAATGTCTGTGTCACTCGTATGCCCTGTATGTATGGTAGCAGCTCCAGGTCTAATTAAGGAGAAGAATCTGGCAGCTTCGGAACAGCAATTAAGAACAACTGTAAGCCCATTGCTTAGCTTCCTGCGCATTTTCACGTCCTGAGATGGAAACACCCTGATTGCTCTGCTCATCTTTGCAGCTTGGAGCTCGGAGCTCCCGGCATTGCTGGGAAGACCTTTTGCGCTGAGTTGTGTAAGGAAAGCGGTTCTGCGCAGTGAGGGCTGTGTGTCCCGCTGAGCGCTGCTGTCCACCCCACTCCACGGATGGGGTCCGAGGCCTGTTTCTCAGAGGTCCAGGATGGAGCTCGTAGCCCCACCCAGGCAGCGCCGCGGCCGGAAATATCAGCCATTCCCCCACAGGTCTTAGGGCTGTGGCGTGGAAGCAGAAGCCACCTTCCCCGAATCCATTTACCTGCCGGCAGTCGGAACTGTGTCCCAGTTACGGTTGCTTTTGGACCCCCTGTGCCTTCCAGCCCGCCCAGCTCAGTCTGTCAGCCTCACCTCTTTGCCCCTTGCATGTTCTCCGCTAGGCCGAGTTGCTCTTCAGTTTCCAGCACAGGCCCTGCACTTGCAGCCTCGGGTGCAGCCCCTGCTTGGTCTTCTGCTTGGAACCCAACTCCAGACCGTTGTCGTCATAGCTAGAAGCTCCTCCCCCACCCCATGCCAGGCAGGCACCCATGCTTAGCAACTGGGACCTTCCGTCCCCAAGTGGCAGAGCGGCTGGAATCAGACTAACCCCAAACCAAAGGCTGTCAGATTGGAAGAAAGATGGTGGAGAGGAGGGAGATGGGTGGGTGGGTGGAGAGTGATGGTGATTACTTACTGTGTTCCAGAGGTAACTGTGCGGACAGATCCGTTTGCTCCGTGTTCTGTGTTCCTCTGTACTGTCCAGCACTTCTATAGAAATTGTCTTATTCTTGTTTGCATTGTCCCCTGTTCGCACCGATGATAATAAAATTGTGATAATAATGGCAGCTTATCCTTGCTCACTCTTTCCAAATACTGTCCTCCGTTTATTAACTCATTTAATCATTACAGACAACCCCTGAGGCAGAGGCTTTTATCTCCACCTCACAAACCCAACAGAGTTGAGCCTCATCTTGCCCACAGCTTGCCCAGAGTTGCACAGCTGGTCAGTGGCAGGGGCCACACTTTAGGCCTTACAGGCAGTCTCCACACCCACACATACCATCAGACTCTCGCACGTCTCCTGACAATGGATGGATGGATGATGGATGGGTGGGTGTGTGAATGGAAGGATGGGTAATGGATGGATGGATGGATGGATGGATGGGTGTGTGAATGGAAGGATGGGTAATGGATGGATGGATGATGGATGTGTGTGAATGGAAAGATGGGTAATGGATGGATGGATGGATGATGGATGGATGGGTGTGTGAATGGAAGGATGGGTAATGGATGGATGGATGAATGATGGATGGATGGGTGTGTGAATGGAAGGATGGGTAATGGATAGATGGATGGATGGATGTGTGTGAATGGAAAGATGGGTAATGGATGGATGGATGGATGATGGATGGATGGGTGTGTGAATGGAAGGATGGGTAATGGATGGATGGATGGATGATGGATGGATGGGTGTGTGAATGGAAGGATGGGTAATGGATGGATGGATGATGGATGGATGGGTGTGTGAATGGAAAGATAGGTAATGGATGGATGGATGGATGGATGTGTGAATGGAAGGAAGGATGATGGATGGATGGGTGTGTGAATGTAAGGATGGGCAGTGGATGGATGGATGATGGATGGATAGATGTGTGAATGGAAGGATGGGTAATGGATGGATGGATGGATAGATGTGTGAATGGAAGGATGGGTAATGGATGGATGGATGGATGGATGGATAGATGTGTGAATGGAAGGATGGATGATGGATGGATGGGTGTGTGAATGGGAGGATGGGTAGTGGATGGATGGATGGTGTGGGTGAGATTTTCACAAGGTGTTCCTTCTGAAGCCTCCCTTTGAGCCTGTCTGGCTTCTGGGTCCGCAGGTTAGTGATTCCTGAGAAAGCACCAGGGGCCTGGGCATGCTTGGGTGCTGAGAGTGTTGCTGAGAGCGAGCTGTGCTTCTCACCTGGAGGTGCCCATTAAAACAGATTCCTGAGCCCACCTTCAGAGTCTCTGCATCAGCAGGTCCCTGATGGCTCTTGGGACCCCGAACCAGCTCCCCAGAGATGCTGCTGTGCTTGGCTGGGGACCACACTGGAGGTGAGGGCGCGGAGGCTCTCCGTGCTTTGGTGCCATGTCTCTTGCAAGGAAACTTCATAATGTTTCCCTAAACCTCTGCTAGTGGGACTAAGGAGAGACAATGAAAGGATCGTTGCTAGGGCATGTCTTCAGGGCTCTGCGGAGTGGGTGTGTGAATGCAGGGAAGAAGGCGACCGGGTGTCGGCGGTCTCCCCCACACCTGAGCCTGCACTCAGTGTGCCCGGCGGCCTCTGCCGAAGCTTGTGAAGCTAAAACAGCTGATGCGCAGTTGCGGGAGGAATGGAAAAGCTGCTGAGCGTGGCGGGAACTGGTGCCTTATCACCTTTATGTGCAGCGGCTGCTGTGGGAATTGCCGGCAGATCCAGGCCATCGGCAGAATGGTGACATTTTACATGGGCCACTGTGTTCTGAATCCACACTGCAATGTGAGGTTAGAGGAGGTGGGGAAGGGGACAATCAAGGTGTCACCGGTGACAGATCCATCGCGAGTCCTGCCTCCTCCTTAGTGCCTGCTGTCTGGTGTGACATGCAGAGCAGCCGGTCCACGCGCACTGCACCTGCACAGCACCTGGAAACTGGATGTCGCTGGGCGGCCTGCATGTACTGTTGGCGCCCTCCAGCACACCAGCTTTCATTTAGCCAAGCGTGTTCTTTATTTCCTACTGGCCAAGACCAGCCAGAGAAGCCCGAGGGTCCCTTTGTGCTCATAGCCCTCGGGCCCTGGGTTCCCTGCAGAACTGAGTTTGAAGCTGCCTGGTCTACCAGGTGACCAAGTCCCTGCGCTCCAAGGTGCCGAGATGCCTCCTTGTAAAGAGGGCCGCCATCGGCTTTACTGAGTGCTCTGGACCTCATGTGTCTGCTCAGCTGTAGCATGTGACATCCATGTACCCAAATGACGTCAGACGTGTGCTAGGGATCTCCGTTCCATGTGAGCAGGAAGAGATGGGAAGGCTTTAATTTCATTTCCCCGGAGACTAATGACTTGAGGCAGCTTTTCATATCTATGTAAGTATCTACTTACATCTTTGACCCATTCTTAGATTACATTGTTTGTCTTAATACTATTAGGTTGAAAATGATCTTGGTACATCCTAGATAGAATTTTTTTGTCTATGTATATCGAAAAATATTTATCATTCTGTGGCTTGCCTAGTTTCCTTGAGAATATATTTCAAGAGTAAAGGTTCTATTTTTGATAAAATCCCATTTGTCTATTTTTCCTTTTATGATTCATGCTTTATGTGTTGTATATTAAAAATCTTTTTCTACCGTGAAGTCATGAACTTCTTTTCTCTCCTGTGTTTTCTTCTAGGCGTTTTATAGCTTTAGCGCCTACATTCAGAACTCTGACCTGTTTTAGGTTAAACTTTATGTACAGAGTGAGTTAAGGGTCATTGTATCTCTTCCATAGGAATATCCAATTGTCCAGCTCGTTAGTTGAAAAGACTCCTTTTCCTGCTCTATTGTCTTGGCAGTTTTGTCAAATACCGTTGGCCCTTCCCGTATGGTCATGCGTCTCAATTTCCTGTCCCATGCATGTTCTAGCTGCCGTTCTTCTGCCAAAGCCTCTGCCTGATGTGACTACCGTCACAGTGAGTCCTGAGATTGGCAGTGTAAGTCCTGCCTCCGCTGGAATGTTTATGGGGATTGTCAGAATCACTCTTAAAATCACTCAAGTTGATTCTGAAGTGCTCCATGCAAGGGTGAGGGCATGGACCCTGTGATGAATTCTGGTAGGTACAGAAGTGGGGAACCAGGGATCTGGGCCAAAGGAGATGAGGAAAGAAAATAAAAGCCATAGGGTGTGCGTGCAGGCCTATGTCTGCCAGGAGAGAGCGTCCCTTCCCTCCCACTGAGGAGCAGCGGAGCTGCTCCCATAGCAACCCTCCAGGCTCCTATCCTTGTCTTAGCCCCTGCAGCTTCCACAGGCATGAGAGCTGTTCAGTGTTGGGAGGATTAAATAAAATAGGGCACCTAGTGGGTAAGTTGCAAATGCTGTGGATTTCAAGTAAATGTAGCTGCATAGACCCACCCACCTGCCTGCCTGTCAAAGACGGTATTTCATGCAGAAGCTTGGCTTTCTTGTGTCCTGACCATCATAATCCTGGGAGGTGTGATACCTCATCAAGGGTTATGTTGTACCTTCTGGAACGGCAGTCGCCAACTGGTGGTCCACGGACCACTGATGGTCCATGAGGTCCGAAAGATTGGCGACCGCTGTTCTAGAACATGCCATCTCCAGAGATATCTGCATTGGGGCTAAAACCACATAGCGCTTTGCTTAATTCCAGGAGTCACACTACCCTGTCGCTGTAGGAACTAACCCGCTGGTGACATTTGACCCCTGGATAACTGCCCGGATGGGAGTTGGCTTGCAGCTCAGACCCACTGTGGTTCCATTGTTTTTCTGGATAATCCTGATTGGATTTTGCATGGTCACATTTCACCAGGCCCTACAAAAGTGCTGTGCCCCCTCTCTGCTGTCTGAGAGAAGAATAGATCCCTGGGAGAATTCCCGTGCACTAGTAGTTCTAAGCCCCAAGTTAAAGAGGTCCCGGGGGGAACCGCGGGTGATTGGGGGAACGTTGTGACGCATTCATGAGATAGAGTGCATGCTGGCCCTCAGCGCCTGACCCCCTCAGGCTGCCTGAGGTGCCCCGCCCCCGGGGCGAGGAGGCAGCTGCGGGAGCTGAGTGTGCAGTTGCTCCCACCCGGGCTGGGGGGACACGCCTGCTGCTGGAGACTTTCAGAGTCGGAGAACGGAGAACGTCCTGGACGCTGCAGAGCTGCGGAAGCTTCTTCCAGGCCCCACCCGCCTCCTCCACGGTCCCAGAGGCCACCAGAGGCGTGTGTCTGGGGTGCGACAGGGCAAACTGCACCCAGTGCGTGGTGCTCCTGCCTCCGCCGCATCCCGCGTGTGCCTTCGCGTGCTTGCTCCTTCCACCTGTCTTTCTAAAGACACGCCTTGTTAGTGATCCTGTTCATTCATTCGTTTACTGCTCTGGAACCCCAGCAGGAGGTAGAGGAAACAACCAGTCCGTTTTATTCTTTTCTTTCTTGGTGCGTGGGTGCCATGCAGCCCGCCCCCCACAGGTGAATGTCTTTGCCCTTTGCTGAAGCCAGATAGTGTGGGGACACATGGCTTTTCTCCTGAAACCGTGAAGCCCCAGGACTGTAACTGCGATGGACGGGCGGCGGCGGCGTGTTCTCTGCGTCTTCAGAATGCCGGGGCTTGGATCCTTTCTGTGTGTGTTTTGCGCCCATTTGCAGAGAGTGAGGCTCTGAGGAGCGGCCTGGCTTGGTCCGGACAGGAGTAAAAAGCGGAGGAAGGAAGGTTTGAACCCACATCTCTGGGACCACGGGCCTGTCCCCCCACCTGGAGCGCTGCAGCTCGAGATTCATTTCTGAGGCTTCTCCTGGGCTGAGATCCCCAGGAGGCCAGTCTCATTAGTCCCCCTCCGGGTGCACTCAGGGTGACACGATGGAGGGCGGAAGGTGAGGGTCACAGACAGGAGAGGAAAGGGAAAGTGAGGCAGAAGGACCTCGAGGAGGGGGAGGAGAGACGCTAGGATTTGCTTTCAGGTGACACAGGGCCAAACCCCAGGCCACGCCCACCTGCAATTGTGAGCGTGGCCCCATCCTGGCAGGTGATCTCCTGCAGCTCAGCTCACAGGGCCCAGGCGTCTGCTCCCAGTGGCCTCCCAGCCTTGCTCACTGTCTGGCCCCGGCCCAGCCCGCCCCATTGACCAGGTGACAGATGCCCCCCACCCCCGGTGCCCCCAGTGCCAAGGCAGAGCGTGGCTGCCGAGCCCAGTGGTTCACAGGGATTTACCTCTTTCCTTCCTTTCCTTTCAGTAACCACTGCACTCAAAGGGCATGGGTTTGTGGGACCCAGGATGGGCTGGTGGAGCCAAGTCCCGGGCTTTCATGTGTAGGTGAGAGCACCGGGCCACTCCTCTGGGATTTAGAGAGTCTTTCAGGGCCCCTGGCGCTGGTGTGGGCTCCCAGGGCTGGGGCCATCTCCCCACGACCTTGGAGGCCAGATGCCATGGCCTTCCCCTTGTTCTGTCCCCTCTGGCTACAGCCAGGGCCTCTGCCTGTGCTGCTCCCTCTGCCTGCAGTGCCCTGTCTTGGCCCGGTGAGCCCCACTCAGCCTTCAGATCCTCAGGGAAGCTGCTCCCACCTCCAGGAAGAGGCCAGGCCCTGCCAGTCTCAGCCTGGACTTGCCTGCCCTCTGGACACTGTTGTGGTCACTGTCCCAGTGCACTCAGGTCAGTGTGGTCTCCGTTTCATTCAACACCATCCGGGCATTTTACCCAGAGTGAGCTCGGTCCCAGTGCAAAGGGCAAAGTCCTGCAAAAGACCGGCCCTCACTTCAGAAGCCAGTCTCAAGTCTTGGGGCCCCCAGGCTACCTGTACTTCTGACCAGCTGGTTACAAATCGCCGAGTTCCCAGGACCCTCAGGCTTGAATTCAGCAGCAGCTCTGGGAACCCAGGAGCAGCACTGGGGGAGGGGCGCAGCTTGATAGTAAAGGAGACAGGTGGTGAGACCCGGGAGACATCAGAGTGGTCACCAGCCAGGAAGCTCACTGTCCCTCCCTGTGCAGTGTCAGTGGCTTTTCGTTAGGAGGCCTGGCTGATGACATTCTGGGCCGTGTGACTGTCCCTCCCCTCCCCAAGGTCAGGCTGGGTCAAGTCCCTAGGCCTCTGGTGGATCTTCCCTGTGCCAGCCTCCATCCCAAAACTGGAGCCTGCAGTGAGCATCCTCATTAGCATAACAAAGACACCCCATCTCAGGAAGTCCCTGGGGTTTCCAAAGCTCTGTGCCAGGGACCAGGGACAAAGACCCAATTCTTACTGCACAGAGTGTGGTTGTTTCGTTCTTGTCTGCGCCCCCCCTCCCCCCCAGGAAGCTCGGGAAGGCAGGACCGCGCCTGGGTCTGCTCTCCTCTGTATCTTGGCTCCCAGCACTGGGCACAGAACACGGGGCTGCTCCCCAGATATTCATGTTTGAAGGAGGGAGTCCATCCACGTGGTGGTAGCAGGGCCGCAGCGGACTTGGGAGGAGGCAGGAGAAAGCCATCCAGCGGAAGCTTCGGTGTCTTTGAGGGGCCCCTCCGAGCCCCTTTGTCTCTTGCTCTTTAGTGGCTTTTCATCCAGAGAAGCAGCTCCCGGCTAGTCCTGGGCCCCAGGAGCAATCTGTTTACTACCTGAATGGACGTTTTTCCCTCTTTGGTGAATGTTACTCTCCTCTGGCAAGATCCCTGTTTTCTTTGGAACGGTGCTTAAAATGATAGCATTTTCCCGACAAAATAGCAGCTGTCTCCCTGTGACACAGCAAAACCGCTGTGACTTATGAACACGCCTGGTTTTCTTCTCGTGGGCGGAGCAAGTCGCTGGCCCTGACTGCTGAGCAGGGTTCCGGCTTCACTCCTCATCCTGAGAGCGTCCTAATCAGTTTCAGGCGGGGACCTCGATGCCTGGAGGGGTGCTGCCTGAGGGAGGGCACTGGCTGGGCCCACTTAGAGAAATGCATTCTCAGTGTGTTCAGGGAACAAGGAAATGCTCCCATGTCACTGCCTGGTGTTGTTGGTAAGTCCTTTAGGTCCACTGTGCTCCACGTGGAAGGAATTACGTCGCGGGGCCCTAATGACGGCTCTAACGGAGCTTCCCATCCGCCTGCACACGGGGGACCGCCGGGAAAGTCCCGCTGCGCCCACGTGTCCCTCAGACAATGAAGTCACCCTGATCATTCCAAAGGCAGTGGCAATTCCCAGCTGGTCCAAAGGCAGCTAACTGGATCTGTTACGGGCCAGCCCAGAAATGTCTTCAGTGTTGGGGTCCGTGCAGCTACTCTGCTCTGCCACCACAGCGTGGAGACGGTGTCAGCAGATGGCCAGGCCCCACCAGCAGCTCCTTCCCACATACAGTGCCGGCCAGATGGGCCGTGGGCCGTGGTCTGCCCGCAGTTCTGATTCTGCACCCCAAAACAGGCAAAATGTACCCCACAGCGCCCTGATTTATGCATCAAACTACCAAGTATGCCTCAAATGAAAGACTCAGCACTTGAGAAATTTGGCTGACTTTTAAAAAATTATAGTCTCCCTCTGGCTGGTGTTGCTCAATGGTTAGAATGTTAGCCCCTGCATCGAAGGATCTCGGATTCCATTCCCAGACAAGGGCATGTACCCAGGTTGCAGGTTCAACCTCTGGCCCCAGGCAGGGCATGTGCAGGAGGCAACCAATCGTGCAAGCGGAGTGACTCCTTGTGGGGAAGTCGGAAGCCTTGCTGTGCGTCTCGGTTGTACAGTGTGTGTTCTGACCCCGGAGGGGACCTCACAAATCAACTCGACACATTTGGCGGTAAAAGAAACATTTATGTGTGAAGCACTTTCTTCAAGATTTTCTCTTTTATCGGGCATTTGTGAAAGTGCCAAATGGCATGTGGGGTGATTGGTTGGCCATAGCCCTGAACTGAGGTGCCGTGTATCTCTGCTCATGCAACATGTATCTGAGTGTCAGAGTTTGGTGAGTGGGTCAGGGAGGGAAAGCTGCTCCTGAAACATGGCCTGTGGAAAAGAAGATTCTGCGCTTCTAAACCTTTCGGCCAAACTTTGCAACCTGTGCTGATGGGATGCTGAATAAACTGCCCACAGAAAGGCCCCACAATATCTGAAACATATCCTTTGCAAAAAATACATCCTGCCGTCTTATCCCATATAATAAAAGGCTAATATGCAAATCAACCAAACGGCAGAACGACTGGTCGCTATGGTGCGCACTGACCACCAGGGGGCAGATGCTCAACTCAGGAGCTGCCCCTGGTGGTCAGTGCGCTCTCACAGGGGGAGCGCCACTCAGTCAGAAGCCAGGCTCATGGCTGGCGAGTGCAGCGGCGGTGGCGAGAGCCCCTCCCGCCTCCAAGGCAGTGCTAAGGAGTGGGCCTAAGCCATCAGTCAGACATCCCCCTGAGGGCTCCCGGACTGTGAGAGGGCACAGGCTGGGCTGAGAGACACCCCCCCCCCCCCCCCCAGTACACAAATTTCATACACTGGGCCCCTAGTTAAGTCAATAATATCCCCAGAGCTCTGACCAGTTTTTCTCAGTGGTTAGAGCATCGGCCTGAGGACCAAAGGGTTAGATTCCTGGTCAAGGGCATGTACCTTGGTTGCAGGTTCAATCCCCTGCCCCGGCCTGGGTGCGTGCGAGAGGCAACCAGTTGATGTGACTCTCTCACATTGATGTTTCTCTCTCTCTCTCTCTCTCTCTCTCCCCATTCTCTCTCTAAAAATCAATGGAAAAAATATCCTCAGGTGAGAAATAAAAAGAATAATAATGTCAAAAATGGTCAAAACAATCTCGGTGCTTGAAGACACGAGTGCCAACCTCCAGAAGGAATGCTGACGTGTGCATTTCCGCGTCTCCGTGTAGCCTTTCTTCCCAGACGCCGAGGCACAAGACAGCAGCGCGTTGCCATGTCCTTGGTCTGCGGAACCAAGAAGGGCTGGCAGATGGTTCATCCTGGCGTTTCCCATGCCCTTGCCATCCGGTGGCGGGTGGGGCTGGAGTCCTCCCCAGCGATGAGTGGCCTGGACGTCCGCGGTGGCGCACATGTATGCCTGGTGGTGGCGCCGCTGGGAGATTGGCTGGGACTGGAGGCTGGTCACGGTTCAGGCTTCTCAGTGTGGGGACTAGGTTCTGAGGGGTGTACCCCAGAGGAGAGCATTGCGAGGGGCCCATGTGACCCATCCTCAGAGGGACAGGGGCATCTCTCCCACTACATACTGTTGGTCAAAGCAGCCGCTGGCCAGTCCAGATTCAAGGAGAGCGGTTAGCATTGCCCGCTGGTGGGAAGAGCAGCCTACAGGTACCGAGAAGGGTCGGTGACACCATCACTGGAGACCACCCACCTCAGCCCTGAGGGCGGGTCCCCACACCTGAGCTCACTCTGTCTCCCTCACTGGGAGGCCGATGGAGAAGAGCAGGGCATCCTCAGGCAGGCCACTCATGCGCCAGATTCCCACTCGAACGTGTCCTCTGCTCACCGCTCTGACCCCTCTGCCTCCCACACCTCCGCTCCTCAGGCCAGTCTTAGCCTGTTGCCCAGTGTTGCCAATGGTCCACAGAAAGCCCCACAGGCAGTGTAAACTGATTGCAAAGTGACAGTGCAAATCATGTGAAAATCCAGGATTTCACGATGACGATGAGAGGATTGTTGGAAAACTGTAGGAATTATACCCACAATTGCTGGCAGATGAAGGTGGGGTTTGACCAGGTAACCATCCAAGATGCAAAAATCCACTTTTTGCCAATAGTAATAATATATATTCATTAAAAGAGAATTACTGGAGCATTAACTGAGTAAGAAGCACCTTGGGGAAATTAATCAAAGTAGACTGTTTTTATGAAAGCTGCTCTCCTCCCAGGGAGCAGGAGTTGTGTGGGACACCCTGGGGGCTGCCAGGGGCTTTTGTTAGCCAGCTGCACCGAAGACACGCCGCTGTGGAGTCATGTCTTCCCTCTAAAAAGCAGCATTTCGTTGTCATCATAACTGAAGTTTTATTAAATATGAAATAAATGTATTTTGCCTGGCCAGCATGGCTCAGTGGTTGAGCATCAACCTATGAACCAGGAGGTCATGGTTCGATTCCCTGGTCAGGGCACATGCCTGGGTTGTGGTCTGGATCCCCAGTAGGGGGTGTGCAGGAGGCAGCCAATCAGTGATTCTCTCTCATCACTGATGTTTCTACCTCTCTCTCCTTCTCCCTTCCTCTCTGAAATCAATAACAATGTATTTTTAAAAAATAAAATAACTATTTTGAATAAATTTTAGTTTTGTTTTTCACGATGAAGTGCTAATCAGATATTTGATTTGCACTGTTTCCTAGAAGTTAGCACCCCAGTATTCGGAGATTTCACTTTAAGTGTCTCTCTGAGAGTTTGCACCATCTTCTGTGCAAGGATCTCCCTCGAATGAAGTCCAGGTGACGGGGCGGGTCCAGCCGTCTGCTCTCCGGGTATCAAGCTCTGCAGAGCACCTGCTGTGTTTGGCCCCCACCTGGTGTCTCCGGGTGCTGGGGTGCTTTACCGAGCCAGAGCAGGCAGTGTGCACACAGTGGAAGAGGGGGGTTTGGGGTGCAGGCAGTGTGCACACAGTGGAAGAGGGGTCTGGGGTGCAGGCAGTGTGCACACAGTGGAAGAGGGTCTAGGGGTGCAGGCAGTGTGCGCACAGTGGAAGAGGGTCTAGGGGTGCAGGCAGTGTGCACACAGTGGAAGAGGGGTCTGGGGTGCAGGCAGTGTGCACACAGTGGAAGAGGGGTCTGGGGTGCAGGCAGTGTGCACACAGTGGAAGAGGGGTCTAAGGGTGCAGGCAGTGTGCACACAGTGGAAGAGGGGGGTCTGGGGTGCAGGCAGTGTGCGCACAGTGGAAGAGGGTCTAGGGGTGCAGGCAGTGTGCACACAGTGGAAGAGGGGGGTCTGGGGGTGCAGGCAGTGTGCGCACAGTGGAAGAGGGAGGTCTGGGGTGCAGGCAGTGTGCGCACAGTGGAAGAGGGGGGTCTGGGGGTGCAGGCAGTGTATACACAGTGGAAGAGGAGTGTCTGGGGTGCAGGCAGTGTGCACACAGTGGAAGAGGGTCTAGGGGTGCAGGCAGTGTGCACACAGTGGAAGAGGGGTCTGGGGGTGCAGGCAGTGTGCGCACAGTGGAAGAGGGGTCTGGGGGTGCAGGCAGTGTGCGCACAGTGGAAGAAGGTCTAGGGGTGCAGGCAGTGTGCACTATGGAAGAGGGGTCTAGGGGTGCAGGCAGTGTGCACACAGTGGAATAGGGGTCTGGGGTGTAGGCAGTGTGTGCACAGTGGAAGAGGGGGTTCTGGGGTGAAGGCATATGCACATAGTGGAAGAGGAGTGTCTGGGGTGCAGGCAGTGTGCGCACAGTGGAAGGGGGTCTAGGGGTGCAGGCAGTGTGCTCACAGTGGAAGAGGGTCTAGGGGTGCAGGCTGTGTGCACACAGTGGAAGAGGGGTCTGGGGTGTAGGCAGTGTGCACACAGTGGAATAGGGAGTCTGGGGTGCAGGCAGTGTGTGCACAGTGGAAGAGGGGGTTCTGGGGTGACGGCATATGCACACAGTGGAAGAGGAGTGTCTGGGGTGCAGGCAGTGTGCATACAGTGGAATAGGGAGTCTTCAGTGAAACACACAGTGGAAGAGGGATCTAGGGGTGCAGGCAGTGTGCACACAGTAGAAGAGGGGACCACAGTGACTGGTACAGGACAGCGCCTTCCTGTGTGGGGACCTCCAAACACTTCACCTCCAGTCATGATTTTAAACAAACATCATTGTCGGATCCAGGAGACCTGTGCTCTGCTTCGTGCTTTTTATCCTGTGGAAATGTTTATGGCAAAAATAATAATAACAGGTGTGTGACCTCCAGTAAACTTACTGCGAGTGAGGCACCATTTCCAGTAAAGGGGCCTTCTGAGTGGCCCAGGGGCATGTCCGTGTTTCACTTTGGGGCCACACGTTGAACCCCACGTAAGCTGCTGGTGGTCGGAGCACCGTGTGTTCTGGGGCACAAGGTGCAGAACGCCGGGCAGGGACTGTGGTCACTGAGCCTGGGCCACTGCCAGCCACGCCAGAGAAGGGAGGGCGTGGGGAGGCTCTCACGGTGCGCGGGCAGCTCTGTGCACACAATGCGCAGCACAGAAGGTCTCCGTTAGCTGAGTGAAAAAAATCCATATTTGTGGGAATGCGGGTTTTGTACTCCCAGAATCACAGACCTGCTGGTGCAGGGTTTGTCCCCTGGGCATCACTGGCGTCAGGGCCTAGTCACTCTCCCAGGGGCATCCTGCACACTAGGGCACACCAGCATCCCGGCCCCACCCACTCAATGCCAGTAGCCCCCTTTTTCCGTCCCCGTCCCGTTATGACAATCAAAAATGTCTCCTGACACCTCGGTGTCTCCCAGAGACCAGACAGCTCCTGACTGGGAGCCCTGGTAGTGAGGTGCTTTTGTAAACATGTAACTGTTCTGCCGTGAGCCCTGTTGTACTTCTGGCTCCCCCTCCGCGTCCGGCACCTCGGTTCCCCTGGAGGCCCTCCGCGTCCGGCACCTCGGTTCCCCTGGGGGCCTCCACGTCCGGCACCTCGGTTCCCCTGGGGGCCTCCGCGTCCGGCACCTCGGTTTACCGAGAGGGCTCCGAGCACTGAACTTCCACTCCCAGGATGTTCTTTGCCATGAGCGCTGTTCGTGCTCTTTAGCTGCTACAGTGAACACTCCCGACCCCCCTGCTCTGCCAGTCACTTATGAATCGGCTCTGAGACGTGGCTGCTATTTTAGGGATCGTCGCCTGTCATCTGGTGTTTGGTGTCAAACCCGGCGAGGTGTTAGCAACGCTGATTAGTAAATGGCAGGTTGTCAGTACCGCCGGAGAAGCCGCTTCCAGAAGCCATTGTTCTTCCAAATTAAAACATTTAAACATTTAAATCCAGGGCTGGTTCTGGTGTCGCATTTTAATTATTCCTTTTGCCTTCACACACCTTTCTTCCTTGATCACACGGCTTCAGCCGACAGCACCGTGGCGGAGCGCCTGGCGGCCTGTCCCCTGACCGCCGGGAGTTTCCAAGGAGAGCTGGTGGCGCTGGGGCAGACGTTAGTTCTGGAGAGGACTGCGGCGAAGCTGTGAAAATGAAGGCATCTGAGAACTAGAACTCCTGTCATGTGTACTACAAGGCAGGCTTGCAGGACTGGGCTCTGTGTGTGCTGTGCGTGTGTATGTCTGTGTGTGTGTGTCTGTGTGTGTGTGTTAAAGAGGAACTCCCCCCCCCCCCCGACTTCCCCCGCTACCCTGTCTTGGCACAACAATGCTTCTCCCTCCTTTTCTCTCCATTCCTTCCTTGCTCCTGACTGCTGAGAGCACAGCCCGGCTGGCCATCTGCACACACAGACCCATCAGGAGCTCCCACATGACGGAGCTGGACGATGGAGCTGAACAATGGAGCTGGATGATGGAGCTGGACGATGGAGCTGGATGATGGAGCTGCAGGATCCAGATGGACCGCAGGCAGAGCAGGGGCTGTGGAGTCAGGCAGGGTCGGCCTGGCCCCTCTGGAGCCCCACTGCCCTGCCGTGCAGGGACCTGTTCACGTTCTAGACCAGCTCCAGAGGGGGGTCCGCTGCCTGGCACTCACTGAGCTCTGCCTGGGGGCCTGGGGCGCCCTGTGTTGTCTGCCTCACTCATGACAAGTATCGCCCTCGTTTTCCTGGGGCCTTTGGCTTCATTGTGGGTGTGTCCCGACTCAGACTCACAGGCTGCCCGCCGTGTTCCCGCACACACCTCGTCCTCCGTCATCACCTGCGTCTCGGCTCCACGCTCCGCCCCTGCTCACTTTCTCTCACTCCCCGGGGTGCTCCCCTTCCTTCCTTTGTCCTCCTCCCTCCTTTTCTGTAAACTCACTTTTTTGGGTTTCACTGGGTCTCCCCAGGTTCCTGTCATCAGCTTGGCCTTCAGCTCCCTTTCCTTCACTGGGCGCTGAATTTCCTACAGGGCCAGTTAACAGAGGACCTGAAAGATCTGAAATCCGGGACGGCCCCGCCCTGCTGGCTTCTTCCACCCCCATGCCCACCCGCCGTGCTCTGGGGATGCCGCCGCCCAGAGACCACGGCTGACCTCCATGTCCCAGGACTCTGACCGCAGACGACGTGAGTGACCAGTCCTGATGGAAAGGAGGTGCTGTTACAGCTTCCGTGGGGATTCCTTATGCTTTTATTGATTTTACAGGGACAGAGAGATAAAAATAAAGAACATAAATGCGAGGGAGACATTGATCGGTTGCCTCCCATAGGCACCCTGACTGGGGATCAAGTCCGAAGCCCAGGCACGTGCCCTGACCGGGAATGGAACCCAAAGCCTGTTGGTGCCCAGGAAGCGCCAGGCCTCCGGAGGGCTTTTTATTAAGCAAACCTGCCCTCTCCCAGGCTGCAAAGGTGTATGTGAACGTTCATGATCAGAATGTAGGAAACAACAGCGAAGAAAATACTGGAAATCCAGGCTGTTAGGCAGTGTTTGCTGCTCTCACGGAGCGGACACGGCTCACCGTGCACCTGACGCAGGCTCCTCTCGCCTCCTCCGTGACGTGCTTTCTGCCTGTTTGTTGGCGGTTTTGTGAGATAAACACGCATTGTGCTCTCTGGGAAGGTAATGGGCGCCTTCAAAAGGACAAAGAGTCGGCCTGCCAGCTGCCGGCGGTAGGAGCAGGAGGGGTGCCCGGGTCCCATTATTGCCATTTGGGGAGGAAGCAACTTACACAGCCGGGGCCTCAGGAAGCGTCATTGCATTAACCTTGCTATGGCGCGCTCTCCCTGGCGTGGAGGCGGCTCTGTTACTGAAGAGACAAATGGGCACCCGCGCCCCGAGGCGTACCCTGTTACTCTGAAAAGGCCGTTCTGTGTGTTTTTCAGGCAATCGTCCAGTGGAGTGATGGAAAAATAGCCACCATACAATGACAACAGCACATATAAGAACAAAATGAAAAGGCCCTGAAATATTTAAATTTTCATTAGGAAACAGCTGTGGCGACAGGATTGCACAGCAGGTGATGTGCGGGGCTGCTGGGTCTGGAATATGCAGGGTCTTTGCTCCCATTTTTTAAAACCGGGGCCTCGTGAGCTTCTGTCACTCCACACACAGCCTTGGGAAGCGACGGGGAGCCGCCTGGCACCGCCCCCGGGGTATGCAGCCTCGGGGGCTGGAGGGGGGGCGTCCTGGGGCCCAGCACCAGCCTGCCAGCCTGAACCCCAGCCAAGGCTGTGCACAGCGTGGCCCATTCATCTCTGCTGGGGGAAGGCCTGGCAGCAAGGGTCAGTGTGGATGGCGGGCAGCTGCCACCCAACCCAAGGAGAGAGGAAATTAAAGCCATTCATTTACATCGTCTCCAGTAGCCAGATTTCTCCTGAGCTCTGTGGGGGCTCCTCTCAACTCTCTGCTCGCTCCCCAAGTCCCTGTGCTAGTAAGGACAGTGTCCTGCCTTCAGAGGCTCACACTCACCTCACAGGATATGGGGACACTTTTTCATTGAATGTGCAGCTCATCTTGCTTAAATAATTTTGCAGTCACCTCATCAGGGCAAAAGAAAGAACTTCAACAACTTTTATTGCTTTCTAAACATTTCTTTTAATAGTCGTGTATATTGATGGCAGAAAACTTTAATAAAAAAGGGTAAGAATTGGCCTGGCTGGAGTGGCTCAGTTGGTTGAGCGTCGTCCTGTGCACCAAAAGGTTTCGGGTTCGATTCCCGGTCAGAGCACATATCTCTGTTGCAAGTTTGATCCCCAGTGGGGAGTCAACAGATTGATGTTTCTCTCTCACATCGATGTCTCTCTTTCTCTCTCTCTCTCTTTCTCCCTTCCTCTCTCGCAGCATGTCCACAGGTGAGGATAAAATAAGGGTAAGAATTAAGAATGAAAAATCGCCGCTGTTGATAGTTCGATCAACAAATATCCTTCCTAGCCTTAAAACTGCAAAAGTGAAACCATGCCAAATGAGTTTGGTTTATTCCCATCTTATTCATATATAGGGTTGGGCAAAAGTAGGTTTACAGTTGTTCCTATGGAAACTAATACAGTAACCAATAAATAATAATATAAGAATGAACTCTGTGTTCTGTGTACTCACACCTTTCTCCCAGCCCTGCACTGTGGTTTTCTCTGTTACCTGTAGTTTCTACCCTGCATTTAAGAGTTGCATAGAGCCCTAGCTGGTGTGGCTCAATGGATAGAGCATCAGCCTGCGGACTGAAGGGTCCCCAGTTCGATTCCAGTCAAGGGCACATGCCCGGGCTGTGGGCTCGATCCCCAGTGGGGGCCGTGCAGGAGGCAGCCGATCAATGATTCTCTCTCATCATTGATGTTTCTATCTCTCTCTCCCTCTCCCTTCCTCTCTGAAATCAATAAAATATATATTTTTAAAAAAGAGTTGCATAGATGCCAGGGTCATCATCGTAGTTCATGCAGGGATTTCTATAACCGATTCAGAACATGCTTTACTTCCGCTTTCCCACCATTAAAGGGGGAAAGGGCGTTCTGCGTGGACTGGCTTTGTGACACCAGCAGGAACTGAGTGGGGTTTGTTGGGGGACCGGGCCGCTGTAACAGCGCTGATCTCCACTCCTCTGACTGATCGGCACCCTCGTTCAGATTGGAGAATGGGTGGGTGTTAGTTTCTACAGGGTTGACAATGAGGCTGTTCAGACGATGATGCTGCTCTGATTGAAACTCTGTCAGTGGATTCCTGGAGGTCGTCTTGAGTAACCCTGAGTGGGCGTGTTTGCGAATGTTTCACATCCCTTCCCCGGTCACCCCAGGCCTGGGCCGCGTGGGACCCACGCTCGGGCTGCTGGATCGTTTGGAGGTCAGGAAAGCAATGCTTCCCACAGAGGCTGAGCAAGGCCCCAGGACAGGAGGCTCCCACACCCATATGTCCATATGGTGCTGCCCAGTGACTGGGCACAGGACCCAAAGGCCCGAGGCTGGCTCTTCTTTCAGACTACCCTCCCTGCTCATGTGAGCCGAGCAGGGTGTCACATGTTGACACCAACCTCTGACCCCACCAGTGAGGGTTTGTGGAACACGGATTCCGACAGAGGCTGCCGAATGTGGACACGTGCTCTGACAGAGCGTGGCTGTGCTGTTAGTAGCTCGGTGACAGAGCGAGCTGCAGGGTTGGGTCATGAGCCGGGACGGTCCTTCCTCCCGGCCCACACTCTGCTGCCCCTTCACGGGGACTGTCCTCGGGGTTCGGGGCTCTGAGTCCACTGCTGGGAGCTGGGCGGACGCCCTGCTGGGGCAGGTGAACCTGGAGGCCAGGCAGCTCCTCGCGGCGACTGCCCTCCTTGCAGCTGTTTGCTGTGTTGCTTTTACAGCATCGCCGAGCCAATGGTGTCCCACCTACAGACAGTCCAGGCTCAGTGAGGTGAACGGCCCAGTCAGGGTCAGCGTAGCACTGGAGGCTGAGGCTGGGGCCCGGCCCCTGTCGGGGTGCAGGTGGCTGTGGAACAGTCCCTCCAGGTCGGCTCAGGGCACAGGCAGCTCTGGAGGGGTGGCACCTGGCCTGGACCTTCAGTGGCAGCTGTGTACAGAGACCTGTGCACCTGCTCAGGGCAGGCAGAGGTGGGAGGCGGAGGGATGGGGCTGGGGAGGCGGTGGAGGGATGGGGCTGGGGAGGCCACAGAACAGGCCTGCACCGGCTGCCGGGGGTGGCGTCACCTGTGCCGTGGGTACCCTGCAGCGTCTGTAAGGACGAGATAGGCCACCCACAATCGGGAGACTCCATGTTGAAATCTGGGTCCCCACCGTTTGGAAGTTTGGGAGGTCTGGGCTCTCACATAGCAGCCAGCCCCATGGAGAGGGCGGGAGCAGGCAGCCTGGCCCCCCAATTCTCCCACTCCAAGCCACCCCCCAGCCCCAGGCCCTGCCTGCAGCAGGAGGTTCTCATACGACCCCCCAGGTTCCCCATCCTCCCTGTCAGTCACTTGCTCTCAGGCCTGGGGGTGGGGCTGGCAGGGGAGGGGAGGGTGCAGGACTGGATGACCCAGAGGACCTGGCAAATGTCGGGAAAGGAGAAGGGGAGACGCCCCTCAGTCCCCACAGGCCTGTCACCAGGGAACTAGCAGCCCCTACACAAGGTTGCTCTGTTCCATCAATAAAAATAACAAGAACTAACCTGAGTGCTTCTCATCCTAAACCCCTAATCCATGTGGGTGGCCAGTGTGGCATTGCTCCAGGCATTAGCATCCTCATCCTCATTTCACAGAGGGAGAAGGAGGGGGTCAGAGAAACTGAGTCATGTCCCCTCCCCACCCCCCGCCCCGCCAGGGGCCGGCAGCCAGGAGGGTGCACAGGCAGGAGCTGAGCGGCCACCTGGAGCCTGTGTGCCGGCCAGGCCAGCCAGCCCAGACCCAGCGCGGCGGCATCTAGACAGCTGTTGTCTGGGCAGCGCTGCTGGGCGTGGGGTCTGCAGAGCAGGCCGCCCCACGAGCGTGAGCGCAGCGCCCACCCCTCTGTTGCACAGGCCGCATCTGCAGGCTCACGCGGAGGGAGTCCCGACACCGCGCCCAGCGTCGCCGCATGGATGGGCTCTTAGATGATTTAGGCAGAAGCCATTTAAAATTAATTATCCAGATAATTGACTCACACTTAACTTCCGTTTATAAAATGTAAACTTGATTGTCAGCCCGACACTCACGCATTTTGTGTCCTTGGAAAATCGCTTTGGCCGAAGCCCAAGAACAGGGCGTGTTTGTTTGTTTCCGTGTCCCTGGCGGGCGCACGTGCCCAGGCCCGGCCGCATCGTGGCTGTGGGTTCACGGTACTGGGAGCCCTTCTCTTCCCATTGGGCCCATACTGGTGGGCGGCTCCCATGCCGAGTTCCCAGTGTGTTTGGAATTAATCGTGCATCAGAAAATCCTACCAGATGATGCCTCATTCTGGGCCAGGAAGATGGAGTCCTCGTTCAGAGACTTCCTCGCACCGCCTGTGCAGAAGCAGGTCGGTCTCTGGTGTTTGACGGGTGGAAAGATCGCTGGCCTGGTGGGGTTACGCAGAAGCACCTGTGGGCCGGGACCTCCCACGCGTCAGGGGCGGGTTTCCTGTGCGGATGCCAGGTCCGGCAGCTGGTAGGTCGCCAAGGTAATTAGCTTCACAGGTAGAGGGTTGTTGAGGCACCTTAGCTGGTGGGCTTGCTGTCCGAGGTTTGTTCTTTATTCGGTTTTTAAATGTCTGTGGTTGTTGAAGGGTTTCCCCACATGTTGTAGGACAGTCAGGCCGGGAGCTCGAGAGATGGGCTATTTGATTTCTTCCCTTCACTGAATCCTCAGACACACCCCTCGAGCCTGCAGACCCGGCAGGGGCAGCCCCGGGAGAGCTGCGCAGACAGAAGGGGCAGGTGCACGGGGCCGGGCCGCCTTTCTCCCCTCGCATGCGGCCTGTGCTCTCACCGAGGCGCCTGCGCTAATAACTCACTTTGGAGGAAGCACAGCGGGCGTCTAACTTAATCTTGCAGCTTCTTAAAAGACAGACTAGGGAGGGTCTCCTCCCAGGCTGACTGTAGGGGAAACGGTTTTATTAACAAGAAAATGAGGAAATGGAAATCAGACTTCCTGGGAAGTAATTACACCGTCTACAGTAAGGCATTGGAAGGGGGCGGGGGGAAGCCAATGAAGAGTATATTGTGGATATTAGATTAAGTGATTTCAATGTCACATGTGATACCGTGGAGCAGGAACAGTTTACAGTTCTCGCAACTGCCACGGTGAAGCCTTCGTCTTCCAGGTGCCAGCGCAGCGCTGACCAATGGCGCCTGGGTCACGTGCAGAGGCGCCCAGACCTCACACCGACTCCCACGAGGCCCCCAGCAGGGTCTGGGTGCGAGCAGGTCGTCCAAGCAGAGGAGCGTGTGTGGAATTCGCTCGCATGGGGCCAGGTCCGGGGAAGCGCTCCCACCAGGGAGAAAAGGTGGTGTGGACTGCAGACCCTTTTTATTTATTTACAACCCAAACCTTCTGCGTGTCTTAGTGAGTGAGATACCGATAGTCCATTGAGGGTGGGGGGCCTGTGCGTGCTCCCCTGACCTTCACTGAAATGCTGATGAGGCGAAGCACCAGGTGGCCACCCCTCGCCGCGGGCCACTCACCTTGGCAGGAAGGGTTCCTCCCAGGGCCAGAGCCCCCCTGCAGGCCTGGCCTGGGGGCGGGGTTCAGCCTCAGCTTCCTCTTCTCTTCCTCTGACCTGCCCCTCAGGCCCCCTCCCCAGGGGCTCGGACACCAAGTGGAAGTCAGTGGCACATCCCTCCAGGGCACCTGCCCTCAGCTCATGTCTACCTGAAGGTTTAGACTCAACTTGTTGGGGAGAGAGAGATGGAGAGCGCTCAGACCCTGGCCACAGCACCCTCCCTCACTGTGATGGTCTTTGGCCTGAGTGGTTGCCCTGCCTGGCCCAACACCCCAGGAGACCCGCCCCGCACAGTGAGGGAGCGGCTCCTGTGTTTGGGACATTTACTTTGTCATTGGAAATGGCAAATCAGTGATGAGTTCAGAATACACATTGTAGATTTTCCCAAAGACACTCTCTGCCTACAGCAAGGAGCTCCTTCTCTTTTACTGCTGCCTCGTATTCCGTGGTGTAAAGGTACCACCACTTTTTATCCACTCGTCTGCTGATGGGCACTTGGGCTGTTTCCAGATCTTAGCTACTGTAAATTGTGCTGCTATGAACATAGGGGTGCACACATTCTTTCTGATTCGTGTTTCGGGTTTTTTAGGACACAGCCCTAGAAGTGGGATCACTGACTGGATCAAATGGAAGTTCCATTTTTAATTTTTTGAGGAAACTCCATACTGTTTTCCATAATGGCTGCACCAGTCTGCATTCCCACCAGCAGTGTACTAGGGTTCCCTTTTCTCCACATCCTCGCCAGCACTTTCGTTTGTTGATTTGTTGATGGTAGCCATTCTGACAGGCGTGAGATGGTATCTCATTGTTGTTTCAATTTGCATCTCTCTGATGATCAGTGACATTGAGCATTTTTTTCATATGTCTCTTGGCACCACTGTCCAATTTTAGATCATTTCCATCACCCCAAAAACTTCTGTGCAATTTTATCTTATGTGTAGATTGTTTAACCACCACAATAGAGACACCAGATTGTTCCATCTTTTGAATAAATCAATGCATAGTGTCACGGTAATGAAAATTACACAAGCATAGGGATTTTCAGCGTGTAAACACCCAGGCAGGACTTTGCCAGAAGACCCGCGAGGAGCCTGTGCTTGTCCGTAGGACCTCTGAGAAGGTGACAGCCACAGATGCTGATGGACACAAGTTAGATTCTCGACTCTGGTTCCTGGCGTCAGCATTGCTGTTGGTAACATAATTCTCTGAAATGGGGAAGGACTCTTGGAAAGTTCTGAGCAGTACAAAGGACTACCTTCCCTGTGCCCTCTCTGGAGTGAGGGGTAGCCTGTTTTATCCTCCTGCAAGTAACTTGGAAAAAGGAACCACCAGGGTAGAGGAGCGAGAAATGTTAGAGGATAGAGAGCCACCTGGAGACAACTGACCAGCAAAGCAGCCAGTATTTGGTGAGGGCGATGATGTGATGATGTTGGTAGCACTGATTTGATGATGAAATTGGCAGTAATGATGATGGTGATGATGGCGATGATGGTGGTGGTGGTAGTGAAGATGATGATGGTAGTACTGGTGATGATATCAGTGGCAGTGATGGTAATGGTGGTGGTGATACTGATGATGATGCTGACGATGGTGGTGATGATGATGGTGATAGTGATGGTGATGGCGATGATGGTGGTGATGGTGATGGTGATGATGATGGTGGTGGTAGTGAATATGATAATGGTAGTACTGGTGATGATATCAGTGGCAGTGAGATGGTGATTGTGGTGGTGGTGGTGATACTGATGATGTTGATGATGGTGGTGATGATGATGGTGATAGTGATGGTGATGGTGATGATGGTGATGGTGATGATGATGGTGGAGGTAGTGATGATGATGGTAGTACTGGTGATGATATCAGTGGCCGTGATGTGATGGTGGTGGTGGTGGCAATGGGTGCAGTGGGGTCAGCAGAACCTGTCTCTTGTTCCATTTGCCCCTCAGTGATCTGCACCCTTTGCCTGCACACCTCTTGCCTCAGCTCCTGCTCCGTCCCTGTACCTCCTGCCTCTGAGGTCTGGCTGTTTCCAAGCTCCATCCCTCCCGGGCCTAGCAAGTTGGCCCAGCCTCTGGGCCTTTGCATTTCTGTTCTAACAGCTTTTCACCCGGACCTCCCTTTGGTTGTCTTTTTTTTTTTTTTTTTTGTCAGTGTGTGACTCCAGCTGTGCCCTGGAGAGTCTCCTCCCCCAATGTCCCATCACCGTCTCGGTGCCTTCAGGAGCTGGCATTGCCTGGTAGAGGGTTCAGCTTCTCTCTGGCCTATTTGGTCATCGCCTTCTCTAGGAGGTGAGTCCCACGAGAGTAGGTGCTTGCACTGGGTATCCCTGTGGGGTCCAAGGAGAAGCCACCACTGAGGACCCCAGAGCTAGAGCTTTCTGGGCACCTGTGGGACTGGGTCAGGGTGTAGGTGGCTGTAGGTCCCCAGCCAGGAGCCCGTCTCATCTCAGCAGCAGTCCTCCATCAGGCACACCTTGGAGCCAGCAGGGAGCCCAGGCCCCGGGCCCAGGTGATGGCCACCCATTAAGATCCCCAGTGGGTTCCCATGTCAGCAGAAGCTGAGAGCCAGTGGGTGATGGGAGCTCATAGTGAGCGCTGGGCTAGATGCTGGAGGGGGATGATGGCGCCACAGACATGGAGCAGGCGTCCAGAGGCAGGCTGAGGGCAGCCTGGAGGCATGGAGGCCTGCCCTCTCCTGCGCTTTGTGCTCTCAGGTTCCTTCCTGTTGTTCTCTTGAAGAATCAAGTCTTTCCAGGCGCCTCTCTGTCTCTGAGGCAGATGAGGCCCCCCGACCCTGGCACACGTGTGCACTCAGAGACCGCAGTGAGCATTGTCAGAAATGACCTATTTGAACTTGACACCACCAAGATGGGGCACGGAGAACCTCAGTGACTGCCACAGTCACACTGCAGTGCCAACCATGCTGACCCAGGGCCTACAGCAGCCTCCACCTGGGTCTCACTCCCAGGAAGCACCTGCAGGGGGCAGGATGCTGGGCAGCTGGAGGCCAGGAAACCGCCCGCGTATTCAGCAGCAGCTGGCGCTGGGGTCGCCACCACGCTCTGCCAATCAGTCGATGGCTTCATTAGTAGGAATTCAATAAATATTTGTTAAATGAATGTGCACAGGTGTGAAACTCAGGGAGAAGAGGTGTCAGGAGCTGTCCACCCGAGGCTGGCATGGAGCAAACATGGAATCGGCATGTGGCCCTGGCTGGTAGGGCTGTCGTTGTTTATTGGCACCTCAGCTCTGTTACCCAGGAAGGGAAACTGGCTGTCCACTCAGCGCCTCCTCCTGCTGGCATGTTCGTTGCAGAGGAAGGCTGCTGGGCCCCTTTAATGTGGAGGGTGTGCCAGGTGAGTGCAGGTGAGACCTGCTTCCCTCACCTGGGCCTCGGGCTGGCGGGGTCCCTTCACTGCTGGCCTGATAGGAGAGGCTGGAGACAGACACCGGAGGCTGCAGCGATGGGTGAGGTCATCAGTGGGAGTACCAGCCCAGCAGGCAGAGCTCACTTTATTGCTGTTTCTGTGAATAATATTGCTATTCCTGGGCAGCCCTCTCATCTGCTGAAGCTCTCTGGTCCAGCAACCCCACACCCACCGGGCGACGCCCCCGCCTGACAGCCCTGACAAGCAGCGTCCTGCTCCAGGCTGCTGGCGCTGTTTCCCAAGGGACAGTCCCAGGCGGCCCGGCTCCGCCTGGCGCAGAGCTGGGCTGGACTTTGAGACTGAATGTTGTATTGCCCCTCCTCGGTTTTATGCAAAATATTTCAGAGGGAATATTGGCAATCTCAGAAGCAAACTGGATTAAAAAGTGCAGAATCCCTAAGTCTGGACTTGCAAGCTGCCCCCCGGGAGGAGCCTGTCTTCTCTGCCTCTGAAAAGATTTTAAGGGAAGCCAAGCTTTCCAGACATCTCCTCCTTGTCAGTTTGCAGGGTGAATGAGCTCATAGGTTCACTGAAAAGTAACATAGCAACTGTCAGAGTGTGACTCGCCAGCACAGGCAAGGAGCCTCCGTAGATCCCTTTGCAAGAAATTAAAAGGGACTCTCCTTCCCCGAGGGATGAGCCCACAGGCCTGGTGGTGCAGCATTTTTCCAGAGGGGCTCTGACAAGCCGCTGCCTCCGGGCAGAGGACGGTGCTGGCTCGAGGCCAGGTGGCGGGAGGCGGGCAGGGGGCTTGATTACTTTGTCCCGAAACCGCTGCTCTCGGAATTGGTGTCTTGTCCTCCCTGTCATGTCTGTGATTGTGCAGTTGTTCACTTAACCTGCGCGCTGACCTGGAGACGCATGCCGTCTGCAGAGCCATCTTACTGGCCAAGTGCACTTTCCTCGGGCCAGTGCGGCTGAGAGCCGCTCTGCTCAGCTGCCCGCGGCTCAGGGCTGGGCCGGTTCCCAGGGTCAAGGAGTCAACGTGAAACCATGGAGAATTAAGATGCCATTCAAAACTGAGTTTGAGAGAGGATTGCCAGTTAATACTTGCGGCCCAGGTTCCAGCGTGGCGCACACATGCACTTGAAATTATTAATCAACAGTAAGGCTTTCTGACGAGAAAGTTACCGAGAATAAGGTGTGAGCTGGTGCTTGAGTTCCTCCGCCGTCAGCCTTCCCGAAACCGCGTTACAGATCAGAACGCAGACTCCTGCCTTCCTGCGCCCACGCCCTTGGGAGGACAGGAAGCCTAGGAGCGCGGGAATCCACACCCCTGCGTCTGACCCAGCGGAGCAGCACACGGGTCTCTTCTGCATCCGCCCTTCACAGGGAGGGAGCGTCGTTTTCACGCAAACAGCTGGTACTCTCGGTGATGTGTTCTCCTGTTGGCTAAGCCAGGGCCCACAGTCCGACTCAGGATTCCTTAACCCAGGGGTCCTCAAACTTTTTAAACAGGGGGCCAGTTCACTGTCCCTCAGACCGTTGGAGGTCCAGACTATAGTTTAAAAAAAACTATCAACAAATTCCTATGCACACTGCACATATCTTATTTTGAAGTAAAAAAAACAAAACGGGAACAAATACAATATTTGTATTTGCATGAGGCCCGTGGGCCGTAGTTTGAGGACCCCTGCCTTAACCTTTTTCTGCTTCCATATTGTGAAAGGAGCAAAATTACGTTAAAGGAACCGTTTTGTAGATGTCCTGCCTGTGAGCTTGTACCTGGTTCCCAGGCAGATCCAGACACTGCCTCATCCCCAGCTCCCCTCTGCGCCTGGCACCTCACTTGTCCCCCTCCCTCCATGGTCTCCTGGCCGCCCCTCTCCCTCCCAATCCTGCTGACTGCACTCCTGCCCCAAGTCAGCCCATACCTGCCGCCTACCTGCGGCCGGACAGGCTGGGGGCTGGGTCCCGCCTCCATCTCGCTGGCCGACCTTTCTCAAAGTCGAGTGGAACAGGTCTCTCTTGCCTAAACACTCCGCTGCCCTGGGGAAGCTGCAGAGTCCCCTGAGTAACGTCATGCCAGTGGGCAGCACAGTGGGGAGCGAGCTTCCCAGGGGCAGAGGCAGAAGGGCAAGGATCCCCATGGGCGGGGAGGAGGGTGAAAAGTAGCTGAAGCAAAGTCAGAAAATCCAAATGAGATCTCGACAAAGACAAGGTGTGCTAAATACCGCAGCGCGACGTTCAGCCAGGCGAGATGAGGTTCCTCTCACGAAGAAGCCGGGGCTCCAACCAGGACAGGTGAGCTCAGAAGCCTAAGAGTCACAATGGACCTGACCGGCTACCAGCAGCCTGGCGTCCCGAGGTTGGTGAGGAGTCGGACTCGCCAGTGGATGCAGACCGAGGCTCCGGAGCTGCACCGCTGGGTTCTGGGTGAAGACTGAGGATCCCGTGATGGATCGCACTCATCAATTCACAGCACCAGGCGGTGAAACAGGAGGAAGACTTCATACAAGACTGTTGCAACGGGGAGAGATTGAACTTAACTCTGAAACGAGGGGGCATTTACTAGTATAGCACTGGGGTGAGCTGGAGGAGAGGCTGGAGGATGCTGGCAGGAGGGCCACTCGATCAGGCCAGCCTCCAGCCACTCTGCCTGCGTGCGTTCTCCGGGGAAGAAGGCATCTTCCCTTGGGACGCTCCTTAATTTAGAAAACGCATCCCATTTAGCCCAGCACGTGGATCCCACGTAAGTGCTCCTGTCTGACGGAGGAGACGTGCATTTCCACTATTTCTCTCCGTGGCCACCCCCACACCAGCCACTGACGGGAAATGAAAAGATTTCGTCAGATACCTATTTGCCAAGAACCAAACAGAGGCCACGCTCTGGGGCCCAGACATCAGATACTGGTTTAAAGGGGTTATTTTTAACCTTCTCTCCAGATGTCTGCCAATATGTGAACACGGCAGATTATCTCTACCCAGATGCTGGACCCGCTGCAGTTCTCTTAGACCGTGCTTCCTCCCCCTGCTCTTCTCCTCACATGTGGCTAAGACGGGAAAAGACAAGACTCGGTTGTCATGAGACCGTGACTCAAAGAAGAAATGCATGTCAGGTGACTTGGCTTCACCCAGAACCTCCCAGGCTGGAGAGCCCTCGCCTGAGGGAGAGACGGCTGCGCCTGGTGCTGGCACAGTGGGTTTGGGTCAGTCCTGGGCTGGTAGGTGGCCCCGTGGCTGGCGGTCACACTGGCACTCTTCATAGTTGCTGAAAACATCCACTTGTGTCTGAAAGTCCCGCCTGAGCCTGTTTGTCAGTGAGGCAGCTGGGCAGGGATAGTCCCAGTGACCCCATCATGCCTGCCGTTCTGTGGGAGCTGACTGCACGCCAGGGCCCCGCCCCCGCAGCCCACCTGCCTCAGAATCGCCTCCGAGTCGGTGGCCAGGACGTTGGCCTCTGGGAGGGAGCATGTTGCCCAAGGTCCCACTCGTCTTTACGGCAGATTCTCAAAGCCACCACACTTACCTACGCCCCCCACCCAGCCGGCACAGACCACTAGCGAGCACCTGTCAGCACGCCCTACGTCCCAGCTTGAGAGCGAACGGCAGGAGCTCAGGAGTCTCCCCACTTTTCATACTTCTGGGGACCCTGTGGCCGAGCCTGAGACGCGCGTCTCCAGCAGGATGGGGATCCCATCCTGCCTCACTGCTGGAGCTGCGTTGACGACCCGCACAGTCAGGGACCCGGTGAGGGGGGGAGCCTGGCCGCCGGTGCGCAGGGCAGCCTCGGTGCGGATTTCACAGGAAGGGCTCAGCTCAGAACACCAGTCTGCCCATGGTCAGGGCTTCTTGCAGCAAAGGACGCAGCTGAGGGAAGAGGCTCGTGGGCGAGTCCAGGGTGGCTTCCGTGTCCCCTCCCCACAGAAGCAGGCAGTGCTGTCCCCGCACCAGGCGTGACAGCAGCTGCGCGTCTCCCTCTCTCACCTCGGCCAGACGCTGTTTTCGCCAACCTCGCGTCTTCCAGTCCAGAAACAACCTATGTCAGGAGCTCACATGTTAACCCATAGGCGCCATAATTTATCTCATAAACAGGAAGTTGAATTTCTGGTCCATTTAGAAGATTACTTATAGTTATTGGTCCAATGCATTTGTAATAAAATTCATGGTGGAGAAGTAAGTTCTCCATGTCGGTATGGTTCTGTTAAAACAGCTTTAATCAGGTGAGGAACGCAGAATGGCTTGCGCTCGCGCACACACACACACACACACACACGCACACAGGTGCACATGCACATACACACACACATGCGCACATGCGTGCACGCAAACACACGCACACAGGCGCACATGCACATACACACACACATGCGCACATGCACGTGCCTCTGGCTCCATCCGTGTCAGGGAAGCAGGAACAGTGACTGCGACCAGCTCTGACGACATGACCTCCCTGTGCCCCTTTTCTCGTGAAAGGCATCACAGAATATTGGCCCCCCTGGCTCTCTGGAAAGGTCCAGGCTGTTTTGTGGAGAGACAGACAGTGCAGTTAAGCTCCCTCCATTTCCTGGGTATTTAGAAAACTCTAGATTTTTCTGGTAATAGAATAATGCATTACTGGTGTTTCTTGAGATGAAAGACATGCGATCCTCCGGGTTGGGAACAGCATTGCTCCTCACAGGTGGGCAGAGGAGCCGCCGTAGTTTGGGATGTTAGGGAGGCCTCTTGTCACGGTGGGAAGAGAGGAGTTACAGTCACTGTGCCCCGCGTGACTTGGGGGAACAACCAAACCCTCACTCCAAGGCAATTGGAATTGTTTTAGCGTCCCTTCCTGAAATAGGTTTTCTTTTCTTTCTTTCTTTCTTTTTTTTACATGTTTGGATGCTGCCTGGGCATCTTTTGTCCTATTAAGAAAACTCCTGCTGTGGCCCATACCTGTTTCTGCCGCGGGTGAGATTTCACGGCATCGCCGGGCCTTTCAGACACGTGGCACGAGTCCCAGCTGCAGGGCCGGTCGTGAGCTCTGGCTCAGTCATTGCATTTTAGAAACCTGCTTCCTGATGTAATGTATTTCCAACGTCTCTGACATAGTAAGATACATGGGGCACTGTGGTCCAGCCAGACAGTGCAATATTATTCAGCAGCAAAGGGAAATGAGCTGCCTCATCATGGAGAGACAGGGAGGAACCTGAAATGCATGACTGGGTAGCCAATCTGAAAGGCTACAGACTGTGTGGTTCCAGCTGTGTGACATCTGGGAAAGGCAGTGAAGACCAGGGGCAGGGGAGCGGGGAGGGGTGCACAGGGCACAGAGGACTCAGGCAGTGGATTGTATAGAAAGCTCATGCAGCTGACATGCTAGTTTGTTTGAAGCTTATTCACATTGAGTTCTCTACTTGACTGTCAGACGACACCTGTGAGGGGCAGGGGCAGGTAGCTTCTCGTCTGTCCTACAGGTGGACACAGGGACGGACGCACCGTAACTTTGCCAGAGGTCACACGAATAAACAGTGACCATCCTTGGTCTAGAGCTGAGGTATCTTGATGGCAAATTGAGCCCTTTTCTTCTGCACCAGCTGTTCTCAAACACAGTTTTGCCCCCAGGGAACATTTGCTAAGGTCAAGAGGACAGTTTGCCTGCTCAGCGTTCCCATATGGCCTTTCCCCTGGCTGCATGCGTATCCATGGCCTTCTCTTTCTCGCCTGTGGTGACTTTGTCTCCTCCCTCCTCTCTGGGAGATTCAGCCGGCCCAGCCCAAGCAGAGGTCTGCAGCTTGGTTTGCAGAAGAATGTGCCCGTGGCCGTGGCCATGGCCGTGGCCATGAGGCACGAGGTCCCATGGCTCCTGCCTGTTCAGGGTCTGAACTTCTCTGCACCCGCCACCTTCTCTGCAAAATGCAGATTAACCGCAGAACGGTTCTGCAGGGCCCGAGAACGCCAGGTGTTAGCAGAGACCTAGCAGGGGGAGGAAGCTGAGATGCACGCATAGCAACGTTTCCCAAAAGATGTGTGTACATCTGTCAGCTTACATGTCTTCCATTCATAAGGAGATGCTTGTGAAAATGGTCGGTCCCTTTGACCTGCTAGGTCACAGGCAGAGAAGCTGCAGTGCAGGAGGGCCCCAGTTCTGGGCACGTGGGCTCAGTGCTCAGGGCTCCGTTCCACCAAGAAACCGAGGCCTACATGTCACTTAGCTGACCGTCCCCTGCGTGCGGTTGGATGCTGGGGGCAGACCTGTGCCTCAGAGCCAGGCTGTCAGCGTGGTCCCTGCCCTGGGCACCACTCTCGGTATAGACGAGAAGGGCTGTGGGCCACGCGGCTGATGTGAGGACACCAGCAGCAGTAACAGCCACTGAGACAGCACTTGCCCATGTGCCATACACCCCCCCGTGGCCACCTGAGAGGTAGGTCAGGCCATCATCTTTCCCACTTTACACATGAGGAAACTGAGGCAGCAGGCTCAGAGAGCTAGGGAATGGTGGAGTGATATCTGAAACCAGTTATTCGGCTCCCATCTGAGCCGGTCCAACATCCCCTCCAGCTTCTGTGCACAAACTTTTGGGAGAAAGAAGCTGATGTCTCCTCTCAGCTCTGAGCCCCAAGCGGCTGGGGGCCAGCGGCTAACGAGGCTGGCGGGGCGGAGGTGAGAGCCACAAAGAGAGCTGGGCCTCTGATTAAGGGTGAGCCCTGGATCCAGCTGTACCTGAAGGGGGCAGCACCTTCCTCCACATCATAGCTGAAGCCAGTGTGGACTGCATGCATGCCTTCCCAACAGACTGTTCTAACATAACCCCCAAGATCAAAGCTGTGGGCCCCGCCAGTGCCTGCTCCCTACCTCTGCCTCCGGCTTGCCGAATGCGTGCAGCAATGGTTACAAGACACACCCACCATGTACAGCGTGCGTGTGACGTTGGCGCTTCTCCCGCGGGTTGGGCTTGATCAAGTGGTGACGCGCTTTGGCCAACGGGACATTAGCACATGCTATGAGTGGAAGCATGGGCCACCTAGGCCCTGGGCCAGCTCTCTGACCATTGTTGGAGCCCGAGACCAGGGTGTGAAGAGGCCTGAACTGGTGAAGGAGGAGGGGCACCCCACCAACCGCCTCCTGATGGGCCCCCACATGCCTGGTGGCTTCACAGGTGACCCCAGGCCAGACTTGCCAGATTGCTGACCACAGGTTCTGGCTGAGCAGCCAAAGCCGCATTGGGCCTGCCATGCTTTTTCATTCCTTTTAGCTCCCTTTCCATCATTCCGATGCCCTGGTCACTTTGTGGCTGGCCACTTCCAACATTTCCTCCTCAGCTGCCTCCTTGTTCCACACCTGCTCTTGGCTCTTTCTCGCTGTAGCACATCTTCCTGAGACGGCCTCGCCTGCCCTGTCCTGTTGGCCAGGTTTCCAGATGCTCTGGCCTCTCGGACACCTGGGAGGACGCCAGGGTCAAACCTCTGGACCATATTTGGGGTCCTGAGGTCCAGACTTCCTGCCTCCCCAGGCTTGTCGCGCAACCACCCCTCAAATAAAAAGGCCTCACCTGCCACGCGCGCTCCACGTTTATTCTTGTGCCTCAAACTGCCTTCTCAACACTGCACATCTCTTTCCCGAGGTTGTCCGCCTCTCAGAGACCCCCAGCCTGCTTCCCCGGGAAGCCTCGAGGCAGCCCGGTGGGCCTGTTTTGCTTCCCTAGATGCTCACACTGAGCAGGAATCCCGCACCATCTGTCCAGCCCGCGCACCTCTTCAGCAGGACCATTTGTCTGCTGCTAATTGCCCCCTCGGATGCTCAGCAGCCTCTGGCTTCTGTCCCTTTATCACCACAGCCTGGCCGTAAGCAGCGGAAGAGGCAGGGCTGGCTTTGCACAGTCAGTCTGCAGGGACCAGTCGTGGTGCTCCGGACGCCCTGGATTTGCAGAGCGTGCCCGCCAGGTTTGCAGATGCAGAGGCTACCTCATCCCCATTAGATCCTTGAGGCCAGCCAGCGGGGGCAATTGTCATGACCCCCTTCACCCGAAACACCGAGAGGTTAAGCGACCTGCCCAGTAGCACAGCCAGGATTTGAACCCGTGGCCACGGCACCGAGCCAGCTCCTAGCCACTGCCCACAGGCCGCCTGTGCAGGGTTTTGTCTCCTGTTTTCAGAGCAGATCTGATAAGATCAAAGCATCAGCTGTCCCTGCTTTCTCCTGGGGCGAAGAAGAAAAGACTGCTGGGATGCACTGTGAATTAAGGTGAACATTAACGTGATGGGCCAGCTCCCTGCTAAGAAATAAAGGGTGTCATCCCTGTCCAACGGGGGGTTTATTTCCGGGCGGGAATTGGCACGCTGCTCTTCACTTTGATGATTTTGGCAAAGAGTTGAGTTCTTCAAAACTGAAGTCAGCACCCATGTTTCTGTGTGGGATGGGCCTGCAGCCGCGAGCCTTAAAGATCCCTGACGGAGACTTGTCCTCGGTCTGCCTTTTACACGTGATTAGATGCCAGGGAAGCAGGCCAACCTCCTCCACTCGTCAGCCCTCCCTCCCTGGCTGATGTGGGACTCGGGGCCACAGCACCGACTCTCTCCCGGAACATCCCACGTGTGAAAGGTTAGAGGTCAGCACCCGGAACTCTTGCAGGTTTATGGATGCGATGAGCAGACAGGCACTGTGGGTAGTATTTGCCTCCCTGGGTGAGCGAGTTTTGTTTTGTTTTTCCATTTCTGAGATATTATGAATCAGAACAGAAAAATCCATAAAATGCGCATGCATCACAGTTGGCACGGGGGGCGAGGGGGTGAGGAGGGGCTCCAGGGGCCCCTGCGCATTTGCTGGGGAGCAGGCTCGGGGACTCAGACAGGAAACAAGGGCGGGGCCTCTTTGGGCCTACAGACATTGAGGTGCCTGTGGGGACCCTGGAGGCGTGTAAAGGAGATGGCTGGACACAGTGCTGGACCTGGGAAAGGGGCTGGGGCTGGAGTGAGGGGCGTGGCACCAGGGGAGGCCAAGCGGCCTGCCTGGTGCCAGGTTTTGATATTGCAGGGAAGGGGCCTACGAGTCTCCCTGAAGCAAGGCCTGGAATCCCAGCTCCTCCTGCTGAGACGGCTTATTCTGGGGATTGCCCGCGAGCAAGGCAGACGGGTGGAGAGATGGCAGCTCGTGACACCAGGTCCCGTTAGAAACGGCAGCGGGCCCTGGCCGCCCTGGCACGATGGGACAGTCCCCATGGACAAGTCCTGGAGGCTGCGTTCCGGCTCTGAGCATTCTGAACGCACTGCTTCTGCATCCTGAACTGTGGAGAAGTCTTGGTTCAGTGCTGCCTTCATCTTCCTCATTTTCTCTCAACTTGATAATGAAATCTCCGGCTGGGCTCTCACGTGCTGTGTGCAAATCGCTAAAATCTATAACCTCGAATAGACCTAGAAACCCATCTGCTGCTAAGAAAGAAGCCCATAAATGAATCTTTATGTTTGAAGCTTTGTCACTTAACAAGCGCGTTGTTATTCATTATCCCTTCGGTACTTAACCAGCAGCTCCGCCAGGCAGAAAGGCCTGCTGGGCGGCTCTGCTTCCCGCCTCCTTTCAGAAACGCTAGCTCCTAGCAGGTAGCAATTTTGCTTTAAGAAGCGCAATGTTTAGCCCGGCTTTTCAATAACTACGTGTGAGAGAATAATTCTTCTGAAACATCCTGTGTCTACAAAAATCTATATGTGGGAGAACTTGAATTGCTCTCTAATAGATTTTATTACATAGCAGTTAAGACTTTTTCTAAGAGACATCTAGTCAAAGGCATCACTTTGGGGTAACAAAGCCCAGGAGAGAAAGGAACTTATTGAAGGCGGCGATTCCCGCTCTGTGCGTCCCTCTCCTTTTTTCTACAAGGCGGCACTCTGGTGGCTGACTGTCTAAACAAGCATTTTGTGCATGTTCAACGTGATTAAGCACAAATAATAAAGCTGACTTCTACTGTCTTAACCTACGTTCTTTAGTCATGTTCTGTCTGCCAGGTTCAGGTTCTGCACTGGGGAAACTGAGGCACAAGTAGTGCTGTCTTCAGCGAGCCCATGTTGGAGGGTGGTTGCAACAGGCAGAGACTTCATTCACAGAGCCCGGTGCGGGCCCGCAGGGCACCACAGTCTCCCTTGCCATTCCTGGAAGAAAAGCCCAGGGACCGGTGGCCCCAGGAGGGGGTCCGGGTCGGGGGCGCCGGCCAGTTCATTCCTCAAGCAATGAAGGAGGTCAGGCATCCAGAGGCGCTGGCTGCATGGCCACAAACGTGCGCACAGACCCCCCACCACGTAGCTGTCGCGATGTTTTTGTACTAATGGTGAACACTCGGGACAGCGCAGCCTCCCTTTCAGTTGCCTCTGAAAATCTCTCTAAGAACTTGAGTCTTTAGACTCCATTCTCAAGGTCAGCAGCACTGCCTTGAAGGTAAACTCCCAGGATGTCGAGCCTCTCCCTGTCCCACTTTGCAGTAAGTTGGGGACTGTCACAGGAGGACCTCCCAATAAGCCAAGATGGTGGGAGGCAGTTTTGTCTGCTCCAGGGTGTGGGAGAGTGGATGGGTAACCCACACAAAATGCTCAGAGGGGCACCAGGTGCATCTCAAGTGTCACCGAGTTGTCCCCTGGGCCATTGTAACTATTATTATTTTATGACTAGAGGCCCAGTGCACAAAATTCATGCACGGGACAGGGCGGGTCCCTCAGCCGGGCCTGCACCCTCTCCAATCCGGGACCTCTCAGGGGATGTCGCAGGGATTGGGCCTAAACCGGCACTCAGACATCCCTCTCGAAAACCGGGACAGCTAGCTCCTAACCACTCATCTGCCTGCCTAATCCCCCTAACTGCTCTCCCCTGACGGCCTGATTGCCCTAACTGCTCTCCCCTGACGGCCTGATCACCCCTAACTGCCTCTGCCTCAGCCCTGCCACCGTGGCTTTGTCCATAAGATGTCTGGTCTAATTAGCATATTACCCTTTTATTAGTATAGATGACTCTTGTTGCCATAATGATAGCCATGTGAGGATGGTCACTTTCCTTTGGGGAACCATCAGGGCATCCTCCTCAGCAAGGGAGGGGGGGGACTCTGTCAGTAATTTGTTTACTGTTGTGTTTGTCAAATAATGAACATATTATAGGCTATGCTGGGGAATGGAAATTAAAGGTGTAACAGGATGTAAGTAGTAAGGCAGGAAGGGGCCAGCAAGGGCTCTTGCCAACTGTCACTAATCACGAAGCCCTGCGCCCACTGCTTCCGGAGCGCCCACTGCTTCCAGAGCTCTCACTGCTTCCGGAGCACCCACTGCTTCCGGAGCACCCACTGCTTCCCGAGCACCCACTGCTTCCGGAGCACCCACTGCTTCCCGAGCACCCACTGCTTCCGGAGCTCCCACTGCTTCCGGAGCGCCCACTGCTTCCGGAGCTCCCACTGCTTCCGGAACGCCCACTGCTTCCGGAGCATCCACTGCTTCCGGAGCTCCCACTGCTTCCGGAGTGCCCACTGCTTCCGGAACGCCCACTGCTTCCGGACCTCCCACTGCTTCCGGAGCGCCCACTGCTTCCGGAGCGCCCACTGCTTCCGGAGCTCCCACTGCTTCCGGAGCTCCCACTGCTTCCGGAGCGCCCACTGCTTCCGGACCTCCCACTGCTTCCGGAGCGCCCACTGCTTCCGGAGCTCCCACTGCTTCCGGAGCACCCACTGCTTCTGGAGCTCTCACTGCTTCCGGAGCACCCACTGCTTCCGGAGCTCCCACTGCTTCCGGAGCTCCCACTGCTTCCGGAGCTCCCACTGCTTCCGGAGCACCCACTGCTTCTGGAGCTCTCACTGCTTCCGGAGCACCCACTGCTTCTGGAGCTCTCACTGCTTCTGGAGCACCGACTGCTTCCGGAATGCCCACTGCTTCCGGAGTGCCCACTGCTTCCAGAGCGCCCACTGCTTCCGGAGCTCCCACTGCTTCCGGAGCTCCCACTGCTTCCGGAGCTCTCACTGCTTCCGGAGCGCCCACTGCTTCTGGAGCATCCACTGCTTCCGGAGCACCCACTGCTTCCGGAGCGCCCACTGCTTCCGGAGCTCCCACTGCTTCCGGAGCTCTCACTGCTTCTGGAGCCGCAGCGCACACCACAAGGCTTGTTTGGAAGTAGAACCCATGCCCAGGACTTGCTCATTACAGCTCCACCTCGCACACGGTGCCTAACCCTGGCCCGGGGTCCGGGTGATCTCAGGCCGCACCAAGCTCCCCTCCAGGGACTCCCGTGACCACGCCTGTGTGACGGGGGGAAAACACAGGATGGACGTGACTGTTTGGCCCTTGTTTTTCCCTTTGGAGGCAGAGAGGGGAACAGACCTCTGGGGCCCCCAGCGCTTCGGGGCATAAAATGGTATTGTATGGGGAGGCCTTTCCTATAAACGTTAACATTAATCTTTATAAGTCATGTTCTCTTATGATCGCTGGGCCGTCACGCACATGTCCTGCTACCTCGTGGCCCGGAAGCCCAAGTGAACCTGGGTCCTGAGGATGCCTATGAGTGCCAGGCCAGCCCTGCACACCCAGGAGGCCCGCAACCTCTGGGCCTGGACAGGACATGCGCTCATTGCATTAAAGGGCAGGAACACGTAACTCTCTTTGAATGGTGCACTGAGCATATCTCCCGGGAGACTGTGTTCACCCACATCCATGGTGGTGGTACCACAGAGCGTGGCACTGGCCTGGTGGTGGGGGGCACGGGGAGAAATGCATTTCTTCTCCGGGATGTGGTTCACGACCTCCAGCCTGTCCTGGTTTAGCACCAGAATCGTGTTTTCCTAGAACCCTACCCAGGCCATGTCTGTGTACACATCTTGATTCAAACTACTTCTCCATATCTGATGTTTAAGCTTCAGTTTCGTCATTGAAGGTTCCTATAAGCCTGTAGCTTAAAATAGTACAGATGCTACATTATGTGTGGCTTCTGTGCAAAAGAGCAATTCTCAATGGATGGGAAGGAGCGGCCTCCTTGGGAAATGCAGGTTCTTGGTACTCTGCTCCCTGTTCAGACACTGAGACTCCAGGAGGAATGAGGGGTGCTGCCCGGGCCCCGCCTCTCCATGACCCTGCTCACCCACAGAGCTGTTGTGAGCTTAAAGGAACATGCAGGGGGGCGTGTCCTGGACACAGGACCTGGCTGCACGTTGCACAGGGGCCAGGGCACCGGTCACATGACTCTTCTCACACCTGCCAGGCCACCAATTCATTAGGGCGCCAGATGGGACAGCCCGCTGGACTCAACTAATGGGCTTTTCTGGTCTCTTCCTCCAGGTAAGTGATTCCCAGGCTCGCCTGCACACAAGGGCTTCTCTCACCGCCTCGCTTCCAGAATGTGTCCTCTCCAGCTGCTCCCAGGGTGCCGCGGTCCCAGTGAGCGCATCTGCCCAGACCATCGGTCTCTGGTCCGAGTGTGAGCCCTAAGGGTCACATTCCCAATCTGTCACCCATTGCTTGAACTTTATTGGCCAAACTCAGGCAAAAGAAGAGGGGGTGGCAATGGGATAGCAGCAGGGCGCCAGGAAACAGGCCGTGGTGTGCACGCCTCACAGGAGAAGCAGCCTCGCACACAGCCGCCTCCGCTCGCTCCGCTCAGAGGGACCCTTAACCTTGGAAGCTGCTCCTACTGGGAGAGCAGCGGGGGCCTGGCCGGAGCATCCACTAAGCTTGAACCTTCCCCGGTGTTTCTTTTCCACTTCCCAGGCCGTGGTGGGGCTGCTTCTGATGAGGCAGGTTGTGCTTTTGGTTTGTGGCAACTGGTCCAAAAGTGTTTTCGCTGAAAGAAAATGTTAAAAGTAAAGATCTAAAGATTGCGTCCTGCACACTGAAAGGCAGCTTTGAGTTCGTGGGGTCTGGAGATGCGGTCTGTGCTGGGCCCGACGAGGACGCTTACCTGTGTGACACTTGGAAAGCAACGAGGCTGATGGAGTGGCAGCCCCGCCCCGGGGATGGCATGCGCAGTAGCGAGGAGAAGCTCGGCGAGTCAGAAAGTAAAACGGAGAGAAAGAAGCTCTATGGCCAAGGGTAGAAGCGCACCAGCGATTTTCCGCCTTTTTCATCTCATGGCACATAAACTAAGTACTAAAATTCTGCAGCTCACCAAAAAATCTATTATATTTTTTGCCAATCTAACAAAAAAATAGATCTAATTTTGATTCATTCACATCATATGGCTGTTGTTGTGTTGGCTGTTGACATTTTTATTTGACAAACTGAGGGAAAAGAGTTTGGTGCCCCTGACTAAGGAGTCAGGTATTGCATGTTTTAAACATTTTCGTGGCACACTGGTTGAAAATCGCTGGTCTAGCCCAGCCGAGGGGCTCAGTGGTTGAGCATCAACCTATAAACCAGGAGGTCAAGGTTCTATTCCTAGGCAAGGGACATGCCCAGATCGGTCCACAGTAGAGGGCGTGCAGGAGGCAGCTGATCCATGATTCTCACTGATGTTTCTATTTCTCTCTTCCTCTCTGAAATCAATAAAAACATATTTAAAAAAAAGAAAAAAGAAAATCGCTGATCTAAGCTCCCCCAGCCTGCGCACAGTGAAGGCTCCCTGAGCACTGGCCCTCCTGTGGCTGTGAGCTTCCTGGCGCCCGCAGGGTAGAGGGGAATTAGAGCAGTGAAGACAGTTGCAGGCACTGAGAAGAGAAACATTCCTTCTTCCTTGTTCGTGGCAGGGAATACTCTCACCAGAACCAGCTTCTAAAGAATATTCTGTAGGGGCAGGCCTCCCGTGTGGGCAACACCGAGCAACGCACTGGATGCCATCCTTGATGTTCCTGGACAGACATCATGGCGGCTCCGTGTGGCTGCCTGGCCACTTGATTAGTGAGACGGGACCAGCAATGACGTGCAGCTCGCTGGGAGCATTTCTGTGGGTCGGCGTGGGTTAGTGTGAGTGAGTATCCTTGCAGTGGCTTGGTGGGATTCAGGGAGAGCTAGAGCGCCTGGAAGAGTAGGTGAGTCAGATACTGAGGGCAGTGCGCTCCCTGGGAGCACACGGTGAGGCCGGGGCAGGAGGTACCTGCCGTCCTACCGTCTTGCATGAGACCGACGGAGCGATGGGCTGTCAGCGGAGTAACTGGCTTTAGGAAGCAGGACGGGCATGAGCAGCTTGTGGTCCTTTGGGGAAAAGGAGTAGCTCTGCCCAGACCCGAGCGGAGGCCGGGGGCACTGACCAGTCTCTGAAATCACGGGCACTGCAAGCCCGACTGCATTGCAAAAGGGAAGGCCTTCCTTTCAAAAAAGGGCAAAGAGACGCAGAAAAGGAGGTCAACCAAGAGCGCTACTGCTCGCCGCAGATCCACGGCCTCTCTGGAAAGCAGCCTAGCTGTCCCCTGGGATGGCGCACTGGCTGGGTCCTGAGTGTGGGAAAGGCAAGGTGTTCTGGCTCTCTGGACGCAGAGGCCCCACCCTGCCCTGCCCTATCTCCCCGAGTCGGGGGAAGGACATAGGTCACGCTTCACCTTGAGCCCAGGCGTAGCTTTTGGCTTTAGGATAATTGAATCCAAGGCCTAACAAGCCACATTCTCGATGAATTATGTGCTTAACACTCACCGTGTCAGGTAAGGCTGTGGATAAAACGTTCATTTTTAAATTCCGCTTCACTGTTGGTATTTATTCTCACAAGGAAAAGGCACTTTGCCCTTTGAACGCTCTGTCCCTGGGTCACCCTGGAACAACAGAGCAACAAGGCAGGTCCCCTGGGAATGCCTGGTTTGAGGCTGGGTTTCTATGGAAACGCCCTCCCTTCTCTCTGCTTGAGGGGAAAGGGGGCTTCCCCTCTTGGGGCTGCAGTGGGTGGCCTTTCTCGTGTCCTAACCTTGGGTCGGGGGACTGCTGCCCTCGGAACGGGACCTCACTGTTCACAGATGTCTGCAAGGCCCCTCGAGTCCCAGGTCTCCGTGCCGGTGTGAAAGCTCCGTGGCTAGATGCCCACCGGGACCCGAGCCCGTGGTTCTCTCTGGATACTTATGTCTTCATTTGGCCTGAAACTCAGCAGCCAGACGTGTGTTATTAGATACCGACTTCAGACCTTGTGCTTTCCCACCACCTCCAGAGACACGTCTGCTGCTGGATGAGGCTCAGAGTTGGTCCTTAAACACTAGCCCAGGAGGCTCCGCATCTGGGACATGGGCGGTGGCATTCTGGGCTCCTCTCACTCTAACCCGGTGCCTCCTGGCCAGCGTGATGGTCCCGGGGATGTTTGGCACTGCCTGGAGTCGTGTTGTCACAAATCAGAAAGCCAGCAGAGAGGCACACTGGCCCCAGTGCCAACAGGGTGAGCTTAAGAGACCCTGAGTTAACCAACGGCAAACACTGTAACATGATAATGCTACATAAGCCTTCGTTTAATTGCTATAGCCCGCCTCATTCGTTAGCTTGTTGAATGCTCAGCTCCATGAGGCATACATGATCTTTACCCTCACTTTGACATGGGGAAACTGAGGCCCAGAGGACTTAGGGAGCTGCCCAGGATCAATCATCTCCCTGCGTTGTTCACCCAAACAGGAGAGGGCCCGATCTTCCCATGCGGGAGCCCTCAGGGCACCTCCTGCGGGAGCCGGCCGCCTGCCTGCCAGGCGATCAGGACGTGCCAGGCCTGGTGTCTGTGCCGCGTGCAGATCCGACTAATCACCTCAACTGGTACCAGAGGCAGAATCACACTGATCCCTCCCTGATGACTGGGGATGGGGATGTCCCCTTGATCTCGGCCCGGAGGCTGTCGGGAGACCACGCTCCACTTCCACATTCACATGGTGTGTTTGCATCGATTTCCGACTCCGCCCCGAGGGATTGATGCCGAGCAAGTGTCTGGTTCAATGTGGAGGGAAAGGATGAAACCACAGAGCAGGCCGCCCCGAGCGTGGGGGACGGGGTGTCTCCTTCGTGAAGCAGCTCAGGTTCATTTTTTTTCACGTTTTAACATTTTACTGAAGATGAAGGGCTCGATGCAGTTTTTCTTGCGGAAATTATTTTTAAATTAGCCTCTGCTGTCATTCACGTCTCGGGAGGAAGGGCTGTGATGGGGTGTGTGGGACAGACTCGGTTCAGCGTGGGGCGTTTCAGAGTTTACCACAAGGTCACGACCACAAATTGCTAAACAAAGACAAGGACAGAGCGGGAGAAGGGCAGCGCCACCACGCCATGACACCCCGATCCTGGGCTGTCCACAGGGTGGCTGCCACGACCCTAAACCCCAAGGGAGGCTTCCTAGCTCGCCAGGGGCACGTGCCCCTCCAGGGTTAGCGCTTGGGGATCCATTAAAACCTACTGTGAAGTCCGGGGCTGAGGGGCCCCGGCCGACTCGGTGCCTTTGCTTCCTGTGATTCCACGGAGAAACAGCGGCACTGTGGGTGGAGTACGGTGCCCAGCGCGGGGCTGCGTGCCCGGCCCTGACGTTCCTAGCGCAGCCCCTAGGACCACCGCCAGGACCACCGTCATTCCAAACAGCGAGTGTTTACCAGGGTTGGTGCGATCAGCCACGGGGACCTGGGTGGGCTGTTTTGTGGTTCTATGTGCCACCAATACTTGGCATCATGACTGGCACACGGCAGGCACTCAGGAAATGTTGGTGGAAAACGACAGAGAGAAAGGAGTGTCTTCACTCCAGAGAAGCTAAGGGCGAAGTGTGTGGGGAGTCCCAGCCGTCACATCCCAGCGTCCACGCGGAGCTTCCGTTCTCTGGGAATCTTCCCTGGGAGTGGAAGTGTGTGCTGGCATGTTGAGAAAGAATCCCAGGAGCAGGGTATCCGCCGGCCCATTAGGAGTCCAGAGAGGGTATCCGACCGGGAGGTTGAATTAGACAAATGCAATGCAGACATCATCGTTAACCTCACACCATATCGGGTCTGGTAGTCAGTTGCTGCCCCAGAATTCTGAATGCAAATAACAGCAAAAGGTAAAGTGGTTTTATCATTACTGTTCAATATTGACAGATTCTGGAGGGAGTAAACAGTATGACACATTAGGGTAGAAATGAGTCTTTTCCAAAATTGTGAACCTTAAACTCAAGAAGCTCATGCATTTTATTTTCCTACGAAGGGCCCAGTGCACGAATTCGTGCACCTTGAAAGGAACTGTGGGCCACGTGAGGCTGTGGTAGGCACAGGGGTGGGTCTCAGCCCATTCTCTGTGCCCTCGCCCGGCCCCTCCCACCATGACCGCTGCTGCCCTGATCGCTCCTCAGGAGCAGGGGGAGGTAGAGAAGCCCTCAGGGGCGATTGAGGCCGGCAACTGCCACTCACACCTGCTGATGGTGCCAAGTAATCGGGACCAGCACTGGGCACCGGCAGCAGGTGCAAGCAGCGGCTCCCGCGCAAGCAGCAGGTGGAGTGCCGGGCGGGACCACAGCGCACGGGAGCGAAGAATTTTCAGTAACCACCAGAGGCTCGCCCCAATGACAGCGACCAGCACCCCACCTTGGTCTGGCACCCCCACTCATCTCGACCATCCTGCCACAGTCAGCGTCTGCCGTGTTCTGCACACACACCCTGGTGATCAGCACACATATAGCGACCGGTTGTTCAGTTGTTCCAGTTGTTCTGCTGTTTGGTCTATTTGCATATTAGTCTTTTATTATATAGGACTAGAGGCCCAGTGCACAAAATTTGTGCACTCAGGAGGGTTCTTTAGCCCAACCTGCGCCCTCTCGCAGTCCAGGAGCCCTCGGGGGATATCCAACTGACAGCTTAGGCCTGCTGCCCGTGGAGAGCGGGCCTAAGCCAGCAGTCAGACATCCTTAGCGCTCCCGCAGAGGTGGGAGCCTGGCTTCTGGCTGAGCTGCACTCCCACTGTGGGAGTGCACTGACCACCAGGGGGCAGCTCCTGTGTTGAGCGTCTGCCCCCTGGTGGTCAGTGCACATCATAGTGACCGGTTGTTCTGCCGGACAATTTGCATATTAGCCTTTTATTATATAGGATGTGGTACGAGAAACAAAACTCGAGGCCACTCTGTGTCATTAAGATCCAGTTTCAGGAACAGCTCTGCCCTAAACATGGAGTGTGATGAAGGCTCCTGTGGAAGCAGTTTGGTGGCCCATGACGTTTCTTTATTCGCATTTCTTACCATTGGCTCTCATCGCAGCTGACTTAGGGGGTATTTAGTATAAGAAATTGGTGGAGGGGCACTGCTGAAGGATTAACTTGTATCCACATTAATTTTGTCCTTTCCCTCTTTGGGATAAACCCTCCATTTTGCTCACCCAAGGAGTTAGGCTGAAATGTTTCAAAGATGTTATTCAGTGAATGTCTACATGTACCTGCAGGTGCAAAGCATTTTCCTGTGAGGGATATACACTTGAGCCAGCCGCGAGAGCTGGAGAGAAAAAGGCACAGGGGACTAGAGCATGAGGCAGGCCTGCATGCTGCTCACGTAGCGCCAGGAGGGCTCTCGGGGCCGGAGCTGAGAGATAGGTGGTGGGGCTGCTCCTCCTATTCAGGGCCAGGACTGATGGGGACGGCCGGTGCCGGCTGGGCTGTAAATGTTGCCGAAGGAACCACGGCTTTGGTATTGGGGTAGTGGTTTCATAGCATGCGTTTGGAAGCGTTCCTTCCTCTTGACTTTTGGAATAGTTTGTGAAGGATATGGTCAAGCAATCTACAAAGGATTACACAAAGGGGAAATTACAGTCTCTTCCAGAAATGGTGTTGGGAGAACTGGATAGATAGGTGCACGCATAAAAATGAATCCAGAACACGGTCTCCACGTATACAGAAACAAACTCAAAGCGGCTGAGGACGTGCGTGTACTACCTGAAACCAAAAACCCCTAAAGAAAGCAGAAGCCTTCGGTCTTGGCAATATTTTTGGGGTATGCCTCCCTGGGCAGTGGCAACAAAAGTAAAAGTAAACAAGTGGGACCACATTGGACCAGAAAGGAGCCGCAGCTGAGCCGTGGGAAGGCAAGCGCTGGCTGCACGGTTGGGCCACTCCAGGTGCTGGAAGAATCCAGAATCCCTTGGTGGCCAATGGCTAACCCGGTTTCCTTACAAAGCAGCTGTAGTGACGTGTACCCCATTTTGAGAGTTTTGGGGTTTTTTGTTTTCCTGAGTTTGCAACATGCCATATGAGTTTTTTAGTAGAATGTGGTTTCTTAAGTCAGATGCCACACTGCAAATACACACACACATACGCACAGACATGTATAAATACATACAGTTTCTCCAAAGGTGACTTTCTAACAGCCAGAGTAGCTTCTAGTGCCACATCTAATTAGCAGATTGTAGAACAAGACAGAACCATCTTGATTATAATAATGGTCTCCAGATAATGCCACTAAATTAGCTCACTCTGCATCTATGTTGTAAGTGGATGTGGTTTATTTTTAGTTCTTGTTGAAGCCAGGAATACAAGTGGATAAGACTTGGCAGTGAGCACGTGAGGCCGAGGAGGAGACGGCCGAGGCACCCAGCCTGGCGGCTACTCCGAGGAGTCGGCCGAGCTTTTCCGGAGGGAATCTGAAGACAAGCCGGCATGTGGGCAGGTTCACCAGTCTCAGAAGAGCTCCGCTCTCAGGAGAGCAAACAGCTGTGGTGCATGTGAACATGAATGGCCCCTCCTACCCAGGGCCTGACCCGAACCCTCAATATGTCCAGTTGCCAAAAGCAAGGCAAGTCTGAGAAACTGTCACAGCCATGGGAACCTCAGGAGACATGGGGACAACATGGGATGAGGTCCTGGGACAGAATAAGGTGAAAACTGACGGCATCTGAAAAGAGTATGAACTTCACTGGCCCATTAGTCATCACAAACGCTGCACAAGAAGGCGGGCGTTGGCATCAGGGAGTGGTGCTGGTGGATGGGGCTCTCTGCTGTCTTGGTGACTTTTCTGTAAATCTCAAACTATCTATATATATAAAAGGCTAATATGCTAAGTGTCCACATTGATGTCACATAGCAACGCCCGGCTTCCTCTCCCTAGCAACTAGCCTCCTTGCAGTTTCTAAAGCCCAGGAACACGACTTGCTTTATAGCCAGGTGGAAACATTTTACACTTTAACCAAATGTCTGTGAAGCATTTTCCTGCATTCATTTGATCCTCACAGAAGTCCTGGAGTAGGTAGATAGGAGACTTGGTAGAATCGTATTTTCTTTCCATTAGCCAGAAAACGGAGATTTAGAAAGTTTAGAAACTTGACCCGACTGAAAAGAAGTAAGAAATGGTGGACCTTGAGTGACTTCAGGTTTTCTCACTGCACAGAATATAGTCAAACACTGCTGCAGTTAAATATTTTATCCTTTGTTCTCCCTGCATGAACTACAATAATAATCTGCTTCATGTTGATATTTACTGCTGTGTTGCTGACAGTTACCTGAAAGAGAAGTTGGGGTGCTTCACTGGGCTGGAAAAAGTTAGGTACGTCAGAAAGCAGGTTTAATTCAGCAAGTTTCTTCTATACATATAAAAGGCTAAGTTGACTTGCACATGTGTGATACATATAAAGCTCTCACTGGTGCCAATCGCATGCATGTGTTTCCATCTGTCATTGTCGATCATGAATTTGGTTGACACTTCTATTATAGAGAAAGGGCAAATAGCGATATTAAAATATTTCTTCTAATTAATTTCCTTTCAATGTGCATGAATTCGTGCACCGGGCTACTAGTTTTAAATAAAAGGCCTGCTTTAAAAAGTATGAACAAGAACTTTTGGAACACCCAACATTCTGCCCCGAGGGAAATCACTGGATATTTTGGGGTACGCTGCTGCTGCCCCATCTCAGAGTGTCACAGAGTGAGACCACAGTGGGCAAATAAGCTCCTGTGATGCTCCCCCACTAATGTTGTAGGAACAAAAGCTTTGTCTCTGTGTCACTAAAAATGATTTGGCATTGATCAGTGGATCGATATGTAAACAAATGCCATCTCGGAGAACACTGCACCCTCCCGAGATGGAAGCATGTTCAGAAATGGCTTCTGTTTGGTGGCCCGTGTCTGCCCACCATGAGGCTCTTGGTGCTCACAGGGGGGCCTGAGCCAGAGTAGCCTCCTTCCCCCTGGAAGCTGTCCCAGGCACTGTCCAGCCAGCAGCTGAGTGTGTGCCCCTCTGAGTCCCTCCTGCTGATGGCTGACCCTGAGCCGGTGGCCTGCGTGAGGGGTGTTGGAAGAGCTGTAGGCGGGTGTTCTCAGGAGCAGCTGTGGGGACGGCCGAGCCCAGGGTGGCGTACCCACGTGAGGGTTTAGGATGGTGGCCCCAGGATTCCCAGCTGTGTCTGCACCTGAAAGCAGGACCGAGCTGGCGCTAACTCAGTGCTTGGCACCCAGAATGGAAGGAGGGCTCTGGCTGGGCTGGCACACACTCAGGCTGGGACAGCCACTCCACAGCTGCCTGCCTCTGTTGGTCTCTGTGCTCGTGTCCTCCCCACGGATAGACCCATCCCAGCCCTACCCCAGCCCCCTGCTGCTGCCAGGGGCACGTCCCCTGCCAGATTCTGGGCTCGGCCTCTGGAAGCGGGAGGCTACGCTCTCCAGAACAGTTTGGACCGTCAACCCCTGCCCACCACAGAGAGTGGAGGAGGGAGGGGTGGTGTGGGCACGTGAACACGGTGTCCCCTGCAGGAGGAAGGGCAGGTGACTGGGATCTTCTGCTAACAGTAAGGGTTATTGGTGGCTGGAGAACTCGGGCCAGCTGGTTCCCAGCTGTGTGGCCATCCATCGGGTGCCAGCTCTCAGAGCCTCCCACCCATCAACCAGTCCCCCCGGTGCCTCCCAGCAGAGGAAGATTAGCTGGACGACAGTAACAGTGCTTTGAGGTGGTAGCACATGAGCCATAGAGAAGCACCAATAGCTGCTCTGAGATTCAGTTCTGTGTGCTGGGGCAATCAAGACAGGCTTCCTGGAGGAGGCGGCATGTGAGTGACAGAGATGGGGAGGCTCTTCCCGCCACTGGACAGGAAGGCAGGAGGCGCGGAGACGCACGCATCTGAGGCACAGGGGAATCATTCTGACTCACCTGAAGCCGAGCGAGGCCAGAGGAGGAGGGCAGGAGCCTGGAGGGTCGTGGACTGGGGAGGAGGCGGCCAGCTCTGGCAGCGCCTGTATCGCAGGAAAGAGGTGACGGCCCCCTGAGTCTGAGAAAGATGGCGTGTCATTCACTTCCCGTTTGCAGCTGGTGTCTCAGGACCCTACAGCAGGGAGTATCATATTTTAGGGATAAAAAAGAGGGAGAGAAAGGGGGTGGGGCTCCGGATGGCGAAGCTCCTCATGACAGTGGGCTGTGAGGTCTGCTGCTGGCGGGGTCAGCCTCCTTCGGAAATCATTGTCAATACCAGCCGCTTCCTACTCAGCATTTGAAATCTTCCCAATGAAAGTTTGCGTGTGTGCCTCAGTGGAGTGTCATTTGCTTAAACTTGATTGAAAATCCGATCAGAAATGTGGTGATTTGGATGCGCTGTCTGCACTCTCGCGCACTGCCCAGGAGAGGCGTGGGCACGAGGACTCGGGATGTCGGAGCCGGCGGGCCCTGCTTTACTAGTCGGGCCTTGACCTCGCACTCGGCGTGTTGCTGTTTTTCTCCAGGACGTGGTGGAGGCACGAGGTCCAGCTTTGACTGGCTTCCTGCCTGAAGGCACCGATGCACTGGAGTATGAAACTTCTTTTCATGGAGATACCGTAGTGAGACAATCCCACACACCTGCTCCGTGAAGCCCACACGGGGACCTGGCCTGCTCCCTGAGGCCTATGGGGGTCCTGACCTGCTCTGTGAGGCCCACATGGGGCCTGGCCTGCTCTGTGAGGCCCACATGGGGCCTGGCCTGCTCTGCTGCGCTTTCTCAAATCAGTTGCCAAACCAGATTGTCCCTCCCTCAGGCCCCCGGGTGGCAGTGGAGTGTGCATGTGTGAGCTCTAGAGCCCCAGCAACCAGGCCTGCAGGCCCTGGTCATGTGAAGGGACCGTCTCGCCCCCGTATCACCTGTTTGCAGTTTGAACAATTTGCAAAGGATGAGCCTGTGGACGCAGGTCGCTGACACCTCCTCCCCTCATGACCCAGCTGCACAGGTGCAGCTCTGAGAGAGCAGAAGTAGGGCCGGGGAGAGGAGGGCGAGAGATCCTTCCCGAGCAGGCTCCACAGTGCCCCGCGCTGGCCTCCCACACGGCTGAGCAGCCTGGAGCGTCCCGTGCTGTCCTCCCCTCGTCAGGGGGCCTGGCCTGCGGGGCAGGTGGCCGTCTCTTCCTGCTGAGTAACCTCGCTGCCCTGAGCTCAGGGAGTTTTCATTCCTGAAGGAGGCGCTGGCGTCCCATAGGGCACGGATGGCTTGAAATTGAGGGTGGGTTTTTGTTGGCAAATTATAAATTCAGTTTATCAGAACCAGATTGTTTTGGCTAGGACACCAGCGGAGTTTTTCTTTTCTATCCAGTGCCTCCCCAGCCCCCCATGGCAACACCAGGTTGGAAGCCACGCGGCCAGTTCGCAGCCTGGGCCATGTCAATGGAGTGCAGCACCCTCAGATCCCCGCTGAAGGCTGCCTGTGCCTGGCCCGCCCTGGCCTCTTCCACCCCTGGGGCCCCTGTTGTCACTACCTGGAGCAGGTCCCTCAGCCTGAAGGCACAGGGAGCGGTGGGTCTCCATGGGTGGCGGGCGTTGGCCTCCTTCTGAAGCTCCCTGTCTGCTTTCCACGTGGTCTTGACACAGCGAGGCTTGCACAGCTCAGGGCTCTGTGCTGGGATTTACTTACACCCAGCTCCGCCCACAGCAGCCACAGGGAGGAAACCGAGGCACAGGAGGCCAGCACAGGGACCTTGGTGACGCTGCTGTCGGCGGTGGGATCCTGGGCGCAGTGGCCCGGCATTTCTCACGGGGTTACTCACGCTTGCCTTCAGCCGCGCCTCCACTCCCTCCCACAGAGTCTCTTAAAAACATATTTAATAAATCGACACCCCAGGTGCACCCCAACATGGCCAAGGTGAGGAGGACGCCCTCCCCCGCGGCTCACCCCACGCTCCCCCGGCTCTGCTGGTGGGCCTCCGTCTCCGCCCGCCCTGTCCTGGCTCTGTCACTGGTCGACACAGTGCCCGGGCATTAACTACTAGTAAGTGACCAGACCCTTCCCGAAGCCCTCTGTGTGGGGCCGGCCGTCGGAGGAACCTGGCAGGGCCCTGGCGCCGAGCTGAGCCCCAGCGGCGGTTTCCTTCGCCTCGGGGACAAAGATGGAACATTGGCCCAAACAGCGTTCCCAGAGCAGCTCCAGAGTGTCCCACGAGGTGGCCGTCAATGTGACGGTTTCTAGGAGCGGTGACAAGAGGCCCACTGGCCACAGTCGAGGCCTCAGACCTGGGTTCTTTCGAGATGCATGGCCTTGGCGGGGGACACGGGACCCTTGACACCACAGGGCTACGACCTTCACCAGGACACAGGCGCCGTTGTCCCTGTGGGCTGGGTCTCACAGGGCACAGGACCCATCGTCCGGTGCTGGGAGAAGGAACTGGAGCCCTTGCTAACGTGGCGTCTGCTTGCTTTGCACTTTGGCTGATGGTTAGAAAGCTTTCAAGCGCCATGTAGCCCAGCGACCTGCAGGCCCAGCACGGGGTCACCTCCTGGCGGGCCCCTGCAGAGCGAGGGGCTGGGGCCCTCAGGGGCTCGGTTGGCACAAAAGGGCATCAGGCCCTGAAGGCTGCCCCATGGGCTGTCCGCCCACCAGCCCATCTACTGAGATGAGCTCTCCAGCAGACAGACAGCGAACCCAGCGAATCATGGCCCCAGAGTGTCGCCAGGGAGGGTCTCTGTTCCCAGGGCAACCGCACACTGTCTGTGGGAACCAGGTTTCCCATGCTCTGTCCCGGGTGTCCTAGGTGAGCACACTGTGGAGCTCTGGGTCCTGTCTGGTCCAGGTGTCCAGGGACCAGGGCACAGCCCCTCACGGGACTGAGTGCTGGGAGGGTCAAGACTTACCCTGTCCCGCCCCCGGTACACCGGGGCGGCTGCGGAGGAACCAGACAGGGAGGGTCGGGCCTAATGAGGGGAACTGGGCAATGTGTTTAACCCCAAACAACGCCACTTGGGAAACGGATGGGAGGGCAGCCAGCAAGAGAGAGGCTGAGGAAACACCTCTGTCTGCATGACATGGCAGGGGCACCGCTGGGCATGGGCTCCCAGCCCCTCCGGTCCCCGTGCAGGGCTCAGGGGCGTGAGGCCAGCTGCCTCCCCTAGGGAAACGGAGGGCCCAGCACTGAGCTCACGGGCCCCGAGCACATGGCTAAGGTACCGGAGGGGCTGCACCCAGGCCCCCAGGCCCAGGGTCTTCGTGTCCTAACGCCCACTCTTATCTGAGGGTCGCCGCCCCCCACCCAGCGGCATCTGCTCTGACTTGTCAGAAGCCCCCACAGTCAGAAGCAGAAGGGCCCCTCAGCTCTGCCCGGGAGAGCTGGAGCGCGCTGTGCTACGCGGGGGTGGGTATAGTCATCCTAGAGCCTGCCCGCGTCCGGACCCCGGCCCTCCGCACTCCACGGAGCCCGAGCAGCTCAGCAGAGCCCGTCCCCCGGACCCGGACCCACTCGGCTTTGTAAACGTTTAGTTAAAGACCACGGCCCCGGTTGTCTTTCTTTTTAAATGTTACTGGGAAGGTGATTTATTTTGTGATCCTTAGATGTGAGTGATGGAGAGAGTGGTTTCAACTTCATTATTGCAGTTGTCATATTTCAGAACTCCCCAAATACAGCTTTAAAAAAGCCTACAGCCTTACATCGAGATGAAAAGATTTCTGTCAAAATCAAATGGCATGTCAATTTTAATGCGCAACTGAAAAATTAACAAATGTAACGTGCTAATCCAATTATGTTCTTCCGGGACGTGCTGTGGAAACTGGCTCAAGCTTGGTTGTCAAGTGCACTGACACCGGCGGCCCTGACAGGACGGAGACCGAGGGGCCTCCGGGCTGGGGACGGGCAGGGCTCTCTGCACTTCACGGTATGTCTGTCGACGCTTTGGGACGGCTTGCTGACAGTCTCAAACTTTTCACCAACTCCAACAAACGAGAAGAGTGAGCAGGCGTATACACGCCCCCTGCATCCTCACAGTCACACGCAAAAAGCGCGCAGTTACACACACCCCCCAGCATCCCTGCTGACTCCCTCTCTCCAAGACACTTTACAAATAAGAGCTGTTGCTAAAAGCCTGGGACTTGTCTCCCCCTGCCCCCCAACAGCTTCCTGGTACAACTGGTATAGATCCAAACACTGCACGTATTTAATGTATGCCGTTTGAACATGTGTTTGACATTGGTGTTCATGTGTGGACATTCTCACATTCCAGGTGATGAACATGTCCGGCACCCCAAGTGTCCCTTAGGTGGTGGCTTTTGTTTGCTGGTGGTAAGAACACGCAGCATGAGCTCCACCCTTAAGGAAGACCGGATGCCTCCTCACTACCCGCGGGGGCTGTGCTGTGGCGTCTCTGGGGCCTGCCCCTCCACGTGCGTGTGACGTGACCCCGGCGGTCACCATTCATTTCATTGTCTCATCCAGTCCTTCCATCTCGTGTGCTCACATCGGAGGGCTGGGTGCCAGCTGCGCAGGGTCTGTGCCGACCTCCCCGGGACAGGCAGTCGTGCCCTGCGAGGGACCAGGACTCTCCTCTCCTGTCCCACGTCCCCTGTGGTTTGGGAGGCACACGCATGGCTCTGTATATTCCTGTGAAAAAGTGACAGTCCTGTCCCCATGCCCCCGGCGGGTGCGCTGTGACAAGCTGTCACCGTGACCGGGCGTCTCCCACACAGAGGCAGCGTGTTCCTTGTCCCGGCTGTGTGAGGGCTGCGCGAACAGGACCTGACTCTACCAAGGCTGCAGAGCTAGGCAGCAGGGCGGCCGGTGACGAGAGCTGGCTGGGCTGCCCCCTCCTCGCCTCCTCTTGCCTTTGTTCTGTGGCACGTTGGTTTTTGGAGAGTGACAGGGCGTGTTAGCGCCATCAGACATGTTGGACAATCTACAGAGCGTTTATCCTGGGCTTTGGGATAGCAGAGGCTGAAGCGAGAGAGAGAGAGAAGACAAGGGCAGGAAATGCTAAGAACCAAAGGTAGGAGAGAATTGAGAGACAGAACACATTATTTAGACAACTTAGAAATTACCCAAAAACCAAGGTGGAAACATCGTGAGGACATCTGATGGGGGCCGTCTGCCTTCCCTCCTTCTTAGACGAATGCGCAACCTTGGTCCTTGATTACGGATTAAATGGCCCACACGGTGAAGTCACAGATGTAGGGAGTTACACATTTCAGAGAGGTTTCCAGCAGAGGCCAAAGGTTACAGACTTTGCTCGTGGGGCTTGTTTGGGTTTCAGTTGCCTGGAGTGTTCTCTGCCTAATAAAGGTTTAATCCCGCAGACCTCAGGTTTCATCTCCTAGGGAGGAATGTCTGCTTTCATGGCGAGCGTTCATATTTCATTCCTGAGACCCACGGTCACATGTCTGAGCTTCTGTCGAGATCCTTGCTGGTGGTGTGAACGGGAAAATCGGAGGTCGCAGGCCTCAGGAAGGTGAATTTACATAGGCCTGGGCCATCATTCCTGGTCCTCGTGTATTTTATATTGCGTCATTTACATACGCCTTAAAGATCCCATGAGTCGTAATAAATGAGAACTCATCATAAAACTGGTAATAAAATGGATTATTCAGGTAATGTGGTTTTATTACAGTCTCATTATGATTATATAATCCTTATTAAAATCTGGATCGAAGATGAATTTCTCACTGGAGGCGCCTCACAAGTACTTTAATAAATTCTATTTATTGCGCAATCCCGGGGTGAATATTGGTTTTTATAATTTCATTCAAATGTGTTATAACGTGACTCGGAACCCATTTGCAGGAAATCTATAGCATGATTCCCCGAGAATTTGTAGGTTACCTTCAGAACTTCTCTTACCCTGGATTCTTTTAGTAGAAGAATTATTTGCCGGGTAGAATATGTTCATAAGCGTTATTTTTCGCCTTTAGCTAACTGTGAGTGGCCCTTTTGCTCCCAACGGCCCTTTTCTTAGACTCTTTTTCCGATGATACCTGGGTCGTCCGGGGTTGATTAAAGCCACACGTGGCAGGGGAGGCAGGCTGAGTGGCACGGTCAGTGTGGGGGCAGGCCCAGTGATTTGCACACTAGAACCCACAGGGCTGGGTTCTAGCAAAGCAGTCCCTTACCCTGGCACCTCAGGACAGTCTTTGAGAACCGGGCAGATCTATAGGAAGACAGCAGGGATGGTCGAGGAAATGGGCTGGCAATGAGAACAATGCTTTGGTGGGAAGAGGGTAATATCATGAAAGAGGTCTGTTTCGCCAAATCGTGGACGCTGGACCCAGGAGGCAGGGCCCAGCAGCACGGGCAGCTCGTCTAAGAGCCAGTGAAGGCAGCCTGGCTTTCCAGGTGATCTGACAGGGAGAGACAAAGACTTTTCAAGCATCTTGTCACTTTCATCCTTTTGCCTCCCTAGCTGCCTGGCGCTGTCCACTGTGGGGTGCTGAATACGCCTTTGCCATCACCGCCACTGGGACAATCAATATAGTTCATATCTGGAGCCCCACACACATGGGTCAAGGGGAAGTAGGATTGAATGAGATTAACGTCATTGGAATTCACCACCCACATCTCAGTTCGGCTATCTCTCCTGCCTCAGTTTCCCCATCTGTAAATGAACATAGCAAAAGGTTCTACCTCATTGTTGTACGGAATGAATAGATTAGCATTAAAGTGCAAGCACACAATCCTGTGAGCTGTTAAAATGTGTCCTAAATGAAAATAAATACATTTCCTGCGTGGGGCTCATGGAGCATCCTTGGGGTGGGCCGGTAGCGGGCAGGGAGTCCGTCTCACCCACAAGAAACTGAGACGCCTCCCATTTCTCCCAGGTGCGCCGGGGGGGGGGCGGGGGGGGGCAGGGCAGCAGTGCAGGCGGTGGGGGACTGAGGGTGGTTTTGCGATGAGGTGGGGGGGCAAGCCCTCAGCCTGGGCACGGAGTCCCGGGGTTAACGCCCTCTGGGTGCAGACTGGAAATTGGATGTAGAGACCTGCTTCCGCTAGCATCAGTCAGGGAAGCACAATTTCAAAAGCAGGATTTAGATAAAACTGCTGATTAGTAAAAGGAGGCTTATCGGAATTTTAAAGTTTGTTCCACCTTCTGCACACTCGAGTGTCGGGACTTGAGGGATTCTGGCCTTGCTCGGGGGTCTCCAGCTGTGACACGCCTGCTGACCCAAGGCTTGCTGCTGTCTGAGGAGGCAGTGTTGATCACCGTTCATGTGAGCAAAACCCAGACCAGCCACTGACTCCATTCCCGTGGCTGCGGGGCCATCCTGGATCCCTCCCCGGGGACGCGCCCCACGGGCAGGGCCACCAGGAGGCTACAGAAATTTGCAGGTGAGGGTGCTGGGCTTTCTCTGCCCCCCACCTCCAGGCAGGACGGTCCCCAAACTGTGTCACCTGCAGGTCCCTCTGTCCTTACCTGGCCTTAACACAGAAAGGACCTTCCAGAAGGTGCTCTGATGAGAGAACAGGTAACAGAATGCAGACTCGGAGTCCCGGCCACCTGGCAAAGTGAGTCCCTGAACCTCACACCTCCCACACACATGGGTCAAGGGGAAGTAGGATTGGATGAGATTAACGTCTTTGGACCCTGTGTCAAATGCAATTCTCATTTAGAAAGACCAGCTTCGTGGGCAGATTGGTAAGCAAAGGGCCCTCGACAGAAATGAGATGGAAGAGTGGGCGAGAGCCGTAGACGGGAAAACACAGAGGAACTGGTTAATAAGCACATGGAAATGCTCCACCTGCCTGGGAATCGGTTAAAGGCAAAGCGCCGCACTTGCTAACTAACCAGCAGCAGCTGGAGGCTCGGGGTCTGCTGAGAAGGCTGGGGAACGGGTCCCCGGGCAGAGCGCCCACAGAATGCCAAGGCTCGGTTTGGGGTATTGATAGATATCTTCGTTTCGGTTGCTGAGTAACAGTGACCACAAAAGTGGCAGCTTAAAAGCAGACTCATTCATTAGGTCAGAGTTCCGCCGGGGGGAGGTCGGCAAAGCCCGGCTCTGCTCAGGGCCTCACGGTGTCAGAGCCAGGTGCCCACCGGGGCTGCCGTTCTCGTCCAGGCTGGGCCGTTCATGGCTCAGAGCTGTGGTGGGACTCATCTGTCTCCTGCTTTCCACATGGCTTCTCCCACAGCCACCCAGCATCCATGCCTGGGACAGCGGCTCCAGAGCAAGGACTCCAGAGGCTGTGGGAGGGGCTGCCCGGGAGCAGCAGCTGCGGGAGGCCTTGTCGGAGAGGAAGGGGGCGACCTGGGGAGAACAAGGTGCAGCTCAAAGTGGAGTTGAATTTAAGGAAAAGGAAGGATCCAGAGCAGCACACCCAGCTCAGCAGCTGGAGGCCATCAGGCCAAGGGCGCCGGAGGGCAGGTCTGGGGCCTGCAGGTGAGCGAGGCAGCCTCCAGCCCACAGGTAGCCCTGGCGTGTGCCCTGCTTCGCCATTAGCAGGGTGCACTGTCACCAAGACTGAGAGCCTGCGGCGGCAGCTCACAAGCTGTGCCCGGACTAAGTGCCTTTTGTTCCCCTCGCAGGGGAGGACCCAGGGCCTGGCCAGTGCCGGGATGCAGAGCGGCCGCTCCCTCGCTTCCTCCATCCCAGTCTCTTCTGGTCCCTTCCCTGCAATTAAAGGCTCTTCCCCTGCAGGAGCCATTAACACTGCAGCCTCCTGAGCATCATCGAGCAGGAGTCTCATGGGGCTGGAGTGGGCCTCCCCCTCTCCAAGGGGAACATGGAGGAAGGACGTGACCTGGGGTGACCGGGCGCATGCTCTGCAGGCCTGGCCGGTGCGAGGCCTGGTCACCGCTCTGCACAGGTATCCAGCGAGACCCGAAGGGAGGGAGCCAGGATCTTCTGGAAAATTAACCCCGTGTCTCCTTGAAGAGGGAGGGCAGGACGCCCAGGCCTCCTCGATCCCCAATGAGCATCTGGTTATGCAGTCTTTCCATCCTACACTCATTTCAGGCTTCTCTCCATTCCTTTTGCTTTTCAGGCAGGAATCTCGACCTCCTGTTTAGGGAGATAAATTGACTGAATGCTAACAAATTTGTTCTATTAACATATTCAGCAGTAGGCAGGCGTGAGATAATATAACTCAATTTCTATCCTAAGTCATTGTTTTAATCTCGCACTTGAATATCATCATTTAATTTGTACAGCCAGCTGGAAATATTGATTTTCGGAGGCATTTATTCTGTGCATTAGGTAAATTCTATTTGCACTCTGCTACGGAAATATTCCTCTGCGGCTTAAAGTATTGTGGAGGTTGTCCCATTTCCCCTCATTTCCCACTTACTGTGGCACGTGGTGCATACGGGGCCCTGCCTGACGTCACAGGGGTCTGGGAGGCGACCTGGGGCTGGAGTGGACTGTGTGGGACTGGGCAAAGTTGGGCCTGTTGTTTGGTTTCCATGACTACGTGTGTGCCTTGGCGTGTGCATTCCATATTTAATATCATTGTAAAAAGCTGGTAAAAAGCAAATAGGCTGGTGGACTTGCCCCAAGGCCAGGGACCCGGCAGGCTGGCAGCCCGCTGTCCCGCAGGCGCCTGCTTCAGGAAGCGAGGGAGGAGAAGTCCCGAGGCTGCTGTCCGTTCGGGTCTCGGGCCTGGAGCTGCCGGAGCCACCCCTCTGCTTCTGCACTCATGGGGTCCTGCTTCGTGTGGGTCCTTCCCTAACCTGTGTCTTCTCTGTCCCCGGGGCCTCCCTGGTGGGACACCATGGAGCAAGCATGCCCCCCCCTCCTCCCCGCCCCAGCAGCCTCCACTCAAGGGAAAAGGAGACGCCATGGCCAGAGTGAGGGCTCGGGAGGTGGATGGGCTTTGCGCAGCCCCCTCCATGAAGCGCCCGGTGCCCTGCCGCCTCCCCTTCCCGTGCAGATCAAAATGCTGAGCCTTTCAAAGGGAAGCTTGAAAAGGAGCCGCTGGACCTGGATTTGGAGAGAACGGTCCCCTTGAATGACAGACATCACAGCACCGTGAAAGGAGTCAGGATCCTGCGGGTTCCTCCCAGGCCCCTGAGCCGGTGCTCGCGCCCCTGGCCACTGCCACGGAGCCTCTGAGGGGCCCAGCCTCCCTGCACTGTGTGAGGCCTCCCAGTGCCACCGGTAGCAAACCACCACCCCAGGCCCACGGTTCTCAGCAACTTGGGATCAATGTTAGCACTGGCATGTGTGCGGCGGCCGAGGGTCAGCCCGGCGCTGCAGTGCCAGGAGGCATGTTAAGAAGATTGCTAACCTAATTTTTCTTAGGACCAGTGAACTCTAATATTTGAATTCTGCATTTACTTACTCTTCATTTCTTGCAGTCTCCAAGTCGGGTCTCATTCTTAGCTCTGGGGTTAGGACTTCACCGTATGAATTTGGGGGACACAGTTTAGCCCCTAACTGTGGGGACTGTCCTGGGCAGTTGAGGCCATGAGTTGGCTTGCAGTTTCTGTGGCTTCGACTTCTTGCCCCCCCATATCACTGTGTCCATAGTCACCATGGCAGGAGGAGCTCCGGAACGCCTCACTGCTGCTCACATCTCACTGGCCAGAGCCAGTCACATGGTCACACTTTAGTCCAGGGGCCATGAGACATCTCACTGGACAGAGCCAGTCACATGATCATGCCTTGGTCCAGGGGCCATGAAACATCTCAATGGACAGTGCCAGTCACATGGTCATACTTTAGTCTAGGGGCCAAGAAATGTCTCACTGGACAGAGCCAGTCACATGATCATGCCTTGGTCCAGGGGTCATGAAACATCTCACTGGACAGAGCCAGTCACATGGTCACACTTTAGACCAGGGGCCATGAGACATCTCATTGGACAGAGCCAGTCACATGGTCACGCCTTGGTCCAGGGGCCATGAGACTTCTCACTGGATGAGCCAGTCACATAGTCAGGCCTCATTCCAGGAGCCCAGAGAGCCATTCTCTGTGTCAGGGAGAAGGGCACATGGGTGAACAGCGTGGTGTTCCCCGTGTCCCCTGCTGTTTTCTCAGCTCCCCACTCCTCCCCAAATCCTGAGCAGCCTCAGCCCAGGGAGGTGACTCATTGCTTTGTGGCCAGGTGTTGATCTGAAGGTAGAGGAAGGACAGGCAGCCAAGTCTGAGCCGGGATGGGTGACAGAGCTGCCTCCACTGTGCCGTCCCTTGCCCCACTCTCGGCACCTGTAGCAGGGCCTCCGGGCGGCTTGGGAAGCTGGGTGGACAATGAAACAGCAGCAGCTTGTCCGTACCCAGGTTTAGAAGCCACACTTTGAGAGGTCTGTTTTTAAATTTTTGAGGAAACGCCATATTGTTTTCCACAGTGGCTGCACCAGTCTGCATTCCCACCAGCCATGAAGGAGGATTCCTTTTTCTCCACATCCTCTCCAGCACTTGTCATTTGTTGATTTGCTGATGATAGCCAGTCTGACAGGTGTGAGATGGTACCTCATTGTCGTTTTGAGTTGCATCTCTCAGATGATTAGTGACTTTGAGCATGTTTTCATGTGTCTCTTGGCTTTCTGAGTGTCCTTTTTCGAAAAGATTCTATTTAGGTCCTTTGCCCATTTTTTTATTGGATTGTTTATTTTCCTTTTGTTGAGTTGTATGAGTTCCCTGTAAATGTTGGAGATTAAACCCTTATCAGAGATAACATTGGCAAACATGTTCTCCCATGCAGTGGGCTTTCTTGTTGTTTTGTTGATGGTTTCTTTTGCTGTGCAGAAGCTTTTGATTTTGATGTAGTCCCATTTGTTTATTTTCTCCTTAGTCTCTCTTGCCCTAGGATCTGTGTCTGTAAAGATAATGCTACGGGGTGTCTGGTTTTGCTGCTTTTCTGAGCCTGGAGCTGAAATACAACTGAGGCCTAGATGTTATCTGTAGGGAGGAAAGGCCAGGGAGGTCCGAACCACAAGACCAGCCAGTGATATGCTAGGGAAAGGAAGGTCACCCTGGGGATGAGGTCCCAACCTACCACTGTCTGTTGCTAGGCACCTGGTGACCTTCTTGGCCCATGGTCCTTGCTCTGCTCATGTCTGTCTAACTGCCTACCACAGATCCAGACACCCCGTGGCTGGGGAGAAAGGGTTCAATGCAGTGGGTCAAAGCACAAATCCAAACAGCCTGGGGAGCCACGCCCTGCTGGAGGCTCTTCCCCTCAGCTCTGCAGCCACACTGGCCCAGAGTGGGTGTGCACCCTGTACCTTAGGGCAACCCTGCCATATGCTTTGAGCAGCACACCCCACACACCTTTATCTCCATCTCTAGCACCACCACCACCCAACACACCTGGCCTTGGCATCCTCCAGGCCTTCATTTAATTGCCACCTGATTAGCCTTCCCGACTCCCCACTCCCCTTCCCACTCGGCTCTTCTCTGATGCAGCACGTAACACAATTGTAACGATATACTTCTGTGGGCAATGACTGAATATATTTTCCATTAGACCAGTGATGGCGAACCTATGACACCTCTGACACGCGAACTCATTTTTTTGGTTGATTTTTCTTTGCTAAATGGCATTTAAATATATAAAATAAATATCAAAAATATATTAAAAAAAAGATAATGCTACGACATATGTCTGCAATTTTGCTGCCTATGGAGTCTTGTAGGATTTTTATGGTTTCCCGTCTTACATTCAAGTCCTTTAGCTATTTTGAGTTTGTTTTTGTGTATGGTGTAAGTTGGTGTTCTAGTTTCATTTTTTTGCATCTATCTGACCAAATTTCCCAGCACCATTTATTAAAGAGGCTGTTTTGACTCCATTGTATGCCCTTGCCTCCTTTGTCGAATATTAATTGAGCATAATGGCTTGGGTCAATTTCTGGGTCCTCTATTCTGTTCCATTGGTCTATATGTGTGTTCTTGTGCCAGTACCAGGCAGTTTTGAGAACTGTGGCTTTGTAATATAGTTTGATGTCTGGTATTGTGATCCTTCCAACTTTGTTCTTCTTTCTCAGGATAGCTGTGGCTATTCAGGGTCTTTTTTTATTCCAGATGAATTTTTGGAGAGTTTTTTCTAGATCTTTGAAATATGCCATTGGTATTTTAATAGGTATTGCATTGAATCTATAGATTGCTTTGGGTAGTATGGACATTTTAATGATGTTGATTCTACCAATCCATGAACATGGTATGTTCTTCCATTTGTTTATGTCTTCCTCTATCTCTTTTTTCAATGTCCTGTCATTTTCCAAGTACAGGTCTTTTATATCCTTGGTTAAGTTTATTCCTAGGTATCTTAATTTTTTTGGTGCAATGGTAAATGGGATTTTTTTTCCATTTCTCTTTCTGTAAGTTCATTATTGGTTTATAAAAAGGCCATAGATTTCTAGGTGTTAATTTTGTATCCTGCTACATTGCCAAATTCATTATTTGGTCTAGTAGTTTTTGATGGAGTCTTTGGGTTTTTCTATGTATAATATCATGTCATCTGCAAATAAGGACAGTTTTACTTCTTCTTTCCTATTTGGATGCCTTTTTTTTTCTTGTCTGATCGGTATGGCTAGTACTTCTATTACTATGTCAAACAGGAGTGGTGAAAGTGGGCATCCTTGTCTAGTTCCTGTTCTTAGGGGAAATGCTTTTAGTTTTTGCCCATTGAGTATGATGTTGGCTGTAGGTTTGTCATATATGGCTTTTATTATGTTGAGGTATGATCCCTCTATTCCCACTTTGCTGAGAGTTTTTATCAAGAAAGGATGTTGGATTTTGTCTCTCAGTTTGTAAATGTGATGTATCACATTTATTGATTTGCAGATATTGAACCATCCTTGCATCCCTGGAATAAATCCCACTTGGTCATGGTGTATGATCTTTCTAATGTATTGCTGAATTTGATTTGCTAGGATTTTGTTGAGGATTTTAGCATCTATGTTCATCAAGGATATTGACCTGTAGTTCTCTTTTTTTGTGGTGTCTTTATCTGGTTTTGGGATTAGGGTAATGCTGGCTTCATAGAAAAAGCTTGGAAGTGTGCCTTCCTCTTGAAATTTTTGGAATAGTCTGAATACCACTTCTAGGAATATATCCCAAAAAAACAGAAACACCAAACAGAAAGGATATATACAACCCTATGTTCATAGCAGCACAATTTACAATAGCCAAGATTTGGAAACAGCCTAAATGCCCATCAACAGATGAGTGGATTAGAAAACTATGGTACATCTACACAATGGAATACTATGCTGCTGTAAAAAAGAAGGAATTCTTACCATTTGCATCAGCATGGATGGAACTGGAGAGCATTATGTTAAGTGAAATAAGCCAGGAAGTGAAAGAAAAACACCACATGATCTCACTCATTTATGGATAATAAAGAACATTATAACCTGATGAACAAAAAGATAGATACAGAGGCAGAGAAGCATGGAACAGACTGTCAAATTACAGTGGGAAGGCTGGGGAGTGTTGGGGTGGGAGGTAAGAGATCAACCGAAGGACTTGTATGCATGCATATAAGTATAACCAATGGACACAAGATACTGGGGCGGGGGGGGGGGGGGGGGGCAATGTGCCGGGGGATAGGGAAGGCCAGGGGAAGGTCAATGGGGGGAAAAAAGGAGACATATGTACTACTATCTATAATACTTTAAACAATAAAATTAAATTTAAAAAAAGAATGAGAATATGGAAGGGAGAAAGTGAGGTGAGAGAACTAACATTTATTTAGCACTTCTCTGGAAGTTTATATATGTCATCTTTTGGGGAACCTAGACTAGACGAGGCCGTGTCTTTACTTACCTATGGATCCACTACAGCAAGTAGCACATTGTCTTGTCTATAGTAAGTGCTCCATATGTTGAATGATTTGAACATATACATGTTATGTGTATATCTATCTGTTTATCTATCTATCATCTATTTTTTTTGCTAAAGCTCATTGTTATTTAAAAGTGCAAAAAAGGAGACATATGTACTACTATTTGTAATACTTTAAACAATAAAATAAAATGTTAAAAAAAAAGAAAGAAAGAAAGGTCTGTGTGTGGCCGCACATTTAAGAATTGCCATTATTGAAAGAGAAGAAATTACCTGAAAATTCAGCCCAAAATGTATTGGTTAGGGTGCGCTTGTGTCTGGAAACTGGGAATATTCCTGAAGCACCGAGAGCCATGTTTGAAACAGAAGAGTTTGGATACAGAAGCACAAACACCCGGATATTGAATCTGATTCTGGAAAATTCACTTCCCGGCTCCGTGAGACCAGCCAGTGTGCCTTCTGTCCCATAATCTCAGCTTCTGGCCTGGGGGTCTCGCTTCCATTCATAAACTCTTAGCAGGGTGTGCAGTGCACCCTATAAAATGCTGGGTGCTAACAGGGGTAGTGAGGGGCAGAGTCTCCTGTCCCAGGGAAGACCTTACAAAGCCTCGAAAATGGAAGGGTGGGGAGGACAAATATGAGGATTCCCTGCAGCTGCCTAAAGTAGCTTATTAACTGCCATGTCACCCGTGTGCCCCAAGAGTGTTGGAAGGGAAACTGTATACGCCTTTTACGCTCCTCTTCAGAGAATAATTAAATTCCCCCGTCATCCTTCATCCCACATATATTTGTTCAGGTTATTAATCCAGACATGAAGTTCTTGGTTGTTCTGGGACAAAAGTCAGGAGAGCCACCCCTCAAAACCTCAGCAACGTGCTGGGGGCCTCGCCCAGGTGAGCCTGCGTCCCCGCTGCGCCAGGTCTCCATTTGGGTGTCACCCCGCAGGTGTGTTTCTGCTTTCCACAAGCACACTGGTTAGTTTTGTAGCCTTGCTGGCGTTGCCCACGCATGGAAGTGCTGCAGATTTGATCCCCAGCCCCGGTTGGCTCTCAATTGAGAGGCAACCAATGGATGTGTCTCTCTCATATGGATGTTTCTCTCTCTCTCTTTTCCTCCCTCCCTCTCTCTCTAAAAATCAATGAAAACATATCCTCAGGTTAGGATTAACACCAACAACAAAAATCAAGGATGCCCTGAGAAGTGCAGATGACCTAGAGAGCACTGGGGTGCCCATTGTCCAGAATTAGTGGATGTTACTAGATTTTCTACAGAAATCGGGTCCTCGTGGGAGAGGTGACAGTCGCTGTGTCCTTCATTGCCCAAAAGCAGCACTTCGGAGTGTGACATCTCTGCGTCCATGCTTTTGTCCTCCTTCTGCGTTGCATGTGCACAGAAATTGCGTTAGATTTGCACGCAGACTGACTCACCGTCTGGGTGGGTCTGAGTGGCGCTGTGGAGCCTGCTTGGTTTATCAGGTTTGCTGCAGCCCTTCATTAGCACACGTGCCAGGGAATGTGCCTCAGGCATCCCTTCCCCCAGGGAATGTGCCTCAGGCATCCCTTCCCCCCAAGGACACAGGGGATGTGGCCATTGTCCCACCCCTGCTCCTCGGGGCAAAGGACTGACTCCAACCTGAAGTCCCTCCCAGTCAGGTGTGACCGCAGCTCACTCGGCGGCATGAGCTGTGAGTGACAACAGGGACTGTCACTAGGAGCCCCTGTGAGCTGACTCGGGGCCTCTTTCTCCTATGCAAACCCATCAAGGGTCTGCAGGGTTGCCCAGGCTTTAAGTAAACTCGTGTTGGGGGAAGTTGCTGAGACGTGGGGCTGGTTGTTGGTGCAGCAGAACCCACTTGTCCTGACTGATAGCAGAAGGTTTCAATTTTGTGCCACGTAAGCCGCGTGGCAGAGCAGAGCCTCCCCTGCATCTCCGGCCCACGTGCTTAAGCCTCTCTACAGCGGTTACCGGTTACCAGCACGCTCCTCCTCCCAGGAGCACGCCCACGCCTTTCCCTTCCTCCTCTTCATCCCCCACAGGCACGAATCCCCTAACCTCTAAGGGGCCCCATGAGACTTGCCACCAGGGCAGCAACGGGCAGTGGCGGCTCGTCCCAGGCTCACCCCCTAGCCTGCCTCCCAGGCCCCCTTTCCTCTGACTGCCCAGGACCGTCCAGCCTAGGCTCTCCTGTTGCTTCTGTCCCAGGCCCTTCCTGTTTCACTGTCCCCAGTTTTAAAAAAATCAACGTGCTCTCAAAATAAAAGAAAGCAGTTCCCAGCATTCTCTGGGTCAAAGGGAGTTGCATTTTCAACTTTCCTGCCGTGACTAACTTGCTGTCCACAGAGGCCGCACCAGCCGCACCCCACCGTGTGAGTCCTCACCCCAGCACACACTGGAGGCCACGTTTTCCAGGCGATGAGTGTGAAGTTACTTATTTCATCGCTTTCATTTGCAATGGATGCTCTCTCTCTACACACGAGGCTCTGAGATACTGGCTTTCCATGGGAATGAAAGTAACAGCCCATGTGATGAACAATAATTCAGTTTTGCACAATATTGGGGACTTTTCTCTGTTGGCATAAGAAGAAACAGCAAGGCCCATACCAGCCGAGTGAACTTTTGGTAACATGTGGGGATATTTCATGAGCAGAGCATCTGAAAGGGCCTCTCTGTTCCCTGGAATAAAGAGCTGTTGCGTGGAAGGGCCACCAGCACGGCGTGTGCTTGTCATTGAGATGAAAGCTGGGGCGTGGCCTTGGCCCTTCGGAGTGTCCACATGACTCCATAAACGATGTTTCCAGGCCCCTGGTTTGGAAAGATGACAGTTTCTCTGGCGAGTGGAAATTTGGGCACGGTGTTTGGTTGAGCAATAAAAGAGTGAGATCCTGGGATGTCTGCTAATTACACAACCTTAATAGGTTTCATTGTCACTTACCACATTGCCAAACTGAGCAATAGTTTCCTTCTAACTTCAGTAACTTTAAAAAAAAACGGTTTTAAGCCCAAAAAGCTGATGGCGCCTCTGAGGTCTGGTGCTGAGATGAAGGTGGAGAGGTGGAAGCCGGAGAAGCACGAGGCCGGGGACCCACAGCCAGGGCTGCTGTCAAACCCACAAAGCCAGCTTTGGAACGGGCTCTCCCCCACGCCGCGCGACACAGGTGATCTCGAAGGCTGCCTTGGCCTTTTGTAACGATTATTTCCCGGAGTCGGTTCCTTCCTCGCCCTGACGCTGCTGAGGGAAGGAAGTGCAAACCACTGATGCAGGTGGGGCTGCCACTCCGGTTCCGGTGCCTCTGGCAGCAGCAAGGACGCCCTTTTAACTGAGCCACACCAACACAGAGGGCCTCCCAGACCCCTAGCGGCCTGGGTGGGAATGGACCCGCAGGTGTGTGACCCCTCAGGGCTACGTGGGTCTCTCTGGATGGTGGTCCTCAACCAGGGGAATTCTGCCCCTGCCCCCAGGGGACAAGGGCAACATCTGAAGACATTGCCAGTTGTCGCCTGCCACGTGGGCAGGAGCCAGGGATGCGCTCACTTCCTTCAGTCCATAGAGAACCACCAGCCCCGAGGTCGCGGGTCTGCGTGAGGGTGGGCGCCCTCTCCATACAGCTTGCCCAGGGGAGTGGGAATGGGCCTCCCTGGACAGCTGTGAGCATCCGGGCTGTTCTGGGAGCAGAGGGCCTCTGGAATCCTCGACAGAAAGCTGTGGGGGTTGCAGGTCCGTTAACTAAGATAGCATTTGGGAGGCATGGCAGTGTCCTGTGGTGATGGGGGTGGTACCTACATCAGTGATGGATGCTGTGGGGGTAAAGCAGGACCCAGACACTGTCCCCACTGCCAGCGCCTGCTCCCTGAGGGATGGGTGCCAGTTGAGGTTCGTTTTGGAGGAGAAAGTGGAAACCAGCTGCATGAATTAGGTCGGGACCGTGGGCAGCAATCCTATCCACGGACAATTTGCTCATGAGACTTGGCTCGCTCTCTGCTCCTGGGAAGGAGCATTCTAGTAAATTCTGAAACTTGGGGGAGGGACATAACATGGGGATTTTGGAATCTGGCAAATACAGCCGCTAGTAAAGCCAATGTATGTCAAGAGAAATGAAATGCGCAGATGGATGAGGACGGCTATGGCAGGTGACAGGGGCAGGCGGGCTGTCTGAGAAGCCAGGAACTCCGCGGATCCCGAAGGGCCGGACCTGGAAGGCCACACCTCCCGGCCACGTTCAGGGCTGGGGTGACTCGGCCCAATAGCAGACATGGCCACCCAGGAGCGCTGTGCCTACAGCCTCGGGGACAGTGGTGTGGGTTGTTCCCACCTGGGAGCACACAGCTTTTTAAAGGCCAAGGAGTCCCACATTAAAAATATCCTTTAGCCCGGCCAGCGTGGCTCCGTGGTTGAGCGTCAACCCATGAACCAGGAGGTCACGGTTTGATTCCCAGTCAGGGCACATGCCCGGGTGGCAGGCTCCATCCCCAGTAGGGGCATGCAGGAGGCAGCGATCAATGATTCTCATTATTGATGTTTCTATTTCTCTCTCCCTCTCCCTTCCTCTCTGAAATCAATAAAAATATATATATTTTTTAAATGCTAAAGTTATGGCCATATTCATCGAGTGCACGTTTGGGAGCTGGTGGTAAATTCCATGAAAGACCAGTTAACATTTCAGACACGGCTGAAGTGCACTGACATGTGATGGCCCGTCAGAGCTAGGCCCCTTCTCCCCTTAGGGCCGTGGCTATGGGCCTGTCACGGGCACGAGAGGGCCCACAAGCGCCCATGTGGGCGCCCATCCCAGCCTCACCTGCAGCGTCTCCAAGCCCTGGCGTCTGATACAGGGTCACCCGCCTGGGTGCCCCGACCCCACCGACCTCGCTTTCTTGTGAAGGCGCCGGCGAGGCGGTTTCCGTTTCATGTCGTCGTGCACTCTCACTTCAGGCTGCTTCCTCTTGTCATCCTTCACTCTCCACTGAGCCTTCGAGGCAGCAGCGGCCTTAGGGACTGGCGCCCTCACACTTGGTGCTGGTGGCCCAGACCGGGCTTTGTCCCGCACACGCGCGTGCGTGGGTGTGCCTGTGGGGTCTGTGAGGGTGTGCGGTGTGCGTATGTGTGAGGGCAGCATGGTGCGGTGTATTCATTGCAGTGGTCCAGGCTCCAGGCCTGGGTGTGGAACCGTCACATACAAAAGGCAGCTGTGTACACGGCGTAACAGGGGCCTTCTGACCTGAGGGTTCACCTGGGCACTTGGTGGAGGGCTGCCCCGGCCAGTTCCGCTTAGCTGCTCCTTTGAGGAGGACCAGAGGGGCAGCTGGAAATGCACATTTCTCACCAGGGCGAGTCCTCTTCCCGGAGACGGGCCCGGAGCTCAGACGGGCTGCACCGTGGCTCAGCTCTAGCCTTTTCCACCTGCTCTGGTGACTGGAGCATGTGTGCTGCTGGGACCCCTCCCCGCAAGCCGCTCACTCCTCACACCAGGCAGCCCCGTCCACAGCCTGCAGACTGAGTCCAGATGCCCCAGGCTCTCGAGTGTCATTGTCCTTGAAGATGGTTTGTTTGAGCCCTGGCCGGTGTGCTGAGTGGTTAGAGTGTCGGCCCGTGCACCAAAGAGTCTCGGGCTCAATTCCCAGTCAAGAGCATGTACCTGGCTTGCAGGCAACCAATCAATACCTCTCTCTCCTCCCTCCCTTCCTTCCACTCTCTAAAAAAGAAATGGAAAAATATCCTTGGGTGAGGATTAACAAAATTTTTTTTAATGGCTTGTTTGAATCAGGATCCAGTCAGGTCCACACTTTGTGATCGGCTGTTGGGCTTTTCCTTGTCTTTGGTCGGACGGGTCTCCCTCGTTGTGTCTCGGGTTGTTGAGCAGCTGTGGTGCCCTGGACTTGTGTCTGGTCCCCTGGATGTGGTGTAGGGGCCCCTCTTCCTCCATGAGCGCTGGCAAGGCAGTCAGACAGGGCCGGCCAGGGTCACGGGCGATCTGCTGTGGGGAAGAAGCAGACTCTCAAAGGCAGCGGAGCTTCCATGGGGGCATGAGGGCCGGTTCCGCGCGCGCTTTTAAAGCTAGGAAATACGAGGGGTGTGCATGGGTGTGTGACGTGAGGGAGTCCAGGACCCACACGATCCGCAGACAAAAGGATGGCTTCCCTGGAAGACCTGCAGGACCTCAGCACTGGGCTGGAGGTGCGGGGGGTGGGGACTGTGGGCGAGGTCAGGGGCTGTGGGCTGGGCCCACGGAGGGAGGGTGCTGGCCAGGATCAGCCTGCCAGGAGCGGTGAAGAGCACAGACAGCAGGAAGAAATGAAGGTATTTGTTTATGTGAAAATTAAATCCCTCCTCTGAGGCTCCAGAATATTTTAAATTTAATTTTTTTAGCTATCGAGCTCAGTTCTTGGGGCAACATTTTATTCGGATTGGTTGCATTTTAGAAGCTTCACATTCTATTAAAAAAATTAAAGCATTTTATAGAAATTTTAATTGCCTCTAAAAGTACCCATTTTGAAGCAATTCAAAGAGAAAAAGCAGGAATGAGTAGCTTCAGATTGCACAGCACAACCCTGGGAGATTTTTAAAATATATTTCCATTGGTTTTAGAGAGAGGAGAAGTGAGAGCGACAGAGGCATCAATGAGAGAGAAACATTGACGCCTCCTGCACACCCCACACCAAAATCAAGCCGCTGAACTTTTGGTTCATAGGTCGACGCTCAACCGCTGAGCTACACCTGCCGGGCCCTGGGAAATTTTAAAAGACGGTGACTGGGTACAACACGACACTGTTCCCACCAAAAGAAATGTCACAGGTTAGGAAACGGAGAAGGGGCTGGAAGTTACCAGAACCGGCGGGCGCTGCGTGTCATTACCGGCGGGGGAAGGGGTCGCTGCTCTCGTCTTTGTTATTAGATTCACCTCTGGAGCCACTTGGCAGGGACTGAAAGGACTTGGTGTGATGAATCACAGAGTCACCCCTTTACTGGAAAACCCCCCACAAAGGCAGCCCAGCTCAGGATGAACTGGGCCCACAGAGTGCTCTGCGGGCTCCTCAGAGCCCAGGGCCCATGCTTTCATCATCTTAGATTTGTTTAAATCATGAGGAATGTTCGTTTTTAGAAACAAGTCACATCCACCCCAAGGAACCATTGGTGCTGCTCGGGAAATGGGGTACAATCCCGGCTTTAACAGGGTGCACAGGGTTTGCAGTGGGGCGGTGACTTCATCCCACTGCTCCCTGGGGGGGTGGCCCTAGAGGTTGGCTGTACGTTAAGAGGGTGTTAGAGAAACACGCAGCCCTGGGAGGCTGCCTGCGGCCGGAGTGCCCCCCTCCCCTACCCGCAGGAGGCTGGTCCCCACACCCGAGGGCGCACACCTCCTCCCCTCTCTGTGCGAGACTCCTCGTGACCACAGCCGCTCTCGCTTTGGGCGGCACTGAGCCTGCACTGCTTGGCCTCTTCCAGAAAACACACCCGGCTGAGCTGGGCAGATGCAGGCCTCACTCCTTCGTAGGTTCCCAAAGTATGAGCCCCCGGAGCCCAGAAGGGGGAGAGCCCCGGAACCTTTATGTGATTGAGAAGAGAGAGTCTGGGAGGTTATCCGGTCCTCGTGTGAGAGCCTGGGTTCTCGGCCACAGGGCACCTGGGTGTTCGTCACACACTTTTATTAAATGCAAGAAGGGTCCTTAAAGTGACATCCCCCAGTCGAAGCATAAACTGGAATGTTCCCTTCCACCGAGCCAGGCTGAGGACCAATGGACCCCAGGGGCCTCTTACCCATCACGCAGCAGTGCTGGGGTCTGCACTCACGCTTGGCAGCATCCCCTCCCAGAATGTGCACTCGAGGCACCACATTCACCTGGGCCACGCCCGTGAGCGCACCTGCTCCCTCCGCTGAGGCCAGTCTTCACAGTCGCACATCCCTTGCTGTCGGCCCCTGAGACAGGTGGGAGGGAAACCGGCCCTGCAGTCCTCACAGCTCTGGCCTCTGCCCGTTTGGGACCTGATCCATAGAAGTGTCGCTGGAAATTGATTTCCCATTTAATTGGAAGGGAAATTTATTTCTGGTTCTTTCCAAATGGAAGGCCGTCCCTTGATGAGTTAGCGAGACTTTTATCTTGGGCCTTCCCATGGCTGTTTCTGGTGTCACCCTCCAAGCCACAAGCTAATCGTTCTCCAGGCCACTGGCCCTGTGAGGTCAGAGGGCTAGAGGCCTGGGCGGCCAAGGTGCCCCGACACTTCCCAGCTCCCCGGGCACCAGGCAGCTCAGCCTGGTGTAGAGGGCTCTGTGGTGTGAGAGGGTCGGGAACCGTTCTCTGTAAAGGGGCAGTGAACACTGTCGGTGTCGTCACCGTAGAGCTGTGCCACAGTGTCACAGAAGCAGCCGTGGACAATCGGCGAGCAACAGGCGTAGCCACCTTCCTACACCAGCCCGCCCACAGGCCACAGCCCGCCCACCTCGATCTAAGACGCCCTCGGTGCTGTGTGACATGCCTGGGATGCAGAAGGTCATGAGAAGCGAACTGGGTTCCTGGGTTGCTTGGAGTGGAAATGAATTCTATGCGCTCTGCCACTGGCTTGTCTACTAACTGAGTTCCTCCGTGCGGCACCCGTGCTCTGATCGCTTCGAGGAAGGAGAAGAGATAAACTCGGGGCAGAGACCCCATCTGCCTCCCACCGAGTCTTTGTTTGGACAGAATCGCCACCCCTGTGGACGCACTTGGATTTGCAGGGCAGAGGGAACCCGAGGGATGGCCTGTGTGCTTCCTGGCCTGGTGGTGCCGTGGAATCCGAGACGTCTTGTGAGCAACATTAATGTGCAGCTACCTTTGTTCGAATCCCAGGAAGACACACCTGGCCATTCTGTCTGGCGGGCGTCCCTGATGCCAGTTACACCCTAACTGCAGCCGGCTTCTAGAAACAGGCCTCCGAGAGCCAGCGGCGGGCGGCGCCAGTGCCAAATGGATGCGTATTATACAGGTGATTCAAACCAAACTTCAAGCTGAGAGGATGACTGGTTCCGTAGCAGGTTGGGGTTTGTTCAGAAATTGCCGGTTCTGATGAGCACAGCCATGTTTCAGGCGGGAATTCAGTGGGCTCGTTTCACTTGCTCACTTTCTTTGAATACTGAACAGATTTCTTACCAATGTGATCACAGCACACCCGGCAAGCTGAGGATTGCTAATCGTTAAATGGGTCTTTTCAGCTCGTCCAGCTAGTGGTGGGCGGGCCTCAGAGCACGCTGTCCCCTCTGTGTCCGGGACAATGAGGAATGCTCAGGAAGCCACACAGGGCCTGTCCCCAGGGAGGGCTCGTGACAGCCAGCCTCTGAGGCCGAGTGCTGTATGCCCCCTGGCCCTGAAGGCCATTTCTGTTCTGTGTTCAGTGCAAACAGTGCCCGGAGGACCTGTTTCAGGGGCAGGATTGTAGGTCTTAGATTTCCTCTCCAAGTCTTCGCCGCCTAGTGCCAAGGGCCGGAGGGGGGCATTTACCCATCTGTGGTCTTTGGCGTCCCTGCTCCCACTCTGGACTGTGACCTCTGTGCGGGCCTCCCACCCCCACAGGGCCCTGCAGGTGTAGCAGGCGAGGATGAACGGGTGTTCCATGAGGGAGGTCTCTGCAGTGGCCACGCCCGGGATCCCCGAGGGTGCTGTGATGACAGCACTGAGCCCGGCCGGGGAGAGTCCCGCGATGTATACCGCACCCCCGCCCCACCATCACCTCCTCCCCAGGTGCCCGCACTCACCACTGCTGCGGTGGTAAGTCGTCGTCTGCACTCAGCCCTACCTGTCACATCAGACAGTCACCCTAGCCCTGCAGGGCAGAGGCAAGTATTGTTCCCATGGCACAAATGGGAAACTGAGGCACGGGGAGAGTAAACCTATAGGAAGGAAGTGGAGTCAGGGTTGGTTGCCTGTGTCAAGGTGGTCAGAGAAATTCATACTGAGCTCCTGCCCAGAGAACAAACACACAGGAGCCTCTGTGGAGGTCTCACCTCCAGAGACACCAGAGAGCGATGTCCCTGTGGCGAGGGCTGTCCCCGTGGTTAGGTGAGTCACCCGTGGTGAGGGGCGTCCCCGTGGTGAGGGGCGTCCCCGTGATGAGGGGCGTCCCCGTGGTGAGGGGCGTCCCCGTGGTGAGGGGTGTCCCCCCACGGCGAGGGGTGTCCCCGTGGCGAGGGGCGTCCCCGTGGCGAGGGGCATCCTCGTGGCAAGGGTCGTCCCCACGGCGAGGGGCATCACCTACGGCGAGGGGCATCACCCACAGCGAGGGACATCCCCATGGCAAGGGCTGCTGGGCCTCTGATGAGTCTGTTGGCTGCCTGCTGGCCCCGGTCTCACGTTCATGTCACCGATGAGCCCCCAGCTGCGCTAAGTGGCTGTAACTACGAAATCCTTTCCTTCCTGTTGGGCAGACCTGGGAGAAGCTCGACCGGAAAACAAACGCCCTGCTCCCTGCAGTCTGAGGGTCTGCCCTGGGAGAAGGGGCCTTTGGGTGTGGCCAGCTAGAGGCAGCGTGCAGGCGGGGAGGCAAGGCGAACCATCCCTCTGGCCCCGTTCTCCGGTGGGTTTCTCCTCCTCCCCTGGTCCTCTCGCTGGCGAGGTGCTGCTCCCGGGCAACGCCCATCCTCCCTGGGAGACCTGAGGCCTCAGCTGCACACACCATGGCACCTCTTGTCCGCTGATAACAACTAATTTAGGGTGGGAACCTTGTTTCTGCCGAGGCCATTTGGGATTTATAACATCATTCACGGGCCATACAAAATCAGCAGCTTAAAAATTAGCCTGCTAGCCCAGCCAGCGTGGCCCAGGGGCTGAGTGTCGACCTATGAACCAGGAGGTCATGGTTCAATTCCTGGTCAGAGTACATGCCCAGGTTGTGGGCTTGATCCCCAGTAAAGGGTGTGCAGGAGGCAGCCAATCAGTGATGTTTCTCTCATCGATGTTTCTATCTCTCTATCCCTCTCCCTTCCCCTCTTTCTAAAAAGATCAATAAAGACTGCCGGGGTTCTGGTCCCAGCATCTAGAAGGGTTCAGCAATCTGGAGAAGGCTGTGCGTAGATTAAGAAAGAGTCCGGAGACGAAGCATAATTTTGAAAGGCATTTGGGGGTCAGAGGAGCCTAGTTTAAAGGAAACTAGGATCTAGGATCTAAGGTCTTAGGTCTCCTCGTCCCAGGACCCCATGCTTTTTATTAACACAACTTGTCCTGAGGCGAGGCAGAGATATGCACTTCAAAGGGTCAGGTTTCGTACAGAGTCCATTGTCAGAACGGGGGAATTAGCCTACGGCTGTCCAGGTGTTTGGCCAGCAGGAGGCAATAACATGTAGATTAAGATGCCCATTAGCTGTCTGGCAGCCAAGAAATCAATTTAATGTATCCTATTCAGGTTTGGGGAAATCCTTTAGCCATTCCCAGATTCAGCCCTGCTGTCATGCTGGAATTGGTCTCCGGCAAAAGACATATTTTTTTTAAAAATTAGTCTGCTATATTTGGTCAAACATTCAATTAACTCACCCTAAATGCCGTGGCAGGGCCAGACCAAATGCTTTCACGGGCCTGATATGGCCCGAGGACTGGACGTTCCCCACCCCTGAACTAACTCATAACTCAGGCTGCCATCGAAGGGGAGGTAGTGGAGTCCCGGGCAGAGTTCCCGGAGAGTGGATGAGCCCTGCAACCCGCCGACACTGCTCCCGCGATCCCGTCACCCAGACAACGGAATCCTCGCGAGGCTGGAGGCTGGCGCCCTCCGGTGCAGGCACAGCACCAGCACCACAGACTGGCTCCTTAATTAAGTCCGGGAGAACAGAGTTAAAGGGCATGTCTCCTTTATAAAAACACAGTGTTTGGGGAGCAACTCTAACTCAATCCAGGCATCTTTTGCAGTTTATACCAGTACCGGGGGTGGGAAGAGAAAACAAGCCCTGGCAGGTGAGTTCAGTGGTTAGAGCATCGGCCCACGCACCAAAAGGTCTTGGATTTGTTTGTTCGTTCGTTTGTTTGTTTTGGTTTCTTTTTGTTAATCCTCACCAGATGATATTTTCCCATTGATACTTTAGAGACAGTTAAAGGGAGAGGGAGAGACAGAGAAACATCAATGTGAGAAAGACACATCGATCGGTTGCCTCCCACGTGCAACCCGACCAGGGCCAGGGATTGAGCTTGCAACCGAGGTACATGCCCTTGACCAGAATCAAACCCAGGACCCTTCAGTCCACAGGCCGATGCTCTGTCCACTGAGCCATACTGGCTAGGTCACAGATTTAATTTCCTCTCTTCCTCTCCTTCCATCTCCCCTCCTCCCTCCCTTCCCTTCCACTCTCTCTCTAAAAAAGAAAAAAAAAACCAATGGAAAAAATACCCTCAGTTGAGGATTAACGAAGAGAGAGAGGAAATCCACTCACACCTCTTCCCGCTCAGGCTGGCTCACCCCGCTTCCAGACCCTGAACCTCCCTCTTTCCGGGCAACGTCTGGGACCAGATGGTGGCAACACCGCTCCCTGAGACCTAGACACACTCCGCTCCCAGAGCAGAAGAACGCACTTGGGTTTCAGGGTTGCAGCTTCGCAGGGTCGCAAGGCAATCCTGTGGGGGGCGGCTGGGGGTGCCCCACCCCTCAGACCTGCTGCAGATGCGCGGAGGAGGGGCTCCATCGGCTACTCCCGCCAGACAAAGGCATGGCTCCCTGACTTACTACTTTAATGAAGAGCTTTTCATCTTTAATTTAAAAAGTGAAATATGATGCCTCTCTATGTAAATTGTGGCTGAGGGATTATCACAGGTAACAGATGCAGGCTCTTGCCAGCCGTGAACGCACAATCCTGACAGGTCCCCAGTCACTAAACTCGACCTGCCCGATGCTGTAACTCCACCCGAGGGGGCCTGGCTCCCGGTGGGGCGTCCTTCCCAGGAGGCCAGGCCAGTCTGGCTTGAGCAGAGCTGTTTCCGCCTGACCCCGGGCACAGCCTCTGTTACCTGCAAAATCTGGGCGTGAACTCACGGGAACTGAGCTTGCCTTTGCACCTGCCAGCTTTGTTCCCACCCCCCTCTTGCCAGCACCAGGGAAGTGACGTAGGGACAGCATCTCAAAGACAGATGCTCACATGTTACAGGTTAGTTTCTTGTTCTGCTTTCTGATGTGACCTGGGAACGAGGTCCCTTTGAATACAGAATTCCAAAGCTGGGCAAGTCTGCAGCTGAGAGAGGGCACCTGGCTCGCGGTGGGCACCTGAGAGCTGGCACCTGAGGGCGGCGCTGGGCCAGCAGCGGGACCTGCTCCACCTCCTCAGAACTTGCCCAGGCAGCATGGCCTCAGGGAGGTTGTGAGGGGGAGCTCAGCCCCTCTCTGCTCTGCTGGGAGCTGGTGTGTCCTGTGGCCGCCCCCGCCTGACCATCCCATCCCACACCTGGGCCCTGACCGCAGGGCTCCAGCCTCTCTGTCTGCCTCTCCCTCTGGTGCCGAGGCAGCACCCACTCTGCGTTGTTCATTCTGCCCCCTTAAGAGGCGGCGGCGTCTGTGCACGGTCAGCATGCATCTCCCACGCCCAGCACAGGCCTGGCACGTAGTAGGCCCTTCCTGAAGGCTCAACAGACGAAAGGGCAACCCTAAAACCGATGAGCCAGCTGAGGGTCCACTGGGTCATGGGCAGCAGGGGGCATGAGCTCCGGAGCACCACCTGTCTGCTGTGCTGAGCCTCCGAACTTCTTGCACCTTGGTGTTCACATCTGCAAGATGGGTCTTCTGGTCTGTGACCTGCCGAGTGGCCGTGGAAGTTACATAAAATAAGAGACATGAGCACACAGCAAGTGCTCAGACAAAGGTCATGACGGTGAAGTGGGTTCAGGGACTTACCAACAGCCCTAACCCTACCCCACAGCCCAAGCTCCAGTGTTGCCATCTGTCCCACAAGGCTCTTCGCGCCCTCTAGCCTCGGCGGGCACTCCATGCTGCGCGGGGCCTCAGGTGGGTCTGTGTGCCGTGGCCTGATGAAGCTGCTCCCGCTTTCACCAGCAGCATCGCAGACGCGAGGTCTCCTCACAGAAGGCCAAGGCCAGCTTGCGGGTAAAATGGGAGCACGCTGAGCCGGCCTGTCCCCAGTTGGCACTGAGCATGCCTGCATCCCGTGCTCACTTGAGTAGGGAAGTGGTGACTGTGGTGCTGACATGCAGGAGTTACTGGAAAAAGAGGCTGCTGGGCTCAACCCTGTGCAGCAAAACACGGAGCAATATCTAGGCCTGCTCCTCGGGCAGCGGGTGGGAGGCTCTGGACGGGGCGTCATAGCTCCACCTCAATGAGCTGGGCTCCCTGGGATCACGGGGGAGGCGAGAGGACGCTCATACATACATGTGTGTAGGTGTCTTAGTTAAAATTCCGGAAGAGAATCTGCCGGTGCCAGAACGGGGGGGGGGGGGGGGGGGGGGGGGGGGGCAGGTGAGTGGTGCCCAGCACAGCCGCGTCCCCAGCCTCGCAGGAAACATTGCTTCAAGGACACGCACCCGGGCGGGGCTGCAGCGTGGGCTTGAGAGTCCTGGCAGCCCGTGGCTCCGGCAGGCTTGGTCTGTGCTGTTTCCAGAGGCGGAGTGTTTGGGGCCGAGCCTAAGGAATGGGGCTGTGAATGCAGATGACAGGGCCTGTTTGGGGTCCCATTGAGTTCTGTGCTCGCTGAGCCCTGGAGCCCTGCCCGTGAAGGGCGGTGGTGGGCGTGCGAGGCGAGGACCATTTCCTTTGTAATAAGGACATTGGGCTGTTCAGCCGGGACTCGGAAAACAAGGCTCCCAGGACGCAGGAGTGCGAGACAGGTGGGCAGCGTTTGGTTGGGGGGCTTTTTTGAGGGCGGTTTGCAGGAAGCTCTAGAATAAATGCGATGCCTCTGCCACCCGCCCACAGCCTCCGTGTCTGCTGCCTCCCCCTGTGTGCTGTTCGGGGTGCGGTGAGCGAAGGCAGCTTCTCCCAGTAAGACATCCACTCTCGGAGCTTCCGTGGGTCTGTGTGTCGGTGCGGGGCCCCGGGAGAGGGTGCATTTTAGGGCTGATAATGTACCGAGCTTGCTCGCGGGGGTGCAGAGTGGGCGGGGGGGGGGCGCCACCAGGTGCCTCTCTGCCCTGAGCTGGGTGTGCAGGGTGTGGGCTCTACTCGACGGCTTGTGGATGCCCCGCGTCATGCTGCATGAATCACCGCCCCGCAGGGCGTGCTCTCCCCTGGGGTCCAAGGCCTGAATGCAGCCTCCCAAAATCACTTAACTCGGCACCCGGCAGCCACTGCGGTCGCCCAGCAGGAACCCCGTTTGCCACCTCGCCCTGGGTGTTTGGAAACATTGGGCAGATGACAGTAAGAGGGCAGCCTGCAGTGCACGCCTTTTTCCTGGCAGTGCGTTTGGAAGATTGAAATGCAGACCCACAATTAGCCCATTAAGCCTTGGGACTCTAGGTCTTGGGAGATTTATTTATTTTTAATGCCAGACAAGAATGTCACTGCAACAACCATAACGTGCAGAAGGAAATTAAGCAGCGGCATAGAAAATTCAGCTGACGGCTGCAAGAGGCATGTGGAACGTCCACCTGTGTCAGCCACACAGATTCCTCCTGTGTCGGGGTGTCTGCAGGGGAGAGACTACCGTGGCCCCGGAGCTGAGCTGAATGTCTCACCTGGGACACAGCTGTGGGCCTGGAATCGGGGTCCTGGGCACAGATGGAAACGGTGGATGAGCTGTTTGGGGTGCCCACTGTTCTGTGTTCTGGAAGCCAACAGTGGGAGGAGGTGCCTCGGTTGATTAAACCTTCCTGTTGGTGGCCCTGGGCAGCCCCAGGAGGTCGGGATGCTTAGGACGATGCGTGTGTCTTCACATAATTAACATTTCTCATCGCTGTCTTCCCTCCCCTGTACCGTCTCAGAAGCAAACTAGCCTGAGGCAAAGCTGTGGAATGGGCAAGGCTGTCTTCCTCTCTCCCCATCACCCTTCTTAATTTCCTCTCCTTCCTTCAAGCTTCCCTCCTCCCAGCTCCTGCTCAACAGCTCCCTGCCCCCTCCCCGTCCCCGTGACAGCAAGACTCCCGGGCGGACTGCCTCCGCCAGGGCCATCGTCTCTCTGCATCCTGACCCCCACTCTGTTCACATCAAGCGGCACCTCCCAAGCCCCTCTGCTGGCCGTCACCCAGGAAGAGACTGCTGAGTTCCTCGCAGGGGGACCCCTGGAGAGGAGAAAGGTCCCTCCCGCCCGCAGGCGACAGAACCGCTCTGCTGACGGCCCCCTGGCACCAGGCAGGGCGAGGTTGGGGCTCCCTGCAGGCCCACTGGCACCAGGCAGGGCGAGGTTGGGGCTCCCTGGAGGCCCACTGACACCAGGCAGGGCGAGGTTGGGGCTCCCTGGAGGCCCACTGACACCAGGCAGGGCGAGGTTGGGGCTCCCTGGAACGAGCATGTGCAGACCCGGGCACTCTAAACCTATTTAATTATTTGGTTTGTCAGGAGTTCCCGGTACCATAGCATCTGTGACATCACTGGATGAGGATGCCAACACCCTCTTCAAATAAATGGGAAACCATGGGCGTGGTCTCACTTCCCTGGGGTTGAACTTGACAGTGAGTAAAAGGTAGAGAAAGACCACGTATAGCTCATCAGAGGAAACATCTGCACACAGCACTTCCCTCCTGTACCCCAGCACTTCTCACGTGTACCCCAGCACTTCCCACGTGTACCCCAGCACTTCCCATGTGTACCCCAGCACTTCCCACGTATACCCCAGCACTTCTCACATGTACCCCAGCACTTCCCACGTGTACCCCAGCACTTCCCACATGTACCCCAGCATTTTCCACACAGACCCCTCAACCTCACGAGACAGTGTTCGTGCAGCTGCTCAAACAGTTCAGGCCACAGTCAGGCCACCTTCTTCTCATCACATGTTGACCCCCTACTTGCTGTTCTGTTGAAAGCCTAGGTTGTGAGAGACACAAAACCAAACTCAAATTTAATCTGAAAATGGCTGATGTCACTTACAGCGGTTTTTGTCCTTCGTTTTAGGTCCAGGTTCTCCTGTCATGTGCCCCACCCAGGGCAGGAGAAGGTAGTGCCCCATGGGTCTGTAGAAAGGGAGGGTACTCATCTTCCCCGAATCCCCTGGCCAGGGTTGAGTTCCATCCCTGAACCACTCTGGCTGAGGGACAGGAAATGCTGGTTAGCCCTTTGGGGCCCCTTCAAGGACTGGCAGGGAGCACGGGTCCGTCCACTCAAACCCAACACCTGAGAACAGGGGTGAGGGCTTCCCAAGGGAGATACAAAGTCCCAATTATCAAATATGCACCACACTCACTCCTTCCAGGACCCTCACACACACGTCTACAGGAACTTAGTGGAACCACCCCCTGTCCACACCGACCCAGGGGACCCATCCCCTGTCCCTAAGCAACTGGGAGGACCACGCCTACCCAGGTGACCCATCCCTGTCCCTAAGCAACTGGGAGGACCACGCCTACCCAGGTGACCCATCCCTGTCCCTAAGCAACTGGGAGGACCACGCCTACCAGGTGAACTGGGAATTCTCTCCAACTCTTCCCCATGGAGGTCACAATGTCCACCTTCCAAAGGTGCCAGGCCCCAGGTTGGGGTCCATGAACTCAGAGCCCATGTTGGCTTCTCGCCCATGTTCTCCACCATGCCTGGTGCAGAGCACAGAGTGGGCAGCAGATATAACTGGAGTTAAATCACTGCAAATCTCCATGCAGAGCTGATGGCATTTGCCTTCACATCAAAGCTTCCGTCCAATTGCTGCATGCGGCTGCGGCTGGTTGCGAATACAGATGTCCCTCTAGACCAGAGCTATGCAGAAGCTCTTGGAGCCAAGTAGCACCCTTTTCTGTAAAATAAAATGGCTAATTAAATTGCATACACTTTCTGAATAAAAAGGAGACTGTAAAACAAACATCTGTGCACTTGAGGTTCGTCCAGCACCTTCCGAATGTTGCATCTCTCTCAGCCAGAAATCAGCTCATCCGCTGCAGCGTCCCCTTTCCATTCCTATGCAACCCAGGTCAAGGCCTCGACTTACAGACTTTCGTGTTGGTGCAAAGGGGGATCTGTATAAAGTCAAGACAAACTCTATTCTTTTAAATGTGTGTGCGCTTTTATTACCACGTCATCAGTGTGGGCCTGCATGTGCAGCAGACCCCTCGAGGCTTAATGAGAAGTGCTGGGGCTGTTTGAGCTTGTGCGCAGAGGACAAGCCATTGGTTTCGAGCTTGACACTCTGGGGGGGGAGTGAGTCCCTGTTGCTGCCATTGGCTGCAGCTGAGGGGCCTTGTTGCAGAAGACTAGGTGTCGGTTTTCAGCCCACCACCTGGGAAACGAGAGCAGGCATCACAGTGGGTGGCATCTAATGGTGCGTAGGAAGTGCTGGGGCCCTCCCACCCCCAGCTCTGTTCTGGGAATGCTTGATGAGCCATGCTGCTTATTTCAGGACGATTGTTTCATTACTGTGTGTGTGTGTGTGTGTGTGTGTGTGTGTTCTCCCAGAACTCAGTAAGTTCTCCAAGAAGGCAGGTGGGATGGAGGTTTGAGAACATGATCTATGATACAGGCGGCCTAGATGCAGATTTCAGCTCTGCCACTCATCGGCTGAGCAATGCGGGAAAAATCACTTCAGCTTCCTATGCCTGAGGTTGCCCGTCTGTGTGAACATCACATGATTTAATATGTGTGAAGAGCTTAGAACTGTACCAAGTAATCCATCAGTGCTGAAGAATATAAGATTCACGCCGAAACCGGTTTGGCTCAGTGGATAGAGCGTCGGCCTGTGGACTGAAGGGTCCCAGGTTCGATTCCGGTCAAGGGCATGTACCTGGGTTGCAGGCACATCCCCAGTGGGAGATGTGCAGGAGGCAGCTGATCGATGTCTCTCTCATCGATGTTTCTAACTCTCTATCTCTCTCCCTTCCTCTCTGTAAAAATCAATAAAATATGTTTAAAAAAAAAAAGAATATAAGATTCAGTCTTTACCATCACCATCACCATCATCATCACCATCACCACCATCATCACCATCATCGTCACCACCATCACCATCATCATCACCACCCTCACCATCATCACCATCACTACCATCATCACCATCACCATCACCACCATCATCACTATCATCATCACCATCACCACCACCATCACCATCACCACCATCATCACCACCATCACCTTCATCATCATCATCATCACAACCATCACCATCATCACTACCATCATCAAAATCACCATCACCACCATCACTACCACCATCACCACCACCATCACCACCATCACCATCACCACCATCATCACCACCATCACCTTCATCATCACCATCACCACCATCATCACCACCATCACCATCATCACCATCACCACCATCACCATCACTACCACCATAACCATCACCATCACCATCACCACCATCACCATCACTACCATCATGCAGGAGGGAGAAGCTGCCCTCCCAGTCCCAGGTGACCCACAGCTGCAGGATCTGGGAAAGGTGGGCAGGGCTTCTTGGCACCAGGAGTCTCCAGTGGTTACTAAAGAAAGACTGAGAATGGAGAGGACAAAGGGAGGGCTAGGCGGGGAGGCGCCCTGTGGAGATCTGGCGGCTGGGCTCCTGGTAGGCCGGCTGAGAAATCCCTGAGGAAGTTGGGAGGGCCTGGTGGCTCGAGGTGGGAGCCACTGGGTGCCTGAGCAGATGAACACCTCTGTGGGGAGGCGTTTTCCTCCTCCAGCTCTGCCCCTTTGTTTCTGCTCACCTCTTCCTCCACAGAGACCCTGGGCCACCGGCCCCACTGAGCAGAGGTGGCGGGGGCCACAGCAACTTCCCTGCTGGGCTTTTATACTGATTTCTAACTCAATTTAACCAAGGTAACATTGACCCTGAGACCTGGACTTGTGTCTTCCTATTGAGGTCTTGGTCTCAGCTCATCTAGTCAGAAGAGTTCTGGGCAGCGAGCGAGGGCCGAGGGCCGGCGGCGAGGCGACTGTCCTGTGCCCTTTTCCCTTCCCCCACCAACCCCATCGCCAGCAGGGACCGCAGGGGCTGCGGCCCACCCACTTCCTGGCGCCTTTTCTGAAGGAAAATTAAACAGCAGAAAGCAGCACTTTCATTGACAATCATTGTTTTAAATTCATTTTATTTGCGCAAGTAACACCTGAGTGATTTCCCACTTTTGTTGAAAGTCACGGAGCACAGTTCAATCAACAACAGCCCCATTCGATCGGTTCTAACCCCTGAAGCCACCCAGCCTCCAGCCTTGGTGCTGGCCTCCCTGTGCAGGTAAAGGCCATGTGAAAGTGCCAGGCTTGTTTCTGTGTGGGAGCGTCGATGAGGGCCCGCGCGTCAGGCAGCGCCCACTGCGCTCGCCTGCGTCCGCTGTGGTGCCCCGGAAGCACTCAGCCTTGCCACGATTCTGAAAGTGTGACCCGTTCTTATTAATTATGGCAAAACTGGGGAAGAGGCCAAACTGGGACTGGTGAACTGGGAAGACTCCCGGTTTCTCTGCTGGTTTCTGAAATGGCTTTTATCCCAGCTAACATGTACCTGAACCCAGGAGAGGGTCACTTACTCCTAAAGCCGCCTTGGTCTTGGGTCCCAGCGTCGGAAATGCGGGGCAGGTTCCAGAGGAAAGGCCCAGCCGGTGCTCAGTGCGAGGCCCCGGATTCTAAGTGGAGGGGACGGTTCCAGACCCAAGTGGCTGTTTTATAAACCTGCGTGATGGCACGTCCCCCGGGGGAACAGTCGTCCATCCGGACCTGAGGCTCAGGTGGCCTTTTGGCTTTTGTACCTGGGGACCCTGCTTCTGCACCCGCACCCCATCCCGCGTGCAGACACGCCCCCTTTCCTCCAGCTCTTTTGTTCAGCTTCCCTCCGAAAACTCACATCCATGGCGCCTTCAGTCACTGGGCCCCTTCCCGTCCTGCCTTCCCAGAGCAGCCGACGAGCCCTGGCACCTCGTGCCTGCACTGTTTCATCTGTCTCGCTCTGATTGCGCGCCCGAGGCTCGGCCGGCCCGTTTCATCTTCTGTGCAGCTCCGAGCGCTCTCGGCATCCGCTCGCAAAAGCCCGAGAAAATAAATACAAGCAAACATCTCCGACTGTTTTATTTAAAGCCGTTTGACAATAGATCAGAGGCGTGTGCGCACTTAGACACGAGTCACACACGACTGCTTTCGGGTCTTAATCTGTCCCCCGAGTATTAGTAATTTGTAGAACATGATTTATGGGCTTTGAGTTTTTCTTCATAACTTTAAATGTGGGCATCACATAAATGAACAACTTAATCTCCGATTTCTGATTAGCTTCTGGCAAACAGGCTTCCTGGAGCTTCCTGTGCTCACGTGGAAGTGGGTGAGTAAGACTCGGCGTTTGTCTGGAGACACTCGTCTTCCTGCTGCCCGAGCGCTGAGTGACGGGAACAGCAAAGGGCTCCCCTTAGGTGCAAGACAGATTCCAGCCCATCAGAAGCCACTGCTTCTCCGTCTGAGCTTTACAGGTCGGTGGAGGGAGCTACCTGAGCCGGCTTTGTTTATTCTCTTCATCTGGGATAAACTACCAGATGCTGTTCTCTGCTGGAAAAACTGTGTTGGGGACTCTAATAGGCCTGTAGCTCACGTGATCCAACAGTAACGTACGGAGAGGTGAGCACGCAAGGACAATCCAAAACTTCTTCGTCCTGGGTGAACTGCGAGGTGACGAGCATTCAGGGTGAAATAGGAAGGCGAGGTCTCCAGCCCCAGGACTCCCAGACTTCAGGGGAGGCATATAGAGAGCAGGTCAGCCAACACAATAGACAACAGGCAGGAAGTGTAGTCAGGGCCACCACGGTCTCAACCACAGCTGAGACAGGGAGCCGGCAGGGAATGGTCCTTACGCCCTGAGGAGGGCTGGCTAGGTAACCACCAGAGAGTCCTGCAGGCAGGAGGCTGGCCCAACTGGGAAAGGAGCTTCGGGCAGGGGAGGGGCCAGTGCAAAGGCCCTGGGGCAAGAACTCTGAGGGGGCGGGGGCGGGGGGGCAGGGTGGAGACAGCAAGGACCCCGCTATCATCTGGGGAATGGACAGGAGAGAGGGCTGGTCCTGCTGCCGCTGGCCCCATCTGGGAAGGAGCTGGGCTCAGGCTGGTTGGGTTCGGAGCATCCTGCGCTGGGAATGCCGGCGTGGACGTGTGGAGGGCAGAGTGCACACCTGCTCTCACTTCTCCATGACATCAGCTCGCAAGGACGGCCGCGGTCAGGTGATGGGCTTGCGTTACTGTGATTGAAACTAATGAGCCCTGCGCCACCGGGCACAGGCAGGCGGATCCGCTGGCAACTGAGGAACTCAGATTTGAGGAAGGCCCCTGGGGTGCCGGGAAACAGGGGCCCCCGGGGGAAGGACACACTGCTCTGCAGCCAGGTGGGTGTGCTGGGTGCTTCATTCTCTGTCTCTGTCTCTGTCTGCCTCTCTCCCAGGTTCTGTCACACACACATGCACGCGCTCACACGCCCTGCTCTGCTCCTGAGACCCGGCCTCGCGGTGGGACCTGGCAGGCAGGTGCACCTGCGCCCATGATCAGCTTCCCTTGAAGCTGGATCCGTGCAGTAACTGAAAGACCGGCCCTCTCGCTGCCCTGGGCTGATGTGTCGGTCATTTCACCTTCCTTTTCTCTGTCTTTTTCTTTTTCTTTCTTCTGCTGTCATTTCTTAACAAGCATCTCAACCTTACGAAATATTAGCCTTGTTCTCTTCAAGCATAAAGCATCCGTGACATTATAAGAGAGTGACAGAAAAATAACTCACATGCTGATCGCATTTGCATTGTTGAAAAGCTAGGTTGCCCTACCAGGGGATATTGAATGTGCTTTGGAGAAGCGATCGATTACAAATTATGGATTGTGCAGCCCTGCAGACAGGACGCCTCCGGCATCTCCCGTGCACAGCTCACTCATTTCTTCCTCTGTCCTCGGAGTCGCGTTCCTTCCTTCGCTGCCTCCTGAGTCGCCCTGCACTTGCGCACTGGACGATACAAAGAACGTCGTCAGGCTGAGTCAGCAGGTGCCGGCTCTGGGAGTTCTCCTTTCCCTGTTTGAATGGTGGATGTTCTCTACATAAAGCTGGTTTCCCTACAGTTGTGGGAACTCTCCCTTTCTTGTCCCTGAGCTCAGTCTCACTGAAAGCCCGGACGGTGACACAGCCTGTCCTGTGCTCCGGGCCTCCCAGTGTGGCCCGGTCTCTTCACTGGTGCTGTGAAGGCTCCGTGGGAAGCTCACCCGTGAAGTGTCTCTGAATGTAGCTGCCTGTGCAGTTATGACACTCGGTGAGATTCACCCTCTGATTTACCCTTTTGTAAGTTCTCGGCGTCATGGGGCCTGGGAGACGTCAGGGGACCCATAGAACAGTCCTGTTTCCACCTGTTGCCTGCCATCCCTGCCAGTGGGGTTACGGTAGCCCTGCCCCCGCCCTCCACACCCGCCTCGCCTCCACTCCACACCCATCTCCACTCCACACCCACCTCCACTCCACACCCGCTCCCACTCCACACCCGCCCCCACTCCACACCCGCCCCCACTCCACACCCGCCCTCACTCCTCCACACCCGCCCTCACTCCTCCACACCCACCTCCACTCCACACCCGCCCCCACTCCTCCACATCCGCCCTCACTCCTCCACACCCACCTCCACTCCACACCCGCGTCCACTCCACACCCTCCCCCACTCCACACCCGCCCTCACTCCTCCACACCCGCCCCCACTCCACACCCGCCCCCACTCCACACCCACCTCCACTCCACACCCGCCCCCACTCTGTCGCGGTGTCCTCTGCTCACTGGAGACCTGGTCGTGCTCCTGGCTGGCACCCAGGCTCATGGCTGGCCTGGTGATAAGAGAGCCTGTGCGACACACTGGGCTGGCTCTGTGGACATGCGGCCACCAATCTCCTGAGTAAACAGTGGTATCTGATCGTTCACCTGCCACAGGCTGGGTTAGGAAGACAAAGTTCAGGGACATTTCCATCAACGGCTCTGGATCCATCCTTCAAGGTACAGCGTCCTCTTCCCCCCTCCCAGGAGCAGTAGCATTTGTTTGTTTGTTTTCTTGCTTCTCTAAACCTTCTCATCACCTCCCTGTGCGGTTGTCTTGTTAGCTAACATCTGAGTTGGATCTTCAAGACGGAGGGCCACAGGCAGCACACCAGCCCCACAGAGGCTTCACTCAGACAGTGGCCCCTGGAGGCCTGTCCTCAGGCTGGTCTGACAGGGGCAGGGTGCGAGGGGCGTCCCAAAGAGGGCTCGCTGCTGGCCAGGAGAGGGGTGTGTCTAGCTGCTTGGAAAGTGGGTTGGCAGTCAGATGGCAAGACGGGCCTGTGAGTGAGTATGCTCAGCAAAGCCAGGCCTTTCAGGAGGGAGAGTTACAGCAAGGACCCAGGTCGGAGGTGGTGTGTGTCTCAGTTATTGATGGCCTTGAAGACCCTTCTATGGAAATTGGATAGAAAGAGTGAACATAGGGATGGATGGATGGATAATGGATGGATGGATGCATGGATGGATAGGGATGGATAGATGATTAACAGGTGATGGATAGGGGATATATGGATGGATGGATGGATGGATGGATGGATGTGGGATGGATAGATGGATGATGGATGGGTAGATGGATGGGCGGATGAATGTGGGATGAATGGATGTAGGATGGATGGATGGGTAGATGGAAGGATGGATAGATGGATGGATGGAGGATGGATGGATAGGTGGTTGGATGGGTGGATGGATGGATGGATGGACGGACGGATGGATGGGTGGATGGCTGGATGGACAGACGGACGGACGGGTGGGTGGATGGATGGATGGATGGATGGAGGATGAATGTGGGATGAATGGATGAAAAAAGGTAAGATGGCGAGGCCAGTGGCTTGAGGCCAGCGGGAAGACAGCAAACAGCCAATGGTATGGAAAGACAACAGCATCCAGCATGGATGCGTAGAAGGGAAAAGCCCAACATAAGACGGAAGACCACTGGGATCTGCAAGAGGAGGGAGGTATTTGAACTCTAAAGGGATTTGGAAGGGAAGCAACAACGGGAAGAATAGTCTAGAGCAGTGATGGCGAACCTATGACACGCGTGTCAGAGGTGACACGCAAACTCATTTTTTTGGTTGATTTTTCTTTGTTAAATGGCATTTAAATATATAAAATAAATATCAAAAATATAAGTCCTTGTTTTACTATGGTTGCAAATATCAAAAAATTTCTATATGTGACACAGCACCAGAGTTAAGTTAGGGTTTTTCAAAATGCTGACACGCCGAGCTCAAAAGGTTCGCCATCACTGGTCTAGAGGAGAGCTAAGGAGAGGCGTCGGGTATGTGGGGTTGTCTGGAGACCAGCGAAGGGAGAAGGGCTCCTAGTAGGTCCTGTGGTGTTGGCAGAAGGACCTGGTGAAGCATGGAGATGCCTCCTGTTCAGTTTAAGGTGTGTTGTGTGTGCAAACCTTCCCGTTGTCCCTCTCTGCCCACGCCTTGAGTTGAGTGCTCTGAGAACGGGTTGGTTTAGAGTTTTGCCTTGATATCTGGAAAGATGCAACACAGAACAGGGGTGCTCGTGTGGAACGTGGGAGCACAGGTGACCCTGACACCTGAACCTGCCTTCCAGCTCCCAGAGACCTCAGGAGACTGGGGCTCCCACAGTGTGTCCGGGGACTCCGCAGGTCAGGTCCAGCAGACAGGAAGGCTGGAGAGTACGCATAGCGTCGTCATGGGAGTGACGTGGAGCACCTCACGCCGAGCACTTTCAGGCACCTAGTGAGGCTCAGCAAACGTTGGCCAGTATTGCTACTGCAGGTCGGACGAATGGACGCACGCATGCAGGTGAGAGAGAGCAGCGCCCACCTGGACCTCGCTTCTGCCCCGCACAGGGGATGTGTGTGCAACAGTCTCTGGCAACCGTTCTGAAGTCCCGGAAGGCGAGGAGCTGCAGATGCCAGAGGACGAGATTTTACAGTGTCAGCACCCGCCCTGCTGCTGTTGAGGTGATCACTGCACTGTAGGCCGCGCCCGCCACTGAGAGCCCGCAGTTCACGCAGGGCTTCCCAGAGCTTCCCACCGGCGTCCCCTCTCGGCACACACCCTCTGCCGCCCACAGTCCCGCAGGGCAAGTGCCATAGGATTGATCGCTCTCTCCCGATGGCCGCTCTGTCGTTTTCTCTGTACGCTTGCCGACTAGTCAGTGCTTGCCATTCCCAACCTGAAATAAACCGTTTACAATATTAACTTGAACACGTGACCTCTTCGAAGACATGGTAAAGACTCGGGGCGGTAGGTCATCTTGGTCAACTGGAGGTTAACCTGATGGGGGTCCAGGCCGTGCCGTCCACGGTGGGCTGTGACCCGGCACGGTCCAGGGAGGGAGGCTGCTTTCCCGAAAGACCCACTGAGTCTCCTCTGTGACCCACATTCTTAGCGCGAGCTGAGGGCACGGGCTCTGCAGGACCTTTCAGAGCTGTGAGCAGCGTCATTATTTCTTGGTGGACTTGGGGTCAGCTAGCCAATTACTGCACATCCTCTTTTATATTAAGACTACCATGGTGCCTGGACGGTGTGGTTCAGTGGTTGAACATCGGCCCATGAACCAGGAGATCACGGTTCGATTCCAGTCAGAGCACAGGCCCGGGTTGTGGGCTTGATCCCCAGTAGGGGGCGTACAGGAGGCAGCAGGTCGATGATTCTCATCATTGACGTTTCTCTCTCTCCCTCCCCCTTCCGCTCTCTCTAAAATCAATAAAAACGTGTGTTTTAAAGGCGACCGTGGTGCGCAGCACGGCACGGCTCTCTGGCACTGGGAACGCCCGTGTTGTCATCTCGGAGCTGATTTGTCAGACGCTGAACCCAAACGCACTTCTGTTTTGTCATAATTGCCTTCTGTTCGCTTTTGAAGTAATTGCGTTCTTAGAGGAGCTTTTGTGGCTTTATCTCGGTGACGGTTCACTTCGGGAGGCGCGTGGGAGAGAGGGAGCTGCAGATCTGCCTTCCCCACGAAACTTGGCGGCCTTTGATGTTTAGTGGTGGATTTCGATAGAAAAAACCCAGAGATAATAGCAAGATCTCTTTCTAGCTGGAGGAAGGCAGGTGCACAAAATCGTTTACTTTTCTTGATCTTCGTGGCATCTGAGCGGTGCAGCCAGGCGTGCCTTCCCGCCTGGAGAGATTGAAGGCCAGCTCGTCGGACGGCAAGTGATGGCCGCGTGTGGCTCTGTGGCCACGCTCGCTGGGACCCCGTGGCCCCACTCTGGTCCAGGGTGCACGGGCCGCCTCCCGAGGGGAAGGGGCCCCTGGCCCGGGCACAGGCAAACACAGCGCAGCATCACGAGTGCGGTGAGCCAGGTGTTACTGAGGGAGACCAGCCGCCCTGCCCGCCGGCCGCCGGGACCCACGTGGAGGGCTGCCACTGTCCTGGGCATTTCCGTGAGTCGAGACCCGAGTACAAGCAGGAAGTCCTACCGTGACCATGAGAAAGGTGGAAATAAATGCTGCGTGTGAGTCCGGCCACGCCCCCTCGGGAGGAGATAGGGGCAGGACTGGGGCGGGTCTTTAAGAGTCGCAGGAATTTGCTGGCAGAGAGTTCTAGAAGAGCCTTGAATACACGTGTGAGTCCCCCGCTGCTAGAACATTCTGCCCCCTCGCCCAGCACACTCAGCGGAGGTTAATTAAACACGCGATTCCGACCAGTGTCTGAGGAGCAGCGGGGCCAGGCCCACTGCAGGGCTCTCTGATCAGTGGCTCCAGTTCTGCTCCTAACTCCTAACCCACAAGTTCCCGCTCTGAGTCGGGAGAGCGTGACCGTGGCCACGGGAGGTGCTGGGCGGAGCAGCTGCTCAGGGAACACTGGGTCTGCGTTTCCTTCCCACAGGGAGGCGTGGTGGCCTGGCGTGTGCCACCCTGGCTTGTGGGGTTGGTACCATGAGACTATGACAGATCAGAGGGGTGGTCAGTTCCCTATTGTGCCCTGTGTCCGGGCCCTTCTTGCCCCTTTGAGACTGGCAGAGACGCCCTGGGTGGCAAGAGACTCTTTTCTCTGTTGGCGGCGGGAGGGGACATGCTGGGGGACACTGCAACTTGAGGAGGGGTGCCCGGGCAGAAGGGGGCAGCTTGGTGGGCGGGGGGCCTGCAGAGCCTCACTGGACCCTCTACCAGGGGTCAGGTTCCCCCGTTTCCCGGCTGCTGGTTCCTGGCTGAGCAAACGCGATGCTGCAGGCGTCGGGTGGGGGCCGCTGCCATCGGCTCCTCGGGTTCCTGTGGGCATTCTCTCGCTCTGGCCCTGCCTTTCCCTGGCCCGTCTGGGTTTCCTCCTGCCTCTGGCGTTGATCACTGGTCTTGCGGCATCATCGTGTATTGAGCTGTAGGTGTTACAGAAAGAATCCCTCTCACGCTCACTAGGGAGGGCAAGGAGGACTTTATTGAGGCAACTGCAATAGGAAGAGAGGCTGCACCTGACTCCACGCGGCAAGATGTCGGGGAAGTCACGGGCAGCCAGACGGACGGGGGGGGGGGGGGCGGGGGCGGGGGGGGGGGGCACAGAGGAAGCTGGCTACAGGTCAGGGTAGCGCTTCCCACTACCAGCCGCCGTGTGGTTGGCTGTGAAGGGTGGGGCGAGACACAAGCAGATGGCACAAGCGGGAGGGGTCCTTAAACTGCCTTCGGTTCTTTGGTGAAGCTGAGCGTGGCAGCCAGGCAGGCGCCTGGTGAAGAGGAGGGTGCAGCGGAGCCTGCCTGGAGCCTCGGCCAGGCGGCCTGGTCACAAGCCCACGGCTGAGCCCTGACGTGGAGACTGTATCGGGCCACACGGAGCAGAACAAGCCAAAAGCCAAGTCCTGGAGATCCCAACACCCACGCCCTGGGCAGCTGTGCCCTCCGACCTCATTTCCCCACCCTCCCCAGACCTCTGTGCTGTCTGTCCCCGAGCCTGGCGCTGGGTCCGTGAGGGACGGTGGGCAGAGGGGACCCGGCAGAGCGCAGGTGAGACAGCTGGGCCCGGGAGCCTCATCTGGGCAGGTTCATCGGGAGGAGGCCCCCAGACCCGCCTCGCCTCCATGTGAGGCGTCCAGGCAAAGCGGGGAACGGAACGGACCGTGTTCAACAGGAACCCTTACTCGGCACTGCTTTCTGCGGGTTTCTGGAATCCTGCGCAGGGAGCGGCCACACCCCCAGCCAGGAGCAGCACTCGGAGGAGCAGAGGTAAAGCAGCCCCATCCCACGAAGGCGCAGAGCACAGTGCTTTCCAGGTCCGGAGATGAGGCCCTCGTGGCGTGGGGGGGTGGGGGTCGGGGGGTGCCGCCCTCCGTGTCGGGCCCGGGGCCCGCGGTACCTCCCCTCCAACTCCCTGGGCTTAGCGGCTCCCCGGACCCCTCAGAGCGGCCAGGACCTCAGAGCGGCAGGAGGGAGTGAGCAGCGGAAGGCGGATGCCACGCCTCTGGTCCGTGGGGAGCAGCCACCAGCAGCTCCCGGGGGAGGGTCACAGAGCAAGGCCCTGCGCCAGAGCCAAGCGGAGGCCTTAGGCTTAAAGATGAGTTAACCAGCGCCTTGTTGTGGAGAAATCCCGACTGTTCTGCCACAGGTGCTGCTTCAAGGGCCGCCTCGTTCTCCGTGTCCCATCGCCCGCCCCTGGTACCTGCCCTCCCAGGGCTGCAGCCAGGCCTCGGCACCACCCCTCGGAGACACAGGTTCACCTTCGCATCAAGCTCAGGTCCGGGGAGAGAGTGGAGGCAAGGTCAGCGGTATGAGCTGGACTCCACTCTGCCAGGGAGCAGCCACACCGCCTGGATTTTCCCCTAACCCTGTAACTTTCTTCCCAACTTCCTTTCAGCTTCCTCTTGCATGCTGCTCCGTTGAACGCATTTTTGACATTCTAGACACTGTACAATCAGGTCACAGTATCTAAGTCGTGTGAAACTCTGCTTCCAAATGAAGGGCTGCCTGACCGGCATGGCTCAGTGGGTGAGCATCGACCTATGAGCCAGGAGGTCATGGTTAGATTCCCAGTCAGGGCTCATGCCCGGGTTTTGGGCTTGACCCCGGTGGGGGATGTGCAGGAGGCAGCGGGTCTATGATTCTCTCTCATCATCGGTCTTTCTCTCTCTCCCTCTCCCTTCCTCTCTGAGATCAATAAAAACATTTTTTTAAGTGAAGGGTTGCCATTCTGCCCACAGTGCAGGCGGGCAGCCAAGGAGCAATGCGTTCACGACCGCACTTCGCTTCCTGCCGGGAGACTCAGGGAGTCCGGGAGCCCCGGGGAGGTGTCTGGGCCTGTGATTAGGTGGCAAGGAAAGCTCGTGAGCCCTAAGCAGCCTCTCTGACCATTTACTCCCAGGACAGTCCCTTGGCCAGGGACTGGCTTTCTGGGAGACCTGGGAGAAGAACGTTTAGGGACCTTCGCATGGACTGTGTTCCCAGCATGCAGTGGGCTGCCTGGCTGAGGGAGGGCACACAGCGCCCGCGATCCCACGGTGCCTTCACCGCGGAGGAAGCAGCTCCCGGCCTGCTGCAGCAGCGGGGCCGCAGGTGTACCCCAGGCTTAGCCCCGGTGATGCCGGCCCAGTCAGCGCCGTCCAGCACTGTCTCTGGGGCTGGTCGCTTTCCTGATGGCCAGTCGCACACACCACCTCTTCCAGCTCCTCCTATTCATTCTCTGCCAGGAGCAGCCTTACTAGTCCATGTGTTCTTTTGTTTGTTTGTTTGTCTGTTTGTCTGTTTGTTTGTTTTAAATATATTTTCATTGATTTCAGGGAGGAAGGGAGAGGGAGAGAAACGGAAACATCAATGATGAGAGAGAATCCTGGATCAGCTGCCTCCTGCATGCCCCACACTGGGAACTGAGCCCACAACCCGGGCCTGTACCCTGACCAGGAATCGAACTGTGACCTCCTGGTTCATAGGTCGACACTCTACCCCTGAGCCACGCCGGCCAGGCCAGCCGATGTTTTTATAACAAAAACTAAAGGCCCAGTGCACGCATTCATGCACAGGTGGGGCCCACCGAACTCCTGGTCGAACTCCCAGTCAAGGGGACAGTTTGCATATTGGCCTTTTATTATATCAGATTGGAACGTGCCAGTGCTTTGTTCTGAGCCCTGCATCATGTTTAGAGAGAAGTCGGACCCTTCCCTGTGGGCCCGGCCCGTGGTGACTCTGCTGCTCTCAGCCCGGTCACTGCACCTGGCGCCCTTCTCTGGGGTCCTGGGCACCCAGTGCTTCCTACCCTCGGAGTCCCCGGCTCACCACCTCCAGAGGCGGGGCCCCGCACTTGTCCTGACAGCCCCTCCCCTGCCTTTGCAGTCACCCCTCGGTGGGCCTTGCACACCCCCCACACTCACTTCTTCCCCCGGCCTGTCCTTCCTCTCGGGCAGTTTCCCATTCAGTACACATTTATTCCAGACGAATGTCTTCACCCGAGGTCAGGGCTGTGTGCTTTACAGCTGCATTCTCACGCCTGTGACGCCTGGCACGCAGTCAGTCATCAGCTTATACCTTCCACAGGACTTGGTCACCGGACACGGCTTGTTATCTGACTTGTATTTACATATTTTTGCATAAAGTTTGGATATATGGAAGCATCTGGGCAAATACTGTCGTTAACCAGTTCATCTTAATATTAGCCAGGGAGCACTTATTACAGATTTTGCCCTTTTATTTTTTTCCAAAAAAAATACTGATTGAGCACCTCCGGTGTGGCAGGTCCTGGACTGAGCACTGGGATGTGGGCTTGAATGGGACAGGCAGGTTCTCCCTCTTGGGAAAGCTGTATTTTATCATCAGCATATGATCACCCCTATGCTGCTCACCTATGGGATTTGAAGAGGTTTACTTTCATTCTTCAAGGTAATAATAATTACAGGTATTTAGTACTGCTAATCCAGAAAGAAGTAGTGTTTATTAGTTTTTCCAAGAGCTAACAATTAGCTCAGTCTTTCTCACACGTGTGGAATTTGTGTCCTAGACATTAGCACGGGTTTTAATCAACACACCGTCCATGTAATTATGTTCTTAAGTGGCCCTCGTGTCCATTTCTACCCAGGGTGACATCAGACTTTCTGGAGGACGTTTTAAAGCAGTAATGTGGGCCAGGCAGACATTTGGTGCTGCTGTGTAGGTTAGCGTCATGGTTGCCATGGCAGCAACTTCTGACCGCCGGTGAGGGACAGTGGGAAGGACACTGCCCTCCCAGGGGGTTCCCCACACTCACAGGGGCTGAGTCTTGCTTGAGTCCCCACAGCGAGTCCCTGCGACCTGGGTGGGGAATGCACAGCCTCCAGGACAGAGGCTGCGTCTGTGACACTAGGTCCCTGTGAGCCCGTTGTCACCGGCGCCCTCGGCGCAGCCAGCCCTCACCTGACGCTGTGGCACACTGACCAGCGTGTGGGTTTGGACTCACACCTGGGCAGAAACTTTGGCTTCACCCTTCAGAGCCTGTGACTTGACAGATTGCCCACCTCTCAGGTAAACAAAGGGCCACCTGGGCCACCCTGCTGAGGGGAATCCCACCAACCTCCTCTTCTCCAAATTGAAGAACCTTCCATTTTTATTTTTGTTAATCCTCACACAAGGATCTTTTTTCCATTCATTTATTTATTTATTTATTTAGAGAGGGTGGAAGGGAGGGAGGGAGAGGAAAAGAGAAAGAGAGAGAGAAAGAAAAACATCAATATGAGAGAGACAGATGGATTGGTGCCTCCAGCATGCTCCTGGACCAGGGATCGAGCCCACAGCCTGGGCATGTGTCCTGACCGGGAATCAAACCTATGACCCTTCGGTGCTCAGGCCATACTCTAATCACTGAGCCTCCCGGCCAGGGCTCAATTATGTTGTTCTATGCGCATTTATTTTCCAATGGCTTAGTGGTTTTAGGACCTGCCTCAGGCTCCTCCCAGTTTCCCTGCTCTCAAACAGAATCGTGGAAAATGGTGTTCCTCTCTTCACTGGCTCCATTTGGGGGTTGCTGGTGAGTTGTATGCCCAGGGGAGGCCCCTGCTATTGTCCTGCTGCCAAGATGATCCTCAGAGACCAGGAGAGACGTCCATGGCAAGGGTGACGGGTGTGGTCTCCCTCGGATTTGCTTAGAGGGCCTCCGGGTTAGGACTGGCATCTGTAAGCACAGAAAAAAGCCAACTGGATGATAGGGGGTTGGAATCAGTGTCAGCATATTTTAATGTCACTGTCTCTTTAACCTCGTTAAAGCACATCACAGACATTCATGAGGAAAAAGTGGGGATTACAGAAAAGAAGAAAAATCATTCATACCCCAGTGACTGTGTAAAATGGCCGTAATCCTTTCACACCGTCCCTCCACATGCCCATTACTCTCTGTGTGAACAAAGGGCGGGCAAAGGGAGGGATGCCGTTGTCCGTGTGGAAAATAATACAGTAATTAATGGATAATAATACAAGAATAGCTCTGTGTTTGCGTACTCACAACTGTAACCCCACTTTTGCCCCGCCCTGTTTAGGGTTTATTTATTGCACAGGCTTGTATTCTCCACAGGAAACCGCCGGTTACGGCATAAGCCGTGCACCTGTCCATGTTACAAACCCACAGCGGCGTGTTAAGTGACTGGCTTCCCTGCTAGGGGAAACCGTCATCTAGCTGGTCCGTTGTGACTGATGTTTGGGTTACTTCTAATTTTCCAATATTATAAATAATAGGATAATTAACACTCCTAATCATCCTTGCATTTTTCTATTATTCATTAGGATAAATTCTTAAAAATAAAACTATCAGATTATAAAGCATGGACTTTGTAATGCTTTTATTAAATATTACCTGAGAAAAATGATTGTATGCATTCCCGCTATTAGTGTCTGAGAATTCCATTCAAATCCATGGAATCTTGAAGTTTAATTTTATCTGATTTTTGCCCCAGGGTCATGCTGGAGACGTTAATCCCTGGGCTGATTTTTCATTTGGGGAAAATGTATGTTTCCATTCCCATTACTATTCCAAAGAAAGTTCAGGAATTGTGAAGAAGCTGTGTGAATTCGCTGTGTGTTTACTTTGCATGAGAAGCAATGAATTGTTTTTACAAACAGCTGTATGCACCATTATTGGATCTTTTCACTTTGCTCTTTTGTGCTTTGTTACGCCGTCTTATTTATTAGATGTATCTCAATCCACTGCTGGGGTTCATTTGGCACCAAATCACACTGACTAAAAATGTTTACAAAAGAGAGTTAAAGGGCATAACACGGTTATAAAATTAGGTTAAACAATAAAAGCGGGATGTAAAATTTTATAGGGAGAGTGGTCTCGCCAGTGTAAACCTTGCCTAGAACAGCCATCAAACCACAGGATGTGACTGTAGGCAGCCTGGCGCGGAGAGCGGTGGCTCGCCCGGGTAGGTTCGCTCCCTGCCGCCGCGGGAGCAGGCGATGCTGTGTGGGGGCGGGGAACATGCACCAGGAGGCACGTTCATTTTTATCCCATATATTTAAGTTTACTAGTTCTCTTAACAAGAATATTACATTTTCTCTAGCCAGTGTGGCTCAGCTGATTGAGCGTCCTCCTGTGCACCAAAAGGTTGCTGGTTATGTTTCTGGTCAGAGCACATGCCTAAATTGGGGACTTGATCCCCGGTGGTGGGTGTGCAGAAGGCAGCCGATTGATGTTTCGCTCTCACAGCGATGTTTCTCTCTCTCCCTCTCCTCTCTGTAAAAGTTAATAAAAATAAAATAAAGCTTCCCTGTACTCACATAGGAGCATATGATAAACAAGAATAAAACACTTTTAAAAAGAATGTTACATTTGGAATCGCACTAAAACGGTCTGCAGGTATGCATGTATGTCCTTATGTGTGTATCCGAACACAGAGCTGGAAGCAAACATGCCACACAGCCCAAGTCCTTCGTGGTGTGACAGCGGCTCTGGATTGTCACTCACGTGTGTGCCTCCAGTGTTTGAATAGTTACATTACTTCTTTAAAAGAAGAAATATGTGTGGGTCACTTTTGACAGTACAGGCACACACACACACACACACACACACACATACTTTTATTCTGGCCCATCACAGTGAAAGGGCAAACAGGACCCCCGTTTAAAGGAGTGGTCGGGTTGCAGGTACTGCCTGGCCTCCCCAGCTACTGGCACAGCCCCCTCTCCAGGAGGCCAGGCCACCTTCCCGAGAGTCCAGATTCTGCCGAAGGTAATACCCTGGCCAAGCAGATCACTGCATTTTTGTTCGTGGGTAGTTTGTGCATCCATTGGCCCATCAGCTCAGAAAGTAGATTCCACTCACTCACCTATTCATTCATCATCTGTCTATTCATTCATCCGTCCATTCACCCATCCATCCATTCATCCATTCGTGCATTCATCTGTCCACTCATTCATTCATACATTCATACACTCATTCATTCAAACCTACACTCATTCATTCATTTGTCCATTCATCCATCCATCCATCTATCCATTCATTCATTCATCCATTCTTACATTCCTTTGTTCATTCATTCATCCATTCATTCGTTTATTCTTAAACTCATTCCTTCCTACACTCACTCATTCATTAGTTTGTCCATTCATCTAGCCATTCATTCATTAGTCCATTCATTCATTTATTCCTACACTCATTCATTCATTTGTCCATTCATCCTCCATTCATTCATTTATTCACTCATTCAGGTGCAAGGCTCTGTTCTAGGCATTGACACCACAGGGAACAGCCAGCACAGGTCCCTGCAGCCTGGGCACCTCACATGGTCCCCAGTGCACAGCAGGTGCTCAGGGCAGCCCAGGGAACGCGACTGGCTGAAAGAGAGCAACCGGGCACTGAGGATGCATTTCCCCAGACAAGAAAGAGCTAAATGACCCTGTAGTGAAAGTGGAGAGATTGGAGGAAGGACTTGCTGGAAATTACTTCTTGGGTGAGGTGCCCACAGTGGGGTTGGGCTTCGGGTGCCAGGCCGGACGGAGGGTGAGACACCAGCTTGGGAGCAGGTTCCTTCTCTGGCCGTGGTGGGGGCTGCATGTGCTGCTGTGTGTCACTAGCCTCAGTCACCAGGGGCCTCGGGCTCTGCAGTTTCTCTCCTGAGCGGGTGGCATGTGGCCTTGGGCAGGCCCTCTGGCCGCCTGCATCTTTGCTCAAGGATGCAGGTGGCACAGTGGCACCACCAACCTCCACGAGGGCTAGGGCTCCTTGTTGTTACCGCCCAGAAACACCCACTGGGGACGTGCCAGGCGGAGATGACAATGGTTCAGTCCTCTGGGGCCGCTGCTGAGACATCGCCAGCATCTAGAATGTTCTTGGGCCAGAGCAGGCCCGACACATGTTTGGGTGAAGGGAATGACATGGCGAGGGCCTCACAGGAGTTGCCCGTGGGACCCTCTGGCCCCGTCACTGCGTGCCAGGCTGGCACAATCGCTTCTGTGCCCTGTCGTCCTCGGGGGCTGGTTTTCCTCTGTCCCACACAGCACGGAGGTGGAGCTGACACTTGAACATGTAAACTTAATTGCTAACCACGCAAGGTCATCCCTCCCCGTGCCCCGAATCCTGAAGAGGGGTGTTTGGCTCCCAAAACAGGTTGCTCAACAGTCTCAGATGGTAACTGTGCACGTTGTTGTGAGTATATTTTTGAGTGATTTCCAGGGTTCGGGGTTATAACGATGACTCCACAGTCTATTTTCAAAGCAGTTTGTAGATGCTCATCTTACACCATTAGTGTTAGGCCCTTTTTTCTTGATTATCAAAGAACCGATCTAAAGCCTGTGATGCGACAGGTAGCTGCTCCTTGGTCCCCCAGGTGAGGAGATGGAGCACCGGTCTCTGTGGCATGTTCAAGGTCACGGGGGGGGGGGGGGGGGGGGGAGTAAACCACTGCTGTGGAAAGAGCTTCGGAAGATGTCTTGTCTCTGGGCCTGGTTGTTGACACCCAGTGTTTTGCTGAAGGGATGCTGACCAGAGGGTCTCAACATGAAGACATGTGCAGAACACGTAGTAGCATAAGCAGGCATTCGCCTCACATGGAGGCAAGGCTTCACGGATTTGTCATGAACCAAAAATCAATAGCACTAAATTCGCACCAGCGAAAGCACTTAATCCATTAAAAATGCTCTGTGTGCCCATTTGTGGCTCCCTCGGGGGCGGGGCGGGGGCCTGGCTGTGGGAAGGATGTGCTTGCAGTGAATTACAGGCGTGTCAGGAGGAAGGGCACCCCGCCCACCCACCCAGAAGATTCTGAGTCAGGAGGTCCAGGTGGGACCAAAAGTGCACATCCAACAAGTTCCCAGGGCAGCAGCGGTTGGTCTTGAAGTCGCTTTGAGACCCTCCACTCGAACACACAGTAGGTCTGTCATGTGTGTCACACATGCGGCACGGCCGGGCACAGGGCCGGGCACACAGGAGGAGACGGGATCTCCAGTCTCTGGGAGGAAGCCCTGTTGACATGCCCCCGCTGCATAGGCATTTCCCTACGGGCGGTGGGGCTTGCCAAGCCTGGGACCCTTAGGACCCTCCATGGAAGCTGGACGTGGAGGAGGAGCAGGCCTGGGACAGGCGGAGCCGCCTGTGGGATCAGGAGCCACAGGGAGCGGGGAGGAAACACCTGAGGTGCCAGAGAAAGAGCGTGTGAGCAGCACAGGAACGGGGGTGAGTGTTACGGGGCCACCTCGTCGGAGCCCACGCTCGCCAGAAGAGGGGGCAACAAACCCCAGTGTTGAGAGAAACCACCACCTGGACGTCTGCGTCCAGCAGACTCTCCTTCCAGTGAAGGAAATAGTCCGGGCCGGTGGGCTCAGTGGTTATAGGACCAAAGTGTCTCGAGCTCAATTCCCAGCCAAGGGCACGAACCTGTGTTGCAGGTTAGATCTCCAGCCCTGGTAGGGGCACATGCGGGAGGCAACCAATCAATGTGTCTCTCTCACACCAATGTTTCTCTCTTTCCCCTCCCTCCCTTCCTTCCACTCTCTCTAAAAATCAATGGAAAAAAATACCCTTGGATGAGGATTAACAACAACAACAAAAAGTGAAGGAAATAGAGACTTTCTCAGACAAACAAAAATGGGAATTTGTCACCAGTAAACCTGCCTTGTGTTAACCGAAAAATAAAACAGCCCTTCAATGTGAGAAGCAACAAGCATTTATTGAGATTAGTAACAATAGCTATTCTGGAATCATTAATTCAGGCAGAAGCCCACACAACGTTCTGATGAGGAGACCAAGGCGATGAGTATCTACGAGAAAGGGAAGGGACAGTTCTGTCCTCAGCAGGAAGGCGCTGCTACCGGTGCAGACCCGGTAACACAGTGAGGCTGATTCTAAACAATGTTTTGATTTCCGTCTGGTACCATAATGTGCGCTTTCTTGTTACCTTTGCAAGCAGTTGTTTGAGATACAATGTTGCCCTAGGTCCAGAGGTTACTTGTCCAGATTTAACCTCCAAAGGGTTGAGGTGTGAGACCTGCAGGGCAGTTCGTCTGGGACGGCAGCTCAGGCTCCGTCTTACGGGGGCTGCGTTTATGATTTCTTGCAAGAAACATTCTAGGAAGTTCTTCAGAGTGAAGAGAAATGATACATAGGTCAGAGACTCAGATCAGAGAAGGAACAAATGAAGGTAAAATAAAATCTTATTTTTCTCATTCTGGATTGATCTAACAGGAAACTTTATTCAAAAAGTTCTAAAGGGCAAAGATCTAAGGAAACTTGATTCAAAAGAATAATAGCAGCAAGTAAGCCTCGCTTGCCTGGCAGAGTTCTGTGCTATTTTAACTGGTTGCCAGCATTTAAAAATGTTGGGTTTCACATGAAAGTCTGGATGCCTCAGGCACCAGCCACCAGGAGGCCGCTCCGGGGCTGCCGGTCTGCGCAGACCAGCCCGGCGAGCCCTCCGCCTCTTCCCCAGCAAACCCCTCTGCGCCAGCCTCTGAAGGCCGAAAGGGAATTCTGAAAACTCTAGCCGTGGCTTTTACAAGGTAATTGTCCCAAAACAGACATGGACACATGGAGGGGACAGAGGATGGGATGGGAGGACGAGGGCAGGTGTGCACCGACCGGACCCTGGACGCAGCCCTCATCCTGCAGCCTCGGGACTCCGAGGTGAGCCCGAAGGGAAATGTCCCCTCAGGGAGACAGATGACCAGCCCAGGCCCCTTCCAGGGGACCCTCTTTCTTCAGGGTGTGTGGAAGGTTCTAGAACCCTGCAGGGCACACTCAGGGAGCCCTAGTTAGAGAAACAGGGAGCCTGACTCAGGGACCCTACTCCACCGGCTCTGAAAGGGGACCTAGCCGGGAGGGGAGCCAAAGACGCCACCGTTTGCCCTGTCCCTTCCCCACTCCCTTCCAAGCTCTGGAAACTCCTTTTCAGGTGAAGGCAGACGCCTCGGGAAACCCGGATCAGAAGGGGCAGGAGGAGATGATAACACAATTCCACTTCCTTCTGGGGTGAGGCTACTCAACAGCCTATCTGTCTCCTGCCTCTGAACCCCCACATCTCCTGGGATTGAGCATCCTCACTCCTGCTCCCACTTCTCTGGGGAGACAGATGGGTCCCCTTCCAGAAAGAAGAGTGAGTGTAAAGTGAGGTGGCCTCTCTCACCCCAGACAGCTCATTCATGGATGATGGAGTCGCCTCCACAGTGTGACACAGGGCAGGGATGATGGAGTTGCCTCCATGTGTGACACAGGGCAGGGATGATGGAGTCGCCTCCACAGTGTGACACAGGGCAGGGATGATGGAGTCGCCTCCACAGTGTGACAAAGGGCAGGGATGATGGAGTCACTTTCATGTGTGACACAGGACAGGGATGATGGAGTCGCCTCCACAGTGTGACACAGGGCAGGGATGATGGAGTCACCTCCATGTGTGACACAGAGCAGGGATGATGGAGTCGCCTCCATGTGTGACACAGGGCAGGGATGATGGAGCCGCCTCCATGTGTGATGCCAGGAGAGATTGTGGAGAAGACTTCGTGGCCCTGGCGAGGGGGAAGCACCGCCCTCAGGTCCTCGCTGCTGCTCCGCCTCCTTCAGCCTCACGCGGGCAGATGAGATGTAATTGGCTGTGCATTTCCTACAAATTGTCTACAGTAGCTTTCTGCAGGGTTCCGTTGACTTTCTCTTTCGTCCAGATCACACAAAATACCCTTTCTGAGTTAAGATTGTCTGCCACACATTTAATGAGGCTTAAATGACCCAAAGGTGACAAAAATGTGTGACAACGATACACATTAGACAGTTCTTGGAGATTTATAACTGTGTGTTTCACATTTGAAGGTGTCTGAGTCCCCAGCCCGTGTACTCCCGGGGAGGGGGGGGGCGGGGGGCGGGGGGGCGAGCATAGGGCGCTAGCCATGGTTGGAGGAAAGCCTCAGTCCTCCTGGAGAAAGGTGAGGGGCTCAGTGGCTCTTGCAGAGCCCCAAGAAAGTTGGGGTTCCCTCCGCAAATGGGCATGGGTGCGTTTGGAGCTTCTGCATCTGCCTTTGAAGGGCTCCTGGCGGCCGGGGCTCACTTGCCTCTCTCCCCTGGACTTGGAGCCTGTCTCCAAGCAGAACAGTGGGTGAGCGGGGGCTGAGGAAGCGATACCGTGACGCTGACGGTCACATGCGCGGGAGCCCACATGAGCCGCAGGGACCAGGGCGGCCCTGCTGTCCATCTGTGTCCCTGCTATGGGGGCTGCACGCCCCAGGTTCTGTGCGGCGTGGGTGAGAGCTGCTTGCAAGGATGTGCATGGAGGGCTGGTGGGACTGAGGACCCGGCCCCCAGATGCCCATCACCACCACCCACACGGGGCTCCGAAAAGGTAAACAAAAGGCTAAGAGGCCAGGTCCACGTTTAAAACCGCTGGGCTGGCGAGGCCTCGGTGCACGTGGATATGAAGGTGCTGAGGGGGTGTCCTCGTGTGGAGTGAGTGGGACGGCCGGGACGCCGCGGGGCACCTGGGGCACCCGGAGACCCGTCCTCATGCAGGTTTGGGCATCATCCCTGCAGCTACCGACTTCATAGCTCGGAGGGGGAGCCTGAGGGGCCTGTTTTATATAGTGTGTTTTTAATTGATTTTACAGAGAGAGGAAGCAAGAGGGAGAGAGAGAGAGAAACATCAATGATGAGAATCATTGACCAGCTGCCTCCTGCACACCCCCTACTGGGGATGGAGCCCACAGCCCGGGCATGTGCCCGACCAGAATCAAACCGTTACCTCCTGGTTCATTGGTCGACGCTCAACCACTGAGGCACGCCGGCCGGGCCTGAGAGTCTTCATTTTAAGTCCCAAGCGTGTTAGTCTCCGGTGTTGCCATAACAAATGACCAGAAGCCTCGTGGCTTAAAAAATGCTCATCTTACAGTTCTGGGGGCAAAGTGGTGTCGTCGGGCTGGGGTGGAGGTGTCGGTGGGTGTGTTTTTCTGGAGGGAGAATTCTGGTCCTGCCTTCCAGCCCTGGCCCCGGCCCCTCCTCCACCTCAAAGCCAGCGCGTGACACCGGCCATGTCTGACCCTGACCCCGTCTTCCAGTTCTGGGACCCCTGTCGCTCTGCCAGGCCACACCAGTCATCAGGACAGTCTTCTACCTCAGGTTCCTAGTCTCATCCACAGACTCCCTTTTGCCATGGAGGGTGATATGCTGACAAGTTTGGGGGAGCAGATAATGACATTTTTGTGGGACCACTATGCCACCCACCCTGCCAACCGATGCTGACGCTGCTGGTCTGTGGACCAGACTGAGTGCCTGAATCAGGACCAGCTCAGCCCCACATTCGGTCGATGTGACGTCGGCCGTCTGCCCAGTTCACCAGGCAGGTCACCACACACGTGGAGCACCCAGACCGGTCCCTTCCCCCAGGAGGATTCTGGGTCAGGGAGTCCACACTTCCACTCCCTGACACTCAGGCCCAGAGGCCTCAGGGTGTGGGCTGCTGAGCTGCACCTGCTGCCCCGGACCAGGGCACAGCAGGGCTGACTTTGTTTGAGGCTCTGGGGTGTGGCCGTGTTTGTCTCACAGAGCAGGATGGGGTTGTCCAGGTAACGCAGGCGATGATGGGCAAGCCCACCCCACCTCTCTCTGAGCCAAAGCCCCACACGCTGGGAGACACCAGGGTGCCCCCGCAGGACAAAGCTGGAGAGGGTTGTGGAGTGGACAGGTGTCAGGACGTCCTCAAGCCTGTGCCTTTGATGGCACTGCTGCGCCCTTCCTGGCAGGAGCCCGTCTCCGAGCAAACCAGACCCTGCCTGGGTCTGCAGCCTCGAGCCACCCAACAGCAGTCAGGTCCGAGGCCGCCCCTCAGAGAACCCCTGTCGGCCCAGCTCAATCACTGGCCCTGGGGAGTTGCAGCAGTGAGGGACAGGGCTTGTGCAGCAGCATGTGACGGACAGCAGGGGAGGGAGGGAGCACAGGGCCCAGTGGGTTTCTGCTGCTGGTGGATTCAGTACTGCACTCAACACGTCACTGCCGCGCACCTGTCTCCAGTCTGGACTCTGGCATCTACACAGGTCCCTGCCTTTATAGCGTTTATCTCAGTGGGCATGAGAAGGTAGGTGGGTGGATGGATGGATGGATGGATGGATGATGGTGATGATGTACGGACAGATAGATGGGAGGGAGGGAGAGAGGGAGATGAAGGCAGGGAGGGAAGGAGGAGGGTAAGCTGGGTAGACGGATGGATAGATAAATGGATGGATGGATGGATGGGTGGGTGGGTGGGTGGATGGATGATGGATGGGTGGGTGGATATATGGATGGGTTCATGGATGGATTGATAAGTGGATGGATGGACAGAGGATGGGTGGATGGATGGATGGATGGGTAGGTGGGTAGGTGGGTGGGTAGATGGAAGATGGATGGGTTGGATGGATGCATGGATGGATGAAGGATGGATGGGTGGGTGGGTGGAAGGGTAAATGGATGGATGGATGAATGGCTGGAGGATGGAGGATGGATGGGTGGATGGATGGATGATGGATTGGTGGGTGGGTGGGTGGGTGGGTGGGTGGATGGATGGGTGGGAAAGGAGAGAGACATTAACAAACAAAATAGAAACAGAGGCATGGATACATGGAATAGACTGACAGCTGTCAGAGGGGAGAGGATTGGAGGACTGGATGAAAGTGGGCGAAGGGATTAGCCAAAAAGCACATATACATAGCACATAGACACAGACAGCAGTGTGCTGATAGCCAGAGGGAAAGGGGATGGGAGAGGGGCCAAAGGGAGGGGAAATGAGGAAGGAAAAAGATTTTGCTTGGGGCAATGGGCGATGTACAGATGATGTTTGAGTTCTACACTTGGAACCAGTGTCACTCCCGATAAATTCAATTTAAAAAAGAAAAAAGGACGAAATAATGCCTGGAGGAGTGTGAAATGTGTGTTTCCTGCTTAGTGAAGAGGGGCCTTGGAAACCCCAGTGGTTCTAACCTGTGTGACACTGTATTCCTCTCAAATTTGTAGGTTTGTGGCCTTTGTCATGGGAACTTTTACCGCGTGGAGCGGTGTGTTGATAAACAATCAGAAAGTGGAAATTGGCTGCTCACTCATCCCGCAGGACCCTTTCTTTGGGAAAGCACTTTGAACAGATGTATGAGAGCAAATTGTGAATGGTTCTCTCTCGGCAGGTTTTCTAAAACGTCCGCACCTTTTCATAAAGAAGGAAATCACAGAGCAGAGTCTATGAAAATAAATACGAAGCCACGGGGTCGTGGAGGTCGGCTCCGGACGCGCCTCCTGTGCCGCTGAGCCGCTGAGCCGCTGTGTTCTCCCTGAATTCCCGCTGGGTGGGCTGGTGCTGAAGGAGCGCCCGGGGCTGTATTCCCCACTTCTGGGTGGCCCAGGGCACGTGGTGAATCCTGAGATCCGTGTGCTGGTCTCATGCACCCCGATCTGTGAAAGTGGGAGGTAGACATCAGGACGGCAGAGAGGACAGCGGCACAGAGGAGAGCATGCATTTCAGAGGCTGATTCTACCACACAAAGGGCGCCGCGGGCTAAATCCCGTGTGGTCCCCTGCGATGAGCAGCACGCGCTGGCCTCTCGGAGCTGCCCCCGTGCAGCCCGGTGCCCCCACGCGCGGGTCCGGGAAGCCACGGCCGCCGCAGAGGCGTGTGGGCAGGTGAGAGGACCGCGTCTGCCCGCCCGGCCGGAGGAACGCCCCGCACTGCCCGAAATGCTGTACACGCTGCTGGTGCCTGTGCTACCCTCCTTTTCCCGTGAGGGACGCGCCTTCGGTTCTCCCGGCGGATCCGAGGTGCAGCGTCGCTGCTCTTGCGTGGTGGGGCCTCATGAAGTGGAATCAGGGGACTTCACACAGCCCTGGGATGCAACTGACATGGCTACTAAGTGAGGCAGCGTGGGGACGCCGGACACCGGGGTGGATCGAGCCCTGGGCCGGACGGAGCGGACAGTGAGATTTCTTCACTCTGCTCGGAACAGCGAGCGACTTAAAACTGATGAGTTGTTTCTGTCTGGAGTTTTCCATGCAATATTTCCGGAGCCCGTTTGACTGCGAGTAACAGAAACCACTGAAACGAAACTGCAGATGAGGGGGCGGCTGTTGCACAGGCGGCCGCCACCACCTGACTCCACACCGTCCTCCCCAGGACCCGCACCGCGGAACGGGCTCCATCCCAGGGTGTGCGCCCCTGTCTCCGTGGTCTGCCCGGTGCCCGGTGCCCGGTGCCCGGGCGTGGAGCCCGCCGCACGCAGTCATTACCGCCACTCCCTCCCCAGCACCGTGTCTGAGTCTGTGTAGCTTCCGTTGTTTCTCGACAGCCATACACGCCGCCAGTGGCTTCACAGCTGCCTGCGGGCCCCTGGGGTGCCGGCCCTCCGGGACGGAGGAGCCTGCGCGCCCGTCGCCACTTGCCGCCTCATAGCAATCGCACAGGACACGGTCGCTCTCCCGGCACACACTGCCCTTCTTTTGGCCCCAAACCCTCCCCGTGGGGGTGCAGAAGGCGCGCCTCAGTCCTGCCCCTCGTGCTGTCGGGGCCCTTGCCGCCATGTGGCTTCCAGCCTGGCCACTCAGCTCTTTGCAGCTCCTGCTGCCGCCACCTGCACACGGCAGTCCTCTGAGCCCCCTCCCCGCCCTGACTTGGGGCACCAGAGGCGCCTCCCTGTTGGGTCTCCAGGACCCCAGCCCTCGAGGGTCACCTCTTACACAGCAGAAGCCTTGTGGGTGCCCAGTGCGCAGACCTTCCCGATGTCGTGGCCTGTGCACACCGCCCGCGGGGCCCTGCGGGTGACGCCCATCGCCACGCGGTGGCCTTTGCAGGGAGAGCTTCCCTCCCAGCCCTCACCCTCCTGTCGCCAGAGGAGACTTGGTGCCCAGCCTCTATGAACACTGGAGGCAACATTACGGCCCATTCTAAGCTCCATGCAGGGGTTTTCCTCCAGTGAAAATAGACCAGTGGTGCCTGTACGGATAATTTTACTACTTATCTGCCAGGATGATGGGGGTCTTGCTAGCTTTTCCCAAAAGAATCATAGCCCCCCGCTCCTGCAGAGCCCTCTCCCTGCAGAGCCCTCTCCCCCCAGGGCCCTCCCCCTGCAGAGCCCTACCCCCCAGAGCCCTCCCCCTGCAGAGCCCTCTCCCCCCAGAGCCCTCCCCCTGCAGATCCCTCACCCCCCAGAGCCCTCCCCCTGCAGAGCCCTCTCCCCCCCAGAGCTCTCCCCCTGCAGGGCCCTCTCCTCCCAGAGCCCTCCCCCTGCAGAGCCCTCTCCCCCCAGAGCCCTCCCCCTGCAGAGCCCTCTCCCCCAAGAGTCCTCCACTTGCAAAGCCCTCTCCCCCCAGAGCCCTCCCCCTGCAGAGCCCTCTCCCCCCAGAGCCCTCCACTTGCAGAGCCCTCTCCCTGCAGAGCCCTCTCCCCCCAGAGCTCTCCCCCTGCAGGGCCCTCTCCTCCCAGAGCCCTCCCCCTGCAGAGCCCTCTCCCTGCAGAGCCCTCTCCCCCCAGAGCCCTCCCCCTTGCAGAGCCCTCTCCCTGCAGAGCCCTCCCCCTGCAGAGCCCTCTCCCCCCAGAGCCCTCCCCATGCAGAGCCCTCTCCCCCCAGAGCTCTCCCCCTGCAGGGCCCTCTCCTCCCAGAGCCCTCCCCCGGCAGAGCCCTCTCCCTGCAGAGCCCTCTCCCCCCAGAGCCCTCCCCCTTGCAGAGCCCTCTCCCTGCAGAGCCCTCTCCCCCCAGAGCCCTCCCCCTGCAGAGCCCTCTCCCTGCAGAGCCCTCTCCCCCCAGAGCCCTCTCCCTGCAGAGCCCTCGACTTGCAGAGCCCTCTCCCTCGAGAGCCCTCCCCCTGCAGAGCCCTCTCCCCCCAGAGCCCTCCCCCTGCAGAGCCCTCTCCCACCAGAGCCCACCCTTTGCAGAGCCCTCTCCCCCCAGAGCCCTCCCCCTGCAGAGCCCTCTCCCCCCAGAGCCCTCCACTTGCAGAGCCCTCTCCCTGCAGAGCCCTCCCCCTGCAGAGCCCTCCCCTGCAGAGCCCTCTCCCTGCAGAGCCCTCTCCCCCCAGACCCCTCCCCCTGCAGAGCCCTCTCCCTGCAGAGCCCTCCCCCTGCAGAGCCCTCCCCTGCAGAGCCCTCTCCCTGCAGAGCCCTCTCCCCCCAGACCCCTCCCCCTGCAGAGCCCTCTCCCTGCAGAGCCCTCTCCCCCCAGAGCCCTCCCCCTGCAGAGCCCTCTCCCCCCAGAGCCCTCCCCCTGCAGAGCCCTCTCCCCCCAGAGCCCTCTCCCCCCAGAACCCTCTCCCCCCAGAGCCCTCTCCCCCCAGAGCCCTCCCCCTGCAGAGCCCTCTCCCCCCAGAGCCCTCCCCCCGCAGAGCCCTCTTCCCCCAGAGCCCTCCCCCTTGCAGAGCCCTCTCCCCCCAGAGCCCTCTCCCCCCAGAGCCCTCTTCCCCCAGAGCCCTCCCCCTGCAGAGCCCTCTCCCCCCAGAGCCCTCCCCCTGCAGAGCCTTCTCCCTGCAGAGCCCTCCCCTGCAGAGCCCTCTCCCTGCAGAGCCCTCTCCCCCCAGACCCCTCCCCCTGCAGAGCCCTCTCCCTGCAGAGCCCTCTCCCCCCAGAGCCCTCCCCCTGCAGAGCCCTCTCCCCCCAGAGCCCTCCCCCTGCAGAGCCCTCTCCTCAGTTCAGTGTTCGCACACCCCCACATCTTCTTGGCTAAGGAGACCTGTGAAGATGCATGGACTGAATGTGTCTCCCCAAATTCATGTTAAATCTTAACCCCCATGGGATGGTGTCAGGAATTGGGGCCTTTGGGGATGATTAGGCTGTGAGGATGGAGCCCCCATGATGGGATTAGTGCCCTCATAACAGAGACCCCCGAGAGCCCCTCACCCCTACACCCTGGGAGGTCACAGCAAGAGGATGCCATGAAGTGGAAGTGGCCCTGCCAGACACCAAATCGAGCCTCCAGAATTGTGAGAATAACTCCACCTGTGTGAACAGCGTAGGCAGACCAAGACAGAGCACAGGGTCCCGAAGGTTCAGCGAGAAGAGCCCCATGCATGTGCATGCACGTGTGCGCACACATGTGTATGTGTTGTGTGTGTGCATGTGTGTTGTGTGTACATGTGTGTGCATGTGTGTGTAAACATAGATACAAACATTTGAATCCTTAAGATCAATTAGCACCTATTACAGCCTTCCTTACATGTCTATTATGTTAATCTATAAAGACATAAAAGCCTTTGTTTCTTAAAAAAAAAAAAACTTCACTTTTTTTGGGGCAAGGAAATTTCTAGGCATGAGGGGAGGTAAGTCCACTGGGGGATCAAGGTGTGCGTGTGTGTGTGTGTGTGTGTGTGTGTCCCTAGCCGGTTTGGCTCAGTGGATAAAGCATCAGCCCATGGACTGAAGGGTCTCAGGTTCAATTCCAATCAAGGGCAGGTACCACAGTTGCAGGGTCAACCCCATCGATGGTTTTCTCTGTCTCTCCTCCTCCCTTCCACTCTCTCTTTAAAAAAAAAATCAATAGAAAATATCCTCGGGCAAGGATTAACAACAAAAAAAGGTGTGTGTGCGTGTGCGTGTGTGTGTGCGTGTGTGTGTAACTCTTATGTTTGTTTTTACCACCATGTCCTCAGGTTTAATCAAGGATTATGCAATGTTTTCTAGGGACACCACAGGCATCTTACTTTATTTCCGGCAGATGTATTCCTATAGGGACCTGTTTGAATAGATAGTAACGTGATGCTGATCTGCCTTCAGACTTGGGGAAAATAAGCCTGAGGCCGCGAGAGCTTGCTGGCGCGGGAGGTGTTAGCCCACGCTTCCTAACAAGCGTATTGACTGAACCAGGACATTTTCTGTCGGCGCTCGAGCCAGCAAGCTCCCGAGTGCCCGGGAGTGATGCGCAGGGCGCAGATTGACGGTATAACAACGCTACTCCGTGGCAAAGACCGCCCTTGCTTTGTGCGACTCCATTTGTACCCACTTATATGCATTTCTGCAGCAATTGATCAGCAAAACCGATTTAGATCCTGCTGTAGAGCTGCTTTCTGCCAGTGAGCAAGCGTTATCTGGCAAGTGCTAGCCGGGGCCTTGGAAATGCCCACGTGGGTACTGGTCAAAGGCTAGCACATTTCCTGAAAGCCTTTAAGCCAATAGAGTCGAGAGGTTTACGAAAGATGGATTTTTTCCGCTTCCGATTAAAATGATCCATGGCAGCAGCCAGCCCAGGTGGAGCCTAGGAAAGGGCTTTGGGGTTGGGAGTGGCTAGTTTGGAATCTAGGAGAAGCCTCTTAACCCATCACCAGACCTGCCGGTCACTAGTTAACCTACTGTCACTACTTAAGCCACAGCCTACTATTTCACCCTTTGGCCACTACTAACCTGGTAACTCGCCGGTGGACTGGGCATTTGCTGGCGTGGCAGTGGGGTGGGACAGCCGCCAGCGGCCCCCGCAGCCTCTGGGTCATCCTCTCACTGCATGCCTCACTGATTGCCTGCCCTGCACCAGTCCCTGCGTGGAAACCGGCGGGCAGCCTGGGCAGCGCTGAAAGACATGGGCTTGTCCGCACACTGGAGGCCTCGGACCTTGTCGGTGAGCAGTGTGTGGGTCCCTGAGTCCCCTGAGTGTGAAAGGGCCGCCCCTCTGCACCCCCAGAGCACCACTGCGGCTCTGGCTCTGCCCTTTCACCTGTGTCCTGAGCAGCACGTGCCATGGGGAGTGTGCAGGCACGTGTTTTTATGGGTTTCCGGCTTTTCCAACTAGAATGCCGTGAGTAACGCATTGTCCCCATCGGTACCCGCACACCAGAGCCGGACCCCTTGTCAGGAGGTGCCCCTGACCGTGGGGAGTCGCAGGTCAGAGCCACCAGGATGGCAGGTGCAGTTTGTGAGAACGCAGTGTGGCCACTCGGAGCTCCACGTCACCGTCCCGGCCGCCAGCATGCGCCTTCCGCAGCCTGCAAGGCGAGCAGGATGCAGCAGGAGGGCCGCGTTGTCCTTGGCTTTGCATTTTCTGGGAGGCGTGGGGCTGTTTGCTCTCCACTGGCTGGCGAGGGCCACAGGTCTCAGTCCTGCATCCTCCCTGGGGGAGTGTCCCCTTCCAGGGCTGACCCTGGAGAAGGGGACTTCTTGCTTAGGCCAAGGGGAAAAGGCAAAGATGGCCCTCCGGGGAGTGAGGAGGCTCCGCATTTACATCGCCGTGGCCTGCCGAATGGAAATGAGATGCTTTCCTGGAAAAAGGGGCCACGGGCCCCCCGAGAGACAAGCTTGAGTGGAGGAAGGCTGAATGGGGCCCTGGGTTAGAAGTAGAAACCCTCAGGGCGGCATCCACACCTGTGCTGGGGTGTCAGGCAGGCACAGACTTTGTGGTCCCCACCCCCCAGACGAGATCAGCAGGCGGCTTCCTCCTTTGCTTGGCGCCACCATCAGAGGTCCCCGGCGGTGCACGTGGTCCGTGGAGATAGCGCTGACAGAGCCAAGTGAAATGTCACCAGCGATGGGACTCCAAGAGCTGGACTGCGGCTTGTGCGTCAGAGACTGACAGCTGAATCTTTCCTCGCATTTGCGGCCTGTGGCCTGATAAGGCTTCCCTCTGCATGGTGTGGGAACACACAGTCGGCGCCACTTGGCTACAGAGAACGAGCACAACAACCTTGCTTGCTGAGGGCAGATGCTACTGCCCTGAAGCCAGGCCTCCAGACCGCCACGTGGGAGCAGGGCAGGCAGAGTCACTAGCACTGGGCACGGCAGGCGCCGGGCTGCCTGCAGGACGGCTGCGCCTGGGGTGCGGCCTCCCTCCTGGGGCTGCCTGGCCTCGAGGGACGCCTTGCCCAGCATGTGCCCAGTCCTCCTGCTGGCCACAGGCCTCTCCAAGCTCCCGTCCTCGCAGCCCAGCTCCCAAGGCCCCAGGTGCTAAGGTTCAGTAACTATTTGTTCAGCCAGTGACTGAGCCCGCTCCACGGGAGGGTTCGGGGCCTTGGGCTGCCACTCCCAACTGAAGTCTCCCCACATCATGTCCCAAGGACACCCCCATGTCCCCTGTGGGATGTGTGTGCATGGTCTTTTCTGTCCTCAGCGCAGCCTGGCCAAGGCCTGATTGTGACCCAACGGGGATCTGGGAAGGCGTAGGCACTCGCACCTCCTCTGGACTCCGCGTTTAACGGATGGGCGGTCATCTGTCCCTCCAAAAGGTCCCGCGTCTAAGGGATGGTCATCTGTCCCTCCGGAAGGTGGCTGTGGCTGTAGGTGCACGCAGTGAGGTGGCAGCAGAGAGGCCTGCCAGGGCTCACACACACACCCATGAAAGACCCCAAACCATGCCAGCCCCAGCATGTGGTGTGGGCGACAGTCAGACACGGCCCGGGGCAGGAGGCATCCCTGCCCAGAGCAAGGCTTCCCCGGCCCGGAGCCCCACGTGGCCACTGAGGACAACGCGGCACCTGTGTGGGGCTCCGAGCTCTTCAGCTCCAGAGATGAGTATTTTCAGAGATCAGACTCCCCGGCACCGCTGCCTGGTGACTGACGTCCCAGCCCGAGAGCAGCCCAGCCGCGCCTCAGGGCACTTGTTTCCCGGAGGTCGCCGGGAGAGACCGGCGAGTGAGGTGGAGCTGACAATGAGCGGGAATGAAGGGCCTAGAGGACGACAGGCAGAAGAGGACCCGGCACAAAGCCTGTGATGGGGACGGGCTCCCCACTTACTGTCCCACCCAAAGCACACACTTCTCCCCGAGAAACCAGCAAGAACATCAAAGCTGAGGGCTCTTGGGGCCCGGCCGGTGGTCACTGAGACCAGAGAGAAAGGAAGGCGGAGGGGTGCTCACGCCCTGAGGTCTTCAACACCCCGCCCCCCACCCAGATACCAGCACGCAGGGCCCGTGGGGATGGAGGAATGAGGCCGGAGCCTGGGTACCGCCGTGTCCACGCCAAACCAGCGTCACGTGCACAGCCCTCCTGACTCAAGAGATTATTCTTTTCCGCTTGGGCACAGGTCACACGGCTCCCTCATCCCTCGGGCCTCAGCGACCGGTGAGGCAGAACGGCGCGGCACCCCCTCTGGACGGCCGCTGAGGCCCGAGCTCGGGAGGTGGCGTCCCCGACTCCGGGTGCCGGCTGCCGGCGGAGGGCCCTTTGCAGGCGCCTGCCCCGGAGTGTCTCCACTTGCCTGTTTGACTCTGACCCTCACAGTAGTGGACGCCGTGCTGGACGCAGGGTCTGCGGTGAGCGGACAGGAGGTCCGTGCTGGGGCTGTGCAGGAACCCCTGCAGTGGAAACCACAGAGGAAATAGCAGGGCAAGATGGCAGAGGTGGCCAGGCAGCACGGGCGGGAGCTGCGGCGGCTCAGCTAAAGCAGGTGGGCAGCCAGCTGTGAGCGTCCCTGGGAAGAACCTCAGCAATAAGATGGAGGCATGGACGCCAGGGGGCGGGCCTGGTGGGTGACACCCTCTGCCCAGTTTGCAGGCCTGCGGTTCTGGGAGGGCGGGGGGGGCGGGCAGAGGGGGCAGACCTACCAGAGGCCACCAGGGGCTCAAAATACCACAAAGACCAAGCCGACGGTCAGCTGGGGGCCTCTCGGAGCAGCTGAGCCTGCCAGCTTTGCGCCTCCATCCCCCTCCTGCCGTGTGAGCTGAGCCCCGGGCTCTGTGGCAGGACCTTGTGATGCGGAGCTTCCTTCCTGAGCGGCCGGGGCTAATGTCTGAGTGAATGGAGGGGCCTGCACGGCACTCCCACTTCCACAGGGAGGAGCCGGGGCAGGGTGGCCGGGACGGGTGAGATGCGGGCTGCATTCGCGGAGTTTGAGCTAATGTGGGAAGACACCATCTGTCCATAGCAACTAGTGGGCAGGCCAAGCAGAGCAAGGCCAGGGCACAGGGTCTAAGCCTCCGAGTCCTGCCCCGCGTCGTGTGTGTGTGTGTGTGTGTGTGTGTGTGTGTGTGTGTTTGAACAGCATTTACTCAGAGCTGCTTTACCTGTATTTTCATTGGGAAATATTAATTGTGACCTTTCAGAACTCCCAGTTCAACTTTCCCAATGAAGTGGAAAGGTGGGCCTAGCAGGAGCCGCGGCGGGCTCGGCAGATGCTCAGTGGCTGTGGTTAATGTCATTACCAGGAGGTGGCCAGGCCGGCAGCCACGCCCCTGAGCTCAGGACACCCCGTCAGGAAGGCTGAAGTCCAGGGACCCCTCCCAGCCGCCCCCCCCACAAGGCCGGGACCCCCAGCTCAGCTTTCAGAAGCAGCAGCGTCAACCAGCTGGGGACCAGGAGTCAGGGGCTGAGGTTAATCTCCACGGGATCAAAACTGTCCTTGGTGCCCCTGGCCATTTGAAGTGTGGCCTGTGTGGCCACCTAGGTGCCCAGGTCCCCACAGTTGCCCGGGGACATGAACTGTACCAAGTCCGCCTCCTTTCCAGCAGAGACACCTGTGGGCGCGAGCCTCCTCACTCCACGGTGCCCGGGTGAGCTTTCGTGTTGCGGGAACTCGCCCAGCTAACCCGGCTCATGGGCTGTGAGAGACCGGTCAGAGGGACACTCGGGGTGTCCCTGCAAGAGTGGACAGCACACGCTCTCAGCACACCCGGCCCGCATGCCTTGCCCGGGGCCTGGCTTCTCCCAGCTCTGGGCCTGGCTCAGGCAGTGTCCAGACAGTATGTGGAGGAGACGGGCAGGAGTCCACAGCTAACCCAGGGCCCTGCTACCATCTCCACCACGACAGCATGGCACTGGACAGCGTGGCACTGGACAGTGTGGCCCGATGCCCAAATTGGGAGCCCAGCACACACCTGGCCCTCTCTCCGGGGCGAGGGGAGCCAAGCTGGCCGCTCCAGGACAGCTGCTGTCCGTGCGTTTCATCAGGGCGGTCAGGACCTCAGCCCACTGCTGATGGCGACTTCCACTATCAGCCAATGACAGAGGACACGGAGCTGGTCCCACGTTTCCCGAGTAACAGGAGCAAAGGGCGGTGCCCGCCGTCTCCTGGGCCCAGAGCGGCTGTGCAGCGCGGGCAGCGGGCCTGCCGTGCCTCCTCCTCGCGCAGGCAGCCGGCCTGGCTCATTGTTCTCACTTGCACAGCACCTTGCACCTCTGTGGGGGTTTTTCAAAATGTTAGAAAATAGACGATCCGTCTGCTTTTGGAGCCGTGTGAGAGTTTTCTCATTAACAGGCCGGGGCAGGACCATCTGTGTGTTTAGTGGAAAGCTTGCCACCAGCAGAGTTTAAAACTTAGAAACGGTGGCTGAGCGGATGCGTCGCCAGTGCTGGGCTGCCTGGGAGGAGCTGGAGACACAGAGCCAAGAAGGCCGTGTTGGGTGGGCCCGCGGCCCCAGGCTGTCCTGGTCAGCTGGCCCTGACTCGGCGGTTTCCTGGTAATGTTAACCAAGCCGGAGAACTTTCAGAAAAAACAGTGGCCAGAAGTCTCTGCTGCCAGCTGACTGTGTGTCCTCAGACAAGTCAGCTCACCCCTCTGAGCCTCAGCACCCGGAGAAGTTGCAGCTGATGGTTCTCAAGGCTCCTGTCCTAGGAAGGGACGCTGAGGCCATGCAGCCTCCATGGGAGATTCCCAGGATGGGCCACAGCACAGAGCTGCAGCCACCCTCACAGCTCCCTCATCTCTCCTGGGGCAGAGCCTCCTGGGGCAGCGCCCTCCTGGGGCAGAGCCCTCCTGGGGGAGCGCCCTGACCAGCGCCCTCCTGGGGCAGTGCCTCCTGGGGCAGCGCCCTCCTGGGGCAGCACCCTGAGCAGTGCCCTCCTGGGGCAGAGCCCTCCTGGGGCAGAGCCTCCTGGGGCAGAGCCTCCTGGGGCAGCGCCCTCCTGGGGCAGCGCCCTGACCAGCGCCCTCCTGGGGCAGAGCCTCCTGGGGCAGCGCCCTGACCAGTGCCCTCCTGGGGCAGAGCCCTCCTGGGGCAGCGCCCTGAGCAGCGCCCTCCTGGGGCAGTGCCTCCTGGGGCAGCACCCTCCTGGGGGAGCGCCCTGAGCAGCGCCCTCCTGGGGCAGTGCCTCCTGGGGCAGCGCCCTGAGCAGTGCCCTCCTGGGGCAGCACCCTGACCAGCGCCCTCCTGGGGCAGCGCCCTGACCAGCGCCCTCCTGGGGCAGCGCCCTGACCAGCACCCTCCTGGGGCAGCGCCCTGACCAGCGCCCTCCTGGGGCAGCGCCCTGACCAGCGCCCTCCTGGGGCAGAGCCCTCCTGGGGGAGCGCCCTGAGCAGCGCCCTCCTGGGGCAGTGCCTCCTGGGGCAGCACCCTCCTGGGGGAGCGCCCTGAGCAGCGCCCTCCTGGGGCAGTGCCTCCTGGGGCAGTGCCCTGAGCAGTGCCCTCCTGGGGCAGTGCCCTGAGCAGTGCCCTCCTGGGGCAGCACCCTGACCAGCGCCCTCCTGGGGGAGCGCCCTGACCAGCGCCCTCCTGGGGCAGCGCCCTGAGCAGCGCCCTCCTGGGGGAGCGCCCTGACCAGCGCCCTCCTGGGGCAGCGCCCTGAGCAGTGCCCTCCTGGGGGAGCGCCCTGACCAGCGCCCTCCTGGGGCAGCGCCCTGAGCAGTGCCCTCCTGGGGGAGCGCCCTGACCAGCGCCCTCCTGGGGCAGCGCCCTGAGCAGTGCCCTCCTGGGGGAGCGCCCTGACCAGCGCCCTCCTGGGGCAGCGCCCTGAGCAGTGCCCTCCTGGGGGAGCGCCCTGACCAGCGCCCTCCTGGGGCAGTGCCTCCTGGGAGCTTCGGGTGTGCTTTTGTCATGAAAGTGATGCAAATCGATGGCCGGGGGCTGCGCAGTACCCTGCTGGGTGGTGGTGAGCAGGGCAGGGCCAGGGTGCAGCAGGGTAGCCAGAGCCTCAGTCACCCACCATGTGTACGTCAGTGATGCAGACACGAGGGGTTGATGCGGTTCACGCCAGCAAGGCTGACCTCCTTCATTCGCTCAGCAAACGCCTGCTGAGCACCGGCTCCAGCTCCGCACTCGGCACTGCTCTCGGGAGACATGGGTCCGGACTGGAAGCCTGCCCTCAGGAGCGTGGACACACTCCTGTGTAGCAGCGCACAGACTCGGTGGCCTAAACAGCATGAACGTATCACCGTAGGATTCTGAGGTCAGACGTCCAAATAAGGGTGAAGTCCAGGTGGGCAGCCTGTACCTCCTGGGGCCCCGAGGCGGGTCCTTGCCTATGCTTCCGTCGTCACGTGTCCCTCTCTGGCTCTGACCTCCTCCCTCCCTCTTACAACGACCTGGTGATGCCCCTGGGCCCCCAAAACCCAGGGTCACCTCCCTGCCGAGGCCCCTCACTTCAGGTCTGCAAAGAGCCTTTCGCATGGGAGTCACCTATCCCCAGGCTCTGGGACCAGGACGAGGACATCTGTGAGAGGCCATTGTTCTCTCCCACGGAGGGGACAGCCCACCACAGACCTGTGGGCGCTGTGGAAAGCAGACACGCGCTCGGCGAGAAAGGCAGCTCTCCCTCGCAGATGTCGTATTTACATGTCACTGCTCCTGAAGGGTGGTTCGGGGTGAGGTGACAGCCCCCCTCAGATCTCACTGGGTCCCCCCGCCCTGCACCAGAGGAACTCGGTGGTGACACCTGTGCAGCAGGCCCTCCGTGGCAGATGCTGGCAGAGCCGTGGTCAAAATCCAACCCACGTTCCCAATGCTGCAAATGGTGTTGCTGAAAGCGACAGGCCACTGTGAGCTTCAGGGGGCTGTGGTCAGAGATTTGTTCCCATTGACCTTTAGAGAGAGTGGAAGGGAGGGGAGAGAGAGAGAGAGGGAAGCATCGATGTGAGAGAGACACATCTATGTGGCCTCCCACAGGCACTGGGGATTGAGCCTGCAACTGAGGTAGTGCCCTTGATCAGAATCGAACCTGGGCCCTTCGCTAGCAGGCCAACGCTCTATCCACTGAGCCAAACCAGCAGAGCCAGAGATTTTTTTTTTAAGTTTTGGCAATTTCTGTTCACCCCTGACACAGCTGAGGCACCCATGGGCTGGCGCCTGATGTGACGGCGTTGCCGCCTGCAGCCGTGGGCAGCGCCTTCCAAGGCCCGGCAGGCACGGGGCCAAGGCTTTTGCTTCTTTTAAAACAAAAGCTGTTTCCCTGGAAGAACCATGACATGCGAAAGCATTAGGGATGTTGCAAAATGGTCTCAGGAAATAACTGGAAATACTTCTCCAAAGCCTCAGCCTCAGTGGGCTTCTCTCCTCTCCCCCTCCTCTCCCCCACTCCCAGCCCAGAGAGATCATTTCTCCGTCTTTATCTGGCTCCTCCTGTAGTTGCCGCTTTAAATCACAAACGCCTTTAGAGATATGGATGCAGAAGGCACAGAGATGCTCTCACCCCACTCACCTGCAAGCCTGACCCTCCCGCACACCCCCCGCCCCATGAGGAGCAGTGGGAACTGGGGAGAGGGGCGTGCTCCTCCCGGCAGTGCCTGTGCTGGGGCCCCGTGTAGGACAAGGCCGGGCTGTGTCTCGCAAACTCCTTTGTTCTTTCCTTCTGAAGAGCTCCGTTCCTGGGAGTGGGTGGTTCACTTGTCATTGTTTTGGTTTTCTTTTAATTAAGGTACATTCTGCTGCCTGGCCGCTCAGATAAAGGGGGTGGGGCCTGTGGGGAGGCACCTTGCTTTTGTGCAGAGGAGAGAGGTGATGAGGCAATGCACTGTGTTACTTGGACAGCTGAGAAGTCAGGGCTGTGTGTCTGGTCGTTGTCAGGGTCAGCGTCCTCCCCCTTTAACTGCTTTTTGTTTCTTGGTAACAGAAGTGGGGGCCGACCCTGGGGCAGTAAGATGCCCTGTAGTCACCCACCAGCTCCCTTCTGCCTCCAGGGAGACGGTGGGCTCATCTTCCCAGCAGCCTCCAAATGCCAGGCACTGCACCCGGTCCCTCTCCGTGTCATCTCATTTCATGTTCAGAGAGGCTGAGCGAGGTGTCCGAGGCCACACAGCACTTCCCACCAGCTCCCGGCCTTAGCTCCTGGAGGCAGCACGCTGCACTCTCCCCCTGTCATAGAGGAGGCCTGGAGGCGGTGCCGCTCCCCCAGCGGGACTCGGTGAGGGAGTGAAGCCTCCTGCGCCCGTGTCTCTCTGCAGCAGCCAGAAGAGTCCAGTCCACAGGCTGCCTTTCCCTGAGCGGTGCCTTTTCTCTCCAGGAAAACCCAGCCCTCCTTGCCGTCTGAGCCTGCGCAGGAGCGGCCCACCGGGGATGGTGACACTCGGGCAGGTGGGCTGGCTGGGTGTCAGGAAGCCCGCGGTCCGAAGCTGGGGCCGGCAGGGACGCCCAGGGCTCTCCCTGCCCAGCCTTCCCAGTTCTCATCGTCTGAATCATCCCCGGTTCATTGACCTTTCTGCAAATTTTAATTTACACTGAGGAGGAAAAATGTCATATAATTTTTATACATTTGGCTGAGCTTTTTCACCGTTAGATTAACAAACAATTCTTTATCGAGATTCCCCGTCAAACTCCTTCAAGGAGTAATTACCTCGGGATAGAGGCAGTCTCCCCACGGCCCGGCCGGCGCTGCGCTCCTCCGGGAGGGAGCGGGGTGAGGTCCAGGCGAGGCCAGGACCCACAGCCTCCAAAGTGACCTGGTTAACTGGCTGCTTTTCCTGCCAGGACAGCCACCACGTGTAGCTCCGATGGGCAGGAACCTGCAGGCTTGTTCCCGCTAGACGCGGCCCAGCGCCCCACATTGAATGGCCTCCGTGAGGGAAATGGGCGGTGGGCTCCGCGCGGCTCAAGGATAGAAGAGTGGGAGCATCACAACCCCCACCTCCAGGGACCTCACAGCCTCACATGAGAGAAAGCCACCGAGTGACACCGTGATGGGGACTTGGCAGGGACACGCGGCCGAGGTGGGCGGGGGCTGACTTTGCAGGCAGGCTTACAGCTGTCCCCCTAGAGCAGTGGTTCTCAACCTCGGCTGCACATTAGAATCACCTGGGAATCTTTTTAAAATCCTGATTTCTGGGCCTCATCCTCCGGAAATTCTGTTTCTTTGTTACTAATGTTGTGGCCCCACCCCATAACAAAGAAACAGAATTTCCAGAGGATGAGGCCCAGAAATCAGGATTTTAAAAAGATTCCCAGGTGATTCTAATGTGCAGCCAAGGTTGAGAACCACTGCTCTAGACAGAGGCAGCACTCGCTTGGCGTGCGTCCTCTAAGTGCCGTTTTATTTCTCGTAGGACAGAAATCGCAGTTGGAATGTGTAGCGATACCTCCAAATGTGGCCGGTCTGTGGAGGAACAGCAGGCACAGGAGCCACTACTGTTAACATGTATTGCTGTGCACACACGGTGGGGTCTGACTTCCTCACTCCTGTGCTTAGGGCCAGATGCCCGCTTGGCTCTGGCCGAAGGCGTGCGAGCAGAGGCGAGCAGAGGCAGATGTGTCCCCACGCCCCCCAAAGGGAGGAGGCGGGACAGCCAAGCGTGAGTCCCATTCCTCAGAGCCCGTGGCCCTGGCCTCGGCCATTGTGAAGCAGCTCGAGGACTGCACGCAGAGCCCTCTGACCCACAGTGGCATGTCATGCGATTTGGGAGCTCTTTGTTACGCCGCTTAACCCACCTGTGTTGACTGATACACCCTGATTTCCCAGCATGCATTTCTTCCGGGGATAATAGAGTGTTCAGGTTATACAGGTGCCCTCACCCTCCGGGACTCCCCAGAACCTGTCATGCTCTAGTGTGCGCAACAGATTGTCAGGGGAGAGAGCAATACGCATACTTGTCACTCAAGTGGCACCGTGTTCCTGCCCCTTCCCCACGCCAGCCCTGGGCTCGTGCCTCTTGGACATTGTTTGGACCGTAATGCTGTGGCCGTGAAGATGTTTCCTCCGTGCTCTCTAGAATCAGGAACAACCAAACCCCGGCCGAGGACGCCGCCTCCTCGGGGTCGGCCCTGGCTGAGGAGGAGGTGCCCCTGAGACCCGGGAAGAGAGGAAGGGTGTTTCCTCCCCAGGTCGGGGTGGAATTCACTCCCCACCACTGAGCACCCCTAGTCCGAACCCCATCAATGTGTCCCCACGTCCCGGGTGACCGCGGGCCCGCCCTGCAAAGGAGCTCAGAGGGGCCACGCTGAGCCTGTTTTTCCTGGAGAACTCTCCCATACTGTCCCGGGGGGGCTCATGCACCCCAGGAGGCCTGGGATGAGGTGGACCCGGATCACTGTCCCCCTCATCGAGGGCTCCTCTTCCTCCTGGGTCTGCCCGGGGCCCAGGGCCACTCAGGCCCCTCCTGTGCTCCCCTGACCCCTTGTGCCCAGGAGTCCCCACAGCCATGTTTTCAATGTGCTGTGTCTGTGCCATCGGTCCCCCTGTACCGGGAGAAGGTACTTTGCTCCAGGCAGCCTGGCCCCGTGGGCCTCGGGTGGACTGTAGGCACCAGAGATTCCCATCCTCGTTTGCAGGCCCCCCGGGGTCTCCCCATCTCTAGGGGGTCCCCAGTATCTCCCAGTGAGCCTGAATGCGCCCGGGAGACCAGAGAGGGGCCAGGCCGTTGGTGTGGCTGAGAGAGGGGAGAAAATGAGTCCTTTTTCTTTGCTTTAGAAAATGGTTGGTGGCTTTCGCAAATGTGTTTGCCGAGGGAACGGCGGTAAAATTCAGGGTGGCGTTTGGACTCAGTCCCAGCAAACTGAGGCCGAGGACTTGCCAGGCCAGGGGGCTGCCAGCTGCCGGGCCTCTGAGCGACGCAGGAGGGGCGCCAGGGCTCTGCACCATCCAGGGCACTGCACGTCTCGGGCCGCCCCTCACACCAGCGTGCGCCCAACCAAAGAGGCAGTGGGTGTGCCCTCGCACGGGCGGGTGCCCTCGCATGGGCGGGTGACCTCGCACAGGTGGGTGCCCTCGCACGGGGGGTGTGCCCTCGTATGGTGGTGTGCCTCGCACGGCGGTGTACCCTCCATGGCTGTGTGCCCTCGCACGGGAGTGTGCCCTCACACAGCCCTGGTGCCTCGGGTCCCTGCAGAGCAGCCTGGGCAGTGGATTCAGTGCCACCAGATTTGTACCCAAAGAGTCCAGACCCCACGTCCTGCCCAGACCCCAGGAAGGCCCCTCGATCAGAACCCAGAGGCTCTGGGATTTGTGAGCTCAGGGAAGTTGGGAGGAGGCCGTAGGGTCCCAGCTTCAGGTGCCCACGCGACCCCTTGAAGATCCAGAGACGTTTGCCCAACGGCAGCCTCGGAATTGGGTTTCTGAATCTCCTGAAACCAAGGCCCTTCCTGGCACAGAGCTGCCCGAGACATGCCCCGCCCCTCGATCTCAAGCAGAAAGAGCAGTGGAGGCCCGTCCTGAGACCACAGTCAGCTTCATCCCAGGAGTAAGAGGGCCTGCCCTCCCGCCCCGCCGTTGGTGGTCGGGCTGCTCTGCCCCAGGTCATCCTTCTGATTTGTACATTTGAGGTCAAGGGCAAAGGGTGGCACGTGTTTTGTTTCTGTGTGTGTGTTTAATCTAAAGAGCAGCGGGGCAGGGGTGCGGACGGGTTGCTGATGCTGCTATTGTGAGGCCTGGAGACAACGTCCTTAGCGCCTCTCTGGGTGTGGCCCTCGATCTCACCTGAACCCCAGTCCCCACGGCTTCAGGTGCAGCCCATCATGTGCAGACCCAGCTTCGGGGCCCCCTGCCCTCCTGAACCTCACCAGGCCTCACATGCCGCATCCTCCCTTCAGGAAGAGGTCAGTGACGGTTTGAGCCCATAGGAGAGCATACAGGGAGCCAACAGGAGGGCATACAGGGAGCCCACAGGAGGGCATACAGAGAGCCCGCAGGAGGGCATACAGGGAGCCCACAGGAGGGCATACAGAGAGCCCGCAGGAGGGCATACAGGGAGCCCACAGGAGGGCATACAGGGAGCCCACAGGAGGGCATCGCAGAGAGCCCACAGGAGAGCATACAGGGAGCCCACAGGAGGGCATACAGAGAGCCCACAGGAGGGCATACAGGGAGCCCACAGGAGGGCATACAGGGAGCCCACAGGAGGGCATCGCAGAGAGCCCACAGGAGGGCATCGCAGAGAGCCCACAGGAGGGCATACACAGAGCCCACAGGAGGGCATCGCAGAGAGCCCGCAGGAGGGCATACAGGGAGCCAACAGGAGGGCATACGGAGAGCCCACAGGAGGGCGTACAGGGAGCCCACAGGAGGGCATACAGAGAGCCCACAGGAGGGCATACAGGGAGCCCACAGGAGGGCATACAGGGAGCCCACAGGAGGGCGTACAGGGAGCCCACAGGAGGGCATCACAGAGAGCCCACAGGAGAGCGTACAGAGAGCCCACAGGAGGGCATACAGAGAGCCCACAGGAGGGCATACAGAGAGCCCACAGGAGGGCATACACAGAGCCCACAGGAGAGCGTACAGAGAGCCCGCAGGAGGGCATACAGAGAGCCCACAGGAGAGCATACAGAGAGCCCGCAGGAGGGCATACAGAGAGCCCACAGGAGAGCATACAGAGAGCCCGCAGGAGGGCATACAGAGAGCCCACAGGAGGGCATCGCAGAGAGCCCGCAGGAGGGCATACAGGGAGCCCACAGGAGGGCATACAGAGAGCCCACAGGAGAGCATACAGAGAGCCCGCAGGAGGGCATACAGAGAGCCCACAGGAGAGCATACAGAGAGCCACAGGAGGGCATACAGGGAGCCCGCAGGAGGGCATACAGAGAGCCCACAGGAGAGCATACAGAGAGCCCGCAGGAGGGCATACAGAGAGCCCACAGGAGAGCATACAGAGAGCCCGCAGGAGGGCATACAGAGAGCCCACAGGAGAGCATACAGAGAGCCCACAGGAGGGCATACAGGGAGCCCACAGGAGGGCATACAGGGAGCCCACAGGAGGGCATACAGGGAGCCCACAGGAGGGCATACAGAGAGCCCACAGGAGGGCATACAGAGAGCCCACAGGAGGGCATACAGAGAGCCCACAGGAGGGCATCGCAGAGAGCCCGCAGGAGGGCATACAGGGAGCCCACAGGAGGGCATACAGAGAGCCCACAGGAGGGCATACAGGGAGCCCACAGGAGGGCATACAGAGAGCCCACAGGAGGGCATACAGAGAGCCCACAGGAGGGCATACAGGGAGCCCACAGGAGGGCATACAGAGAGCCCACAGGAGGGCATCGCAGAGAGCCCACAGGAGGGCATACAGAGAGCCACAGGAGGGCATCGCAGAGAGCCCACAGGAGAGCATACAGAGAGCCACAGGAGGGCATACTTGGAGCCCACAGGAGGGCATACTGGGAGCCCACCGCCCTTTGATAAAACTCAGTCCAATCACACACCAGGCCTGGAGGCCGTCGAGGCCGCCCTTCCTCTCCGGGGCTCCCGTCTTCAGAGAGGAGGGTGGAGGGGCTGGGGAGATGGCCTCTGGGAACAGTCAAAAGAGCCCTCTCTCTCCCTAGGCCTTAGTTGTGAGCGATTTCACCAGCTCAGTCCCAAAGCACAGCCGCTATTGAGAGGAGGCTGGGGTCCTGAAAAGAGCGGTCTTGTGTTGCAGAGGATCCTCCCCGGGTCCCTCCCCTGAGCCCCGCTGTCTCTTCCTTGCCACCTCACATGTACCGTGTTCACGGGTGTGCTATGAGCCCCAGGAGGAGGGAGTGGGAGCCGGGCCAGGCCACCAAAGCCCCGGCCCTGCAGAGGGAAGAGATGATGGAGGGAAAGTGGTCCATGGAGGTCGCTGTGGACTCCTGTGCCCTTGTAGCAACGGGCATGGGGGGAACATGCCAGGGAGGGGCGCCCAGGAGAGTGAGGCCAGGAGCTCAGCAGGCACGGGGGGGGTGGGGGGTGAAGGGGGGGCAGGCCTCGCCCCTGTGCTGGGGTCAAGCTGCCCGGTGTGTCCTGCCTGGTGTTCCTACTGAGAGTCGCCCTGGCCCGGTGTCCTCTCAGGGACCCCTGCTCAGTGGACGCCTCCTGAAGGCAGAGACCACGTGTGGGCGCTTGGACACGCCTGGTCTTTAATTCCCAGAGCACTCACTGTGAGCTGGGTGACGGCTGTCGCTGCCACGCTGTGGGGGCGAAGGAGGAGGTCTGGGCATTGATCGGGTGCCACGGTTCCTGACACATGGTAAGGTCCCACAGACTGTCCCCGACTTTTGATGGCTCGACTTGGGATTTTTTGACTTTCAATGGTGCATGGGCTAGTCAGGACTTTATTATAAAATGGTCTGTGTTCAATGGTTTGCCCACCAGCGGGCTGATGAACGTGTTCTGAGCACGGAGAGTCCTGGGAGGCGTGTCAGTAACATGTCGGATCGTGGTCCGGCTCGGGGTGAGGGAGCCCGAGGGAGGAGTGGTTTTGTGTTCCCTGCTGTAAACGAAATGGCACGAGAGGGCTCCGTGTTTTGCTTTAAAATGGGATTTTTAATATTTCTAAGCAGAGTGTTTCCTCTGGTGAATATCCATTTTTAATAGACTATTTTTAGAGAAGTTTTACATTTATGGAAGAATGGAGCGGGAAGTGCCGAGCTGCACACCCCTCTGCCCGCAGTCACACGCTGCGCTCCTGCCTGTGCTGCTACAGCTGAGGAGCCAGTGTGGGTTCATTGTTGTAACTGGAGCCCACGGTGTGCACTGGGGTCACTCGGTGTGGAACGTTCTGTGGGTTTGGACAAATGTGTAATGACATGTGTCCACCATGACACTGTCACACTGGGTAGTTTCACGGCCCTAAAGTCATCTGTGCTCCTCCTGCCCATCCCTCCTCCCCAGGAACCCCTGGCCACCACTGGTCTCCCCAGTGTCTCAGAGTTGGATCACAGTAGCCTTTTGGGATTGGCTTCTGTCACTTAGTAACACGCATTAAGGTTCCTCCTTGTCTCTTCATGGCTCGACAGCTCATTGGACATTCAGTTTCAAAGCAAAGGGAAACGGAATTTGTGCATTTATCCAACTGGAATTTCTTAAGCACCTACTGGGTGCCAGACAACCCCAGTGGTAGGTTCTGGGGACCTCACTGAGGAGGGCGGGCCCAGCGTGCGGGACCCCACGCTTACAGCCTGGCAGAGGTTTGGAGCCGTGGTGAAGCAAGCACCTTGGGGGCCTTGGGGGCACAAAGGAAGCCCCCAGCAACCTGGGGGGGGGGGGGAGTGTCCACATGCACAAAGTGGATGTGAGCGAGGCGGGGTGTGACGGGTGAGCAGGCCTGGGGTGGCTGAGCCATGTGAAGCGGGGAGGTCAGCGGGCAGCCCGGGGGCCCTCCCTGGCCGCACGTTTTGGAACAGGACACCTTGGAGTCTGCACCCACTTCACCGGGACTCCCTACGACCCGCTTTCTCTTGGGAAGTTAGAGACTAGGCGCTCCCGGGAGGCAGGTGCACACGCATGTTTGTGCTCAGAGAAAGCGTGGGCACGACTGTGAAGACAGGACCACACACTGAACCACTCAGAAGGGATCAGCTCAGCTCCGTGTCCCCATCACGGCCACAGGAGCTCGGAGGGGCAAGAGGCAGGGGCGTCTGAGGCTGGGCTTCCAGAGGAGGTGCTGGCACCTCACAAACCAAGTGGTGAGGGGGCAGCGGTGACTGGGGGACTTGGAACTCTGACTTCTGGGCTGCTGGGTGCCAAGGGCAGTGCCCGTCAGACCTGGAGGCAGCTCACGTGTAGTTGACCGCACATCCCCATAAAGCTCTAAGGACCCGGCTGGACCCCAGGGCTCAGCATCCTGGTGGACCTGTCTGAGAGCGGGCCCTGCGGGCTCAGTAGACCACTGGTCCTCACGGGGTGGCAGTGAAGTGTGGGGAGCAACTGCGAGCCCCAGGACTAGGACGTCTGCAGAGCAGGACATGGTGTAGCAATGAAGCCCAGGCCCTGGGTCCACATGGCCTCGGGGGCCGCCAGTGAAGTGAAATCCCGAGCGGGGCGAGTGTTCTCAGCGCTCCCCACGCCGTGCAGCCAGCATAGGGCTTCCTGGGCGATCAGTCCTCTCTTGCGCTTCCGGAACAGCCTTTGAGGCGGAGCAGGTGCTGCGCGGAGCGGAGCCTGGCGGTGTGCAGGCATAGCTCAGGAGCGGGCAGACGCTGGCGGGCACTGAATGGAGCAGCTGCCACTCTTCTCTGGGCATCTTCCCAGGACAGATCCCAGGCCTGGAAAGGGGATCTGTCCTGCCCACACCTGTGCTGCGTGGGCTGCAGCGCCCACCCCGAGAGCTCCTGATTCTGCACCTGGGCTCCCAGTGGGTGAGGGGCAGGAGCCCCACGTGCCGGCTGACCCTGCTCAGCCTGCAGGGCCCCTAGCCCACCCCGGCACTCCCAGACCGGTCAGGGCCCCTCTAGGTGACCCCACAGAAGCCGGGGTGGTCCAACCATCCGAGTTGTCGTGCCCCAGTCACCTCCCACCCAGCCTCCGCTCTGTCTTCCCAGGTAGACCCAGAGCTGGCACCAGGGGGCCACACGTTTGTGGAATGAGTGACCTTGGGTGACCTTGGGCAAGTGCCTCATCGTCCTCAGATGGGTGGAGAGCATGCCAGCCGGAGCGTGAAGGAGGCAGGCTGGCGTCTGTCCAGTGTCTACCCTGTGCCGGTGCCGCCCACCCTCTGCTTCTCCCACGTGATGGGACAGGGACCTTGCTCAGAGCGGCCACTGCTTGTCAGTCATAGACCTGGGGTTCAGGCCCCATCCCAAAGGGGCTGGTCTCCTGTGGGTGTGGCTACAATGCACACCCCCCACCATCCACCACTGCACGCAGTCCCCACAGGGCACACACACCCCCCACCATGCACACGGTCCCCACAGGGCACACACACCCCCCACCATGCACACGGTCCCCACAGGGCACACCCCCCACACCATGCACACGGTCCCCACAGGGCACACACACCCCCACCATGCACGTGGTCCCCACAGGGCACACACACCCCCCACCATGCACACGGTCCCCACAGGGCACACCCCCCACACCATGCACACGGTCCCCACAGGGCACATGGTCCCCATAGGGTACACACACCCCCCACCATGCACACGGTCCCCACAGGGCACACACACCCCCACCATGCACATGGTCCCCACAGGGCACATGGTCCCCACAGGGCACACACACCCCCACCATGCACACGGTCCCCACAGGGCACACCCCCCACACCATGCACACGGTTCCCACAGGGCACACACACCCCCACCATGCACACGGTCCCCACAGGGCACACCCCACACACCATGCACACGGTCCCCACAGGGCACATGGTCCCCACAGGGCACACCCCCCCCCACCATGCACACGGTCCCCACAGGGCACACCCCCCACACCATGCACACGGTCCCCACAGGGCACATGGTCCCCACAGGGCACACACACCCCCACCATGCACACGGTCCCCACAGGGCACACACACCCCCACCATGCACACGGTCCCCACAGGGCACACCCCCCCCCACCATGCACACGGTCCCCACAGGGCACACCCCCCACACCATGCACACGGTCCTCACAGGGCACATGGTCCCCACAGGGCACACACACCCCCACCATGCACACGGTCCCCACAGGGCACACACACCCCCACCATGCACACGGTCCCCACAGGGCACACCCCCCACACCATGCACACGGTCCTCACAGGGCACACGGTCCCCACAGGGCACACACACCCCCCACCATGCACACAGTCCCCACAGGGCACACCCCCCACACCATGCACACGGTCCTCACAGGGCACATGGTCCCCACAGGGCACACACACCCCCACCATGCACACGGTCCCCACAGGGCACACACACCCCCACCATGCACACGGTCCCCACAGGGCACACCCCCCACACCATGCACACGGTCCTCACAGGGCACACGGTCCCCACAGGGCACACACACCCCCACCATGCACACAGTCCCCACAGGGCACACCCCCCACACCATGCACACGGTCCTCACAGGGCACACGGTCCCCACAGGGCACACACACCCCCCCACCATGCACACAGTCCCCACGGGGCACACGGTCCCCACAGGGCACACACACACCCCCCACCATGCACACGGTCCCCACAGGGCACACACACCCCCCCACCATGCACACGGTCCCCACGGGGCACATGGTCCCCACAGGGCACACACACACCCCCCACCATGCACACGGTCCCCACAGGGCACATGGTCCCCACAGGGCACACCCCCTCACCACCATGCACACGGTCCCCACAGGGCACACACACCCCCCACCATGCACACGGTCCCCACAGGGCACACACACCCCCCACCATGCACACGGTCCCCACAGGGCACACACAGCCCCCACCATGAACACGGTCCCCACAGGGCACACGGTCCCCACAGGGCACACACACCCCCCACCATGCACACGGTCCCCACAGGGCACACCCCCTCACCACCATGCACACGGTCCCCACAGGGCACACAGGGCACACGGTCCCCACAGGGCATGCTGGCAGGGATGGCACCCTGACATTGACCATCTCTTGGTGTCTGTGGCCCAGGGGACAGTCATATGCTCACCCCACCCCTCCCAGGCCGCCTCTGGAAGCAGCGCCGACTCGTGTGCTAGGGCCCATGCACCCTGCCCTCCTCCCCCAGCACTGGCTGTCCACGTGCCTGGCCACCACCACGCGGGGGACAGAGGCAGTGTGGGCTGGACTGTGTGTGTTTAAACTTTGGCTTTAACTTCTCTCAGGATATCTTCTCTCTCTTGTCAAGTGTGTTTAACACTAATGGGAGGAATTAGCGCACCGCAGTGAGGCGCACAGCAGTCGGGCTGTGGGTAGGCGTCAGGGATCCCGAGTGGGGTCCAAGATGGAGGAGGCGCCCCTCCAAGCAGGTCTCCATCAGTGGAGCCAAAGGGGCTGTGACCTTTGTTGCACCCCCACAGCTGATTTCTCCCAGGAAACGACGTTCCGCCTCACAGTGCTGGGTCTCTGGCCCCGGAGGGCAGGGTCACAGGCAGCCTCCCCCCGTGGGGACCGTGTGGCCATGGAGGCCTGGGAATCGCAGCCTCTGTGAGTGGACAGGAGTCCCCCCGGGTCAGATTTCTCTAGGCAGCCGCAGGAAGTCCCCCAAGAGGACCTGGATGCCACATCGTTAGGCATCCGAGGGTCGCCTTGCCCCTCCCAGAGAACCAGCCTCACATGGCAGGCCAGGTTTCCAGTCCCGCTGCCTCCTCTTGCCGCTGCCAGGAGGTGCGAGGTGTCTGTGAGCCTCAGTTTCCTCAGCTGCAAAATGGGACAATGCCACCTGCCGACTGTGCCTCCTGTCGGGCTCGCGCGGGGTGCTGGGCATGGGGAACGAGGCACTTCCCCGAGCGACCTAAGGTGAACTAGGATGGATGTGTAATTGAATTTAAATCAGAATACAGTACAAGTTTTTCCGTATTTGATGGTTTTATCTAATACATTGAGGGAAACACTTTCTAGCGATGCCACTGGATTTTAAATTTCTCCTTAAGACAAAGAGAAATTAGATCAAATACAAATACAAGTATAAGGTGACGGCCCGTCGGACAGAGCAGATCGCCCAAGTCGTAGTCACACTGAAGCCGGACGCGGGGGCTTCAGGTTGTCACAGGCCCCCCCATGCTTGTTCATGACTGAACGGGTTCTAGTTAGACACAGACTGGAAGGGCGCTGGCGTGTAAAACCCACAGACAGACCACGTGAGCACCCGCGTGGGGAGCCCTTGACTGAGCCACAGGTGTGGTGTCTCGGAGGTTGGACATGGCAGCCGTTTCTGGTGGCATCATCTCCGACACCCCGAGGGTCCCCGGACGCAGGGGACGCCCATCACCTGAGAAGCCCGCTCCTGCGGCAGCACCCGCCTGGCTGGGGCGGCCAGCTGCGCTGCTCTGAGGGCGCGTTGACACCTGCACGGGCGCCAGCACAGCCGGGGCCTGTTTTTTCAACAGGACGCATGGCCCGGGTCCCGAGGCGCGAACCCCGGGCTGTGCAAGCCCATTGGTGTTAGAAACCTGCTCGTAGAGAACGAAGGTGCTCATCCCTGCATCGAGGGCTAATCTCTCAGCAGTCACGGAACTGTCATGTTTGTGTGTCCGTGTCACAACTGGCAGACTCAGTGTTTGCTCATTTTAATCTGTTTGCCTTGAGGAGCGCTGCTCTAAAGCAGCCTGGAATTTTCCTGTCACATGGAAACAAGGCCATGGCTCCTCTATCAAAGGGACAATTCCACGGAGCCACGGCCACTCACAACCCCTCTGTCCGCCCGGGGTCTCCACGTGTGGGCTCCCCTGGGCCAGACGAGGCAGAAACGCCTGGTTTCATCCCATTTAAAAACGTTTTATAATCAACCCACAAGTGTGAGGTGCGGGTAACTGGGGCGCTGGGGAAGGTGAAGGATTTGATAGGAGGGAACGCGTGTTATTTATTATTTCTGAGCAGGCGACGGTAAGCTGGCGAACGCGGAGGGAAAACACTGCATCGGTGTAGCTGCGAGGAGCTTTTTTTAGTTTCTAGAATAAATAGCAATTAAATCATGTAAGCAGTAACAGTGAAATTGCTTCAAAAACCGATCCTCCCACCATAATTGCTGAGGGACTCACATTTTTATAAACACGGGGTAACTTTATCCATCGCTCTTATCAGCAGAATGTGACATGGGCTTCGGGGCCTCGGAGTTTACAGGCAGGAGGCGGCCCGGAGGCGCGCGTGGAGGGTGCACGTGCAGGTCCAGCGCCGGCTCTGGGGGTGTCCCCGCGCGGAGCGGCAAGTGCCTCACTGGGGGCCGGCGGTCCGGTGACTAACTAATGTTGGGAAGCAAACACCATGCCTGCCTGGCAGAGGGGCAGCCTAGCTGCCTGCACTCCGCCTCCCGGTCACCGACAAAGCACCTGGCTGCCCCGCGGTCGCTGCCAGCCCATCGCCGGCCGCCGGCCTGGTGGACAGTTCGCAGGTGCCAGGTTTGTGTCCAGAATAAAACGGACCTGAGGCCACAGCGGATGCAAGCCCTGCCCAGAGCTGCTCTTCTCCGTCCCGCACTTGGCCGTCTTGGGTGGGAAATGGCCACTAGGGCCTTCCAAGCCTGTGGGGCGCAGTTTGCGTGTGGTGGGCGCGGGGGTCGTGCTTCAGGTGGACAGCATCCCGCACCCAGACTCCGAGATGCCCGCAGGAGCGCGGCACAGCTGTGCTAGGTCTCCCGAGAGCGTGGCACAGCTGGCCTAGGTCTCACGAGAGCGCAGCACAGCTGGCCTAGGTCTCGCGAGAGCGCGGCACAGCTGGCCTAGGTCTCGCGAGAGCGCGGCACAGCTGGCCTAGGTCTCCCGAGAGCGCGGCACAGCTGGCCTAGGTCTCCCGAGAGCGCGGCACAGCTGGCCTAGGTCTCCCGAGAGCGCGGCACAGCTGGCCTAGGTCTCCCGAGAGCGCGGCACAGCTGGCCTAGGTCTCCCGAGAGCGCGGCACAGCTGGCCTAGGTCTCGCGAGAGCGCGGCACAGCTGGCCTAGGTCTCCCGAGAGCGCGGCACAGCTGGCCTAGGTCTCTCGAGAGCGTGGCACAGCTGGCCTAGGTGTAGAAAAGCCGCCACTGGTTTTTAGTTCCTTTTTCTGAGGCCTCTCCGTGTTCCCCTGGGGGAGAGAGAAAGCCCCAGACCTGACAAAATGCATCCCTGTCGTGGCTGATTCCTGCTGTCCTTAGAAACCAGACCTGCTGCCTGGAAGGAAGCCATGTGACCACGCCTGCCTTTCCCCTCCCCCACCGCCCACACCCCCGGGTCCTGACCCCCTCTCCCTCCTCTTGCAGTCAAGTTCAGCAACTGTCTGGGGACCGAGGGGACGCAGTATGAGACCAGCAGCATGGACTTCAGAGTCGGGGCAGACGGGACGATCTTCGCCGCCCGGGAACTGTGGATCCCCTCTGAGGAGGTGGCCTTCACTGTGACCGCGTGGGACCGCCAGATGGCGCAGCGATGGGACGCCCTGGTGCGGCTGCTGGTGGCCCAGACCTCGTCCCCCTTCTCTGGACACAAGGTAAGATGGGCAGCCGCGGTGGGCGTGGTGCATGCCCTTCCTCTTCAGGCCCCTGTACCCTGCAAAGGCCCCGGAAGACAGGCCACCCCAGTGGCTGGGACAGCAGGAGGGCCCTCAGAAGAAGGGGGAGGGGAGGACAGAAGGAGGGAGAAGACAGGGAGGGAGCAGGGAGGAGACGGAGGAAAAAGATGGAGCGACATTCACCACCCTCCCTCTGACTTCACTTCCCCCAACTTGCCTGCAGGGCCTGTCTCTGTAGGTCAGAGTGGGGTGAATTCACCCTCCCCCGTTCCTAAAAGGCCTCTCTCGTTGCTATATTGCCTAGCAACCCATGGCCAGCCCCCAAAATCCTCAATGTTAGGGTTCACGTGTCCACGGGGCCAGGTCTTAGTCCTTTTCTGCTGGTCCCATGCTCGGCTGCTGCATCGGCCTTGGGTGTGGGGGCTGCGGGGCCAGCAGGGAAGTCCCAGCCCTGCTGCTCATGGCCACCTGCCCCCAGGGACAACTGGGGGGGGGGAGTACGTGAGGCCCCTGACAGCCCACGAGAGGCCTGTGCGGTCCGTGTCATCGGGACTGCATGTGTGGCTCGTTAGCTAAGGAGCACACGGGTGAAGCAGTACAAGGTGACCTTGGGTGGCGTTCACAGCTCCCTCAGAAGAGGGCCTGTGGGCAGTAAAGAGTTAAGCCAAGCTGACCAGAATCCTTTCTATCGATTTGCCCAAAACCTTATGCAAATCTGTTGTCTGAACCTCACTGGGACAGTCTGCAAGTTTCCCCAAATCTCTTGGCCACGGAACCCTTTTCATGGAATTTTTGGCAAGAGAGTTGTTCCAGGGAACCCACTTTAGGAAAATGGGGTCTGCATCTTGTTTTTAGAGGTGGTTGCAAAAGAGAATGTTGTGACTCAGGTGGTAGCGTTCTCATTGGTGAGCTGACCCCACGGGGAGGGACACCTCGAGCGCCTTGAAGGCAAGGGCCGCGTCCTGTGGTGACGAAAACCAGGTCTGATGACTAGTTTTTCCTCTCTCCTGAGTGGTTATCACAAGCCCTGTCCTGAAGAAAAGGCAGTGAGCAAGGCAAGCCCCGGGGTAGCCCTGGGGACACTGTCCCATGTGGGGCCCCTCCCTGCAGGTGGCGGGGACAGGGGCTGAAAGACAGGAAAGCAGTAGTAAGCGCATCCCTGACTCTGGTGCAGACCCTGTGTGCCTCCTGAGCAAAGAGCAGGCTCCTTTAAGCCTCAGATAAAAGGCACTAATTGAGAACATGCCTCTTGTTAGGCATGTTAATGAGGAGGCTCTGATGCAGTCAGCCCCTGGTCCTCCGTGGAAGGTGGTTGCAATTAGTCCCCGTAGGAGTGGACCGCCAGCCCAGGCTGGTCTGGCAGAACAGGACACGGAATCCGTGGCCCAGGCTCGGAGCATCTGTGGGGCTGCACACCCACGTGTGTGAACTGTGACCATAAGAGACGGCGGGCAGTCTGCAGCCCACCGACCAGGCCTGGTTCCAGTCTCGTCACCTGCATGGCTTCCTTTTTCCTTTTACTCCGAACCCAAAGCAGCCTGGCCTGACTTCCAGGATGTCACACAGACCCTGCTCTACATGGCATCGTCTCTCCTAACCCTCACGTGTCCACAGTGGGCACTGCAGACGGAGAAACTGAGCCGTGTGACTGCAACCCTTTTGCTACATGGGAGAAGCGATGTTCTAGGGAGGAGTGAAAAGAGGCTGTTAGTGCAGCGGAGCCCCACCATCGAGGGGCCTGCCTGCCTGGCTGCGGGTTTGAACCAGGGCTTCTCCAACTTACTGGCTGACAAGGCAGAAAATCATATCTAAACATCGATGTCAAGAAATTATGAAAAGAACAGGAAGTGAAACACAAAGTAGAAAGAAGGAAACAGAAAAACCAAGAGGAGAAAATATATAGACAGAATCAACAGACAAAACCTGGCTCTATAAACTACTAAGCCAAGCCCTGGCCGGGTGACTCGGATGCTTGGAGCATTGTCCCGTACACCAAAAGGTTACAGGTTCAATCCCCAGTCAGGGCACGTGCCCAGATTGAGTGTTTGATTTCCAGTCAGGGCACATATAACCGATCAATGTTTTTCTCTCCCTTCCTCTCTCTCTTAAAAAAAAAAAAAAAAAAAAAAAAAAAAAAAAAAAAAAAAAAAAAAAAAAAAAAAACAATAAAAGCATATCTTCAAGCGAGGATTACAATAAAATAAACTACTAACCCAATTGGGTTGTATAAGAAAAAAGAAATTGCAAATTATCCTAATCAGGAATGAAAAGAGGGCATCGTGACCAATGTCATAAACTACAAAGAGCATTTGAGGATATTATGTATGATCTGTGCCAACCTTTTGAAAACACACGTGAAACGGATAACATTCTAGAAATATACAGCTCACCAAAACTAACATGAGAAGGAAATCTGCACTGTTTATTATTCCAAACAAAATTTAAATTAAAATCCTAATCATAAAGAAATGCCCACACCATCATGGCTCCACTGGTAAATCCTACCTAAGCCTTAAAGAGCAATTGAAATTAATCCCGTACACATTGTCCAGAGAGCTGAGCAAGAGGAGTCATTCCCCAAACATGCAAGCGCCATGTCCAAGCCACCACGAGCTCTCCTCAGAGCCTGCAAGAGCTGTGTCCAGAACCAGCCAAAACCTTGAAAGAACAGCAGAGAAGTCATTATAGGCCAGCCTGCTCACAAGTAGATGGGAAAAAAAATACCTAAACAAAATATTAACAAACGAATCCAGCCATGTATACATAAAATAAGCCACAGCCACACCAGTGTGTCCAAGAATGCAAGGTTATTTAACATGTGGAAGTTAGTCCATGTAATTCAACACAGAGTAAAGTGCATAGTGATTGTAAAATTTCACCTTCATTCAGGATGAAAATATTCAGCCAATTAGGGAAAGAAGGGACTGTCCTTAATGCTGTAAAGGGTGTCTACGAAAAGCAGACAGCAAACCTCCAGTCTACTTTTGGAATAGCCAAAGCCTTCCTTGACATTGGAAAGAGGACAAGGTCATTCCTACATCACATGCTGGGGGTTCAAGCCAAGGTTAGGCAAGAAAAGGAGATCAAAATAAATAGAACTGACATTTGTAGCTGATACGATGTGACTGAAGATCTGTAAGAACCTGTAGGTAGCACACTGCAGTCAATGAGTGAGGCTGGAAAAGCCATCCTCCCTCTACAGACTGGAATAAGTCATCAGAAAATGAAATTTGAGCTGGATATGAATTACGAAAGTATAGAAATGGTCATGCAACTAGAAGTAAGCCTAACAAAACTGTTCAAGACCCTTCCATATTATTGAGAACAATTAAAGAACCCTTCAAAAGAGAGGGGTGTGCTATTCAGCAGGTTTTGTGTTGTGGGAATGCCGGTTCTACCCAAAGGTTTCTGCAGACTCAGCACATTCCCAGCATGGTTTTTGCTTGTTCATAGGAGGTTAACAAGCTGACTTTACATTTTTTAAAGGGAATGCAAAGGCCAAGAATGGCCTAGAATAACAGGAACACGGGACTTGGGCATCAAGACACACTAGTAGACCCAGCCAAGCTTCTCGGCCTCACGCTGTTGGCATTTGGAGCTGCCCTGCACTGTAGGGTGTTGCCAGCAACCCTGGCCTCCACCCCCTGGAGGCCAGGAGCACCCACACCACCCCATATGCAGCCAATGCAATCTCCAGTCATTGACTGCAGCGTTGCCCCCTGTGGCAGAACCACTGAACTGTTAGAGCTAAAATGGTATGGTTTGGGCGCAAAGAGGGTCAGATGGACAAATGGAACAGAAGAGCAAGCCCAGAAAAAGATGTTTAAACCTTTAAATAAAAGGTCATCTTCATAAAGGCATCCCTTTTATACAATAAGATTCGCCCACTTCACATAGACAGTTTGGCGAACTCTGTCACACGCACGTGCTGAAGACCCTTGGTTTTTGTAGGAGTACCAGAGGTCAGCAGCCAGGCTAAGAATGGTTCCTACAATTTAAATGGTTGTAAAAGTGTTGTATTAATAGCCTTGGTTTCGCTCCTTGGCTCCCAATGCCTAAAACAGCCGTGGGCAAACTACAGCCCGCGGGCCGGATCCACCCGTTTGAAATGAATAAAACTAAAAAAAAAAAAGACCGTACCCTTTTATGTAATGATGTTTACTTTGAATTTATATTAGTTCACACAAACACTCCATCCATGCTTTTGTTCCGGCCCTCCGGTCCAGTTTAAGAACCCATTGTGGCCCTCTAGTCAAAAAGTTTGCCCACCCCTGGCCTAAGATCTTTAACTCTCTGGTCCTTTAACAAAACGTTTGCCAAGCGCTACTTTGAATAGGGTGGGAGGACCGTCTTTCAATACTGACGCTGGGCCCACGGCGCCTCCCACACACACCCCGCCACCAGCTCCCGTGGACTGTGAATCTACGTGAGCAAGACAAGGCGAGACGACTAGCAGAGCATGTGAGGAGGGTGTCGTGGGGCCGCCTTCTCACACCTCTGCTCACCAAAGCAGCCACTTAAGAAAGTGAAACGTTGAGCCTGCGGATGGGAGAGGGTATTTCTAACACCTGACAACTACGGACGCACATCCGAGTGCACAGAGGATGTCATCACCAGGTGAAGGAGGAGAGCCAGGCTCCACCAGTGTGGCCGCATCAGCCTCGCAGGGCAAGGCAGACCCGGGCTCCACACCGAGAGTGATAACACCCACATGGGTGAGGACGGGCGCAGTCGGCATTTTCCTGCACTCATGTGGGGGTGTATTTTGGTGCAACTTCTTTAGACCCTGATTTGGCGTGCTCACTCAGTTGAACATACGTGTACTCAAGTAAAAGGAAACCACTTCCTCTACTCACAGCACATCCGACACCGAAGGGAAGGGTTCTCCGCCTGAGCTGCTCTCCAGCTCCACAGACGACTGGGAGTCCTACCACACAGACCCCAGGCTCGGGGTCCAACCCCAGTCCCAAGCAGCAGCAACATGAGTGAGTGTCCTCGACACGCGTGAGGGGAGAAGGCAGACGCCAGGCAGGACACGCACACTGTGTGACTGCACCCAAGTGGGTCCCCGTGTGTGACAGTCGGGACAGAGGTCACCTGTGGGAGGCGGGAGGAGGGGCTGGGTGGGGCCAGAGAACAAGAGGCAGGGCTTGGGGGCAGGTGTTCATTCTGTGATCATTTAACTGCTCACTGATGTTTCAAGCACTTGAATGCAGGTAGTTAGTAATTCACAATTTTAACACTGTTTTCAGTGTCCAGATCCCTGGCTGGGATTGGACAAGGTGGGGGGTTCAGACAGGACACAGTGAGCAAGGTTTCTGTCGGCAGAAGGTTCTAAAAACAGGGCCTCCTTTAAGGGAGCAGTTTGCAGTGTTGGAAATCTGGGGGCGCTCTTAGGAAGGGAGCCTGGAAGCGACGCCCTGGAGGACGGCGTTTCATCCTCGAAGGTCCAGGCTCCTCCGTGCCTGTTGCTCAGTGTCCTGGTGGAGCTGGGCAGGCCGACAGCTTTACACTCCGACGAGCCGTACAGATTGGCAGCGCTTCTCCTTCCCATCCTCTCCGCTCCTGGCAACTGCTGACAGGCGGGCGTTCGGCAGGCAAAGCGCGCTTGGGTGGGGAGAACGCTTGGTGTGTGTAGTCTTGCAGGAAAGCCGATAGCAATTCAATTAGAAAATGCAAATGCGGTCACGTACTTCCCTGGGGAGTGCTGAGCGCCTCGGGGATCCGAGCAGTAGCCCGGCCACAGTGCTCACTGACGAGAAACGGCCCCCGCCTGTCAGCACGGGCGCAGTGGCACTTGGAAAGGGCAATGGGGCCTGTGGGTATAGTTTGCAAAGATGAAACCGTTGTTTATGAAGCTAATATTGGGTCTTACGGCTGCGTCAGCGTTTATGAAAGAGACTCAGCCCAGGACACCCCTGTGTCAGACTGCCCACGGCCGACCGCGTTCTTCCCTCGGGCTTCCTGCCCCCAGGCATGTGGGCTGAGTTGTGTCCCCCTGAAACTCATGTCGGAGCCCCAACCTACAGGCCCAGAGATGGGTCTGTGTGTGTGTAGGGTGTGCAAACGTCCTTAGTGAAGTGAGGCCATCGGGGCCCGACCTCACCTGCCTGGCGCCCTGTGACAGGCACGCAGAGGGGAGCGCTGTGTGACAGAGGTCGGGCGGTGCTTCTGCAGGCCAAGGGCCCCCGTGGTGACAGGCCACCACGGCACCTCCAGAGGGGCCTGGAGAGGCCTCTCCTTCCTCCGGAGGAACCTGCCCGCCCGCCCTGGACCCCAGACTCCCAGCCCTCGGAGCTGAGGGGGAATGTCTGCTGTTGAAGCGCCCAGTCTGCAGTGGGGGGCGGTGGCCCCCAGACACTCACACCAGGGGTGGGACCTGTGTCTTCCTGCCGAGGTGGAGACTCAACCCTCGGGAGTACAGATGCCCCATCACTCTGAAGGCGGGATGAGTCCCGACCTGGGGCCCACCCAGCGCCTCAGACGCCCTCAAGGCCTCTTCGTTCAGCCGCTCGGGTCTCCACAACAGGGAGAACCAGGCTTGCTGAGCCCCGATTCTTTAGCCCTGCGTCCCGTGGCCTCTGACCCTCCATCCCCATGGTCTCCTCTGCCCCATCCCCACAGTTGTCACCCCTCCATCCCCGAGAGTGTGTCTCCATGGGCCCAGGTTATTTATAAAACAGTGGAAGGGAGGACCTGGTTGAGAACCATTCCTGTGTCCACCCGAGAGATGAGGCGCCAGAGGTCAGGCCCACCACGTGCGGATCCCTGTGTGGCCTGCGTCCCCGTGAGCGCCAGAGGGCTGGTGTGCGGCCTGAACCCTGACACACAGGTCCAGAGCTTCCTCCAAGGGGCCACCTGGGGCTTGCAAGCTAAGAATGGTGCCGCCCGGAAGCAGCGAGCTGGTCCTTCTGTCCTTTCCCAGAGATGGCCCTGCCCGTGCGCTGAGAAACAGCGACTCTGCGGCAGCAGTATCATGGGCCAGGCGTCTGCGCTCCTGTCCCTGGGACGATGCCAGCTGCTTTGATGGGTGTCAGCCCCTCCCCTCAGACAGCGCCACGCGTGAGGCTGCTGCAGACCCGCTCGACGGCCGTGGGGGCGAGACCCCTGTCCCCATGTGCTCTGTGCATTCCTCCACGGCAAAGACCCACACAGCGGCCGGCAGAGCCCACAGCCCTGTCAGTGCCCCGCCCCAAGGTGGGTATTCAACAGACGAACAGGGCTCCCCAAAATAATCGCTGCCTTTAACTCTTCGTAGGGGTGAAGGCGGGAGTCACTGTTCTCATCGGTGAGAGTCTCCTTTGCCCTGGCTTTTCCGATGGCAGCCCCAGCCCACGCACCTCAGCTGCCGGGGGCTGCGCTCTCTGGGGCAGGCAGGAGTCACAGGGTGGAGGTCACACTTAGGCGGTGCTCCAGGCGACAAATGGCCTCACAGGGCGGCCCCTGCAGCTGGACCAGGGCACAGCCAGGCTGAGGAGCAGCAGCGGCAGCGGCATCAGTCACCTTCCCCGGCCGGTCCCCGTGGAGGACACTGCCCGGGCACTGTCTCAGTGAGACCTGCTGGGACAGGACAAGACAACAAGCCCTCACGGGTGACTTGCTGCAGCCCAGGGCAGTGGGGGAGCAAGGGGGCAAGAAAGGGCCGTGTAAGCAGGGAAGTTCCTGAGGATGACAGTGGTGGGCGGGGGAGCCACTGCCTGGACCTGGTTTTGTCTGATTAGGCCTCAGTCAAACCCTTCCCTTGTCCTGGCCGAGGCCTTCCAGAATCATCCGAGCAGATGGAACTGACCATTTTTCTCACTAATGATGCCAACATGAACCACTCCATTCATTTCCACCATTAACAACTCTGGGAAAAGTGACACATTTTGGCTTAACTTACTAATTTAAATTTTTACTGTGATTATATTTTTCCCTGTAAACTAAAAGGTGATTTCATTTCAGATAGTTCTTACTAAACATGATTTCTTGATTCTCTAGAGCAAGTCCTCAACCAGGGCATGGGAAGACATCTGGGCTGTCCCCGCAGGGGGGCGCAAGGGGGCTGCTCCACACCCCACAGTGCCCAGGAAGCCCCCAGACAATGATCTGGCCCAAAGTCAGCTGTGCCAAGGGGTAGACCCTGGTCTACAGTCAGGTGAGGGGCAGCCCAGACACTGGGGTCTTGGTACAATGGGGAGGTGAGAATGGGGGAGCGAGGCCAGCCACATGGTAGTTACATACACACGCATGCACACGCATGCATACATATGTGCACATACATATATGTGCGTGTGCATATGCACACGGGCATACACATATACACGCATACACCGTCAGAGCCGCAACCCACATGCCACGCCCACCCTTTCAGCCGAGGGGCAGAGGAGACCCTGGCCCTGACCTCCTGGGCGCCCATCCCCAGGTGTAAGCGAGGGCGGGCCAGCCCCACCTCGCGTGGGTGAGCCTGTGGGGCAGGAGGGACGGGTGCGGAAAGTTAGCGCTGAGGCTTTCCGTGCCAGTGGATGATGCGGAAGCGCTTGTGCTAGCCGCTCAGGAAACCTTTCTCTGGTGTCTGTGGGACGTTCCAGAAGGACCCCGCCTTAGAAGCGATCAGAAATGAGGACTAGCGTGGAGCTTGGGGGAACCGCACGTCCAGCCCCCCGGTGTCAGGGACGGAAGAGCGCACTCAGCTACGCGCCTCCTCAGCTCCGCGGGCACGCCCGTGTTATTTAAATGGCTCACAGCATCTGCTTGTAAAGAGTGGCGGTGTCTCTGCCCTTTTATTTTCTGTTTGTTAAGCACCATTTCATTCTGTCCGTCCTTAGCTACCATGGAAACCAGCCGCAAGGTTGCGTTCAGTGCCCTAAGTATTTTAAATATACGTGTTTGCAGGTGAGCAAACCGTGCCGCTTCTGAAACATACATTGAAGGGAAGGAGAACCAGCTGCATAGATTATAGTGCCTTTTTTTCCTTTTTAAGAAATTGAGTTATTGTCGCTGACAATCAGCAGCAGGTTTGACATTTCGGGGAGGGGGCGGGGAGGACACGCTGTTTCCTTATTAAAGCATGTTTACCCCAAAGCTATGAGGAAGCAGAAAAGGGGGAGGACGGCCGAGGGGGAGACACAGAAGAGTAGAAATGGCATTGGCATCTGGCACGCTCCCCTGCCCAGTCCTAAGGTGAGTCGTGTCCGTTCATAGGACAGAAGCAGTGCGGGTTCCCACATGTTTCATCCTGCGGACAGCCCCTAAGAGCTGAGCAACCTTGGGACCCCAGGGCCCTGAGACGTGGTGTTCGCATGCGGGGCCTGGGCCCTTTCCCAACCATCAGAGCCGCCTGATGAGCCGGTGTCGGTGGGTCTGGGTGTGACAGGTGGAAGGCTGGACACAGTTCGTCAAAAGGAAAGAAGGCCCACAGGCTGGGCGGAGACTGCTGTGTGCGCCCCGCAGTGAGGGAGGGCTGGTCGCGGCCTCCTCGCGGGCCTCCCGGACCTTCCTTCCTGGGCGAGCACAGATCCCCCCCCTCGGCCACACACAGGGTCGTGCAGACTGTGGCGAGATAGACCGGGAGAGCAGGAAAAGTCGGGGATCCCCCCACCCCCTTGTTCCCTGCTCATGCAAATTGCAACATAGGCCCCCTCCAAAGAAGCCAGTCTCGGCATTAGGGGTCTGCCCAGCTGCGCTGCCAATCAGAGGAATTGCTGTCCTGGGTCAGGGAAGCTGAAGATTCCATCTGAGGCAGGGCCGACCTGGAGCCCTTGATTGAGGAGAGGCCTCGAAGATATCAGTGGTCACCGTGCCGAGTGGGCGTGTCCCACGAGAACCTAACGGACATGGTTCCGTTAATTGCATTATCGAATCAGATGGGCTTGTGTCCATCCCGTTTTCTCAAATGGGGGAGAATTTAAGGTGCTCAGGAAGCATCCAGCAGGCCCGCCCAGGACCCGACGGGTGGGAAGGCCTGTGGGGACAGCAGGCTGTCATCTGGGACCCTGTCTTCAGAGGGTGAGCTGCTGAGCATCCTTAGAATGTTGCCACATGTGGCTGGCTTCGGAGCAGTTTCTACTGCGCTACCTTCTCGGAGAACAGGAGCCTCGCTCCCCACACAGGTGCCCAGTCCCGGCCGCCCAGCTCTCCCACTGCTCCTGAGGCTGGCCCTGCCCGGCCCTTGCTCCAGTGTCCCTGCGTCTCAGAGGCGCTCCTGCAGCTCCGTGGAGCTCCGGGCACATCCACTATGCGGACCCCTGGCCCACCTGGGGAGCCTAATTTGTTGGGTCAAGACTGTGTGGTCCTCGGCATTCCTATCACTGGAAACACACACATCACTCACCTGCCAGCCAGTCCACACCCACTTCAACCTTCATGGCAGGAGGCCCGGGGAGGCACCCAGGGCTCCTGCCCCGAAGGCCAACCCTGGGTTATTACACCCCCCGTGCAGTGACCCCTAAGTGTGTTAGGGGCCGGCCCGCTGGCTCGCAGCCCGCGCACACACCTGGCTCTTCATAACCCTGCGTTCCCAATCTGTGCAGTTGGGCAGAGAAGGATACTTCATACCTTTGCATGGTGACTGGAGGAGGTGCGTGACCGCCGTCCTCCCGGGCACTTTCTCTTCCTCTTTTTTTAAGGTGATAATTTAAAGCCTGCCCCAGGTCAGTCTTGCATTATTCATCTTTCACTTGCGAGGGCCGCTGGGAGGAGGCGGCCCACCTCTAGGTGATAGTGATGAGTCCCTGAGGGCCTCACCTGGGAGTCACAGTCAGTTACACTCACAGTCAGACAGCAGTCCCTGACCAGGGGCCAGGCGGGCGCAGGCGGGGCCTGGGAAGGGAGCTCAGGAAAATGGGGTGCGGGATGAGGGGCAGGCAGGTGGAGGCGGAGGACAGGTCACTTGAGTTCAGGTTTGGGCCGGGAAAGTGAGGGTGGTGAATGATGGGATTTGGGGGCATCATGAAGCTGGCCCATGAACTTGGGGGCTCAGCCGGGCAGTGCTACATGCCGTGCTCCGAGAGGGCCCGGGTCACGGGTGTCCAGGACACACTCGCCCCATCCAAGTCCCTGCCCGTCACCTTGGGCCTCCCGGAGAGGGGAACGTCCTGCTGGCTGAAGCGGGCGCGGGGCTGGCGCCGACTTTCCCCAGATTTGTTATTACATTTGTCTCATAGCTTTTAAATAGTGGCAAATACAGGCAATTTATTTAAACAGCACTAGGGAAATTAATGCCAGGCAGCTCCTCCTGAGCAAATGAAGATAAAGCAGGGACCTGGGGACGGCGGAGGAGTCCCAGGCAAGGCTGTGAGCTTGTGGAGCACGTGGTGCCTTGAGGGCCCCTAAACACAGATTCCGGGCCCAGCCCAGAGGCAGCAGGTCCAGGTGGCACCTGAGCCTGGCATTTCTAATGAGCTCCTGAAGCTGGCTCGCCGGGACCTCGGGGCGCTCCCTCCACAGCCTGGGGTTTATCACGTCTTCAGTGGGGACCCTGGTTTCTGCACAGCCACCTAGACCAGGACTGGGAAAGGGGTGCAACCTCACAGGCACGAGCCTCCAGCAGAAGAGGGTCACCCCCCACCAGGTGCTCTGGCCTTGCAGTCTGACTCCCAAGGTTCAAATCCTGCCTCTCCCTAATGAGCTGTAACCTCAGGTGTTCCTTGGCGCCTCTGAAGTCCCCTGCTGGGTCCCTAGTAAAGTGGGGGTGCCTCCACCAAATTAGCGATGGGGCGGACTTGGGTGGAAACGGCGGAACGCTCAGCCCCTGTGGCGTGGAAAGCAGCTGTGCCCTGGATGCCGGGAGAGCGTGTGGCCAGGACTGTCCTAAACGCAGTTCTGGAGACGACCCACCCTGCTCCTCATGACAGGCCGTGCCGAGGCAGCGTCCAGCAGTGGGTGCAGTGTCCCAGCCTGCGGGAGCAGGGCCACAAGGGCACACGTGCCTCCGGGCTCTTTGCTGAGGAAGGAGGACAGTGACCTGGGAAAGCCCTCGGCTCTGATTGGGGCAAACTCTTGAATTCGGGAGCGGAACACAATGAGACAGCAGGGACCGACAGGACGTCCCAGCGGGTCTCTCTCGGGAGTGTGGCTGGCCAGATGGGCTTTCCCTTGGAGTAGCTTTAAGTTTGGGCATCTGGGCGTATAGAAGTTTTTTTGTTTGTTGTTTTTTTGGCATCAACAAGGCAGTTTTGTGTGCATGTTTAACTTACTGCTATGCAAAACTTCTTGCTTCTGTTTGGCAAAACAGAATGGGAAGTTTCTCTGTCCACAGAGGACGATGCTAAGACCAGCCGGGGGCCTCGAGGGGCCTTGAGCTCAGCTGGGGGGCGGGGAGGGGGGACCCAGCCAGGATTGCTCAGACGCCTACAGCCAGTTTTGTCCCCTCTGCCTTGGCTGTCCTGGCCCAGGTCAGCCTTGCCGTGTGAATTCTCATGCTCAGGGCCCGAGACTTGGCGTGAAGTGAACATCGACCAGGAAGACCGGGCTGAAAGTAAACACAGAGGTGACAGATGTGTAAGTGCCCCGTGCACACATGAAGTTCTGCTGGCTCCTTTAATTATAGAAAGCCGTGCATGTGATAGCGTTCAGATACACAGAAATATAAAAGGAATAAAGTAAAATGAAACCCGCTGGTGACCAGAGAACACAGGCGGCCTCTGGGTGCGTTTCTGTCCCATCTCTCTGGATCTTTTGAAAAATAAGACTTGGCCCTGGCCCGTTTGGCTCAGTGGACAGTGTCGGCCTGCGAACTGAATCCCAGGTTTGCTTCTGGTCAAGGGCACGTGCCTGGGTTGTGGGCTCAGTCCCCAGGGGCGTGCAGGAGGCAGCTACTCAATGATTTTCTCTCGCCATTGGTGTTTCTATCTTTCCCTCTCCCTTCCTCTCTGAATCAATAAAAAAAATATATATTTAAAACAAAAAAAGAAGTGGCTGGAGTTTGGCGAGATGAAGGGACTTGGCCGGTGTCCCGTGAACCCTTGCGTGCAATAGTGTGAGACCCAGGTCTGCTGCCGCCCAGCCCCGAGCCCTCGGCCCTCTCCCTGAACGGCCCACTCGGTTTGGGAGGTGAAAGGACACATTGTTTTGCTTTGTTTGATTACCGGGAAACATGGGCGGTTTTAGAAATTTATTGGTCCTTTATTTTGCTATTAAGTTTCTATTCATGCCCTTTTCCTGTTATAAAAAAGATTCAAAATGTTTATTGGTTTCTAAGTGCTGTTTGTATAGCAAGGCTGTTAACCCTTTGCTCCTAGTCCAGCAGCTGCTTTTAGGACCTGTTTTCCTAGCCAGGAGTTTTTAACTAAAATGTATTTGTCCCTTTGTGACTGTTTTCCACTCGGGATTTAAAAGCTCGGTCCACTTTATTGGTTAGTTAACTGCATTTTCTTATTTTTTGTGGTTTCTCCCCCCCCCCCCCCCCCCCGCCCCCCCACTCCCCGCAACGTAATTCTGTTTCTTTGTGTAGATGCGTCTTGTTTGGTGTTTTCCCTGACACAGCCCCTCCTCACAACATCATCCCGGCTTTCCCTGTCGATCAGGAAAGTTCAGATTCTCTAATTGACGCCTTCTCCTCAGAGCAGAACCTAACCACGTGGTGGCTCTTCTCTCCCCCTCCCCACCCCACCCCTGAAGATGCCGCAGATGCCTCAGAAAGGAAGGAAGACTCCAGCCCTGGACCTCACCCCGCCTCCCAGCGACGTGCTACTGCCATGGCCCCAGCACCCACCTTCCAGTGGCCTGGGCCTGCGGAGGCAGAAGCGGGACTGGGTCATCCCACCCATCAACGTGCCGGAGAATTCTCGCGGGCCCTTCCCGCAGCAGCTCGTGCGGGTAAGTGCAGGCCCCCTCCTGCATGGGGACCCCCTCCTGCATGGGGCTGGGAGCCCCCTGCGTGGGGAGCCCTCCTGTGTGGGGAGCCCCTCCTGCATACAGACCCCATTGTATGGAGAGCCCCTCCTGAGTGGGGAGCCCTTCCCTGCGTGGGGAGCCCTCCTGTGTGGGGAGCCCCTCCTGTGTGGGGAGCCCCTCCTGTGTGGGGTAGGGAGCCCCCTGCGTGGGGAGCACTTCCTGCATGGGGAGCCCCTGCGTGGGGAACCCCTCCTGTGTGGGGAGCCCTCCTGTGTGGGGTAGGGAGCCCCCTGCATGGGGAGCCCCTCCTGCATGGGGAGCCCTCCTATGTGGGGAGCCCCTCCTGCGTGGGGAGCCCTCCCTGCGTGGGGAGCCCCTCCTGTGTGGGGTAGGGAGCCCCCTGCATGGGGAGCCCCTCCTGTGTGGGGAGCCCCTCCTGCGTGGGGAGCCCCTCCTGCGTGGGGAGCCCCTGCGTGGAGAAGGTCTAGGCTTCCCAGCCTCTTCTCTGCGGATCTTGCCCATCAGGTCTGATGGGCTTGCTCCTGGTGGCGGGAGGGGTTTGCATTTGTATCTAAGGTTGAGATGTCGCCTTTTCAGTGAGAGCTACACGAATGACAGAGCAGAGAAACCCAGGGGGCATCCAGTTGTCCAGGGCAGATGGGCTGCGTGAGTTGGGTCCCCTGGGTCCCCTCTCTCGCAGTTACTGTCAAGTGACTGCACCCAAGAGTGGGAGGAGGCGAGGTGGGGCTTTGGTTCAGGCCCTTGGCCTCTGACACCTGTCTTTGGCCTGATCGTTCACACGCCTTTCAAACCATGACAAAGTTGCTGAGCGGTGGCGTGACTGTATGATGATCTTGCTGAAAAGTCACAAGACTTGAGTCTGGACTGTGATTCTGAGTTGGCAGGGGCTTCATAGCCAATGACTGAATCCCTTCCGGCTGCGTAGTGAGGCCCCACCACAACCCACAGGCCCTGGCTCGGAGGGCTTCCAGGGTGGTGGCCACGTGGGCGTGGGGGCAGTGGTGCTCCGGGGAGGGCATGGAGCCTCCACACGCTTCTCCACACCTTGCCCTGCGTATCTCTCTCACCGGCCTGTTGCCAGTTATATCCTTTATGATTAACTGGCAATGTAGTGAGTGAACTGTTTCCCTGAATTCTGTGAGCTGCTGTGGCCAATCAAGCGATGCAAGAAAGGGTCATTGGAACCTCCGATTGATAAACAGCCACAGGTCAGCAGCGGTGACAACCTGGACCAGGGGTTGGCATCGCAGTGGGCAGTCCTAAGGGCCTGAGCCTTTGATGGAGGGGGGGGGGGGGGGCTGTCACTGGGTAGGTCGGGGCAGGAGTGAGTGCACAAAGCCGGCCCTCCTTTCCCGCCCCCAGGTGGGGAGGTGGGGAGAGGGGCTTCCGAGCCTCGCCTGGCCCCGAGTGGCGCGACTGGGGATGTCGCTGTGAAATGGAGGTAAGGACGTGGTGAAGCACTTGGCCATCGAAACCCCAACCTGGGCAGTTTCCCCGGACTCCCGCCTTCCAGGCGCATCTGCCAACCCCAGCCACTGCAATAGGGCTGTGTCCCCGCGTTCATGCCCCTCCACCCGCCAGGCCCTCGCCGCATCTGATAATCACTTGTTATTTAGTGAAAATTTTTCTCTAGTGATTGCTTGTTCATATAAATTTATGCTACAAGGAGACTTCCTGGTAGGCGACCACTGGGAAGCTGGCATTTCTGCGAAGCAGCCACAGGCAGGGCAAGTGCTAATGCCGGCTGCTCGCTGCCCACCACAGCCCAGAGCTGCCTGCCTGTGTTTGAAGGGGCGGCGACCCTGAAGCGTCCACAGCAGGACCCGCCCAGCCGTGTGGCTCAGTGGATAGAGCGTGGCCTGCACTGAAGGAAGGGGCTGGGGTTCAGTTCCTGGTCAAGAGCACATACTTGACTTGTAGGTTCCATCCCCAACCCTGGTCAGGGAGTGTATGGAGGCAACCAATCAATGAGTCTCACATCAATGTGTCTCTCTCTCTCTCTCTCTCTCTCTCTCTCTCTCTCAGAAAATTATCCTCAGGTGAGGATAATTTAACAACAACAACAACAAAAATAGATACAGCAGGGCCTGAAGCTTAGCCCAAATGTTGTCAGGATTGAACAGACTGGGAAGGGAGTGAGCCTTCCATTGTGATTCGGTTCTAGTTAAAGGTTTGTGCTTGTTCTAGGTAAAGGTCACCTCTGGTGGAAACAGATTGGTCTGACTCAGGGGGAACACTTTCAGTGAAAGGCAGAGAGTAAGTAGTTGAGGCTTTGCCGGCTGCCTTTGTGGTCTTTAAGGTGTGAAAGCTACCATAGGCAACATGTAAACAGAGGGGTGTGGCTGTGTGCTAATAAAACTTTATTTACAAACACAGGCAGGGGCCAGATCTGGCCCCCATAGCAGGAAGGTTAGAGTGAGTGAGTGGGTTTATAATGAACACCCAGCACTCTCATCTGCTCACACACCAGAGGGCACACGTGTGATGCTTGGCGGGTGTCTGGTGAGCCGTGCCAGAGTGTCCTGCAGGCCTGGCTTTGTAGTTTCTCAGGTTGAGGATCCCAGTACCAACACATGGAACCTTCTTCCTCTGGGCCCATGCGTACACAGACCTGTAAAAGGTGCCAGAGGAGAGACGGCCACTGTGGACAGAGCCCTCCCTCGAGGATGCCCAGGATCTGCTAGCAGCCCTTTGGGGAGGGCCACCTCCAGGCCAGAATGTCCATCTGAACAGGCTGTGAGTGCAGGGTGGGGTGTGGGTGAGGCCTGGCTGGCTGCTATGACGAGCATCCCGATATCCGAAACCTCACGTGGAGGCTTACTTCTTGCTCCTGTGAAGGTCTCCTCAGGGCGTCCCTCAGGCCGAAGTGAGGGCCCAGCCATGCCAGGCTCTCCTGGGGCGCTTCATCTTCAGCAAATGGAAATGGGATTTCCGTTACGGTTTCTGTAAAAGATTTGTCTTTTCCAAATGGACTCCAAGTTATGATATAAGAACTCAGCCCACAAACGGACGCTCATAGGCTCACTTTCTGCTTCCCTCCCCACCTTTCCCGTGTTAATTTCTTCTCCCGCACAGACAGGTGTTTCCTTCCGGGTGCTTCTCACCTGTTACTGTGTCCGGGAGGCTGATGGGTTTCCTGGCCGCGGCCCCTGGCCCAGCTGAGGGAGCGGGAAGCGGAGGGAGCGAGGAACACGGGGAGGTGCAGCTGGGATCCGCTCATTAAGGCGCTTCATTCTGAGGGGACAGTTCGGGGCCATCCGTGGGTGCCAAGCGCCTGAGGGCACAGAGATTCTGAGGGAGGAGTCCGTTCACGTCGCAAGAACCACCAGGCCATCAGCTCTCTGCTGCTCACTCCGAATTCAGCCCCTTCACTGTCCCTGGGATTCTTCCCACGTGGACGAATGCAGGGCTTTGAAACCCAGGGCTTCTCTCGCAGGCGGAGTAGGCTTGCCTTCTGGCAAGACTCAGGGTGAGGATCAAGCAAGCTTTTTAAGAAGAGGCGCGTTTCCTAGCTGAGTCTCATCAGCAGCGTTCAGACTGTGTTAACGGGAGAGGTTGTCCAGGGCAGTGTGGGAACTGCCCCCAGAGGATGGGAGGCAAGTCCTTGAATTCTGGAAGCGGGTATTTTAACAGACAGGACGTCGTGCAAACCCATCCTGGGGGCCTGCCAGGGAGCAAGGCCTGGAAAAGGACTCGGAAGGAAGCCCTGGCACAGGTGCTCAACGTGAAGGCAGCACGTGGCGAGGACCAGCAGGAGAGCGTTTCTGGAGCAGGAGCTCAGGGGAGCACAGCCGGGGCCCTGGTAAAAGCAGCCCCTTGCACGAACAATGCCGGTGAGCGTACGCGGACTGACACGGGGTTTTCTTCACGTTGCCTTGGTAAACGTGGCTCCCATTTCGTGCACTCGTTTCACATCCAGCCCAGGGACACAGTGAGTCCCATGTGTGGCCCAGGTAGACCCTCCATGAATGTCCATCTGCACACGAGAGATGGCGCTCAGTGCGAGTCTACAAATCTTTGCTGGGTGACTGGGCAGTACACTTACCATGGGCCCACCTGGGAACCTCCTTGCTGGCACTCTGAAGGCACCCAGCCAACGTGAATGACGGACATGGTCACTGCTCACTGCCAATGGAGGCAGGTGGCTTGCCAAGCACACTGTCTGTGTGTCATGTCGTTCCCTTCCGTCCTTTCCCCGTTGTCCCAGGAGAAAAATCGAACTCCTTAGCCTGTCACACAGGCCTCCATGATCTGACTCTGCCCCCGACGCCAAACTCCAGCCATGCTGGGCTTCTTGCAGCTTCCAGACTTATCTTGTGCTTGGTTACCTGGAGGCCTGTGTATGAGCTCTGTCCTCAATCTGGAGTGTTTTCTCACTGCACCTGGCACCCCAGCCTGGCTCCTTCCCACCTCCTCTGAGAATGCCCCACTTCTCAGGACCCTGCCCCCCCGCCTGCCATGGTGGCAGAGTTCTTGAAACTGTCTTGTCAGTGATTATCGGTCTGTCTTCTCCATAAACATGAAAGTCCTTGAGGGATAGTCCACCTGTCAAGCACAACAGAGGGGACAGAGTAGTGTCATCAAGTTCTTTATAAATGAATGAATGGTACAGCCCCATGCCACCTCCACCAGGCAGCCTTCCAGGAGCACCCTGAAACATGCTAGGTGCGCTATACCATCGCTGACAATAATGGAATTGCAAGTTCTGCTTCTGGTAATGGTGGGATAGTGTATATCAGACTAACACTCCTAAAACAATAATTATAAACTCGGGGTGGGGGAAAACTGTTAAAAACTTTGCAGTTACTTGAGAGTGGTCACTAGTGGGCAAAAACTGTGGGGACTCCACCCTTGAGAAGAAAGCAGCCCTCGTTGAGATCTGTGTTTATGTGGCTTTCCCTCTGAAGGCACTCCTTGTCCTGCTTCAAGGGTGGCTAGCTCTCACGCAGAAGACCACCAGCCTGCCCTGGCCAGAGTGCTCACTGGTTAGAGCGTTGGCCCACGCACGGGTGGCAGGTTCAGTTCCCAGCCAAGGACACGTACCTGGTTGCAGGTTCATCCCTGGCCCAGGTTGTGGAGCATGTGGGAGGCAACCAATTGATGTGTCTCTCTTACATTGATGTTTCTCTCTCTCCTCCTCTCCCTCTCTCCCTTCTACTCTCTCTAAAAAGCAATGGAAAAATATACTCAAGTGAGGATTAACAACAACAACAAAAAAAACAGTCTTACCGGTCGGCGGAGTTGGAAGATGGGGTTAGAATGACATAGCAGCTGGAATGTGAAAGGATGAAGCCTATAAAAGATGTAGCTAGAGGCAGAGACCCCCAAACCCACTTATAAACTCTGCCCAGATCCTTGGCTGCCCCTTGAACTATGCACACACAAGGGAGACCCGAAGAACCCAGTGAAAAACAACGGTGAGATGATTAAAAGAACTAAGCAGAGGTTTCAGCTGCTGCCTAATGCAAGGGAAACATGTATATTTCAGATCAGCCAAGTTAACTCCGGGCTGTAATAAAAATCGACACCCTTCAGAGGAAGATAACAGAGCCAGAATCTCTGCAATGTATCATTCACAATGATCTGTATACAATAAAAAACTACTAGATATGCCCAAAAAAAATGACCCATACTTAAGAGGAAAAGAATGCCCGTAGAATCTAACCCTGAGGTTTCCCAGAGAGTGGATCTCTTATACATATGCTCAAAGACTTAAAGGAAAATGTGGTCACAGTGAATGAGTACATGGGAAATCAGCAGAAAAATAGAAACTAAAAATATAACCAAATGGAAATGGTAAAACTGGAATGTATAAAATCTCTAATTAAAAACTCACTGGATGGGCTTATAAGTAGATTGTAGAAGGCAGAAGGAAGGCTCAGTGCATTCGAAGGTGACGCAGTAAACATTATCCAATCTGGAGAATGGCAGGGCAGAGGATTGAAGCATAGAGTTTTAGTGAGATAAAGTCTGGTGACCTAATGTATGTCATTGGAGTCCCAGAGGGAGAGGAGAGAGAGATAACAAGATAGAAAAAACATGGTTGAAATTTCAAATTTGGTGGAGAAACAAACTGACAGATCCAGGAAATTCAGTGAACTCCGAGTAGGATAACTACCAAGAAAACCATACCTTGATCAGAGTCAAACTGCTGAAATTTAAAAAAGAGAGAAAGCCCTAGCCCCGTGGTCGGCAAACCTCGGCTCACGAGCCACATGCGGCTCTTTGGCCCTTTGAGTGTGGCCACGAAGTTTCAATCACACTGTACGTGCGCGCCCGCACGTGGTATTTTGTGGAAGAGCCACACTCAAGGGGCCTCGGTTTGCCGACCACTGCCCTAGCCTATTTGGCTCAGTGGATAAGCATCAGCCTTCGGACTGAAAGGTTCCGAGTTTGATTCCAGTCAAGGGCACATGCCCAGGTTGCAGGCTCAATCCCCAGTAGGGGGCAGCCAGTCAATGATTCTCTCTCATCATTCATGTCTCTACCTCTCTCTCCCTCTCCCTTTCTCTCTGAAATCAATAAAAATATATTTTTTTAAAAATAGAGAAAAATCTTGAGAGTAGAGGAAAGATGTGTTACATACAAATGATGACGGTGACAAATGAGGGCTGGATTCTCTGTAGGAATAATGGAGCCCAGCGTAGCTCAGTGGTTGAGCATCAACCTATGAACCAGGAGGTCACAGTTCGGTTCCCAGTCAGGGCACATGCCCGGGTTGCGGGCTCGATCCCCAGTGTGGGGTGTGCAGGAGGCAGCCAGTCAATGATTCTCTCTCGTCGTTGATGTTTCTAGCTCTCTCTCCCTCTCCCTTACTCTCTGAAATAAATAAAAACATTTTTTTAAAAAAGAAAGAATGGAGACCACTGAACACTGGAATGACATTTTCAAATTGTAAGGTAAAAAGTGGTTGGCAATTCAGATCTGAAGGAAGAGATGGAGAGCACAGAAAAGATACATTTGTGGGTTCATATAAACGATTATATTTTCCCCTTGATTTATTTAAAAGACAGCTGACTACTTAAAGCAAACATATGTGACACTGTATTATAAGGTTTGTAATGGATGTAGATGTGATAAATATGGCAATAAGGACCTGCTGAGGAAGGGGACTAGACATGCCCCAAACCCTGAACCAAGCCCTGCCTGTCGCATGGGATTGTCTGATGAACGCTGCACCAGTAACGGGACTCGCTCCTCTGACTATGCACCTCCCCAGGTACAAGGCGCCCTCCCCCAGGTGTAAGGGGCCCTCCCCCAGGTGTAAGGGGCCCTCCCCCAGGTACAAGGGGCCCTCCCTCAGGTACAAGGGGCCCTCCCTCAGGTACAAGGGGCCCTCCCTCAGGTACAAGGGGCCCTCCCTCAGGTACAAGGGGCCCTCCCCCAGGTGTAAGGGGCCCTCCCCCAGGTGTAAGGGGCCCTCCCCCAGGTGTAAGGGGCCCTCCCCCAGATGTAAGGGGCCCTCCCCCAGGTGTAAGGGGCCCTCCCCCAGATGTAAGGGGCCCTCCCCCAGGTGTAAGGGGCCCTCCCCCAGGTGTAAGCAGCCCTCCCCCAGGTACAAGGGGCCCTCCCCCAGGTACAAGGGGCCCTCCCCCAGGTGTAAGGGGCCCTCCCCCAGGTGTAAGGGGCCCTCCCCCAGGTGTAAGGGGCCCTCCCCCAGGTACAAGGGGCCCTCCCTCAGGTACAAGGGGCCCTCCCCCAGATGTAAGCGGCCCTCCCCCAGGTACAAGGGGCCCTCCCTCAGGTACAAGGGGGCCTCTCCCAGGTACAAGGCGCCCTCCCCCAGGTGTAAGGGGCCCTCCCCCAGGTACAAGGGGCCCTCCCCCAGGTACAAGGGGCCCTCCCCCAGGTACAAGGGGCCCTCCCTCAGGTACAAGGGGGCCTCTCCCAGGTACAAGGCGCCCTCCCCCAGGTGTAAGGGGCCCTCCCCCAGGTGTAAGGGCCCTCCCCAGGTACAAGGAGCCCACCCCCAGGTACAAGGCGCCCTCCCCCAGATGTAAGGGGCCCTCCCCCAGGTGTAAGGGGCCCTCCTCCAGGTGTAAGGGGCCCTCCCCCAGGTGCAAGGGCCCTTCTTTCTGTGAGACGGGAGGCACGTCCACTTGCCTGCCACCTGCAGTGCAGGATTGCCTCCTTCCCAGCCCATGGGGAGCATCGGACACCGCCTACCCTAGCGTGGCTTCTGACAGCTCAACCCCGACACACAGGTCCATGTGGGATCTTGCGCCACAGCGGTCAGCCGCCCCGTGACGACTAGCACACGCCATGTTGAGACCTTGGGGAATTCATACCATCCCCACCAGCGCCGGGAGAGACGGGAAAGCAGTCGTGAGCAGAATGTGCGGCTCCTTCCTGTGTACCGTTCCGTCTTAAACTGCTCTCATGACTAGATTTATGCCACTGAACGTTCCTTAAAAATGAGAGTAAAATCAAAATGCTGCAGAGGCTCAGATAATTTATTGGTGAATAGTCAATTGGATGTATTAATGTTTTAGATTTACCTTAGTGATTTCATAGTCAGAGGGTTCATCTGGTCCTTGAACTGTGGTCGCCCCTTGCGTGGGCAGGAGCTTAAGCACCTGCTGAGACTGGCCACCTGGAATTGGGGTCCCAGCCGCAGCTCCCACCAGCTGGGCTTCGGCCACAGCCACCAGGCCTCGAGTCAAAGACCAGACGCCGCCTGTAAGTGCGGACACTCGCCGAGGGCCCCATGGGCCTCGATGCGCAGCCAGGGAAGAGGTCAGGGCTGGAGTGTTCCGGAACTCAGTGAGCAGTGCCCGGTCGTCACGGGAGAGGTGGCTGTGAGGGTGGAGGCCCATTCCCGGCCCACGGGTCTGGTCCATCTTCTTCTGCTAAGTCACCTCCAGGACAATTGGGACGTTGTCAGGGAAACCACTTCCTGCCCCTGGGGTTCCCCGCTACCGAGTGGGCGGGGCTGCGGAGGGTATGCGGGCAGGGCTGCCAGCACCTTCCTGGGAAGGGGGTCCTCCGTTCCTCACGTGGCCCTCCCCTTTCTGGCGGGAGAGGATGATAATGACAGGAAGACAAACGACTCCGGGGTGGCGGACAGAGAGCAGGGCCCTCGCAGCCGGACGGCCACTGACACGGGAACATGCAGCAGGTCAGCTCGCTGTCCCGGGTTCGTCTCCCAGGTCCCGGCTGGCACCCAGCGATGGTCAGGAGGTGCCCGCATGCCCCCAGCGAGTGTCCCCTTGAAACAAGGACGAGGCGGCCTACAGGGCAATGCCTTCTGGGATGGTGACAAGACGCCTGATCCGGGCGGTTTATTCCGTGACTGCACCCTGCAGGAGGCCCGGTCGTGTTTCCGATGCCATTCAGCATTTCCCATTGACTTCTTCCAAACCGCAGACATTTCACTCTGAAGACTCCTTTCTTCTGAATGGCAGAGAACCCAGGGGAATGCCTGCTCCAAAGGCTCTGGGCATAGAGAGCCTCTTCCACTCACGGCGACCGGGCAGAGACCACATCAAAAGCAAAGCCAGGCAGTGGGGAGAGGCCAGGGAGGGCTGTGGGGAGATCAGACCTCGGCTGAGCTGCAGACACTGGAACAGTCGGACTCTGGCTTCAAAGTTACTCCTAAAAATGATGCCCCAGTCCAGCCGGTGTGGCTCAGTGGTTCAACATCAAGCCATGAACCGGGAGATCACGGTTCCATTCCCGGTCAGGGCACATGCCCGTGTTGCGATCCCCAGTGTGGGGCGTGCAAAAGGCAGCCGATCAATGATTCTCTCTCATCATTGATGTTTCTATCTCTCTCTCCCTCTACCTTCCTCTCTGAAATCAATAAAAATATGTATCTTAACAAAAAAAACCCTGAAAAATGGTGCCCCAGAAAGAGGCTGTGCTGATGGCTGGATTGTGGCTGGGTGCTCTGTTTTGTTTGCTTCTGGCTGATAGCGGCCAGGTCTTAGCCTCCGCAGCACGGCAGGGAACCTCGCTGTGCCAACCACCGGGAAGGGACCTCGGCGGTGGTGGCCCTCAGTGTCTCAGACCCCGAGATGCCTAAGGAGGTGCCCGCTTCTGCTCTGAGCCATTCGGGCGTCGGGCCGTGCGACTGAGTTAGGCGTTTATTTTGGGCTTTGGGGATTCGTGAGCTGTAATGCTTATTTCGGTTGAGATGCTGATTTCATTTTCCTAAAATGTGGGGCAATAAAAACAAGAAAAGCCACGGAGCCTCAGTGTCTAGTAAAAGCAAAACTAAGCAGGCAGCTGAGCAGCACCTGAGAGAGCACCTGAAAGGAGGTGCCACCCCGCCCTCCCCCACACACACACCCCGCCAGCAGCCTCCCTCCCCCCCCCCCCCCCCCCACCTTCCACGGGGAGCTCAGCTCTGCCTGCGCATCCGCATCCGGAGGACGGCCGGGAGCTTACCTGAGCTCACGGCTTCAAGAACAGTCTGCACACCTGAAACAAGCACAGCTGAGGGCTCCATGTCTCGGCAGCAACCTGCTGTCTCCGCTGTGACTTGCTCTGAGGCTCCTTTGTCCCAAGAGGGCAGGGCTGAGCACACAGCATTTTCCATTCGCCTGTTGCCTCTGGGAGGCAGCATTGACCATCTGCTGTGGCCAACCTGGGATGGACCAGGCCTGGCACTTTGCTTTTGGGAGTGAGTGGCCAGATCAAGGTTGGGCTTTCCATTAAGACTAATAGACCCCAAAGAGGGTAAAGGGGGCAAATGGTGATGAAAGGAGACTTGACTTGGGATGGTGAGCACACGACACAGTATACAGGTGATGTATGATAGAATTGTACACCGGAAACTATATAATTTTATTAACTAACTAGAGGCCCAGTGCATGAAATTCGTGCACTGAGGGGTGTCCCTCAGCCCAGCCTGCTCCCCTCGGGGGATGTCCGATTGCCACACATCAGGCCTAAACCAGCAGTCAGACATCCCTCTCACAATCCGGGACTGCTGGCTCCTAACCACTCACCTGCCTGCCTGCCTGATTGCCCCTAACTGCTTCTGTCTGCCAGCCTGATCACCTCCTAACCGCTCCCCTGCCGGCCTGATCACCTCCTAACCACTCCCCTGCCGGCCTGATTGACACCTAACTGCTCCCCTGCCAGCCTGATCACCCCCTAACTGCTCCCCTGCCAGCCTGATTGATGCCTAACTGCTCCCCTGCCAGCTTGGTCACCCCTAACTGTCCTCCCCTGTGGGCCTGGTCACCCACAACTGCCCTCCCCTGCTGGCCTGATCGCCCATAACTGCCCTCTCCTGCAGGCTATCTTGTGGTGGCCATCTTGTGACAATGTGAGGGTGGCCATCTTGTGACACATGTGGGCAGCCATCTTGTGATGACGTGGGGGCAAGACGCCATCTAAGCTTTTATTAGTATAGATGTTACCCCCAGTAAATTCATTTAAAAATATTTTTATTGATTTCAGAGAGGAAGGGAGAGGGAGAGAGAGAAACACATCAATGATGAGAGAGATTGGCTGCCCCCTGCACACCCCCCACTGGGGATCGAGCCCACAGCCAGGCACGTGCCCTTGACTGGAATCAAACCTGGGACCCTTCAGTCCACAGGCCGACACTATCCCATGAGCCAAACCAGCCAGGGCCATTTAAAAATTTTTTTAAAGAACAATGGAATCCAAAGGTGACATAGATTGCAAGTTTCACATGCAGATTTGGACGGGGCTTACAACATATTCATAATGCTCAGTCCTAAATTGCTTGGTAAAGGATGACAGGTGGATAGTACTAGTACATCCGTAATCATTTAGGCCAGTATTTATCTCTCTGACCATCTGTCCACCCTTCGACTTACTCATCCTTTCATCTATCTATGCATCCATCACTCATCGATCCGTCCTTCCACTCACCAATTTATTATCCATCCATCTGTCCATTTGTCCATCCATCATCCATCCGTTCGTCCTTCCACCCATCAATTTATTATCTGTCCATTTGTCTGCCCATGCACCCATCATCCATCCTTCTATCTGTACATTCATCCATCTGCCCCTCACCCACCCACTCCTCCACCCATTCATCTGTCCACTTGTCCATCCATCCATCTACCCACCCATTTGCCATTTGCGTACCCGCCCCTCTCCACACCCCCACTGCTCCTGGCAGCAGCAGGACCTGAGGTCAGAACTTGGGCACAGCCACAGCGACACTCTGCTGCTTTTCCAAGACACTCAAGCCCTTTGAGGTAACGGACAAACTGAACAGGCAGAAACCCTGCAGCACTACTTTCCACCCTTAAATCTTTTCAGCGTTTGAAAGCTCCCCGATGAGGGTGAAGGTAATATGTTGGTGACCGTGGTGGGCAATTCTTCCAGGGGGTTGGGGACAGCCATTCCATTTGGTGTGACTGTAAGCCTATAACACTCTGACTTGACCATGAGGCCGACCCCCAAGGAGGGCGCTGGGCCAGAGAACATGTCCAGATTGTCTTCCTAAAGCATCAACAGCCACAGAAATGTGGGCTGATCAAAGAACCGTGTGTGTTTCTTCGGATTCCTCCTTGGAGGAAATGTTAGTGTTTTAGAGGATAGTCCATCTTGGGTCAGAGGAAAAGGGACCCACCTGGTCACCAAAGAGGCATTTGTTACCCATGGACTCTGCCATCGTTGAGGCACAGCGGTGGCCGCACATTCGTGGCCCCATCCTGTCTTTGAGAGCTGACCCCATGATGGTGGAGACAGAAGAGAGAACGGAAACTGTCAGAACCTGGAAGGAACCACGAGAAAAACAACCCAGGGATGAGACGGGCCGGAATGGGCAGGTGGGGGGTGGGGAGCAGGTGCTTTAAGTGGGGCACGTCAGTGAAAGCTGCTCCAAGGAGCCACTGTTGAGCTGCTGCAAGACTAAGAACTGGCTGTGCAGCAACCAGGCAGCGAGAGCAGCAAGTGCAGGCCTGAGCTTGGCACACCACGGGGCAGAAGAGTGCAGCCAGCAAGCCGAGGCGGTGGGAGAGTGGGCCCGTGAGGAGGGCTGGAAGCAGGTCACACGAGGCTTCTGGAGGCCCATCACAGTAAGAAGCCTTGAAGAACGCCATCGGGTTTGCTGTCTGCCGGGCGCCCTCAGGTGCCGTGTGGGGGTGGAAGTATAAGGACAAGAGCTGCGCCAGAGCACAGGGAAGGAGGGAGTCGGCCCAAGAGTGGACGCGGGCCTGGGCAGGACCAGAGAGGGTTGGTGAGGAGAGGAAGGGTGGGGGAGCCCAGCGAGGCGGGAAGCATGGGCAGACCCAGGCCTTGTTCAGGAGGTGGGAGGTGGAGGGGAGGGAGACCTTGAGGCTGGTTCCTGGACCTGCAGCCTGGGGAGTGTGTTAAAATGCAGATCCCGGGCCCTGCTGTCCTGGCTGGGCTGGGGAAGGTGCATCACTGAGGCCTCTGTTATCCCAGTAAGGCCCAGCCTGGTTCTGTGCAGCCAGCAGCCTCTGCCCCTGAGGAACCGGGTTGGGATGGGGCGTGGTCCTCTGGTCCACACCCACTGTGTCTGGCCCCGCTCAGCAGGTCACTGGCTGACATCTGCCTCCTGGCAAAGCTGGCAGCCAATAAAAATGAGCCCCTCCGACCCTGTCTCGTTGAGAACCAGAGGCCGAGGGTCTTCTGAGCTCTCCCTGAGCCTCGGTCCTCTTAATGCAAAATAGAAAAGCTTTTCATGTGGTTAAATACACGCCAGCAACTGTCAGAGCTGTGGTCACTGAGGATTAATTGTATAGCTGAACCATTTCTGATCAACTGTTACTTATAATTAGCCCCAATAAACATTTCTGAATAATCAGATAGTATTTGAATGTCTTAAATGAAGTTAGTACCGTCTTATGACTTCTGTCAGGAGGTCAGAGCACAGAGGCGGCCCATGGGTCTGGCTGGGTGAGTGTGGGCTGGTTGACACCGGCTGTTGTCCTCGGGGGAAAGGTCCCATGGGTTTCAGAAAGTAGGAGCATTGTTTTCGACATTCCCGTGAATATCAGGAGAATTTGAGCGAGCTGTTGGCATTCCGAAGTCAAACTCTGAATAAAGACCCAGGATTCTGCCCAGAGCTCCCCATTCATGCAGCAGCCGCCCAGGCCTGAGGGTGGGTCCTCGCCCCCTGGGGGTTGGGGAGGGCATTGGCCAGCGCACACATCCGGGGCCTCGTCTACCCACCGGGATGTGGACACCACCTGGTCCTGGAGGCAGGCTGCTGGGGTGACTGCAGACGTGGGTGCTGGCTCAGTGGGAGGGGCCCCCCGCACCGTGTGCTGGACCCCATTGCTGTCAGCGGCTGCAGGCGTCCCTGTGGCCCCGCTAGACCCATGCGGGACACACAGTGTTAGTGCGTCACGTGTACTCTGTGCTGTATTCTCACAACAGTGAGCCAGAGGAAGTGCTGCGAAGAGAAGTATAAAAAGAGAAAACATTTACGGCACTGTGCACGTTTATTGAAAAAATCCGCGAATACATGGACCTGCGCAGCTCAAACCTATGTTGTTCAGGGGTCAACAGCATAAAAGAGTTAAACTTCTGGTTTTGTCCGTGAGTCGTTTGTCAAGGAAGTTACCGAAAGAGGCACGTGTTCTCTCATTGGGTTTGTTTTTGTAGGGCAAGGACAATAGGGTACAGATGTTAAGGGGGGGGCAGTGCAGGTGAAAGCCGGCTTGCAAACCGCCCAGCCTGCCTTTAGGTCCGAGAGCCGCCGAATGGCAGCGATGGGGCCGGACCCAGTTCGTCTCCACATTGAGCCCCTGCAGGCCGAGTCCTCATCCCGGGCGCATGTGCTCAGAGCCTCGGGATGCCGATGTGGGGTTCGATGCCGCAGCGGAGCAGACTGGGGAGCGGCCGGGGAAACACTGCCTCGCCCTTCACTCTGGCGGCTGTTTAATTTCCGGAGCAAAAAGTGACGGAATGAAGGTGGGAGTCTTCGTCCCAACCATGGCAGCTGTTCAGGGTGCCACTGTCCAGGGCACGCGTGTGCCGTCCCACACGTGGGCACAGATTCTGAGTCGGCGCCCATGAGGCCGGGCGGGGCGGGCAGAGTGGCATCTGGCCTCAAGGACGAGTTCAGGGCCGTCTCCTCCCGAGACCAGTGTGGGGCGTGGACAGGGCTTGGGCTCCTGAAACCAGAACTGCACTTTGGAGAGCACAGGGCTTTGTAACTGCCCAGAGGCCCTCTAATGGCAAGTTGCCAAGAAACCGCCACAGGAGACGATTTAGAAAACGTCTCATTTGTTTGGATATATGTGAGTCTCCAGCGCCATGGAAACAGCACAGCCGCCCCCAATGGAGCACTGCGGGGGCGTAGGGGGCGGGGGAGGGACTCCGGGCGTCGGTGGGTCAGCCAGGCTGGGGTCGCCTGTGCAGAGAAGCCAATGTGGGAAAGTCCGTGCCGATGGAAGAAAGAGTGGGTGTTGTCAAGCCCACAGCCTCCGTGTTCTAAAACCGCAGGAAGGACCAGCCTCGCCCTGCCCAGCCAGAGTCGGGGTTCGATTGGACAGTCCAGCTTCGGGCTTTGCTCTCGGCAGCTGGTACCAGGGTGCCCAGACCCATACAGTGTCTGAGTTTGAGGCTGTTCAAGCTCAAATCACTGGATGCAGACTCTCCCTTCCCCATCTGCTCCTCTCCGCCGGGGTCCACAGGCCCTTGTCCCCTGTGAGGCTTGGCAGCTCCTGCCATCTGGGAGAGCAGCGGCCTGGGCTGTGATCGTGTGTGTGAAGCAGCCACATAGTAATGACCAAACAGCATTCAGAAAAGTAAACAGAAGCAAGAGGACAGACAAGCTGAGGAATGACAGCCCTCAGGCTCAAGGGACCGGACAGCAAAGCCATGGGAAATGTGCTGAGTCGAGAGGATGAGCAGGGCGCTGGGCACTTAGAAATACAGGCAGGAGGTGACGGGGAGTTCTGTCTGCACCTGGAACTTGATCAGCCCTCGGATGTCTCGAGCTGCTCAGCAAATCCAGAGACTCACAGCCAATCATGTCATCTGTCACTGTGTTAAATAGCATCCACCCAGCGTTTCGCCTGCGGGCATGGCCGGACGCAGGCTCCAGAACCGTGCTGGCTGGTCTGAGCTGGGCTGGGCGCCACCTCGGGCGAGCCTGCCACAGACACAGTGATCCTGGCCGGGGCGCGTCTCCAGCGTGAAAGTGGCTGGTGAGCCAGCTCGTCCCAGTCCAAACCGCAGCGTGCGGGAGGCGGCTAAGCGCAGGGAAATTCACTCCTGCCCCATCAGGGTCACTCAGAGGTGGTGTAGCTGACTGCACGCCCGTTACAGTAGCTCAGAAAGCATGCCCCGGCCAGGTGGCAGGTGCCACGGGGAGGCCTCAGTGGCAGGGCTCTCACCCCACAGAGCTCTGGGTTCAGGAACACTGTCTTCTCCACCTGTCACCAAGGAATCCCCACTCCCAGAATCCAACTTTGCTTTTGAACCTAACGGGTACATCTGTATCCCGGGCCTGTTTTCAATGAGGGAAGGGAAGAACACAGCTGAGGGCACACTGTCACCCGGTGCCTGGGTCAGGACGAAGCCTCTGCGCAGCCTCATTTTGAGAGGGTGGCACGTTAAGGACCAGCTCTCAGTCTAATGATGTGGAGGATTTCCTGCAGTCCCAGCGCTGCCCTTCCCAGATCTCAGTACGTCTTGGCACATTAGGGGAATGTATAAAAATTCATTCCTAATGAGATTTGCAACAGAAGAGCAACCTGGCACGGCTCCTCAGAGCGGCTTCTCCAGCACCACGCTCCCTCCCAGTGCTGGCAGCCCTGCCCGCGGTCACACGGTCACGCTGGCTCGTCGCCCTTCCCAACTCCTCCTCCCCGCTCTCCGCCTTCAGCTGGACGCTACTGCTCCCAACGCTGTTATTTAAACCAACTCACCTTTTACACTAAAGTTTACTTTAAAGGGCATTTTACATAACCATCCGCTGTCACTGGGCCTAAAGAGACTGGAACCCCCAACACGGCAGCAAAAATGACATTATCGTTAAACCATCGTCACCGACAAACACCACAGCCTGGGGAGTGAATGTCAACAACGGGGGCAGCAGTGACAGTCCCCTGGCTGAGGACTTGCACGTGGAAGCACAGTGTGTGGATCTGATTCTGCCCCGGGAGGTGGCGCGCCTCCTGTCACAGCTCAGAGGGTCTCCGGGAACGATGGCCGGCTGGCTCGGCTCAGAAATCAACTTGTAGCCCTGAATGTTGTGGGAAACTGTACATGTCACCCAGGAAGACAAGGGGATCTGTTTCTTCACAGATTTCAGAACTAAAAGCAAACCAAACTCCCAGTCGGAGGAGCCGAATCAGGCGACACCTCCTTTAAGGTGCAGCCGGTGTGCCCACAGCGTGGGACCAACCAGGTCTGCGCGTGGGGGAGGGAAGGCGGAGTCTGGCATGGGGATGGGCAGCGGGCAGCTGGAGGTGAGGAGACCAAGGCTAGGCCTCCTGCTTGAAGGCCGAGGAGGTGGACAGAGAGTGGTGGCCCTGCCAGGACGGGTTCTGCGTCGCCCGGGAGCAGCTTGGACAGGGCAGAGCCTTGACTGTGTGCACACAGCACAGCAGCGAGTGCGCAGCTACCGGGCCTCCAGTGGGGCGGGGCGGTGGACACAGAGGCTGGGCCAGGCTGAGAACTTGGTCTAAGTCTCTGGGGCCGTGGCGGGTTCTGTCGGGAGAGAGGTGATCTGGGTTTCGTTTTAAAAGATCCCTGTGTGGGTTGCGGCAGGTGCGCTGCGAACAACCACCCACGTGACCCCAGGTTTCTTGCTCACCTCGGGGGTCTGGCTGGGGCTGGGCTGAGCGGGTCTGGGAACCTCCAGGCCATCCTGCAGACAGAGGGCAGCCCTGGCCAGGCAGGGCACTGGCTCACCCAGGAAGGCGAGGGCCGTCGGCATGGATGCCAGCAGCCTCGTTTTGTTGAAGTCACCCCCCACGCCCCACCCCCCATCAAGGGCAGCGGGGGCGGGGCTGTGTGCTAGCTGTTCTCATCCCTGTCCTCAGTGTCGGTCGTCACTGCTGGCTCCCGTGTGCGTCCTGATGGCTCTCCTTGTGGCAGGTTCCTGGGACTCTCCCAGCAAACACTGGCCCAGCCAGAGGCAGCGAGAGAGGGCATGCTTAGAGTTTACCGGGCACAGAATTCTGGTTTTGCCAGAAGTAGAGGTTCCGGAGGTCTGTGGCCACAGTGTGAGTACCTAGCATGGCTGCACTGCCACTCCCAGGAGGAGGGTGGGGATTTAACATTAGGTGGCCTTTTACCTCAATAGAAAAAGAATTGCTAGGCCAAGCTAGGCAACCTAAAATAAAATCTAACCCCCACCCCCTTATTTTAAGGAATTTGTCTTTTAAGTAGGACATGCTGAGTCGAGCCTGCAGCTCCCTGTACAGCGTGCGTTTCTCGGGACCTTTTGCCGTGAGGAACAAAGCCAACAAAATCAACCCATTGAAAAGGGAAAAGAGATGGAAAAATGTTCACGGTCTAAGGGTGTGGGGGCTTGAGGGGCCCAGCCTCACCAGGGCTGCTGCGTGAGTGGCACCCACCGTCCCATGGGTAAGCCCAGCAGCACCCACACAGGGTCCCCCAGCCTGCAGCCCGGCCAGCTGTCCTGAAGACGGTCCACGCGGGGCTCCTGCTTGACGCCCAGGGTGGTTTGGCCACACCCCCTGGGCACTCCCAGCAGTTTCCCCACTGGGCACTGCACCAGCCTTCCATGGTCCCTGGGTTCATGGGCTCTCAGGAGCTGCCTCCACTGCTCCCGTCCCTGGTAGCAGAACTCAGGCTGGGACTGGGCGCGTGTGATGGGGGGGGGGGGGAGGGGGGAGTGCCCAGTAGAAGAGGAGGGAGGGGAGCAGGCAGGTGGGTCGGGAGAAAGCTAAGCGAGGGTGTGGTCTCAGCGGAGCCCAGCCTTGGCCTGCCCCTCAGCCCCGCCCACCCCTCCTGGGTGCCCGTTCGCATAGCCATTCCTGGGCAGGGCTGTCTGGGGGCTCCCTTTGGCCAAGAGTAGCATACCATTGACGGGGCAGCTGGGAGCTGCAGGCAGCGGGGAGGGCCTGCTGCTGGTGAACGGGTGCAGGCACAGCTGCAAGGGGGAGCCCCTCTCTTGAACGTGTCCTCTAACCGCCCGGGAGAACTTCCCTCCCCGCAGGGCCTGTGCTGTAAGTCAGACCATCCCAAACACGGCCTTGAGGTTTGATGAAGACCTTCTCCACTCTCCGCCACCGACCAGCCGGAACCCGTGGCATTTGTGTAGAAGGTGGCTCATTACCGCAGGCCCGCGGGAGAGCTGAGGATGGCAGGATGCAACGTGGGCGTTTCCAGGGACTGCTTCTGTGTGGAAGTCATGCAGCCTCCTCCCCCGACCCCTCAACCAAGCGTGTCCCAGTGTGTGGAGAAGTGACTCGTTTCTAAGCAGCTGCCTATCCCCCGGTGTGGCGACAGGGCGGCCAGGTGTGGCGACAGGGCTGCCAGGTGTCCTCACAAAAACAGCTCGGGAGGCCATGCCGCCTGGGAACACGCAGGGCTGGCATCTGGCCAGAAGGCGGCCGAGGGCCCACCGCACTCAGGACAGCGCGCCGCCCGGCCTGGGGCTCCCGGGGTCACAAGTTTCACGCTTCATTCGACTAGAGACCGACTCAGATTCACAGGCAACCGCCTCCCTCCTCACACGGAGAGAGGGGTCTTAAATTATTCCTGCCGCAGATTCCAACCAGAATCGCTAACACCCTTGGCAGACCCCTTCAGTTCTGAGAATTATCCATGTAAACAAGATTGAGCTGGGGTTTAAAATGTGTTTCTGGTCCCTCCGGCACTACAGCAGCCCAACCTCTTTCCGCCAACCAGGGTGCTGATCCGGCCACCATGCCGGGCCCTCGGCAATCCTCACCACTTCTCGTGCCGCGAGCGCTTGTGTGGGTGATCACAGCGCCCTTTTGTTGGGGCACTCGGGTATCCACTGGGCCTCACCTGTACCTCTCGCCCGGCCCTGACGCCCCAGGTCAGATGGAGTGAGCATCACCGATGAGGAAACGGAGCCTCAGAGAGGCTGAGTCACTTGCCCAAGGTCACACAGCTGGGAGGCAGCAGCGTCACACCCAGCACTGCCTGCTTCCCAAGCCCCAGCGGGAACACTGCAGCGAGAAGAGCCAGTAGCCTCGCCCGACTGTGTGACTGTGACTGTGGGCCACCTGCTTGCCTCGTCTGTGAGAGGGGACAGTCGAGGCCCACCTCCCAGACAGAGGACTGACACCCAGCAGGCCCCAGGGACTGCCATCTCCTCCTCACACCGTTACCCTCATTTTGTGGACGAGCAGAGTGAGTCACAGAGACTGTGTGTGACTTGTCCAAGGTCACACGGCTGGGACGTAAGAGCAGGGTGGGAACGCAGGCCAGCTGGGCAGTCCCTGGGGCAACGCAGCCCAGGGGCGAGACTGGCAGAGCTGCCCCGCGAACCGCTCCTCACAGCCCCTTTGCCTAGTCGCTGAGCCTCCCCCCCTCCCCCCCCCCCCCCCCCCCCCGTAAGCTGGTGCACACCAACCTCTCACACCAAAATAACTTGCAGAAACTCACTGTGCAAGAGACACCGGTGGAGCACCGGTTGGGAGCACGTTGCAGCGGACGGTCAAACGGTGCTCTGTGTGAGCTGACAATGGGCCCTTAAAGGGAGACCCACCAAATGCGTGTTCCAGGTGCTGGGGCGGCAATGTTGGTGCCCTCAGAAGTTCCTGATCCGAACCTCCCAGGGCTGCGGCACTGCTGCGCGGGGGCAGCGAGCATTACTCAGGCAGCCGCCGCGTCCTAGCGGCCAGGCACCTGCCACTGAGCCACATTTCGAAGAGAGCATGTCCCACCTGGGCCAGTGGGCGGTATCAACGCTGTCACTGCTTTGCATGAAGCCCCAGTGAAGGCAATGCCCCTTCGTACCCCACGGCAGACATCCGTGTGCCCCTGCCCGCCGCGCGCAGCAGCCCGGCTCCTCTGCTCCACCAGGGTGCCCAGTCCGCGTGCACACAGGTGTGGCCCACAGGACACGGCTCCTGAAACTATTTCTTTCCGTCGTTAACCGGGGGATCCCTGCCTGCTTTCCCAGCAGCCAGGGCCTCTGAACAGGACGCTGGGAAATCCCTCACCCTGAGCGCTGCCTTCAGGGGATGTGTCACATGGGCATAGGTGTGCCGGAGGGCGGGGGCGGGGACAGGCCCGGCAGAAAGGCTGGTGCTGCTCGGCCTCCAAGTCTTCCCAGGCGATCACCAGGACCAGGACTGACATCCACCGCAGAGGCGGCCGGGGTCTCAGAGCCCGGCCGGGCCACCCCTGCAGGGTGGTAGGCGGGTCACAGGCACCATGCTTCATGACACGACCTATTTGGGTGGCCCCAGGAATGGCCTCGGCAGGGGTTCCAGCAGCTTCTGTGCTTGTGAGCACATTGGTGACCTCATCTGTGCCCAAGAGAGTACAGCCTCACAGGCCTCGGGATGCGCCCTCAGAATTGAACAACTCTGTCCGCCCTCGGTGGAAAACCTGCTCCCTGGAACCAGCGCGGCCTGAAAAGGCCTGGAGAGTGCGTTCCGGCCCCAGGGCCGCCACCGGGGAGATTCCAAGCCAGCCTGGGAATAAGCCTGGACACTGGCTTCCTGTGTCGAGTCTTTGAAACTGTTTCCTAGATGATCGAACACAGTGCGTGGTGGCCAGGAGTGGAGCGCTCACGCAGAGGAGACGGCGAGTTGCCAGGCTGCCCTCGTTCTCCCGCTTATCTGCTCAGCCCTCCGTGCTCTCATTTACAAGAGGGTTTGAGCAAGCGCTTCCGTTTGGCCTTGGCACGCAGCCGCTAATGGCACCCAAAACCCACCAGCTCAGGCCCTCCGTTGGGGAGCCACATGGGGCTTTCCCTGGGACCCCTGGGAGGCGTCCGTGCGGCCTTGCTAAGCTGTGGCCTGGAAGCTGGTCCCTGGGGGGAAGGCAACAGAGGGAGGTTCTTTCTGGAGGTGTGGCCACCGTTCCCAACCTGAAAACCCACTAAGGTTGGTGTTTGCTCTCATCATTCTTTTCCTGGTAACAATATTTCCCCTGATGTTCACAGGGGATAAAACACCAGCAAGATTAAACCACTTTCACAATTGCTCCCCAATTTTCTAAATGCAAAAGCAGCAGTTCCTCTGGCATGGTTCAGAGGACCTTCTTCTGAAAATAGGACGGGAAATTCTATTTTCCACTTCCTTAAGCACCAAATCTATTTTCTTCTGTCCTGTGAGGTGCTAATTTTTATGATAGAGGCTGTGCTCCTGCCACCCGGACAGGCTCACTGGTTACAAATGTAGCTTGAGCCAGAGGCCACCTCTCGCCCCTTGCAAGGGGCCAGCCCGTGCTGGAAGCCGAGATCTGTGCCCGGGTGGGCGGAGTCCACTGGGGTCTAGAAGGCGCGCAGGGGACGTGGTTGCCTCTGGTTGCCGGCAGGACAGAGGGTCTCCTAAGGCCCCACTGCGAACCTGGGCTTGCAGGGGTCACTTACACTTGTGCTCAACCCCTTCTACCACCTGAACTTGTTTCCATAGTGACGTCAACGTTATAGCAGGAAAAGGGCCGGAGAGGCCGCGTGCTCCCAGACTCTGGGCCTGGGTTGTGGACTCCCAGGCGGCCTGCCCGCCCGGAGCGCCAGGAGCCTGCAGTCCTCGCCGCGCCTGGGCCTCCACCTCAGGCTTTAGTCAGGTGGGGCTGCTTCTGGCCTCCAGGTGGCTGACAAGTGTGGGGAGTTGCCTTTGTCTCCCCCGTGGGCCTGGAAGGTTTCTGACCCGGTGGGGTCTGTCCGGGACCCAGGAACAGAGCTGCAGACTGGCTCTCCGAGCTTCTCTGCGCATCTTTGTCCCCACAGACCTTGCAAGTCCCCCTAATTCACGACACAGAAAAAGTGGGTCCTTGTCAACTCCTCCTGCTCATCTGTCTTTCCATCCTGAACTGCTAGAGAGCTGTCGGGGCCCCTGGAATGTGCTCAGGTGGGCGCCACCACAGGAGCCGCAGGGCTGCATCTGGACACCCGGCCGTCCCTGTCAGACCGTGGACCCTGCCTGGCGGGCCTCCGGCTTCTGTCCATTCTCAGCCCCACCCCCACCCCTCACCCCCCGCCCAGGCCTGGGGTCTGTGGACCTGCACGGACTTCACCTCCATTTCCCAGAAGACCTTTCCTTGGAGAGCGTCCCGGAACGTGTCCCCTCGGGAAGGGCGGGGCCCAGGGGAGGACGGAGCTTGTGTGCACCTGAGCTGCGTATCCAGAGGCATTTAACTTGCGTTCTGCAGCCCTCGGCTCTGCGATTGGTCACGTTGCCTCCAGATAACCATGGAGATGGTCGGTGTGTTATGGAGGCGCCATCGGGCGCCAACACTCACTGTTCCCGCCCCTTTGGCCAGATGCAGCCCTGTGTGCACCAGTCAGAAGGAAGCCCACTTCTGATGCCCAGGTGGGTCGTTCCCACTGCCGCCCGTTGGTTAATTTACATGTGGGCTCGCAGCCCCCGCCAGGCTGGGACAGCTAATGGCACACGCGATTCCCAGCCCTGCCCTGCAGCTCTGTCCCGTGAGGAGAGACATTCGGGGGCTATCAAGCTCTATGGGTGGCAGGCACAGTTATCTGCGACATGCCGGGGCTTCTCGGGGATGGACCGGCCAGCCGGGGCAGTACGGCATGGTGGGCGGGTATTGCTGATCCGACTCTGTGGCCGGAGCTGGGACCCAGTGACTCTGAGAGGCCCGAGCGGAATTCCTCACGCAGGGACCCCTGGGCCAGTGTCACTGTCTCCTTCCTCCTACGAGATCTGCTGCTTTTCTCGGGAGCATCTCTGGCCTCCATCTGCCTCCCTCATCCCCTGGCTGCACCTTGTTTCAGACGTGGGGCCCCCATCTTCGCCCCCATCCTGTCTCCGCACTCATCTCCCCCAAGCCTTGCTTTTCCCAGAGAGCCCCATGGTCATTTGGGGTTCCCAAGGGCCCCCCGCACAGTGCCGTCTCCTGGATGCCCCTGGCTGCCCCTTGCAGAGGTACAGCCAAGTGTCACTGGGCTCTTACCACGCAGGCCACCTGACACTTGTGCCACATGGACAACGCGGGCTCGGCCAGAGGGGCCTCCGTGGGCTGAGGGGAGAACGTGGAAAGCAGGGTCTGGGCTCAGTCAAGCCCAAGCTCACCTGTGCTCACAGGTGACACCACCTCCTCCCCGCGGAGCAGCTGGCCCTCCGTCCCGCTCACAGCGGCCCGGTGTCCACGTCAGTCAGATAGGGACAGCAGTAGCCTCGCCAGGGGTGGTGGGAGGAGAGAGGGAGGCCACACCGGATTGGTGGCTGGACGGAGCCTGGTCCAGGGCACACGCTCACGGTGGGCCAGCCCAGCTCAGGGCAAATAGGGCCACCAGCTGGCACCACTTCTAACATCCCCGAAGGGAGCCGCACAGCCTGTGGGCTTTCCGGAGCCGAAGGCCCGACTCAGCTGCTGGTGGAGCTGAGCGGGGAGCCCCGAGCACCTGTGCAGGCACCGGCTCCTGACCGCGTGCCGAGGAGGGGGTGCCCCCGCTGACCCGCCCTGCTTCACACGGTGCCCCCGTGTGGGAGGGCAGCCTGGGGTGGGGTTACCAGCAGAGCAGTTGATTTTTTTTAAAGTATAGATAGCATTTCTTAGTTCTGCAACACAAAGAAATAAGGGAAAGAAAGTGGTTTCTGCCCCCACTCAGTTCACCATTATTGACCTTTTATTTAAATAGAACATGGAACACGCTTAGAAAATTCTCTTGAATTTCTACAAAGTAACATAGTAGAGGTGACAACACCTCCTCCCCTCCACCCACTTGTCCATAACCTTTTCTGATTTCTTTCCCCAAAAATGAGCTGGTGCGGATGTGCACGCGTGCACCTTGGTGAGGGCGAGATGTGAGAGCCGCCGTCGCCATCGCCACTGTCCGGGCTGCTGGCGCCTCATCCCCTTGGTGGCGGGAACGGCCTCGGCGGTCCGGGTAGCAGGGCCCCCAAGAGAAGTCCAGCCGCCTTTGCTGGCCAGCGGGGTCGGCCAGAGGGTGCAGGGGCGAGAGCGAGTTTCCAGCCACCTCAGGTGTGGGAGGGTGCCCCACCGCACCCCCCGGTCTGAGCACCTGCACCGACCGCACCAAGGCATTTGCCTTGAGTCCTACACTCAAGACAGAAACAGACTTCTCCCTAACACCTTGGTGCCCATCAAGTCCTCTTCTTCCATTCAGAGGGGCCCTCGGATCTCCAAGCACACGGACCCTTGTTCACCTCAGAAACAGGCCCTGTGCTGCCCGCCAGCCCTGCCTTCCCTCTGAGAGCCCTCCGCCTGCTGGTGAGGACCCCTGCCCCTCTGCACCCCTGGGGCTGCTTCCCTTGCAAGGAACTGAGTGTCCAACCTCCAGGCCTGAGCACTGGCTATTTCGAGTTATGAGAAGCGAAGACAGGGCTGGTTCACCAGCTCAGCGATGCCCTCAAGGACTCGGCCCCTTTATTTCCTGGTTCCCACCGTAGCCGTGGGCTGTGTGCTCTCATGGTTGCAAGAGGGCTGCCATGTGCCTGCCATCTTGTCCTCTTGGAAAGGCGATGGTAGTAACTACCTTTTCATGCCAGTTGCTGGGAAAGCTGAAATATCCAGCATCCCCTGCACACCGTCCCTGTGTCTCATCCTTCAGAGACTGGTCCCAGGTCGCCCTGAGCTGCACGGGGGGCTGGGACAGCAAATGTTGGCAAAATTCTAGACTCTGTGGTGAGAGACAGGGAAGGGGGAGGGTGGATGCGGGATTGGCCACGCTCCACGCACCTTCACAAGCTAGGAGGCTCCTCAGGCAGCTCCCTTCCCAGCTCCTCTGGCTCGGGAGTGAGTAGATGTTTTATTTCCGTCTTTAGGGAGAAAGGTGGGGCTTTGAGGTTTATACTTAGGCACCTTCTCGTTAATAACTTACGTGTTTGCAGTGACCGTGCCCTCAGACGCTAAGGTGGGGGCTCTCTCGTGCTGGTGAATTATATGTTTGTTTCTTGGGAGCAGCGTAAAAAGCATCCTGATGCCTACGTACATCAGTCGTGTGAATAAAAACCTTTGTCACTTATTCCTTTTAGTACAATAACATCTTGTCTCGTGTTGTGAGTGTCATGGTTGAGCCTCTGGTGACAGCAATAACGGAAGGAAACGGCACTTTTTATAGAGCAGCTCGGTGATCAGAATGCTTGTTGGCTAAAGTGAAAGCTGATAAGGGAGTCGCCTCGCACGCCTGTGGCTCCCAGGCTCTGAGGCGGAGGATGCGTGATCCAGCCAGCACTCGCCCAGGTGTCCAGGGTGCCCTCCGTGTGCCCGGTTCGAGGGTGGGCCTGGCGGGTGGGAAGAGCTCTGAGGAGGCCCTAGAGGAAGTGCCCGCCAAGGATTCACTGGAAAGTGCTGGGCTTCACCAAGTTTTTGGTGGGAAAGTTCGCCTTCCGTCCAGCATGGCCGACCAAAGGCCCCTGGGCTTGTCAGAATGGCCAGCTGCCCTCCTCACTCTTCTCCCTGCCCCCAGTCAGACCCCAGACACAACAGGAGACTGCGCCCCGCCACCCCCCCCCCCCCCCATGATCTTTGAACATAAAACTTCCAGGGCAGCAGGTTGAAGACCATGTGCAGCCCACCTGGGGCGGCACCGCTGTGCCACTGCCCGTCCATGGCAGGTGGGAGAGACGGCGACGTGATAGCCAGGTTTCTCCAGAGAAACAGACCGATAGCACGTGTGCAGTAGAAAAAGAGATTTACTATAAGGAATTGGCTCGTGCAGTTATGGAGTCTGGCAAGTCCAAAATCCGCAGCACGGGCCAACAGGTGGGAGACTCGGGGGGCGATGGTCAGTTGAAGTCCGAAAGCTGTCTGCTGGGGACCCCCCTCAGGAGGCTGGTCTTTTGTCCTGTTTAGGCTTCAACTGATGAGATGAGGCCCCCACTTGAGGGAGAGAATCTGCTTTTCTCAGAGTCCACTGATTCGAAGGGCAGTCTCACCCAGGACGGCCAGGCAAGGTGACACACAACAGCCATTATAGGTGGCATTAGAGCCCCAGGCCAGGCACTCGTCACGGCCTCATTCTGGAGGCTGCGTCACCCTGATTACTCTGGTCTGGAAGCACCTGGGGTGAGGCACACAGTATTCCAGGTGACGCCCACCTGGTGCTAAAATGAAAACTGATGAACTCTCCTTGAGTTTGGACCCACATTCAGAGAAGAGCGGAAATAGTGGCCGTTTGTGATCGTGTGGAAACTGTGACGGTTCTAAGCTATCCCAGGCTGTGCCAGCTCAGTCGACAGGATCTTGCAGGACCAGCTTCCCTGGCATCAACAGCCAGCCATCGGGGGTTAAACTGTAAGGACCGAGGCTGAGCGGGTGCACGGTGGGAGCTGGGGCTATGGGGCTTCCCGTTTCTGTTACAAGGGCACAGGTCGGGGCCAGGCTGAGCATGAGACAACGGGGCGTGATGGAGACTGCGGTGGACCCGAGAGCAGGCGCCCCAGTGAAGAGGGTACTTCTCCATCCTGCTGGATATTGCCAGGGGCCCACTGTGCTCAGATGTCCCAGTTTTTCAAGGGAAGCCAAAAAAATCCCGATTCTTATGAAAACAGTAGGACACACAGAGCCTGCGGGAGGGCCCGCCATTCACAGGCCCCTTCCCAACCCCACAGCGTCGCTTCAGCGTGTTCTCACGCCCCATCCCACACGTTCGCCTCAGCAGCCCGCACAGACGGAGATCCCTGGTGCCCACGTTGGCTCCTGGCAGAGAGTCCAGGCTCAAATGCAGCTGCACCCCCAGACCTCCCAACCGGAGGTCTACTAGACGGTCACATCTCTGCCTTCCTTGAGGCAGGAGCTGGGCACACAGAGTTGGGGAGACATTGTCGTCCCCCTTGGACATGCCCTGACTCAGAAGCCGGATCTGCTGGACTTCCTGTCAGATGGTTCCAAGAGAAGCAAGCCACGCAGCCTCCTGCATGGCTGCCAACCCACTGCCACCCACCTCTCCTGGGAGTACTGTTGGCCCCCAGAGGGTGAGCGGAGTCTTCTCCACGACACTAGAGGGGCTACAGCGGGACCGGCTGAGTTAAAGCCCATCAACACTGTGTGAAGGTCGCCTCCAATTGGACGAGAGAAATAAAGCAGGTCTTACAACTTCCTGCTTCAGAATCGTGCACTGAGGTGCATGTCTTTTGTTCTCCCTAAATCTGCATTTCCTATCATCATAAAATCCCGTGGAGAGGGGCAGTGCGGGACAGGGGAGGACATCTGTAATGCTCTCAACAATAAAGCCTTTTTAAACACAGGGTTTAGAAGCAGGAGAAACGTTTTAGAGATTGTTCGGTCCAAACCTTATTTTACAAAGGACATGGAAGTCCAGCAAGGGGAGGGCTTGCCCAGGGCGCCCAGCAGGTGCCACTGGATGAGCGGGCCTTTTTGGATCACCACCCACACGGCCTCCCACCACCAGGGACACTTTCTCGTGGCTCTTTGTCATTGTGTCAGACTCATCAATGTGTGCAAGAGAAGTGGACATCTGTCCAACGCCCTAGTCCACATGGCTGAGCTCCCCACTGAGCTCCTGGGGAATCCCTCCTTGAGCCACCGGGCTCTCTCCCAGATCAAGCACGCTGGTCTCAAGGTGCCAAGTAAAGAAAACTCTCCTTCACCACAGCTTTCACTTGTGAAATCAGCCGCGATGTAAGAATTCTTCTTGAGAAGTGGAATAGTCAGCTATCCTTTCTGTTGCCCCACAAGTACCCTTAGATACGTCCATCTTTGGGGCTCACTAATAGTCTTCATGTGTGTGGTATCTCTTCATCTCCCTTTATAGGAGCAGATGACTCCTCATACCATGACGAGGGTGTGGTGCTGGCAATGATGCTGATGGTGATGATAAATGTGAGGGTGACGACAGTGATCATGATGATGGTGATGGTGGTGATAATGGTGATGATGGTGATGGTGATGGTGACGGTGGTGATGGTTGTGAGGAGGAGGAGGAGGAGGAGGAGGAGGATGGCAATGTTAATGATGATGATGATGGAGATGGTGGTGATGGGATGATGTGATAACGATGGTGGGGATAAATGTGATGGTGATGATGATGGTGGTGATGGGATGATGAGGGTAATGATGATGAAGGAATGGGATGATGCGATAATGATGGTGGGGATAAATGTGATGGTGATGATGGTGGTGATGGGATGATGTGATAACAATGGTGGTGATAAATGTAATGGTGATGATGGTGGTGATGGGATGATGAGGGTGATGATGATGATGGTGGTGATGGGATGATGGTGATGATGATGGTGGTGATGGGATGATGAGGGTAATGATGATGAAGGTGATGGGATGGTGGTGACAAATGTGATGGTGGTGATGGGATGATGTGATAACGATGGTGGTGATAAATGTAATGGTGATGATGGTGGTGATGGGATGATGAGGGTGATGATGATGATGGTGGTGATGGGATGATGGTGATGATGATGGTGGTGATGGGATGATGAGGGTAATGATGATGAAGGTGATGGGATGGTGGTGACAAATGTGATGGTGGTGATGGGATGATGTGATAACGATGGTGGTGATAAATGTAATGGTGATGATGGTGGTGATGGGATGATGAGGGTAATGATGATGAAGGTGATGGGATGGTGGTGACAAATGTGATGGTGGTGATGGGATGATGTGATAACGATGGTGGTGATAAATGTAATGGTGATGATGGTGGTGATGGGATGATGAGGGTAATGATGATGAAGGTGATGGGATGGTGGTGACAAATGTGATGGTGATGATGGGATGATGGTGATGGTAGAGAAGGAGGAAGTTGCAACCCCATATCTTGAGCACTTTCTTCTATGAATCTTCTAAATTACAAACATCTTTGTTTTAATCCTCTTGGAAATGTTGATGTAGTGGGTATCATCACCTTCTACATGAGGTGACAAGGGTTCGGGAGGCCAAACATGTCCACACTGATAAGTGGCAGGATGAGGGCTTGAACCAGAACTATTGGCATCTCAAACCCATGCTTGTGGTCATTGGTGCAGTGCTTTCACCATGAATCTGTGTGTCCTGCACCAGATGAACTGCTAAACCCTTGATGTCCACTCAAATATTTGGCAGCATAAGAATAAATGCACGCAGCATGTTTGTGTTGCCAGTTCGTGTAAAGCCTTTGAACAATAAGACTTGCTATTGTCCACAAGGTGAATTTCATGCCTAAGCATGGCTCCACCAATCGATGCTCTGCAGTCAAGCCGTGTCATGGGCCAGCTCTCTTAGGACAGAGAGTGTGTGTTTTATTGAGAAGCGTGGAAGAGACGGTGTCATCGGGGTAGAGAAGAAATTGCTGGAGGGCCCTCACTGGTTTGGCTCAGTGGATAGAGTGTCCACCAAAGACTGAAGGGTCCCGGGTTTGATTCCAGTCAAGAGCATGTACCTTAGTTGCAGGCTGAATCCCTGGCCCCGTCAGGGTGCGTGCGGGAGGCAACCAATCGATGTGTCTCTCCCACATCGATGTTTCTCTCTCTGTCTCTTCCCCTCCCTTCCACTCTCTCTAAAAATCAATGGAAAATATCCTCGGGTGAAGATTAACCAAAAAAGAAATTGCTGGAGGAGTGCGAGTCTCGGGACCATCGTTTTGTGTGCCATTTGACCACATGGGCCGTTTTCCTTTTCCCTGATCACTTTCCACCAGGTGTCGGAGCAGGTCCCGGGGTCCTCTTGTCCTCCGAAGGCCAAGAGCTGGCTGTGCAGGCCAGCTCCCTGCACCTCAGGCCGTCTCCTCACTTGGCTCTCCAGAGGCCTCCTCCGGCTAACTGCCAGTGCAGGTTGCTGGTGGGTCGCTGGGTTGGCTCGAATCTTCTAAAGATGGATAAAACCACAGAAGCGATGCCGGCCTCCCATCCCTCGTGTCCTTGTGATGAGACTCAGTGCGTTGACAATGGAGAGGCAGGAAGGAGCGGAAGCAGGGGCTCCGGGGAGCACGTTGCAGGCCACAGGCCTTGCCAAGGAGGCGAGAGCCTCATGGGTCTCCTCCCTGCGCAGCCGCCTGCCTCTGCTTCAAGAGCCTGTGTGCGGACAGGTGGTGTTTCTACGACTGGCTTCATTAATGTGTCTGGAATGAACCAGCATGAGACTTGGGAGAAAAGAGGTCTTGATACGAAATAGTAATCCGGTGGCAAACAAGACGTCCAGGTCGAATGTACTCCAGTTGCAGGGGTGTTGAGAGGGAAGGACCTTAGTGTGAGGCCTTTGTCATCGACAGCCTTCCTCCCTGGGGGGCCATGAGCAGGGTCAGAACAGGCTTAGCCCTCCTCAGGTGTCAGGTCAAATCGCCTGGGTGCTGGCAGCTGCCACAGGAGGCTTTTTCCACCGGATGTGTAAAGGTGGGATCTCCCCAAACCCCGCCCTCTCCTGGGACTCCAGGGCCATTTCTTTCGTCCGTAGCCACAGCCAGGGCCCCCGCCTCCTGGGCTGCTGAGATCGGCTGACATTCCCCAAACGCATCTGACCAGGGAATGCTCTCCCGCCACCAGAACACGAAGAACCGATTTGGGGGAACTAGCCTCACATTTTGGTTGCTTGCTTGGATGTAACATGGCCTCTGAGGTTTCATCTAGACTCACAACCTGTGGCCTTTCCGCCCTTGCTCTGGGGCAGGCACAGGCCCCTCACAGGACCCTGCACCTCAGGGCAGACAAACAGGAGTCACGTAATACAGTGAAGACGAAAGTGAAACTATTGGGAATGCTAACAGGAAAGACCTGTGCTCTGAGTTGCTGGCTGGGGTGAGTGGAGGTGGCACCTACACTGAGAACTGGAGTGTGAACAGGCGTTAACACTGAACAGGAAGGCAGGTGTGGGGACAGCATGTGCAAAGGTCCTGGGGGGAGCGAGCACAGTGCATCTAGGAGACGGCGTGGCTGGGGAGGAGAGAGAGAGGGCGAGTGTGGTCACAGCTGAACTGGTGGGCCTGGCTGGGCATGGAGAGAACAGGAGCAAAACTATGTAGTAGAGGCTGGGCAGTGAGTCCAGGAAGCAGGCCTGGTTTGGGGTGAGGGTCAGGACAAGAAGACCTTTGTGGACAATCTCAGGTCTGCCCACCTCCTCCAGCCAACACTAGATCCCATAGCCAACAGGGCCCAAGACCCCCAGGGCCAGGATCACATTTTCATGGCCTGGGTCATGAAGACCACAGCTGGCCCGACACAGCCAGTCCTGGCAGAGGCAGGAGGAGGCGGGCATACCCCCGCCCGGCTTGACCTGAGGGTCCCAGGGTGTCGGGACCCACTGGGGCGCAGCACAGGCTGGTTCCTGGCAGAGGGTCCGGTTCTTCCTTTCTGATGTCATAGCAACCCCCCTTTCACTGTGAGCCCAGCGCCCACCCCCCGCAAGGCCCCTCCCCGCAGACCCTCCCCCGAAAGCTGCTGGGGATGCCAGGAAGTGACGGCTCTGCTGCTGTCCCCAGCCCCGCCCAAGCCCAGACTGTCCCTGGGGGATCCAGAGAGCTGGCCCCACAGCCTCCGAATACGCGGTATCTGTGGTCATCACAGGGCTGCCGGGAACGCCCGGATGACTCCAGAGGAGCGGCTACCGCCCCATGTGTCAGCAGCTCCTCGAGGACTGTCAGTACACAGATGCCTGATGCTGCGCATTCCAAACCCACACGGGCCCGAGTGAGATGGGCCCCTGCCGGCCGCCGTGCTGTTTCTCGGGCGGTTTGGGGAGCACCGTGCAGGGAAATGGGTGCGTGGATGCCAAGCCTGGGCCCAGGCTCAGACACTAATCAGGGGCTTGAGGCCTGAGGGAGACAAGGCAGAAGTCCTGGGAAATGACGGCCCTAGACTCGGAGGCCCCACACACAAGCTACGAGTGTGCTGACCGCTGCTCCCCGCAAAGTCACTGACACCTGGTGACTTTGCTTTTGGATGGAGACTTGAGGGCTCAAGGTGTGGCACCAAGAAGACTCTGCACCTCTCAGCTCTGCCTCCTCCAAGAAGCCCTCTTGGAGTCCCCAGGCCATGCTTAGGCCCAGTGCTCTGAGATGTTCTCCCCTCCCCCAGGGGTGTCGCGTGACTAGCAGAGAGGGGACGATGGCCGGTAGTTCTGTATTCGAATCCTGGCTCTGCCTCCCTGACCGCCACTCTCTACATCTAAAGTGGGCTTGGCACCATCTCTCTCAGGTTGTCGGAGGAGTCACTGCGGTAAGGTGTGTTGAAGGGCTGAGTGCAGGCCTGGGGCAGAGCAGTCACCTGGTAAGTGCCCAGGAGGAAGACGAGAAGGTGCAATCATCACCAGGGGACAGGCACCTGCAGAGTGGAGTCCCGCATCACTGGGGAGAGGGAGCTCTCCAAGGTGCTAGGACCTACGCAGAGTGAGGCAGGCAGCGGACGGGGAAACGGGCCATGAATAAGCCACGCACACTCCAGGTTTAAAGATGATCTTAAAAGAGGCAGTTGGACAGTCACCTGCAGGCAGGGCAGGCAGGGAGGGCTGCTTGAGGAGTAACCTTGGGCTGAGATCTGAAGGCTGTGAGGGGCAGGGTGGGGACGGTCCCTTGGGAAGAGGGTGGAGTCTCACTTTGTAGAGACCAGCTACTCTCAGCTCTAGGGGCCATGCCTGTGATGGGGTTTGCGTACAATCCATCGTCCCTCTCCCTCAGAGGCCTCACACAGGCTGCACGCGTCCCTGTGTAAACCTTCTGCCTGTGTCCGATCACGCTGCCCTGGAGCCCCGGCCGGGAACTGTGCCAGCCCTCCCACAGCTGAACAGAAAGTGCGATTTCAATTAAAAGGATAAATCACAGTGATGCATTCCTCGTGGTGAGGGTGGAGCCCCAGCCTCCGTTTCAGGCTGGATTTCGCTGAGGAGCAGCCATTTCTTTGAAAGGCTGATGGTGCTTAGCGGGCAGTAAAATTGTGGGAGAGTCCCAGGCATCTGTTTCCAACACCTCGCTCAAATCCAGCTGGGACTGAGCAAGTCACTGTGTCTGCAGCCGGCCTAGCGCCCGGGGGCGGGGCTGTCAGATGAGCATCGTGGCCGCCAGCCTGACGGGCAGCACCACTCCTGGGTCCTCCATCAGCATCAGCTGTTCCTTGGTCCCCTCTCAGCCATCCTTCCCTGAACCAGGCAGCTTCACCGCCCCACTTGGATGCGCTCACAGAGCAGGTGTCCCGTGGGCTCACAGGCAGCTTCCTCCGGACCCAGCCCGCCCTGCCCCGCACCCCGGGGGTCGGGGTCGGCTCCTGGAGCAGGGCAGGAGCCACAGAGAACTCTCCCGTCGCTGAACCAGCGGCGGCTGGAATCCCACAGGTAACAAGGCGTCGTGGCCCCGGTGCCGCCTGTTCCGAACCCTCCCGCACCTCGGACATTTGCCGTCACCCTGCAGGGGCCGGGGGGTGTCGCTGGGCCTTCCAGACAGTCGCTGAAACAGGGCATGGGCCCTCCACCTCCAGGCAGGGCCAGCTTGGGAGTCGCTGGCCTGGGCAGGAGTGGCTGGAACCCACCTGGCATCCCTGCCCACCTCGCCTCCACCGGAGGGACCTCCTCGCCCACTCTGTCTCTGGAGTAGAGTGGGTGGTTTCTGCTGCATCCCAGGCCTGGCCAGTCTGCCGTCCTAGTCTGTGGCCATGGCAGCTGTGGACTGGTTGTGGGAGCATCTGCCGTCGCTACTGTGGTCACACTTCCACCACCTCTGCTTCTGCACCACCGATAACTCAGCCCTGGCTCATCGGCAAAGTTCAGGACCCAGCCCACTGCTGACTTGGTCAGTACTCAGCCCAACTCAGAGTACTCAGCTCTCATTTATTAAAAACAGTGCTGACTGAGCACAGTCCTCCACCCTCGGTGCTGACTGAGCGCAGCCCTCCACCCTCAGTGCTGACTGAGCACAGTCCTCCACCCTCAGTACTGACTGAGCACAGCCCTCAGCCCTCAGTACTGACTAAGCACAGCCCTCAGTACTGACTGAGCACAGCCCTCAGCCCTCAGTGCTGACTGAGCACAGCCCTCAGTACTGACTGAGCACAGCCCTCAGCACTCAGTGCTACCAGTCAGAGGTGGTGCAGATCATCAGTTGCCACCTCCCATATCCTCCTGACCACAGTCCTGCAGGGTTGGCATAAGAATCCTGTTTCGGGTGAGGACAATACGGAGAGGCAGGGTGAGCCCTGTGGTGCCGTCCTTCCCAGGAAAAACTGGTGACAGACAAAGGAGGAAGTTTGTTCTGAATGGAATCACTGTCGTTGTCCCAGCTTGGGTGACGAGCCCCTCCCTGAGCCCCTCACAGTGCCAGGGCAGGTGCGCCTGGAGCCCATGGCAGGGTCCTGCCCACCTGTCCATACAGAGCAGGTGGGCAGTGTTCTCCAAAGGGGAGCAGAGGTGGGGCTCAGCAGAGAGGCCGGGCTGGTGGATGCCTCATCACCCCATCTCAACCTGTGTCCAGCCTCATCCCTCCTCACTGTCCCCCAAATGCCCCTTGGTCCCTGCCCATCCTCCACCCCTGTTCTCTTTCAGGGGCTGGGAGCTGGCCTCCATCCTCAGCAGGAACTGCCCCCTCGGGCTCCCGCCTGGCCTCTCCCCCAGCCCAGCCCTGGTCTGGCTGCCAAAGTCCCCCGCCCTCCTCCCCCGCTGTGCTCCCCGAGGACTGGACCCTGTCTGGGGCCACCGCAAATCCCAGCCAGCTGGCACAGACCAGAGGCAGCGGGAACATGAGTTAAACATTAATGAGGCTGACTTTCTGACAAGACTCTTGACTCTCCATTTGGAGACAGAAATGGCAGCAGGCAGGGCCAGGACGACAAATCTGAGAGTGAACGCTCAGCCCACCAGCTGTCTCGCCATGTCACGAGTCCCATGGACCCTGCCAAAGCCGCGAGACAGTGAGCTCAGGCAGAATCTGTCTTCCCGTCGCTCCACGCATGTCTCCACGCCCAACAGCCAGGGAGACTCCTCGCCCAGGTCTTTGGAAGGAAGAACGGCCTCGCCCGGCTCCCGTGCAGACAGCCCCTGCCGCTGGACGCCACAGATCTGCCCGGGCTGCTGCTCCAGGCCGCTCGCTCCTCCACGACGCTGCCCAGGTGCCACTGGCCCGGTGCCTGTGAGTCACGCTGCACCCTTGGTCCTGAGCGCTATCCTGTGGGAGACGGAAAGGGGGCAGTCAACAAAGTGAGCAAGGAAACGCTGGCAGCGAGGGCTGTGCGGGCGCCCACGCTGGCTGCAGCCGGCCCCACGAGCAGTCCAGCCTCACGCCTCCCAGCCCAACACAAGAGAGGCGCCGGCCACAGTGGGAGGTGCTGGGAGCACCCTGCCTGGCCCACAAGAGCCTGGCTTCTTCGCCCCCAGGCTCACGTCTCTCTCTATGAAGTTCACACGCCTGAGGCCCCTCCCCGGGAGAAGGCTGAAGCTGACCACGCTGAAACCACGCCCTCCTCCCTCCTGCCTGTTCCTGGGGCTCTGCCCAATCAAGCACTCCCACAGAATCCCTTCTCGGGAAACCCCTCCCCAACACTGGGATCGAGAGGTCAGGGTGGGCCCCGGCTGGTGTGCCCAGTGGTTAGAGAGCCAGGCCAAGCACCGAGGGGTTGCAGGTTCGATTCCCAGTCAAAGGCACCTACCTGGGTTGCAGGTTTGATCCCAGGCCCTGGTCAAAGCATGTGCAGAAGGCAACCAATCTCTCTCTCTCTCTCTCTCTCTCTCTCTCTCCCTCACTCCCTCCCTCCTTTCCACTCTCTCTAAAAAGCAATGGAAGAAATATCCTTGGGTGAGGAATAGCAAAAAAAAAAAAGAGCTCAGGGTGGGCGTTGGTGTAGGTCTGGCTGCACTTCCCTGGCCAGGCCGTGCTCAGGGCTCCTCGTGCTAAACCGGGGGCAGGCGGAGGCTTGCCTTACTGGGACGGGAAGCAAGTCCAGCTACCCAAGCAGAAAGCCTGTGGGAGCGCCTGGGCTGCACGGCTGGCAGGGAGGTGGCAGGCACCCCCAGGGCTCTGGCCCCACTCTCCCCTGCTCCATTCTTCACTCAGGGTCCACGTTTGATAGAGAAGCAGACTGTCCCAGTGTGGCTCCTGGGCCTGCCTGTGGGCTGGGGGGAGGGGGCGTCTTGCCTGACTGTCTCCCCCAGACCACTCAAGATGGGAACAGTGCTCCCCAGGAGGAAGTCTGGCCTCTGTTGCAGGAGGGTGGGGAAGCCTGGCCATTCCCTGTCCGCAGTGGCGTCTTCCATGCCCCACACCCGGAGCCCAGCAGCCACCTCTGTTCACTGGCGACCAGAGGGCGTTTCCAGAAACGTGGGACGACCCCCGCCCCCAGTCCTCCGAGCATCCTCACGGCCTCCTTCGTGTTCCTGCGACTGAGGAGTCTTTCGTGATTTATAAAATGCAAAGCACCTGAGAACGGCGATGCACACCAGTGTCTGCGTGACACCACAGGTGTCTTCTCCTGTCACACACCGGGGTTTTCTGCTCGTTACGAGCCCCTCATTGAAAGCCCTCGAAGGCGGGACTTCGCCATGCATGTACCGCCAGAAACACAAACACTCCAGGCCTCTTGACAGAGAAGTTCGAGAATCAGGGGCGATCGTACGCATCCCTCGTCACCCGCGCCCACGCTGTCCGGTGATTTGATGAGAACGCTTTCCCGTGGCTGGATGCTGCTGCCCCGGGCCGCAACCGGGCGTTTGGATTAAACTGCGCAGCGAGCTGAACGAGACGCCCGCGGGGCTGCTGGGCGTCCATAATCGCTTTCCAAGGCAATTAATGCCAAGCTCTCGTCCTGGACCTTGGCGCCACGGTGGCATTTAGAGCGCGGGGCCTCGGTGGTCCCGGCACCCCGAGCCGTGTGCACAGAGCGGGCGAGTGGACCACGGCTTCCTCATCTCCCCTTCCTGCTGTAGAGGCTTCTCAGGAAGGGGCATCCCCAAAATAGGACCTGCATCCCCAGCTACTGCTGAATCTGGCCCAACCCCTCCTCTCCGCCTGAACCCCATCTGCAGAATGGGTTGGACCAGACGGTGGGTGGGGCTGACATTCTGGGATTTCTCTCGAATGGTCCCCTAAGGAGTCCCGGGGTGGGGGCGGGAGTCCTGGCTGTCCTCTTCAGAGGGGGGCCCTGCACGCTTCTGGAAACGCCCTCTGGGTGAGCCAGCCTGGGGAGGGGGCCACACCTCGATGCTCTCCCAGACCCTTCCCCTTCTTTCCTCTTCTCCCTCCCCTTTCCCTGCTCATTTTCTTGCCCCTCATCCAGCAGCCCCTGTGCCTGAGAGGCCCCGCCCCCCTGCAGCCTCCCTCACATCCCCCCCACCCCACGCTCGGCCTGTAAAGCTCCCCCGGGGAGCCCTTTCGCCACCACACACCCTCAGGGTCCCTCTGCCCCACTGTGACCTGGCACCAGCTGGCTGGCTGCCGCTCCTCCACCAGGCAGTGTGTCCCCATTTCGTCTGCTCACCCAAAATTTATTGAGCACCTACTGTGTGCAGGCTGCCAGGCGTGGCTGTGCTGCCCTTAGGGACCGAGACAGCTGTGTTGTGTTTCTAGGGACCAGAAACTGGTGCAGGGAATCCTTAGTGCTCAGCATTGAGGGCGGACATGTGGTGGGCGAACACATAAGCCTGAGAAAGGCCTGCTTCTCAGCAAGAAAATCAAACTGCCCCCATGGAGACCTGGCAGCAGGGCTGGCCGAGGCTGCGGCGACTGCAGGTGCCTTTCGATGAAACAGACTCTCACCTCTGCACTCCATGGAGTCGGAGTTTAAAAGGAAATTCCCTCTCTTGGCCACTGCAGTCACGGCCAAGCGCGAACCCGCCGCCTGTGTCCTGGCTGGTCCAGGGAGGGGACGGGCGGGTGTTTTACTCCCTGAGACATGGGAGCTGTGGAGGGAGCTCAAATGCCCAACAGGTAACGAAAATAGAATTCACAATCCGTTTTCTTGGGAAATCGCTGAGTTTAATAGCGCACGAGGAGAAAGAGCTAAAACGCTTCACTACAGAATCTCGTCCTGTGTGGGAGAGAGGACCCGTGGACTTGGAAAGCATCTCTTACTGCTCCCACGTGGTCAAGGGCACCTTCCAAATGGTGGGCAAACCCACTCAGATGCAGAGCCGTCGTCACCTTCCAGGAGGGCTGGTGATGCATGTATGCACACGTGTGTGTATGTGTGTACAGTTTGTGCATGTCTGCATATGTGAGTATGTGTGTATGTGTGTGCCTATGTGTGTGCAGTTTGTGTATGTCTATGCACACCTATGTGTGTGTGCCTGTGTGTGTCTGTGTGTGCCTATATGTGTGCAGTTTGTGTGTGTGTGCCTGTGTGAGTGTGCGTCTATGTGTGTGCAGTTAGTGTATGTGTGTGCACACCTATGTGTGTGTGCCTATGTGTGCCTGTGTGTAGTTTGTGTATGTGTGCGCACACCTATGTGAGTGTGCCTGTGTGTGTGCTTATGTGTATGTGTGCGCCTGTGTGTGTGCCTGTGTGCATGCAGTTTGTGTACATGTGTGCACAGTTATGTGTGTGTGTGTGTGTGTGTATGTGTGTGTCCGGAAATCGTGTGCAGCAGTGGACAAGACCAAAGACTCCTTTGGAGCCTGACTCTCTCTATGACCGCCCTGCCCCTCAGTTCTTCCACCAGGTCTCTCACTGACCTGTTTTTGCCCCAACGATCCTTATCCCACTTTACAATCACAAGAGGGCATCACTTGTAGATGCCTCTCCTGTGGGCCCGTGGCCGCAGGAGGGAGGGCCGTGTCTCGGTTCGGGGCTGGGCGCACAGGGCGTGGGGTGGGCAGTGGTACTGGAAGCCGGGGTGCTGGCAGGGCACCACCTGCAGCCAAGGGCCTCGGGTGGCTGTGTCCTGATGGCTCTGTCCCTGTGGTGTCCGCTCCTTCAGTGCTACCGGGACGTGTCTCTGAGGCGCTTGCAATTCAAGCACAGGCTGGCTGTTCTCCACTTTCCAGTTCATTTGAAATTAGGCAAATACTCCTCCTTGGGGGGATCAGCCAGAATCCCTCCGTGGAGGACGCAGCCGGCCCCCACGGTCGCCGGAACCATGAGCTTTTATAATGTAGACGTCCCTTCAGAGTAACCCGACCTTCACCGCCTGCTGTGCCCTTCGATAACCAACGCGAAAGGGTGGCGCTCTCGGGCGCAGCACCGCGGTGAGCCGCTGGCCGGGCCCTCGCTTACGGCGGGAGTGCTGCGTGAAGCCTCCCTTTTTCCAGACACAAGGCAGCACTGCTCCCTGGCCTGGAGATCACTCGCAGCGTTTCTTCTCCGCACGGTACCAAGGGGGGCTTGGGGCAAAGAGCCCCGGAAGCACAGCACCCGGGTTTCAGAAGGCGCCACATTACGGTGTCCGGAGAATTAGGCAAATGAGCCGATGCTCAAAATATAATGAGATTTCTCTGCAAAAATAAAATCTCTAAAATACGTGGTGGGCTCTTTTCCGCAGTTTTATAATTAAATGTCCCTGTGAAAGACAGGCTGTCTGGCCCAGAAATTGTACAGGAAGCTGCACTGGCCCTGGCTCACACGCCCTCCTCCATCCGATGCAAGTTAGCCAATGTTGTTTGAGGGCCTACTGTGCGCTCCAAGTGCCCTGCTCTTAATCTATAGTCAAAGGGAGCCCCTGGACTCACCAATATTCTAGAACAAGCATGTCAAACTCATGGCCCGTGGGCCGCATGTGGCCCACAACGAATATTTTTGCAGCCCAGTCAATATAACAGTATGTAAGAAACATTTTAATAAAAATTTCTTAACTTAATTTTTACAATATCCTGTTATACATAATCCTATATAATAAAAGCCTAATGTGCAAATCGACTGAACAGTGGAACAACCAGTTGCTATGAAGCACACTGACCACCAGGGGGCAGCTCCTGCATTGAGCTGCCTCTGGTGGTCAATGTGCTCCCACAGTGGGAGCACTGCTCAGCCAGAAGCTGGGCTCATGGCTGGTGAGTGCAGAGGCGGTGGCAGGAGCTTCTCCCACCTCAGCTGCAGGCGGGCGGTAAGGAGTGAGGGGTCCCGGACTGTGAAAGCCCTGGACTGCAAGAGGGATGTCTGACTGCCAGCTTAAGCTCCATCCCCCGCCGGCAGGGGGCATCCCCCAAGGGGCCCCGGACTGTGAGAGGGAACAGGCCACGCTGAGGGACACACACCCCCCCCCCCAGTGCACAAATCTCGTGCACCAGGCCTCTAGTTATTAATAATGAACTACAGTGTTTGCTAATGACTGATACTATAATCGTGTTACATTCATTTCCCTTACACGCCTTATGCACAGGCGCACCATTTCTCTCCACTAATACTAGCAGCAAATATTTTAGCAGCCAATCACCACGTCATTAGTCTTGTACTGACTTGTTTAGTGTGTGCAACAGGAAATATTTCGCTTTCAGAGAACAAGAAAAATATGTTTATTTGTTTGATGCTTATTAATCTGTGCAGTTATTCAGTATCTGGTAAGTCAATGTTCAAGAAAAAATATTAATTTGTATTAAAATGTTCTATTATTTTATGTTAACGATGACTCGTTTATTTCAGCCCTTTGTAGTCAGCATGTCTCTATCGAAATAAACCTACGTTTCTTTGAAAATTGAAGCTTTTGTTTTTTTGTGGCCCACATAAACCTTTTTATTTGGCCCGTGTTAGCCTTTGAGTTTGACATGCTTGTTCTAGAACCTTCCGCACTCCTGGAAGCAGAAGTGGTCCCTCACACACAGCAAGCCTTGGCTGAGCGTTCCCTTCTCTCCTCAGCACAGTGTGGTCTCGTTTAAGCTGCTCTCCAAGCACCAAGGAACAACGCCAGCCCAAGCGGCAAGCAGGGCTTTCCTTTCTCTGACCTAGACTTGCGGCTTTTGCCCCGTTTCCCTGGTGACCAAGTCTTGGTGCAAACTCTCCGTGGGTGGAGAAGATGAGTCTTGGCCATGGAGAGCAACCTTGCTGTTCAACAACCCCTGGGAATGGAGCCAGGCCCCCAGAAAGAAGTCTTCCTGAGTCCCCACTCAGCTGCCTGGCCAGGGCTGGTCTGAGCAGGTCAGCCGTTGTGTCTGAAGGATGCCACCTGGTGGGCAGCAGGGAGGCATGTGGCAAGAGCGGGCGGAGCTGGTCCTGGGATGCCTGGCACTATCAGTGAGACCACCTGCCAAAGGCGGGAGGCCGGGGCCCAGCATGTCACCTCCAGCAGGAGGACCCGGGGTAGCTGTGCCGACAGAGCAAAGCCAAGTTCAGGGGTTTCTGGGCCCGAGGTGACAGTGTGGGGGTGGCATCTGTCCTCAGACCAAGGCCTGAAACCAGGATTGATGTGTGCTGCTCGGACAGAGCCAGGGAGAGCCCTGCCTGACCAAGGAGAGTGAGGCGGTCAGAGGACCCAGAGCAAAGACACCACTCGAGGACGATATGTGTGTGTGTGCACATGCACATGAGATGTGTATGTGAGTGTGTGCACACATGAGTGTGTGTGCCTGTGTGTGAGTGTGTGCACATAAGTGTATGAGTGTGTATGCATGCGTGAGCATGAGTGTGTGTGTACACGAGAGTGTGTGCATGCATGAGTGTATGTGCTTTTAAGCATGTGTGTGGGCATATAAGTCTGTGAGTTTGTGTGCACATAAGCGGGTGTGAGCGTGTGTGTTCATATGAGCATGTGTGTGCTTCCTCTCCAGAGGCCACCACCCCGCAACCCTAGGCTTGCACGGACCTACACATGCCTGTGTAATGGAAGTCTTACCTCCTCCGACTGTTAGGTAAATGGCAGGAGTCCTTGCCCCCACCTTCTGCCCTCAGTGGGGAGGCCCAGTCATCTCAGTCTTTTATTGCTTTTTTTTAAAATATATTTTATTGGTTTTTTTACAGAGAGGAAGGGATAGAGATAGAGAGTCAGAAATATCGATGAGAAAGAAACATTGATCAGCTACCTCCTGCACACGCCCCACTGGGTATGTGCCCGCAACCAAGGTACATGCCCTTGACCGGAATCGAACCCGGGACCCTTGAGTCCGCAGGCCGACGCTCTATCCACTGAGCCAAACCGGTTAGGGCTTTTATTGCTTTTTAAGAACTGCCTTGTTTAATATGTTTTTACTGATTTTTAGAGAGAGGAGGGGAGGGGGGAGAAGGAGGGGGAGAGAAACATTGATGCGACGGAGAACATTGCTGGGCTGCCTCCTGCGCATCCCCTAGTGGGGAGGGAGGCCCAGGGGGCAGGTGCTCTGCTCGGGAATGGCGTGGTGGCCTCTGGGGATGCGCCCCTGACCCTGCGCTTCTTGGGGGAACGTCACCAGGACATCGTGGTCTCTTCAGGTTTGCTATGTCTTCGAGTCAAGTTCAAACTTTTATATTTTCTCAAAAAAGAAGTCAGTGTTATTAAGGTTTCCAACCGAGTCACCAATGAAGTAAATTACAAAACGTTAAGAAAACTCACATTTTTATCTTAAATTTGCTGAAGGTGCGTCTGTTTTCTTGAGGATTTTCCCCTGAGGCAGCTCTTGAGACGGTTTATCAGGTCTTCTATGCTCCGTCCCCAGAGGCGGGTTCCTGCACCTGCCTTTGCCGCCCCCATGTTCTCTGCTTTGTCCTGCTGTGTCGCGCCCCTCCCTGCGGTTGTTTGAAGGATCAAACATTCAAAGTGAAGGCTTTGCAGTGGCTCCACCTCGGCCCAGTTCCCTGGGCTTGGCCATGTGATAGTCTCACCGTTGTTACCGTTTTTTTAAATAGCCTCTGAATGCAGCTTCGATTCCCACCTGGTCCCATGGTTACTTCAGAATGTTTTTAAAATTCCTGAAATTCTCTAAGTGGCAGCATGCAATTGTAATTTCGTTATTCCAATACGAGGCCCGCCCGATTCTGTGTAGGGGAATTCTTTCAGGTTTTCACGGTGGTCCATTTCATTCCGAAGTGTGATCCCGGCCCCTGGGCTCCGACGCAAAGCTGCACCTTCTGACGGCACGTTCCCCGTGGGTGCCCGTGTCTAAGGCGGCTCCGTGCCAGCCCTGCTCTGAGGTCGTCGCTGCGGTTCCCCTCGGAGCGACCAACTGTCCCAGAGGCAGGAGGCCGGGATTATTCTCCCTCTGTGCACATCCAAACTTGCCCATGGCCTTCCCGCATGGATGACAACTCAGCCGCATAAACGTATTGGGTCCCCACCTTTCTTCCCTCAAAGTCCCGTACACTCTGCCGTGTGCTGGCTGTGGTCTCCCCGAGGCCTGATGGTGGTCAGGAGCATCTGTGCCAGGGCCTTGGCCATCGTCCCTCAGCGGAGGCTGTGTCCCTGCCTTGTCCCCGACTCCCCCAGACCCTTGCCCTTGGAGTATGATGTGCTGTCCTTCCCTGGTGTCTGGGGTGTTCAGCGAGTCCCCAGCACTGGCTGCCCCGGTGCTGGGCGCGTGGATGGAGCGCGAGCTGAGGCCTGGGAGTGCCGGAAGGCAGGCGGGTGTGTGATGGGGGAGCGTGGTCCCCTCTCCGCTGCCGCTGACGGTCCTCTCCCTCCTTCCTCCTCCAGATCCGGTCCGACAAAGACAACGACATCCCCATCCGGTACAGCATCACGGGCGTGGGCGCTGACCAGCCGCCCATGGAGGTCTTCAGCATCGACTCCATGTCTGGCCGCATGTACGTCACTCGGCCCATGGACCGGGAGGAGCGGGCCTCCTACCACGTGAGTATCCACCTCAGGTCCGCACTGCGCAGGGTCTCACGGCTGAGCCGCTCAGCGCCCACGGGGCAGGCACCGCACCCAGGTCTCCACTCGGGGTCGGGGGAGCCCTAGAACTTGCACTTGTACCTCCTTCCCAGGTGGTCAAGGAGGTCACGGTCCGCGTCCACGTGGCCGCCCAGATGCTGGTGGGTCCGGAGGGTGGGGTCACGAGGCTGCGCACTTGGGCCCTGGGTTCCAGCCCCTGAGCACCCCGTGGCCTCCCCCCCCACCCTACCCCCCCCCCCCCGCCCCCCACCACCTCCCTGCTGCTGCCTCTGAGCCTGGCTGGGGCAGCAAGAAAATGCAGGCCCAGGCCTTCCTTAAAGGGCCGCCTCCTTCCCTCTGGGGCCTCACTGAACCTGACAGGGTGGCTATGAGGCGGGCAGAGGGGCACGGTGGGAGCAGTGACCTCTCGCTCTCGTGCTCTGGTTGTGCCCGCCTGCCACTCACCCAGCGAGACCTGTGCCCTCCACCCCTCTGACCTCCGTCTCTGTCCCTCCCAGAGGCTCAGCCCCTCAAGGGCGCCTCGTTTGGGGTCTACAGGGACGCTCAGCCAGTACTTGGGCCCCATGCACATCTGAGTGAGTGAGAAGAGGAAGGGGAGGGCCACCAAGGCTTGTCCCTCCTCCCAAGCAACAGCGACTCCAGGTCTCTGCCAGCCGGGCCCCAGCATCCCCTTCATCATGGCCAGGTGCCCCGCCCAGAGGTCTCGGCCCTGATCAGCCGGCGCCTCCAGGCCTGACTGCACTTCTCTCCTTTCTGGCTGAGCCCATGGCCGCCAGGTTAACTTTAGCCCACTCCCGTCTGGGTCTCCCCAGGCCTGACCTCCCAGTAGCAGGACTCACGGTCCAGCCTCAGGTTGGCCCAAGGGCTTTTTGTAGGTGGACTTGCACTTGCTGTTGGTGCAGGGCTGAGCAGAGCAGGGGTCCCAGGTGGCCTCAGCACTGGGCCTCTGTCAGCCCCAGCTTTTGCCCATCACCCGATCCATCCTCCTGCGAACACCCCCTCCTTGCCTCCCCCACCTCCCATGCCTCCCTGCCCCCTCTCAGCCCCCCTCCACAGAAGAGGGAACCGAGGCTCAGAGAAGCTTTGGGATGTGTCCCACCCCCACCCCGCCCAGCCTGTCTCCGGGGGGTCCAGAGCTGCTATATCATCCCTTCCCCAGTGTCTCAGGTCCCAGGGATCTTGCTGTCGCTGCTCCCCGAGGCGAACAGTCCGGAGTGTCCCCCAGAGGCGCTCAGGCCCTGACCCTGCCTGTGCTGCTTTCCAGCTCCGAGCCCACGCGGTGGACATGAATGGCAACAAGGTGGAGAACCCCATCGACCTGTACATCTACGTCATCGACATGAACGACAACCGTCCCGAGTTCCTCAACCAGGTCTACAACGGCTCCGTGGATGAGGGCTCCAAGCCAGGTGAGCCCCAGGCAGCGGCCGGGAGGGGAGGCGCTGAGGGGTCCATCGGATGAGCTCATCTGGCAGATGTTTACTGAGCACCACTCAGGTGACGCTGCATGGGGGCGGGGCCTCGCGGTCCAGACGGGGACAGACAAAAAATGAGCCAAGCCGAGTGCATGGAGCCATCACAGTGATGAGGAGGCTCAGACGGGGACACTGTAGGTCAGGGAGGGCCCCTCCTCGAAGCTGACATGTGGGCCGAGAGCTGGCGGGTGAGGAGGAGCAGGAGGCAGAGAAGGGCTGGGACCGTGCGGAGCTAGAGGGAGGCTGGGGAAGGAGAAGGCACGTGCTAAGGTCCTGGGGCCAGCATGAGGTCAGAGAGAAGCCCTGCCACTCACAGTCTCGGGGACCACACTGTGGGTTTCACTCCAAACACCACAGGAAGCCGTGGGAGGCCAGACCTCCCCGCGCAGAGAGGTGAGCCGCACCTGAGCCTCGGTCCCCTCGGCGCAGACCCCGGAGCCCCTCATCCTGCAGATCCAACCCAGCATCAGTGATGACAATCACTGGCACGTACCCGCTCAGGCTATGCCTGTGGCCTGTGTGGTCTCTGGATCCGTAACTACCAAGAAGGGGGCCCCGCCCCCCTTAGCACAGATGAGACTCAAGGTTCGAGAGGGAAAATGAACAGCCCAGACGTGCGGTGTGGCTGTGGGTCACAACCCCAAGCCCAGGACCAGCGGAGCGTCAGGGGCAGGTCACACGGGGTGGCAGGGGGGGCCTGGTCTGGTTGGGCAGACAAGTGGCCCAGGTGGTGTCTGCGGGCGCCCAGGTTTGAGAAGCACGGCCCGCACTGCCGTCTCCGATGGGGAGGGGTCGGACAGGGGTCTGAGCCAAGCGCCACCCATGGGGCCCGTGGGGCTGCCAGGAGCAGCCACTAAAATACAGGCTGCTGGTTGCATGTGAAGTTCAGACAAACACGAGTCATTGTCGCCTGTAAGCTGGCCCCGTGCAGCACTTGGAACAGAATTGCAGTAACACCGTGTCCTGCGTTCATCTGAACTCTGCTGTCCACAAGCACTGGTCCCGGGAGGGCTCTGGGCCAGGCCGCCTCCCCGCCGCCCCCCTGCGCTCCGCCACCCCCTCTGGGGCGGGGAGGACAAACATTTATCATCACTGCGCTGCCACTGCCGGAGGCGGTTGTCACAGCTCTGTCTTGGGGCTGCTGTTTCACAAGGTGAATTGTGTTTCCGATTGATAGTCTCAGAATCCTGAGGCGAGGGCCAGCCTGGGGTCAGCGAAGGGAACAGGATGTGGCATTATTTCTGCCACAACCTTGGGTGTCTGGTCCCTGCAGTCCCTGAGGGGCAGAGGCAGGGGCAGGCGGAGGGTGGGCAAATGAGCTGCCAGCCAAAGACAGCGGAGGAGGGCTGCCAGCAGCCCCTCTTCCAGAAGCCGGGCTGGGGAGGGGCGGGGGGTGTCGGGTTCGGGATGCTCGCTTGCTAAAAGGTGTGCTGGGGCCCAGGGCATCCCTAAAGGTGCCTCGATTTTCTATCACAAATCAAACCTCCCTTGTCTTATTGTAAAACAACCTGATGGTGGAAGTCTTCCCCGTCAGAGCTTCTGGCTTTACTCGCTAGGAGAGCAGAGGCAGACATCGCTGTCTGCTCCCGGAGCCCTGAGCAGCCCTGAGCCTGGGATGGAGTGATCCGCCACCCGCCCGCGGATCCTGAGAAGGGCCCCCTTTTCCCACTCCCTCCTGTGCCTTCCGGGGCTGTGTTGGACTACATGTGACTGACATTCAGAGCCCAGGGGGACCCCAGTCCGTCTCCGGTCCCAGAACAGCCCTCACTGCTGGCCCAGCTCCACGTCCTCACTTACGCTGGTCAGGGCAAGGGCCAACGTCCGAACAGAGCCCAGCATGGCCTCTGGAGGCTGGAGACTCCCAGGGCCTGGAACAGGCCCCCGTTTCTTCCCTGTCAACGTAAGTTCCAACCCCAGGCTCACCCGGGCCTGTGCACAGTACAGAGGAACCCGCCAGGAAGGGCTCATCCTGGATGTCAGGCTGGCGAGGGCTCCAGGTGGTTCCCACAGGAAACCAGGGGAGGGTGTGAAGGACTGACAGGGCTCCGAAGAGCCTTTCTAGGGCTTAGGGTGCTCATCTGGGGACATCAGCAAGCCCACATGGGGCTGCCCACCCCGTGTTCTTTCCCACCCTAAGCCCCTCCATTTTACAAACTCCTCTTTGGTGTAGCTGGATCAGACGGGCTCAAAGGGTGCGGAAGGCCTGGGATGGGCCTGTCCCTTTCAGGACCGATGTGCTTGGTGGTCTGGGGTCAAGAGCGCCCTCCTTCTGACCACAGCCTTAGCTCTCTTTGTAAGCAGATAGCCAAGGCCCCCTGAGTGACCCCTGAAAAGGGAACACATTGGCTGAGTAACGGGGAAGCCTGAGGTGGGAGCCTCAGGCGTGGAGACCGGGGTGGAAGGAGTTGTCTGGAGTCCTGGCCACTGTTTGACTGTCTCCTCTGTGTGGGTTTGTTCTTGGGGAGGCCTCCTCTTCTGTGGCCTCAAGTCTTTGGATGTTAAAACAGTAAAGTCACCTCTGGGCCCAGCCTGGGCACCATTGTATCCCAAACAACTGTTTGCAGAATTAACAATAAAACACATATTGTGACTCCCAGTGACACAATGTTACCAGATCTGCACCAATAGGGACGCCTTCCTGCCATGGATGGACCTGCCCCCTCCCTTTCTCGTAGACACCCATCGCCTTTGTCTCTTCGTTGGAGCTATTCGGGCTTTTGCCCGAATTAATGACTTCAGAATAGCTGTTCTTCTTGATGTCAATGAGTGCTGTTGCCTCTCCCTCTGAAAGGCCTTTTGCCTTAGCTTGGCACTAAGTACAGGTTAGTGAATGGGACCTGATGCACACCTGGCCATGCTCCCCGTCAGGCCCGCGAGGCGCAGGAGTCTGGGGAGCCTCCACTCCTATGTGGAGGGAGGGGGGCCTCTGCGAGGCCTGCAGCAGCCGGCAACTGGCCCGCACTCGTCCTGCGACTCCCTGAGTCACACACTCCCTGCCACACTGCCCAGCAGCCAGCTTTCCAGAAAATGAGCTCCCAGCGCTCAGGGCAGACCTCAAGCAGTGTCCTCACAGCCAGACCCGCCTCCCCGCCACAGAGCGCACGCTCCAGCCCTTCTCCTGGGGAGGTCCCGGTGGCTCCCCACCCAGCCCAGCCCAGACCAGTTTCTCCAGCTTCCTGAGAAAAGATGCCTTCGTATTACCTTTTCTAAAAGGGCTCTAAGTGGAATTCCTGCTTCTCTCACCCCTTATAACTGTGTGAGGTTGTGTGCTTTAAATTTTTTAATTAATGTCACTTTGAAATATTAAATAGCAGAGAAACCTACAAGCAGCAAATGAAGTCCAAGAAACCTTCATCCATATAACTCGGGTTCTGCGCTTAAATAGATTATTCTATTAGTGAGCCCATTTATTTATTAATTTATTTCCGGGCTGGCGGAGGACCCCCGAGATGAGCACACGGCCCCATGCACAGATGGCGCGCACACTCGGAAGTCGTCTGAATATTAAGAATTTAAATCTTTAGCCTCAGTGATTTGAGCAGAAAGCCAATTATGGGGCTGAGTTAGTTTTCAAATTAAACTGCAATTTGAGGCTTGTGAAATTAATCCTTTAAGGCGCCTGGCAGTACCTACAGGAGCCCCTCGGAGGCCCAGCCCGGCCTCCTTCGTCCACGGCGTGACTGATAAAGCAAAGTCCGGAGCCAGCGCCCCAGCGGGCAGAGCACTCCGTCCCCACGTCCTGTCTCACCTGCTGAGAAAGACTCCCCCTCTCCTTCCCCTGCGCAGAGGCTGAGGGCTCCCGGGGCGGGCACCTCCCGCTTCCCAGCCCAGACGACCGGGCGGCCTGGATGCGGTGACCGCACTTGCTACCGCGTGCCCCTTCCTCAGCAGAGCACGTGCAGGGCCCTGCACAAATCATTCCAGGTGGCCTGGCACTGCCCACCGAGGCCTGTGGCATCCGGGAGCTGGGGGCTCGTGGCTGTGTGTGGACTCAGACCCACCAGCTGAAGAAGGCGAGGGGTCTGGAGGGGACCTTGGTGCCAGGGTCACGACTGCCCAGACATAGCCACCCTGCTCAGACCCCAGTGCCCAGCTCACAGGGGCTCTTCCGCTCTCCCCGTGGCCCCATGAGGGACACCTGGCTTCCAGAGGAGGAGCCCCTGGCTCTGAGAGGCTCGGGGGCAGGTGAGCCAGGTCCTGGGAGAGACAGAGCCAGGATCTGGCCGGATGGAGCACCCAGCCCCGCTCCAAAGTCTCTGAGGCCACAGAAAGGTCTGCCTGCCGCCGGGCTTTGTTGGCCGGCATGAGCCCGCCTCAGCCTCAGACACTCCCTGTGGTGGTGGAATGGGAACCCCCAAAATCACGTCCACCCGGAACCTCAGATGGGACCTTTTTCAGAAAAAGGGTCTTTGCAGATGGAACTAGTTAAGATGGGGCCGGTAGGGTGGGCCTGAGCCCCCGTGGCTGTGTCCATATGAGAAGAGGCGATTAGGACGCTGATACTGAGGAGATGGCCATGTGAGGACAGGTGCAACTGCAAGGCAAGGACCACAAAGATGGCCACCAGCAGAGGAGGCCACACCCAGCCCTGTCCTGCAGGGATGTGAAGTGGGCGCATCGTAGGAGTTCAGTAAACAGGTGCTGAGGACTCACCCGTTGCCGCCCCCAGGGGCGCCGGGGCACGACAGTCTGTGACCTGCTCCTTGGGGCGAAGTCCTAGATGTGGGTTTGCAGGTGGGCACATTGGAAGAACTTTTGGACACAGACGGCCAAACTGCTCCAGGACCGAGGCTGTGGGGGCAGGTCCCCACCAGTAGGTCCCATCATTATTTTAAAATTGTATTTGCTCATCTGGTACGTGCAACATGCCTTCCCTTCATCTCTTTGATCACTAGCAAAGTTGAGTGTAAAAAGCAAAAACAGAGGGGGCGAGGCGTGAAGTGCAGGCTCTGAGGCTGGGATGCGGGCCAGAGGCGTGTCCAGGGGCAGCACCCTAGAAAGGCTCCAGTGAGCGCACACTGGTTACCGTGAGTGTGCTTTACTTTGCAACCAGAAAAGCATGATCAGAAGTATGCCATTTGGTTTTTAGAAATCAGATTTCTGAGCTTAGCCAAGAAGGCAGACGCCCAGATCCAAGACGATGTTGTGATGAGCCTGGAGCCGAGGGCGGGTCTTGTGACCAGCCAGTCGCCTGGGCCTCCAGGTGCGAATGGCCTCTTTTTGACTGTCTACATAAGCCTTTATTTCACTTTCATTTTCAGAAAGCTTACAATAAAGGATTCTGGGTTGTCCATTATTTTCTTTCACCCCATTGTTTTCTGGCACCCATCATTTCTACGGAGGCCTGGTTTTAAGGCCTATAGTTCCATTAAAAGTTTTATGCCATTTTAAAAATTCTCCAGCTGCTTTTAAATTTATCTTTTTTAATTCAATTTATTGGGATGGCATTGGTTAATAGGTCACACAGGTTTTAGGTGTAGATTTCTACATTACAAGATCTGCATATTGCACTGTGTGCCCAACACCCAAAGTCACTTTTTTATCTTTGGTTTTGGCAGTTGGACTGTGATGGGACTTGCTGTGGCTTTCTTCATCTTTATCCCACTTAGAATGTTTAGTGCTTCTCCAATCTGTGGCTTGACGTCTCCTTTGGTTGTGGAATTTTTCAGCTGTCATCTCCGCAAATATTGTGTCTGCCCATTCTTTCTCTTTGGTCCTTCTAGGACTCCAATTATACATACGGTGGACCTGCTCACATCTCAAGTTTCTTATGCTGAGTTTCTTATGCTTTCGTCTGGATGTTCTCTTTGGTACATCTTCCAATTCATTAATTCTCTCTTTAGTTATATTTAATCTGCTTTTACATCTATTCACAGTCTGATTTCAATACTTTTTCAAATATAAATTTTCTGTTTTTTTTATAGTTTCTAGTTCTCTGAAAAAGAAATTCCATCTCATCCTTTTAATTCCTTGAACGTATTAAGCTGAGATGTGTTTGTTTTCAAGCCTGCTCCTGCCTGCTCTGTCAGCTGCCTCTCCCGGGCTGGCCATTGCCTGCTTTCCTCTCTGTTTTCAGTGGGTTTGGGTGCTTGTACACCTAGTGAGTTAGGTGCTGCCTCTTGTGTAGGAAGAATTGCAGAGATTATTTGAGCTCTGTAGGATGTCAGCTCTCTCCATGGAAATTTACACTAATAATCTCTTAACCTAAGTTACCTCTGTTAGAGCCTATTTTCTCCCAGGTCACACTCACTCCTGGGTGCTGCCCTTCAGGGTCCAGCCCTAGGACCAGAGAGTTCTCTGGGGACTTTCCTCCTGGGCAACCCTAAGCGCAGGTCATTTACTCCTGTTCCTATACATCTGCTGAACGTTCGATGTAGCTCTTCAGCTGTCAGCAGCCAACTCCAGAATCAGCAAAAGTCTTCTAAGAAAAGATGGCCCCAGGTACTTACCTTTTATCTGCATTACTTGGTGGCCCTTTAATGCCTTTAAGCAGGTGTTTTTATTTTACACTAGAGGCCTGGTGCACGAATTCGTGCACCAGAGGGGTCCCTCGGCCTGGCCTGTGGGATCAGGCCGAAACAGGCTCTCCAACATCCCCTGAGGGGTCCCAGATTGCGAGAGGGTGCAGGCCAGGCCAAGGGACCCCACCGGTGCACAAGGAGGGATGCAGGAGGGCTCCAGGGCATGTCCGGCCCCGTGTCACTCATTCCTGATCTACCAGACCCCAGCAGCAAGCTAACCTACTAGTCGGAGCATCTGCCCACTGGTGGTCAGTGCATGTCATAGTGACTGGTCAACTGTCTTACCCCTGGTGGTCAGTGCACCGGTTGAGCAGCCTTAGGATATCATTAGCATACTAGAGGCCCGGTGCACAAATTTGTGCACCAGTGGGGTTCCTCAGCCTGGCCTGCGGGATTGGGCTGAAACCGGCTCTCCAACATCCCCTGAGGAGTCCTGGATTGCGAGAGGGCACTGGCCAGGCTGAGGGACCCCACAGGTGCATGATCGGGGCCAGGGAGGAATACGGGAAGTTGGCCAGCCAGGGAGGGACCACGGGAGGGCTCCAGGGCATGTCTGGCCTGTCTTATTCAGTCCTGATCGGCCGGACCCCAGCAGCAAGCTAACCTACCAGTTAGAGCATCTGCCCCCTGGTGGTCAGTGCACATCATAGTGATTGGTTGACCAGTCAACTGTCTGCCCCCTGGTGGTCAGTGCATGTCATAGCAAGCAGTTGAGCAGCCTTAGCATATCATTAGCATATTACGCTTTGATTGGTTGAATGGACGACTGGACACAGCATATTAGGCTTTTATTATATAATTTTTTTTAAATATATTTTATTGAATTTTTACAGAGAGGAAGGGAGAGAGATAGAGAGTTAGAAACATCGATCAGCTGCCTCCTGCACATCTCCTACTGGGAATGTGCCCGCAACCCAGGTACATGCCCTTGACCGGAATCGAACCTGGGACCTTTCAGTCCGCAGGCCGACGCTCAATCCACTGAGCCAAACCGGTTTCGGCGGCTTTTATTATATAAGACTAGAGGCCCGGTGCACAAAAATTTGTGCACTCGGGGGGGAGGGGGGGTCCCTCAGCCTGTCCTGTGCCCTCTCGCAGTCTGGGACCCCTCGGGAGATAACGACCTGCTGGCTTAGGCCTGCTCCCAGGTGGCAGAGGGCAGGCCCAATCCCTAGGTGCAGCCCCTGGTCAGGCTCAGAGCAGGGCCGATGGGGAGTTGGGGCGCCGCCCCTGTCATGCACAGAGCAGAGCAGATTGGGAGGTTGCTATGCCACCCTCAGTCACACTCAGGATAGGGCCGATTGGGGGGTTGGGGCACTGCCCCCTGTCACACTCAAGGCAGGGTCGATGGGGAGGTTGCAGTGCCACCCCGTCACACACAGAGCAGGGCCGATCAGGGGGTTGGGGTGCTGCCCCCTGTCACTCACAGAGCAGGGTTGATCAGGGGGTTGGGGAGCTCCCCCCTGTCATGCACAGAGCAGGGCCCATCATGGGGTTGAGGAGCTCCCCCCTGTCATGCACAGAGCAGGGCCAATCAGGGGGTTGAGGAGCTCCCCCCTGTCACTCACAGAGTAGGGCGGATCAGGGGGTTGGGGCGCTGCACCCTGTCACACTCAGGGCAGGGCCAATGGGGAGGTTATGGCTCTACCCTGTCACACACAGAGCAAGGCCCGTGGAGGGGGGTTGGGGCACCACCCTCTATCACCCACAGAGCAGGGCCTATCAGGGGGTTGGGGCACCTCCACTGTCACACTCAGGGCAGGGCCGATGGAGAGGTTATGGCTCTACCCTGTCACACACAGAGCAGGGCCCGTGGGGGGGTGGGGGGGGTTGGGGCGCCGCACCCTGTCACACACAGAGCTGCAGGGCGATCAGAGGGTTGGGGAGCTCCCCCCTATCAGGCACAGAGCAGGGCTGATCAGGGGGTTGGGGCACCTTCCCCTGTCACGAACAGAGCAGGGCAGATAGGGAGGTTGTGGACCCACCCCCTGTCACTCACAGAGCCGCAGGGCCATCAGGGGGTTTGGGCACTGCCCCCTGTCACGCTGATCCCGGTGCCGGGAGGCCTCGCGGCTCCACTGATCCCAGTGCTGGGAGGCATATTACCCTTTTACTATATAGAATAGAGGCCTGGTGCACGGGTGGGGGCCAGCTGGTTTGCCCTGAAGAGTGTCCTGGATCAGGGTGGGGGTCCCCACTGAGGTGCCTGGCTAGGCTGGCTGAGGGGCTGAGGGCTGTTTTCAGGCTGGTGGGTGACTGAAGCTCCCAACTGCTCCTTTTTTTCTTTTTCTTTTTTTTTCTATTGTGGGCCAGCTTTAGCTCTGAGGCCTCGCTGCTGAAAGCAGGTTTCTGGCCTTTACCTTCTGTATTTGATACAATGTTGCGGTCCTGCTGGCTGAAGCCCGGCTGACTAACACAGGTTTCTGGGGTTTTGTTTTGCTTCTATATTTGCAACATAGTTGCTTAGAGTTGCAGCTGAGAGGCCGGCAAGTCAGGCGGGGAACGTTGGAGTCCGCCATCACTGGAGCAAGCAAGCCTCCCTGTTCACTTCAGTGCATGGCTGCCGGCCGCCATCTTGGCTGACAGTTAATTTGCATAAGGATATGCTGATTAGCCAATGGGAAGGGTAGCGGTCGTACGCTAATTAACATGTTTCTCTTTTATTAGTGTAGATTACACTTTGGTTGGTTGACCAGATGACCAAACACTTAGCATATTAGACGTTTATTATATAGGATTTTACCTACCTTCTCTGGTTGTCCTTGGGGAGAAGATTGGTTTAAAAACATAGCCCACCATTTGCTAAAAAAAGAACTTTCTGGATTTTTTTTTAAATACTTAATTTCCCTCGGGAAATTCTGCTGATAATGAAATTCATTAAAATTGGGTTTACACACAATTCTTTGAGAATATATTCATTGCATGAAATAAGTGGGAGAGGTACTTGGAGAACTTTTTTCGAGGGTTCTCAAAACACAGACATTCATTTTTTCCCCTAGAAGACACTTCATAAAGATGTGTTAAAGAATGACTGAATGAATATCCTAGTGGGTGCAACATTTTGGTCTAATTACAACCAATCCTATACAAAATCCAATGAATGAATTAGCCTTCTTACTGTCCACCCTCCAACCACCAATACTTCTGACTCCTAACAGTCTGTTTTCTGTACATGTCTGAAAAGCACAAACTTGATCACTCATTCCCCTGATGAGAATACAATACTGGCTTCCCTGTGATCTTAGAATAAGTCCAGAATCCTCACCATGGGCCCCACCATCTTCGACCCCATCACATGCCGTGTCCTCCTCTGTCACAAACATGCGGAGCTCTTCTCCACCCCAAGGCCCTGCCCCGCTGCCCAGGGTCCTCCTTCCCTCCCACCCCACCCCCACATCTCCAGAGAGGCCTTCCAGGTTCCTCACGAGTTCCCCTTCTCACCTAGCTCCATCTGCGCATGCGGACTGTCTTTGTCCTGCAAAGCCCTGGTCCTAGTTGGCAGTGATGCATCTCTCTCCTCTCTCCCTCCCCAGCACGTGAGCAGCAGGACACGGTGTGTCGGTCATTTTCACTGCGATGACCTGAGCACAGAACCTGCTGTCCACCCCCAGCAAGTCCTCAGTCGGTAACAGGGATGAGTAACCCCAAACAATGGAATGTTATTCTGCCATGAAAAGGAAGGAACCTTGAAAACACTCAGCTTGGTGAAAAAGCCAGACACAAGGCCACAGAGTGCAGGGTTTTGCTTATAGGAAGTGTCCAGAAGAGGCAAATCCCTAGAGACAGAAAGTAGGTCAGTGGTTGCCAGGGGCCAGGGAGCAGGAGGGGGCTGACTACTAAGGGATGCAGATTTCTCTCGGATGATGGCAATGCCCCAGAATTAGATTCTAGACAGTTGCACAACTGTGAATAAACAAACCCCCTGACTTGTGTATTTTTAAAGTGTGAGTTTTATTGTATGTGACTTATCTATAATAATAAAAGTGTAATATGCTAATTAGACCAGACAGCCAAATGACCTTCTGGACGTCCTTCCGGACAACCTTCCAGACGAAGCCAGGATCTGCAATCGACCAGTGATGTCTGTCCTGAGTGAGCAGGTGTGGCAGCGGCCCTTATGCAAACCTTTCCCTCTGAGGAGCTCTCTCTGTTCCAGGCACCTACGTGATGACAGTCACGGCCAATGATGCTGACGACAGCACCACGGCTAACGGGATGGTGCGGTACCGGATCCTGACCCAGACCCCACAGAGCCCATCCCAGAACATGTTCACCATCAACAGCGAGACGGGGGACATTGTGACCGTGGCCGCCGGCCTGGACCGAGAGGTGAGGTGGGCGCCTTGGCCTGGGGAGAGACTGACTCAGCTCTGGTTGTGTCCCCTGAGCCCCCTGTTCCATAGAGGACATCAGAGCTCCAGTGTGACCTCTCCAGTGGGACACAGTCCAGAGGCACCAGGATGCTGGCCCAGGATGCTTGTCCTGGGTGCCTGGGACAGACCCAGGATGACATGTCCTGGGTGCCTGGGACAGACCCAGGATGACAAGTCCTGGGTGCCTGGGACAGACCCAGGATGACAAGTCCTGGGTGCCTGGGACAGACCCGGGATGCGTGTCCTGGGTGCCTGGGACAGACCCAGGATGACATCTCCTGGGTGCCTGGGACAGACCCAGGATGACATGTCCTGGGTGCCTGGGACAGACCCAGGATGACAAGTCCTGGGTGCCTGGGACAGACCCGGGATGCGTGTCCTGGGTGCCTGGGACAGACCCGGGATGCGTGTCCTGGGTGCCTGGGACAGACCCGGGATGCGTGTCCTGGGTGCCTGGGACAGACCCAGGATGACATGTCCTGGGTGCCTGGGACAGACCCAGGATGACAAGTCCTGGGTGCCTGGGACAGACCCGGGATGCGTGTCCTGGGTGCCTGGGACAGACCCGGGATGCGTGTCCTGGGTGCCTGGGACAGACCCGGGATGCGTGTCCTGGGTGCCTGGGACAGACCCGGGATGCGTGTCCTGCTGGCGCGTGTGGTTTGGATGGCAGTGGGGACCCCAAGTGCCGTGAGCCTAGACCTCAGACTCTGCAAAACTGCCGGGTCTTGTCTTAGGAGGTTGTCACCCCCCGTGCCTGTCAAATCAACACCAGTGGAAGTGCCAGGTTGTGGCGTGGAGAGTGCCACCGCCCCTGCCCTGGGAAGTGCCGGGTGGTCAGACAGCCACAGGGAAGGTCATTTGTGCCGCCTGGCTCAGTAGGAGGCAGGGCGTCCCCAGTTGCCTCTCAGGGCCGTGGGCACTTAGAGGCTGCCTCCAGACCAGGCACCTGCCTCTGTGCAGTGGGCGCAGCCTTGCCCGCCTCCTGGGCTCCACCGGGGTGGGCAGAGGCCCTGCGGCCCTGCCAGGACTGGCAAGGACGGTGTGGGTGGGGCTTCGTGGGGGAGATGGGCCGGGACCCTGGGCTCAGGGGGCCTCGGCCAGTCCGGGCACCTCCATCTCGTGCCTGGAGGCCCCACCACCCTCTGGGTGGCCACCAGGTGCCTGCTCTGCCCCGTGAGGCCTGCAGGAGCCGGTCGGGAGCCCAGCCTGGCTTCTGGAAGTCTGTTGTCATTGGCGGGGAGGGGGGATGGGGGAAGGGGTGTCCTGTGATCTGACACAGTGAGGTCCACCCACACACTAAGCAAACCAAACCATGCCCACACTCCCCCACTCAGGGCGGCCTGCCCTGGGGAGAGGCTAGACCAGCCGTGGGCAAACTACAGCCCGCGGGCCGGATCCGGCCAGTTTAAAATGAATAAAACTAAAAAAAAAAAAGACCGTACCCTTTTATGTAATGATGTTTACTTTGAATTTATATTAGTTCACACAAACACTCCATCCATGCTTTTGTTCCAGCCCTCCGGTCCAGTTTAAGAACCCATTGTGGCCCTCGAGTCAAAAAGTTTGCCCACCCCTGGGCTAGAGCCACACCCCTTTCTCCAGCCGTCACCTGGCCCGGGGCTTTCACTCCCTTGGGGAGAGCACTGAGGGCAGTGACAGGGGCATCCCGCCCACGTGAGCGAGCATCTCCAGCTTCTGTCTCCGCTCCTTTAGCCAGTGGGTGCCAGGGACCGCTGTGGGCAGGGCACCAGTGGCCCAGGGAAGCTCACACGGGCCAGGCGCTGAGCGCTGAGTCGTGGATGAATCATCCATCGGCGGGAGGAGAGCCCGGCAGCAGCGTCCCCAGATGGAGGAAGGACCTGACACTGCGCCAGTCAGCAGGTGCCCCCCCGCCCCCCCGCCCGCGTCCCCACCTTCCCAGGGAGGCTCCGCACCAGCTGGAGTGGCCGTGCCGCCCCGCCCAATTCCACACGGGCGTCCATCAGAGCCGAGCTTCGGCAAACCACCACGTTCAGGGTGAGCATGTCGCCTGCAAGCGTGGCTGGTCCCTGCTTTCATTTGCTCTGTCTGGCAACACTGCCCACCCGGAGGCAGCCGGTGGTCTGGGCCCGGGACGGGGCCAGGCAGGTGGGGTCGGCCATCCGCCAAGGCGCCTCTCTGAGAAGCCTGGCTTGCTCTGGGCCTCCCCCTCCGTGCCCCGGGTGACACTGTAGAGGTGAAGCTAGACGGTGCTGATGGGCGACAAGGTCCCTGAGAGCCGGCTCTGCTGATCGGGGAGCCGGGCAGGCAGGGGCACGGCAGGCAGGGCCTCCAGACATCAGGGCTGATCGTATGGCTAGCGCCGCGCCGGCCCAGCTGTCACCCAACACAGGATCCCACCCTCGCAGGGAGCTGTTTGCCGGCAGCTACCAAAGGAGCCCTCCCCGAAAATGATGCTGGGCGAGCTGCAGAGGGCCTGCCTCGGAGGTGCCGCTGGCGCCTGGGCCCGCAGTGTCTGGCTGCGGTGGCTCGTGGAGCCTCAGCTTCCCGCCAGAAAGGGCTGGTGTGGGCAGTTTCTCCCAAGACCCGCTCACGGGCCGTGGCTGCACAACCGACTGGCCAGGGCGCACCGCAAGGCCTTCCCGCTTCCTTCTCTGTGGGAGCACCGACCCCACGTGGCAGCGCCTCTGCGGGCACCGAGTGGCTCCCTGCTGGGCAGAGGGGGGATCCAGGAAGGGCAGAGCCCACACCTCCTTGCCACGTATCTGGGTAGCAGAGCCTGTGAGTGGAGCACTTCTGCGTGACTGAAATGTCGACACGCACGCCATTCCAGTCTCTTGTGTAGAGGGAGGTGCCCTCTGGGAGCCCGTTCATCCGCCCGGCTCGCTAATGAGCGTCCTGGCCTGAGAAGATGGGGTGTGGCGGGCGGGTTCCACTCACGCTGAGGGTAGCTTTGCTCTGATGGCCCAGCGGTGTGAGGTGCACAGAGCCCCGCATCCCAGACCACTTCCTGGCTCCGGGTGGAGTCCATCCCACCCTGACGACCTGCGACCGACCTCTGTCCCCGTGTGTGCGGACCCCATCTTCATCGACCCAAAACTCCCTCCCAAACTAGGGGGGCCGATGGATTCTCTCAGGGTCCCTGGGTTTCCTGATGTGTTTTCAAGACTGTCCAGCCTCCGTCTTCATGAGAGGAGGCGGCCGGGGGCCTGACAGCACAGCTCTGCCCAGGGCTGGTGGGCATCGCGCCGACGCAGCGACCGGCCACGCGGTGCAGACCCAGGAGGCGTTTTTAGGTGACAAGACCACGCGGCCCTTTGCTCTGTGAGCCTCGTCATGACGGCCACGCAGGACATTCTGGCAGTGTCTTCCCAGGAAGCAACTCCGTGAGCCCTGCGCGGCCAGGCCACGGTCCGCGGGGAGGCGGGCCAGCGTTTCTCGGAGGCTCAGCTGTGACGCATTTTTGCGGCTCCCGCTCTCAGACCCAAGCGCAGTGTTGTGGTCTCAGAGAGGAAAGTTAACAGTTAAGACAAATTTGCCACCAACAACCTCATTTGCATATTCATCCCTGGAGTCTTGCTTGTCCCCCAAAATAGAGAAGAGGAAGAAGGAGAAAACTGAGCAAAGCGCTAGCATCACTTCCCTGCCGCCTGCAGGGTCTCCGGGCACAAGGTGGCCTCACTGGCGTGGGTGCGTGGGGACACCGGCTGGCGCCCGCACCGGGACGCAGTGGCCTGTCCATGCACGGCGTGCGGGCGCCTCTCTGGGAAGCCTCGGGGCCACGCTCTTGGCCACACCAGGGCGCTGAGCCATGCAGCGAGGCGTCCCCGACAGCGCAGCTGCTTTCCAGTCACCGCTGCTGGGTTTCTCCTCATCCCAGAAGCAGCACATTGAGGCAGGAAAGGTGGAGAAGCACAGAGGCAGCGAGGGCCTGCCTCCGAGCACAGCAGGCCCGTCCTGCCCAGGCCTCCCGCTGGCACACGTGTAGCCGGGCGCGCTGGGCTGCTGCTTTTCTGTCGTGGGTGCGGGTGACTCTGACAGCTCCCTCTGCGGGCCTTCCGCTGTCCTCCCTCCTGTTGGCATGTGAGTCCCAGAGCCGGTCCGGGGACAACGGGAGCGAGGACGGGTCGGAGGTCCGGGGAGGCTGTGCAGGGCGGGGCGCGGGGCAGTCACACAATCAGGGTCAGGGGGACCAGGATGGCGTTTTTATTGTTCGCTGCATCTATGACTCCAACACTTATTTCACAAGCTGCTTTTAAAAAGTCACCCGGTAAACCCAACTTACCGCTTTCTTACTTGGAATTTCTGTTTTATTGGAAGAGCTCTTGCAGCCTGGTTGCGGCCGAGGCCACATCAAAGGACTGTGTGAGTGCAACACCCACTCTGCACATGACCCCTCCCGGGGGCGGAGCTGATGATGCACACGTGTGGGCGCATTGCCTTTGTGCGTGTACATGTGTGTACAAGCCATGTCTCCCGAAGGTGTGCGGGCAGGGTGCTCATTGGGCGGGCGGTGCTGAGGAGGACGGTGGGTGTCACCGCAGCTGGATCTCTGGGGGTGAGGGGCTCCCCTTCCTGGCTCTGAGCTGCCCCGGCCTGAGCTCACAGCGCCATGAGCCCGAGGCCGCGCCCAGGAGGGAGCGGCCTGTGCCTCTATGTGCAGCACCAGCCAGGGTCTCAGCCAGAACCCAGAGTCCCAGACCCCGTGGCCCCTGAGGGATGGAGGGAAGTGAGACCTCAAAGAGCCCTGGGCTCAGGTCTGGAAGGTTCTCCCCTGGGCTGCCAGCCCTCAGACCTCAGCCGCCCCCAAGGCGAGCCCGCGTGGCCCTGCGGCCAGGCCTGGCTGGACCGGCCGTCGCTCCCTGTGAGGATGGAGGGGTTTTCTGCAGCGGGACCTCCAAGGACAGTGCGGGGCAGGGACACGCACGCCCTGGCCACAGGGACCGTCCAGTGGTCACTAGTGGGGCATCAGCGACGACCGAGTGAAACTCGCTTCCCCGTGCACGTGACTCACCCTTGAAACCGGAACCCTGCTCTGGCTCCAGGCCTGTCATCCCCGGGGGACCTCCGGCCCCTGTGCTGCGCCCTGGCCACCTGGCTGCCTCTGGTCCTGCCAAGGAGACCCTCACGCTGTGCTCCCTGCCCTCCTGTCTCCGTGGCCCCAGGCTCTCCTGAGCCCTCGGGAGCCCTCCCCGCCCCCGGCGCCTGCCAGAGTGTGTGCTCTGAGGGGCAGGTGCTTCCAGAGGAAACTCAGATGGCCTTTCTTCTGGGTCTCCCAGGGAGCGTTCTCATCACTGTGAGGTTTGCGGTCCGGCGTGTCTGGCGGTCAGTATGGTGGGCGGTGTGTGTAAATGCCTCGAGCTGGGCTGCACGAGGGACCCGACCCCCACCCCACCCCCCGCAGATGCAGCCAGAAGCACACAGAGACCTGACTTTGGGAGCCCCAAGCATCCTGGTCCCAACCTCTCTGGGGCTTCCAGACGCCATCTCCCAGGAAGAAAGAAGCCCTCGCAGGAGAACCACATGCCCCTTCAAAGGAAAATTAAAGTGTAAAATAAAAGGCCCTGTCTCTGCTGCTGGGTTCCCGGTGGGAGTCTCTGCACCGGGGACAGAGCCAGTAAAGTCACCCCAGAGCCCGTCGCAGGCCATTCGCCCGGTCACTGCTGTCCAGGCCCCTCACGGGCACGTGGCTGCAGGTGACTTCTTCCCACCTCTGCTGCACCCACCGGTGGGCAGGGGCCTGGGGTGGAGTGAGCTGGTGCTGCCCCCGGGGCTTGCGTTCATTCTGTGGCTGAATCATGTCCTGCCATGGGCCAGACCAGGTCTGGTCGCTCGCTCGGCTGTCGGTGACATGGGATTCTTGCCACTGTAGCTGCTGGGACTGGTGCTGCTGGAACCCAGGCACCATGTCTGTCTGAACTCCGTGTCCCGTTCTCACGGGTGTGTGCCCAGCAGTGGAACGGCCGGGCAACGGGTGACGTGTGACTGGGGATGCAGCGTCTCGATGCACCGCGTGGACGAGGACAGAGCCTGTGGCTCCTTGTCTGCAGTGTGCAGCCTGCAGGTCCTCCAGTCACGTTCCTGGGCACCGAGCAGACCCCAGGACTGAGCAGCGAGAGCAGAAGACAGGCCGGGCCAGGCTCAGCCTCAGGGGACGGGGGTCCCAGCAGGACACTGGCCCAGGAGGGAAGCGCGGCCTTGGGGCGGGGCTGCCAGGAGGAGCTGCAGGTTGGAGGTGGAGGGCTGCTCCCAGCCTTTTACTACTCGCAGCACAGCTAGGCACAGCGGCTGAGCCGCCCAAGCAGCACTGGTCCCCTCGGGCCAGAGCGTGGGGTTGAGCGCAGGCCTGACGCGGGCCGGTGTGTGTTGGCCAGCAGCCCTGGCACCCCGCGTGGGAAGCGGGGAGGGGAGGGCACACAGGAGCCTACGTGCTGTTCTAGGGCTGTGGTCGGCAAACCATGGCTCGAGAGCCACATGCAGCTCTTTGGCCCCTTGAGTGTGGCTTTTCCACAAAACACCACATGCGGGCGCGCACGTACAGTGCGATTGAAACTTCGTGGCCCATGCGCAGAAGTCGGTATTTTGTGGAAGAGCCGGTATTTTGTGGAAGAGCCACACTCAAGGGGCCAAAGAGCCGCATGTGGCTCATAAGCCGCGGTTTGCCGACCACTGTCTAGGCAGGGGTGGGCAAACTTTTTGACTCGAGGGCCACAATGGGTTCTTAAACTGGACCGGAGGGCCGGAACAAAAGCATGGATGGAGTGTTTGTGTGAACTAATATAAATTCAAAGTAAACATCATTACATAAAAGGGTACGGTCTTTTTTTTTTTTTAGTTTTATTCATTTCAAACGGGCGGATCCGGCCAGCGGGCCGTAGTTTGCCCACGGCTGGTCTAGGGCATTAGGTGGCTGCATTATTGATGGATGTCGTGCAAAATTTAAATGCTGAGCTAGGAGAGGCAGTGAAATCGCAGGGATGGCCACTTCCGGTTTCTTCCTTCTTCTTGAACTTGAAAGCGGCCAAGTCCTGCACCAGGGCGGGCGCGAGGGCAGGCTCGCGGGCAGGCCGGTGGAGGACTGGGCCACAAACACAGCCAGAGCTGCCCTCGCTCCGCAGGCTCACTCACGCGGCTGCAGGGGAAGGATGCCCAGCCCGTGAGCCCGAGAAGCCAAGCCCTGCCTACGGCTTTTCAATACAGGCTTCGAAACCCCCCACCACGCCAGGCCCATCCCCTGCGTGAAGGTGGGACAAGTGTGGCAGAGGCGGCCGCGTGCAGAGACGCCAGGACGCCCACCTTCCCCGGCATGCGCCCGGGGCCTGCCTCTGAACACCACTCCTGAAAGGGATTTGGTGGAAGAGAACGGCGATCGCCACTGAGTCTAAAAAGCACACTTTCTAAACCAAAAACCACGCGAAGGAGCCTGTGTCGCACCCCCCCCCCCCCCCCCCCCCGCTCCCCGCACTCTCAGGAGGAGCTGAGTTCTGCAGGGGGGTGGGGGGGGCCGCCAGCGTTTCCTCCTGCGGACTGCATTTGCTTGCTGCCCACACTCAGACCAGGAAAGACTCCCACCAGCTGTCAAAAGCCAGACCAGCGCGCCCTCTAGTGGCAGCCAGCTGCACACAGGCTACCCACCAAGGGTACACGTGGGCACATACACCCACCCGTACCGTGCCTGTGCCGTGTCTCTGAGACTGTGTTTCTCTGCAGGGTCTCTGAGGCAGGGCCTGGATGGTCCATGGGGAGGTTGTGATTCGCTGACTGACTTGCAGAAGCACCTCATGCAGCAGTCACAGGACTAGGGGCTAACACTTTCTTCCTCTCTCCTCTGGGCCAAATCCCTCCCTTCGCTGTCGGGCTCTGGCCCCTGTGGTAGCAGCTGGTCCTGAGGGCGAGGCAGGGGTGTGAGGTTTGAGGGCTCGAGCGGCCAGCCCTCGTCTCCTTCCCTCCTGCCAGGCGGTCACACAGGCCGAGCCGGGCAGGACCTTGAAGTCTTGCTGACAGTGACAGGCAGCCTCAGAGGTGGCGTCTGGTGCGGAAGGGCCTGACCGGCCTCCTGCCCTGAAGCTGCTGTGTTCTTGCAGCTGAGTCTCCCTTCCCGTCCTGGGGGGGGGGGGGGGGGGGGGGGGGGGCAGATGATTTGTAAAGAACGAGAGAAACTCGGTGAGAAATTGAAGGGTTTCCAAAGAGAGGCTGTCTGCGGCTTTGTCGGAGAACCTGATTTCCTTCCGCACGTTTCCTCGGGGAGGGGACCGGAGTCACCGAGGCCCTGTCCGTGGGGTCGTTGGCAGCTGTGGGTGAGATACAGATGAGAGGTGGCTCCTGGGCAGGACCCGGGCCCCTCACCACGGGCCTGTGGGACTGGGGTTCGCATTCGGTCTGCCAGCCTCCCCACTAGCCAGTCCCTGTTCCCAGCCTGTCCCTGCAGTGTTCTGGCTGAGGCAGGGCCCTGACCAGGCAAGCAGCGCCCTCTGCTGGTCGGGAAAAAGGAGCGCGTTCCTTCTGCTGGGACCTTGAGGCACAACAGCCTAGGAGCAGGGACCGTGGCTGGGCCACACCCTGACGCCAGGGGCCTGGTGGGCTTCTGCGTGTGCATTTGTACAGCAACGGCAGCTCCAGCCTGCTGTCCACCCCGCACACGCATGCGAGGGCCCAGAGGCGTTTGGCTGCTATCAGGGTCGCGAAGGAAGAATGCACGAGGCCACAGCAGTGAGGGATTATACATTTATTAGGTCACCTGGAGACAGATGGGCTGAGCCCCAAAATGGCACCAGCACACAGGTGTCCGTGTCCGTGTCCAGAGACGGCCGGGGGATGGGGACTCCAGGTGGCTTTTTCTGGGCAGAGAATTCTCTGGGTGGGTCTGGGTCCTGGGAAGGTCCAGAGGGGAGAGATAATGGTCTTAGCAAGTGGAATGTGGTCTTAGCAAAAGGGAATGTCTGTTGTGAAGTGGCCTAAGGTCAGTTCCCAGGGGAGGGGCATTGATTCAGTTATTTGATCAGACCTAACAGCTGTGTGGGCAACGTTGGCGCCATAACAAAGTCCTGAGAGCAGTGACTGGCATCAGCTCCTGGTGGCAATGAGATCACATCAGCGTGCCCTGCTCACTGCCTCAGTGGCTGGTGTGGCCACCAGTGGAGTCAGCTGGGCACGTGACCCTGCCCATCTCAGACCGGAACATGGAGGCCAGCGAGGGCCGGGGCTCGGGGCTGGTGAGCCTGGCTCCTGCATCATGGGCCGCAGCCCGTCCCCCGCGCCCAGCACCTCGCTGGGCCTGTGGAGGAGCCTGACTTCGTGCTGAGGCCCGGCTTCCTGGCACCTGCCTCCTTGGTGGTGAGGGGGATGGGGACCAACGTTAGCACCCCGCCTAGCATGCTATCCCTGGCTTTGCAGGCTATGTGACCTCTGTCTCAGCCACTCAGCTCAGCTGTTGTCATTGCAAAAACAGCCACAGAGAATGCCTAAATGAATGGACGGGGCTGTGCACTAATAAAACTTTATTTCTACAAATCAGCAACGGTTGGCCCATTGGACACATGGAATCCTGTGACTCATCTCAAAGCCCCCTCAGTGCCTCCCAACTGTCCACAAGTGCCCAGACACAGGGATCAGTGGACTGTGATGACAACAGAGATTCTGAGGAATGGCACCTACCGTATGATAGGCACCACATTTGACCCTGGGGACACGGTGGTCAGTAGGACAGCCATGGCCTCCAGAGCTCAGTTTGGTGAGGGTCACAGACAACGATCAAATGACAGCTGTAAAGTCAGAACTGTGCCACGCGCCATGCTGGGGCCTGGCTTGGGAGCGTCAGAATTCCTGAGAAAGCGGGGTTTGAGCAAAGATCTGAAAGAAAAGTTGGCATTGACTAGGGGAGAATGAGTTCCAGAGGGAGGAGCACGTGCGAAGGCCAGGCGGGGTCAGCGTAAGGAGCCGAGGGAGGTTCATGGGAGGTGAGGGGAGCCTGATTCAGATGAGGCCTGAGAGGCGGTCAGCAGCCAGGCACACAGCCTCGGGGCCACAGGAAGGACATGGGTGTGAGCCAGTGAGCACTGCTGCATAACAGAACGTCTCATAGCTCAGCAACCAAAACAATGCCCAGTGGTTTTTATTTACTTAACTCTCAATTCCAAGTTTATCACTTGGAAGACATTTCCTAAGGTCCCTTTCTGCCTTGGGCCCCGAATCCTTCCTCCCCTAACGGTGCCAGTGAGATGTGGGCTGTGGTCCCCGCAGAGAGCTGCCACCAAGCCTCGCCTGTCACATCAGAAGCTCCTGTGATCTCTGGCTCAGAATAGGGACATAGAAAAGGCTACTTCTGCTGCTCAGGGGTGTCTGCACCAGTGGCCTCGGCGAGCGCCAGGTGGACAAGGCCAGGTGCCTGATGGAATTCACGCTTTCCGTCAAGTTTTGCCCGCCTGTGGAAGCTCACACCTGCGTGCGCCTGGATGCTCAGCGCTCCTCTGGACTCTGTTCAGACAGTGCGCTTGTATCGACACATCTGCAAAGAGCGGAGAGGGCTTGTCTCTTGTTTGAACGTCTAACCTGCAGCTGAGCTGGACACTGAAAATGCTGCAGCCACGAGTCCTTCCAGACACGTGTCTGGGAGTGGCGCTCTCTTTGCAGACTGCCCGTCCCTGGCTTTGCAGCCCAGTGCAGTGCCCAGTGGCCCCGCTCAGTCTTGGCACCAATTATGATCTGTACTTATAACAGCCAGAGCCACTGGGATGGCATGCAGCCGGCTCTCGTCCTGCACCGTTTCCCACAGAGAACGTCCTTCCACCAGGTCTTGCTCTGAGAGTTTGGGGAGAGCCATGCGGCCAGCGTGCCTCGTGCGGGCCTGAGGCCCGGCTGCTGCAAGCTCCGCCTAAGAGCATGCTCCTTTCATGAAAAGTATAAGCAGCCTGTAAACTAAAACCCAACTGACGCCCTGCTCTTCCCCACCTTGTTCCTTCTAGAAAGTTCAGCAGTACACAGTCATTGTTCAGGCCACAGACATGGAGGGAAACCTCAACTACGGCCTCTCGAACACAGCCACAGCCATCATCGCGGTGACAGACGTGAATGACAACCCGCCAGAATTCATCGCGAGCACGGTGAGTACCCGGGGGCCCCCTGGGGACGTGACCATGCAAGGTAATTCGCTGACCCTTGGCATTTCTTCTGTCCTTGCTACTGCAGACAGGAGGAGACGGACAGCCGGGCGGGGGCAGAGGCCCTGGACAGGGGAGGCTGATGCAGGTGACACCCCTGGGATCTGCACCCGGGGCTGGCCTGCTAGGGGAGGCCTGTGCTCCCGTCTGGCACAGCGACACCCCCTAGGCGCAGTAGTTCTCAACCTTCCTAATGCCTCGACCCTTTAATACAGTTCCTCATGCCGAAACTGGTTTGGCTCAGTGGATAGAGCGTCGGCCTGCAGACTCAAGGGTCCCAGGTTCGATTCCGGTCAAGGGCATGTACCTGGGTTGCGGGCACATCCCCAGTGGGGGATGTGCAGGTGGCAGCTGATCGATGTTTCTCTCTCATCAATGTTTCTAACTCTCTATCTCTCTCCCTTCCTCTCTGTAAAAAATCAATAAAATATATTTTTAAAAAATTAAAAAAAAAAAATACAGTTCCTCATGTTGTGGTGACCCCAACCATAAAATTATTTTTGTTGCTACTTCATAACTGTAATTTTGCTACTGTTACCAATTGTAATGTAAATATTTGATATGCTACATGTGTTTTCCGATGGTCGCGACCCACAGGTTGAGAACCGCTGTGGGCCTAGGGAGCAAGGGGTGGCACCTTGAGAGGTTCCCAGGACAGAGCGCGCTGGACCCTCTTTCTGCATCCAGAGGAGCTGAGCAGTGGTGCTCGGGCCCTGGCGAGGGGCAATGTCTCTGCCGCTCTTGGAGCCTGCGTGTGGCTGTGTGTGCGGTGCACCTGCTGAGGCTGCCAGGTGGGGCCTCGGACAGAGACAGGCAGGTCTCTGCCGGAGGAAACGGGGTATACCGATAAACTGCCCCGCCCGCCTCCCCCGGGGCACGGCTGGTGGCTGTGACCAGGCCCCGCACCAGGTGGACCTGTGGCTGAGCCCCCTCTGTGGACATTTACTCACTCACTCACTCCCAGAATGTTACTGGATGTCCAGCTGGGTCTAGAGCCAGCAAGTCACAGAAACAAACTCCCCGCATGTGGGGGACCTCCCGGGGGTGGGGCTGAGGAGTCACAGCCACAAGTCACGAGGCTTCTGTCCCATCAAACCCTCAAGGCTCACTCAGTGCCGGCACATGGGAGGCGCCCTTCTGTGCCACGTGGAGGTCTCGGGACCCGGCCTCCGCTCCCGCCCCCTTACCAACCTCCACCCTCCCTCAGGACCCTCAGGCCACATCCCGGGGAGTGAGACACGGGGGGAGCAGCTCCCTAGGGGCCATGGGAGAATAACGGCACCCCGGCCCCAAGACCACATCATGGCCTCGCCCTCACCTGGCCCTCTTTCTTCCACCTGCGCTGCCTCTGGTGATGGAGCCAGGAGCACATGGCTGTCTTCAGGGCACGCCAGGCCCGTGCTGGTGCGTGACCTGGGCAGCCCACCTTCTCAGGGGTCTCAAACAGCCCAGGGCAGGTGCCAGGTGCAGGGACGCCATTTCCAGGGACACAGTCCTGTCCCGGTGCTAGCCTGGTCCAGGTGTCAGGGGGCGGCTCCCCAGGAAACAGCCTCAGGACGACTGTGGTCACCATGGAGACCAGGGCAGAAAGCAGCCAAGCGGGTTGTCCCTGATGTGAGTAAAGGGTGGCTTCCGGGCCTGAGGCCTGTGGTGACCTGGAGAGTCGGGGCTCAGCGCCCCCTGCTGGTCTCCTCAGCTCGCCAATGGGTTGGGTGCAGAGCACCGAGGGGATGCTGAAGGGAGTACCCCAGGGAGCTGCGTTTTGGCAGGAGACCTGAGAGACCCAACCTGCTCCCAGTCTTGGTCCACTCCTGTTTCCATCCACAGTGGGGTTTCTTGCACCAAGGTGCCCTGACGGAGTTTGCAGCCAGGGCTCGCAGGTGATCCCACGGACTCGGGGCTGCAGGCTGGATGGGGAGCCAGTGGGCCCCGCACAAGGCAGACCAGAGCCCTCGCCCACCCTCCCGCCCCAATCTGGCTGATTCCATCTTTTACGTCCAAGTCAGCGAAGCCAACGCCAGCAGTCCCACCCCCTCCCAAGGCCTCTGGCCTCCTGCTTCGAGTCTGACAGGGTCATGTTCATGGTCCTGAGGTCTGATGGGCGAGACCCACAGATCTCGGTGGGTTTTCAGCAATGTCTGCGCCCACAGAGACACAGAACCTGCCCACCAGCAGCTCCTCCCACCAACCCCCCAGCATGCGCCTCATGTCCACCGCCGAGGGCTTTGCTGCTGTTCTAGACCGTCATCCGGGGGCACTCACACAGAGCACACCCTTCCTTTCGGTCGGCATCTTCCATCCGAACAACGAACGCTCTGGGTCCCATGGCAATCACTGGGCATCTAAATTCTTGGGATTGGGTGGCCTGTTGCATGTGGCCCTTGGGTTGGGTGACAGGCAGCCCCAACCCTGGTTTCTCCGCACCCTGGGGGGGCGGCGGGACTGAGGACTGGCCACACCCTTCGCAGCAAGGGAGCTCAATCAGGAACAATCAGCAGAAGCCGAGGAGACACAGGGGTTCTGCATGATCTGACTCCTGTTAAATGTTCATTAAACCTTATCTTCGCTTCACCTGCTCTGCCCGTATACCCTGCCCTGGCTGCTTGCTGCCAGCCTGTGTCCTGCTGAGCCGGCCTCTGCATCAGCACTCTCTCAGGGCAAGCCGGGGTCTGCTGCAGGGCTGGGGCCCCCAGGACCCCCTGTTTACCTCGTCCTGGATCCTGGAGTGAAGCCTGGAGACCCAGCGTCCTGGCCCCTGGCCACCTGCCCCGCCAGATGGGGGTCCACTTCCCTTAGACGTGGGACGGCCACCTCCTTGGCCGGGCTCCTGACCCCCAGCCAGGACCACCGAGCTGCGTGCGGAGTGGGGCCTCGGTGGGGTTTTCTGTTGCTCAGCTTCTCATCGGTGAGTGGGGACGCTGTCCCTGCCTGCACACAGGGGCCTCGGTAAATAGTAAAGTGGTTCTTGTTGCCGTATATTAATAACAGTTACTGTTGACAACATGATCCTTCAACCTCGAAGAAAAAAGCTGCTTGGAACCGCGGGCCGATCTGTGTCGAGATCAGGAACAAACCTGCTCTGTGAACCCAAAGGCTGGGGAGGGTCTTTCAAGCCATTTTTTGAGCTAAGCGGCCGGGGCGAGGACGGGAGCACTCTCCATGGCTGCCCATTTGCTCTCCAGCAGCCCCACCAGGTGGACGGGGGCTCGCAGAGGGGCCCCGCCAGCACGACCACCTCTCCTGGCCTCGGTTTCCCATGAGATGGAGAAGGAGGGAGGACAGCGCCCAGGGTCCCTCCAGTAAAGAGCCATGATCCCATCCATCTGACTCTGATTCCGAGCTCAGAAGCCAGCAGAAATCATCAGTTTTCCTGGACAGAAAACTACAAACATCATAACATCCCAAGGAGCACGTGGCCTCCTCCCCCGCAGAAGCCAGCACAGATGCAGGGACAGTGCTGTGGGTCCCCAGGCGGCTCCATGGGGACCCCTCCCAGGCGTCCACAGCTCCTCCGGTTCCTCCACCAGATCCTGGCAGGACGGGCTTCCAGGGCCACGATCTGGGCTCTAGTCCCACCTGCCAGATCCCAGTCCCAGGCCGGGAGAGCTAGTTAGATGTCCTCCTCAACCCCAGGCCCAGGGTCTGGCGGGCGGGGAGCAAGTGTCCTGTGCCGAGGGGCAGCTGGGGAGGCTCAAGTCCTCCCTGAGACTGATTAGGACCAGCAATGCTTCCGAGCATTCCGGGCAGAAGCAGAGCGCCATCTCGGGGTCACGGTGTCCGCGGGGCGTAGATGCCGAGGGCCCGGGGGTCTGTGTGTGGACAGGCATCACTCTCGGGCTTCTTGCCTGGCTGAGGGTACTCCCTGGCTGGCTGAGGGTGCTCCCTCCTGCATCCTGGCTGGGCTTCCTGCTCTCGCCCAAAACCTGCTGGCCGTGCTGGCTGGGCCCCTGTGCTAACGACCTTCCCCTGGGGCAGGAGAGAGGGCCCGAGATACTAAACTGACAGCTGATGGCTGGGGCAGGCCCACGTGAACATCCCACGCCAGGCTTAGCAGCTCAGGCCTTTCTCTGTGAATCGTCATTAAACCGGCGTGAATTAAAATAGACTCTTCGAGTAAGCTTCACCCCAAAGTCGGAAGGACTCAGACTCGGGGACACACAGCTCCGCCCCTGCCGTGGAACCAAGGCCCATGGCTCCCAGGGATGGAAACCAGCTTTAGAGGATGGAGGCGCCCAGGGGGCCTCGTGGGGCCTGGTGCTGCCCAAAACTGAGCTGAGGCAGGGGCTCTTGGTTTAAGCTGAGAGGGAAGCTGCCGCAGCATGAGAGTGGCTATGAAATCCGAAGGCCTGGTGCGACCGGTGCAGGGGCTCTGCCAGCGGCCGCCGGGCGCAGGGACCTCAGCTCCTGTCCCCGACGCTGGAGGGGGTGCTGCCAACTGCAACCTGCCACTGCAGAAGCCTTAAAAAGGCCTAGACGGTGGGGCCGGAGCAGCTGGCGGCCAGACACACTCCCCGGGCACCTGGCTTTGGAAACTCACCGGGGTGGCAGTCAATCTTGGAGCCGCCAGAGGCCCAGGCCTGGAGCCTCAAGGGCACAGGGCGGCTTTCCTTTGGCATAAAGTGGCACCTGATCTGTTCCAGAGTATGAAACAGGCAGTCACCTCGCTGTAAGCCAGGCACTCTGCCGCGGGGGCTGGTGGCAGGGGCCTGTGAGGCGTGGGCACCTCACTGAGGTCAGGCCCGTGCAAAGAATTCAGGAGGAGGAGGGCCGCCAAGTGCCCCTGGGCCCCTCCCTTCCCCTCCTGTGACCCCCACAGTGACCAGTGCCTTCTGAGAGGCAGCCCTGGCACCATGCCCAGCACGTGGGACTGACACTCTGGGCCCCTCCCTGTATGGCACCCCAGGGTCTTACCCTCTCTCGCTGCAGTCAGTAGGGGTACGGGTAGGGTTAACCTGAGGAAGCAGTGAGACCATGCATGGGCAGAGCCTGGCACGACCCCCGGCAGGCACGTCAGAGGGCACCCAGTGGTCATTGTTGGGGCTTCACTGCTGGGAATACAACCAGCAATCCCTGGGTATTTGGACAAACTTCATCTCCAGGTTTTGTGGCTCAGAAGCACACTCCACGGTGACAGGACTGGCCATGCAATCTGCAGGGCCTGGTGCAAAATGAGAATGCGGGCCCCTTGTCCACAAACTGCTGCAATTTCAAGGCAGTAACAGCTGGGCATGAAACCGAACTCGGGGCCCTCCTGAGCTAGGCCACAACAGCACAGGCCACACGCCGAAGCCAGCCTGAGCAGTGACGCTCGGCAGGTCGAAGCGACTCGGGTGTCTATGGCCACCCAACACCCACATGCACACACACACGTCTTTCCCTGCACGTAGCTACCCTGCCACGTGGGCCACGCACAGTGATGGGAGAGGCTTGCGGCCCTCATTGTGCTGCGACAGGTCAAAGGGTGGAGTCCCAGGTGTGGTCACCCGCTCGCCTCCAGCGCAGACCCCGAGCCCGGCCTGTGTCAGGACCACCAACGGCAGAACCGATGTTCTCCTCGGGAGCGCCATCCGTCCACTGCCCTGTCCCCGTCCTGCAAGCACATCTGGGCTCCCGTGTGTCCCTGGCTCTTGCATTAGTCCTCTGCGACGTGGGAACGGCCTGAGGGGGACTAGGAGAGAGGTGTGGCATGCATGGGTGTGCCTGTGTGCGCGTGCACGCAGGTAAGGACGTGATATGTGCAGATGTGAGTGTCCGGCCTTGCTGGGCCTCCCTGGAGGCACCACCAAGAAGGTGGGAGGGGCCCAGGGGCCCACCCACAGGAACCGCGAGTCTGAGAGCAGCTGGCAGAGACTCTCTCCCGACCTCTCCGGCTGCTAACGGCTCTGACATCCCCTTCTCTCCGCTTTGCAGTATGCAGGGGAAGTCCCCGAAAACCGGGTGGAGACCGTGGTCGCAAACCTCACGGTGATGGACCGAGATCAGCCCAAGTCACCAAACTGGAATGCCGTCTACCGCATTATCAGTGGGGACCCCTCGGGGCACTTCACCATCCGCACGGACCCCGTCACCAACGAGGGCATGGTCACCGTGGTGAAGGTGGGTGCTCACCTCGCTTCCTGCCAGGCGCCCCTGGCACGTGCCCCAGGACAAGTTCAACAGAAATGATCTTCACCCCTAACATCCAAGAACAAAGGATGGCACCCAACACTCTGGTGGCAGAGGCAGCCTTCACGAGGACCTGGTCATGTGACCTCCAGGGACTCGGCAGACTGACCCGCCCACCCCCCAGAGTTACTCTCCCAGCCCCTGCCTGAAGGCTAGCTCTTTAGCCTGTAATGGGTGACCTCCACCGAACACTGAAGGTGACCACCGTTGCATTCCTGAGTCGCAGCCACGTGGTCACGGAGGAGGGCTCTGTAATCCGTGGCAGGACTTGCTTTGCTGCCACCTGAACATTTTCCCTGTATTTTTGGAGCAGTGTAGGCCAATACTTTTCCTTTCCCATACTGTCTCTATCTAGGCTTTGGTACCAAGATTACAGTGTGCAGAAGTGTGCGGGGGTGGGGAGGGCTCGGTTACACAGCAGCAGGAGGGGACCTGGGGGTGAACTCCGGTGTCTGGTCATGGTGGCAGGTATATGACTCTACTGGTCAAAATCCACAAGTGACTCTTGGTGTATGCAAATTTTTTAAAATGTTTTATTGACTTTAGAGATAGAAGAAGGGAGAGGAAGAGAGAGAAGCATCAATGTGAGACAGAAATATCGATCAGCTGCCTACTACATGCCCCCTACCAGGGATCGAGCCCACAACCCAGGCATGTGCCCTGACCCGGAATCGAACCAGTGACCTTTTGGTGCACGGGACGACGCCCAGCCAGCTGGGTCACGCTGGCCAGGGCTGCGTATGCAAATTTAAAAATAAGTTTTAGAACACTGAGCTGGGAGTCCACACAGCCCACGGTCCGCACAGTGTGGTGGTCACTGTGTCCCAGGCAGAATTCAGCAGTAGGCGCCACACTTTCCCCATTTTTCTTTCATTTTTGCCTTTATTTCCTACAGGGCTTTCCTCTGAGATTTCCACTTAAAGTGTGTGTAAGGCGAGATGTTCCATCTTAGCGTTTTCAAATCGGGTTTGCGTTCTTGGATAGGGACCCCATCCTTTCGGACACTCGCCTCCTGAGGGGGTGGCCCGGAGGGGCTGGTGCGTGGCAGGGACATGGAAGTGCGGGGACAACTAGGGAACCCAGCCCAAGGGGAAGTCAGTGCCTTGGGGTCATTTGTTCTTGGGTCCCATGCTGGATCTTCGTTCTCGGACCCCTGCCACGCTGGCCGCCCTCTCGGTGCTGTTTCCCACATGAGGCTGTGGGGGGGAGCGGCGCCCAGTTTCGCACTAACAGTAAAACAGATCCTGGATGTAAGGCCTTGGCCAGCGCCTGCACGTTCTCAGTGCCGTGTACACGCACTGCGGCCCCGACCCGCCACCGCCCGCCCTGCAGGGTCTGTCTCCACAGAGGGACATGGGGCAGGGATGTCGAGTGACCTCATGGCAGGTGCGTGCTGGAGGTCCCAGCCCAGCAAGGCGGGCAGAACGCCTCTCCTCGGACACACCCAGCGTCTAGTTCTGGCCCCGTGTCCCCTGGACGGGGACTCTGCCCTTCCCTGAGGGTCCTGTGCGTCTGGGGCTGATGCAGCGGGGAGGGGCGTGGAGACGCGGGGGGCGCCTGGGCACAGGTGTCGGCGCTCGCCTGGTCCTCAGCCTTCTGCCTCAGCTCCTGGCTGCACCTCCCTCCCACCCTGCGGTCCAACTGGCTCGCTGACAGAGAAGTCCACAGTCATCTCGGGGGGTCTTCTGGGACCCGCCCAGCCCCACCAGCCCCCCAGCTCTGTCCTCCAGGCGAACTGGACCTGGGGGCTCCTGGAGCCTCACCACCTGTGAGCTGTGCCCAAAGAGGGGCACACAGCTCGTCGGCTCTCAGATCCCTCGAAGCAGCATCTGTCACCACGCCCCACCCTCAGGAGCCCCTGTCTGTGCTCTCCTCCCTCACACTCCCTCCTGCAGCCATGAAGTCACAACTTCCTCCAAGGAGACACCCAGCTCAGATCATCAGGTTCTCCCAGGTCTTCACCTGGGCCTTGGGGTTTCAACACAAACCCAACCCTGGACTCTGCTTGCCTTCGTGACAGGGACTCCGAGGCAGTGAGTGAGCTGTGGGCCTGAGGACAGGGTGTCCAAGGCAGTGAGTGAGCTGTGGGCCTGGGGACAGGGTCTCCGAGGCAGTGAGTGAGCTGTGGGCCTGGGGACAGGGTCTCAAAGGCAGTGAGTGAGCTGTGGGCCTGGGGACAGGGTCTCAAAGGCAGTGAGTGAGCTGTGGGCAGGTGACAGGGACTCCGAGGCAGTGAGTGAGCTGTGGGCCTGGGGACAGGGTGTCCGAGGCAGTGAGTGAGCTGTGGGCCTGGGGACAGGGTGTCCGAGGCAGTGAGTGAGCTGTGGGCCTGGGGACAGGGTGTCCGAGGCAGAGAGTGAGCTGTGGGCCTGGGGACAGGGTGTCCGAGGCAGTGAGTGAGCTGTGGGCAGGTGACAGGGTGTCTGAGGCAGTGAGTGAGCTGTGGGCCTGGGGACAGGGTGTCCGAGGCAGTGAGTGAGCTGTGGCTCAGGAGCCTGAGGCGGTTCGGGTGGCAGGAACACTGGGCAGGCGTCCGTGAGGGGTTCGGCTTCCCCTGCACCATTTTTCCGACCAGCCCCTGGCAGTTCTTGGAGTCCTGGCTCCCAGTGCATGACTGGCCTGCTGCCGTGTGTGCCCTGGGGTGCCATGCTGGAGCCGGCCCCGCCCGCACACCCTGCCCCCTCAGCTTGAGCCAAGGGTCCCACCATAGCGAGAGGGGGCAGCCCAGCTGAGATGAGAGCAGGTCCTGCCGCTGGGAGCGAAGCTGCTGGAGCACATTCCTGTTGACCCGTCCGTTGCAGATACACTTTATTCACCTCCTGTGGACTCTGTGGCCATAGTAGCGGTTCTGGAAGGCGTCCTCTCTCAGGCTGGGGACACAATTTGTAATGCGTGACAGGCAGCATTTTCCAGGTCCTCCTGGGACGCGGACCCATAACTGAGAGAAAGACCACTCGCTCAGTGACGTATTCATGGACAAGGACATGGTGGCTTTATGTGGCAGTGAAGTTAAACACAGGAGCCCAGCTCTCAAAGCACCTGGGGAGGGGCTGGTGCGTCGGCAGCTATTCGGTTCTGGGTGCAGGTGGGCGCTTCGTGCCCGGAGGCGGCTGAAGCCGGAGCAGAGGGTTGGCACCTGGGGGTGGGCGTCATGGTCTCTGGACAGAAGTCCCTGGTGAGATATTTCAGGTGGGAGGTGACAGGGGGTGGATTCTGCATTGGGTGTCTCGACAGAGTGACAGGCAGCTTAGGCCACTGAGAGCCCTACCCGGTGACACCTGTGGGTGCGAGGCCCCTCCCTTCATCACAGAGCTGAGCAGCACCCAGCATGGTGCTGGGCAATGGGCAGGAATGAGCTAAGGGCGCGTCAGACCGCCCCTATGTCCCCAGGCACCTGTGGGGCACCGCTGACACAAATGGCAGCATGCTGAGCGCCGCGAGGGGTGGGACCTCAGCCATGAGGACACGTGTGCTGTGGGGGGAGGCGGCAAGGACCACCCCTTCCTTCGGTGGACAGGAGACCACGCCTGGAGACGAGGAGGGCTCCCCAACGTCATGGGGGCTGTGGGAGGACAGTGGGGGCATCACCTCCAGGGCCCTGACCTCTGCCACTGCCTCTGGCTTCTCCTGCGGGGCCACTCCTGCTTCCATGACCATGTCTGTCCTTTTCCAGGCCCATTGGCTTACGTACTTAATCCCTCCCCTTTGCACTTAATTCCCCAGTTAGTAGGCTGTAGACCGGGTCTAGTCAGGGCGGGGGGCGAGGGGGAGGGGAAATCCTGGCACCCCCAAAAGAGGCACCTGTAAATCACCACACACAGAGGTTTTAAACCACAGAAATGGGTTCTCTCATGCTTCTGAGACCAGAAGTCCGGAATCCAGGTGTGGGCGGGGCTCCCTCCGGAGGCTCGGCAGCTCCTGCCGCCTCACCCATGCTGGTGGCATCTGGTGTCCCTGGGCTCTGGCTGCATCATCATCCCGCCTCTGTCTTCACCTGGCCTCTGCCCGTGCCTGTCCGTGCTCTGTCTCCCTGCCTTCCTCTCGCAAGGGCACCTGTGCTTGGGTTGGGCCCAGCCTCAATCCAGGGTGACTTCATCTCAAGATCTATAACTTCATCACATCTGCAAAGACCCTATTTGCAAATAAGGTCCCATTCACAGGTTCCAGGGGGACGTATCTTTGGGGGGCCACCATTCAACCCACGATACCTAGGGGGACACTGTGAAAGGCCACGGCCAGCGTGGCTTTTGGGTTCAAAGGTTTGGAGAAAGAGTTGATGCACAAATTGACACACAAGACAAGAAATATTAATTTTGAAATTATGGGGGAAGCCAGGGGAAAACTCAACTGTAGTAGTCAAGTTCCCCTGAGTCTCCATTCCTGTCTGCTTTTATTTACTAGAATACACAATTGCCTTTTAGGAATGTAAACAGACATAGCAATGGTAATGTTTAGTAAACAGTAAGATTATCGTTTGGGGGGAGTTTGCTTTAGGCCATTGAGTCAGCAGTAGGTAATAAAATGCAAATATTCACCCTGTGAATATCAAAGCCCAAACTCAGCCTTCTGGTGGACTCCTCGCATTTATATTAATTACTGTTGATCTTGGTTTCCAGCAGGACACCCCTGGGCAAATGACACTCAGCTGGGGGAACAGGGCAGGCATGGCATCCCCGCGCCTGATGACAGCCAAGCCATGGAGGGGAGTCCAGCTACGGCCCACTGTGACACAGACAGGAGGGCAGGGTGTCAGGGTCCTTCACCCCAAACTCTCTCCTCCCATTGGTCAAACCCAGCAGGAAGCCAGAGACAAGGCAGTCTGGGGGATGGCATCCCTTGGGGCCAGTCTCCTGGGTACAAAGCAGGGAAATGTAGCAACAGACAGGGGCGGTGGGTGCTGACCATCCAGCCCCACGGCACCCCCTCCGTCCAACCCCACGCACCTCTGCAGCTCACACGATGTCTTTTCACCCCAGGCAGTGGACTACGAGCTGAACAGAGCGTTCATGCTGACCGTGATGGTGTCCAACCAGGCGCCTCTGGCCAGTGGGATCCAGATGTCCTTCCAGTCCACAGCGGGGGTGACCATCTCGGTCATGGACGTCAACGAGGCCCCCTACTTCCCCTCCAACCACAAGCTCATCCGCCTGGAGGAGGGCGTGCCCCCGGGCACCGTGCTCACCACGTTTTCCGCGGTGGACCCCGACCGCTTCATGCAGCAGGCCGTGAGGTGGGTCCTAGACATGGCGCCCTGCCACTCAGGCCCTGGACCAGGGCTCTGCACACTCAGTCTCCCACTTTCCAGGAGAGGAGCCTGCACACCCCGTGAAACCTGAAACCAGAACGTCCTCCTCCCTTTGGGGCTCAGGCAGCCCAGATCAGCCGTGTCTTTCCAGGCGGGAGCCATGGGCCCAGTCCTGAGGACAGGCAGCCGCACGGGCGATGCCACAGCCACAGGGTTGTCCTGACTGACTCACAGTGTCCGGAGTCAGGCTGGGTCCTGCTCCTGGCCTCGCTCTATAGCTGCATGATTGCAGGTCCCTCGCCTCCCTGTGCCTCAGTTTCCCCACCTGTGAATGAGGGTGATGAGAGAGTCTGCCCAGCGGTCCTTGTGAGGGTGTGGAGCCTGCCCACCTTGGTGACCATGAGTCCCTGTTGTCACCGTCCCACCGTGGGAGGACCCTGCGCGGGGCTGGAAGCCACCTGGTGCCCCAAAGAGTGGGCTGGCAGCCCACAGGGGCTGGGGCTCCAGGACAGACCCGTGCTCCCCAGCCCTCGGCTCACCCCCGCTACTCCCTCCACAGATACTCAAAGCTGTCAGACCCGGCCAGCTGGCTGCGCATGAACGCCACCAACGGGCAGGTCACCACGGCGGCCATCCTGGACCGCGAGTCCCTCTACACCAAAAACAACGTCTACGAGGCCACCTTCCTGGCGGCTGACAACGGTGCGTCCCGCCCCGGGTGACTGTGGGTGCTCACCCATGCCTTGGGCTCTGGCAGGGAGACTGAGGGAGGCCCACCGGCACCCGAGGGGAGGCTGCAGTGGGAGGCACAGTGCCAGGGAGGAGGGCCAGGGCCTCACCGTCCATCAGGGCCCCAGGCAGTCATCCTCCCCGCGTTTATTCAGAGCATTGCCATTCTACCTGCCCACCGACTCTCTCACGCCCATCCGACCATTCCCACGGTCGCCAGGGAGGAGGCGGCGGGGAGGGAGCCAGGGATGGTGCGGTCAGGCTGGGTTTGTCCCAGCCCTGTGGTGGCTGAACTGCTTCTCAGCCTCCCCCCTGAAACTAAGGCACATGCACCTTTCTGCCGAGCAGCGCTGGCCCAGGACCCTGGGGACTGGGCCTGGCTCCAGCCAGCACGCTGCTGCTGTGACTGCTCCCTGACCCCTGCTGTCGCCTGGCACCGCTCCTCAGTGGACACGCAGACAGACACCCTCTCTGCGTGGCTGGCATTCCAGAGGCCGGTGTGTTCGCTAGAACCAGGGTCAGCTGCATAGTAATGACAGTAATTCAACCCGATTAGGCTGGCGGCAGGCAACCAGGGTCTGGCCTGAGAGATGGCTCACTCTGCCATGCCGTGTCTTTGGGGAGCTGCCGCGTGGTCCAGAATGACTGCTGGTGCTCCAGTCATCATGACCACGTCTGGCAAGCAGGAGGAGCAGGGAGGGCAAGGACTTCCACTCACAGCTCACGAAGGCCAGAACTTAGTCTGAAGCCATGCCTCGCTGCAAGGGATGCTGAGAAACTTGGCCTTCCAACCAGGCAGGGGTGACCCCAGATAAAACTGAGGGCCAGTTCTTTTTATGAAGGAAGAAAGGGGACATGGGTGTTGAGGGAGACTCAGCAGTCTGCCCAGGGAGACGGGTGAGAAACAAGTTGACCAGGTCATTTCAGGTCTAGAAGTGCTGGGAGAATCAGAACAGGGGAGGAGACGGACGGCCAGGGCCTCCTGCAGTCCCTGGGCTCTGAGGAGCTGCCTGGGGGGCCACGACCTGCGGGACCAGAAAGACACGCCGGGGAAATGGGCGGAGGGGGGGGCCCAGAGTCAGGAAGCAGCCTGTGCAGGCCGTGGGGCACACTGTGCCTGCTGGGTTCTAGGCACAGCTGTGCGGCTAGAATTCGTGAGGCTTGTGACATAGCCCGCGAGAGCCGGGTCCTGGCAACCTCCGCTGCCTCCTTCCCGCCTCCCTGACGGCGGGTCCGTGAAGGCGCTGCAGCCATCTCTTCTCCAGCAGCTCCGCCCCAGGTTAGGTTAGGTGGTGACTGTCGGTGGCTCCGTGGCTGGAGTGCGGCACATGGAAGACCCCGAATGGAGCGCCAGCCGCGGGCAACAGGACCTGCCGGTGCTGCTCACACAGCTTCTAACAGCAGCACCGAGCTGCGTGGCCGTGATGGTCGTGAAGATTAAAGAAACGTGCTCCACTTGTCTCAGCCAAAAAACATGGTTGCTGGTGTCGGGGTCAGGAGCTGGCCTTGCAAGGCACAGCTGCTATCAGAAATTGTTGCCACCTCCTGCCGTCTTGGAGGGCAGATAGCACATGCTTCTGCGGCCGCCCAGCCTGCGCCCACCATACCATCAGCCTGGGCCAAAGCATGGGGGGCGTGAGGGGCGGGGAGGCCCTGAGGAGCTCTGGGCCTCAGCAGAGCGTCTGTTAGCACCTGGAGACCAGCAGAAGCGGAAAAAACTGCTACAGAGGGCGCCTGCTGGGCAGAGGAGAGCCTGCTGGGGCAGAGGGGCGCCTGCTGGGCAGAGGGGCGCCTGCTGGGAAGAGGGGCGCCTGCTGGGCAGAGGGGAGCCTGCTGGGCAGAGGGGCGCCTGCTGGGGCAGAGGGGCGCCTGCTGGGGCAGAGGGGCGCCTGCTGGGCAGAGGGGAACCTGCTGGGGCAGAGGGGCGCCTGCTGGGCAGAGGGGAACCTGCTGGGGCAGAGGGGCGCCTGCTGGGGCAGAGGGGAGCCTGCTGGGGCAGAGGGGCGCCTGCTGGGGCAGAGGGGAGCCTGCTGGGGCAGAGGGGAGCCTGCTGGGACAGAGACCCTCAATCCCAAACTCGTCTTGCCAGTTCCCTTCCCCAGGGACACAGTTCCTAAGACTCTATGTTTGGTTATAAGAGTCTGAGCGCAGGGCGCCTGGCCACAGGGAGCCCCACTGGGGAGGAGGGGCAGGGCAACCTGGAAGACTGGGGAAGGGGTCCTGAGTGTGGTTGTGAGCTCTGTGGATGCCGTCTCCTGCAGCTGTGCTCTGCGTGGAGGTGTGTGCGCATGTGTGTGTGTGTGTGTGTGCATGTATGTGCACGGGCATGTGTTCCCATGGCTCTACTTCTGTCTATGCATATGTTGTGTGCAGTTAAGTGGGTGCTGGTGCAGCTTTGGGATGTTCTGGGTGGGGCTGTGGTATGTCCTGTGGTCCTGGAGTATCAGCAGTGACCCTGCCTGGTCACCCGTGTCTGTCCCACAGGGATCCCCCCAGCCAGTGGCACCGGGACCCTCCAGATCTACCTCATTGATATCAATGATAACGCCCCCGAGCTGCTCCCCAAGGAGGCGCAGATCTGTGAGAAGACCAGCCTGGACACCATCAACATCACAGCAGCCGACGCCGACATCGACCCCAATGTTGGCCCCTACGTCTTTGAGCTGCCCTTCGTTCCCGCCACTGTGCGGAAGAACTGGACCATCACCCGCTTAAATGGTGAGCCTCACCCAGGCACCAGGACAATCAGACTGAGTCTGCGGTGCAGCCCCCAGGGGCCCGTCACCCGGGAAGGCGGGCAGCAAGGAGGGGAGCTGGCCCCACAAGAGGGGTACCTAGCCTGTCGCCTGTAGGGGTCCCTATGAGGCTGGGGCCCCGCTGTGCTCCAGTGCTCAGCTACGCCCAGTCCTAGGCTCTCACTGTTTCAGCGATCCCAGCGTGAACATCCTTGCAGCTGACCCCCAGCCAATATATTTCCTGGGAGTGGGCTCATAGAGAAGGTACCGGAATTCTGAATTCTGCTAGCGTTGTGCAGTGTGTTTAGAAAGGTGACACAATTTCCAGTTTCACTAGACGAGCAGGAGTGGGCTGGTCCCCAAGCCTCACCAACACAGAGTGTTACTGTTTGAAAACCACTTTCTGATTTCTTAACCCAAATCATTGTTTCCATTTGTATTTCTTAACTAGTGGTGGACATTCTTTCATACTAGAGGCCCAGTGTGCAAAATTCATGCACGGGGGGTGGGGGGTGTTCCTCAGCCCAGCCTGCACCCTCTCCAATCTGGGACCCATCAGGGGATGTCCGACTGCCGGTTTAGGCCCGATCCCTGTGAAGACATTCCTCTCGCAATCCAGGACCACTGGCTCCTAACTACTCACCTGCCTCGCCCCCAACTGCCCTCCCCTGCCACCCTGATCTTGCCCCCAACTGCCCTCCCCTGCGGCCTGATCGCCCCTAACCCCCTGCCAGCCTGATCTTGCCCCTAACTGCCTCTGCCTCGGCCCCCACAACCATGGCTTTGTCCGAAGGAAGTCGGACATCCAAAAGATGGCCGGTTGACCCGGTCTAATTAGCATATTACCCTTTTATTAGTATAGATATTTATTGGCACTTTTTGTTTCTTCTGTTAACTGTCTGCTCAGTGCTCCACCTATTTTTCTCTGAGGTTTTTGCTTTATAGTTGATTTGGTCAAACTCTTCATACAGTAAGGAGATAGTTCTTCATCCCACGTGTTCAGTGTCTTTTCTTGAATTGCCAGTGTCTTTTACCTTCGTGGTAAGATGTAGTGTGTGTACGTGCATGCATGTGCTGGTATATGATTACACCTGTGTGTGTGTGCGTGCTCATACATGAGTACACCTGTGTGTGCATTATATGCTTGTGTGAGAGTGTACATGTATGTGCATGTGTGTGGTTATGCATGTGTATACATGTATATCTATTGTGTGCTTGTACATGAGTATATCTGTGTGTGTACATGTGTGTGGTTATACCTATGTATACCTGTATGTGTATGTATGTGCTTGTACATGATTATACCTGTGTGTGTGTGCTCATGCATGAGTATACCTGTGTGTGCATTATATGCTTGTATGTGAGTATACCTGAGTGTGCATGTATGTGGTTATACATGTGTATACCTGTATATGTATGTGTGTGCTTGTACATGAGTATACCTGTGTATGTGTGTGCTTGTACCTGTGTATACTGGCATATTATGTGTGTGCTTGTACATGAGTATACTTGAGTATACCTGTATATGTGTGTGCTTTGTACATGAGTATACCTGAGTATGTGTGTGCTTGTACATGAGTATACCTGTGTATGTATGTGCATTTATGTGGTTATACATGAGTATACATGTGTGTGCATTGTGTGCTTGTACATGAGTACACATGGGTGTGTACATGTGTATACCTGTATATGCATGTGTGTGCTTGTACATGAGTATACCAGTATATTATGTGTCTGCTTGTACATGAGTGTACTTGAGTATACCTGTGTATGTGTGTGCTTGTACATGAGTATACCTGTGTATGTGTGTGCTTATACATGAGTATACCTGTGTATGTATGTGCTTATACATGAGTATACCTGTGTGTATGTGCTTGTACATGAGTATACCTGTGTATGTGTGTGTGCTTGTACATGAGTATACCTGTGTATGTGTGTGTGCTTGTACATGAGTATACCTGTGTATGTGTGTGTGCTTGTACATGAGTATACCTGTGTGTGTGCTTGTACATGAGTATACCTGTGTATGTGTGTGCTTGTACATGAGTATACCTGTGTATGTGTGTGCTTATACATGAGTATACCTGTGTATGTATGTGCTTATACATGAGTATACCTGTGTGTATGTGCTTGTACATGAGTATACCTGTGTATGTGTGTGTGCTTGTACATGAGTATACCTGTGTATGTGTGTGTGCTTGTACATGAGTATACCTGTGTATGTGTATGTGCTTGTACATGAGTATACCTGTGTGTGTGCTTGTACATGAGTATACCTGTGTGTGTGCTTGTACATGAGTATAGCTGTGTATGTGTGTGTGCTTGTACATGAGTATACCTGTGTGTGTGCTTGTACATGAGTATAGCTGTGTATGTGTGTGTGCTTATACATGAGTATACCTGTGTATGTGTGTGCTTGTACATGAGTATAGCTGTGTATGTGTGTGTGCTTGTACATGACTATACCTGTGTATGTGTGTGTGTGTTTGTACAAGAGTATACCTTTATATGTGTGTGCTTGTACATGAGTATACCTGTGTGTATGTACCTGTCCATGAGTATACCTCTGTATGTATATGCTTATACATGAGTATACCTGTGTGTATGTGCTTGTACATGAGTATACCTGTGTGTATGTGCTTGTACATGAGTATACCTGTGTGTGTGCTTGTACATGAGTATAGCTGTGTATGTGTGTGTGCTTGTACATGACTATACCTGTGTATGTGTGTGTGTGTTTGTACAAGAGTATACCTTTATATGTGTGTGCTTGTACATGAGTATACCTGTGTGTATGTACCTGTCCATGAGTATACCTCTGTATGTATATGCTTATACATGAGTATACCTGTGTGTATGTGCTTGTACATGAGTATACCTGTGTATATATGTGCTTGTACATGAGTATACCTGTGTATGTGTGTGTGCTTGTACATGAGTACACCTGTGTGTGTGTATGCGTGTGTGCCTGTACATGCGTATACTCGTGTGTGTGTGTGTGTGTGTGTGTGTGTGTGCCACACAGACTGAGAGTTTCATGCTGTCAGATTCAGTCTTTCCTTCAGAAGTTGTGCTCAGGAAGGAGGGCTGGGTGTTCACTAACAAAGCGCATGCTGTTGCTTTGTGCCAGGCGACTACGCCCAGCTCAGCTTGCGCATCCTGTACCTGGAGGCGGGAGTGTACGATGTCCCCATCATGGTCACAGACTCTGGGAACCCGCCCCTGTCCAACACGTCCATCATCAAAGTCAAGGTGTGCCCATGCGACGAGAACGGCGACTGCACCACCATTGGCGCGGTGGTGGCAGCTGGCCTGGGCACAGGTGCCATCGTGGCCATCCTCGTCTGCATCGTCATCCTGCTGAGTGAGTATGGCCGAGCGCTGCAGGTGCACACCACCCAGGGTTGTCCAGGAGTAGGCGGAGCCTGGGTTGGCCCTGCAGCCCACATCCCCCCGACCTCTCCCGACCTCCAGGGACCTTTCAGAAAGCCCGTTGAACCGGTCCGTGTAATCGCAGACACACTCATGAGCATGCATGCATCCCAGCATGTTCACACGGGCTGTCCATGCACATATGTGTGTACATGGCTGTGCATGCATGCACATGCATATCCACATGTGGACGTGCACAGCGTGTACACAACAGGCAGCAATATGCACCCTCTCACAGGTGCACAGCCCACCCATATTCGTCCCAGTGCACACAGGCGCACATAACACGTGGTGCTCGCCTGCACACGTGCACACACCCCTGCTCATGGCGCCCCCAAACCCACAGCCATGGTGCTCGCCTGCACACGTGCACACACGCCCCTGCTCATGGCGCCCCAAACCCACAGCCATGGTGCTCGCCTGCACACGTGCACACACACCCCTGCTCATGGCGCCCCAAACCCACAGCCATGGTCCTGCTGTTCGTGGGGTGGATGAAGCGGCGGGAGAAGGAGCGCCACACAAAGCAGCTCCTCATCGATCCGGAGGACGACGTGCGCGACAACATCCTCAAGTACGACGAGGAGGGCGGCGGCGAGGAAGACCAGGTGAGGCGGCAGCGCGTCCTTGGTCCCGGCGGGAGGTGGGCAGCAGAACCCTCTTCGCCAGCTGGGCCTCTCTGCCCGCGTTTCCATGCACTTGCACCGCTGCCTCCTCGAGGGGATCCCGCCTCGGCTCTGGGTCCCCTCACCCTGCTCCCTGCGCCCCAGGGGCTGGGAAGGACAGACCCGTGTGCCGGGGCTGTGGGGTGACCAGGAGCTGCCGGGTTGGACCCTGCGCTCGCCACAGCCATTGTGGGAGTCGGGGCAAGTCCTTACCCCACTACAGCTTCCCGTCCCCGCCCAGAACAAGGGTGACAGCAGCCCTAGCTCGGGGTGTCCTGAAGAACACAGGAGGAACGTGTGAGGGAGTGGAGCAGCATGGCAGCGGGGTCCCCTGGGGGCCCATTAGGCCAGTGAAGGCAGCCAGGGGCACAGGCCCCCCACGAGCCTTCAGGACAATCAGGGTCTGGACGGAGAGGAGGTGGGCATTATGGGAAGGCGACCAGGGGAGGGAATAGGACAGTGGATTTCGCTGGCGCCCTGCCTGCTGCCCGCCCGAGCCTCCCCCTGACTCCTCTTGGCCCGCCCAGGACTATGACCTCAGCCAGCTGCAGCAGCCGGAGGCCACGGAGCACGCGCTGAGCACGGCGGCCGGGGTGCGGCGGGTGGACGAGCGGCCGGTGGGCACCGAGCCCCTGTACCCGGTCAGGCCTGTGGTGCCCCACCCAGGGGACATCGGAGACTTCATCACTGAGGTGGGTGCCCAGGCAGTGGGGAGGGTCCGAAGCAGGGCCCCTCCTCACGGTAAAGCCCTGTTAACACAGACAACCAACAGTGGCGCCCTCTGCACTGGGCCTTGGGGTGCCGAGAGAGGCCGAGCCCCGCCCTCAGCACCCGGTGAGGGGCCTACTCCCCGCCCTCATTTCTGACTGCATTTGCCGGGGGGCTGGCCGCACTCACACCCCCAGAATCTGACGTGGGGAGACGTTATTGAGACGTGGGGGCTCAGTCAAAAGCAGAGACTGCGCAGGACAGCCCCCAACGCAGGCCGCGTCCCAGCAAGAGAGGCTTCCACACCTGCCCAGAAGTTCCCTCGGCTTAGGCAGCGCTCGCTGGCTCCCATGTAATAAAAGTTTTAAAACCCCCGAAAGTAGGCCTTCCCCAATCCACGTTTTTATTTTTATTTTTTTTAAGACTGTTTTTTTTTTTTAAATATGTTTTTATTGATTTTTTACAGTGAGGAAGGGAGAGAGATAGAGAGTTAGAAACATCGATGAGAGAGAAACATCGATCAGCTGCCTCCTGCACACCTCCTACTGGGGATATGCCCGCAACCCAGGTACATGCCCCTGACCGGAATCGAACCTGGGACCTTTCAGTCCGCAGGCCGACGCTCTATCCACTGAGCCAAACCAGTTTCGGCGAATCCACATTTTTAAAGTTTCCTTGTTTTATTTTTGTTGCAGTCTAAATTACTTTTTGTATTCTTTATTGTTGAAAGTATTACGTATGTCCCCTTTTCTCCCGCTGTCCTCTCCCAGCCACCCCCGTCCCTCAGCCCTGGCCTTCACCCCCCGCCCCCCGCCATTGTCTGTGTCCATTGATTATGATTATATGCATACAAGTGGGTCTCTTTCCCCTCTGACCCCCACAACCTACCCTCCCTTCCCTTCCCTCTGAGGTTTGAAGGTCTGTTTGATATTTCTCTGTCTCTGGATCTATTTTTGTTCATCAGTTTATGTTGTTCATTATTTCCACAAATGAGTGAGATCATGTGATACTTATCCTTCTCCAACTGGCTTATTTCACTTAGCATAATGCTCTCCAGGTCCACCCATGCTGTTGCGAATGGTAAGAGTTCTTTCTTTTTACAGCAGCGTAGTATTCCATTGTGTAGATGTACCACTGTTTTCTAATCCACTCATCTGCTGATGGGCACTTAGGCTGTTTCCAGATCTTAGCTATGGTGAATTGTGCTGCTATGAACATAGGGGTGCATATGTCCTTTCTGATTGGTGTTTCTGATTTCTTGGGATATATTCCTAGAAGTGGGATCACTGGGTCAAATGGCAGATCCATATTTAATTATTTGAGGAAACTCCATACTGTTTTCCATAATGTCTGCACCAGTCTGCATTCCCACCAGCAGTGTACTAGGGTTCCCTTTTTTCCACATCCTCGCCAGCACTTGTCGTTTGTTGCTTTGTTGATGATAGCCATTCTGACAGGTGTGAGATGATACCTTTTACTGTTGTTTTGATTTGCATCTCTTGGATGATTAGTGACTTTGAGCATTTTTCCAATCCACTTTTGAATAATTCTTCCAGGAAGTAAAAATGGACACACTACCGACTATTCAGTACTGAATGGTTATAAGGGTTGGGCAGTGAGGCATCAGCCAGCCAGTGAGCACCGTGGACATGTGGGCCACCCTGCTGGGGACCTCCCAGAACTAGGTTAGACCCCGCACCTCCAAGCTGTCCCAGCCACGGGCAAGGGGGGAGGGCTGCTCCCAGGGTCACCATCAGCCGGTCAGCCAGCCACACTCAAGGATAGAGGGTAGCACCTGGCGGGGCTCCAGCCACACTTGCAACATTGCCGGATCTTGTTCATGGGGATAGTTAACTTCAAAACGCTGACTCTGGCCAGCTCAGGTGCACATTCCACGTGACAATGATCATGGACTCAAGACCCACAGGCCTCCCTGGAGGGACTGAACTCCAGCCACAGCCCCACCCAGCCACGGCCCCACCCAACCACAGCCCCACCCAGCCACAGCCCCACCCAGCCATGGCCCCACCCAGCCACGGCCCCACACAGCCATGGCCCCACCAAGCCACAGGCCCCACCCAGCCATTGCCCCACCCAGCCATTGCCCCACCCAGCCATTGCCCCACCCAGCCACAGCCCCACCAAGCCATTGCCCCACCCAGCCACGGCCCCACCAAGCCATTGCCCCACCCAGCCACGGCCCCACCAAGCCATTGCCCTACCCAACCACAGGCCCCACCCAGCCATTGCCCGACCCAGCCACAGCCCCACCAAGCCATTGCCCCACCCAGCCACGGCCCCACCAAGCCATTGCCCCACCCAGCCACGGCCCCACCAAGCCATTGCCCTACCCAACCACAGGCCCCACCCAGCCACAGCCCCACCAAGCCATGACCCCACCCAGCCACAGGCCCACGTAGCCACAGCCCTGCCCATCCCCCCTACCTCATGCTGACTTTGAGTTTTCCACCTCCAGCAGCTTCTGACCCTTCTCTGCTTGGTTATCTGAAATACCCTTTGGTTAAATGTAGGGAGCACTTATTGAGCACCTATGGTATGTAGAGCCCTATAGCTTTGCCTCCCCTAATCTTCTTCCTATTCCTGAGGCCGCAGACCCTTCACCCTAACTGTGTCTCATGACCCCCAGGGACTTCGAGCGGCAGACAACGACCCCACAGCGCCCCCCTACGACTCCCTGCTGGTCTTCGACTATGAAGGCAGCGGCTCCACCGCAGGCTCCGTCAGCTCCCTAAACTCATCCAGCTCCGGGGACCAAGACTACGATTATCTGAACGACTGGGGGCCCCGGTTCAAGAAGCTGGCGGACATGTACGGGGGTGGCGAGGACTGACCGACCTCTCCCCGGACCAAAGCCAGACCAGCACTCGGAGGGACAGACGGACAGACAGAGGAGCAGGACTGGGGGAGGCCGCTGGTCCTCCCAACTCCCTGCAGACACGTCATTTAGTGGTGTTCCAGGGGGTCTCCCCGCCCCAGCCCCCCAACATTGAGCTGTCTGGCATGAACACTTCTCGCCGCCGCCCATCACAGGAGCTGACAGTCACTAAAGGAAGTGAGAGGCACTGGGTCCTGACTTGATCTTAGAGCAGAAGCACTGCTTTAAAAAAAAGTGCCTTTTGGTACATGTATCAGTTTCCCTCAAACTCAGGAGTGACTGAAGCAGACAGACCAAGCCCCCCACCCCAGCCCCAGCACCTACCCCAGCTCTTCCTAGCTCCGAAGGCACCAATTTAGGAATCAGGAGAATGTGTCTCTCTCTTTTTTTTTTTTTTTTTTTGGCCTTTTATGAAGGAAAAAAATGGGTGACTCGCTTGACAAAATTTACAAAGAAAACATAGTTTGGGATCCAAATCCCAACAGCTCAAGTGTTGCCTCATGCAGCCTGGGTCTCCTGGACCCGTTGGGGTGCCTGAGGCCAGGGGGGCGAGGAGCCCAGCTTCGGTTCCTGCGGCTGTGTTCCCCGGGCACGCCAGAGCCCGTGACCAAAACCGCTGTGTGAGCATGGCTTTCACTGTGGCCCAGCCGTGCACCCCCCCTCCCAAGATGCTTAAATAACTGGGCAGGTGAGGTTCCCAGGGGCCATCTCTGTCCTTGGCTGTCTCCCCGGGTGCCCCTGGTCAACCATTAGGCTCCCCCACCCAGAACACCAGCCAGGCTCCCACTGCCTTTGGTCCAGGAAAGTATTGTGTCCCAAGAAGCCACAGCCCAAACCATGGCCTGAGCCCTCCTCCCCTCCAGACCAAACCTTGTCACAGGCCCAGTGAGCACCCACAGCACAGCCCAGTCCACGGCCATGCCCGGGGCTGTGCAGACTCCAAGGCCGAGGCAGCCTCTGTCCCTGCCCCACCCTGCTCGGCCAGAGCTCTCACTTGCTGAGCGGCGTGGACGGCCGGGACCTGCTTGGAATGTCCTGAGATGCAGCTGGGTGGCACCTGCTGGAGACAGCAGCCCATCCTTCCTCTGGACCGGGTCGCGCCCAACAGCTGAAACTGCCCTGCGAGTACCAGTCTGACTCAGTCCAGAGGCCGGGGAGTCGGTTCTGCGGGATGGACAGTGACGGGCGGTGTTCCAGGGCCCTGGGGAGACCCCAGCTGCAATCACGCTGAGTGAGAAGCAGCCCCTGGGGCACCCCTGGATGTGAAGGCGCCTCCGGCCGGCAGGAGACGGGCACCCTCAAGGGGGACCCTTGTGCTTGGTCCACCTCAGGCTCCCCGAGGAAGGGGGAAGGGTGCCACTGGCCTGGGCAGGACTTGGCATCAGGGCCCCCTGGGGGAGGGGAGTCCCAGCTGACCAAGGACAAGGAAGCTGGCCTGCTCCTGGGAACAGGGAGGAGCCTGGGGAAGTTGGGGTGTAGCAAGGCAAGTGTTCCCCCTTCTCCATCTGGGGTCCTTGAGTCGTTCCTCTTCCTATGGCCTGTCCCCGTTCATGGTCACCCTCTTTTCAGAACAGCTTTGGCCTTGAAGGTGAACTTGAGTGCTCATGGGCATGTCCCCATTGGACATCAGGGTTCTTCCCCAAACCACACTCATCACCAACTCCGTCCATTCTCCCAGAGCCGAGCTGGGCTGCAGCTGCAGCCTGTCCCACGAAGGGCTTCGTGGGCTCTGTCCCTGACCCGTCCCTGGCTGCCCAGGGAGGGAGGTCACTGTGTCACAAGCTGGAAGTCAGGGGGTGACCTTCCAAGGGGAGGGGACCAGGCCCCCAGTCCTGAGCCTGGCCATGCAGAGTGTCGGGTCGGGGAGAGAACTGCCCCGCGTCTGCAGCGTGGCCACACGAGAGCTTGGTGGTGGGGTCAGGGCTGGTAGGAAGTGAGCTGGGATGTTGTTTTTGTTTCTTTGGGGAAAGTGCATCCTTCAGGCGACGTGCTAAGTGTAACTGTGGCTCTCCAGCTGAGGCAGCTGTGGGCCCCTCTCTCCAGCCGAGTCCTCCTGGGCCCCCAGGGTTCACCTCAGGGATGGCAGTGCCCAGCCAGCCCAGGACTCAGCAGCCCGTGCACCGACCCAGCCCTCCTTTTCACCCTTCCTGTCCCTCCGCCCCGAGGTGGATGTCCGTCTCGTGTGCCTCCTTCCGGCTCCTTCCCCTCCCCCTGCTTCTTGTTACTGCCAGGCCCCTGGTTCATTTTGCCTAAATCCTGCAGGCTGAGGCTGCAGCAGCCTGCTGAGGACGTCACAGGGGCCTTCCCATGCCTGTCCCTGCTCCCAGACAGTGGGACAGCTGTGCCCTCTCCCTCCCACCCCGGCAGCCCCCGGGGGCCAAAGAACGATGGGTGCCCACCCCCTCCCAGATCCAGATCCATGCTGGAACTCTTCTGAGGCCAACGAGTTAGCATTAGCTAAGCGTACAATCGGTGTCGAACGTCTCTTATGTAGCTTACAGATTTGGCGTGTCCATGACCAGGGAGCTGGCCTGGGCCCGGACTCAGCGATGGCCAAGAGCTGGGCCGTGGCTGGTTACTGGGGGAGTTTTGTTCTGTGAGCAGGAGAGTCCAGTGCTGCAGGGCAGTGTCAGGAGGCCCTGACCTTGGTCACTGGCACCCCAGTCCGGGGGCCGCCATGTCTGCCAAGCAGGTCTGCGCTTCCTCATGTCCTTCAGCACATCCGAAGTGTCAGGGTGCCAGGCCCGGAGACCCCCAGTGAGAGCACAGCCCACACAGGCCCCGGGAGCACGGCTCTGGTAGAAGCTGGGGAGGGAGCAGTCGGTGCTCACAGGAGTAGTACCGCAACCACGACAAAGCCTCGCGCGCACAGGGCGTCCCGGGACGCAGCTCGCGCACCGTGGTGTACATAGGCGGCCCGGTGCCTCGCTGGGCCACATCTCTGTGCAACTGGAACGCGTTCTGCTTTCCTTTCTCCTTCTCCATTCGGGTTCTTTTTTTGCATGTTTCTTTTGAAAAAGGACAAAACGTGTAGCAGCCCGCATGACTGTGGTTGTTTTGGCGAAAGATACTGGAGTGTGATGTATTCGCGCTGCAACTCTGAGCATTGCGCAGTGAGACAAACGTTCCGACTTCTTTTGTAATCGTCAACAGCACAACTATTTTGTATTGTTGTTTGTATCATTTTGTACCAAAAAAAAGAAGAAGAAAAAAAAACAGGAAAAAAGGTAAACGCGTCGATGTTTTCAGTGTTTTCAGTGCAGGCGAGTCCTGCTGCTGAGTGAGGAGCAGTGCACGCTTGTCCCGCAGCGGCCGGGCGCCGCACGCTGCTCTGAGGAGTGAATAAAGTCCCCTTTGAAATAGCTGCCTCCCCTGGCTTGTTTCTGTCCCCGTGGTCAAAGGCGGATGGCACTCAGACGCGGGGTGGACAAGCATGTAGGGTTTGGTGTCGGTGGGACCTGTCCACTCAGCAAATGCTGTGTGCGCACCTGCTCTGTCCCTGGCGCTGTTCTGGGCTCTGGGAGCACAGACAGAAACGGCCAGGCCCCTCACACTGAGGCCCAGGGAAAGTGTGCAAATGCAGGTCCACATCACTGTGTCTCAATATTTCAAAGTTCTTAGATGAACCAATGCAAGCTAACAAACTAAAATAGCACATATCCCTCTCCTACCCCAAAGTAAACCTCCATGAGACCATGGAAATCTGGCTCAAATGTACAATTCTCAGGCCTCCCTCACCCCAGACTGTGTATCCAAAGACAGGCAGTCCACCCCCTAACCCCCAGGCTCAGCTACCCTTGGAAGCTCTCCGACTGGCCCAGCCTGGTCATGTGACCCAGCCTGCCCTTGATCCCCAGCCTGAGTCTGAGCTGGAGGAGCTGCAGAGCCAGCTGGCAGAGGCCACACACCAGAGACAACCAGGAGGCTGGACCCACAGAGGCTCCACCCTCCTCAGGGAAACCCCACTAAGTGGCACAGTCAGACCCAGAGCTGGTCTGGACCCCAGCACTCCTCCCAGGCCTCTCCTGGGCCACAAATTTGCATCCACAGCAATCCCAGTGCAGGTGACCATTACAGGCACAATGAGCCACTTGCTAATTTTAAGGTTGCGAGCAGAGCAGCTTCTTACAGTCACAACTAGGCAAGTGCTGTGGCCTGCTCCTGCGGTGGGACAAACGTTCCGGTAACCAGGCCCAGCACCAGGCCCTGGGGGAAGGCTGCTTGTGTACACAGGCTCCACAGCAGAGGGCTGGCTGGCCCAGAGGCGGGGCCCGGCAGGTGCCCACCTCCTGTCCCATCTAACCCAGACCCTGGTGCCCTGAGGGAAATTTCTGTCCCACATGCACACATCCCTACCCCATCTGCCCGCCTACATGCTGCTCATCACAGGTCCCCAGGAGCTGCCCCAGCCCCTGATAATCAAGGCCAGGCTAGGGGATGGTGACGGAGGCAGGACCCAGGTGTGGGAAATGCCCCTGAGCAGAGATAACCACTAAGTAGGGCTACGGGTGTGGGGGCCACAGTTATCCCGCATGAATCTGCCAGCACTGAGGCCAGGACAAAGCATCTCATGGTGAGATTGGGAGACACACTCTAACTCCCACTCTAATTTGGGGGGCCACTGTCCCAGGAACATGCTACTCATTGATCCCACAGCTCACAGGGTTCTCACAACAGCCCTGCGGGGCACCCGGCTAACCTGGACCTGCCCTGGGCGCCTACTAAAGGGCCGAGGGAGTGGGGTGTGGCCAAGTGACAGGTCACACACAGGGGCAGACTTCAGGCGGGCCTCTTCCTCTACCCTCCCTCCCAACCCAAGGGCTCCTTATCACACACACACACACACACACTGTATCACAGCCTCAACGCTGCGGCTCAGGGCGGCTGCAGGGAGCTGTCCGTGGTGCTGACCCTCCAGGTGTGGGTCTGGTGGCCGTGGCTTCAGACGCCTGCAGCAGCTTCTGCTGCTTAGGAATAAATTGTCTGCTTGGAAACCTCAAGGATGAGAGTGGGGACAGAGCTCCAGGCACAAGGAGGTCCCTTGGCACATCCCTCCCTGCTGAGTGGGCCATGCGGAGGCGCCCAGGGGTTGGCCCCGCGGCAGCTCCAGCTCCTCTCGGTGGCCTCCCCCTTGCAAGGCTGGGAGAACCTGGGGTGCTGAGTCCTCAGACTCCTGTGTGGGGGAAGCTTTTCTGCCCAAGACCCTCCTGTGGTCCTCACAACCCCTCGTTTCATTGATTTCTTAAAGCAACTGAATTATTTTACTTATGTGCTTTTCCTTGAATATTTCCTCTGGTCTGTCTCCAGCTCTTGGCAGGGCCTGGCCGGGCTCCTGAGCACTGGCCTCTTACTTCCCAAGGTCATCCAGCTGGGGGAGGAGTCCCCGAAGAGCAGGGGGCTCAGTCCCCATGGAGGGATCTGGAGGTGATGTGGGGAAGGGAGGCAGAGAAACTTCCAGAAGCATGCTAAGGGACCAGGCAGGAGGGTTGAGCTCGCTGCACCTGGAGCCATGAGTGACCTCTGCTTCAGCCACCCTGCCTTTCCCTTCCTTTTAAATTTAGGGAATGGTCGCCATGGAAACTGAGGCCCTGGGTCAGGAGCCATTGCCCAACACCGATCAGCTGGGCCTCCTGGGAGTGGTGGTGGAGAAGCCCCTCGGTGTGCACCCTCCACACCCCTGCCACCCGGCCGTGGCCAGCCACGTGAAGGCCCCACCCATGTCAAGCCACCTCTCTTCCCTCGGCTGCCGAGAGGAAGCTGCCTGGCAGCAATGCCAGCTGCTGAGGGGCTCTGGCCATGATGAGACAGCCCACTTCACAGGGTGTGTGCCCCAGACCCAGGAGGCCCAGCCTCAGCCAAGGTTTGTTTTCTCCAGCTCACCCCAAACACTGAACTAAGTGCTGGTGTGTTTCCTGGGTCACTGTGACAGGACATGCTGGGCAGTTGACACAGATCTCTTTTCTCCCAGATCTGGAGGCCCGAAGTCCGAGCCCGGTGTCACTGGGCTGACCCAGGGCCAGGCTCCTTCTGGGAGCACCCACCTGCCTGTTCCAGGCCGGGGCTGGGACTGCATCGCCCTAGTCTCTGCCTCTGTCTTCACGAGGCTTCTCTAACCTCCCTCGCCTCCCTCTTAAGGACACCTGTCACTGGATTTAGGACCCACAATGGCCTCACCTCAAAACCCTTAACTTACACCCAGAGACCCTTTTTCCAAATAAGGTCACAGCACGGGGCTTTGGGGATTGGTACCTATCTTTTGGGGCCATTTTTCAATCGACCACAATTGTTGACATTGAAAAATCGAAATTTTAATGCCACCGCCCAGCCTCCTCTGCACCTCTCCCTCCACCCCCACCAAAATGAACCTGGGTCTGGGTTCTCTCAGGAGGTCATCTGAGTCTGGGGTCAGGGCTATGGGTGTGGAGAAGCTGCTGGAGAGGAAGCGTGAGGGGAGGGCCTGTGCCCACTGGACAGATCCCTGGCTTATCCTCGGGAGGGCAGGGTGCCGACCCTGACCCCACATGCCACTCCCTTAGCAGAAAGAGCTTAGTCAGCTCCAAGAGGTGACTGGCACTTGCACATCCCCACCCCCGTGCACCCCACCCCCCAATGCTCAAGTCCCTGACCCTTGCCACCTGCCCCACCTCCCATGTGTCCTGTGTGCCCAGACTCCTGTGCCTGGCCCTCCTGCCCAGCCCCCATGAGCCTCCATGACCCTCATCCATTGCCCCCAGCTCCCACCCATGTCAAGCCACCTCTCTTCCCTTTCTATATTCTCCTCCCAGTGTACCCTGCCCCCAGGTAAGCCCAGGTCCTGGGGGCCCATGCTGCCATCTGGCTGGCACCTGGTGGCCTCAATGCTGGAGTGCGGTCCCTGCGTGTCCTCAATGGATGCACTAGCCCCAGCCTCCCCTGTGGCCTCCTGGCCATGGCCTCCAGCAATCTCGCCTGGGCGAGGCACCCCCGCCACCCAGACACCCCCGCGCTGGGGAGGGGTCCCAAGAGCACCCCAGAGACCCTGCGCCCGCCCTCTGGACTTGCGCCCAACCCCCCCCCCCCACCCCACCCCCTCCACTCCTGCCTTCACCACATCCCAGCCAAGTGTCTTCACACTGGAACACAGCTTTGTTTTTTATTCACATTCATCTACTTCTGCATCTTCAATGAGATGTGTTTGATGTGCAATAAACTGCACATGTGCTTATGGAATGCAGTTCGACAAGTTCTGACGTTTGCACCATGGCCAGCACCAAGCCCCTCCCAACTCCCAGGAAGTCCGGGCTGTCACAGGTCCCTCCGCGTCCCAACGCTGCCTCACGATGACTCTGAGACTCGTGGTGGCTATAAAAAGGGGAGACTCAGACACACAGACACGCCCAGGGAGAAAACACCACACAGAGGTGAAGGGGTGATGCTTCCCAAGCCCAGGACCGTCCGAGATGCCGCAAGCCAGGAGCTGGGGGAGGGGCCTGAAACGAATCGCCTCTCGGACACCCAGCCTGCAGACCTGGACGGCAGATGTCCACTGTGGAAGGCCCATGTGCTGGGCTTGGCTGCACAGCTGCGGCCGGCACAGCAGGTACCGCTCTGAGAGCGGTGGTTTCCAGTGTGACTTGTAAATAAGCCCACATATTGCTGGAGATCCATCCAACCAGCTAAACTGAATGTGAGAAGTAGACACCAACTCCAGTTGAGCCAACGACTGGTCACTTATGGCTCAAGAGGCAGTGCACTGCTGTGGATGTGACCCCTGAGCCTTGCAGGGGGTCCTACCTGACCCCTTAGATACACTAGAGGCAGGGCCGCCAGGAGACCCCACCTTCCTCTGTGGTTGTGGGTCCTCATCAGGGCTTGGCCATCCAGGCCGCCCGCACAGGCTCACCAGCAGGGCCCACCACAGGCCTTACCTGGCCTCACCCAGCTGGGCCCCAGCTCGTGTGCAGGGACAAGAGCCCTGCTGTCCACACAGCACAGGGCCATCTGTGTCCCGTGGGGTGGCCCAGACTGAGAGCCCACCAAGGTGTGAGCTCATCTCTACCAGGCCTTACTCTGCACCGTGGGCACCCGTCCGTGGAGGTGAGTCCTTGCTCAGTGAGTCGCAGGGGCTTAGATACTGGTTCTAACAAGTGGCTCATAAGTAAGCACCTCAGCAGAGCCAGAGTTGAGTCTCTGACAGCATCTAAAACTGGAAACTGGGAAAAATAGGCAAAACAAATACAGATAAATTTGTTTTTAATAAAGGAGTTAATTTTCTTTCAACCCTATATAAAACAATAGCAATTAAAAACTTCATTTTTGAAAGTAAAATATTTACATATGAACAAGTAACTGTGCAAAATTTACATGAAAAAATGGAAAGACGGGATTTCCTAAAAGACAAAATAAAAGGTGTAACAGTTCTCAGGTGTCGGTAAAAAATACTGATCTTTCAGCTCCCACTCTGGCGAATCAGTCTACTGCGAGGCTCCCACGGAGAAAGCCAAGTATTTACAGTCATAAAAGTACTATCAATAGACAATTTAATACAATAACCTCTGAAAATATAAAGAACCAATTAGTATATTTGTAATAAAAAAATAGGTACAAAGAAGGGGCTTGCTCTGGGCATCTGTAAAGGGCCCACAGCTCGCACACAGTCTCTTAGCAAAATAATTACAGTTTACAGAGGCGTTTCTTGTTATGTGCCAAAATATGTACAATTACTGACAAAATACACCAGCCATTCTCAACACTTGATTCACACTGAGAAAGTCTTTTGATGATTCTTCTCAACTTTGATTTTATTTCATCTAAGTTTTCACTTTTAGCTAAAAAACACAGTGCAAGTAAAATATATTTATGCTGAAAAGGTTTTCATTTCTTTTAACTTTACAGCTTTACAAACTATAGCAAATAAAATGCATTTGTACAGATGCCGGCCACACATCCAGGAGCCGCCAGGCCGGCTCCGTGAGGCAGGAGAGTGACTCACCCGGAGGCCGTGGTGGGCCGTGTTCCTAGTGCTGAACGGGGAAAGGGGATAAATAGTCTAAAAATCAGTTTGCTTTGCCAACTGATACAAAAATAAAATAAATGAAATGAGGTCATTGGCTTGCAGACACACACCTAGGCAGTAAGTGGGGCTGAACTAAAACCAAATGCACAAATAATGTAAAAGCCGCTGGGAGGCGACATAGGGCAGCTAATTATTTGCTAAACGATTCTGTCAGCTTCTATATATGGCTTGTTTGGCAAGAAGGCCACTCAATCAAAGATGAGTTAGGATTTAGTTATCCGTTAAGAGTGCCCATGGGCCTCTGTTTTCTCTGTTACAGAAACTTGTTTTCTTCCGGACTGAAGAGTTGACTTAGAAACAGGAATATAAAACGGTTCCATTGCAAAGAGGTGGCTGTTTTTTAAACAATATCCCATTTGCTTGTTACAAAAAGGCGTAATCTGCAAATATATAAAAACGTCCCCAGGCGTCTCTAACGAGATGCCGCAGGTCCTGTGCTACTTAAGGAACGCTTTATAGAGCAACAGTGAATGGCTTGTCTCGCGTTCATTTTCTAAACAAAATATGAGGTCCCTGAGGTTGACCCGCGTGATCCTTTGTCGTGTGAACTGTCGGGGGGTTCCCACGCCGGAGCTGCCGGGGACTGCAGAGCCCGGGCCGGACCCCTGGTGACAAAGGAGAGATAGCCGAGTTAGTGGTGCACAGGGTAGTCAGAACTCAGGGCAGAAGAAAGGGTAGGGCCAGATGAGGGCCCCAGGATGGCACGTCTGGGGGCAAATCGAGTCTCCCTTAGTGTCCCAAGGAACCCTGACTGTGTAGGAAGCCAGGCTGGGACAGCCCCATCCCAGAGGCACACTCCTTGAGCTGAAGTGCTTTATGAGTCCCCACAGGGTGGGGCAAGACAGGGGCAGGAACCCACACCAACCTGCAGGGCCGCACCCCAGAACACTAGCCCCAAGCTCCCCATAGCTCACTCTCCAACCCCTGTGGCCTAAGGAGGGAAGAGGTGGTGGCTCCTGCCCAAGGGCACAGCAGAGCGGCTCCTGGGCTTGTGGTCAATGTCCCCAATCTCCACGCATCTGGAGGCTCAGGCGGGGCCGATGCCTGGGGCCAGAGTGTCATCCCCACTTCACTGACAGAGGCACATTCCTGACGCCACAAGGTCTGGAACTGGACAGGCTGGTGATCAGCTGGCTGGGCTGCAGCACTCCGTGGTCACTTGGACAAGAGAGGGACTCCCTGCTGGTCTGAGCGGATGCAGCCTGCACCCTGGGCACCCGGCATGGGTCTGAGTCTCTGGCACTTGTAGAGACGGAGTCTGGGGGTCCTCCCAGAAGCACTTTGTGGGCCCAGCAGCAGCAGCATCCGTGGTCTCAGCACATCCATCGCCTCCATCGCACACTCAGGCACAAACCACACAACTCCCACTGCACGGCTCTCGTGTCTCCGAGGGGAGTGGAAACTAAGTCTCTGAGTCTGATGGTTAAAGTTGCTCGTGTATAGTTCAAGTGCACAATCACCATGGCGTTTTTTACAGCATTTTCTCCAAGTTTAAGGTGGGAGCAGAGGGGTGAGGCCACAGCACTGCAGGCGGCCAGCAGATGGCAGGTGAGGCCATGCCCGGTCCCCCTACCTGAAGCTCATTCCCCAGGGGACCTGGTGGTCCCAGGCATCTCAGGCACATCTTCCACCAATAAATTACATTGTCTGTGCACCCCCTTAGGCCCCCCAACAGCTCCCAGCCCCGCAGCCCTCCCATGACTGCTTCTCCTTGTCAGAAAGAACTACCCAATGGAGTGGTTCATGTAAGAGCCAAACAGCGCTCCTGAAAAGGCTGTGCTGACAACACAGCTTAGAGGAGGCAACAGGTCAGCCCGCAGAGCAGAGGCCAGTGTCGGGCAGGAACGCTGGGAGGCTCTCGGACAGTGGCCTCTCCCCCACCTGAGCTCACGGAGGCAGGTGTGTGTCACTCGGAGGAACAGAGGCACCACCTACATCACGGACCATGTGTCTCTGACACACACTATCAACCTGGACCATGTCTGTGTTTCTGCTTTCAGAACAGCTGAGCAGCTAAAACTGTTAAAAGTCAGAAATCAACATGAACAATATTTTCTAAAAACCAAAACAAATGAGCAAACAAAATAGCAACAGTCATGGGCAGAGACAAACTGATGATGGCCAAGGGGTGGGAGCAGATGAGACCGAGGAAGGTGACTAGGGACGCAAACTCCCAGTTATGGAGTAGGTCACAAGGACGTGACCTATGTGCTCAGGGACAGCCTTATCCCCGGGCTCCCCTGGAATGCATATAGATAGCAAGTCACTGTGTGTGCCTGAAACTAATACAATGTTGTAAGTCAACTGTATTTCTTTTCAAAAAAAGACAAATACTTTAATGCAATATTTTTTTTGGAAATCAAAACTGTTACAAAAAAATCCTACTGGGCAAGCACCCACAGGGCCCATGGGTGTGGCCGCACACCTCCAGCCAGGGTTCTGAGGTCAAAGAACACAGAAAACCAGCACTTCTCCTGCTTCTGTTGACTTTTATAAAAACCCGGTGTCAAGGCACCCTCCCTGACGCTCAGATTCCTTCTAATTACAGGGGAGGGGAGCTATTTTTCTACTTCTCCCCAATCGGAGGGCAGTGTTCAGGTCATACTACGGCACCTGGCTCCAAAGGAGGGTCCGGCCTTGGGAGGTAAAAGGAACCTGAGGAAGAATCCTGGCCTGGACGTCAGGACAGCCCAGCCCTGCAGCCGAAGGACCCACAGGACTAAAGATAAAGAGCATCTGTTCCTAGCTTAGACGGAGTGACCCTGGACATAACTCAAGTGTGTGAGAGTGAAGGGGGACTGAGTGGGGACAAGTTAAGGTCCTACAAGACGAGAATGTCCCCATCAAAGGACAGGTGAGCCCTCCCCTCAGTCTAACTCTAACCAAACAAAAAACCTGCCCAGCTACCCCGACTTTGAAATGCTGCCAGAAGCGGGAGCCGTCCGCCCATTCGTCTTGTAAAACACCAAACAAGAGAAGCCTCGCAAGGCCCTGAAGAACTGCTGCAAAAATCAGAGCACACGATCCCACACGGTCAGAGGCAAACTGTCTGGAAACACAAGAAAACTAGGAGGACACTTTCAACAATAAACAATATAGATGTAAGCATTTGAGAATAGGAAAACCACCTTAAATCAAAAACTCAAAAATTAGGAAAGAAACAAATCTAAAACCAGCAGAAACAAATTTAAAACGAGGAGAGTTAATTAAACACAAGAAAAGAAATGGAAAGAGCCCTAGCTGGTTTGGCTCAGTGGATAGAGCATTGGCCTGTGGACCTAAGGGTCCTGGGTTTGATTCTGATCAAGGGCATGTACCTCAGTTGCAGGCTCCTCCCCGGCCAGGGCCCTAGTCAGGGCTTGTCCAGGAGGCAACCAATCAACGTATTTCTCTCACATCGATGTTTCTCTCTGTCTTTCCCTCTCTCTTCCACTCTCTCTAACAATCAATGGAAAAATATCCGCGGGTCAGGATTTTTTTTAAATGGACAGAAAAGACAAAGGTAGCTCAGAAATGAGTAAAATCACTGCAAAGTGCACAGGGGAGCACAGACAAATAAAAGTGTAGGAAGGCAGGAAAGGAGGTGAGGAAAATGAAAAGGGTCGGGGAAAAGGGCAGGGGAAGTGGAGCCCTGAAGAGGGCAGGCAGGCCAGCACTAGGACTTGAACTACAATCCAAGCAAACCCTCCAGGACAAAGAGCAACACCCCACACTGAAAGGGCCTGGGAAAATGAACCACAAAAACTCACTGCCGTGACCTCCTAACACTTAGTTTCAGAGTCAAAGCTCAGTCCTCTGGTAGAAAGAGGAAAAAACTCTGAAGACAAGAGAGTTAGCCTGGCATCAGGCTTCTCACAGCCCACGTGCACAGCCAGGCGGCCACAGAGCTGCACTGAGCCCTGAGAGGCAGCACGGGCCCAGCACTCCTAGCCAGCTTGCCGTCCTCCATCCCCGGCCAAAGCAAGCCCCTTTCAGCGTACAAACATGGAGACCGTGCCCCAAGGGCACATGCAGACTGTCACAGGATGGCACCATCCTGACAGGTGACAGACAGCACATCACAGACAGTGGAAATGAGCGCCTGGAATACGAGAATGTGCAGCAACACCAAAGAAAGGATGAGGCGGGAGGACTAGTGACAAGTGTCCTACGCTGTGACAGAGGGGAACTGATGTGACACAGAAGAGGAGGGGAGGGAACGGGATAGGCTGAGTTCATTGACGACCGACAGCCAACAGGTGAGGCTAAAGATCAAGAAAAATGAATAAGCTGAATAGTAAACAGGTAAGTGAAAACCAGGGGAATAAACACTGGGAAAGATTTAAGTGCCAAAGTAACCACTGGAATACAGCTGCAGACGGGAAGGAGGAAGGGACCCCAGAACACACAGTGCTGAGCGGAAACGAGGAGGCAGGTGGGGGACCAGCACCTGCGTGTGTACAGCTCAGACTGTCAGGCACGGCAACGCTTCACCTGAAAACAAGCCATGAAAATCAACCCAGATGTGGGAGTCCCACGGCACGCCGACAGCAACCAGAGAAGGTCACTGCATGCCAGCAGGGACAGCCCCTGGGAGGGCGAGCCCATCTAAGTAACTTCAGAGTGAGGGCTGGGCCTGACACTGTGAGACTAAACAGAACAAGGACCACGACAACCTACATTCCCAACGGGACATCTCACAGGGCTGCGCAACTCTGAGCCCTTTACCTGCCCGTTAGGACGGAACAGGCCAGTCAGCCCAGAGGAAGGAGGGGCTGCTGGGAGGAGCCTGTGACCTCAGACTAACCCTGACGTGCAAGTACAAATCCACTGCGTTCAGTCTAGGTGTGCATGGGCAGGAACAACACAACACAGACGAGTGTGTGCATGCGGAAGCCACGGGGGCTGAAAGCAGCACATCCCAGGAGCAGGAGCTCCCGGGGCCCAGGTCCTGATCCCCAAACATGGCTCTCCAATAAAATGAATAGGGCTCCTTGGAGAAATGGCTGATCTCTTAGTCATGGCAGGAAAAGTAAAATAAGCCTGGAACAGTCTGTAGTGTGAGAAAGAAAACCTTTAAAAAGTGATGGGTCGTGTTGAAGGACACAGGAGCCAACCTGAAGGAGGTCACCACGAGTGACTAATGACGAGACCCAGGAGAGCAGTGCAGTCCCGTGTCTCCCAGGACAGCAGTCACAAAGGGACAGGCAGGAACTTCACAGCGAGGCCCCTGCAGCCCCAGAGGAAAAAGTTGCAAGAGATCCATCTGATAAAGAACTGTTATCCACAATATACAAACAACTCTGAACATTCAATAAGAAAACAAACAACCAGATTAAAAATGGGCCCAGACCTTCCCAGACCCCTCACCAAACAGATACACAGATGACGGGTAAGCAAATGAAAAGATGCTCCGAGTCCTAGTCATCAGGGAAATGGAAATTAAACAATGAGATTCCACTGCACACCTATCAGAACGGCCAAAACCCAGAGCACTGACACCACCAAGTACCGGCGAGGACGCGGAGCAGCGGGAACTCCCCTTCACTGCTGGTGGGAAGGCGGGGGCACAGCCACTTTGGAAGACAGCTGGGTGGTCTCTTACCAAACTGAACAGACTCCTGGGACCCAGCAGTCACGCTCCCTGCTGTTTACCCAAAGGAGCTGAAAGCTGATGTCCACACAAAACCTGCCCACCGATGTTTACAGCAGCTTTGTTCTTGATTGACAGGACGGGAAGCAGCCCAGGCGTCCTCCCGCAGGTGGGTGGGTGAGTCACCATGGTCCACCCAGACGGGGGTATTATTTAGCACCGAAAAAAATAAGCTGTTAGGCCATGAAGAGACACAGAAGAACGTGAAATGCATGACTAAATGACAGAAACCAATTGAAAAGGCTACAGACTGTGTGACTCCAGCTCTGCGACATCGGGAAAAGGCAGCGCAGTGGAGACAGTGAAGACCATGGTGGCCAGGGGCTGGGGGGAGGGATGGACAAGGCGGGCACAGAGGATTTTAGGGCCGTGAAACTACTCTGTGTGGTACTATGATGGTGGGCACACGTCGTAACACATCTGTCCAGACCCACAGAACGTACAACCCCGAGAGTGACCCCAGTGCACACCGTGGGCTCTGGGGGATGTCAATGCAGGTCACTGACTGTTACAAATGCCCCGTCAGGTGGGCTGTGAGTAGGGGGGACAGGGGCTACAGGGAACTCTGTACCTTCCTCTCAATTTTGCTGTGAACCTAAAACCACTTTAGAAAAAGTTTATTAATTTAAACAATTAAATTCTGAAAAACAAAATAGAGTCCTCAGTGAACAGTATAATACCAATGACACACAGTAAGGAATGCTGGGTGACAGATATATAAAAACTCTCGCCCTACCCAGTTTGGCTCAGTGGATAGAGTGTTGGCCTGCAGACTGAAGGGTCCCAGGTTCGATTCCAGTCAAGGGCACATGCCTGGGTTGCGGGCTCGATTCCCAGTGGGGGGCGTGCAGGAGGCAACTGAGCAATGCTTCTCTCTCATCATTGATGCTTCTATCTCTCTCTCCCTCTCCCTTCCTCTCTAAAATCAATAAAAATATATTTAAAAACAAAAACAAAATAATCCAAAACTTTTAAAAAAACTTCCCAAAGTTTCTGCAACTTTTCTATGTGTGTAAAAATTAGTTCAAAATAAAAAGTATTTAAAAAAAATACCCTGAGGAAATAATCTTAAACTTGGGAATAAAAAGACAAGAGACTGAGCACCATCTCTAACAGAGAGGCAGAGAGAGGACTTAAAATTCTGGGCTTGGTGTTGACCATCGCACGTATAACACAACTTTTTCTGAAGACCAAACGGGCAACGCCAACACTGCGGGGAGGCCCCCCAGCCGTCCTTGGTGACAAGCTTCCCACCCGCTCATCTGGCTCCCCGTCCTCAGGCGGGTCTCCGCCCTCGCCTGCGCCCCCACCCATGTGGAAGCACTGTGCATTGTCTGTCCTTTAGAGTTTTCCTGGATATTTCACCACCTAAGTCAAAACACTCTTCCGGGGAACCTGCCCTCCCATCCTCGCACAGGGACCCGAGCCACTGACATGGTCGGGAAATCAGTCTCATAAGCAAAACACCGCACACACTGAGAATAACAGAAACTAAGTTTCCACCAGGAGGGGCATAGGCCAGGGCAGCGCGCTGGAGAGAGGCCCTGGGGTACCCAACCCAGTCTCCATTTCGACGTCAACACTGAGCTGGCTTCAGACACTGAAAGGGGCACGCGTGACACATAGCGCGCACGCGCGCGCACACACACACGAACGCACATATGCACACACAACACGCAGTACACACACATGTAAGCACATGCAGGCACACGCACAACACTCAGCATGCACATACGCTCACACACGTACACGCACGTATGCACAGGCGCCGCCCTGAAAGGAACCAGGGCTCTGGACCAGCTGCTGGCGGGGTGCCCGGAGCCCTTGCGCCAGTAGAAATGGGATGCCTGAGGAATAAGGCGGCATTTCAAAAGGATATAGAGAGCAGCTTGAAGAAGCCTCCACTGACCATCTAGAAATAATGAGAGGATTGATTACCACCCACTGAGAGCAACAGGAATCCGCCAGTCCGCGCATGGTGAACAGATGAGGATGAAGGGATGAGGGAGAAGGCGAAGCTCTTCTTACAGGAGAGAAGCTAATGATGGAGAAGGTGTGACAACAGACAACCCCAATTGGCACCTGTGGTGTCGGCGTGCAGATGGCAGTTGTGAGGGTGCTAAGGCTAGAGGTCTGGTGGGAAGGAGGTCTGCACAGCCCTGCAACATCTCCTCACTAAGGACTGATCTCTCTGAGGGCGCAGCATGAGTGTACACAGGAGTGACCTGGCAGACGCCAGCTGAACCAGGTGGCATCGAGGTCACCAGGTCAACATGGGGGCCTACTGACTGATGACCACAGCAGAGCACCAGTGATCCTGAGCCCAAGGCCTGACCTCTAAACCTGTCCCACATAGGGACACTCAGAAGAGACTAACAAGGCACGCGAACTGGACCAAAGAGAAAAGGAGACCAAAGCTGCCAGGACAGCTTGCGAAATATGACCAGTCTGAGGACTGGCCGGTGGCCGGATCCGTGCTGACTCCCCCATGACAAGGTTGGATTGGCAGCATCGATGCACGTGGGGGTGACAGAACAGCATATCAGAAACATTGTGTGGGTGTGTACATATGGAGAACAATACAATAATAAAAGAAGAAACTCGGTGTTTCGTGTACTCACAACTATAAACCTACTTCTGCTCCATTCTGTAAGTGTACAATACTATATATATAATACACAAATGCACATACACACAGACATGGGGGTGGGGGAGACAGGGCAAAGAAGAAAATGTGATAAGTGTTCAGAATGGAAAATCTGAATGAAGGGTGTTCTTTGTACTAGGCCTAAAATTCTTCTGTAGGTTTGAAACTATTTTAAAATAAAAACACTTTGAAAGAAGTTCATCAACATATCCAAGGGAGATGATAACAGGGGCAGCATTTTTAGCATCTTGCCAAAGGCCCATCTATATAGATAAAAACCTAAGCGACCGTTGGACCGTTGGACCGGTAGCTATGACACGCACTGACCACCAGGAGGCAGATGCTCAACACACAGGCATGGAAACATGGAACAGACTGATGAATCTCAGAGGGAAGGGGAAAAGGGGGAGGGCAGGAAGAGATTAACCAAAGATCTTATATGCATACTAGAGGCCCAGTGCACAGACTCATGCACTGGTGGGGTCCCTCGGCCTGGCCTGTGGGAATCGGGCCAAATCCATGCCCCAGGCCTCCGACATCCCCCTAGGGGTCCCGGATTGCAAGAGGGCATAGGCCAGACCGAGGGAACCCACTGGTGCACGAACTCATGCACCGGGCCTCTAGTATATAAAACCCAGAACAACCAGCAGACACTCTTGAGAACAAAGCCAGTGAAGGTGAACCACAGCAGTCACACACCTCAATGGTATTGTAAAACCATGCAGGGCAAGTCGGAAAAAGGCCACCAGCACCACCAAGTCTGCAACCCAGGGGCCAGCAGGCCTTCACTGGAAGAGCAATGGCTCATTCAAGAGCAGGAGCTAAACCTGGGAGGCTCTGTCTACTCACACAGCAGCCCAGTGCTGGGAAGCCTTACAGGACTGGCCAGGCTCCCGGTCAGGAAATCAAGCTGAGCAGGAGGGGGCAGTGGGAACAGAGAAAGGTGCAGAAAGATAGGGTGGGGAGCTGAGCCATGGACTCTCAGAACATGAGCACCCACACTTGTATCACCATGGAAACAACCCAATCAAGTCACAAACTTCCCTCAAACCACACTGCCTCTTAAAAGTTCAAGAAAACAAATTCACAAAAGTGAGCAACTGAAAGCATCGGCATCAAATCCTATACAAGACACTACAGGGTGCCGAAACCGGTTTGGCTCAGTGGATAGAGCGTTGGCCTGCGGACTGAAGGGTCCCAGGTTCGGTTCCGGTCAAGGGCATGTGCCTGGGTTGTGGGCACATCCCCAGTGGGAGATGTGCAGGAGGCAGCTGGTCGATGTTTCTCTCTCGTCGATGTTTCTAACTCTCTATCTCTCTCTCCCTTCCTCTCTGTAAAAAATCAATAAAATATATTTTTTTAAAAAAAGACACTACAGGGAAAAGGAGAAAAAGGAGCAAGATAACATCCCTACAGACAACAAAAACAGATGAAAACTGTAATGTGCTAATTCAAAACAAACTAAAAGACATTAAGGAAATAATGACAAGCATGAAACAACAAAAATCAGAACTGACAAAACTTAGAGATGAGGTAACAAAACCAAGAATTAGAAATTAGAAACAAAATTTCATTTGAGAAATGAAGACTAAACTAAAAAGAACACAAGAGCAAAGAAGCACAACAAATAACAACTTAAGAAGAAATTACAAAGGTGAAAAAATGAAAAGTATAACTTAAAAAAAAAAAAGATTGAAAAGATTCAAGCAAAGAAAGTACAATATAGAGTAATGGGAATCTCTGAAAAGGAAAACAAAATAGAAAGGCACCATTAAAGAAAGTGTTCCTGAATGAAGAAAGATCTGATGCTGCATGCTAAAAGGACATACCTACACTGAAAAGGCCAATCCAGTGTAACCAACTCCACGTAAATGAAAGGCTTAAAGAAAAGAATTCTCTGGGCATCTTTGGGAAAAAAGGACATGATACACATGAGAAATGCAGTATCATCAGACCTGGACAGCACTTTCTCCTAGAAACCAGTATCTGGAGTGACACATGTAAGGTTCTCAAGGAAAGAAATGTGAGCCAAGGATTTATGGCTGTCAGACTGACCTTCAAATGGAAAAGGCAGTTATCAAGATGCGAGAATTTGGGGAACGGTGTCTCCATGAACCATTCCAAAAAAGTCTGGTAGAGTGAGATTCAGAAAAACAAAATGACAAAACCGATGTCAGCATAGAAACTAGTCATCAGTATCAAATACACAGGTTCTTCCTGAACAGAGTAAAGGAGCTAAGGGAGAGGGCAGACCAGGGAAGTGCTATAGTGCAGTACTTCTGTGGAGAGCCACAACCCTCCACACTCCTGGCACCCAGGAGTCAAGACCCACCCTCCACCCTCCACCCTCCAAAAACCTAAAACCAACCTGGCGGGGTAGGCAGAGCTTGCAGGTGAGTCTGCTAGGTCAGAGGGGCTTCTGAGACCCCGTGAGCTTCCTATAGACCCTTTCCAACACCAAAGTGAAAAACCAGCCGAGTGGCAGGACTTCCTGCTGAAACATGAACAACGCTCTTCAGAGGAAGACAAAATCCAGAGTCAACCAGCACGTCAGACACAATAGCCAGCACTTGATCAACAATCACTAGACACACAGAGAAACAGGAAGTATGACCTTCAGTTGGGGGAAACGGCAACCTGAGATGAGCCTGAGACAGCACAGATGTTAGACTTGACAAAGATATCAAATAGCTTTCACAGACAGGATGAAAGAAAAATGGGAAAATATGGTTGCACAAGGGGCAACGGGGAAGCTCAGCCAAAAATTAGAAACCACAGAGACCCAAGTGAAAACCCTACAACCTCAGAATACATTAGCAATGAAAATTTCCCTGAAGGGGCTTGCTTCACAGCTGCCTGGAGATGTGGTTGGGGAACTTGAGGATAAGTCACTAGAAATTATCCAGTCTGAAAAAAAGGTGGAATGTACATGTAACTGGGAGTTCCAGGGGGAAAAAGTAAGACAACAGAAAAGAATTTTGAAGAAATAAAAGCCAAGATATTCCAAATTTGAGGAAAAATACTCTCCTAGAGATCTAAGAACTCCAAGCAGGTTAAGTATCAACAGAACTGAGTCTGAACACAACACAGACAAACTTCTGACTATCTCAAAAAAATAAAGGCAGAGAAGTGAGACGTACAGGGAACAGGGACCTGGAAGACAGTGGAACAACAGCTTAAAGAAGTAGGAGGATGGTTACACACCTGTGGTTGTTTCTAGTTTAGAATAGGTGTGCAGTTCGGCAAAGCACGCGATTTAGTCTCCCTTCTTTTGTGAGCTGGTCAAGAAACCATGGCACTGGGACATTCCTCAGAAAGGAAGGAACCAGTGGTGCAACAGAGGGGTCCGAAGAACAGGGAAAACATCAGGGATGGCTAATTCCTGGATTCACTTATCCCTTTAGTCTGTTGTTCTATAAAATTAAATGACATATATCTGGTTTTGCTTGGCTTATTCAAGAATGTAGGAGAAATTAAATCTTAAATTTTAAAAAGAGTTGAAAGAAAAAAACAGACTGTCAACGCAGGATTTCATACTTAGAGAAAACGTTATTTGAAACAGAAAAATACAACCATTTTCAGGATTCAAAAGCAAGGCCTCCACCGCCAGCCGCTACTCTATAATGACCAGGTAAGTGCTGCACTAGAACGGGCCTCAGGAGGGCACGGAGAACACCGGGAACAGTAGAGAAGTAGGGACAAATCAGAGATGACATTTCCTGTAATTTAGCCTAAAAACAACTGACAGTTTAAAGCAAAATTAGCGTTCCTTAAGGTTCGATCTCTAACTATCTGTAAAGATATGCCAACAAACAAAGCAGGAAACTGACACGGCGCCGGGAGTGACCGTCCTCTATGCTGATCCCTGTCCCGTCCAGTAGGAACAGCTCCCCTGTGAAGGCCCTTCCCCTGACAGTGATAATCGCCCATATTCTTTTCAAAGCCAGTCTACATCTCATCGTATTAAACCATGCGACTAAACTTCTTATGGAAAGAACTCGTCCCCTGTGATGTTCACAAATAAGTCGATTTTAATGTAAAGTGTCAACCACGCATGTGAGAACGCCCATTCTCCTACGTGAGTCTGACTACCTGAGGGGTGAGCTGCCAGGTGCCCCACGGCCCCCACAAGCTGCTGTACCTCTGTCCCGGAGCCCGGTCCCGGGGAGTCGACTTTCCGCTTCTTGCGGGGCCCGATGGCTGCCAGCGCGGTGAGATTGGCGTCACGCTGCCTCATCTGCGCCAGCTCCTGCTGCTGCATCTGTGTGAAGAGGGAACAAGGATGGTCACCTCATGCGTGTTTCCTGCTCTCGACAAAGTGATTCACAGACAAGGGGTTGGCACAAATTTTCTAAATTAAAATTTCTTTCATGTTTGGACCGTTTTTTGAACAGAAAGCATATTTTGCAATCAGAAAAACAACAAACCAAGTGGTGCTCATCGCAGAAAGCTCAGGACAAATTTACAAGTACAGATGGAACGCACCAGTGAGAAAGTTCAGTCGGAGCTGAAGTGGGCAGTCAGCTCCGAGACACCTGGGCGAGCACTTCACGCGTCTACAGAAATGCTGCCAACGCCATCACTAACCCACTCCCCGCGCACGTTTCGGGGGACGGGGACAGGTCCCAGCAGCTGAGAAGGCTCTCCCACCCCAAGAGCACCTCACCTCTTTCGCCTTCTGTTTCAGCCTTAATTGTTCTGGATCCTCTTGTCGGGAGCGAGACTATTTTTCAAAGAGGGAAAGAAGAGAGAGAAACTATGACCTAAATGCTCACAACATGGCAACACCGAGGCCGTGACAGGAGGCGCACTGTTTAAATGCTGAAAGCCAAAAGATGAAAATCTGTGTTGCATGTCACAGAAAATAAAACAAACATAATTCTTCAGAAAACAATACCGATTTGGACATAAAAACTAAGGTACAGTCTCTGATGTGCCTGCTGGCTACAGGGACCTGACTGGGTAGGACACAGGACAGGCGCCAGGATGCGCCCTGCCCCACATGCCATGGCTCCTGAGGCCTCGCGCCCCAGCCCCATTCCTGATTGCACCCCAAACACCGCTCCAGCCCCTTAGGAACCCCGAGGGCATCTGTCGTCCCAGGATACTCAGGAGCACTTGCCTTGGCTGCTCGCATTAAGATCTCTCTTTCCTGTTCATCTTTCCTCTGTTTTTCAATCTGATCGAGTTGTTCAAAAAATTTGAGCTGAGCCCGAACATCACTCGCCTGCTCATATCTGTCATCATCCTACAAAGAAGGTAAAAATGGTCTTTTGATCAATTGGAAATCCAGCTGGACAGTCTGCACCCCTCCCCAGTCCAGTGCCCACAGTGCCGCCCTGCAGGCCCCGCACCCGATGTGCCCCCACATTTACACAAGGAAAGGCGCGGTGAGCTCATGGGGAGTTTCCACTTTATACACTTCACTGTTTGTTTTTTTTAAGTAACATTTAAACACGTTTATAGTAACATAAACATTTTCAGAGTAAAACAGCTCTGTGCTTTCATTTTAACAGCTGCTCTGAAGGCGCTATTGCCGACCTATCTTGCTCCTCGGTGCCTGTGGGACAGCACTCGCTGGAGTGCAACAAGGATGCATGCTGACCGCTGCTGTGGAGGCCAGGCCTCTGGTGCAGGCAACCTCAACAAAACACAATGGGCGATGTTCCGAGTCACTGAGCAGACTGGAGCCCCCCTTCTGCAGGGTTAGCTGGAAACCCCTGGGAGAACTGGGTGCCAGACCCCATCCATCATGCCCAAGCTCAAAGTCACCTCCACCTCTGCCCCCGCCACAAATCCCTCCATCCCCAGCCTGGGGGACAGAGCACCTGAGAGCACTGGGCAGCCAGGAAGTGGATCTTCCCCACACCTAGCTCTACGGGGGACCTGGAACAAGCCGGCAGGGCTGCCTGCCTGCACTGGACAGCAGGACACTGGGTGCAGAGAACAGCACGTTACCTTATGAGAAAAGTTCTTCTGCTGAGCTGTTTCTGATATCTTTTCCACGAGGTTCTGCAGCCTCTGTTGTGTGGCGTGTGACACGTAACTCACGACGTCGGGGTGCAGTTCCGTTATGCCGTGTTTCTTACCTGGGGGTCAGGCAATAGTTCACGCATTTAAGCACTTCTTTAATCACACTTGCTGCCTTACGCAGCCTCGGGGCAGCCCAGGCAGGCCCTGGGCAGAGCACCATCACCACCGACTTCGTCGAAGGTACAACACAGGCAAACCCGTGGTGGGGAGTTGCTGGGAGGGGCAGCTTGACCCCGACCAAGCACTAAAGTCATGGTGCCCACAAATCCACGTGGGGACGCAGACACCTGTGACAGCCGTGAAACAGGAACGTACCTATTTCCAATATCCTTCTCTGCAGAGGCGCTGGCAGGAGGAAGGTTTCGTCTTTGCAGGACCGTGTAAGCGTGCCCACCAACTCAGAGTTCGTGGCTAAGATCCTTGCACTTTCTTCCGATAGGTTTACTCCAGCCATTGACGCCACGTCGTTAATGTCATCGTCGTCCCTTCAGATAAGAACAACAGATGACTGTGCCGAGCATGGGCTGCAGCAGAAGCGCATTAAGGTGGTCCCAACTTAGGGGCAATGAACAGGTGAAGGGAACAGGAGACCCCTTGGAGAAAGCGCGGCTAACATCTCCCCAGGCACGCATCCGCCATCTGTCTCGTGCTCGGTGCTGTCACCTGAATGAGGAAGCCTAAGGGTCTTCTTTGACAGTGACCCCAGTCTTTGAAAGAAATACCCATTCAGGGTCAGGGCGGGCGTGAGTCTTTGCATATGGACGGACGTGTGCACGGGGCTTCCCAACAGTCAATGCCAAGTTCAGACAGTAAAACCCAACACCCTACTCACTGCTCGAGGAGTTCCCCCAAATGGAACTCTTTTTTAAAAGTCACAGAGCATTGCCCTAGCCAGTTTGTCTCAGTGGATAGAGCATTGACCTGTGCACTAAAGGGTTCCGGGTTCAATTCCAGTCAAGGGCACATATGCCAAGGTCGCAGGCTCAATCCCCAGTTAGGGAGCATGCAGGAGGCAGCCGATCAATGAGTCTCTCTCATCTTTAATGTTTCAATCTCTCCCTCTCCCTTCCTCTCTGAAATCAATAAAAACACATTTTAAATATAAGCATAACCAATGGACACAAGACACTGGGGGGTAGGGGAGGCCGGGGGAAGGTCAAGGAGGAAAAAAAAAGGAGACATATGTAATACTCTTTTGTAATACTTTAAGCAATGAAATAAAATTTAAAAAAATAAAAATAAATGCATTTAAAAAAAAAACAAAACTGTGCCCATTTTACTTTAAAAAAAAAAAAGTCACAGAGCATTGCCCTAATCAGTTTGGCTCCATGGATAGGCCTGCAGATTGAAGGGTCCTGGGTTCGATTCCAGTCAAGGGCACGTACCTTGGTTGCAGGCTCCTCCCTGGCCAGGGCCCTGGTCAGGGCATATGCAGGAGGCAACCAATCGATGTGTTTCTCTCACATCGATATTTCTCTGTCTTTCCCTCTCCCTTCCACTCTCTCTAAAATCAATGGAAAAATATCCTCGGGTGAGGATTAAAAATGAAAAAGACACAGAGCATCAATTTATGTATCACACAACCACAGACTCTGGGGAGAACTGGAGCTCAGTATGAAGAACTCCTTCCTGAACCATCTGAGGGTACACTGCCGACCCGACACTCCTACTTGGCGTCCTCGCCGACAAGGGCACCCCTGAGAGAACCAGGTCGCATCACCAGCCGCGCTCAGACCCGCCCAGCCCGGCAGACTGTCCCAGGAGTGCCGTCCACAGCAGAGGTCCTATTCACAGTCACGTCTGCATTTTACTCAGTGTCTCTTCAGCCTCCTTAGGCCTGGAATGCTCCGAAGCCCTTCCATGATCTCATGCCCTTCACACTTAGGTCACAGGCCACTGGTTTTAACCTGTGTCCTATTTTCCATCTAACTGATGTCCGCTCGTGACAAGATGCATCTTTGGCAGGAGTTTCACACAAGTCACGTCCGCCACCTTCACAGGGCCTGGGTCTTGCTGGTCCCTTACTAGCGTGTCCTCCAAGCACCAGCACCATGGTCCCTGCCCAGCTTCCCCACCACCAGGGTGCTCTGTGCCCACCCCCCGCTTGTGGCTGGATGTGAGGACCTGTGTGTTTGTGCACCTGTGTGCGCTCTGAAACTGGATGTCCCATTCCTCATAAACTATCAGTTATTCATTTTATGGTCTCCTGGCTTCTTGTCTCTGCTGTGAGCACAGTCTGTTCCTATAGACATGGCCAGCAGGAGGGAGGCCACTCTGAAGACCTCTGTCTGTGAGCTCTGACCCCTGCCCGTCCACCCTGAACACTGCTTTCTGACCTAAGATGCGCCCAGCCCACCTCACCTTCCCCTGACCTGGCCGAGGAGTCAGCCTTTTCCAGGCACCCTGGTCACTGCAGGAAAACAGTTGTCAGAAGAAGAGATCTGAGCACCCGGTGCTTGCTACCACCAGGTGTCACTGCTCCCGGCTCCTTGGGTGGGCAGAGCGAGGAGTTTCCACCTGCTACTTCAGACCTGTCTACACTGCACCAGGAGGTGACGCCACCATGTCCCATTCCAACCCGACACCACAGGTCCACTCAGCTCACTCTGTTCTGCATTTGACTCCCTTCCCTTCCCTGCCAGGGAGAGGCCCAGGCTTCCCCACCTTCCATCCACTCCCAGTTCTGAGCTGCAATGACCTCACTTCCCATCTCCAGCACCTGCCCCCTCCCCACACCCTGGCGCTGCCAGGAGCTGGGCTGCCCAGGCACATGGCCCCTCGCCCTGCTCAGACACTGGCCCGGCTCCAGCCATCTGATGGCTGTCGGGGGGAAAGTCCCATGAAAGCCTTCTGACCCGAGACATTTCCTATGGCTCCATCATGACAGTCACCACCACAGCCCTTCCTTCTGCCCCAACAGGTTAACTCCACCACGAGCAGGCTCAGAGCTGCGCGTCAGAGACCCCATCCGCATTCTGAGGGCCCTGAGGTTGAGAGCAGGGCGAGTGAGGCACCCCGGAGGACTGACGCCCTCCGAGTACTGGGCTATTCAAGACGTCACAATGGCTTCTCAAGCAGAACTCCTTACCGAAACGAGCCTCCCCCGGGCTCCTTGAGTTTATTTTTCTGCGCAGCAGCTGCTTGGGCCGAGACAGCAGAAAGAGCTTTGGTTCCAGGTAACACAGCAGGTTTCACCACCGGGACTGCAAAACAAGGGACCCAGGAACCCCGATGCAGGTGCAAGTGCACCGTGCCAGTGCCCAGCAGAGAGTCGGGGAGGGTGTCCCCACCCACTACAATAAGTTCTTAAAAGCAATGGGTTTCTAACCCTAAACCATAGGTATAAGGCTGAATGGCATCTCTCAAGTCTTCACTTGCTGCACCACACTGACAGGTGAAGACTGACCGCACTGAGTAGTCAATGCCACTGAACTGGACACTCAAACGGCTCAAATGGTCACTTTTGCTGTGTGTGTCCCAAAACAGTAAGAAAATTGGAAGACAGGACCTTCAGCGAGTGACCCTGGGACTGCGGCCTCACCTGGCTGCAGTGGGTTCAGCTGGATCTGCTGGGGTGTGGTCAGCACGATGCGGTTGTGGGGCTGCCGGAGGGCCACCATGGGCGTCTGCGTCAGCGTCACCTGCGGGGGCCGGATCAGTGCTCCGGGCTTGGGCGGCTGCTGGATCACCTGAGGCAGAGCCACATCCCCATGAGCACTAATAGCACCGGGTTCCCAGCTGTCCCCAGCCATCCTCCTGCCATCGCCCCGGCCAGGGCAAGGTCAGGCCGCCAGGACCACATCAGCTTCAGGGCAGATCCGCACCTAGGTGGCCTAAGACCCAGTGTGAGGAGGCTACTTCTCCCGCAGGTCAGCGGAGGTGATATGGCCACCTGAGGCTACAGGTCAAGTTTTTGTTTCTCCTCCACATTTTCTCTAAGAGGTGAGGTGGCCTTTAAACTGGGGGGAGGCTAGATCTCCTACGTCCTGCCCTGAACTGTCCCCCAGACGGCCTGAGCCCGGCCCCGGCGGTGTGCCTGCTCCTCTTCCTGCACGGCCTGCATGGCTCTGTCTACCTTAGACTTCCGCCACTGATCACGTGCTCGCCCTCTGTCTCTGCTCCCCATCTACTCATCTACCTGTCCAGTCAGCCCACCTCTTCCGCATCCAGGCTCGGTCCGACCTCCCACACAGCAGCACTCCAAATCCTGGCGGCACCGACCGTCTCCGCAGGGGCAAGCGACACTATGGCCCCTTCCAAAGCCACACAGCTACAGTCCATGTGGCCTCGCTCCACACCTCTGGAGCTGAAGGTTTCAAAATCTAGTGTCTGGCCCTAGCCGGTATGGTTCAGTGGATAGAGCGTCGGCCTGCGGACTGAAGGGTCCTGGGTTCAATTCTAGTCAAGGGCACATGCCCAGGTTGCGGGCTGGATCCACACTGTGGGGTGTACAGGAGGCAGCTGATCCATGATTCTCTCCCATCACTGATGTTTCTATCTCTCTCTCCCTCTCCCTTTCTCTCTAAAGTCAGTAAAAATATTTTTTTTTAAATCCAGTTTCTGAATTTTACAAAGGTAACCTGGTGGATGTGTTCTGGGGCACACACAGAGGGGACAGGGTGGTACTCTAGGATCAAACTATTTCTGCACCGACACCTGTGAAAGCCCACGCTGTGCAGGATGAGTAAAGTGACGCACCTCGGGCCTTCAGGTCAGGTTTAGCCTGAACCTGGGAAAGCTTCCAGTTTTCACATCTACAAGCTTCAATGAAACTGGTCAGACTCGGGTCTGGCTGCCCACTGCTGACCCCCCCACCTCCCAACACACACACACACACACACACACACACACACACACGAATCTGCACAGAACCCGGGGAAGCTGAGTGCAAAAGGGTCCCTGCTGGTCGACACAGCCTCTGTCTAAAGCCAGGGAACACCGGTGGCGTCAGCCACACACCCGCACCAAAGGTCAGTCTCCGAGAACAAATGGCTTCCCATCAGGCTCTCTTCAAGAGAACCCAGCTTTGTGAAAATCAGCCCTAGGGGTTGCCAAACAGGGCAGCTCTGTACCTGCATCACATGAAAGGAAAGGAAGTCTGCCCCTCGGACTGAAAGGAGCGTGGAGCTGTCACATGGGCACCTCCAGCCCTGACACTACTCACAACATCCCGCCACCGGGTCAGCCTGCTTCCTCACCACCGATCCAGGCCAAACCCACGCAGGTTCTAACTTGAGCAGGTGAGAGAGCCCCGCGTGGATTGCATCACCCTCTGGGTTACCATGTTGCACCATCATAAAACACACTACTAAATGCCATGAAGTCTGGGTTGTGTTTTTCTGTAACTGGCTTTAGAGAAACAAAATCTCTTTGAAATTATTTTTAAAGGCCCCCAATCTGCCTATGGGAGCAAAGACAGCCTTTCTCCAGCTGCAAAGCTCAGAACACAGAATCCAAACTGGCGGTAAACGAATGACAGCAGCTTGCCACTCCAGCTCCTGGAGCCACTGAGGCCCAGACTCGCTGCACACCCAGGCCCACACTGTGAAACAAAGGCTCACGCAGCCGCCTGCTCGTCCAACCCCAGCACACACTGTCTATTTCTTGTATGTGAACCACTGCTCCCAATCAAAGGTAATATCCAGCTAAAAGTCACTATAAACTCACCATGTCCCTGTAAGCCAGGATCACCCCCGATACAGGTGCTGGATGGACAGTGGGTGAAAGCCAACACACTAACTTCATGCTACTGAGGAATGAATCACAGAATTGTGGGGCCCAGGCTGCTGGCTTAACCATGGAAGCTAACGCCCAAGGCTGTCCTGCAGGCTCCCTGAGCCGAGAGGCGGGCAGGGGTAAGGGGCTCTCGCCTGCATACCAGCGGCGTGGGCTGCCCCTGCTTGCCAACGCCAACCTGTGTGGGCTGCGTGAGGCTGATGACAGGGGGCTGGAGGGCGCTGGTCACAGTGGCCGCCGTCTTCCCGGCCGTGCGCTGGACGGAGCTGCTCAGCACCACGGCTGTGAGTGCAGTGGTGGCCTGCGGGGCAGGCGGCTGCTGCTGCTGGCTCTGCTGGATGAAGGCTGCGGAGTCAGGGGTCAGCTGTCTCAAGGCGGGCAAGCTCCTCTGGGTGAACACAAACACAGGGTCGGCAGGCAGCACAGCATGGGGTCCCCTCTCCGAAACTCAGGCACACCCCATTCTGAGGTAAAGTTCTTGAGCTCAAGTGCCAGTTTTGCGAGCCAGTGTGCCTCAGTGGGCTGAGTGTGCTCCCCTGCACTAAGAGGCCACAGGTTGGATTCCAGTCGAGGCACATGCCTGGGTTTGCAGGTTCAATTCCCAACAGGGGGAATACAGGAGGCAGCCAACTGATGTTTCTCTCTCATTCATGTTTCTATCGCTCCCTCTTCCACTCTCTCTCTAAAATAAATACAAACTTTTTTTTTAATAGTGTCGGTTTCACAGTTTAGAGATACCTCTGGTGTGGGTGGCAGCCTCTAGCACTCACTGACCCTGAGCCCAGAAAGAGGGAGCAGCACTTCTGAAATGCTCTAAGAATGCTGTGGCACCAGAGATTACCTAAGGGACAACCGCTGCTGTGGAACCCTGGGTCCTCGCTGGGGTGGGTGTCCCATCAGCCCTCACGCTCACGGACAATCCGCGGGTCGGCCCTGTGCTTGGAGTGGGACGCCCGAATGCCAGCAGTACTGAGGTCCAACTCCCAGAAAAGCATCTAAGAGGGCACCGCACATTCTGCTGCAGGTGCTTTAGGCTTTCAACACAAGGTGCCAACTGTGCCCATGCCTCCCTCAGAACAGCACGGAGGTGGACAAGGGCTTTGCCATTACCTTCAGGAAAGGCACAAGGTAAGGTTGAGGTGAAGAATTAAGTTCTCGGTACAGCCGGCTGGTGAAATCTTCCGCTTCGATTTTTCCATCCTTAAAAATAAAACTCACATGAAATTCCTGCAGGACTGGAAGTTCGCACACACACCTCTTGAGGCAGCGCTACTTTGGTCTCCTGGTCTCTCTGCCAGGTCTGGGCTGACTGAGGCAACAGGAGAGTCGGTGTGCCCCGTGCTCAGGCAATATGGGCATCCCAGGTGTGTGCTGACCAGCCCACCCCCGATCTCCCTCACCCAGCTGTCACTCAACACTGCCCAGCCCTGACCACATGTCAGGGCATCCTGCCAGGAGCCAGACCATCCTGAGGGAACCTCACTGGCACAGTCAGAGCTGCGAGCAAAGGCACAGAGGGGTCAGGGACGACACTCCCCCCCCGAGGCCCCAAGCCTCGGGGAGGAAGCCCCGCAGGGGAAGGCTCTGCAGATCCCAGGATCTGCATGCGGGACAGGGCTGGTGGCGAAGCTCTTACCAGCAGGTGCTGCACCAGCTCCTTCACGTTCGCCGCCGTCTCTGTGGACTGTTTACCGGATGAGGCCAGCTTTATTAACGTAGACAGAAAGTTCTTACATTTCTTCACGTTTTCCATAGTTTCCTGCATTCAAGTAAAAAGACACCTGTGAGAAAGTCTTACAGGCAAATGCCCATCATCACCCTGAGAACTGTTTCTTCTCTAAGTACTCTCCTAGCCTGGTGGTGGGGCATGGCCCCGGCAGGTGCCCAAGGAGCGTGTCCAAGGACACCTGGCTATACAACCAAAAGGGGCCCGGCTCACACTTCCCTCAGCTGCCAATTCCCTCCCTTGGAATGTAACAAGGCGAAAACCACAAAGGTAAAAAGGTGACTCCATCAGATGGTCCCTGCATGCTGTTCATCACAAAGAAGAACCGGCATCTCCCCGATGCACAGTGAAAGGGTTACAGTGCACCACAACTACTAACGCTGACGGAACTACTTAGCAAAGAAACTGGAAAAAGCCGTAAATAAAGTGGGATCCCAGTTTGAAGATTTATGCACATGCAGGGAACTACTGAAGTGTAAACCCAAACGGGTAAGAGTGCTGTTCTATAGACGCAATGCACACAGTCCATGAAGGACTGCTTCAAACACTACTGTCTGGGCCTGTCACCATGGGGAGCCCTCTACACACACTGTCCCACCTGAGGGGTGCACGAGACGGCACTCACCGTGGCAGCTGTGGAGGTGGTGGTGGCCCCCGGGACAGTCCGCTGAGGTGTCCCCGTCTGAACAGCTGTCGCCGTCCCAATCGAAGCTGTCTGGGCAGCACCACCCAGAACAAGCTGAGGCTGCAAGATTCCAAAACACAAGGTAAACAGAGGCTGCAGGCAGCAGCCTTAGGTCTCAGAAGAGAGCTCCCTGTAGGGGTGGGGCCCCGCTGGCCAGGTGTGCTGGGGGACACGCACCCTGAGGACCTGCAGACACGGCGACAGGCCAAGCCTGAGCACTGCTGTCCTCAGCACCTGAGAAGCAGGATGGTGCGTCTCCAGCAAAAACTGATAGAAACAAAGCCAATCGCTGGAAGAACCTGGTGCTCAGGAGTGGATTCTGGAAGTCACATGGTGACCAGTACCAATGGCCTTTTAATAAGCAAACTAGGTCTCATCCTCAGAAAGTTCAAAAAACGAACTGCAATGGGAAATGTCACCACCTGGTCTGTACAGAGCCTGGTGACAAGTCAGCCCTCCTGCAAGGCGGCTCTGGGAGGGAGTGGGCTGGGGTCCTGGCCCCTTCTGCCACCAGACCGGCCTTTTCCTTGCACTTCAAGAGCGAGTCTCATCATGAAGTATCACTAATGGGGCTGGGGAGCAACAGGAGAAATGGTGGGAGTCGGTGAGGAAGGCCCCTTGCAGAATGAATAGACGGCAGCTCCAGCCTCGCCCAAGGTCAGGCTCCTGACCGACCTTGGTTCTGCAGCAGGGTCGTGATGCCAACATTAACTGGCTTTCTAACTGGTCCTCCAATTTATAATCTAGCTTTCAACATTTTCCCTCCAATTTTTAAAATGTCCCTTTCTTACGACTTCTGAAAGTCGGGGCAGTGCAACCCCTGCACATGCCTCCGGTGTGGCCTAGTGCCCATTAGGGAGCTGATGCGGCCCCTGTATGGACCCCTCCAAGCTCTCGGGTGTCCCAGTGGCCCCAGGCTGTGGACACCAGCTTTGGGGAGGCCTGGGAGCTGCAGGTGGTGATGGGCTTTACAGTCAGTCTGTCTTCTCTCACTTGTAACATGAAGCATGAGTCATCACTGTTGTCGCCAGCAAACATCAAACTCAAATCTCAGGGAGGAAAGGAGGAGCAAACCATGGCTGCCACATCTCGGGGCAGCGGGGCTTCTTTCCTTCACACAGGGTCCTGTCCCCACATTTGCTCCTGCTGGCCCCACCAACTCCCACTCATGAGACACATCCAGACTGCACAGAAGCGGACGCCAAGCTGACCGTGCGTGCCTCCTGCTTTCTGGAAACCCTTTCGCAAAATGTAGAATCAGATGAACCAACCAGACAGAAGCCCAAGCTGAAGTCTGCATCCTGGAAAGTCCCCCACACCTGGACAACCCTTCCCGTGTTTCAGACAACACTGCCACTCACTGCAGACGCCACAGGTCAGAAAGAGAAGACGAGATCCAGTGGGGAAGAGTGTGGTGCTGGGCTGCTCCAGACCCTCTACCAACACTGTCCCCGCCACCTCTGGGCTATGGTTTCCTCATTCGGAAAAACAGGACAGCACCAACTGCCATGGGGATCAACACAGACCAGCAACGCAGCAAAGAGCCACCCTGGGCCACAAAGACACCTGGTAAAACCTGGCCAACGGTGCACCTGCACTCACAGTGCACGCTCACCAACACCTCACCCCGCAGCCTGAGCCATCTGCTCTGGACACTCTGGCCTGTTGGCCCAGCCAGGTCTCCTCTGCTGTGACGGGAAGGGCCAGCCTGTCCGGGACACCAGAGGCTGAGCTGTCGAGAGCATCACAGCCCATCGCTGTATAAGGACACATAGTAAGACCTGGGACACAGTCGACGACAGCACTGCCACCATCGGCGCATTCACGGGGAGACAGGTGCACACACAGACTCTCTGCCCTAGGCTTTCCCTGCTCCAGAGATGCCTTACAATCAAATACTGAGCAGGTGACCCTTTCCTTCTTCTCTGGCAGGGCAGCTTTAAAAGTGCTGCTGGTGCTCAAGTCTGTGCCACTTTGAGGAAGAGGGACCCAGCCACAGCCTGTGCTGTTGTCAGAGAAGAACCCCCTTTTTCTACACCTTCCTCCCAAAACTCTGCCTTGAGTCCCACACCCAAGTCCGTGTCTGGTCCCTGCGTGCAGGACGCCGGGCCTCACCTGCACTCCGGGTGAGCGCTGCAGCGCGGCGGCCGGCTGTACCGTCGTCTGGGCCTGAGACACCTGCTTAATTATGGTCGTCGGGGTCACCTGCCGGGCAATAATAGGGGTCCCAGGTGCCTGGAAAACAAGCAAGACCCATCTAAAAGGGGCAACAGCGTGAGAATTCCCCGCCAACCCGTGCACCCAAACAATCCAGAACACAGAACCAGTGCTCAAGTGCGTCCACAAGTTCATTCGCAGTTTCCACAGAGCCACCCTAATTCTAAATGTCTGTTTCCAAAGTAAAAGTGCAGGCTCCCCATCTTTGCTACTACAATGAAAATGCCTTAGACTTCTTTATCCAATCAGCATGGTCCTTGAAAAACACATGTATCTGGGAGTGGTCCTGTGAGGACTTCTGTGATCTCGCCCACAAGCACTAAAGAGTGACAATGGCACTAAGAAGTACGTGTCCCCTGGGTCTAAGACCAGTCACACTAGCCCCATGGGAAGCTCGAGTCCTGAGCAAGGTAATGATGAAGTTGGTTTGAAAGGAGATGGACAGCAAATGCTGATGGTCACACGGTGATATGCACAACCAACAGCTAAAGTGAGACCACAGATACCGTACATCTGCCTCACACTGAACAGAACAGACTGGGAAACTGAGCCGTTCCACTCAGCGAAGGGGCCCTTGTGGGTCTCCCAGCACACGCAGCCGCTGCTGCAGTGCAGGGCGCCACCCAGGGTACGCGCTTGGCATCACGGAGAAGGAGGTCTCTGCTTCAGTCACTAACCACTCACTAGCTTAGAACAGAGGAAGACGCAGTGGACAGGAAAGCCCCGGAGACAGAGGGAACGGGACAGTGCGGACACGTGCCCACAGGAAAGCATGACACAGGCAAGGAACCCAGACGGGGGCAAGCCCTGCATGCTCTTCAGCATCGGAGCCTGACTCCCGCCACAGTCTCCAGTGCCTGTGTGTGGGGAGGCAGCTCTGTTCAGTGCAAGTGTGCCAAGTTCTCTGTGCCTCCCTGATGAGAAGGCCAGCGCTCACGCAGTACCTGCTCTGCCCACTAGCGTAGCACTGCACGTCTCCGCCCAGCCTGGGACCCAGCTCTGTGGTATAAGCACTAGTACACTGTCCACTCCGCAGGAGAGGAAACTGAGGCATGGGAAGGTGGAGTCATGGAGAGAGGGCAGCTCTCAGGGACTCGGAGCCAGCTCTTCCCAGCAGGGCTGTCCTGGATGCCAGGGTTAGCCACCCGGTGGTGGGGCAGGACACCTGCCACACGGCCCTTGGCAGGCGCAGGGTGTACGCATGACTCACCTGGACGGTGGAGATCTGGACAGGTGGGGCACTTGTGGGGGTTGCAGGGCGGGGTGCCATGGTGGTCTGAGGCTGGGCCTGGGCGTGGGCCTGGGCCTGCATCTGGGCCAAGGCCTGCTGAGGGATCATTAACAACTGCCCGTTCTCGCTGCGCACGAGGACCATACCTGGGGACAAAGGACATCTGGCGTCAGAGCCCGGGAAGCAGTGGCTCTATGGGGAGGCCTAGCAGCTCTGAGGAGAAACGGGACCGGTAGTGAAACACGGCGTCACCGGCCTCTGACTGACATGCCTACCAGACGGTGCACAGGATGAGGACACGCACAGGGCAGTTTCATGGATTCAAAGAGCAACCAACTGACGCCCAGCCAGTGTGTCTCAGTGGTAGAGTGTGGACCTATGAACCAGGAGGTCACGGTTTGATTCCCGGTCAGGGCACATGCCCAGGTTGCGGGCTCAATCCCCAGTGTGGGGCGTGCGGGAGACAGCTGAACAATGGATGATTCTCTCTCATCGCTGATGTTTCTCTCTCTCTCTCTCTCTCTCTCTCTCTCTCTCTCTCTTTCTCTCTTCTCTCTTCTCTCTCTCTCTCTCTCTCTCTCCCCCCCTCCTCTGAAATCAATAAAAACATATTTTAAAAAAAAGCAACCGAGCCTTCCTTCTGTAAGCCAAGTACCACAGCTCTGCCAGCCCCACTGTTGCCCCACAGCCACCCCACAGCTGCCCCACACTGGCCTCGGCATGCACCCACTCCAGAGGAAGCCGGTGGGGACACCAAAGGCCTGGCAGAGTCCCCACAGGCACACACGCTCCCCGACACAGATTGCCAAGTGCTCAGGAGGTGGTGGTGTCGAAGAGAAGTCAGAGATCCCGCTGGAGCCGCAGACCCCAGCACTGCCCAGCACAGTTCCCTCCATCCTGCCCCCACTGGTCCTGTGACCAGGGGCAGCTGGGGCCTGTCCTGGGAAACCCCAAACAAACTTCCCCTCCAGCACATGGACCCTCTGGCACCCAGGCACCTCACCTCTCTAGGTGTGGGCAGCATGGTGCCCATGGCTGACCAGAAGGGGGCCTCACAACACAGACGGACAGAGAGAACCACTCACACAGCACATGCTTGAACTCCATCACTGGAAAGCAAATCCAATCATGCAGGTTTAGCATTAATTTTAGCTTCAAAAACCAGCAGCAATCATAGCACAGACGCCATCAGACACAGAACACAAGTGTCTAAGTTCACATTTAGTTCCATGACAATCAATGATGGAGCTTCGAGGAGAACCTGCACTCTTCCTCTGGTGGGGCCTCAGCACACCACTGGCCAAGCCCCGTCCTCCCCTCGGGCACAGCTGGAAAGGGTGCCCTTGGGAAAGGAAAAGCCAGGGCGAGGGCGTCCTGTGGGCGTCATACCCTCCTGAGTCTGACTGGTGGCTGAGAAGAGCCTCTGAAGGTGCTGGGCTCTGGCTCCTTCAACACCCATCAGGTCATCAAGAAACAACAGGCCTCTCCCTGGACTCACACCTACAAGGCTTGATCCAAAAAAAACACCTTTATGCCCACTAACATCCCTTTTAAAGTAAACCATGCTGAAATTACAAAAACAAAACAAAAACCAGGCTGTGGAAATCCCCCAAACCAGGGAGCTTGTTAGGCAGGCAAGGCAGTAGCTGCAGACAGCCATGCGGGCCACCAGAGCTGGGGTAGGACATCGGGGACTGCCCAGCCACTACTCAGATCCACACTCTGCTGGAGCCCACAGAAGAGAAAACATGAATTCCCTGATGCCATCCTCCCAAACCCACCACTCACTCATCACACTCCCTCATCCGTCCACGTGGGAGCCTGCTCCTCCCTTCTGGACACCAAGAGTCAGCACTGGCGGGACAAGGACCAAATGAGCCTTAGCAGTACCCACCGCTTAACACCCAATGTCACCCTTGGTAACATTGCAGTTGATGTATATACTCTAATTAGCAGATGCTTTGTTGATTAAAAAGGTACATCCACAGAAAGTTAAAGAAATATTTAAAGAATAAATATTCATGAAACTGCAGTGTGGTTTAAAAACTAATGAAGTAAGACACCCTTTCCAGGGCTGGCTTTTCTCAATAAATCTCAGTTCCATTCATAAAAAAAATAAAAATAAAAATAAAAACTAATGAAGTAAAAGTATAAGTAAACATATGCTGTTGGCAAATTGCCTGTCGTTAGAACAAAGGTCAGGAAAGGGATCACAGGTCCTACCAGAGTGATATGACCTTAAGCAGGGAACGCAGCCTCTCAGGCAGTGAAAGTATCTGCGAGCCAGCCAGTGTGGCTCAGGTGTTGGTTGGGTGTTGTCCAATGCACCGAGAGGTTGCCGGATTCAACTCCTAGTCACAGCAACAGCCCAGTTTGCAGGTTCGATTCCCCGTCAGAGTGTGTACTGATCAATGTTTCTCTCTCACACCAATGTCTTTCTCTACCTCTCCCTTCCTTTCTCTCTCTAAAATCAATAAAAACATATTTACACATACATATCCTCCTATATAATAAAAAGGTAATATGTAAATTGACCCTAACGGCAGAATGACCAGAAGGACCGCTGGACCAGTCACTATGAGACCATTGACCACCTCTTGGTCCCTTTCCCTGGCCGGCAGGCTCTGATAGCCTGATGGCGAACGGGGAACTGGGGGTGGGTGGCGGGAGACGCGGGCGGCGCCAGGCCAAGGCCCTGCCCTGCTGGTCGCCCCACACACAGAGGGCAACTCGCGGCAGGGGCGGGGTCAGCGAGTGGACGGGAACAGCCGACCTCTCAGTCCCTTCCCCTGGCTGTCAGGCACTGATCACCCAATGGCAAATGGGGAACCGGGGGTGAGTGGCGGCGGGGACAGGGAAGATGGCCCTGATCGCAGGCCAGGCCTAGGGACCATACCTGCACACGAATTTCATGCGCTGGGCCTCTAGAGTATGAGTGTGTGTGTGTGTGTGTGTGTGTGTGTGTGTGTGTGTGTATCTCCTATGTAATAAAAGAATAATATGGAAATTGACCAAATGGCGAAATGACCGGTGGAACAACCAGTCACTATGACGCGCAGTGACCACCAGGGGGCAGATGCTCAATGCAGGAGCTGCCCCCAGCCCGCAGGCCCCAGGCCAGCCAAGGTGGGTGCCAGTGGGCCCCCCCCCATCACCCCACCGGTCACCCTGCAGAGGGAGGCGACCAGCAGCGGCGGGGGGCAGGGCCGGTGAGCGGGTGGCACCAGGCCAGCCAAGGCAGGTGCCAGCGGGGGCCTCCTGATTGCCCCGCCAGTTGCCCCACAGATCAGCCCTGATTGCCGGCCAGGCCTAGGGACACTACCCATGCACGAATTTCGTGCACTGGGCCTCTAATATATATATTCTAGAGGCCCAGTACACAGGATTTGTGCACTTGTGGGAGGCATGGCCTGCGGGGATCAGCCCGCTGTGGGAGCGCCACTCATCCCGGTCAGCCGAGCGGCGCTCCCACTATGGGAGTGCACTGACCACCAGGGGCAGCCCCTGCATTGAGCATCTGCCCCCTGGCGGTCAGTGCGCATTGTAGCGACCAGTCGACTGGTTGTTCTGGTCATCCTACCGTTCGGTCACTGGGCTTTTATTATATAGAATATCTGTGAGTGGATAAGCAAGAGAAATGACAAATGCCCCTGGACATACAGGCAATGCAGGAGGCTGTAGAAACAACTGCTCTAATCTGAAGGCAAACTTGTGGCTCCTTAGGGGAAAGAAAGTTTGTTTGCATTCGTGGGGGGTAGGCCTGTAGGCTGTAATGGGGTGTGCTTTCCTCTGCCTTCCCTAGATATAATGTATCACAATCACAGGCAAAAGTCAGACACACTGTGATGGCCTGGGGAGCATCCCAACACCAACAGCTGCATCAATGCATGTTTTAATGACATTATCACAGTCTGGGATCTCGTGAACTGGTTATAATCACTCATTTCAAACAGACGCATAGCACATACTAGTACAGTATCTATTCATGCAAAAGCAAAAAACACAACTTTGCTTCAAAATGCAACTGAAGAATGTTAGAGAAAAGGTTGTGAAGAAGCAATAGCCTGAGTTCACAGACAGCTCCTGGCTGGGGACATCCATCTGTCCTACTCCATCAGCAAGGGGACCCTGCAGGTATGGCCCACTCCCACCTTACAGATGGGGCCACCGAGGCCGGCGGAGGAATGATTTCTCCCAGAGTGCCCAGGGCAGAGGCTGGCACACCCCAGTGCCTCCGGCTCCACACATACCCTCTGGGCTTCACTTCCACAGTGACCAAGGAGGGCTGTATACCATGGGCCGTATTCTTCCAACCTTTAAATTGGGAAGGAGAAGGCCACACCTCACACAGTAAACAACTTCAACTTCAAAGGATCCTTCAGATTCACCTTCCCACCAATGTGGCCGATTCCAGGTCAATTCCCAAACGCAGTTAACAGGGATGCTGGAGTGTGGCCTGGGACTTTGCTGCATGATCAAACCACCTCCGCCCGGCCACCCTCCCTCAGCTCACAGAGCCTTCCTTATCTCCCTCCTCTGTACTCGGGCCACCCGAAACCAGAGCAGCCCATCTCCACAAGGAGTCGTCATGATGCACCCCGATCAAGCAGCCACAAGACAATGAGGGTTTCGTTTTGTTCGTGATAGAAAACAACAAGAAATGAGGAACCAGAACCTCCTGAAACCCCCTGCCCTTTGGTTACCAGGTGCACTCATCTTTCTTCCACTCTGTCCAACGTTCACATTGCCGCGTGTGCTTTGATAACTGTGAAGAAAACTGAGGCCATTTTGTTGATGTTCAGTTTTTTATTTTCTTCTTTTCACAAAAAACATATTTTTATTGATTTCGGGGAGGAAGGGAGGAGATAGAGAAACATCAATGATGAGAGACGATCATTGACTGGCTGCCTCTTGCTTGCCCCATACTAGGGACCTAGCCCACAACCAGGGCACGTGCCCCGACCAGGAATCAAACCATGACCTCCTGATTCATAGGTCGTCGATCAGCCACTAAGCCACGCTGACCGGGCTTCTTTCTACTTCTTGAATCATAAGTAATTCCATGTCATTCAACATTCTTCAAGAACAATTTTCAGTGGCTACAAATTTAATCCAAAATGTATTTTTAATGTTCTTCTTGGTGAAAACTCAGGCTGTTTCCCTTGCTCGTTATCAGGAAAGCTCCAGTTTTAAAGGTACATGTGCTGCCTCACACCCTCCTCCAGCAGTCAGAGAGGTGACACTGCAGGCCAAGACCGAGTTGTGCGAGCTGCGCGAGCTGCTCACTGGTACAACGGGGCCCTGACAACCACCTGTTTGGGAGGCCAGCGTGGCCCCACCAGGGTGGGATGTGGCACCAGCAGCGCAGCGGGCAGCCCAAGGTCACCAGGCCACTCCCATCTCCACCCAAGCACGGCCACTAGGTCTTAAGGACTGAATGAGCCCTCCCCTCCCTGACTCACCAGATTTCAAGGAACACTCAAGTGTTCTTACCCAGTTACAGCTTTTCTGATCCTTCTCATGCCAATGTTTTACTGTATCCGGAATGAAAATCTAGGTCAGCCCAGCTGCACTGCACAGTGGCCAGGCATTTTTGGACTTGCCTTGGGCCTCCACCTGGAAGAATCCCGCGTCACACGCGTCAGCATAAGTTTACCCGCCACAGCCCCTTACACACGCTGTTCTCACATGCGGTTCAGGGGCTCCCCCAGCCCTGGGAGGGCACATCACCTGGGAAAATGGCCCAGGCGTAATGACAGGAGCAGGGACCAGACCCCTGCACTCACCCTCACCCCCATGAAGGTCCCTAGGCTGTCGCCTGTCAGACAGCAGAGAATCTGCAAAGACAATGGTACAAAAGGCAAGGCCTCTGCAGGGAAACATGGGCAGAAGGAAGCTGCTCCTGAGCACTGATGCTGACAGCGAAGCAGCCAGGAAAGGGACTGTCTGAAATACACAGAGAATCTGCTCTGAGGCTGCCCCGCGGAGTCCTGACTGCCCAAGGGGGCTCTCGAGGACGTCCCTATGGGGACGGGAGGAGGAGTCTGGACAAAGCCAAGAGCCCAGGAGGACAGCTACCCTCAGCCCACAAAGTCCTTCCCACCAGACTGTCCTCCTCAGTTCTGTGCTTTCAGAACGGGATACAGTGTACTTGGCAAATACACTTCTGCACTGGTTTACCAAAAACCTGCTAACTTCACCTTTACGACAGCTCACATCCCAGGCACAGTGGTGAGCACACGTCACGTCACCCCCTGACCGGGAAGAGAAGCACCACAGATCGGGAAGTGCCCCGGCCCCTCCCTCTCACCCCCCAATGGCTGCAGGGCCCCTCACTCTCCACCTCAGTGGCCCTGCCATGGTTTGTGACCAGTCTGCTCAGGCAGAAACCACAGCCCCCTGCAACTCGCAGTCAGGCAGGGCTGTCCATGTGTCACAGCCACGACCTCCACGACGGCCAGGCCCTCCCACAGTGCAGGCCAGTGCTGCCACTGCTTCAGCTGAGGCTCCAGAAGTGGACCCAGGACCCCCAGGCAGGGCCCGCTCCAGCCTCCACCCTGCTCAGTGGAGAGCACCAGGTGGCCTTGGCGACAGCACAGGGTTCTGTCCTCACTGCCAGCGTGCGGCTGTTTCCAGCCCTCGTCCCACCCGGGCTGCTTTGGGCCCTGACCCCTCCCCACACACATGACTTTAGGAATTTAGCTCCTAAATTCTCTTCAAGTACAAGTTAGCTTTAATTGCTAAGATTACAAAATTATCAATATGAAAATGTGCTTACATGTAACATACAATTCAAGCGAGTGAGAGTGAAAGTGTATTTGACTATGAGAGTGTGTGTGAAAATGTGTGTGTGAAGGTGGGTGGGTGAGTTAGACTGAATGTAGGTGATGCGAGTGGGTGTCAGCGGGTGAGTGGCTGAGTGAGCGTGAGTGGGTGTGAGTGAGTGTGTAAGCAGCTGGTGCTGGACGCAGCGCTGTTGTGAACTACCACCGAAAGCTCCCCAAGATCCACCGGACGCCCGTGCCCACAGTGCGCTCGCTGCACACTGAAGATGTTTTAGCCACATGGCGTTTTGCCTAACGACCCCAAGAGCACATACCGGCACAGGCTGGAACCCACACACGCCCACCCATGTCAGCTGTGGGTTAAGTTGCTTAGATAAAATGGTCGGGACAGGTGAATCGGGGCGAGTACAGAGCTGTCCCTGGAGGCCTTTTGTATGAGCCTGAAGTCTGTCAAAATACAAACAAGCCAGAACATGCTTTGCTCTCTAGGGACACAAACTCAGGTGGCAGGAGCGGGGTTTGGGTGGGGGCAGGGGAGGTGCCGGCAAGGCAAGCACGTGCAGTCCCAGTGTCTGACTTATGCTGGGGCTTGGTGATGAGTCCCTAGTGGCCAGACCCCTCCCTGCTATCTCGGTACCCTAGGACCTCGTACCCCCAGGCACACACAGTCTCGGTCAGTCAGTCCTGGGCTTGGCCCCTGACCTCCAGGCCCTGACAGTCAAAGAGAAAACACCTTCATCAACCAGAGGACTGTAGGTGGCCAAGGGTCAGCCAGGATCTGGACAAGCAGGGAGAACAGAGTGCTATGGATGCGTGAAGATGACGTGGGCGTGTGGAGCTGGCCAGGCAGAGGACAACAGTATGCTGGGGGGGGGAGGGGGGGTAACTCGGGGTGACAGGCCACAGGGGCACCAGGCAGACAGTGAGCAGCATTGTAGCAGAGGAACCACACCCACACCTCCAAGCACTAGGGGACAGTGGCTATGTGCCCCTTAGTGCATCAATGGAACAGATGCAGTAACTGGCTTCAAGGCCACAGACGTCACCTGAAAGCTACACAGATGGCTTCTTCACATAAAAGTCTAAGACTAACTCAGATTTGCTTTAGGATGTAAATAGACACATAATTTAAAATAGCCCAAAATGTTAGAATTCTTTTCTGTCATGTAATAATACTCGTAATGAAAACTCCCCCGCCTAGCAGTGTGCATTATGACTTTTTCTTAAAATCGCCGTTTGATGGCCCATTTATGCCCTGTCATGAGGGTGGGCTGAAGGGAGCTTCCCTCAGGGACACACACTCGGATGTCACCTCGGGAGGCCTGGGCACAGCAGCATCACAGGAAAAGCACCCAACTAGTCAACAGCATAGTGTCTTTCTATCTGATGTGCAAACCACACCCCTCAGGCCAGCTCCAAACACGACCAACCAGAGTAAGGCAAACAGCCCAAAAAATAAGAAGCAAGTGTCAACCTGGCTGATGCACACATAAAGAATTATTTTTCTGTACTATAATGCATCCAAATACTAAAGGTTAGAAAAGATATCTGAAATAGATGATTAAAACAAAAATTTTAAAAAACACACAAAAAGTCCCCGACAGGCAGACCCCTCCCATCTTCCTCCCACCTTCAGGTGGGGTTTCCCACCCCACACCTGTCAACATCACGCAAGCAAAGCCCAGGGCAGAGGTCGGAGAAGAGGGTGGCCCAAGCCTCAGCCGGGAGGACACCTCATTTATCATTTCATAGACAACACAGTCTTGATGAGACTTAGGGCCACCGCGGTTTAAAGGAGCAGGTCCCCTAGAGCCGTGGTCGGCAAACCGCAGCTCGCAAGCCACATGCGGCTCTTTGGCCCCTTGAGTGTGGCTCTTCCACAAAATACCACATGCGGACGCGCACGTACAGTGCGATTAAAACTTCGTGGCCCATGCGCAGAAGTTGGTATTTTGTGGAAGAGCCACACTCAAGGGGCCAAAGAGCCGCATGTGGCTCGCGAGCCGCAGTTTGCCGAGCTGCAGATTGCTGACCACTGCCCTAGAAGTCCTCAGGTGCTGTGTTTAAGAACCTCACTACAGTGCACAGATGCACGCACAGGCACCCACTGAAGAATGAGCATGAGGACAGGAGGAGGATCCTTGCTGGCATCACACATTGCCACACAGGCTGACATTTTCAATGAACAGGTCTAGAGTACAATTTCTGAAAACTCACCACGTTAGACTAAAAGAGAACAATCACGTGAGCATCATATATGAAGAATGGCATTTCACAAGATCAGACATCATTTGTGACAAAATCCTCACCAACTAGCAAGAGAAGGAAAGTCCTCCACCTCACTAACAAAAGGTATCTCTGAAAACCCAGACCTAACGCAAGAGGTGGGAAAGGAGGCACACATGTCCCTTCTCGTTGCTTCTGTTCCACGTGCACTGGAGGTTTCAGCCAGGCAGTGCGACAGGAACAAGAAATTAGAGGACAAACGATGCAAATCAGGAAGGATAAAGTGCTGCAGACACTATGCTTGTCTTTATAGAAAATCCTAAGAAAGCTACAAAACTGCTACATGACCTGATATGTGAATTAAGCAGGGTCACAGGATTTAAAGTCAATATTTAAAAAAGAGATTGTATCTTAAATGTTAGCAACAAATAACTGGAAATGTCAATTTTTAAAAATACCATTAATACAACATAAAAATATGACTGTTTAAGGATCTATTTCACAAAACATGCAAAGGACAAACACTGAAAACTATAAAACAATGCTGGTGGAAACTCTGAAAGATCCAAATAAATGGAGAGGCTTACCATGTTCATGGATCAGAAAACTCAATACTGTTAAGATGTCAATATCATAAATCTAATATAGTAGGTCCTCGGGTTACATCGGAGATCCGTTCCTACAGGCGACGTAACACGATTTTCGCCGTTAAGTCAGAACCCACCTACATCACTCACATGGAGCACATACATAGCAGTAATGAAGTGAAAAGTAAAAAAATGTAAAAGAAAGATAACAATTCCTGACCTTTACTTGTAAATAAATAATAAAAAACATAAAGCACAGCTCTAGCTGGTTTGGCTCCGTGGATAGAGCATCGGCCTGCAGACTGAAGGGTCTTGGGTTCAATTCCAGTCAAGGGCACATGCATGGGTTGCAGGCTCGATCCCCAGTGGGGGGGCATGCAGAAGGCAGCCAATCAATGATACTCTCTCATCATTGATGTTTCTATCTCTCTCTCTCCCTCTCCATTTTTCTCTGAAATCAATAAAAATATACTTTAAAAAAATAAACATAAAGCACATATGTACATACGTCGAAATGACTGAACTTTTTTTCATATATAAATAAAAAGGAGATAGCAACATAACCACGAAACAACGTATGTCGAGTCCAACGTAACCCGAGGACTGTCTGTATACAGATTCAACACAATCCCAGGCAAGATATTGGAAGACTTTTTGTAGAAAATGGCAAGCTGATTCTAGACCTTATATGGAAATATAAGGACCCAAGTAGCCTCCAAACACTTCTGAAAAAGAAGAGAGACTCAGTCTAAGTCCAGGCCTTCCTCCGAAGGGCTACATGGATCAGGTTCTGTTCCGCAGTCTGGAAACTCAATACATACACACAAGGTCCACTGATTTTCAATAAAAGTCGCAGGAGAGCCCTAACTAGTTTGGCTCAGTGGATAGAGCGTGGGCCTGAGGACTGAAGAGTCCCGAGTTTGATTCCAGTCAAGGGCACATACCTGGGTTGAGAGCTCAATCCCCAGGAGGGGGGCGCGCAAGAGGCAGCCAATCAATGATTCTCTCTCATCCTTGATGTTTCTATCTCTCTCTCCCTCTCCCTTCCTCTCTGAAATCAATAAATATATATATTAAAAATAATAATAATAAAATAAAAGTGGCAGGAGAGGCCAGCTGGTGTGGCTCAGTGAATTAGGCATCGTCACGTACACCAAGAGGTTGCTGGTTCGATTCCTAGTCAGGGCACATGCCCAGTTGTGGGCTAGATCCCCATAGAGGGTGTGCAAGAGACAGATGGTTGATGTGATGTTTCTTTCTCATCAATGTTTCTCTCCCTTTCCCTTCCTCTCTCTAAAAATGAATAAAAACATTTTTTTTTTAGTGACAGGCGAATTCAACAGAGGCAGAAGGTATTTTCAACAAACAGGGCTGGAACAACTGGATATCCTATAGGAAAGAAATAAATCTCAACTCCCCCTCCCTTACAACTATCCCAAAATTAACTCAAACTGGTTCAAGTGAGAGCTAAAACCATAAAAATTCTAGAGGAAAACTTGTGCTTAGAGTTAGGCAAAAATCTCCTTGATGAGACCCAACATAAACTCTGAAAGAAAGAAAATGATAAACCAGACTTCCTTAAAATTGAAAAGGTGCTCTTTTCGCCGAAACTGGTTTGGCTCAGTGGATAGAGCGTCGGCCTGCGGACTGAAAGGTCCCAGGTTCGATTCCGGTCAAGGGCATGTACCTGGGTTGCGGGCACATCCCCAGTAGGAGATGTGCAGGAGGCAGCTGATCGATGTTTCTAACTCTCTATCTCTCTTCCTTCCTCTCTGTAAAAAATCAATAAAATATATTAAAAAAAAAAAAAAAAAGAAAAGGTGCTCTTTTAATAAAAAGGCACAGACTAAAAAAAAAATTTATAAAACAATTCTATCTGATAAAGGACTTGTATCTAGAATGTTTTTAAAACTCTTATCAAATCAATAATAATAAAAACAACCCAATTAAAAATACAGGCAGAAGATTTGAATAGATGCTTCACAAAAGATATATAAATGACAAATAAGTGCATGAAAAGATGCTCATCATTAGTCTTTGGGGAAATGCAAATTAAAACCCCACTGGAATCCCATAAAAAAAAATGGGCAAAGGACCTAAATAAACACTTCTCACAAGCGGACATACAGAAGGCCAAGAGATATATGAAAACATGCTCAAAATCACTAATCACACGAGAGATGCAAATCAAAACGACAATGCGGTACCATCTCACACCTGTCAGAATGGCTATCATCAACAAATCAACAAATGACAAGTGCTGGCAAGGATGCAGAGAAAAAGGAACCCTCTTGCACTGCTGGTGGGAATGCACACTGGTGCAGCCACTATGGAGAACAGTATGGAGTTTCCTCAAAAAATTAAAAATGGAATTCCCATTTGACCCAGTGATCCCACTTCTAGGAATACATCCCAAGAAATCAGAAACACCAATTGTAAAGGACATACGCACTTCTATGTTCATAGTAGCACAATTTACAACAGCTAAGATTTGGAAACAGCCTAAGTGCCCATCAGCAGATGAGTGGATTAAAAGACAGTGGTACATCTACACAATGGAATACTACGCTGCTGTAAAAAAGAAAGAACTCTTACCATTCGAAACAGCATGGATGGACCTGGAGAGTATTATGCTAAGTGAAATAAGCCAGTCAGAGAAGGATAAGTATCACATGATCTCACTCATTTGTGGAAATAATGAACAATGTAAACTGATGAACAAAAATAGATCCAGAGACAAAGAAACATCAAACAGACCTTCAAACCTCAGAGGGAAGGCAGGGGAGGTTGGGAGGAGGTGGGGTAAGAGATCAACCAAAGAACTTATATGCATGCACATAGGCATGACCAATGGACACAGACAGTAGGGGAGTAGGGCATGTGATGGGGGACGGGAGTGGCCGGGGGGAGGTCAATGGGGGGAAAAGGAGACATATGTAATACTTTCAACAATAAAGAATTTAAATTTTAAAAAAAAATCATTGGGCCAGCATTACAGCCCAAAATGGCTAAAATTAAAGACTGACCACAGTAACGTTGGACATTCGGTGAGGACTCAAACTAGCTGGCACACACTGCTAGTGGGAAGAGCACCGGCACTCCTGTACCCAACTACCCACGCCTTGGGTCTACCCAAGAGAAATGAATACTTAGGTCCACACGAGACTCACAGGGATGTTTCTCAGAAGCATTATTCACAACAGTCAGAGCTGGAAACAACCCAAAGCTGGAGCTGGATGGAACCAGCAGTCAGTCCATCCCAGCATGGAATCCTCCTCTACGGTGAGAAGGTGCAGACTCTGAACACAACTGCGGAAATCTCACACAAACCCTGCTAAGTGCAAGAAACCAGACAGGAAGCAGTACAGGTGAATCGTTTCATTTATATAAAACTTGTGACAGCCCTAGCCAGTTTGGCTCAGTGGATAGAGAATTGACCTGCGGAACAAAGAGTCCCAGGTTCGATGCCAGTCAAGGGCATGTACCTTGGTTGCAGACTCCTTCCCCATCAGGCCCTGGCTCATGCAGGAGCCAACCAATAGATGTGTTTCTCTCACATCGATGTTTCTCTGTCTTTCCCTCTCTCTTCAACTCTCCCTAAAAATCAATGGAAGAATATCCTCGGGTGAGGATTAACATAAAACCTGTGACAGGGCAGCAATGGGTGCTGGGATGAGGGTGTAGACAGATAACCAGCCAGGGCGAGAGGAATTCTGAGGCTCTAGAGCAGCGGTTCTCAACCTGTGGGTTGCAACCCCTTTGGGGCTCAAACAACCCTTTCACAGGGGTCGCCTAAGACCATCGGAAAACACATATATAATTACACATTGTTTTTGTGATTAATCACTATGCTTTAATTATGTTCAATTTGTAACAATGAAAATACATCCTGCATATCAGATATTTACATTATGATTCATAACAGTAGCAAAATTACAGTTATGAAGTAGCAACGAAAATAATTTTATCGTTGGGGGTCACCACATGAGGAACTGTATTAAAGGGTCACGGCATTAGGAAGGTTGAGAACCACTGCTCTAGAGTGTTTCTGTATCTTGCTGTGGGGAAAGGTCCGTGGTGTGTGTGCTTATGAAAAATCACAGACCGAACACTAAGAAGGGTGAGTGCTCCTGATCTAAACCATGCCCGTTAAAGTGAGAAACAGGCACGTGCTGGTGGACAAGGACAACAGGACCCTCAGGCACTGCCAAGCCACTTAGGAGACGGGCTGGCGGTTCCTGACGAGGCTAACCACACACTTGCCACACAGCTCAGCCATTTCTCCTAATGTGCACGAGGAGAGGGGAGGGGAGGGGAGGGAAGGGGAAGGGAGGGGAGGGGAGGGGAGGAGGGCCTACACAGGAGCTTTAGCACCCTGCCAATGGTGAGCGGATAAGTGTGGAAACACGGATGTTCTCACCATAAAAACACATCACTGCCGCATGCGGTGACATGCACAGAGTGAGGCCAGATACAACCAGTGTTCAAGCCATTTAAGTGAGATTCTAGAAAGACTACTGGGCAAAAGGCAGAAAGGTCTGCCCCACGGGAAGCATTGCCTGCCAAGGGCATGCAGGGCCTCCAGGGGAGAGGGACATCGAGTCTGATGGTGACGGTGGAGAGACAGGTGCACACATTTCTCAAAACTCAACTGGGCTCTAGGCGTGTGCTCAATGGTTAAAGCATTGGCCCACACACCAAAGGGTCACAGGTTCAATTCCCAGTCAAGGGTGTGTATCTCGGTTGCAGATTCAATCCCCACCTCCAGTTGAGGCGAGTGTGAGAGGCAAGCCATCCATGTATCTCTCGGTGATGTTTCTCTTTCTTTATCTCCCCACCTCTCCCTCCCTTCCTCTCTCTCATAAAAATCAATGGAAACATACCCTCAGGTGAGGATTAATAAACAAAAAGAAAAACTTCAAGCTGCACACTGATGTCTGTGCCCCTGCTGGTGTGAGAAAAAGAACCAAAGGTGTGTATGTTCACACCTGCTTCAGTCAACAAAATGCATCCGGAGAGGATGGCCCAGAAAGCACTGAAGTTAACACTGGAAAGGTACTGACGGAAGGGGAACAGACCAAAAGTGCATCTAGAAAATTTGGCTTTTGTACCATGGTAATGTTCCACAGATTCAAAAAATAAAATTATTAATTTTCATTTTTACTGAATTTATTGGGTTAACACCGGTTAATAAAATTACATAGGTTTCAGGTGTCCAATACTACAATACATTATCTGTATATTGTATTGTGTGTTCATCACCCCAAGTCAAGTCTCCTTCCGTCACCATGCATCCCCCCGTACCCTCTTTTACCTCCCCCTACCCTTTCCCTCTGGTAATCACCATACTGTTGTCTGTGTCTGTTTTGGGGTTTTTGTTTTTTTTTTGTTTGTTTGTTTTTTGCATAACCCTTCACCTTTTAAAACAAATGGAAAATAGAAACTAAAACAAACAAAAGTTAATTGTATATCAAAGTGGTAACATTACACACACAGAGAATCATTTCCGTGGAGTTTGAACACACGAAGAACCTTACACTGAGTCTCACTGTCGTAGCTAAGTATATGGTAGCACATGCCAGATACATAGATGCTTCATTTCATCAGGACCCAAGGTTCTCTGTGCAAGAGGAGCGATGCAAACATCATATCAAAGCATTTATGGGCGAACCTGCTGCATCAGAAACTGAACCGGCAATACCGTCTTGAGCTCATCCATGTGGCTGCAACAGACTTCCTGGCCACCTCCACTCAGACCCCAGAAGCAATGACATGTCGCAGCAACCCCAAGCCTGGCCGGAAAAGTCCCCCTGCAGGCCCAGGGCAAGGAGAACCCAGGAGCCAAGAGCTCTCCTGCTCCGGCGAGGGAGCGCTCACTACCAACTAGGACAGAGATGTAAGGGGACCAAAAGAGGCCACCTCTGGGACCCTCCCAAGGCCAACTCACCTTACTATATGCAAAAATTAATCCCAGAGGTGTTTACTACTAACAGGAAAAGGACATTCAGGACACGCACATGAAGACGAGTAACATCCAGGTAAATTCAGGCAGGGAGAGCCACCGCACACTGTCCCCACTCACACCCACCACCCACCACGCTCACCACCCACCACGCTCACCCCCACCATGCTCACCCCCACCACGCTCACCCCCACCACGCTCACCCCCACCACGCTCACCACCCACCACGCTCACCCCCACCACGCTCACCCCCACCACGCTCACCCCCACCACGCTCACCCCCACCACGCTCACCCCCACCACGCTCACAAGAAGCCTGCCACTTCTTCAACCCCTGTGACCACTTTCCCCACCAGAACGCAGCTCCAGCTCAGCCTGCTGTCTGGAAGGTTCCTCTGCCAGCATTCAGGGGCTCCCTGTCCCGCCGTCCTCAGAGAGAACTCCCTAACCAGCCCCAAACACCTGATCTGCTCCACACCTGCCTGCCTCACTGTATCTGAGCTTCAGGGAAAGGGCACATGCTCTCCTTCCGGCAGCACCCCCTTCACAGGCGACAGTGCCCAGCACAGAGAGTTGGCACTCGATAAGCCCTGGAGAATGAATGCACGAATGTTAACTCACTTACCCGTCCATTACAGTTGTGCTGACCACAGAACAGGTAAGGACGTGGGAAACATCAAAACTCGGGACAACATCAGGGACAATTATAAAGACCTCTGGTGACAGGACTACAGATTACTACTCATTCCTTTCCCACATTCTTCTGTCTTTATCCAACTTTCCATGATGAGCATGTATTACTTAGGGAGAAAGCAACTATTAAAGACTTGTAAGTACAGACTGTCTTCTCGTGGCCACCCCCAAAACCAGCGCACCCAGAGGAAGGCTCAGCAGACCTGGGGTTCAGTGCACAGCCCCCACAGACACCCAATCTTCTCTCTCCAGTGAAGACGACAGAGGTCATCACCTGAGCAGACAGATGGAAGTGGCAGGTGCTACCTGCAGTCCCTACCAGGCTGCTCGTGGCCCCTGGGCTGCAGGAACAATAACAATAACTTGTCTCACGCACAGGAGACAGCAGACCTGAACTTCAAACCAATATACAAACACGAGTCACAACTCCCACTGCAGCCTGAAACACTGCAGCATCAGGGCAGGAGGAAGAACCACGGGGAACTTTTTTGTACAGCTTTGTGAAGTCCAGCTTACAGAGAAAAGATGACCCATTTTAAATGTACAATCTGATGAGTCTGGACAAATGCACACATTTGTACAGTCACTACCACAATCAAGACTGAACACACTTCCATCAACCTGAACAGTCCCAGCGGGGTAGCAATCCCCACTGGGGAGCTAAACTGCTAGAACCCCGCTCCTTGGGGTCAGACATCGATGGGCTGTCGTGCCTGGCTTCTCCAGGGCAGAGTTTTAGACCCCGCCCCCACATTGTTGCAGGTGTGTGGCTGAGGGCACACTGTGGATGGATCACCTGATTCACCTCCAGGTTCGTCCTGATTTGGGCTATTATCAATGAAGGCCAAAGCTTCCCACCAGTGTCTCCTTTCTCGTGGAGCAAGGCTGCTGGACATGGCATTACACACTGCCAAGCTGTGCTCCTACCCACTGCCCCCGTTGGTTCCCCACCCTCCACCTCCACCTCCACCGCCAGGAGGAGTAGTGGGTCCCGTAATGACAGCGTGCTGAGGGTGGATTGGCTGGGTATGCCATGCGGCTTTCACCTGCACGGCCTTGTGGGATGTGGGCATCTGTCACACGCTTGCTGGTTTTCATATCTTCTTACTGTCTGTGCACACCTCCTGCTGTTCTTAACAGAGCTGAGTCCTCTTACTGGGAGCTGTGGGTCCTCCCCCTGCACTCTGGGCACACTCTCGCCAGCTGCACCCTCACTGCACGCCCGCCTTCCACTTTCTGAACGTCTGTCAATGCTGAAGTCCACGTTGTCACCTCCTCCTCCAAGAGCGTGCTGCTCCTGTCCTAGGAAACCTCCCAACACGCAGTCACAAAAGGTCACCATCTGTTTTCCTACAGGTGCTCTTTTCTTGTAGGGCAGGGCTTCACTCTCACTTCCGGGGACACTGCTGTCCTAAGGCAGCTGGGTACCCCCGCCTCCTCAGTAAGAGCACAGAGCGATATAAACCCACATGATCACACTTCAATTGTGGGAAGAAGTGACACAGTCAAGGAAGTTCTCGCCTTGGCTCCCCTACCAGGACATCCCAACTTGGGGCAGCTGACTAACCAGCCTCACCCCAAGCCCTTCTTCCTCCTACCTCCACCATTCCGCCACTCCCACGGCCACCCAGACAGGCAGGGCCAACAACACTCCTTGGCCACCATGCCCATGCGGCCCCACCATGAGGAGGCACCCTCTGTCATTGCCGAGGGTGGCTCCATAATACAAGTACCAAAATCACCCTGAATGTCTCCTAAAGCCCCAGAGGGTTCGGGCTGAGCCAGCTCCCTCCCAGGCATAGGGGCCCTTGCTCCCTGAACCCCAAAGCAAGGAGGCCTGCCTTGTGAGGATCCTGGTGTACCAAAACTTTTTCTAAAGACACAGGACTCGGTCAGGAACTGACAAGAGGGACAGTCTATTGCTGCACTAAGCCCAGACACACCTCCTCCCTCCCAAGGGGCACTGCTCACTGCCTAGTTACCGCTGGGACAGCTGACACTCCAAGGGTTGAGGGGCAGTGGAACCTGGCTCTCTCAGGACCCTCCTACCCTTGGTCCAGAAGGACAGAGACGGGAAGAACCACCTGCAAGTGAGAACTGGACATCTCCTCCCATCAGCCTCTAGGGCTCCGCCTCCCATCCCCTCCCACAAAGGGCAGCCCCTCCCCTGTCCCGCAGAGGCCTGGAACTAGTGAACAGTTGCAGTAAGGTTGCAGGTTATGAGGTTTATACACAAAAGTTAGTCACTTTCCTATAAACCAGCAATGAACAAGTGGAATTTGAGATTAAAAACACAATACCATTCACATTAGCACCCAAAAAATTAATTAGTTAAGTACAAATCTAACAAAATACATATGAAGTCTATATGAAGCCAACTATAAAACTCTGAGAATGAATCAAAGAAAAAGTAAGTTGCTTGGCTGGTGTGACCCATGAACCAAGAGGTCTCCTGTTTGATTCCCAGGCAGAGCACATGCCCAGGGTGCAGGCTCGATCCCTAGTAGGGGGCATGCAGGAGGCAGCCAATCAATGTTTCTCTCTCATCAATGTTTCCATCTCTCTATCCCTCTCCCTTCCTCTCTCTCTAAAATCAATAAAAACATTTTTGTAAGTAAAATAAAAGAAGAACTAAGTCAACGGAGAAATATTCCATGATCATGGACAAGAAGAATCAATATTGTCAAGATGTCAGTTCTTCCCAACTTGATCTATACATTCAACACAATCCCCATCAGAACCCAGCACATTATTTTGTGGATATGGACCAACTGATTCTAAAGTTTATATGGAGGCAAAAGACCCAGAGCAGCCAAAGAAATAATGAAGGTGAAGAACAGAGTTGGAGGACTGACGCCACCGACTTCAAGACTGACTGTAAAGCCGAAACCAGTTTGGCTCAGTGGATAGAGCGTCGGCCTGCGGACTCAAGGGTCCCGGGTTCGATTCCGGTCAAGGGCATGTACCTGGGTTGCGGGCACATCCCCAGTGGGAGATGTGCAGGAGGCAGCTGATCGATCTCATTGATGTTTCTAGCTCTCTATCTCTCTCCCTTCCTCTCTGTAAAAAAATCAATAAAATATATTAAAAAAAAAGAAAAAAAGACTGACTGTAAAGCTACAGTGATCAAGAGAGCGTGGTTACTGGTGAAAGAACAGACACATAGACCAACAGAGCAGGACAGAGAGCCCAGAAATAGACCCCGTAAATATGGTCAACTGATCTCGACAAAGGAGCAACGGCAGCTCAATGGAGAAAGGACAGTATCCTCGATAAGTGGTGCTGGAACTGCTGGACATCCACACGCAAAACAAGGATCTGCACGCAGAATTAACCCAAAACGGACCACAGACCTAAACGTAAAGCGCAAAACTATAAAACTCCTGAACGTAACACAGGAGAAAACCTAGAGGACCTTGGGTTTGGAGGTGACTTTTTACAACAACAAAGGCACGACCCATGAAGGAGAAAAGTGATGAGCTGAACTTAATTAAAAAACACTTCTGGATTAACCAATGGACACAAGACACGGGGCGGGGGGGGGCGGGGGGTAGGGGCCAGGGGAACGTCAAGGGGGGGAAAAAAGGAGACATATGTAATACTCTTTGTAATACTTTAAGAAATAAAAATTATTAAAATATTAAAAAAAAAAAAAACACTTCTGCTCTACAAAAACGATACCGAGAGAATGAGAAGACAACCACGGAGAGGAGAGATATTTGCAAAAGACACATCTGATGCAGGACTGTTTTCCAAAAGATACAAAGAATTCTAAGCCCAGAAAGAAAACAATGAACCCGATTAAAAATGGGCCCAGACCTTCCCAGACCCCTCACCAAACAGATACACAGATGACGGGTAAGCAAATGAAAAGATGCTCCGCGTCCTAGTCATCAGGGAAATGGAAATTAAACAATGAGATTCCACTGCACACCTATCAGAACGGCCAAAACCCAGAGCACTGACACCACCAAGTGCCGGCGAGGACGCGGAGCAGCGGGAACTCCCCTTCACTGCTGGTGGGAAGGCGGGGGCAGAGCCACTTTGGAAGACAGCTGGGTGGTCTCTTACCAAACTGAACAGACTCGTGGGACCCAGCAGTCACGCTCCCTGCTATTTACCCAAAGGAGCTGAAAGCTGATGTCCACACAAAACCGGCCCACCGATGTTTACAGCAGCTTTGTTCTTGATTGACAGGACGGGAAGCTGCCCAGGTGTCCTTCCGCAGGTGGGTGGGTGAATCACCGTGAAACAAAAGCCGCTCTAAACAAACTGTATTTACTTTTTTTTTTAAATGATGTTGCTAGTATTAGAGACTCCAGGAGATGGCCTAAACTCCCTAAGAAGAAGCCTCTGGTAGCTGGCTGACAGGCAGAAGTAGGATGTCTGGGCCCCAGTACAGTGGCAAAGCCTCAGGGCATGCATCCAGGAGCCCGTGTACATCGCACATCAGGGGCACAGGACATGGGACACGGGCTCAAGGCACCTCCTTTCAGCCAGGCGAGGCTCAGTCCCAGGTGCCACGGGCATGCAGGGCACAGCCATCTGCTCACATGCAGCCTCCTCCACAGTGACCTGGGACTAGTCCCAGTAGGACATCAGCAGCAGGAGTGGGACAGCCACTGGACACTCTGGGATACCCTGCTCAAGACAACCCTTCTATCTGGGCTCTTTTATCAGTGTCCTCCTTCCACTCCCAATAACACCTGGTAAACAATCGCCATCACACTGGTGTGACCCACCTAATACCAGATCCCCCAGCCATCTTTGGTCACTCTGCACTCACCAAACCCACCACCCTGGCAAGGCGACCTGCTCTCCAGCCACAGTGTCCCAACAGCTGACCCACAGCTTGGTGCTCTTCCTACTAAATTAAAGCTAAAATCAACCCATGTGTTTAGCCATGACTGGGAAGAGGCCACAAGCAGGTACGAAAGAGGAGTGAAGGTGTGGTGACCATGGGGTGAGACAGCGGCTGCCAAAGATGCAATGGGAGCTGGCCAGGTCCCAGCTCTTCTGGGGTGGTGTTTGTAGGTGCTTATTTTTTTAAATATATTGTTGTTGATTTCAGAGAAGACGGGAGAAGGAGAGAGAGATAGAAACTTCAATGATGAGATAGAAACACTGAACAACTGCCTCCTGCACGCCCCCTACTGGGGATCGAGACTGCAACCCAGGCATGTGCCCTGACCGGAAATTGACACTGAACCACTGAGCCACGCTGGCTGGGCTGTAGGTGCTTATTAAACTGTTTAAATGACACATAAATAAGGCAGGCTGCACCCGGACCAAAGACTGTGACTAATTCAAATCCATGCATCTGACTCCTAAACATGGGCCCTGTCCTCACCTAGTCCCTGTCTCAATTAAAGGCCATCAAAAGTCCCAGCCTGTCTGCCCAGTGGACAGACCACAAACACCTCCAGGAAACTCCCTGACTCAGGCCACAGGCACACCCACCACGCGAGTGCCACACTCATGCTCAAGTTCCAGAATGAGACCAGCCAGCCATGTCCTCTGCCCTCAGAGAACCCACAGAGCCCCACCTCACAGGCTCAGGACCACTTGTCCCATGGCCAAACCCATGGACACGGCCCCAGTGAGACACAGCGTACTGAGGAAGCACCAGGTGTCCAGCAGGCACACGGGGCCTGGGGTCAGAGTGCTGAGCAGGGTGTCCAGAAAACCATGTCCTGGGCAGAAGGGCCAGCAACTGCAAAGGGTAGCCATGACCTGGCCTGCTGACCGGTGAGGGAGGAAGTGGGCTGTGCTGGAGCTGGGACAAGACTGTGACACCTCCCAGGTTCGGTCCACCATCCGGAGGCCAGGCTTCACTCCAGAAGCAACAGAAACCATGAGGTCCCAAGTGGAGCCGAGTAAGGAGCAGCCAAGAGCGTGCTCTGCGCACTGAGGGGACTGAGACCACGCCCTCCCAGCTGGAAGCCACCCGCCCACCAGCCTGCACAGAACACCCAGAGACTGGCTTGATCAAGGTTCAAAGATACACACAACTATGAGATAACCACTCCAGGCCCTCCCACCAGAACAAGTGGTTGCTAAAGTTACCCTAATAGCTCAGACCTCTTTCAGAGAAATAAAAACACACAGGTAAAGGTAAAGAACCCATCCCGAGGTCCAGGCCCGCGTTCCAGTCCCCAGAAGGGGACACCTGCAGGGAGTCCTAGGACCAACATGCCCTCGACACACAGGTAAGCACAGACCTCACCAGCATGTGGCCCTTCACGGATGCCAAGAAGGACTCACACAAGACACCGTGCCCACCTGTGTCCCACACACAGACACCTCACCATCTCACATGCGGACACAGAACTGAGTTTGGTGACTTCTTACCACCTCTGGCTCTCCCAACTCGGGACTCGGTTCTCTCTAGAGCAGTGGTTCTCAACCTTCTGGCCCTTTAAATACAGTTCCTCATGTTGTGACCCAACCATAAAATTATTTTCGTTGCTACTTCATAACTGTAATGTTGCTACTGTTATGAATCGTAATGTAAATATCTGACATGCAGGATGGTCTTAGGCAACCCCTGTGAAAGGGTCGTTCGACCACCAAAGGGGTCGCGACCCACAGGTTGAGAACCGCTGCTCTAGAGCAATAGGTCCCTGCAGGTGGCAGCCCTGCATTCACCAAGCCAACACCATCTCGGAGCGCAGTCTTAGGGACCCACAGAGGCATGTCTGGGCAGGGAAGTCCCCACCAGGGGTTCAGGGTCAGCACCCTAGATGGCACCCAGTCTATGCTTTCCAAACTTCCAAGTGTGACATGAAAGCAGGGTTGGCTGCAAGGTGCAGGAGCCCCGCCTGAATTCAGGACGCTGAAGGGTGCCAACTCAGGGTTGCCTGCGCCTCCCGAGCCCACCACAACTGCGCTGGTCTGGGACCATCTTCGCCACCTCACTCCAGAGCTCTCAGAGCAGACTTTTTGGACCGAGTTTCCCAACTGTAAGTACATGACGAAGTGGCACCAACCTGTTTCTAATCAGGTTAAAGCAGCAGAGGAACTGTAGTGCTCATGTGAACACGACAGACAGAATGCCGGCCTGAGACAGTGTGCTGGACAGAGTAGCTGACGAGACTCCATTCAGAAACGACACCGCCAACTGGACACCCACACCACACTCGGATCTGCTGTGGTCCCAGCACAAGCCCATCAGAGGGCAGGACATGGGCCTGGCTGAAGCTGGCCCGTGTCCTGTTCAGTGAACATTTGCTGACTGACTGACCAAACTCACAAGCCAGCGCCCAGGTCAGGGCTGATGACTGTCCACCAAGGCAGCCCCCAGGCACAGCGGCTCCTGCAGCTCCCTGTGCAGGAGAAAGGGACCACCCCCAGACTAGGGTGCCTCCAGACACTCACCCTTCCTTCCAGCTGGTGTGATCACTGCAGAGCCCAGAGGAGCCGTTCAGACTTTCCAAGGTAGGACCATGAAGGACAAGTGCCTGCTAACCCAGGAAGTCCAGCGGCCACCAGACACATGCTCACCTCCTACCCCCGGGTCTCTGGCACACATGTGTCAGATCCTAGGCCCAGTCAGCCTCTCGCTGGGCATGCAAACACTTCCCTTTGTGGCATTTCTCTAAAAAGCCTGGTCCCTCTGCATCCACTGCTTCATGAGGACACAACCAGAAGAGATGCCACAGGAAGGAGCCAGCCCCAAGGGCCTCTCTACAGGCCTCACCCCTCTGTTAGTATCCATAAGGTCTTTGAAAAGCTCCTCACCTCTGCTGGCCTCAGTAGCTTCGTCCAAGGGAGCTTTTCTTCATGGGTCCATGTAGCTCCAGAAACCTACAGACTCGTGAACCGTCCCTCAGCACACGGCAGGAAGTCTAGGATTGCACACACAAAAACTGCAAGCCACCTGAGTCTATCAACTCAACTATCCATCCCAAGTAATAATGTCCATTCTAAGCCATTTTCATAAATAAAAAGGCAAAGAAGCCAGGAGACAATTGCTACTCTTAATGACAAACATCCCTACATTATAAAACACTTTTATGCCCTGGCTAGTTTGGCTAAGTAGATAGAGTGTCGGCCTGTGGACTGAGGATCCCAGGTTCGATTCCGGTCAAGGGCACATGCCTGGGTTGCGAGCTAGATCCCCAGTGGGGGGTGTGCAGTTGGCAGCCAATCAATGGTTCTCTCTCATCACTGATGTTTCTCTCTCTCTCTCTCCCTCTCCCTTCCTCTCTGAAATTAATAAAAATATGTTTTTAATCTGTTAAAAAAAAAAAAGCTCTTAAGCCCTGGCTGGTTGCTCAGTGGTTAGAGCGCCAGCCCTCTAACGGAAGGGTCACAAGTTCAATCGCGGTCAAAGGCATATACCTCAGTTGCAGGCTCAATCCCCAGCGCAAGTCAGGGCCTGTGTGGGAGGCAATCAGTCAATGTGTCTCTCACATCCATGTTTCTCTGTCTCTCCCCCTCCCAATCTCTCTAAAAATCCATGGAAAAATATTCTTGGGTGAGAATTAACAACAAAAAAAAGCTCTTAAAACAAGTGCCCCACATATACCTTGCTTTCCCAGAGACCTGGCAGCATTCAGGACCCACTCTGCCTAGCCCCAATCGCTGCCTCTCCCCTTCCATCAGATGCCATGACTCCCAAATTCCGGCCTCTTCTTACCTCTCCCTGCACCCCTGCCTTACATTCAAATCTTCATACACTTCTTCAGAAACATGTCAAAACAGGGACACTGGTCCTCCTCCCATTCGCAACTGCCCAGATTCCAGGGAGGGCAGTCCCAATCTCAGTCAACCCTCACTTCAAATCTATCAGCATGTCCTGTGATATGTCCACAGCACGGCTGCCCCCTCACCAGCACCTTCTTTCCCCGAAGTGCGCAGTCTCACTGGCTGCCGCCACAGCCTTTCCCTGTCCTGTGCGGTCTGTTCCGGGCCAGCGGCTGCCACACTGACACCGGGACACACACACAGCCTGGGGAGGAGGGATTAGCTGTCCTGGCTCCTAGTGTCCTGCCCTGTCCACTCAGACCACTGACACCCCAAAATAAGTCACTTCAGGTTGAGAAGCTCCTATCATTGGCCACTCAAGTTCTGAAATCTGACATCCATCTGATGGCATCATAAAGAACTGTCTTCATTTCTCCCCAACCTCTGGGTTCAGAACCCATTTGGATATAGGCCCTCTGGGGTGCAAGTTCTCCAAAGCCATGGGATATCCCACCCACCCCCTTCACATGGACACACTGCTCCTCCTGAGCTCAGCGGTCAGGAGAAGCATGTGCATTCCTTCCTCCCGGGCCACGTGGGAGAGGCAGAAAGATCCCCTCAAGGCTCTAACTTCAGGAGGGAAGCTCGAAGGTCCAACCCAGCATCACAGGCCCAAAGGGCTGCAGAGGGCTGAGCTCACAACACCCACAGTGGAAGGGCAGGGAGCTCCATAGCCTCCACCCCCTAATTCAGTCCCCTGCCCCCAGCCCTTTCCCCCACTCCCCCATCCACAACCTCAGCCCCAAACTCCAGTCCCTGCCTCCAGCCTCAGTCTACTCACACACAGCAGTGTGTGGACGGGCAGGCAACCAGAGAAGGGAGCCAGACAAATGGGAGAGAGGGGGGACACCTATGCACTTTTCAGGTATGGGCAATTTTTATATCTGTTTCCTGAACGCTTTGATTACTTGGACTAGACATCTAAGGACATGTAAAAATCAGAAGTTCAGTCCTAGCTGGTTTGGCTCAGTGGATAGAGCAGCGGTTCTCAACCTGTGGGTTGCAACCCCTTTGGGGGTCAAACGACCCTTTCACAGGGGTCGCCTAAGACCATCGGAAAACACATATATAATTACATATTGTTTTTGTGATTAATCACTATGCTTTAATTATGTTCAATTTGTAACAATGAAATTGTGGGTCACCACAACATGAGGAACTGTATTAAAGGATCATGGCATTAGGAAGGTTGAGAACCACTGGGATAGAGCATCGGCCTGCAGACTGAAGGGTCCTGGGTTCAATTCCGGTCAAGGGCACATGCCCGGGTTGAGGGCTCGATCCCCAGTAGGGGGTGTGCAGGAGGCAGCCAATCAATGATTCTCTCTCATCATTGATGTTTCTCTCCCTCTCCATTCCTCTCTGAAATCAATAAAAATAAAAATCAGAAGTTCTAACTCAAAGAGTTCGTAGCCCCACCACAAAGATACCCAGTTTCCAGTCTCACACACAACTTTACAGCACTCACTACCTCACAGGGGGTAGAGGAGTTATCTAAGGCAGGAGTCCTCAAACTTTTTAAACAGGGGCCAGTTCACTGTCCCTCAGACCGTTGGAGGGCCGGACTATAGTTTAAAAAAAAACTATGAACAAATTCCTATGCACACAGCGGCGGCAAAAACACCCGGCGGGCCAGATAAATAAATGTTTTCGGCGGGCTGCATGTGGCCCGCGGGGCCATAGTTTGAGGATCCCTGTTCTAAGGCATGCCATATACACCATGTTATGCACCATGCCACCACAGGAAAGGACAGTCCCCGTCACCCTCCTGGCACACAGAATCCAGAACAGAGGGGCCTGCTGCGGAAGCCCCTCCCCTCTGCCTTCTGATTTCCTATACCTGCCTGATGACTGTCAGAGGTCCATCAAGTCACAGCTGCTGGCCTCCAGCCTGCGGCAACTGTCAGAGCTAAGAGCACTAAGCAGTCACTATTTCCCACACCAGGGAGCCAGCCTGAGACTCCTGATGCATCAACATGAAGAAAAGTTAAAGTACTTTTGAGAACTGTGAAAATTTCCCCAAATCTGAGGCAACTTTCTCCAGAGTCCTTTCAAATCTCTGCTTCAAGATTTTCAAAACCAGTTGTTAGATTCTGATCAACTCACATATGACTAAAAAAGCTCTTCAATCATATATTTATAAACGTGTGGAACTCTGAGCAGGTGTTTAAGAGCGACTCCTTCAGTGCACCTGAGAGCCAGGCATTGGGCCTCCTGGTGGTGACAGAACCGCCCTGGGAGCCAGGCCTCTGGCCCATTGGGTCCACCAACCACCCATGTAGCCAGGAGACCACTTCCCTAAACGCTTTATTATGGGTCCCTCACAAAGAGGGCCCTCATGTGGCAAACTGTAAACAGCTGGAAGAGCCGCCCACTGTTCAAACTCAGGTAATTCAGCCTTAAGCCCTCAGCACAGGGCAGTCAGCCCCCTTTACGGCGGGGGTTGGGGGGACTAAGCAACCTTGTTGCTAAAATGTGAGGACCACCAACTCCAAAAGACACCCACATCGGCGTGAAACATTATCCCAATCCCAGTACCCAGACAGCTCTGTCCACCCTAATGATGCTGGGGACAGCCAGGAGTGAAGCCTGAACAGAGGGTGAGAAAGAGGGACCCCTGCTCACCCCCAGGGCCTCCTTCCATGGGCAGTATGAAGGTGCTAGGCCAAGGAGAGCTGTCCAGTGCTGGCCATGGACAGCTCTCAAAAAGTTAGTCCTTTTTCTTCCCAAACATCACTGTTATCTAAGTATAGCCAAAGAAAAATTCGGTTAAGGCCTTTGGCCTAAGCGAGGCCCACTTGTCTGGGACCCCCCTGCAACAAGCTGGGCTGGTTTCTTCTCACAGAACCAGCATCAGCCACAGCAGCAGGCTCCTGGGTCCCTGAGAGCACGGCCGTCTGGACAGTTTGAATGGGAACAAAGCTGTGTGGAGTCTTCGCTGCCTCTACAGCCACATGAAGTTCTAAAACCAGTGAGAACATAAGGGGCCGGGACAACATGTGAATACCGAAGGCTCCATGGTGGCGGTGTACAGGGCTCACCAGATGCAATTTCACAGGCTTCACAAACGCCGATCCGATCCCTTTTCCAGCTGGGAAAGCCTAGGGTCTAAGGAAACATGTTCTGCCCCAGGTCAGAAAGCAAGTGTCCTTGAGTAACAAAATCTCAGCTTCTAAGAATGTCCCTCATGCCAAAGCACTTGCTACAAGTCAGCCACCAGAATTTCCATTTCTTCTAACTTCAGGGCTGGGCCCTACATGCTCCACCACCCAGCTGGGGACCACACTCCGACTCAGCTGGCCTAAGCAGCACCGGCAGCTACCACTAGATTGTCTCTTTCCCCACCAACAAATAACTCACTTCACGTGTCAGGGAAGCAATGCCGCAGACACTGGTCTCTATAAGCGTATTACTCCAGGGAGTGTTCACTTTACTGATTTTAGAGAGAGCAAGGAAGAGAGGAAGAGGGAGGGAGGGAGGGAGGGAGGGAGAGAGGAACACCGATGGGTTGCCTCCCATGCACACCCACACCGGAGTTCAAACCCAAAACCTGGGTATTGCCCTGACCAGGAATGGAACCCGCCACCTTTTGGTGTACGGATGATGCTCCAACCAACTGAACCACCCGGCCAGGGAAGAAGTGTTCACTTCAAATAAGTCACGTGCAAATGTCCTCGAGGGCAAGGTCCCTGGGCCAGTGGGGGGAAATGGTGTTGCCCTGGAATGAGAGCCCACACTGGCCAAGCCTTAGAGTCACAGGAGAGCGAATCCTGTGGAAGCACGACAGACAAGGTGTAAAGGAGAGAGGGACAAGGGTCACCATCCCTTGGAGGCCATACCTGGGCCTTGGTACTTCAGTGTCAGCCCACGGTGGGCTCGTGCTGAATTGGTTTTGGCAAGCTCAGTCTTGGTAGTCTCCCTGCCACCCAGACTGACCCCAGGAAGGGAGGGTTCTGGGAGGGCCGGCTTCCTTCACACATTCCAACTGCCCACAGTCTGTTATTTCACTTGGCACCTGTGCATGTGGCTTTGACAACCCTGAGGCCCCTAATCCCTCCCAAGCGTTTGTATCATAGTTGTAACAAGAATGATCTATTAGCCAAACAAGAGTCCTATTTATAAGTTACTTCTACCTCGCTTTATACCTTTTTATGATGAAAGACTTAAATGAAAAGGAAACATCCAATAGGAGGATTTAGTATTTTCTGATCAATTACATGATGTAGCTAGAATATTCACATCTGTCACTTTGGTTTACAAAATTAAATTGTACTCTTTAAAAGAGGACACCGTTCTGGGGGCACTGGGAGAAGTTTCAACTCTACTTTTTTTGCTTCTACTGTTATTAAAATGGAGTAACTTAATTAATCAGAGTTCCCAATCAGAATATCAACTGGGGAGGAGGGGTATGAAGAGATGTAAACTTTTTGTTTTCTAGAAAACATCTGGCTCCTTTAAAGCACAGATCTCAGCCTTCATCACCCAAATGTCACTATGAGCTGTCCTGTGCTCTCACACACGGGACTAATGCAAAGACTCACAAGACCGCAGGCACAATTTTTACTACGTTGTTTGTCTACCTGTCACATGAAGACATCCCTCACACTGACGTTCGAACAAAAGATGCAAGTGAGTCTAGGGCAGGGGTGGGCAAACTTTTTGACTCGAGGGCCACAATGGGTTCTTAAACTGGACCGGAGGCCGCAACAAAAGCATGGATGGAGTGTTTGTGTGAACTAATATAAATTCAAAGTAAACATCATTACATAAAAGGGTACGGTCTTTTTTTTTTTTTAGTTTTATTCATTTCAAACGGGCCGGATCCGGCCCGCGGGCCGTAGTTTGCCCACGGCTGGTCTAGGGTCACTGTCCCTACACTAGGAATCACACCAAGGGGATCCCATGAACCCCAAACACCACACCTTTCACAGCCCCTGCAAGCCAGGCCCAGCGCCCACTTCACAAACTTCATGGACAAGCTCACAGCAGGTCTAGATAACGAGTATTGAGTAGGCATTGTCCTTGCTGAAAACAAGGCAAGTGCTGAAGCCAGCAAGGCCGCTGAAGGGACCCTCACGGACAGGTAAACAGCCTCCTGCCAGCTTATATCATGTACCACAACCTCAAATTCCCTTTTGTAAATGGCCCTAACAACTAGCCGTACTTTCTACTAAAAGGTCAAAACACACATAACTAGTAAAACAGAGCCACCAATAAAACACCCCTACAAACTCCGAAACAAACACAATGTGCTCAGGTAACTTCGCCCCACGGCCTTTCCCTCTGGCATGCTGCCCCACCACCACCCACAGCACTGGTCCTGGCAGCCAGGTCCCTCCCTGCCCCAGCCCCATCAAAACAGATGCCCGCCAAGCTCTGCCCCCAGGACCAGCTCACCTGTGGTCACAGCCTGGAGAGCACCTGCCTTTCCTTCTTAACTCGCTGGAATTCTTTCTCAGGGTGACCTGTGGCTCTTTCCAGCAAGCACGAGGGGACACGAGGTGCTGTTTCTACTACTCCTGCCACCTCTGCAGCTGCTACACCAGCACATGTCACTACACAGCACGGGAGGAGCGCTCCAGAAGCTCAGCACTCAGTCCACGCAGGCGAGGCGGAGCGGACAGAACAGAAAGCAGGCGCCACAAGTGTAAAGGTTCACTCTGCCTAAGAATCCCAGAACGAAGCAGCGGTTCGAGTCAGACTGTGGGGCCCTTGCACTGTCACACCCAAAGAACCCAAAAGGATGGCGAGTTGACAGGAAACCGAGTGGAGGACACAGAAGCTGTCCGTCGGTACCTCCGAAAAACCCACAGCCTGGAGAGCACCTGCCCACTGCTGATGTCACTGGATGGTAATAACCAAAGGAACTGAGGTCCTTTCAGTGATCACACTGTGCTCAACAAGAAAATGACGGAAATATTCCTGCAGCCCAGGAAGGGTATGTGCTCAGGAGTCCCCCAAGGTGCCCCGGGACCTCTGTCACCTGGGTGTTAGCAGGGAAGCAGAACCTCTCCATGCAGACCTGCCCAGCCTCAAGGAGGGGTGTCACTCTGCCTGACCCACCATGAGGGGACACATCACACCAAAGGAGCAGGCAAGTTCAGTGAGAATACAGGCCATATGCCTTATCCCAGAAACAGGAGGGGAGATCGCCAAGTGTGGGAAAACCATGGAACCAGGCTATGTCTCCACACCCTGTAAAACCCAGCAAGGTGTGCCTGGGAGCGCCTGCTATTGCTCTCCACAGAGGAGACACCAAGCAAGGGCACACAGGGCCAGCAGAGGAACTGTGAGCACTGGCACAAAAACTTTGCAACGCAAAGACCCGAGCTGAAGCCAACCGCTGCACAAGGTAACAGATCCCGGCTGCCACATCACATTGGGTGTGCAAGAACTCACACTCACACTGGGCGACTCTCCAGCACCTGGGCTGAGGTGCACCTGAGCTTGCTGCAGGCCCATGCAAGACCCATGACCTTAGGTCCTCCAGTCCTACAACTTCCTGGACTCTCTACTAGGGCAGCAAAGACCCCCCCCCCCCCCAGTGGTCACTTACCTGGGGGCAGCTGGAAGTTCTGGATGTTCGTTGGGTTCTGGGGCGGCTGTGGCAGACGAGGGGCCAGGACCGTGGGCGTCAGCGTGGCCCGGATACCGCTGGTAGTGACTGAAGGCGTCCTGGGCAGACTCTGGGTGACCGCGCTGGCAGAGCCCTTGGGCAGCCCGGTAGGGGTGCCGGGGGCGGGCGGCGGGAGGCCGGTGGCCGTGGACAGCGCCCCTTGCATAGTTGGCCCGAGGATCATGCCGGCCCCCGCGCCGGCTGGGCAGCTGGCCGCCAGGGTCTGTGGTGGCGGGGGCGCCGGCTGCACGGCGGTCTTGGGTGAGTCTGCCTTGGCCACCTGCGCGGGCGCGGCGGCAGGCCCGGGCGCAGCAGCGGGCCCGGGCTGACTGTTGGCGGCCTGTGCGGGGGAGGGCGCGGGGGAGGGCGCGGGGCCCGGGGCAGGCGCGGGGGTGGGGGTGGGGGCGGGCGCGGGCGCGGGGGCTGGGGCCGGGGCAGGCGCGGGGACTGGGACGGGCGCGGGCGCAGCGCTGGCCCCGTTCTGCGCGGCCACTGGGGGTCCCGCCGGGTGGCCGGCCGGCCGGGCCAGGCTGACGGCGGCGGGCGGCGGTGGGGCGACGGCGGACGTGGGGGGCGCGGGGGGCGCGGCGGGGGGCACAGGGGGCGAGGGGGCGCGGGGCACGGGCGCGGCGGGGGCGCCGCGGAAGGGCGGTGTCTGGATGACAGTGGCGGCGGCGGGCTTGGGCGGCGGCGCGGGCGGGGGCCCGTTGTGCAGCAGGCTGACAGCAGGTGCGGCGGCGGCGGCGGCGCGGAGTGAGTTCCCCAGCGCGGCGCTCCCATTCAAAGTTTGCGCGGCGCCGGGGCCGCCGGGCGGGCCGTTGCGGGCGGCGGGCTTAGCGGCTGGCGCGGCGCCGGGCCCGGCGCAGGCCCCGGTTCCGGGCCCCGGCGGCGCTCCGGCCTCGAGTGTGCTCAGCTTGGCGGCGGGCCCTGCGGGGACAAGCAGCGGCGCGATGAAGAAGCGGGCCCGGCGGCTTCCGCCCGCCCCAGGCCGCGCCGCGCTCTACCTGCGGGGGGCGGCTCCGGCGCCGCGGCGGGCGCGCCCTCGGCCGCTCCGGCTCCGGTGTGGTTCCCGAGCGCGGCGGCGGGCGCGCGGGGCGCGAGGTGGTGGTGGTGGGCCGCGCTGGCCGCCAGCTGCGACTCGAGCGAGCCCACCAGGTCGCTCACCACTTTCTCGTCCACCTCGCTGTTGAAGAAGACCTCGTCCAGCAGATCCGAGCCCGCCGCCATCTTTCCTCCTCGGCCCGCCGCCGCCGCCGCTCGGCCGGCGCTGGGCGGGGAGGCGGCTCCGTGCGGGCGGGCAGGCGGGCAGACGGGCAGCCGGCGGGGGCGGGCGGGGGGCGGCGCGCGCCGGGCGGGGCGGGGGCGGCGGCCGGGCGGGGGGCGCGGGAGGCCGGCGCTGGGGGGGGGGGCGGGGGAGGGCCGCGCTGGTGCACTGCGCAGGCGCGGCGGCGCGCCCGCCCCCGCCCGCCGCTCGGCGCCTTCCCATTGGCTGCGGTGTCCCCCGCCCGCCGCCCAGCGCCTCACGATTGGCCGCTGCGCTCGCTTAAAAGGCGCAGCCAATGGCTGCGAGCTGCAGAGGCAGGGGCGCGGGTGGGCTGCAGGGTAGTTTACGGTCGGTGGGCGCTTGGGGGCTGGGGCTGTGGGGGTGCGGGCCGCCGGGCAGGCCGGATCGGACGGCAGCAGGACCGCGCCCGGGGCTTGGTGGGGCGGGGGCGGGGCTCGCTCTTTGTCTGCGGTCGCTCCAAAATGGCTGCGGCGGGAGCGGACGGGGCGGCGAACCGGTGAGAGAGCGGGGACGCCGTACTCCGCGGCCCCGAAGTCCTTCGCCACGGAGACCGTGCGCCCGGGAAGGACGCAGGCCGGGGCAGGGTGGCGCCCGTTGTCGGCGCCATTGCTCCGGGCGGGGGGCGGGGGCGTGGGAGCGGGCACGGGCCTGCCCTCCGGCCCGGCTGGGTGTCCGCGACCGGGCTCCGCGAGCAGTTTCCGGGGCGCGGCGGGAGGATGATGCCCCGAGACAGGCCCGCCGAGACTTCCCCGGTGTGACCGTCCTGTCACCCGGCCGCTCGGTCTCCAGACAAGTCATGGGAAGCCAGCCGCGCCGCGGGGACCGGTGCCCGTGGGCAGCGGACCCATCTGGAGACCCTGTCCGCCCCTGGTTTCCTGTAAGTCATCTGAAATCGTGTTTACGAAACTTTATAAAATATTTCGGATAAGGTTATCTGTGCGGTTTTTGGGGGGTTCACCAAAAGATGGTCATGCTATGGACGTTTCCAGTGGTTTTCTTCTCCCCTTTTTGGGGAGAGGCCGCGGGAGGCACAGGGCCGGGCTCCCGCTGCAGGGACAGTGTCCGCAGTGACCCCCCCCCCCCCACCTCAGCTGTGGACGGCTGATGCCCCCTCCAGCCGCCCGGAGAGAAGTGGCCTGGCCCTCACAATCCGGTGTGCGGGCTGAGTCCTGGGGTCCCGGTCCCGGAGTGTCTCCTCCCTCGCCCCCAGGAGCAATGGGGGCTGGAGCCCGGGAAAGATGCCTGCCTCCCCGGGAGTGTGTCGGGCGAATCCGCAAATGTGTAACCGGAATTTTGCGCCTGAACTTTAGCGCCCAGGAGGCAGGAGAGGGGAGCCACCCGGGAGTGGGGAGCCCTGGGATGGGCACGGACCCTAGCCACGTTGAGCACCGCGTGCGCCCGTGGCCTGGTTTTCAAACAAGAGCAGACGTGCGGAATTGTGTTTAAGATCTTAAATGCTGACAACTAAAGTGAGCTGAACAAATGCATCAGCAAGACGACTTCAGCCTGGTGCAGACATCATGGTGGGAAACACAAAGGGCCGACATGTGCCCTCAAAACAGGAGTGGGGGGGGCGGGGGATGCAAACAGCAGCTACAAAACTTCCAGACTCTGGGGCCCTGGCAGGGCCACGTGCCTGCGGGGAGTGGCCCATTTCGGTTCCTCACTGAGCTACTTAGTAAAGGTCCGCTCGCCATCTCAGGCTCTGCTGTGTCCCACAGAGCGGTGGCCCCCCAAGGCCCGCGAAGGTCCTCCAACCCAGCCTAGTCCAAGGGCCTCCTCCGCAGGCAGGCGGGACTCTGTGTCCTTGGGTGCCTGCCAGGTCCCTCCCCTCTGCAGCAGGCCTCTTCCCGCATTGGTGCTGACATCACCCCCCAGCGTCCTCTGGGGCACCCTCCGGCACAGCAGGAAGTGTGGGAGGTCGAATCTGTGCCCTGCCCCCACCATCCCAGCTCCCTGGAAAAGGTGGGAGCTGCAGGCAGTTTAGGCTGGTCTGGCGCTCTCCGGGGCTCTGCCCACCTGCAGAGGGAAGCCACTTGGCTCCTCCCCTCCCCCTAACAGAGCGGGGAGGGAGACCAGCCAGCCCGGCAACCTTGGTCACCCTAGAAACTTAGGGCATTTTCTTCGAATATCTGTGTGGTTTCATTTGTTGCCCTGAACAGTTATGACTTCTGTAGCTTGGAAGTAAGATCACACCTGAACATAAAAAGAAAAGGGGGAATGAAAACTAGTGTAAATATTTAAACACCAGGTTTAAATATGGAAAAAAAAAATGTTTGCTGTGAGAATGGCAGAACCCCAAACAGTACACCCTCCCTCATCACCTGCCACACTGCAGATGGGCAAGGCCATGGGCAAAAGGCAGACTCCCTGGCTGGCAGCTTTGTCGGCCATTGATTAAGTGTATTGTCTTTTCACCCTGACCGGTTTGGCTCAGTGGATAGAGCATCGGCCTGCAGGCTGAAAGGTCCCAGGTTCGATTCCAGTCAAGGGCATCTACCTTGGTTGCAGGCAAACCCCAGTAGGAGGTGTGCAGGAGGCAGCTGATTGATGTTTCTAACTATCCCTCTCTGTAAAAAATCAATAAAATATATTTTTTTAAAAAGTGTATTGTCTTTTCAATAAAGTAGAAAAAGCAACAGACTTACTCATCTATACTAATAAAAGGGTAATATGCTAATTAGCCCAGGAGACCTTCTGGACAAAGCTATGATGGCGGGGCCAAGGCAGAGGTGGTTAGGGGTGATCAGGCCAGTGGGGGAGGGCAGTTGGAGGCAATCAGGCTGGCAGGAGAGGGCAGTTGGGAGCGAGCAGGTGGGGGGGGGGCGGGTAGGGGCTGTTGGGGGCAAGCAGGCTTCGGGGGGGAGGCAGGTGGGGGCGAGTAGGCCAGCAGGCAGGTGAGTGGTTAGGAGCCAGCGGTCCTGGATTTCAAGAGGGATGTCCCAGACTGGAGAGGGTGCAGGCCGGGCTGAGGGACACCGCCCCCACCCATGAATTTCGTGCACCGGGCCACTAGTTTAATATAAGAACAAATAACCAAGTCAATCATTTCTGCCTTGCTCTGCTGTACGAAAGGTACAAAGTGTGTTTGCTCTATTACCTGTGCTTTTGTTGTCTGCCTGAAGTACATAACAAAATAGCTTTTTAATAAAGGCTGCAGCCCTAGCTGGTTTGGCTCAGTGGACAGGGCGTCAGCCTGTGGACTGAAGGGTCCCAGATTTGATTCCAATCAAGGGCATATGCCCAGGTTGCAGACTTGATTCCCAGTGTTGGGTGTGCAGGAGGCAGCTGATCAATGATTCTCATCATTGATGTTTCTGTCTCTCCCCCATCTTCTCTGAGATCAATAAAAATATGTTTTTTAAAAAATAAAAAAATAAAGTCTGGCAGCTGTGGGGACCCAGTTCCTGGAGTCCTATCTGGGTGACTCCCACACCCCAGCCAGCAGTGCTTGGTCAAGTACATCCACATCCCAGGGACAAGCTCATGAACACATAGCTAATCTGTAAACACTCACATATTCATTTCTTAGGGCCTTTGGAACATTATCACAGACCTGGGGACTTATCAGACATTTATTCTAGTCGCATGGCTTTTCTCTTTCTGCCCTCTCATTTTATTAGGACACCAGTCATTGGATTTAAGGTTCATCCTACATCCAAAATTATTTCCTATCAAACTTCTTAACAATTACATGGGCAAAGACCCTCTTTCCAAATAATGTCATATGTGAGGTGCTGGGTGGACATGAGTTTGGGGGGGGGGGGGGCAGTATTCAACCAGGTACAACAGATGACCAGCTTGTCCACTTGTGGAGAGCAGACCTTTCAGATAAGTCAGAAGGCATTCCTTAGCCTGATTGGCCCCTTTGCCCCAGGACATGGCTGTAAGAGGCTGGAGTACTGGACAGTAGCCTGTGACTTGATGGGCCTGGAGAAGAGACAGCCCCTCTCTGTTCTGCCTTGCCAAGAAAGTGGCCACAGTAATAACCAGACCGATGCACAGAGCTCTGCCTCTGAGCCAAGCCAAGACTGTGTTGGAGAAGAGTGAACGGAAGCTCGGGAGGGTCAATCAGTGGCCCAAGGTGTCTCGGGGAGAGGGGTGGGGGACACACCTGGGACTTAGACTTAAAGCTGGACAGACATACAGCCTCTGGAACAGCAGGACCCCACTGGTCAGATGTTAGCTCCTAGAGTCGGGCCTGCTGCAAACAGATTGACCCAGATCTCCCGGATGGGGCTGACTGTCTGCAACTCTCAAATGACTCACAACAGCCTCTGGGCTGACTCCCACAAAGGGCTAACTATAGCCATTGTACATGGTTTTACTAGTTCTGCTGAGAGGAGCTTACTTCAAAGCTCAAGTGGGAACTTCTCTGTCCTGGCATCACTCTGACAGCCCAGCTCCCTCATGCCGTCTCCCTGACCACCCCAAGTGCAAGCCTGGAACAGCCTTGCTCTCAGGTGAGGCCTGGTGGCATTCTGAGTCCCCCTTACCTGGACAGGGGTGGCACTGCCAGGCTCTACTTTCTAAGCACCATGCCCATCAAGTGGTTTCTTAGAATTGCTTGTTGCTGCGGTTACTGCCTAGCGTAAGTTGCCCCTCACTCAGCTCCAGAATGAGTTTATAAAGCTCAACCCCTGAAAACTTTTAGGTTCCCTGCAAGTGCCCTGGGCAATGCAACAAGCCATAGGTTAGTCATTGGCAAAGTCCGTGTAGTGAGCATTGATCGTTCGGACAGGCTATCCAAATCTAAAATATTAGGCACTGACCATGGATTGAATGGCAGTTCAGATGTAAAAGATTAAACTTTTAAAATGACACCACTTAAAAGAGCATCACAAAACCAAATGCCACCCAGCTGGTGTGGCTCAGTGCTTGAGTGTCGACCCATGAACCAGGAGGTCATGGTTCAGTTCATGCTCGGGGCATGTACCCGGGTTGTGGGCTTGATCCCCAGTAGGGGGCCTGCAGGAAGTAGGCGATCAATGATTCTCATCACTGATATTCCTATCTCTCCCTCCATCTCCCTTCTTCTCTCTGAAATCAATAAAAATATATTTTAAAAAAACAAAAAACAGCCCTAGCTAGCTGGTTTGGCTCAGTAGAGAGAGTGTCGGACTGCAAACTGAAGGGTCCCAGGTTTAATTCCAACCGAGGACACATTCTCGGGTTGTGGGCTTGATCCCCAGTAGGGGGCGTGCAGGAGGCAGCCGATCAATGATTCTCTCATCATTGATGTTTCTATCCCTCCCTTTCCCTCTCCCTTCCTCTCTGGAATCAATAAAAAATATATTTAAAACAACAACAACAACAAATGCCTTGGTATAAAACTAACAAAAAAAAGCCAAAGACAGCCCTAGCCAGTTTGGCTCAGTGGATAGTGTGTCAGCCTGCAGACCAAAGGGTCCCGGGTTCTATTCCGCCAAGGGCACGTTCCCCAGTTGCAGGCTCCCAGCCCTGGTTGGGGGCATACGAGAGGCAACCAATAGATGTGTCTCTCTCACATTGACATTTCTCTGTCTTTCCCTTTCTTCCACTCTCTCTGAAAATCAATGGAAAAATATCCTCGAGTGAGGATTTTTAAAAAGCCAAAGACTTATAGACACAAAATCATAAAACATGATTGAGAGAAATTACAGAAAAAATAAACACATGGAGGGACATATCAAGTTCAAGAATCAGAAAGCTCATTTCTCCCCAACATAACCTACAGATTCAGTGCAAAAGGGATTCTAAGATCCCAGCAGGGTTTTTATCACAGAAATGGACGCTCAGGGTTTCCATTTCCAGTGTGGTGGCATAAACTCCAATAGAACTGCCCTCCCACAGACGGACTGTGAACTCTAGACAAAACACAGAACAGCACCTGCAGCTGCCAGGGTGAGCACAAGCAGGCAGGTGACTGGCGGAGCCAGGGAAGGAGGGAACACTGGGTAGCTGCCTGTTTCCACAGCTACCAGTCTAAGGTCAGGCCACATCCCCGCCACACAGGGCAGATACTACAGCAACCAAACACCTGCAATCCTCTTGCCCTGGGAGACACATTTGAGGCAATGGCACCCTCTGGAAGGTAAAGGGGCATCCCAGAGGGGACCAGTGGGAGAAGAGGAGCCCCCAATTTTGTTTATAAACTGGGCCTAAATCTCCAGGTGATATTTCAGTACAGATGTGGAGCAGACTCCAAGCAGCTGGGCTGAGATCTGAACTCTTGCGTGTGGGACCACGGAACGCCTTTGCAGCCTGAGCCCTGAGTTAACCACCTTGTGCTAACAGGAACACAAAAATAATAAAATCAACACTCTCTAGTTATTATAAGAGAATCCAACATCAACACAAAATAACACTCACAATGTCCATGATATAATCCAAGATTACTCAGTATACAAAGAAATGGAGAATGTTAGCTATTCTCAAAAAAAAAAAAAAGTAATAGAGGTTAATCCCTAATATGACCCCAATGATGGAATTAGTAAACAAAGATTTTAAAGTAACTATTGTAACTATAGTCACTCATGTAAGGGGAAAAGTACCTTTAACAAGTGAAACGATTTTTTAAAAAATCACAACAGAGAACTAGAAATTATCTCTAAAAAGTGGAAATTCTAGAACTAAACATTAGAATATCATAAATATAAAGTTAATAACTGGATGGGCCTAACAGAGGAGTACAAGGGCAGAGGAGAACTCAGTGAACTGGAAGATTATTAATAGAATTTATTCCATCTGAAAAAGACAGTGGGGAGTAGATTAAAGAGCCTGAGGGATCTCTTGGACAATATAAAAATATCTACATCTGTGCAACTGAGGTCACAAAAAGAGAGACAGGAAAGAATGGAGCAGGGAGATGTATTCAAAAAAATAATGGCTGGTGCCCAGGCCAGATGGCTCAGTTGATTAGAGTCATCCCGCCCACCAAAAGGTCACCAGTTCACTTTCAGGCCAAGGCACATGCCAGGGACTCAGGCTACCTAGCTGGTGAGGAAGAGAGCACCTGCTGACGAGAGTGGGAGTGGGTTCAACGACCTTGGAAAATGGCGATTTATACTAAAGCTGAGTCACTGCTCAGCCTGGGCCCAATATTGTCCCCACGGAACCCATTGAAGCATGTCCTCTACGCACCAGGCAGAGGGCTGGATGGCCAGAGCAGCCCTGCTCCTGACCACCCCAAACTGGACACAACCCAAAGTCTATATGCAGTAAACGGTGGTCTAGTCACACAGTGAATGGTTGTGTTCGCTTCACAGAATGTGTCGATGTGTGTAGTTTTTTGCAGATGTCACACTTCAGGGAAAGCTGATGAAGGACTGTGTCAGGCTCACTGTGCACACCAGCTCTCAGAGCTGCAAAGCCTCGAACAAACCCCTCGCTGTGTAAGAGAAGGCAACCTGAGTCCAGATGTTAGAAATAGAGCCAGAGGCGGTCCATTTTCAAGGCAAGGCATTTAACCAGGAATGGAAAATTACTGCATGGCGGCCTGTGGACGTGACAAAGCTCTTGCACCTGGAAAGCCCCCAGGCAAACAGGATGTTAGAAAGAGCCCACCAAAAGGGGAGGATGGATGACGATGAAGTGAGGAAGTCGGTACAGACTGTATACTGGCAGAAGGCACACACCCCAGGAGGCCTCCCGCCACAGAGACAAAGGGAGGTGGAGACAATCCAAAGCCCACAGCCATTTTTTAAATAGCCCAATAGGAAATCACGAAGCTTGGGCGATGTCTGGGAAACACCGAATCTTTCAAGACCGCCATTAAAAGTTTCGCTATTGCCCTAGCCCAGTGGTCGGCAAACCGCGGCTCAGGAGGTTCTTTGGCCCCCTTGAGTGTGGGTGCGCACCTACAGTGCGATTAAAACTTCGTGGCCCATGCTCAGAGGTCGGTTTTCGGCCTGAGCGAGTCTATTTTGAAGAAGTGGCATTAGAAGAAGTAGGGGGTGTTGGTCTCGGGCGACAGGAGACGCAGGATACGCAGTGCGGGGGAGGCGCCAAATATCAACAGTACTTAAACTATATAGGTTGGTTAATAACAATGTACCTACCTATATAGTTTAAGTTTAAAAAATTTGGCTCTCAAAAGAAATTTCAATCGTTGTACTGTTGATATTTGGCTCTGTTGACTAATGAGTTTGCCGACCACTGCCCTAGCCTGTTTGGCTCACTGGATAGAACGTAGGCCTGCAGACTGAAGGGTCCCTGGTTCTATTCCGGTCAAGGGCATGTACCTTGATTGCAGGCACATCCCCAGTAGGGGGTGTGCAGGAGGCAGCTGATCGATGCTTCTCTCTCATAGATGTTTCTAACTATCCCTCGCCCTTCCTCTCTGTAAAAAATCAATAAAATATATATATATTTTAAAAGTTTCGCTATTGCTGTACTTTGTGTCTCTAAGTCCATTATTTGAGTTTGGACAGGTTAGCACGTTTCTCACAAGTTTGGGGACTCATCCAAGATCTCAGTGCCCGTGCAGAGCATGGCCCTGGTAGAGGAGGAGACGCACCCCACAGGGGCCTACTCTGCCTGGGTGCCCCATCTCCCCGCGAAAGCCATAGACAAGCCCGAGACCAACACAGGGAAGAGGAAGAAGGCACCGTGGCACCCAGGCAACCTCACGCATGGGACAAGGTAGGAAAATTGGACTGTAAGTACTGCCTTGGTGGTTGGGTATTTTTGGAGGCAGAGAGTGTATAACTGAGGCGTGTCCTGGGCATAAAGTGAGTGCAGAATCCCGATCCACAGTTTCGTTCTCGCGGGAGGGAAACGATGGGAGATGGACAAAGTGAATCTGAGGGTGTGCAAGAAACCTCCAGCGGGGAGGGTGGGGGGGGTGAGCACATAGGGTAGTCACAAAGGACCTGCCGAAAATGGGAAACAAGAATTCTAGGCCTAGGGAAACCAAGGCAAGCGGAGCCAAGGAGGCTCGGTTAGCATTCCCCCAGATAGTCCACTGGGGAGAATGCTGAGGCTCTAGGGGGGAAGTCCCCAACCAGGGACAAAAAGAAACAAAAGATGGTCAAGTACTGTTGTTTCTGATAGATTCTCCCTTCCCCCAACTGGTGGGTGGAGTAACAGCAAACATGACGTAACCAGCAACCTGGAAATACCTGAGTGCCTAACCATGTACCTTATATGGACCATGCATTAAGGCACCAATCAGCGCGCGCCGAGTACCCTAAGCCCCCATTCCTTCCCATTCCTCCCCTCAAAAGGCGTGCTCACCTCTGCACGGGTTAATGCTCTCCCCTTGGGAGACAGCCCGGCAGGATTTTCTCCTAATACAGCCTGTAATACCTGGTTTTCAGCTCCCATCTGATCTTTCAGTTTGATATGGCCTAAAGACCCAATTTGTAGACCTTCTGTCTTTTGACCCGTGTTTGGCTCAGATGAAGACTGGGTGTGCCAAACTCGAGTTATTTAGGGGAATGAGAAGACTTTGTCCACACAGGAGGAGAAAGGTTATGCCCTTTGCTAGTTACAGGGACAGGCCCGTATGTTTCCTCTTAAAGAGGAGGAGGGACTCAAGGAAAAACCTTGGGGCCCCTTATCATGTTTACCCCTCCTTACATTCCACAGACTGGGAGGCAGCAGGAGCAGAGGGCGACCAAGGAGCCAGAAGAGACAGGGACTGAAGATTGTGGGGAGCCCAGCCAACCGCTTCTCCCCCAAATCTAAGAAAAGAGTTAGAGCAATGGACGGAAGACATTGAGAACTTCCCAATCCTTATAAGCAGCCAGTGTTTGCTCTCTGAGAGGTTCCCATAGGAGGAGGGGAAATTAGATTTGTGAATGCTCCTCTCACCAGCACAGAGGTTAGGAATTTTAAGAACGAGATGAAACCATTTTTAGAAGATGCCCTGGGACTAGCAGACCAGTTGGAGCAGTTTATAGGACCCAGCTTCTAGACTTGGGCTGAGATGTTCATTATGAACATCTTATTTACAGGGGAAGAGAGAGGAATGATCGGAAGGGCATCCGTGAACATCTGGGAGAGACAACATACTCCTGGGCAGGGGGTCTTGCCAGCAGAACAGAAGTTTCCAAATGTTGACCCCAACTGGGTAACAGTGACCCTAAGGACCAAGTGTAAACGCAGGACCTCAGGGAACTTATAATTAAGGGGTTAAAGGAGTCTGCTCCTAGGTCACAGAATGTGTCTAAGGCATTTGAGGTCCAACAAGAGGAGGAAACCCTTTAGCCTTCTTACAAAGACTCAGGGATCGGATGAGAAAATATCCCTGCCTCGACCCAGAAGACCCAATAGAACAAGGCCTTTTGAAGGCCACGTTTGTGACCAAGAGCTGGCCAGACATTGCCAAAAGGTTGCAAAAGACTGAGGGTTGGAATGAAAAACCAATAGAAGAATTACTGAGAGACGCTCAGAAAATCTTTATAAGAGGGAGGAGGAGACACAGAAACAGAAGGCAAGCAGCATCGTCTCCACTGTGGACGAGGTGGTCAGACAGCGGTGGGTCAGGCTCCTCCCGGCAGACATGGAGAAATGCTAACCCCAGGTGCCAGCAGAGAGACAAAAGGGAAATGCAAGGGAAAATTTCTAAAAATATAAATGGGTATTACAAGTGTTAAAAGCTGGGACACTTTAAAAGAAAATGTCCAGAATTAAAGATGGAGGAAAAAGTGATCCCCTTATGACCTTCGATGCGGACTAGCGGGGACTAGGTCCCACCAGGAACCCTTGGTAAATTTGAGGGTGGGACCGGAGGGAGAAGAGGTGATTTTTTTGGTCTGCTCACTGCTCTCTTATGTATCAACCGAAGAGTACAGAATTATCTAAGGAAAATTCACTGTCTTAGGGGTAAAAGGGAAGGGATTTCAGGTTTCAATTTTCAAGAAAATGCTACTCACGATGGGATCAGAACAAATCGAGGGGTCAGTATTATGTGTTCCTGAGGCAGGAGTTAACCTTCTGGGTCGAGACTTGATTGTGAGGTTTGGTCTAGGGTTGGGGGTAGAAGAAGGACAAATAAAAGTAATGATGGCTCTTCTGATGGAAGAGGAGGAAAAGAAGATGGATCCCCTCATGTGGGTCAAGGAGGGCAACAGGGGAGACTTAAAAATCACGCCATTACAGACTGAGCTAAAACAGCCGGAGGAAATCGTTTGCAGAAGGCAACACCCCATCCCTATGGAAGGAAGGAGGGGCCTACAATCGGTAATCAGGGGATTAATTAAAGATGGACTGTTGGAACCCTGTATGTCACCGTACAACACCCCAATCCTCCCGGTTAAGAAACCTGAGGGTCATACAGACTAGTGCAGGAACTTGAGGGCTATAATCAGATTGTCCAGGCCCGCCATCCTGTTGTGCCTAACCCCTCACCCTCCTCAGCAAAATCCCATTTGAACACAAATGGTTCAGTGTAGTGGATCTAAGAGACGCATTTGGGCAAGTCCCCCAGACCCTAAGAGCAGAGACCTCTTTGCCTGTGAATGGGAGAATCCGACAAGTGGTGGGAAACAACAGGACCGCTGGACCGTGTTACCCCAAGGCTTCACGGAGGCCCCAGATGTATTTGGCCAGATCCTGGAAAGAGCACAGAGGAGTTTCAGCCTCTGGCAGGGACCCAGCTTCTACAGAACACAGATACCTCCTCATAATGGGGAGAGGAAAGATAAAGTGTCAGAAACTACGACAAATCTGCTCAACTTTCTGGGAGGAAAGGGTTGCATGTCCCCCAAAATAAACTGCAACTTGTAGGAAAGGAAGTTAAGTACTTAGGGCATTTAGTTAGTGAAGGAAAAAGACGAATAAACCCAGAGAGGATCCCAGGCATAGTGAGTCTGCCTATACCCAAAACGAGGAGGGAGCTCAGAGGGTCTTGGGGCTAACTAGTTATTGCCGGTTGTGGATTGACTCATAAGCTCAGAAGACAAAGGCTTCATATCTCAAGCTGTTAGAAGGAGAGCCTGGCCCCTAACACAGACTCCAGAGGAACTCAGACAACAGAGGAACTGAAACGAGCTCTCATTGTGGCCCCGGTCATCGCCCTGTCGTCTTTGGAGAAACCGTTCCATCTGTTTGTAACAGTGGACCAGGGAGTAGCACTTGGGGTGCTCGCCTAGACCTGGGGGAGGGGTGGGAAAGACAACCCGAGGCCTCCGTTTCCAGTTTCCAAGCTCCTTGACTCCGTTTCCAGAGGATGGCCCGAAGGCGTGCAGGCTGTGGCGGCTACCGCCTTACTGGCAGAGGAAAGCAGGAAACTAACTTTCGGAGGAGCCTCAATAGTGAGCACTCCACATCGGTCAGGAGCATGCTGAATCAGAGAGCGGGAGACGGCCGACAGACTCCCGAGTTCTGAAGGATGAGGCCATATTATTAGAAAGGGATGATTTGGTTTTGACCACGGGGCCTGCCTGAACCCCGCCAGTTTCCTATGGGAAGGAGAGAAAAACCAGGCAGCATCGCACACAGCTGCCTACACATCATAGGATACAAGTGAACGTCCCATGCAGGATGGGCCAAGCTGTTCCTTGATGGGTCATCCCGGGTAACAGAGGGAAAGAGACATAATGGCTATGCTATCATTGATAGAACCAAATGTTCCTTGTGTGAGGGAGGTAGGCTCCCTGATAGCTGGTCAGCCCAGACCTGTGAATTATATGCTCTTAACCAGCCTTAAGAAGGCACTATATGCACCAACTGTAACTGCTTATGGAGTAGTGCATACTTGTTAAAAAAATTATTCTCTTAAAATAATTCTTAACCCCCTCCATCCCACACCCCCTATGGACACAGACAATAGGCCTTCAGCACCCTGTTGTCTGTGTCCATGGGTTGTGCATATTTGCACAGAAGGTCTTTGGTTGATTGCCTCCCACCCAACTTCCCTCTGAGATTCCGCACTCTGTTCCATGCTTCCATGGCTCTGCATCCACTCCGCTCATCAGTTTATTTTGTTACTTAGATTCCACATATAAGGGAGATCATGTGATACTTGTCTTTCTCTGACTGACTTATTTCACTTAGCATGCTACTCTCCAGGTGCCTCCATGCTGTCTCAAAGGGTAAGAGATTCTTCTATTTTACTACTGCATAGTATTCCGTGGTGTAAATGTACCACAGCTTTTTATCCACTCATCTACTGATGGGCACTTGGGCTGTTTCCAGATCTTAGCTACTGTAAATTGTGCTGCTGTGAGCATAGGGGTGCATACATTCTTCCTGATTGGTGTTTCAGGTTTTTAGGATATATTCCTAGAAGTGGGATCACTGGGTCAAATGGCAGTTCCATATTTATTAGGTGTACTGGTTAATAATGCAGATGTTTTTCAATAGATGGAGTTACACATATGTTGATATATATGCGACTTGATATGTATGCTATTTTGTTGTATTGACAGCAAGCTTCAAAACTTCATATGTCAAATTTGATGAAGGTGTTAACATCATAGATATTTTTACACTTAAAAATGTCGAATTTCGTGCCAAAAAAGAGCATTTGCGGGAAGTTTTAATTCATTATTTTGAAGAAAAGTGCTGCTAAATACTTTGGGAAGCTTATGGTGAACATGCTCCATCTCAAGATACTTGTGAATGCTGGTTTAAATGCTTTAAAAGTGATGATTTCTATGTGAACGACAAAGAACGTCCAGGTCAACTGAAAAAGTTTGAAGACCAACAATTACAAGCATTATTGGATGAAGATATGTGTCAAACTCAAAAACAACTTGCAGAAAGATTAAACATTGCTCAGCAAACAATTTCTGATCATTTACAAGCAATGGGAAAGATTTTTTTAAAAAATATATATTTCTTTATTGATTTCAGAGAGGAAGGGAGAGGAAGAGAGTGATAGAAACATCAATGATGAGAGAGAATCATTGTTAGGCTGCCTTCTGCATGCCCCCCACTGGGGATTGAGCCCACAACCCAGGCATGTGCTCTTGGCCAGAATCGAACCCGGGACCCTTCAGTCCCCAGGCTGACGCTCCATCCACTGAGCCAAACCAGCTAGGGTGCAATGGGAAAGATTTAAAAGGAAGGAAAATGGGTGCCACATCAACTGAATGAAAGACAAATGGAAAACCGAAAAGTCATCAGTAAAATGTTGCTTCAACGGCACGAAATAGTCTTTTTGCATCGAATTGTGACTGGCGATGAAAAGTGGATTTATTTTGAGAATCCCAAACACACAAAATCAAGGGTTGATCCAGGTCAACCATCAACATCGACTGCAAGGCCAAATCACTTCAGAAAGAACACAATGCCCTGCGTTTGGTGGAATCAGGAAGGTGTGGTGTATTATGAGCTTCTAAAACCATGTGAAACCATTAATACTGATCGCTACCGACAACAAATAATCAATTTGAACCACGCTTTGATTGTAAAGCGACCAGAATGGGCCAGAAGACAGGGCAAAGTAATTTTGTTTCAAGATGACGCACCATCACACACTTCAAAACCAGTTAAAGACACATTAAAAGATCTTGTCTGGGAAGTCTTAACCCACCCGCCGTATTCACCAGACCTTGTTCCTTCAGATGACCACTTGTTCTGATCAATGGCACATGCGCTTTCTGAGCAGCACTTCAAAACGTACAAAGAAGTGCAAAATTGGGTCTCTGAATGGTTTGCCTCAAAACAAGAAAAGTTCTATTGGGACGGTATCCACAAGTTACCTGAAAGATGGGGGAAATGTGTAGCTAGCGATGGACATTACTTTGAATAAAGCACTTTTGATGTTTCTCTTGAAATTATCATGTTTTCTTTGATTAAAATATCTGTCATTATTAACTGGTACACCTAGTAATTTTTTGAGGAAACTCCAAATTGTTTTCCATAATGGCTGCACCAGTCTGCATTCCCACCAGCAGTGTTCTAGAGTTCCCTTTTCTCCATATCCTCGCCAGCACTTGTCGTTTGTTGATTTGTTGATGGTAGCCATTCTGACCAGGTGTGAGATGGTACCTCATTGTCATTTTGATTTGCATCTCTCTGATGATCAGTGACTTTGAGCATGTTTTCATATGTCTCTTGGCCATCTGAATATACTCTTTGAAAAAGTGTCTATTTAGGTCCTTTGCCCATTTTTCAATTGGATTGTCTTCCTTCTGTTAAGTTGTCTGAGTTCCCTATATATTTTGGATATTAACCCTTTATCAGATGTATCATTGCCAAATATGTTCTCCCAAACAGTGGGCTCTCTTTTCATTTTGTTGATGGTTTCTTTTGCTGTGCAGAAGCTTTTTATTTTGATGTAGTCCCATTTGTTTATTTTCTCCTTAGTTTCCTTTGCCTTAGGAAATATATTCGTAAACATATTGCTACGAGAGATGTCTGAGATTTTGTTGCCTATGGTTTCTTCTAGGATTTTTATGGTTTCACAACTTACATTTAAGTCTTTCATCCATTTTGAGTTTATTCTTGTATATGGTGTAAGTTGGCGATCTAGTGCTGGTGCTCTTGATCCAGCATCTAGAAGGGTTCAGGAATCTGGAGAAGGCACTGTGTGTAGATTAATCAAGAATCCAGAGATGAAACAATTTTGAAAGGCATTTGGGGGCCAGAGGAACTTGGCTAAGGAAATCAAGTTTTCCTTGTCTCAGGACCCCTTACTATTTATTAACACAAATTGACCTAAGGCAAGGTAGCTATACACATCAAAGGGTAGGGTTAGGTATACAGAATCATTGTCAGATTGGTGAAACTGCCTACGGCTGTTCAGGTGTTTGGCCAGTAGGAGGCAATAACATGTAGATTGAAATGCCCTGAGCTGTCTGGCAGCAAGCAATCATTTAAGGCATCCTTTTCAGGTTTGGGGAATTGCCCTCAGCCATTTCAAGATGATTCAGCCCTGCTGACATGCTGGAACTGGCTCTTGACATCTCACCCTTTTTGATTTTATAAATTTAAAAAGAATGTATGTTTTAAGAATTTTTAATTCAATGGAAAGGATAGAGTTCTAAAAGTCCCTTTAAATTACTATCAGGCATTAAAGGAATTGGTCTGCAGTAAGTTTCTTTCTGGGCCAACAGTTTTTTGAGTCCCAATTTCAATGTTCAACAGTTTTTTATGTGTACATGTCAGCAATGATATTTCAGTTCTGGATGGTGGACAAATGGTGGCAATGCAGGTCCGACCTTCTCTGGCTTGGTCCTGGGCACCCTGCAGCAACACACAGTTGCTGACTGCTAGCACGGCAAGGCGTCTTCACCATCCTCCATCTCTGGTCTGTTTCTCCTCTTGTCTTCAGCGTGTTGTTTGGGGGTCACTGCTATTCTGTGGCTGGAGCAATCCGGTCAGTTCCTCTCTGGAATCCATTGTTGCAGGAATCCACAGGGGCTTGAAGGAGTTTTCTGGAAATATACAAACATATTCTCGACCAAAGGTTAATAAAGGAATCATTCTATAAATTAGACTTGGAATCCTTTCATTCTTAGCCCAAACGATTTTTCTTTGGCTTATTTTGACACCATGTGTGTTTTTATGGGTGTCTTGCTATCAGCATTACAAGTGAAAAATAATTTTCTTAAAGTAAAAATTTTCTTGATGTAATTTACTTACAGGGGAAGTTTTCTTACAGGGGATTATTCTACTATCCCCCCTTTTTTTAATTTAAATATTATTAGGAGGCTTTTGGAAATTTTACAATGCAGTCTTGATAACTTTTAATTTTAATTTTTCTGCATAGAAATATGACTGCTTTGAATTCATTGCATGTTAAGCAATTTTTTTAAAAAATATATTTTATTGATTTTTTACAGAGAGGAAGGGAGAGAGAGATAGAGAGTTAGAAACATCGATGAGAGAGAAACATCAACCAGCCGCCTCCTGCACATCTCCTACTGGGGATGTGCCCGCAACCCAGGTACATGCCCTTGACCGGAATCGAACCTGGGACCTTTCAGTCCGCAGGTCGACGTGTTAAGCAATTTTTACTATGAGATGAACCATCAGTAAAAAATTAGTTAATGCTTTAGGAATAGTTTCTTGCCCAGTACAATTAAGTTTTCTTGAATATTCACTTATATCAATTAGCCAATTTAAATTAACCTGAAGTAAAGTTTATTTTTTAACTTACTAATCCTAGATTATGGACAGTAAATAACACTAATTAAATTTCTGCTATTAGTCATTGAGTAACTTGACATAAGCTTTGTTTGGGGAGGCAAAAATACAAATTATTTCTTTTTCTTTTTGAGGCCTAACATAATGACTTTTGACTACAGTTAGACATTTGAAGCAAACCTCTATTTCCTTCCAGAATAACATTTTGGTCATATGTAGAGAGTGTCATTTAAAAAAAAATTTGTCTTTTGCTGGGGTCCAACCCCAACGGGTCCAGGGGTCCCCAAAGGTGTGGACGGAGTCGGCAAAGAAGGAATGACATGGAGGCTATGTCAGTTGATCAGCATAGCAAGGTTCTCCCACCAGAGGTTCTGTAGGCAAGTTCTGGTGCCATGTTCTCTCGCTAGTTTCTCCATCCAGCTTCTCCAGGTTCTCCTGCCAAGTTCGGTCGCCAGGTTCTCCAGCCAGGTTCTATCCAGGTTCTTTTGCCATGTTCTGTCTAGGTTCTCCAGCAAAGTTCTGTAGCCAGGTTCTGTCCAGGATCTTTTGCCATGTTCTCCTGCTAGGTTCTGTCTCTAGGTTCTGTTTCTAGGTTCTGTCTAGGATCTCCAGCCAAGTCCTGTCTCTAGGTTCTGTGTAGGATCTCCAGCCAAGTCCTGTCTCTAGGTTCTGTGTAGGATCTCCAGCCAAGTCTTGTCTCTAGGTTCTGTGTAGGATCTCCAGCTAAGTCCTGTCTCTAGGTTCTGTCTCTCTCTAGGTTCTGTGTCTAGGTTCTGAGTCTAGGTTCTCTCTCTAGGTTCTTCAGCCAGGTTCTCTTGCTAGGTTCTGTCTCTAGGTTCTGTGTCTTGTTGTCTTGTTACATCTGTGTTTATACCAGCTGATTTTAATCCTGTCAATTTCTATTACAAAGGTTAGGGCGTTTCTTATCTCCATTCCAGGGAGTAAAGATTATGTAGCTTAACTACCCGCCTGGCACTTAATTAAGGGGTTGTATCCCCTCCCTAACCTCAGGGAAAGATCCCCACCTGGGGAAACAACCTTTCTCGGAGAGGTGACCTTGGTTAAAACACATGGCGCTAAAGGGAGCAAACATATTAAGAACAGTATGCTATATATGCCAGGTCCATTGAAACATATGCTGTGCAGATGTTTCTTTCCTGCAGCGACTGTGTCAAGCAGCAAGGATGGACCGGCTTCCAGCAAATTCCCCCTTTTTTATTTTTTAAATGATAGCGCATGTAAATCAGTGGCCACCTCTCAGATTGGGTTAAGACTCAGAAGAAGACTGACAAGCAATGATAGCGAGCGTAGCTATAAACATAGTGGATGGAGTGCACAAGGAGCCTTGTTTCTATAGAAGGTTACTGGTCTCTTCAGTCAAGGGATTTCAGCTATCCTCAAGTCGGTGGTTTGGTTGTCCTTGTTGATCTGGCTAGCGGGCGGCGTCATTGGCGACGGGCTTCCTGAAGCGTCAGCGAGTTGAAGGGCTGCATCAAAGGGTCCATCAGAGCCGTGCTTGATGGTGGTGTCGGTGTCCAGGGAGGAGTCAGCTGTGCCCTCTGGGTTCAGACGATATGGATGATACGGGGGAGGAGGAGGATGAGGAGGAGACGGAGGGTGGTGTGACATAAGGTCGGAATAGACGGTCTGGAATCCACACAGGTGAGTCTGCATCCTGTGGAAATATACAAGCATCTCCTCTCCCCCAGGTTAAAAGTACATCAGGTCCCTTCCAGGCTCCTGTAAGTAAGCCTTTCCATTTGACGAAATAAGTGAGTTTCTGCTAAATGAAAGTTTCTTTTGCTGATTTACTCAGAGTCCTCGGACTTGGCTGAGAGAGTAGCTTCCACTTCTTGCTTTTCTACCATCTGTTGGGCCTCAGTTGTTAACTTCTTTCAGCTGACCCCATGTTGGCACCTCAGTCCCTTGCATAGCCTCTTTTCTTCTTTTTTCTGTTTTTCTGTCATCAGGGCAACTCTAAGTCTTTGGAATGATGGGACAAGTAGCTTCTCTGGGTCCATTGTGGTGAAGCATGTAATGCATTTACTCAATACAAGGCAGGCATTAAAAAGAAAAAACCCCAAATGCTCTCTTGTATCCATTTTAAGAGTAGGATTGGTGCTTTCTGCTATTACTGGAGTCCTGATCTCTCACCCCAGGGAGAGCTTTCCAATCCTGCACTTTTCCGGGGTGGAAAGGCTGCAGTGGGGTTAAGGATAAGGCTCTTGGGCCTACCTTCTCCCATGCCTCTACATTTACCTTTCCGGCACCTTTCCTTCCTCAGAAAAGCATGGACATACTTCTTGTATAAAACATTCCGTCTGACTGGGAGTAACCTTAACTCCTCTGCTAGCAAGCATATGTGTTAAAAGATCAATACAGAGTCTTTTTTCTTTAGACTCAGTATGGCACATCTTCTCAATCTAAGGATCAACACAGAGTCTTCTTTCTTTGGACTCAGTATGGCACATCTTCTCAATCTAAGGATCAACACAGAGTCTTCTTTCTTTGGACTAAGTATGGCACATCTTCTCAATCTAAGTTCTGTACTATCCACCTTCTTACCCTACTTATCCTCTATAGGGGGGTCTGCAGCACCCTGGTGGAGTCCTATCCGTCCTGAGTGTGGGGGTTCTCAATGGGGGGGGCTTACCTAGGGGAATCCTGTTCGAGGGGTTCCCAAAGGTGTGGACGGAGTCGGCGAAGACTATCCACCCTCTTTCTACGGTGGAGTCCTATCCGTCCCGAGTGCGGGGTGGGGGCTTACCTAGGGGTCCCTGTTCGGGTTCCCCAAGATATGTGATCAATGCCGGGGCCCCGCCAGCAGGCGAGCGGATCCCAAGGCAGTTGCTGGGCGTGGAGGCCACGGGGGCATAGACTACCAAGGAGACAGAACTGAACCTCACATCACCCTGCTTGGCCCCAGAGGATGGCTGGTTAGTCAAAGACGGGTAAGATTCCTCAGGGAGGAACAACCTAAGACAGGCACAGTCGCAGAGGGGCCGGCAGGAGAGAACTTGGGGGTCAACAGAGGTGGGGCACAGATCCTCACCCTCCCCCCCCCCAACTATGCAGTGGCTTGGACACTCGCCCCTTCTGAGGGAGGTCTCCTGTCCCCATGGCTGCTTCCCGCTTCCCACGCCCATCTCAGATCGGGACCCAGATAACAGAAAGAGACTTGGCCCAGCTCAGATCAGGACCCAGGTAAAGACAGAGCCTGGCTGACAGCAGCTGCCCTCTCACTGCAACAGGACTTGTCTCCCATTTCTACCTTGGACCACAGGGAAAGGGACAGATGAAGGAAAGGGCTGTGTCAGGATGCTGCCTTCTTCCCTTTCTTCTCCTTCTTTTTTCTAAACATTTCCATGCCTTGTAGTTCTTTTGCTTTCTTTTCTTTTTCTCTCTACTACCCTCCATCCTCCATAACAGCTGACCCAGAGGACACAGCTTACTCTTCCTTGGACACCGACACCACCACGCGAGCCGACTTAACTCGTTTCCCGCAACCCAAGTGTTAAGGAAGTCTGGTTTATCATTTTCTTTCTTTCAGAGTTTATGTTGGGTCTCATCAAGGAGATTTTTGCCTAACTCTAAGCACAAGTTTTCCTCTAGAATTTTTATGGTTTTAGCTCTCACTTGAACCAGTTTCAGTTAATTTTGGGATAGTTGTAAGGGAGGGGGAGTTGAGATTTATTTCTTTCCTATAGGATATCCAGTTGTTCCAGCCCTGTTTGTTGAAAATACCTTCTGTCTCTGTTGAAGTATGGGTTCGATTGAAATGAAATATTTGGTAATACGCAGTTACAATCGGCCCGAGTTTACACGTTTCCCGCACTCCACCGCAAATCTATATGAACCGAGTTTAAGACGGCTCCCGCGGAGTACGCGCAATTCACGCGAGCCGACTTAACTCGTTTCCCGCAACCCAAGTGTTAAAATTCTGCTGTTGGATTTTAAGAAATATTTCGTTACTTTATTTTGCCCTCTTTAGAGGCCAAAACATTCATAACAGTTAAGATATATGCATATAAGTAAAATATAGTTATTAATGTTTTTATTTGATAATGCTTTCCATGCGATTTCAAGTATATCAGATTGGCTAAATTTAAAATATTTCCTTTAAGAAGAGAGAACAAATTCTTTAAATCACTCCGGGCCCTTGGAATGTTCCAAAGTTATCCCTGGGTTAAAGGCTTGAAATTTAACTTGGAAAAACCATCAAACATATATATATATATGATTCAAAGATTATATACTTTTTATAATTATCATAAAGAATATCAATTAAATTTAAACTGGTTTTTGTATTAAAAATTTTGGTTGAGATCATAGAATTAATCCTCTTTTTCAATTAGACCAATAAGCAATATATTTTGATTTCCTAATTATTTCAGAGAAAACACAAGATTTTATTTTCTCAAAAATAAATTTCTATACTTTAGGCATTTAGTTACCACAACTATATAATTTCTTCCCAATTTAATTTGAACCTTAAACTTTTAGAGCTGGCAAGTCAAATATTTAGCATTACTTAGATTAATAATACCTTTATATTTTTAAGAATAAATTTCGCCCTAACTGGTTTCTCTCAGTGGATAGAGCGTTGGCCTGGGGACTGAAGGGTCCCAGGTTCGATTCCGGTCAATGGTATGTACCTTGGTTGCGGGCACATTCCCAGTAGGAGGTGTGCAGGAAGCAGCTGATCGATGTTTCTAACTCTCTATCCCTCTCCCTTCTTCTCTGTAAAAAAATCAATAAAATATATATTTTTTAAAAAGAATAAATTTCAAAAATACAAGACATAGCCGAAACCGGTTTGGCTCAGTGGATAGAGCGTCGGCCTGCGGACTGAAAGGTCCCAGGTTCGATTCCGGTCAAGGGCATGTACCTGGGTTGCGGGCACATCCCCAGTAGGAGATGTGCAGGAGGCAGCTGATCAATGTTTCTAACTCTCTATCTCTCTCCCTTCCTCTCTGTAAAAAATCAATAAAATATATTTAAAAAAAAAATACAAGACATAATTAATTAATAGATTTAATTCTATCCTCTAGATTTTTTATGAGGCTAATTCAGATTATTGAACAAGTTTTTAACATTTGATTTAGTAAACTTTAAAATTTTAAGTTGCCAGCAGCTCTGGAAAACCACGTTTGAGGCTGGCAAAACAGGTCTGGCCTGGTAGCTTGACTTCAAAATGACTTTTTTTTTTTTTTTTTGCTGGGGGAAGTCAAGAAGCAAACTTGTAGGTATTCAAATGCAAAATTGTCACAGTCCTTCCTTAGAGATTGCCCTGGGAAGGCAGCCTTCTTAATTAACAAAGGGCATAGCCAGTCTTCACCTGGGCTACTTACATTTTTATAATTAATATATTATTTATTTATGTTTCAACAATTTTGGAGATTCTAGAGCTAATTATAATTATCCAATTGGTAATGTTTATAACAGAGATGATTTACTGATTTTCTTGGCAGCCTTAAAGTTAACTTTGGAGTGCGGTTCTTTATTATTTTAAAAACTACTTTTTATTATGGAAATACCAATCTTATTGCTAGAACCAGCCTGTATTTTTCTTTTTGCTTCCTTTCTGCCATCTTTCTGAGGAAAAAACAGTCTTAGCTTTTCTACACTATCTGTATAGAGAGTAAAGTTTAGCTCAAAACTTTTTTAAAATCTGAAATCGGACTGTGCGCGCATTTTGTCTTAAGCCAGCTTTCTCTCTCTACAAGTACAGAAATTCCAGATGCACTTCTAAATTTTGTAAAACTTTTAAATTATGAACATGGCAAGAATGAGACTTTTTAAAACGTCTTCCTTCCCCCATATCCTGCTTGCTTTGGGGGAAGTTTCAGCAACTGATTTGGCCGTGTTTCTTCTCCCAGTTAAAGACATGCTTAATATAAAAAAACAGATTTTAAGTTTTTCCTATTTCGCTTTCCAAAGTAATGACTAGCACTTAAGTTGATTTTCGCTAACATTTGCTTATCCCAAGGTGTTCTCTGATAATTTTTTTAAATATATTTTATTGATTTTTTACAGAGAGGAAGGGAGAGAGATAGAGAGCTAGAAACATCAATGAGAGAGAGACATCAATCAGCTGCCTCCTGCACACCCCCCACTGGGGATGTGCTCGCAACCAAGGTACATGCCCTTGACCAGAATCGAACCTGGGACCCTTCAGTCCGCAGGCCGACGCTCTATCCACTGAGCCAAACTGGTTAGGGCTCTCTGGTAATTTTGAAACAAAGCATTAACGAATCTCCTGGGGAGAAAGCTGACAGCTTTAATCTCTCCAGCTGCCTAGTCTCTCCTCTCCAGGGGCAGAGAATCTTGCGGCTTTTTAGAAATTATAGATTTTCGATCCTCAAAACAAATTAGGTATTTTATGATATGAACAAGAAACTACATTTAAGATGAATTTTGCCTTTCAACTGAATTCTTCCCCATTATAATCTGACTTAAACAAAAGACTTTTCTTGCCCACTCTGGTTTCGTGACTTCCAGAGCTTGGTACAAGCTCTACGCACAGTTCAATCTTACCACCATAACCGGTGCTGTTTTATCGGCTCGGCTGAATTCTTCTTCTCCAAATTGGCCATATTTCAGGTGCCAATTAATGCCGGTGGTCTTGATCCAGCATCTAGAAAGGTTCAGGAATCTGGAGAAGGCACTGGGTGTAGATTAATCAAGAATCCAGAGACGAAACATAATTTTGAAAGGCATTTGGGGGCCAGAGGAGCTTGGCTAAGGAAATCAAGTTTTCCTTGTCTCAGGACCCCTTACTATTTATTAACACAAATTGTCCTAAGGCAAGGTAGATATACACATCAAAGGGTAGGGTTAGGTATACAGAATCATTGTCAGATTGGTGAAACTGCCTATGGCTGTTCAGGTGTTTGGCCAGTAGGAGGCAATAACATGTAGATTGAAATGCTCTGAGCTGTCTGGCAGCAAGCAATCATTTAAGGCATCCTTTTCAGGTTTGGGGAAATGCCCTCAGCCATTTCCAGATGATTCAGCCCTGCTGACATGCTGGAACTGGCTTCGGGCAATCTAGTTTCATTTTTTTGCTTGTATCTGTCCAATTTTCCCAACACCATTTATTGAAGAGACTCTCTTGACTTCATTGTATGTTTTTGCCTCCTTTGTCAAATATTAATTGAGCATAATGGCTTGGGTTGATATCTGGGTTTTCTGTTCTGTTCCATTGATCTATATGCCTATTCTTGTGCCAGTACCAGGCTGTTTTGATTACAGTGGCTTTGTAGTATAACTTGAAATCTGGTATTGTGATTTTTCCAACTTTGTTCTTCTTTCTCAAGATTGCTGAAACTATTTGGGGTCTTTTTAAATTCCATATAAATTTTTGTAGTATTTTCTCTAGCTCTGTGAAATATGCCATTGGTATTTTAATAGGGAATACATTGAATCTGTAGATTGCCTTGGATAGTATGGACATTTTAATGATGTTGATTCTACCAATCCATGAACATGGTATATTCTTCACCTGTTTATCTCTTTTCAATGTCCTGTAGTTTTCTGAGTACAGGTCTTTTGCCTCCTTGGTTAAGTTTATTCCTAAGTATCTTAATTTTTTTGTTGCAATGGTAAATAGAATTGCTTGTTTAGTTTCTCTTTCTAAGAATTCATTATTGGTATATAAAAAAGCCATCAAATTTGGGGTGCTGATTTTGTATCCTGCTACATTACCAAATTCATTTATTAAATCTAGTAGTTTTTTGGTAGAGTCCTTAAAGTTTTCTATGTACAATATTATGTCATCTGCGAATAATGAGCGTTTTACTTCCTCCCTTCCAATTTGGATGCCTTTTATTTCTTCTTCTCGCTGTGGCTAGGACTTCTAGTACTATGTTGAACAACAATGGTGAAAGCAGACATCCCTGTCTTATTCCTCTTCTTGGGGGAAATGCTTTTAGTTTTTGCCCATTGAGTATGATGTTGGCTGTAGGTTTGTCATTTATGGCCTTTATTATATTGAGATATGTTCCCTCTATTCCCACTTTGCTGAGAGTTTTTATCAAAAATGGGTGTTGGATTTTGTCAAATGCTTTTTCTGTGTCTATTGATATGATTATGTGATTTTTGTTTTTTCAATTTGTTTATGTGATGTACACATTTATTTTTGTTTATTTTTTTAATTGATTTCAGAGAGGAAGGGAAAGGGAGAGAGAGATAGAAACATCAATGATGATAGAGAATCATTGACCGGCTGCCTCCTGCACGCCCCACACTAGGGATCAAGCCTGCAACCCAGGCATGTACCCTTGACCAGAATCGAACCTGGGACCCTTCAGTACACAGGCTAAGGCTCTATCCACCAAACCAAACTGGCTAGGGCTGTATCACATTTATTGATTTGCGAATATTGTAGCACCCTTGCATCCCTGGAATAAATCCCACTTGGTCATGGTGTATGGTCTTTTTAATGTATTGCTGGATCCAATTTGCTAATATTTTGTTGAGGATTTTAGCATCTATGTTCATCAGGGATTTGGCCTATAATTTTCTTTATTTGTAGAGTCTTTATCTAGTTTTGAAATTGAGATTGTGAATGATCTCACGTCCCACATGGTTCAGGGTTCAGGCTCTGGAAGAGGGGCTGCACACAAATGACAGAAATGAGACAAGAAATAATAATTTGGAGAGAAACCAAGATGGCGGCATAGGTAAACACCAGAGATTGCTGCCACAAACAACCACTTCAAAAATACAACTAAAAGACGGAACGGACATCACCCAGAACCACAGGAAGGTTGGCTGAGGAGAGACTCTTCAACTAGAAGGAAAGAGAACAGCATACCGAGGCTCAGAGGAGGTGCAGTATGGAAAATACAAAGGTGTGGAGGTGCGCACGCAAAGCGGGCTGGTGGCTGAGGGAGCGGTTGTCATTTTCAATCAGGAGGGAGTCTCAGACTCTGAGCTCCAGATCCGGGCGAGTCTCTAGGGACTCAGACTCAAACGGGAGAAGCGGGATTGTCTGGTATCAGTTGGAATGTGAGGGCAGCTTTCTCTCTGAGGTTTGCAGTGGTTGCTGGGGTTCTGAGAAGCAGAGCCTCTGGGAACAGGACTGAGAGCAGCCATAACTGCTCCCTCCACCCACCCTGTCGATCCCACCCCGCCCAAGCCCTGCGCAGAGCCATTTGCCAGATAGCCTCAGGCAAAGGATAGATTAGCATCTCTCCAGAGGACAGAAGTTTTCCCACTGCATATACAGCTGATTCTCACAGCCAGTCGGCCTGGTGGTCAAATCCCTCTAGTATTAACTACAACAATCAAGGCTTAACTAGAACAAGACTGTGAACAAAGACCACAAGGGGGTGCACCAAGAAAGCATAAAAAATGCGGAGACAAAAAAACATGACAGAAATGGAGGATATAGAGATAAAAAATGCACTTTTGAGGGCTTTCAATAATGTGCTAGAAGCTGCCAATAAACTTGATGAAAGCCTCACGAAATCTAATGAGACCCTCGATGTTGTGAACCAACTAGAAATTAAGCATACACTGACTGAAATAAAGAATATTATACAGACACCCAATAGCAGACCAGAGGAGCGCAAGAATCAAGTCAAGGATTTGAAATTCGAAGAAGCAAAAAAACACCCAATCAGAAAAGCAAAATGAAAAAAGAATCCGAAAATAAAAAGATAGTGTAAGGAGCCTCTGGGACAGCTTCAAACGCACTAACATCAGAATCATAGGGGCACCAGAAGATGAGAGACAGCAAGATATTGAAAACCTATTTGAAGAAATAATGACAGAAAACTTCCCCCACATGGTGAAAGAAATGGACTTACAGGTCCAAGAAGCGCAGAGAACCCCAAACAAAAGGAATCCAAAGAGGACCACACCAAGACACATCATAATTAAAATGCAAAGAGAAAAAGACAAAGAGAGAATCTTAAAAGCAGCAAGAGAGACTCAATTACCTACAAGGGAATACCCATATGACTGTCAGCTGATTTCTCAACAGAAACTTTGCAGGCCAGAAGGGAATGGCAAGAAATATTCAAAGTGCTGAATACCAAGAACCTACAACCAAGATTACTTTATCCAGCAAAGCTATCATTCAGAATTGAAGGTCAGATAAAGAGCTTCACAGATAAGGAAAAGCTAAAGGAGTTCATCACCACTAAACCAGTATTATATGAAATGCTGAAAGGTATCCTTTAAGAGGAGGAAGAAGAAGAAAAAGGTAAATGTACAAATTATGAACAACAAACATGCATCTATCAACAAGTGAATCTAAGAATCAAGTGAATAAATAATCTGATGTACAGAATGAACTGGTGATTATAATGAATCAGGGACATAGAAAGGGAATGGACTGACTATTCTTGGGGGGGAAAGGGGAGTGGGAGATTCGGGAAGAGACTGGACAAAAATCGTGCACCTATGGATGAGGACAGTGGGTGGGGAGTGAGGGGGGAGGGTGGGGTGGGAACTGGGAGGATGGGAGTTATGGGGGAAAAAAAAAGAGGAACAAATGTAATTTGAACAATAAAGATTTAATTAAAACAATAAAATAAAATAAAAAGAAATAATAATTTGGAAATTGGGGGTTCAGGCGGGAGCCCAGGAGGACTCCACCTCTCGCCTTGCCATCTTTTTATTCAGTTTCAGATACACCTAAAGCCCTTAGGCAGGCAATTTCCAGTAACAGGCAGACTATCTTATCAGCAAAGATTTACATGACTATCAGGTGGGGAAGTTGCTTCAGCTACCATTGTCTTGACTAAACAGTTGGTGCACTGCTCTGACCTTTGCCAGGGCTCAAAGGTCACCAGCCTTCTGGCTCCTTATCCACAACTCTCCGCTAGTGAAGATAATAGGCGGCTTCCCACAGGGATAATGCTGTCCTCATAAAAAGAGTTTGGAAATGTTCCTTCATCTTGGATTTTCTGAAATAGTTTGAGGAGTAGAGGTGTTAGTTCTTTTCTGAATATTTGGTAAAACTCCCATGCGGGGCTGTCTGGACCTGGGCTTTTGTTTGCTGGAAGATTTTGGATTACTGTTTCTATTTCTTCAGTTATTATTGTCCTACTAGAGGCCCGGTGTACAAAAATTTGTGCACTCGGCGGGGAGGGGGTCCCTCAGCCCGGCCTGTGCCCTCTCGCAGTCTGGGACCCCTCAGAGGATGACCACCTGCTGGCTTAGGCCCGCTCCCCAGGTGATCGGGCCCAAGCTGGCAGTCAGACATCCCTCTGGCAGCCCGGCAGCCCTCGGGGGATGTCCACTTGCCAGCGGGGAGCAGGCCTAAGCTGCAGTTCGACATCCTTAGTGCTGCTGAGGAGGCGGGAGAGGATCACACCACCACCACTGTACTGGCAGCCGTCAGCCTGGCTTGTGGCTGAGCAGAGCTACCCCTGTGGGAGCTCACTGACCACCAGGGGCAGCTCCTGCATTGAGCTTCTGCCCTCTGGTGGTCAGTGTGTGTCATAGTGACCAGTCATTCCCAGTCTTTCTGCTGTTAGGGTCAGTTTGCGTATTACCCTTTTACTATATAGGATAGAGGCCTGGTGCATGGGGTGGGGGCCGGCTGGTTTGCCCTGAAGGGTGTCCCAGATCAGGGTGGGGGTCCCACTGGGGTGCCTGGCCAGCCTGGGTGAGGGGCTGATGGCTGTTTGCAGCTGGTCACACCCCCTTCAGGGTGGGGGTCCCCACTGGGGTGCCTGGCCAGCCTGGGTGAGGGGCTGATGACTGTTTGCAGGCTGGTCAAGCCCCCCCCCCCCCAGTGGGGACACTCACTCCATGGAGGTTTGGCCAGCCTGGGTGAGGGGATGATGGCTGTTTTCAGGCTGGCCACACCCCCTTTAGGGTGTGGGGGGGTCCCCACTGGGGTGCCTGGCCAGCCTGGATGAGGGGCTGATAGCTGTTTTAAAGCTGGCCACACCCCCTTTAGGGTGGGGGGCCCCACTGGGGTGCCTGGCCCGTCTGGGTGAGGAGCTGAGGGTCGTTTTCAGGATGGTCAGCAACTGAAGCTCCCAGTCTCTCCTTTTTTCTTTTTTTTTAATTCTGGGATTTATTTACCTTCTATAATTGAAACTTTGTTGCCGTCACTGGAGCTAAGAGCTGGCTCCAGCTCCATGGCCACGGCTGGCTGAAAGCAGGTATCTGGGGTTTGTTTAGCTTCTATAATTGAAACTTTGTTGCTTTCGGAGCTCAGAGCCAGGCCGCGGCAGGCGGGGAACCTTGGCTTTCTCCATCACTGGAGCAAGCAAGCCTCCTGCTCGCTTCAGCTTTGTGGCTGCCAGCCGCCATCTTAGTTGGTAGTTAATTTGCATATCTCCCTGATTAGCCAATGGGAAGTGTAGCAAAGGTACGGTCAATTACCCTTTTTGTCTTTTATTAGATAGGATTCAGGTTTTCTGATTCCTTCTGATTCAATTTTGGGAGATTGTATTTTTACACTACAGTGTCGGGTGAATTTCCCGCCAAAATATAAGATGGCGCGGGCAATTATTTAGGTTTCCCGCGCAAAATCAGGGATTTTTATGATACCTATTACCCCAATGGGTATGAAACGGTTCGCATACGCAGGTAGGTATCTTTGTGAACGGCAAACAAACAAATATTTGGTAATACGCAGTTACAATCGGCCCGAGTTTACACGTTTCCCGCACTCCACCGCAAATCTATATGAACCGAGTTAAGACGGCTCCCGCGGAGTACGCGCAATTCACGTGAGCCGACTTAACTCGTTTCCCGCACTCCAAGTGTTTATAGGAATTTGTCCATTTCATCCACATTGTCCAGCTTGTTGGCATATAGTTGTTCATAGTTATTTTCTTGCAATCCTTTGTGTTTCTGTAGTGTCAGTGGTTACTTCTCCACTTTCATTTATTTGGGTCCTCGCTCTTTGTTTCTTGATGAGTCTGGGTAATGATTCATCAATATCATTTTGTTTATCCTTTCAAAGAACCAGCTCTTGGTTTCATTGATTTTTTGTATTTTTTTTAGCCTTTATGTTATTTATTTCTGCTCCAATCTTTATTATTTCCTTCCTTCTATTTACTCTGGGCTTTTCTTGTTGTTCTCTTTCTAGTTCTTTAACTTGTAGGTTTAAATAGTTTCTTGCTGATTTTTCTTATTTTTTTAGATAGGCCTAAACTTCCCACTCAAGACTACTTTTGCTGTGTCCCAGAAATTTTGGGTTGTTATGTATTCATTTTCATTTGTTTCCAGGAAGTTTTTTAATTTCTTTCTTGCTCTCGTTGGTAACTCGTTCATGGTTTAATAACATGCTATTTAGCTTCCATGTGTTTGAATATTTTGGGGTGTTTTTACTGTAGTTGATTTGTAATTTCATTCCACTGTGATCTGAGAAGATACTTGATATGATTCTTAAACTTGTAGAAACTTGTTTTGTATCCTAACATGTGGTCTATCTTTGTGAATGATACATGTGCACTTGAGAAGAATGTATATACTGCTGCGTTGGGTTGATATCCTATATAATAAAAGGCTAATATGCAAATTGTCCCCTCAACTGAGAGTTCGACCTGGAATTCAACCAGGAGTTCGACCAGGGGGTGGAGTCGGCCAGCCAAATGCCCAAGATCCCTCCCCCCAGCCAGCCAATCGGTCCCAATTGGGGCATGCCAGCTAGACCCCACCTGTGCACAAGTTCATGCACTGGGCCTCTAGTTTATCTACACTAATAAAAGACAACATGCAAATGGACCGCACCTTCGCTATGCCTTAAGCCATGCCCACCAGCCAATCAGAGCAACTATATGCAAATTAACCCAACCAAGATGGCGGACGGCAGCCACGAAGCTGGAGCGAGCAGGAGGCGTGGTTGCCCCAGTGATGGAGAAAGCCAAGCTCCCCACCTGCCGCAGCAGCTCTGAGCTCCACTTAAAGCAACAAAGTTTCAATTATAGAAGGTAAATAAACCCCAGATACCTGCTTTCAGCCGGCCATGGCCATGGAGCTGAAGCGAGCAGGAGGCTTCCCTCCCACCTGCCCTGGCCGGCTCTGAGCTCCTCTCAAGGCTACAAAGTTTCAATTATAGAAGGTAAATAAGCCGAAACCGGTTTGGCTCAGTGGATAGAGCGTCGGCTTGCGGACTGAAAGGTCCCAGGTTCGATTCCGGTCGGGGGCATGTGCCTGGGTTGCGGGCGCATCCCCGGTGGGAGATGTGCAGGAGGCAGCTGATCGATGTTTCTCTCTCATCGATGTTTCTGACTCTCTGTCTCTCTCCCTTCCTCTCTGTAAAAAATCAATAAAAATATATTTTAAAAAAATAAAAATAAATAAAATAAAAAGAGAAGGTAAATAAATCCCAGAATAAAAAAAAAAAAGAAAAAAAGTAGAGGCTGGGAGCTTCCATCGCCGGGGGTCTTGGGCAGACTGAAAACAGCCCTCAGTCCCTCACCCAGACTGACCAGGTACCCCAGTGGGGACCCCCCCCCCCACCCTAAAGGGGGTGTGGCCAGCCTGAAAACAGCCATCATCCCCTCACCCAGGCTGGCCAAACCTCCATGGAGTGAGTGTCCCCACTGGGGGGGGGGGGCCTTGACCAGCCTGCAAACAGTCATCAGCCCCTCACCCAGGCTGGCCAGGCACCCCAGTGGGGACCCCCACCCTGAAGGGGGTGTGACCAGCTGCAAACAGCCATCAGCCCCTCACCCAGGCTGGCCAGGCACCCCAGTGGGACCCCCACCCTGATCTGGGACACCCTTCAGGGCAAACCAGCCGGCCCCCACCCCATGCACCAGGCCTCTATCCTATATAGTAAAAGGGTAATACGCAAACTGACCCTAACAGCAGAAAGACTGGGAATGACTGGTCACTATGACACACACTGACCACCAGAGGGCAGAAGCTCAATGCAGGAGCTGCCCCTGGTGGTCAGTGAGCTCCCACAGGGGTAGCTCTGCTCAGCCACAAGCCAGGCTGACGGCTGCCAGTACAGTGGTGGTGGTGTGATCCTCTCCCGCCTCCTCAGCAGCACTAAGGATGTCGAACTGCAGCTTAGGCCTGCTCCCCGCTGGCAAGTGGACATCCCCCGAGGGCTGCCGGGCTGCCAGAGGGATGTCTGACTGCCAGCTTGGGCCCGATCACCCGGGGAGCGGGCCTAAGCCAGCAGGTGGACATCCTCCGAGGGGTCCCAGACTGCAAGAGTGCAGAGGCTGGGCTGAGGAACCCCTCCGAGTGCACAAATTTTTGTGCACCAGGCCTCTAGTATATATATAAAAGCCTAAGCAACTGGCGTAGCTGTGACATGCACTGACCACCAGGGGGCAGATGCTCAATGCAGGAGTGGATACCACAAGCATGGAAACATGGCACAGACTGATGAATCTCAGAGGGAAGGGGGGAGGAGAGAGAGTGGGAAGAGATTAACCAAAGATCTTATATGCATACTGGACGCTCCATGCACTAGTGGGGTCCTCCCCCTGGCCTGTGCCCTCTCTCAATCGGAAACCCCTTGGGGGAGGTCAGACTGCCACTTTCGGCCTGATCCCTGCAGGCCAGGCCAAGGGACCCCACCAGTGCACAAATTCATGCATTGGGCCTCTAGTATTCTATAAATGTCAATTAATCCACCTGATTCAGTGTGTCCATTAGAGTCATTGTTTCCTTGTTAAGTTTTTGTCTGGACGATCTATCCAGTGAAGTCAGTGGGATGTTAAAGTCCCCTACTATGACTGTATTGTTGTTGATCTCTCTGATAAAGTCCTATAGAAGTTTTTAAAATATATTTAGATGCTCCTATATTGGGCGCATATATGTTTACAAGGGTTATATCTTCTTGTTGGATCGATCCCTTTAGTATTATGTAGTGACCTTTGTTGTCTCTTGTGATGGCCTTCATTTTGAAGTCTATTTTGTGAGATATGAGTATTGCTATTCCAGTTATTTTTTTTCTTTTCCATCTGCATGGAAAATTGTTTTCCAGCCCTTCATTCTCATCTTGTGTGTGTCTTTTGTTCTGAGGTGGGTCTCTTGTAGACAGCATATAGTTGGGTCATGTTTTTGTATCCATTCAAAAACCCTATGCCTTTTGATTGGAGTATTTAATCCATTTACATTTAAGGTTATTATTGACTAGAGGCCCAATGCATGAAATTTATGCAAGAGTAGGCCTTTTTTCCCCTGGCTGCCAGCACCGGCTTCCCTCTGGCATCCGGGACCCAGGCTCCCTCTGGCCACCAGCACCCAGGACCCAGGCTTCCCTTGCATCCTCCGCTTTGTCTGGAAGGTCATCCAGAAGGACATCTGGTCTAATTAGCATCTTACGCTTTTATTGTTATAGATAGGTACTTATTTATTGCCATTTTGATTCAGTATGTCTAGGTTTCTCTCTCTGTTTCTTCTTCTCATTACAGCAGTCCCTTTAGCATTTCTTGTAATGCTGGCTTAGTGGTGATGTACTCCTTTAGCCTTTTTTTGTCTGGGAAGCTCTTTATCTGAATAACTATTTTGAATGATAGCCTTGCTGGATATAGTAATCGTAGTTTCAGATCCTTGCTGTCCATTACCTTGAGTACTTCATGCCATTCCCTTCTAGCCTGTAGAGTTTCTGATGAGAAATCAGGTGTCAGCCTTATGGGAGCTCCTTTGTAGGTAACAGTTTGCTTTTCTCTTGCTGCCTTTAAGATTCTCTGTCTTTAATTTTTGGCATTTTAGCCTTAGTCAGTTTGGCTCAGTGGATAGAGCATCAGCCTGTGGACCAAAGTGTCCCAGGTTCGATTCCGGTCAAGGGCACATACCTTGGTTGCAGGCTCCTCCCTGGCCCAGGCCCTGGTCAGGGCTCATACAGGAGGCAACCAATCAATGTGCTTCTCTCACATCGATATTTCTCTCTGACATTCCCTCTCTCTTCCACTCTCTCTATAAATCAATGGAAAATATCCTTGGGTAAGGATTAAAAAATAAAAAATAATAATTTTTGGCATTTTAATTATGATGTGTCTTGTGTGGGTTCTTCTTACTTGGGGTTCTTTGTGCCTCCTATACTTGTGTGACTTTTTCCTTTACCAGATTAGGGAAGTTTTCTGCCATTATTTCTTTAAACACGTTCTCTATCATTTTCTCCTTTTCTGGCTCTTCTGGTATACCTGCTATTCTAATGTTGCTACATTTCACATTGGCCCACAGCTTTCTTAAGCTGGCCTCATGTTTTTGGTTTTTTTCTTTTTGGTTCTCTGATTGATTGATTTTTTTCAACCCTGTCTTTTAATTCACTGATTCAATCTTCACCTTCCCCTAATGTGCTGTGTAGTCTTTCCAATGTGTTTTTTATTTGTGTTATGTCATTCTTTATCTCAGACTATTCTTTTTTCATCATTACTATATCTCTTTTTATGCTGTTGAGCATCTTTACCATCATTACTGTGAACTCTGTTTCAGATAAATTTCTTATCTCTGCTTCATTTATCTCTTCTTCTGGAGAATTCTCTTGTTCTTTCATTGGGGGTTGTTTCTTTGTCTCCCCATTTTGGCTGTCTGTTTGGGTTTGTGACTATGTATCAGTAGTGCATACTTTTGGAAAAATTTGGGCAGAACAGGATCTCATCAACAGTCAGGGTAAATAATTGGTCCACGGAGAATTAGTGAAGCAAGGCTTTTACTCCCGACAGAAATGGCTGTTGTCCATGTAAATGGACACCAGAAGGGAAGCTCTATGGAGGCTGTAAGTAACAGACTCACAGATGAGGCTGCCAAACAAGCCTCTCTGGAGGAAGAAATCGGACTCTTTAACCCGATCCCCAGTGTTCCAACTCCAGCGGTAACATTAAGGCCCTGTTTACTTAAGAGGAAGAAAAGGAATTAGATAAAATAGGAGCAACTAAAACAGGAGATGGAAGGTGGGTGCTCCCTGGTGGGAGAGAAATGATAAGCAAGCCCATGATGAGGGACCTGATGCCCATACTGCATAGGGGGAGTCACTGAGGTCCCCAAGCCATGTGTGAGCAATACTTAGGAATTTTGAGTGTGTGGGTGTCTATACTATTGCTAAACAGGTGTGTGAGGGATGTGTGACTTGCCAAAGAATAAACAAAAAGGTAATAAGGAAACAGATGAAAGGGGGGACCACGCAGGTTGAGCCATTTCAGAGCATTCAGGTAGACTTCACAGAGACGCTAGGGTGGGATGACAAAGATACTACTGGTAGTAATGGATCCCGTCTCTGGCTGGGTGGAGGCCTTCCCCCTCTCAATTGCCACAGCAGGGAGAGTCATCAGAGTCGTCTTAGAGCAGATCGAACCTCGGTTTGTCTGGTGGAAAACATCGACTCAAACAACAGGAGTCACTTCACCTCAAAGGTGTTGAAGGGAATAACGAAGGGTTAGACATCAATTGGGACTATCACACTCCCTGGCACCCGCTTCCTTGGGAAAGGTGGAAAGAATGCATCAGACCCTTAAAAAACAAATTATGAAACTGATCCTAAAGACCAAATTGCCCGGGACCAAATGTCTCCCAACAGCTCTCCTGAGGATTAGAACAGCTCCAAGGAAAGATGGGGGATTGTCCCCTATGAAATGTTATATGGCTCCCATCCTTGGCAGGACTGCTGATCTTCCTACCATGGAGACTAATGATCAATTTTAGAGGAACTCTACATTGGCCATATCTCCTACCCTGTCATCCTTCAGGCTCAGAGGACTCCTCGCTCAGACCTCGCCTCTCGAATTCACAGTTCATCACGTCCAGCCTGGTGACCTGGTGCTGATCAAGACCTGGAAGGAGGACAAGCTCCAACCCAATTGGGAAGGCCCCTACCAAGTGCTCCTGTCTACCGAGACTGCCGTACGGGCAGCCGAGAGAGGGTGTACACACTACACTCGACTTAAAGGACTGGCAAAATAGAAAGGGGAAGGAGAACCGTGGGAAGTATTGGAGTCCCCCAATAAACCTTTCCGAATAGTTCTGAAATGAAGAGCTTAGTGTTCATAGAACATGTTGAGCTGGAAACTGCTCTGGGTTGGATGGGTAATGATACTGAATGTAAGCTCTCATACTTTGGTTTCTTGGTGGCAATGTATATAATGCTGATTATGAGCATCCAATCAAGCTTGTGAGTAATATAATCAAGACCCCTTCCCCTCAGACTATTAAATTTGATGCATGTCAGGCTTTACCTTGTGGGAATCTGGAAAACCAGAGGAGACTTTCAGGAGAAGACAAATGCCTTTGTCCAGAACCAGAAATAGGCTATAGAGGCCTTGTCCCAGTTGGAATCAAGTATGATGGAACACTCAGTGTCAGGGTTGGACAGCAAATGCACCACAGGTTAATTCCAAACTAGCACTCTTAAAACCAAAGCTACATTTACCTAAAGGCATCCCACCTGACAACTGCAAGAATTTGGAGTGTAACCCTATACTCATAATGGCTACTGATCCAGCCATCCTGGACCAAGAACCCAGGATAGCAACAAGAGTAGATGGACTAGGAGCAGACTTCTCCGGGAGGGATCCCTTAGGAAGACTAGCCCTCCAGTTAATTGAGAAAAAGACTTCAGCTTTATCGCCAGATATGGTGACTCAGGAACCAAGTCAGGAACTAGCACCCCATAGGCCAGAAAATGATCCTAAGAGAATAAAGAAAATTGAAATCAAAGACTTAAGGCAGACTCTAGAAATAGAAGCTTGGTATGGTGACATGAATTCCTGGGTTTAATGGGTCAAATTTATGGTCCAGGCTCTTAACAAGAGTGATTGCTTTGCATGCGCTGCAGAACGGCCACAAGCGCAGGTAGTCTCCTTTGCTCTAGGATGGGGTACTGATCCCGGAGGAATGTATTGCATGCTGGCCCTGTACCAAGACAAGGATGCTTGGGGAAACAAGACCTGTAGGAGTCTGTCTTTGCTCTTTTCCGCTTTGCAAAGATCAGACCCTAGTGCCAACCCTCTTTCTCTATAGGGAACATGGACTATTCCTCTTGCCTCTCTAAGTAGGGGGCAGCATTCACTAGACCCATGGGAGAACTAACAACTTGCACCGATGGGCCCTAGCTGGTTTGGCTCAGTGGATAGAGTGTCAGCCTGTGGTCTGAAGGGTCCCGGGTTCGTTTCCGGTTAAGGGCACATGTCCGGGTTGTGGGCTTAATCCCAGTAGGGGGTGTGCAGGAGGCAGCCCATCAATGATTCTAATCTTTGATGTTTCTATCTCTCTCTCCTCCCTTCCTTTCTGAAATCAATAAAAATATATATTTTAAAAAATAATGCCCTTTAATAAATAAATAAATAGCACTGATGGGTCAAGCACTGGCAATTACTCTGCTCTCCACATACCCTAGGCAGGCGTCTGGTGGTATTGTGGGAAAGGGAACCTCTGTAACGCAAGGCGTCCAGCTGGACTGGGACGTGTGCCTTAGTTCAGTTGCCTATACCTGTGGTTGGCAAAATGCAGCTCGCGAGCCACATGCGGCTCTTTGGCCCCTTCAGTGTGGCTCTTCCGCAAGATACCACAAAATACCACGTGCAGCTGCGCACATACAGTGTGATTGAAACTTCGTGGCCCATGCTCAGAAGTCGGTATTTTGTGGAAGAGCCACACTCAAGGGGCGAAAGAGCCATGTGTGGCTCGCAGGCCGCAGTTTGTCGAGCTGCAGTTTGCCGACCACTGGCCTATACCATTCAGCCTGGCATTCCACTGAGAATCCAGACAGAATAGTCAGGACGCGAAGAGCAGCAGCAGGATCTTTGAGCTCCAACATTTATATTGATTCAACAGGAGTCCTGAGGGGGGGTCCCTAATGAATTTAAGGCCCGGAATCAAATTGCTGCTGGATTTGAGTCTGCACTCCACTAGTGGTCCACTATTAAAAAAGTGTAAACTGGATTAACTACATCTATTATAATCAGCAGAGGTTTGTCAGTTACACCCGGGATGCTCTTCAGGGGGTAGCTAGTCAGTTGGCTGCCACTAGCTGGATGGCTTGGGAAAACAGGATCGCGCTAGACATGATACTAGCAGAACAAGGGGGGGTCGTGTTATGTTAGGAAGAAAATGTTGTATCTTCATTCCCAATAACACAGCTCCCAATGGCTCCATCACAAAGGTATTTCAGGGACTGATGACTTTGGCTAATGAACTGGCTGAAAATGCCGGCATTGATGACCCCTTCACAGGATGGTTGCAAAGATGGTTTGGAAAATGGAAAGGCTTAATGGCCTCGATTCTTACATCTCACATCACTGCAGCAGGAGTCCTGACAGCGGTAGGGTGTTGTACTATCCCCGTGTAAGAGGATTAGCACAGAGCCTAATTGAGGCAGCTATTAACAAGCAAATGCCCATGACTTATCAGCAGAATAACCTGTTATTATTAGAAACCAAATTAGACTCACTCTTCTATGATGAGGAAAGTCAACAGGTTCTAGAGCAACTTGAAAAATGAAAAATACAAGAATGAAAATAAGACCAATAAAAGTGAAAAGAAAAGAGGAGGGAATTTGTTAGAAATAGAGCCAGAGGTGGTCCATTTTCAAGGCAAGGCATTTAACCAGGAATGGAAAATTACTGCATGGCGGCCTGTGGACGTGACAAAGCTCTTGCACCTGGAAAGCCCCCAGGCAAACAGGATGTTAGAAAGAGCCCACCAACAGGGGAGGATGGATGACGATGAAGTGAGGAAGTCAGTACAGACTGTATACTGACAGAAGGCACACACCCCAGGAGGCCTCCCGCCACAGAGACAAAGGGAGGTGGAGACAATCCAAAGCCCACAGCCACTTTTTAAATAGCCCAATCCTATCTAATAAAGAGGGAATATGCTAATTGACCCTCACACTGTCACAAAGATGGCGGCGCCCACAGCCAATAAGGAGGGAATATGCTAATTGACTGCCCCACCCTCAAAGATGGCAGCACCCACAGCCAATAAGAAGGGAATATGCTAGTTGACTGCCCCGCCCTCAAAGATGGCAGCACCCACAGCCAATAAGGAGGGAATATGCTGCCCTGACCAGTTTGGCTCAGTGGATAGAGCGTTGGCCTGTGGACTGAAGGGTCCCAGGTTCGATTCCAGTCAAGGGCATGTACCTTGGTTGCGGGCACATCCCCAGTAGGGAGTGTGCAAGAGGCAGCTAATCAATGTTTCTCTCTCATCGATGTTTCTAACTCTCTATCCCTCTCCCTTCCTCTCTGTAAAAAATCAATAAAATACATAAAAAAATAAAATAAAATAAAAGAAGCATGTGTCTATCATTAAAAAAAAATTAAGAAGGGAATATGCTAGTTGACTGCCCCGCCCTCAAAGAGGGCAGCACCCACAGCCAATAAGGAGGGAATATGCTAATTGGCTGTCACACCCTCAAAGATGGCGGTGCCCACAGCCACAAGATGGTGGCACCCAGTCCTCTCAGCCCCACTGGGGCGGCAGGCACACAGCAAGGCTGGTCCTGCCCCAAGGCGGGCCCAGCCTTGCCACACACCTGCCTCCGGAGCCCCCCAGTCCCCTCAGCCCCTCAGCCACCCAGGGCACAGGCAAGCCTCGGATGTCAGCTGCCCAGCCACCCAGGGCTGCCCGAGGCTCAGGTAACCAGGGCCGGCCAAGGCTTGCGCTGCTGGCAGTGGCAGCAGCAGAGGTGTGATGGGGCGTCACCTTCCCCTAATCGCTGGGTCGCCTCCCACCCCTGAGGGCTCCTGGACTGCGAGAGGGGGCAGGCCAGGCTGAGGGACCCCCCGCCAGGGCATGAATTTTCATGCACTGGGCCTCTAGTCGGAAATAATAAAACTTGGGCGATGTCTGGGAAGATTGTGCGTTCCATATTACTCAGCCAATGAGGAACCGGGGGAGGGACTTGCGCACTAGGGATAAATTGCTAGCTGTAACCACCCCTGGTGTGCCTGCCTACCAGACACCGAATCTTGCAAGACCACCATTAAAAGTTTCCCTATTGCTGTACTATGTGTCTCCAAGTCCATTATTTGAGTTTGGACAGGTGAGGGTGTTTCTCACACAGAGATGGCAAGTAACCTGCGTAAAGCCACCAGGAAGTGAGAGCATGTGGACCAGAACCCAAGTTTCCTGCATTCCCAGCCAGGGTTGCACAGCAATCTGTTTCAGCAACATTCTTTTTTTCTAGTTTTGGTAAAAAGAAAATGACATAAAATTTACCATCATAACCATTAAACAAATTTTTAAAATTAATTTGAGCCCTAACTGGCTTGGCTCAGTGGATAGAGCGTTGGCCTGCAGACTGAAGGGTCCCAGGTTCAATTCCAGTCAAGAGCATGTACCTTTGTTGCGGGCACATCCACAGTAGGGGGTATGCAGGAGGTAGCTGATCAATGTTTCTCTCTCATCGATGTTTCTAACTCTCTATTCCTCTCCCTCTCTGTAAAAAAATCAATAAAAATATATTTAAAAAATTAATTTGAGAGAGAGAGGAAGGGAGAGAGAAACATCTATGAGAGAATCATCTATCAGTTGCCTCCCGCATGCTCCCTACTGGGGAAGGAGCCTGAAACCTGGGCATGTGCCCTGACCAGGTATCGAACTGATGACCTCTTGGTGCAGGGAGTGATGCTCAACCACTAAGCCACACAGGTTGGATTCATAACCACTTTTAAGTGTACAGTTCAGTACTTAAGAATATTTGCTTTGTTGTGCAATAGATTCCCAAAGGTTTTACATCTTTTCAAACTGATACTCTCCCCATTAAACAGTAACCTCCAAGCCCCCAGGCTCTGGCACCACCATCCTACTTTCTGTATCTATGAATCTGATGATTTCAAGTGCCTCCAATAAGTGAATCACACAGTATTTTGTCTCTTTGTGACTGGCTTATATCACTGAGCATAATGTCCTCAAAGTTCACCCATGTTGTAACAAGTGTCAGAGTTTCCTTCCTGTTTAAAAATTTTTTAAAAATTGATTTTAGAAAGAGAGGAAGGAAGAGGGAGGGAGGGAGGGAGGGAGGGAGGGAGGGAGGGAGAGAGAGAGAGAAACTCTGATGGGCTGCTTCCCGCAAGTGCACCGACTGAGGATTGAACCTATAACCTGGGTATGTGCCCTGAGCAAGAATTGAACCGGCAAACTTTCAGTGCAAGGGATGACACCCAACCAACTGAGCCACACCAGCCAGAGCAGGGCAGCTATTCTGCCCACAGGGTACCCTCTGACAGGCAGTGTGCTTTGGAGCTGCCCACTGGCTGGCACACCACAGTCGATGGTTCCTCCTGCCCAATCCTGCTCCTTCCTTTTCCCCTCCACAGGGTGTGACTTTTTGGAGAAATCTTTTGTATTCCCAACTCCACTTCAGCACCTGCTTCCTGGAGACTGGAGGAGTTGAGAGTAGGAGTGGGGTGGTCCAAGAAAGCAGGCAGTGAATGGGTTTGTGCCTGGTCAGTGAGGAAGCCCCATTCCTGGTGCAGCGGGGTACACACAGCCCCGCTGTCCAGAGCCCTGTCGCTGACACTTTCCCTGGGGGTGACTTGGGAGAAGGTGCTGGTGGAGGGGCCAGTGGATTGGACTGAACAGGCTTCGGTGGCCCAGGATCGGGCTTCAAACTGATTCAGCTGTTTGAAAAGTCGAAGAGGGAGGGATAATGACTTGGAGGGCTGTAACTAAGTCACATTGACCCTAGAGATGCTAATGACAAGTGGAGGGCAATTAACAAACAATTGAAAACCCAGAGGAGAGCCTCAAATCTCATTAGCAGCTTCAAAGGGGCCCACATCTCTGGGGGCAGAGCAGAACAAATCAAGTTCAAATCCAGATGCAAGAGCCACAGTGACTGAACTTTAAAGGCTGCTGAGTGCTCAGCTGAACTCGACAGTTATGCCAAGGTCAGTGTCTGGGCCTTCCCCCATCCCCCAACCCCCTGGGTGGGGACCTGGTGTGCCTGCAATTTGCCTCTTAGGATGCCTCTGAACCTTCTGAGCCTGCAGACCGGGGCCCAACCCTTCCCCTAAAGAGCAACCCATGCTCCCCTGGGGAGACAACAGGTGCCTCTCTGGAGCTGTTCTCACACCCTGTCCAGGCCTGTAACCAGAGTTAAGTCACAGTATAGCTGGGCTGATCCTGGAGGAGAGGGGCTGTACCCCTGCCCCCCCCCCGCCCCCCCCCCCCCCCAGGAGCTGCAAGGCTCAGCCAGCATATACCACCAACACAGAAAGGGGGTACTTGTGGGACTGGACACCATCAGGTGAGGACAGGTTTGGGGACGCCTGGACCCTCTCCCCTGGCCCCCGCCAACACTTTATGCACCGGACTTCACTCTTGGAGCTTCAGCTCAGCCAGGCCAGCACTCATATACCATCAGGCAGGCCCAAGACAAGTGGCCAGCCTTGGAGTTCACATCCTCTGGCAACTCCCTAGGCCCCATCCTGCATCCTTTGCATGGGGTTGAGAGAGGACAGACTGCAAGGAGGGAGCCTCTCAACTCACTGCCTCCAGTGCCCAGCTGCAGCCTCAGGACCACTGGCCTCTGTGGCAGATGTTGCTGCTGGTCTCTGTCCCGCACTGAGTGCTGTGAGGCAGGATATCTGGTTGGCACTCACCGGCTGTGTGGCCATGGCCCAGGCTGGTTCTCTCACCTCTCAGGACTGGAAAGGAGTTAGGCGTGGCCCGGCTGCACTGGGGCTGGCACAGAGTAGGCTCAGTGCACACTGGCCACCGTGGCCACTTAGTAAGAGTGTAAAGTATTGATTCCAAGTGTAACATACACGTGCAAAAAAGTGCTCAGGTCATGAGTATTCAGCTCAATGGATTTTCACAAATGGAATGTGCACACCTGAGTAACCAGGACCCATAGGCAGCCAGAAAGCCCAATCCTCACTCCCAAGCCTCTCCCAGCCATGAGGCCCTGGTGACCACCATCCTGACATCTAACAGCCTACCTGTGTTGGCCTGCCTGGGACTCTACACACAGGGATTATGCCCTTCATTTCACTGTGTGTGTCTCTCTGCTCTCTGTGCTGCTGAAGTCCACTCATGGGCAGTGATCCAGAATCTTCCACTGGGGCACACGCCGCCATGAAACCATCCAAATTGCCATTTGATCTTCAGAACTATCTTCTTCCTTTTTTTTTTTTTTTAATTATTTTATTTATTTTTATTTTTTTATTTTTTTTTGCTAAAAGTATTACAAAGGGTATTACATAAGTGCCCTTTTTATCCCCCCCACCCTTGACAAACCCCTGCTCTCCCTTACCCCCCAGTGTCTTATGTCCATTAGTTATGCTTATATAGATGCATACAAGTCCTTCGGTTGATCTCTTACTCCCCTCCCTTTTGTCCCCCAACCCTCCCTGGCCTTCCCACTGCAGTTTGACAATCAGTTTGAGGCAGCTCTGCCTCTGTATCTATTATTGTTCAAAAGTTTGTAATGGTCTTTATTATCCATGAATGAGTGAGATCATGTGGTGTTTTTCCTTCATTGACTGGCTTATTTCACTTAGCATAATGCTCTCCAGTTCCATCCATGCTGTTGCAAATGGTATGAGTTCCTTCTTTTTTACAGCAGCATAGTATTCCATCGTGTAGATGTACCAAAGTTTTCTAATCCATTCATCTACTGATGGGCACTTAGGCTGTTTCCAGATCTTAGCTATGGTGAATTGTGCTGCTATGAACATAGGGGTGCATATATCCTTTCTAATTGGTGTTTCTGGTTCCTTGGGATATATTCCTAGAAGTGGGATCACAGGGTCAAATGGGAGTTCCATTTCCAATTTTTTGAGGAAACTCCATACTGTCTTCCATAGTGGCTGCACCAGTCTGCATTCCCACCAGCAGTGCAGGAGGGTTCCCTTTTCTCCACATCCTCTCCAGCACTTGTCGTTTGTTGATTTGTTGATGATGGCCATTCTGACAGGTGTGAGATGGTACCTCATTGTTGTTTTGATTTGCATCTCTCGGATGATTAGTGACTTTGAGCATGTTTTCATATGTCTCTTGGCTTTCTGAATGTCCTCTTTTGAGAGGTGTCTATTTAGATCCTGTGCCCATTTTTTGATTGGATTGTTTATCTTCTTTTTGTTAAGTTGTATGAGTTCCCTATAAATTTTGGAGATTAAGCCCTTATCAGATATGACGTTGGCAAATATGTTTTCCCATGAAGTGGGTTTTCTTGTTGTTTTGTTGATAGTTTCTTTTGCTGTGCAGAAGCTTTTTATTTTGATGTAGTCCCATTTGTTCATTTTCTCTTTGGTTTCAACTGCCCTAGGAGCTGTATCAGTGAAGAAATTGCTTTGGCATATGTCTGAGATTTTGTTGCCTTTCTTCTAGAATTTTTATGGTTTCCTGTCGTACATTTAAGTCCTTTATCCATTTTGAGTTTATTCTTGTGTATGGTGTAAGTTGGTGGTCTAGTTTCATTTTCTTGCATGTATCTGTCCAATTTTCCCAACACCATTTATTGAAGAGACTATCTTGACTCCATTGTATGTTCATGCCTCCTTTGTCAAAAATTAATTGAGCATATTGGTTCGGGCTAATTTCTGGACTCTCTATTCTATTCCACTGATCTATATGTCTGTTCTTGTGCCAGTACCAGGCAGTTTTGAGAACAGTGGCTTTGTAATACAGCTTGATATCTGGCATTGAGATCCCACCTACTTTGTTCTTTCTCAGGATCGCTGCAGCTATTCGGGGTCTTTTTTTATTCCAGATGAATTTTTGGAGAGTTCGTTCTAGATCTTTGAAGAAGGCCATTGGTATTTTAATGGGAAGTGCGTTGAATTTATAGATTGCTTTGGGTACTATGGACATTTTAATGATGTTGATTCTACCAATCCAAGAACATGGTATGTTCTTCCATCTCTTTATGTCTTCCTCTATCTCTTTTTTCAATGTCCTGTAGTTTTCTGAGTAGAGGTCTTTTACCTCTTTAGTTAAGTTTATTCCTAGGTAGCTTAATTTTTTTGGTGCAATGGTAAATGGGATTGTTTTTATAATCTCTCTTTCTGAAAGTTCACTATTGGTGTATAGAAATGCCTCGGATTTCTTGGGGTTAATTTTGCATCCTGCTACATTGCCAAATTCATGTATTAAGTCTAGTAGTTTTTTGATGGAGTCTCTAGGGTTTTGTATGTATAATATCATGTCGTCTGCAAATAAGGACAGTTTTACTTCCGCTTTTCCAATTTGGATGCCTTTTATTTCTTCTTCTTGTCTAATTGCAATGGCTAATACTTCCAGGACTATGTTGAACAGGAGTGGTGAGAGTGGGCATCCCTGTCTTGTTCCTGTTCTTAGGGGAAATGGTGTTAGTTTTTGTCCATTGAGTATGATGTTGGCTGTGGGCCGGTCATATATGGCTTTTATTATGTTGAGGTATGATCCTTCTATTCCCACCTTGCTGAGAGTTTTTATCAAAAATGGGTGTTGGATTTTGTCGAATGCTTTTTCTGCATTAATTGATATGACCATGTGGTTTTTTTTCTTTCAATTTGTTTATGTGATGTATCACGTTTATTGATTTACAGATGTTGTACCATCCTTGCATCCCTGGGATAAACCCTACTTGGTCATGGTGTATGATCCTTCTGATGTACTGCTGGATCCGATTTGCTAAGATTTTGTTGAGGATTTTGGCATCTATGTTCATGAGGGATATTGGCCTGTAGTTCTCTTTCATTGTGTTGTCTTTACCTGGTTTTGGTATTAGGGTGATGCTAGCTTCATAGAATGTGCTTGGAAGTGTTCCTTCCTCTTGAACTTTTTGTAGTAATCTGAGGAGGATGGGTTTTAGTTCTTCCTTGAAAGTTTGATAAAACTCCCCTGAGAAGCCGTCCGGTCCTGGGCTTTTGTTTGCTGGAAGCTTTTTGATGACTGCTTCAATTTCTTCCATAGTTATTGGCCTATTGAGATTTTTTTATTCTTCCTGATTGAGTTTTGGAATGTTGTATTTTTCTAGGAATTTGTCCATTTCCTCCAGGTTGTCTAGTTTGTTGGAGTAGAGTTGTCCGTAGTATTGTTTAACAATCATTTGTATTTCTGTGGGGTCTGTTGTTATTTCGCCTCTATCGTTTCTGATTTGGTTTATTTGGGACCTCTCTCTTTGCTTCTTGGTGAGCCTGGCTAGGGGTTTGTCAATCCTGTTTATCCTTTCAAAGAACCAGCTCTTGGTTTCATTGATTTTCTGTATTGTTTTTTTGGTCTCTATGTCATTTATTTCTGCTCTAATCTTTATTATCTCCTTCCTTCTGCTCACTCTGGGGTTTTCTTGTTGCTCTCTTTCTAATTCTTTGAGTCGAAGGGTTAGATTATTTACTACCATTTTTTCTTGTTTTTTGAGATAGGCCTGTAGAGCTATAAACTTCCCTCTCAGAACTGCTTTAATTGTGTCCCATAGATTTTGGATTGTTGTGTTTTCATTGTCATTAGTGTCCAGGATGTTTTTAATTTCTTCTTTGATCTCATTGGTAACCCAATCAATATTTAATAACATGCTATTCAGCTTCCAAGTGTTTGAGTATTTTGGGTTGTTTTTATTGTAGTTTATTTCTAACATTATGCCATTGTGGTCTGAGAAGATGCTTTTTATGATTTTAATCTTCTTGAATTTGTGGAGACTTTGCTTGTGACCCAATATGTGGTCTATTTTTGAATATGTCCCATGAGCACCTGAGAGGAATGTATATTCCATGGCTTTGGGGTGGAGTGTTCTGAAGATGTCAATTAAATCCATCTGATCTAGTGAGTCATTTAGGATTGCTGTTTCTTTGCTGATTGTTTGTCTAGTGGACTTATCCAGTGATGTCAGTGGTGTATTAAAGTCCCCTACTATGATTATATTGTTGTCGATCTCTCCTTTGATATCTTCCAGGAGTTTTTTTATGAATTTGGGTGCTCCTGCATTGGGTGCATATATGTTTACCAGGGTTATATCTTCTTGTTGTATTGATCCCTTTAGTATTATGAAGTGGCCTTCCTTATCTCTGGTTATGGCCTTCACTTTGAGATGTATTTTGTCAGATATAAGTATTGCTACCCCAGCTTTCTTTTCCTTTCCATTTGCGTGAAAGATATTTTTCCATCCCTTCACTTTCAGTCTGTGTGAGTCCCTTCTAATGAGGTGGGTCTCTTGTAGACAGCAGATGTATGGGTCATGTTTTTTTATCCATTCAGCCACTCGATGTCTTTTGGTTGGAGCATTTAGTCCGTTTACATTTAAAGTTATTATTGAAAGGTACTTGTTTGTAGCCATTTCTTTTTGTGTGTGTGGCTGTTTTCTTTCTGAGGTTGTTATTTCTTCTTTTTACACCAGTCCCTTTAGCATTTCTTGCATGGCTGGCTTGGTGGTGATAAACTCCCTTAGCCTTTTTTTTGTCTGTGAAGCTTCTTATTTCCCCTTCAATTTTGAATGATAGCCTTGCTGGATAGAGTATTCTTGGATTCAGTCCTTTGCTTTGCATCACTTTGTAGATTTCCGTCCATTCTTTTCTGGCCTGATGTGTTTCTGTTGAGAAATCATTTGATAATCTAATGGGAGATCCCTTGTATGTAACTTTCCATCTCTCTCTTGCAGCCTGTAAGATTCTCTGTCCTGAACATTTGCCATGGTAATTATGATGTGTCTTGGTGTGGGTCTTTTCGGGTTCACCTTGTTTGGGACTCTCTGGGCTTGTGTGACTTTTTTCTTCCCCACCCCAGGGAAGTTTTCTGATATTATTTCTTCGAATAGGTTTTCTAATCCATGTTCATCTTTCTGTTGTTCTGGCACCCCTATTATTCGTATGTTGTTTCGTTTCATGTTGTCCCAAAGCTCCCTTAGGCTCTCCTCCTGTCTTTTAATTTTTTTCTCCATTTGCAGTACAGTTTGAGTGTGTTTTGCTTCCTTGCCTTCTAATTCACTGATTCGGTCCTCCGCTTCTCCCAGTCTACTGTTGATACTTTCAATGGTGTTTTTTATTGCAGCTATATCGCTCTTCATTTCTTCTTGGGTCTTGCAAAAGTTATTGATTTTTTCATCTGTTTCTTCTTGCTTCTTGCATAAGTAGTTGATTTTTTCATCTGTTTCTTCTTGCTTCTTGCACATCCGGTGCATGTACTCTAGGACCCTTATTCGGAATTCTTTTTCCGTCATGTTGCATATCTCTGTCTCACTTAGCTGCTTTTCTGGCGAGTCCTCCTTCTCTTTCCTTTGGGCATTTATTTGTCTACCCATGTTTGATCTCACTGACATATCTAGTTGTTGAGTCGTTCAGTGGCTGCTCCCTGGGTGGCAGTGGCTCCTCGGGCTGTGGTTGCTCCTTGGGCGGTTGTGTTAGCAGCGGCTCCTCCGTTGATAGCAGGGCCTCTGGTGGGTGCTGTTCACAGCTGTGGTGGCTCTTCTGGCTGCTGGAGGGAGGCTTCACACACAGCAACTGTTCCCCAGACAGAGCGTGTGGTGATCAGGAGGCCGCTGTTGCTTGGATCTGCTGCGTTGATTTAAAGGCACAGAATACAACACAACAAGACACAACGTACCAGGCACTGAACACGAATGTATTTACAATATTACTAACCCCAAATAAAGGTGGCCACCCGAGCTAAGGGAGTTAGGAGATAAGGAGGAAAGAAGAGAAACAGGTAGAAGAGAAAAAAGAAAGAAAGAAAAAAAGAGAAAAAAAGGAGTGCAAAAATGAAATTGGAAAAAGGGAGGGGAAAAAAGAAGAGGAAAGAAAAAAGAAAAAAAAAGAGATAAGAGAATGAAGTATAAAAGGGGAAGAGACTATTTATAAGAGGAGAAAACTCCTATAGATCCGCCACTAATACCACCAAATTACAGCAACAGATTCCTGGAGATGAATACAAACTACAAACAACCAATAATATCAAGCGACGCAAGGGAAAACAGAAGCACAGAAATAACCGGGGGCGAGGGGCAGAAAAATAAAAAGAATAAGCAGACTAACCTCACCAACAATCCTAAAAAAAACCCCAATATACTCGTCAATCAAGCAAACAACAATAAAACAATAGAGAGAGAAAAGAAGAAGAAGAAGAAAAAAATTTGGATAGTGAAGGAAGATAGGGGAAAGGTGTATAAGGATTTAGAGCAGGGGATTGGACATAGGATATATAAGTAGGGTGAAATTTAGACAGGGGGTAGAAAGAATAGGGAAAATCTAAAGCTGGATTGGGGTAAGAGAAACAGGACAACAAAAGGGAAAAAGTGGGGAAGAGGGTTTAGCACAGAGGCAAGTTGAGGTAGAGAAAAATGTTGCTAAAGGAATGATGAAAATAGAATGGAGAACATTAGTCCCAAAATAAAATAAAGACAAAATAAAATGACACTTTAAAAAATGGTAAAATGGTAGCGGTAATAATACTAGTTAAAAATAAAAATGCAGTAGTTGAAAGGGTAAAATCAGGTGATGGGGAAAAAAAAAGAAAAGAAAAAAAAAGAAAAAAATGTTTTCTTATTTAAGAGGTGAAAAAGTAATTTAAAAAATAAAAATAAAAATGTGCAGTAATGCAGGTGCTTCAGATCTTCTACTCTTCTTTTCGGCAAGCTCGGAATTCAGGAGAATGTTGAATTTCCCTCTGATACACTGTTCCTCCGTGTTGTAAGCCACAGTCCTGATTTTAAGGCAGGCCGTATTGGCTCCCATACAGATACTGCCTTATCTGTATTTACAGAAGAGTCATTCCGTGGCTCTGCCTTTGGGTGGCAGTGTGTCTGGATTGACCTACTAGGCTATAAGTTCTCTCTGACCAGGAGTTCTCTATTGTACCTGAACCAGCTCCGCCCAGAGCTGGCTCCCCAGGCGCCACTCCCAGCTCTGTTTCCCAGGCTCCCCAAAAACGATCTTCCCCTACAAGCTCCGCTAGCGATCCCAACTGGGCAATCACATGCACTGGGATCAACAATCAAACTCACAGATTTAAGAGGAAGTGTGTAAACAAGAGCCTGGGAAGCTGTGCGAACTTGCAGGGCTCCACCTTCCAGAACTGCACGGAGTCTCTGCGCGCAGTCTCTGCGCGCGCTCTGGCCCCTGGCACCAAGTAGCGGGTCACCAGGAGAATCTGAAGTTGCCTCTTTGCATCCAGTCCAACTATGGGCTTATTTATAGTGTTACCTTCTGCCAGCAGCCCTGCAGGAGCCCTCCCCACTTGCGGGTCACGCTGGCCTCTATGGGCGCGGATTTTGGGGGGCGCAGATTTCCCCCTGCACACGCGCACGCGTTCCTCGCTCCAACCTGAATTGCAAACCGCACATTTTGGGGGGGTCTAACCTTTCCGTGGAGGGAAGCAGGTCTCCTCTGAGTTCATGAAGTAGTCGCGCTGCTTGAGAGCCGTTGCCTCCGGGTTAGTAGCCAATCTCTGGATGCGGATAACAGCTACTCAAGATGGCTCGGTCTCGCCACTGGGCTGGCGCCCAGGGGGAGGTTTCAGCCTCAATCTCTAACCATCCCCATTTTCAAGGAGATCTCTGTCTTTCCTGGCTGCAGACTGTCTCTCAGCTGAAACTCCTTTGTTTGTTCGGGCTGATAGTTACCCGTTTCAGCTGCTCGCCCTTATCTGCTCCGGGACAAAGCACCAACACGTCCGTCTATGCCTCCGCCATTTTTTTTCCCCCCGAACTATCTTCTATATATATAAAAGCCTAAGTGACCGAAAAACCGGCTGGTAGCTATGATGCACACTGACCACCAGGGGGCAGACGCTCAATGCAGGAGCTGCCCCCTGGTGGTCAGTGTGCTCCCATAGCGGGAGCGCTGCTCAGCTGACTGAGGCACCAGACACTGGGCTCACTGCGAGCACAGCTGCAGCGGAGTGAGCCCCTCCCACCTCTGCAGCAGGCATAGCTGAGCCAGGATGAGCTGAGTGGGAGTGGGCCTCTAGTTTATTGATAAATAAAAACAACCCTGCCCTGAGCAGTGGATAGAGCATTGGCCTGCGGACTGAAGGGTCTCAGGTTCCATTCCGGTAAAGATCACATGCCCAGGTTGCAGGCTCAATCCCCAGTAGGGGGCATGCAGGAAGCAGTTGATCAATGATACTCTCATCATTGATGTTTCCATCTCTTTCCCTCTCCCTTCCTCTCTGAAATCAATAAAAGTATATATTAAAAAACAAACAAAACCCAAGTGTGCAGGGTAGTGTGCTCAGGTGTCTCTTGGGCGCCACATTCCCCTTGCCAACATCCCACATTCCATTTCCTCACTCTCACTGTGGCCTTGGTGACTATGTCATCCTTTCCCTTCTTCCTTATGGAACCACCAGGAGGCAAGGACCAGGAGGTGACTGTGCTAGAACCCAAGGCCAGCGGTGGGGGAGCTCGTGGGGTGGTGGGGGTAGGCTGGGGGCACCCTAAGCTGCTGGCCTCCCACATCTCTGCTGTGGACTGCCCTGGTCTGGGAGAGGCCAGATGGGGGCACGGGGAAGAGAGGGGGAGGTGGGGGTGGGGTAGGAAAGATGAGGGGAGGAGGTGGAGAGGGAAAAGTAGAGAAGGGGGAAAGGGAGGGGGAAGGGAGAGGAGAGGGTGCGAAGTGCAGGAAGCTGTGGGCACCGCACTGGAGGAGATGAATTTTAGCAGGATTCAGAGCAGGTGGGATCTGGGGGAAATTCTCTGCCCTCCTTCCTGTCTTTACCCAGGGCCACAGCTTGGACCAGGGCCTGAACCACCTCTCTGGGCCTCCCAGCTCCTTTCCCTGCCCCATGATCTTCTAGTGACACCTTCAAAGCCAGCTCTGACCTCCCCATCCAGCCCACTGCAACCCCTCAGCTCCCTCCCACTCCTTGGCTCCAGCTCCCAGGGTGATGAACATCTGCCCCTCCCTGTGCAGGTCCTGAAGGAGAGGAGGGGACAGGCCAGGTCCTGTCTCACTGGCTCAGCCCTACATTCAGAGCCCTACCTTGATTTCTGCTTATCTGTGGGCCACCTACTATTATTATTTTAAATACTTTTATTGATTTTTAGAGAGAGAGGAAGGGAGGGGGAGAAACATCGATGTAAGAGTGGGACATGGATAGGCTGGCTGCCTCCTGCACACCTACTGGGGTTTGAGCCCACAACTGGGGGCATGTGCCCTGACCGGAATCGAACCAGCAAGCTTTGGTGCACAGGACAATGCCCAAACAACTGAGCCACACTGGCCAGGGCTGAACCACCTATTTTTAAGATTTTTAAAAATCATTTCACCTGTTCTGTTTTGCTCCTACTAAGCAATACCTGTGAAAACAATGGTCATGTGGTCATTGTTCCTGAAGTTGTATGTTGTCACAGGTGTTAAGTCACCTGCTGCAGGATACTGGCTGTGTGACTGACTCTAGCTGGACTGGTGATGACACCCAGGGCAGTCGCACCTGCTTTTTTTTTTCTCCCCTTTTAATCCTCATCCAAGGAGGATTTCCATTAACTTCCAGAGATAGTGGAAGGAAAGAGGAGGGAGGGAGGGAGGGAGAGACATCGACGTGAGAGAGACACATTTAATGGTTGCCTCCCGCATGTGAATCTGCAACCTAGGCACATGCCCTTGACTGGGAATCCAGCCTGCTACCCTCTACTGAGTCACACAGGCCAGGGCACACCTGCTTTTCTTAGGGACTGCTTCTCCTCCTACATACAGTAGGCACTTAATAAGTGGCTCAAAGTTGCAGTAGAAACCTCACCAGCTGTCTCTGTGGTCCTCTGCTTACCAGGTCTCTGATGTGTGGGCCCATTGGCCTCTTTCAAAACCCTTTACGGCCACTGTATTCTGGGATCCTCCCATCCACAGTGAGACAGGCAGGTGAGCTATAATCTCCATTTGGTAAATGGAGAAACTGAGGCAGGGAGCCTGACCTGCCCAGGGTTTTTCAGCTTCTCACCTCACCACTCTACAGCCCTTTACTCAGGGCTGGGTGGGCACCATGAAGAGCTATTTAAGGTGGAGGTGTTTGGCAAGTGTGTCCCGCCTGGAACACAGGCCACATCAATTGGCTCCTGGGTCAAGTTTAGGTCCCAGCCCAACTGCTTCCCTTCTGAGATCTTTGGCAAGTGCCCTTCCCTGCACTCTGGGCAGGACACCACAGGGTGAATGGCAGGCCGGGTGTTCGGGGCCTGTGTGCCATGTCTATTTTAAGCCTCTGCCCTGCCTAGGTATTTGCTCTGTGGCTAATGTCCTCAGGAAGCCACCTGGCTGCACCCACACCCAGGAGCCTTGTGAGCTTCCCGAGTCTCCAGGAACTGCACCCCACCCTGGTTCTGGGGCTCTGGATCCAACTTCCTTTTCCAAGACAGAATCAGCTCCTATTAGTGAAGAATGCAGCCTACCCGCAACACACACAGAGGCTTTGGCTCAGATGCCAGAGGTGTGAAGCATAGCATCCTTGACCCTGGGCAAGTCATGTTCTGGACCTGAAAGTGGGGGGAAGGAGGATGTGAGATGCTCCAGAGAACTGGGCAACACCTACTCCAGACAGGTGCACCCCTGGGGAAGGTTGTGCTGTGCTGAGGGAGAGCCCCATGCCACTGTTCTCTCTCACTGGGGCTGCGTGCACTCTGTGGCTGGGCTGCCCCCATTCTCACCAGTGAGTTTCCAGGAGCCAAGAAGCAATTCTGGAGCATACAGGTGCATTTTGGCAGATAAATTTTGAAGACGTTTCCCTTTTCTCAGGCTCATTACTGTTCTCTTACTAGATATTGCTGGGTGCGGGAGAGACCAGCGTTTACAAAGGGCAGGAGCCCGCCCCCCTCAGCTATCCTGGAAAAGGGGAGTCAGAACGCCTACCTTGCTTAGTAGGTCAGTTCTCTGCCTCCGCTTCCCCCGTCGCCCCTAGTACTCACATTCACATCTTAAGCAAGTACCTGAATACTATGTATAAGTGAAATAACTGTTTCACAAACCAATACTCTAATATTTTCTAACTTAGTCTGTTTTACTTTTATAAAATACTGGTCACTACCCACTACGTTTTTTCCAGGACCCCAAAGCGGTCCCTGATCTGATGTGCACAGTCAAGAGAGAGAAGCAGACAGTAAGTGAGCGCAGTCACTGATGGAGCTGAGCGCTGGCGGGGAAGGGGAACCCAAACCGACGGAGGGCCGCCAGTTCCTCCCCAGCACCGCCGGGGTCCGCCAGGCCCGGGCCGCCGGGGTTTGAGGCCTGGTGGCGGGTGGTATTTATTTTAAGGCGCAGGGAACGCCACCCCAGGTTTGGAGAGGCGCAGGGTTCAATGAGAAGATGCGTTCAGCTCGTTATATTCAGTGACTGACGCGCCGGAAGTGCTCGTTACCGCAGCTACCACTGCACCCCAGGCCGCGGGCGACCCCGGCCCCTGCCTTCAGGATAGGGACCTTCTCCCGGCTTCACAGCGCGGGACCGGACCACCCCACCCCGGCGTCACTCGGCCCCGCGCACGCGCGTTCCGCACCCCCATTCCCACCCTCCTCCAGACCCACCCACCACCGCGCGGGGCCCGCCGGGAGCCGACGGCGAAGGGCGGGGAGAGGGAGGAAACCAGTTGCGACTGGCGCGGCCGACTGCGCAGGCGAGGAGCGAGGCCCGCCCCCGGCAGGCGGCGCGGCCATATTTAAAGGGAGGCCGGCGCGCTGAGCCAATGGGCGGCGAGCGTGCGGGGCGGGGCGAGGCCCCGGATGTGGCTGTGCGGCCCCTCCTCCCCCGCGCTCCCCTCGGAGACCCCGGTCGCGCGCGCCTGCTCGCTAGCTGCTCTCCTCACGGGCCTCCCCGCCGGCGGAGAGCCGCACAGAGGCGGAGCGGACGGCCCGACGCCCGCGCGGAGGCGAGCGGGCCAGGCCCGGCCGGCGGCCGTCGCCATGAGTGGTTCGTCGGGCACCCCGTACCTGGGCAGCAAGATCAGCCTCATCTCCAAGGCGCAGATCCGTTACGAGGGCATCCTCTACACCATAGACACCGACAACTCCACCGTGGCGCTCGCCAAAGGTAGCGGCCCGCGGGCGCCCCAACCGCCCGCCCCGCCCGCCAACAGCCGGCCCGCCCCCGCCCCCCACCCCCACCCCCGGGGTCCCCGCAGGATCCTGGCCGCATCACCTCCCTGGGCCTTCACGCCTCTGACCACCCCTCCCCCCGCAGGCTGTCTCCCTCGAAGGCCCCCACCCCTCGGCCATCTTCTCCCGGCTACCCCTCCCCCCACCCCGCAGGGCACACCCCCTGCCCCCCTTCCCCGCAGGCCCTCACCCTCCTGGCACCCTCCTCCCTTCGCCGCCTGTCATGCCCCCCCCCCCCCCCCGCCCCTGGGTCTTGTTTCCCTCCCGCGGGCCTCCACTCCGAGCCCGAGCCCGGGGCTCGGCCGGCACCAAGGTCCCCCGCCCCGGCGTTATTGTGCGCCGCCGGCCCGCCCAGCCCGCGGGAGAGGTCGCGGTGGGGCGGGTCCAGCTCCCGCGGCGCCGCCCTCCGGCAGGTGGGGGTCGGTGGCTGGGCCGCTTCCTCCCCACCTGCTGAGGGGCAGCTGGCGCCCGCCACCCGGTCCCGGGGGGAGTGGGCTTCGGCCTCCCCAGAAGGCGGGGGTGAGGACACCCGGCTCCTGCAGGCCCGTCTGGAAAGGATTAAGCGGCCGTGGCCTTGAGCCCGAGTAAATAGCACGTCTTATCGGGACGCATGTGGGCATCGGAGCCTTGGCAGCGAGGTGCCCCGTTTAAAGTGCTTGCCGCGCCACCCGGACATGGCTGCGGGTGGACCTTCAGGGACCGGTGCCTGCAGGGAGCCACGCCGGACCTTCTGGGACCCTTAGTGGAAGGAAGATGGTTGTGTTGTGGCTCTTTTCTGGGCTTGTTGAGGCAGGAGGTGGCCTCAAAGTTTCTTTGTCTACGTCCTCCGAGAAAGATGGCGAGTGTCCTTTCTGTGCCTCTTCCAGAGAAGTGCGGAGTGCAGCCGGGTCTAGAGTCCCTGCTGGTGTGGGTCTGGGTAGGCGAGGGAGACGCCAGAGGCCTGCTAGCGGGCAGAGCTCCCTCCGACGTCAGAGGGAGCCGGCCGCGGGCTCCAGTCCTGGGCAGACGGCGCTGCTCAGGAAGGTAGTTCAGTGTCGAGCTGTGCGCTCCCCTGTGCTCCGGGCACTTTGCTACATTTCCATGACATTCCTGTCGCAGCTGGAGCTGTGCTCAGATTAGATAGAGGGCGCCCCGGAGATCTGGGGAGACCTGGTTGGGCTCCGGGCCTTGGGGTAGAGAAGCAACGCCGTGGACACAGGAGCTGGTGGGGCGGGTCAAGTTCTGGATCCCCTCTGTAAAGGCTCCGCCCAGGCTGGCATGGGTCGGAGGGCGGAAACGATTCTGTCAATGTATTCACTTCTCTCCAAGAAAAGGGGGCACTGCCCAGGGCTCATGTGTGGAGGTGCCCATCAAAAAGCAGCTGTTGGGCTTTGAATCTGCCAAGTGAGATGTGAAGGGGGGGTTCTGCAAAGCAGACCTTGTTCTGATGTGAGCACATTGAGCTTCGTGAGGCTGCCAGGCATGGGAGTTGTTCTTGGTTTTTCGTGACCTAGAACTTTTTGGAGCTTTGCCAACTGGGGTCTTGTCCGTTGAAAACTGGAGGGGGGAGTAGCTGAAGTGTGGAAACCCGATGCTGGGCTATGGGTGGCACCCAAGGAAGGGGCTCTAGCCGTAAAGGGTTGGTTGAATGGTCTTGGCTGGGACAACTAACGTGTTTTCTCCTCTGCTCCTAAGTGAGGTCCTTCGGTACTGAAGACCGTCCCACAGATAGGCCTGCCCCTCCCAGAGAGGAAATCTATGAGTACATCATTTTCCGGGGAAGCGATATCAAAGACATCACAGTGTGTGAACCTCCAAAAGCTCAGCACTCTCTCCCTCAGGACCCTGCCATCGTCCAAGTGAGTGCGGGCTCTGCGCCTGTGGGACACAATCTCTGAGGGGTGCTGGAGGCCAAGTGGAACTTGGTGTCGGCTGTTTGGCCAGAGCACTCAACTCGAGGAATGGCCTTTTAATGAAAAGTTGTTTAGTTTTTGTCCAGGCTGTTGGTGTTGCTGTGGAAAGTCTTAACTCCTGCAGCATCAGTATTGTGTGTGTGTGTGAGTGTGTCAGTGTCAGAGGGGGGTGAGTGTGCTCAGGGAATCGGTGTTTGTCCATAGTTTCTGGTTGGGTCAGTCTAAATCCCCAGCGGGATGGTGTGCATGGCGTACGATGCTAGCAGGGACAGCAGGACTTGCTCTGTTAACTCTGCCCAGATGTTAAATTGCAGTGCTGTGTTATGGTGTGTTTTGCCCAGGATTACAGGGAGCCCAGGTTCATGTTTTCTCTTGACTTGTAAATGAAGTATTCATCAGCTCCTTTGGAGCACAAACTGCAGGGAGAAACCCCTAAGTGGGCCTGAGAGAATGGGGATTCTTGGCCTCCTTCCCATTGGGGGCAGGGCCAAGCCAAGGATGGTGTGTCTTCTCTTATGCAGAGCCTAGACCACCTGATGCAGGCAGTGGGGAGCCATTAGAGGGATTAACTGAGTTAGGAGAAATTTGAGTGAGAATTACCTGGGCAGGTGGAGCTGGGGATAAAATGTGGAAAAGGCAGCTGTAAGCTCCCTTAGACCATCCTGGGAGCTTACCCCTCTGAGGGTCACCCAAGCTTCCAAGAAGCAGGCTGGCAGATCCGGGTGTCTGTCCCTGTCTGAACAGGCCAGGCGACGGGCCTGGCGCTGCTCTCACCTGTGTGTCCCCTTGCTCAGTCTTCCCTGGGCTCGGGCTCCTCCTTCCAGCCGCACGTGCCTTACAGCCCCTTCAGAGGGATGCCGCCCTACAGCCAGCTGGCCGCCAGCTCCCTGCTCAGTCAGCAGTATGCAGCTTCCTTGGGTCTAGGTGAGTAACCTTTCTTTCTGCTAACCTGCTGTGCTGTGGCCTCCTGAAGCGGGCTTCAGCTTCTGATGGGGACACAGTCCTTCGAGTGCTAGGACGTTCAGTGACTGCTCACTGAGAGTAGGGGAGGCAGCAAGGCTGGGTCCTGGAACAGGTGAACCAAATCCACGTTCATTTGGTGTCAGCCCAGGTCTGGGGGAGGCCGTGGTACATTGCTTTAAAGACCTGATAACTTCCAGGTGTAATCACAGTGCGTCTGACTCCTTGCACATTTGTGAGCCTGTAAATGTGAAACTGAAATACAGCACTGCCAGGTTATTTCTTCTTCATTCTCCTGTCGATGCCTCGCTCAGAAATTGTTTCCCCCAGTTGATAACCCTGGAATAAGACTATCCCAACACATAGTGAGGGTCTGCCTGGGCCTGGCCGAAGCTCTTCGGAGCAGTCAGGCCATGGGGTTGGCAGCCTCACCCACCTCGCTCCTGCTCTGGCGATAGGGTGTGATCAGGCCCTCGACGGTTGTGTGGGTCCCTTGCTTCTGAGTCCTGTTGTCTTGACTGCTGCTCCTAGTGTGGCGGTGCCCTCTCGGCCCGGCTACTTGTGTTTCTAGAACAGGTTTGTGTGAGCAAAGTGTCCTAGGAGAGATGCTTGGTTCTTTCCAAGCCTGCTAAATGCAAGACAAGTGTCTCATTACTTATCTGTGCCCTTTCTTTTTGCTCTTCTCTCCTTTCTCTTCTTTTAGAGAAGCTGGTAAGCCCTCCAGCCTCAGCCGCAGCCTCCAGCCCTAGCTCCTCTCCATCTCCACAGCCCGTGTCAGAGCCTGACATGTCCTCAGAGCCACACCAGCTCACTTCCAAGGGTAACGGCAGTTTGGGAGAACTGCACGCTGTCTTTGCATCCTGAGAGCAGGGGCGGGTAAACCATAGATAGCCCAGAGGGACAGTGGCTGTGACAGAATTGGCTGAGCCTGTGGATCAGTTAAGCTGCGTTTCTGGTTCAGCACATGGTCCTGACTTAGGAACTCTGGTTTTAAAGAAGGGCTAGAAAGGACCAGGGAGCCCTTCGCTTGCTGTGCTGTCACTGCCACGTGTGGGCACTGCCCTCTGCTCAGAGGGCTGTCCCCTGGCTTTCGGCCGGTCCTCCGTGGTCTGGATTGCTGGGGGAGCCTGTTGAGCAGCTGCATGCAGCTCTGGGACCTGTGAAACATTCCTTTCATCAAAATTGGGCCTCACATGGCTGAGTACGATGAAGCCGCTTTAAAGTTGGGTGACCAACCCAAGCTCTTGACAGGTGAACAGTGTGGGCTGATGTCCGGCCTGTTAATGCTGGTGGTGGGGGTTTCTGGCCTTGCCTGGCGTTGGTTCTTTGTGTTTTGCTGGGGGTCTGGAGTTGACATGCATGACTGGGGGCAGAGCTCTGCCCACACCGTGTGGAGACTCACTCGGTCCAGGATAGTGCCTGTCAGCCTGTGCTTTGCATGTGCCCTGCACGGGCGCCAGTGCATTTGCGGTACCAAGGAGTGATGCTTCACCCTCCTTAAATGTTACACAGACACACTGTTCTTAGGACCCTGAAAACTGCCGAGGCAAGATGGTTTAACTGCTCCATCGGTGTCAGAGAAAGCAGAGGCCCAAGGTTCTTGCCTGTGTGCTAGAGTGTGAGGACTCAGTTGGGCTGTGCAGCTCAGGGAAGGCTGTGCTGGGGAGGTGACAGGCCAGAGGAAGTGCTCTGGGGCAGTGCCCATTGTAGGGACACTGCAGTTGCCTATGACAAGGCTGTTCCAGTCTGCCCTAGGAGTACTTTGATCGGGTGACAAGGAATTTGTCACAGTAATTTCTCTGGTTTTTGTCCCGTTGGAAAAAAAATTTGTGATCTTCACTTGTCCTGGGCTGCCCCTCTTGAACTAAGGACCCTGAGGTTAAGGCTGGTCTTTTCTGTCTCAGACCTTGATGCACTTCTACCCACAGACCCAGGACCAGGTGAGAGGGGAGTAGGCAGCTGATGAGTAAGGCACATCCCTCGGTCCTCTTTCTTTAGAGGACCCTCTTGTGAGGCTCGGTTTCTGAGCATGTATGTCCTGTGCTCAGGGCTGGGAGTGCAGCTCCATTGCCCAAGGCAGCCTGGAAGCCTTCGTTCTTCAGGACAAGCCTGGACCCTCGAGAGCACAGCAGGCCGCACTTCTCTGTAGTCAGCGCTACTCATCTTTTCTGCTTTGTTACGCCTTATGCAAAAACCGCAGTATCCCAAGAGCTTAACTCCAATGGCTGACCACTGCATTTTCTGGACAGTCCCAGCCTGGGATGGTTCTCGCTCAGCATGGGCCAGATTGGAACAAATCCTCATACAGCATCTCGGGGCCACCAAGCCTCCTTGGGGTCAGAGCTTGTGTGGGTTTTGAAAGCCATTTCTAGACCACCTAGGAGGTGCTCCTTGTGGCCAGGTGTTTTCCCTCTGAGGGGTTTCCTAACAGCCTGGGGCTCAGCTTCCAGGTTGAGCTGGCCTTGCTGCCGGGGCTAACCGCAGAGGGGCGGCCTGCTGAGGGGGCTTGGGCTGGGTTGGGTAGACCCTCTCTGGGTGGTTGCATCTCCCCCGGCTTGAACAGAAGTGTCTGCGGGGACTGGGGAACTTTCTCCTTTTCTCTGTTGTCAATCTGCCTTCTCTCCCCAACTCAGGAGCTGGTTTTCCATCCATCCCAGTTGGCAAGAGCCCCATGGTGGAGCAGGCTGTCCAGACTGGTTCTCTTGATAACCTGAACGCCAAAAAGCTGTTACCTGGCGGCAAGGGCACTGTGGGGGTGCAGCTCAACGGGCGCCCTGCCCCGCCAAGCGGCAAGAGTGCCAGCGGTACTGAAACACTCGCTCCCTGGGGTGTGCTCCCTCTTCTCACTGTGCACGCTGCTGCCTGGGGGCTTTGTAAAAGAAATCGCACCCCTCCCAAACACCACATGCATTTGCAGGGCAGGCCCCTGCCACATGTCCCCTGGGGTGGTGCCACCTGCTTCCTTCCCAGCTTCTGCTCTGGCAGGCGCTTGCCTTACTATCCCCTTTTGCGCCTTAGATGTAGTTCAGCCAGCCGCTGTGCAAACGCCAGGGCAGGTGAACGACGAGAACAGGAGGCCCCAGAGGAGGAGATCAGGTAACAGCTGCTGCCACGTTTGGGCGTGCTCTCTGCCCCCACCCCCAACCACCCTGCCTGCTTCTCTGGGCACAGTTTCAGGGGTGCTAGGGCTCAATGGTGGCTTCAGTGTGCTCCTCTCTTTTCCTCTCTTTGTCATCTGTCTCACACTCAGTAATATCGTGTTGGTGGCTCATCAGCCATGACTGTCGTTTCTCCTCACAGGGAACAGACGAACGAGGAATCGCTCTAGAGGGCAGAGCCGCCCAGCCAACATCAAGGAGAACACAATCAAGTTTGAGGGGGACTTTGACTTTGAGAGTGCAAACGCCCAGTTCAACCGCGAGGAGCTGGACAAGGAGTTCAAGAAGAAACTGAACTTTAAAGGTCTGAGTCCTTATGTGGAAATCTCCCTTGTTCTCCATGGAGTATCCACAGTGGGTCAGACAGCTGGAGCCGTGAGATGGGGGGTGGTGGTGATGGGGGCTAGTGTGGGAGCTGTGCCCTTTAAGGTGGATGGCATGGGCTGGAGGGAGAAGTCACTTAGCACAGAGCAGTCATTTGGCTGCTGAGTGACAGCGGGCCTGCCGAGGACAGAGGTGCTTTTCTGCCTCCAGCAACTCAGTGGGCTCCACTTCTCTGTGCAGATGACAAAGCTGAGAAGGGGGAAGAGAAGGACCCGGCAGTGGTGACCCAGAATGACGAGGCCCCTGCTGAGGAGGACCACCTGGGGCCCAACTGCTACTATGACAAGTCCAAATCCTTCTTCGACAACATTTCCTCTGAACTCAAGACCAGGTGTGGGGGCAGGGGTGAGAGGGGTGGGGGTCCGGGTGAGCTGGTGGGAAAACACACACTGCCTCAGTTTCCAGGACTGGGACGCACTCTCTTGGTGACCACTCAGGTCTCAGGTTCAGGGCCCTACTCACATGTCTGCCACAGTGGACGCATCCATCCCGTGGTGGCAGCATGGGAGGCCCTGGCAGTCACAGGCACTGAGGGGTCTGCCCGAGCCCCACTCCCACTTCCCTCCTGGCTTCTCTGCCCTGCCCATTGAGGCTGGGCTGGCCCCACCCCCCAGCCGAGTGACTATGGACTTTCTTCCTGATTCCCAGCTGACCCTGGAGGCCTGAGGCCCGGGCGACCTGAGTCAGCCTGCGTATTAGGAGTGTTCTGTTCCGGGTGCTCTTTCACCTGACGCTTGAGGCTGGCACCGCTCGTGTGATTTGTTTTCAGCACCTGACCGCTGGTTACTCAGGTGTTGCCCTGTGAACAAGCTAGACCATGAGAGAAATCTGAGCGGCATGCTGCAGAAACTCTGATCCCTCCACTGGCAAGCAGAGTGTCAGGCACTGCTGAGCACAGAGGGTGCAGCCGAAAGCAGGCTGGGGCTCCTCACCGCCTGCGCTGAGGGCTTCTGGCGGGGACGAGTGGATGCGGAGGGGCAAGATACACACACAGATTGAAATGCATTGAGGAGAACCGGGCAGTGACTCGAAATGGACCAAGAGAGCAGGTCTCCAAGCCTGTTCTGTTGGGCAGGGCAGGCAGCTATCAGAGGTTGGGAGCCCAGGATTGAAGCCACCTGACCTTTTACCACGTGGGTCTTCGGTGAGAGTGGCTGCAGGTGGCCACTTCCCAATAGTTCAGGTGTCTCAACTGGGCCTGGTGATGGAGAGAGGCTTGGCTTCTAAACTGCTTTGAAGGTGGGGCTGATGGTTTGCTGGCAGGATGTGAGGAGAGCTGGTTGGCCTCAGTGGCAGCTGGGACATAGCTGCTGTTTCTTTAAATGAGGATTGTTAACAGCTGCGGGTATTTACTAGCGGTGCTTGGGGAGCTCAAAGGGTTCTGGAGCCATGCTGTGCTGGTCCCCAGCACCCGTAAAGTATAAGCACACCCTTGGAGACCCTGCCCATTTAACCCAGCCCCTCCTCATCTGGTAGAAACCTGTTTGGGGGGTCCATGGTCTGCTCCAGGCCTTGGAGACTGTGCAGGCCTGAGCCCAGCAAGCAGGTGGCTTCCATTGGAGTGCACTAGTATCACGGGCTTGTTTAGGGGACAGAGGTGTAAGCTCTGTGCCCAGCAGCCTAGTCCCATGAGGAACGGGCCTGGAGCACCTGTAGTGTTGGTTGTCCAACTGCAGGGGGCCAGCTGGGTTGCCCTCGAATGGCTCCAGGAACACAGTGACTGTCCTTCCTCCCAGGCTGAGAAAGCTGGGATGACTGCCCCTGCAGTCAGTTTTCACAGCCCTTGTCTGTTTCAGTTCCAGGCGGACCACGTGGGCTGAGGAGAGGAAGCTCAACACGGAGACCTTTGGGGTGTCAGGAAGGTTTCTTCGTGGCCGTGGATTCCGAGGCGGACTGCGGGGGGGCAGGGGCAGTGGCACCACCCGGCGCAACCCGACTTCCCACAGAGCCGGAACTGGCAGGGTGTGAAGAGCAGCCGGAGGTGAGTGGGTGACCTGCGGGGTCCTCTAAGGGGAGGGCATGGGGTTGCAGTACCCCTGCAGGGAGCCTCTTCAGGAAGCGCAGAGGTGAGGCCCGCCCTCAAATCTCCAGGGGGCTCTTGGGGACCCTGGGCCCAGCGTTGTCAAAGTGGGTTCCCGTGCAGGAGGGCCGGGTGCTTGTTCCTCGGGGGAGAGGGTTCAGCCAGGAGAGCTGGTGACAAGCCAGGGTCTCGGTGCAGCGTGGCCCTGCCTTTTTCACAAGGTCCCGAGTGATGTGTGTGCCCCTTAGGGTCTGGGTGGTAAGAGGGTCATGGTGGATGGGACCCGGAGCTGCCTACTACGGCAATGCGTACAGAAGGAATTTTCCTGGTGGGTTGTGATGGGGGAGTCTAGGAAGCCCTGGCCTGACATGGGGGGACGCCTGCTGAGCGCACTCATGTGGTGTCATGTTCCCCCTGCAGGCTCCTGCAGAGGCAGCGGCAGAAACGAAGCCGAGTGAGGACGCTGCACTTACTGGACAGACAGGCGTTGGGTCACCGTTTATTACTTTTGTTTTGACGTCATGGAACTTGGACATGGTCCGAGTTAGAACTGCTCATGTTCGGGGAGTGTTTAAGGGTGACCTCTCTGAGGTCTCTGGGTCTTTCCTCTTCAGTTATGCACAGTCTACCTAAGGTTTTGGTGTTTTGCAAAAAGTTTTCTAGAGCGAAAGCTTGATCTTCACTTTGAAAAAAAAAATTTGGGGGGACAACTTTGACTTTTAAAGTGGACCGTGTGGCAGCCAGGCACAGCTCTGTCACCCAGCTGGCGCTCATGCTGCTGGCCTGGTACCCCCACTGCCACTGGTGGGCCTCAGGAGCAAGGCAGGGCCAGCCCAGGGGGTGTGGGGTCGGGTGGGCCCCAGCAGGGAAAGTGGAGTTCCCGCAGATCATGTGTGAGCAGACAGACCACCTGATGTCCAGGGTGGTGGTGTCGAGGTTTGGACTGGCAGGCTGGCACTCTTGGAGGCACAGAAGGGGCCTGAACATGAGCTGGGAGCTGTCTGTTACTCAGAGCCTGGCTTCCATAGGAATGAGGATTGGGGTGGCATACCCATCCTTTCTGTCCTGCCAGTCAGTGTTGGACTCAGACCACTGTTCAAGTCTCATCCACTTGGAAATGAGCCAGTCTTTTTTGCAAGCTCGGCTGACAGAGCTCCGAGTTGTAAATAGTTGTTTGTTTTGTAGGTGGGTGGAGGGAGGTGGGATGTAAACTGTTGCATGAGTAAATGGGTCACCTTAGTACAAGCATGCTCCCCCCTGAAGACAGGGCATCTTGGTGAACATAAGCACCTTGGTAATTAAATCCCTAGACAGCTATAAAGATTTTGGTTCTGTATTAAGTTACTGTAAAAGCTTGGTTTATTTTTGTAGGACTTAATGGCTAAGAATTAGAATGTAGCAGTGGGGCTGCTCTGTTGGAGTAATGTATATTGTAATTAAAATAAAAACGCAAACTTTAAAATCTTCTCTGCTTTGAAAGTAAGTGGTCCTGTTGACTCTGCCTGAACCCCATCACACTCGGCAGGCCTGCCGTAGGGGACCTCTGATGCTCTTGTCTCAGCTGGACTGGGCAGTGTCAGGCCCGTTCACCATGGGCCACCCTTTTGGGATGAGTGGCTCTGCTTTCGTGACACAAAGTAGTTTCTAAAACTCGGTTCACAAATGAACCTGATTCAGAAATGGGCCCTGGACTATGCAGAGCAGCAGACAGGCTGGTTTCAGACTTTGAAGCATCCCTCCACTCTAATGGGTTTTGGGTGACTTTAGAAGCAACACACTGGTCAGCTGTTTCCTCCCTCCGTACCTGCCTGTGGTCCAGTCAGGCCCAGAGTTGGACTGAGCAGCAGGCCTCTGAGGTCTGGGCCTGGCTGTCACTCATAATTTGACAAGTTTTTGGCAAACCTTTTTTTTTTTTTTGCAACTAACATCCTTGACCAATGAAAACAATCCTCCCAGGTGCACATGCTAGATTCAGAAAGCCAGGGCACGAATTTGAAATTAGTTGGGAACAGTTGAACTAAAATATTCTCTGTGCTGAGATTCACATATTGTTAATTCAGTTACCATGTGTGACCAACCTTGCTGCTCAAGTCTTCAACTGAAAACCATTGTGACAATTGCCGGTTTTAGGCTGGACTAAAGTATCTGGGCCTCTTGACTCCTTTTTAGAAGGTAGATTACATGTGCCCTCAAGGGGAATGTGGAGTAAGAAAGCTACTGACCGAGGCAGAAAGGGGACCGTAGAATCCTAGCAGAGTTGTAAGGGGCAACCAGCTCAGGGACCCAAAAGCCACCCGTCACCAAGACCAGCAGCCTCCCGCAGAGTGGCAGGCCAATGGGCTTGTTAGGGTTTTCTGTAGGGACATTAAGACTGACCTACACTGCTGCTGGCCTAGAGGCTAGGACAGTGATGGCGAACCTATGACACACGAACTCATTTTTTTGGTTGATTTTTCTTTGATATTTATTATCAAAAATATAAGTCTTTTGTTTTACTATGGTTGCAAATATCAAAAAATTTCTATATGTGACACGGCACCAGTGTTAAGTTAGGGTTTTTCAAAATGCTGACACGCCGAGCTCAAAAGGTTCGCCATCACTGGGCTAGAAGATAGGTTTTCTGGCTAAAAAGTGAGCGAGGCACTGGCTGGGTGGCTCAGTCGGTTGGAGCTTCATCTCGTACACCAGTGGTCAGCAAACCGCAGCTCTTTGGCCCCTTGAGTGTGGCTCTTCCACAAAATACCACGTGCGGGCGCGCACATAGAGTGCGATTGAAACTTCGTGAACCATGCGCAGAAGTCGGTTTTCAGAAAGGAGATAGACGAAACAAGTGTACAAGACAAGTGTGGATGGGAGAGTTGAAGGGGTCGACCTCAGCGAACGTACCTCAATCAGATTGAGGACATTTTTAGCAACGGCCAGCTTAGGAGTACCCTAATGAAGTTAATAACAGTGTACTTACCTATATAGTTTAAGTTTAAAAAATTTGGCTCTCAAAAGAAATTTCAATTGTTGTACTGTTGATATCTGGCTCTGTTGACTAATGAGTTTGCTGACCACTGTCGTACACCAAACGGCTGTGGGTTTGATTCCTGGTCAGGGCGCATGCAGGAGACAACCGATCCATGTTTCTGTACCCCCCGCCTTCCTCTCAAAATCAGTAAACATCCTCAGTGAGGATAAAAAGATTAGAAAGCAAGAGGGTGGGTAACAGGAAGCACCAGAAGTCTTGGAGAAAACATGAGAAATGTTGACCTGACCTAGTAAAACCATAAACATAAGGCTAGTTCTGAACACAACTGCTGCTCTGCAAATTTTGGGGTAAGCACTTAAACTGAGTGCTGTTTGTGCTCCTGTCCTTGACCTGATGTTAAATAGGAGCTTGAACAAAGGTCAAAGGAACAATCAACCTATTTGGAACAAGAAAAGGAGGGTTGGAAGTGCCAGGTGCGCCTACCTACAGCAGTCTCGCACTGCAGCCCTAACACCCCTGGCGTTGCGTGCAGGACGACCCCCACTTAGTCTGTGGCTGTTGTCTGGGAGCCTGGCAACAAAGACTAGGGAAGAAAGCTCACACTCAGGAAAGCTTTTAGAGACTGACCACGGGAGTCGACTCCATTTCCGCAAGAGCTACTAATTCCAGCCCTGGCTGGGTAGTTCAGTTGGTTAGATAGGCCAAGGTTGCAGGATGCTGGTCAGGGCACATACAAGAATCAAACAATGAATGCATAAATAAGTGGAACAAATCAATGTTTCTCTTTCTCCCTTTCACTCTAGAGTCAATAAAAAAAATTTTTTTTTTTTTTTTTAAAAAGCTACCATAAATCCACCCAAAAGACCCGTGGGCTGTAAAAAGGCGAGGTTAAAAACATGGAAGTTTATTGTAGGACACAGACAATGGAATGTCAGCGCCTGAATATCCATTGGTTCTCACATCACGCATGATTTGCATTTAAAAATTGCTCCCAGCAAAATTTGATTGATCATGATGCTTTCTTTTGTTTCTTCTTTTCATTTTCTTCTTTCTCTTTTTCAATTTCAGCCACATATTTCTCGATTTCTTCAGGATTTAAAATCTACCAAAGAGAGTGTTTCTGGTTAGCCCCTCAGCCTAAGAGGTGCCCCAGTGCAGTAAGGCCCCCACAGGGAGGGGGCTCCTGGACGCCCTAAAGCTGCTTCTGCAGGTCCACAAGGCCATGTGGCCTGTGTGGGGATCAGTGAAAAGCAGAAGCCAACCTGCACAGCTGCTGACTGCTTGTCCGCGTGCCAGGAGCACACGCGATCACCATCTGTGACCATGCAGTCAGCCCTGGCGTGCTTGCGTCCCACCCGTTTGTGGGGAGCCTTGCCTGGTGCTAAAGCCACAGCAGCGTTAATGAGCACTGCCCTGCCCGTCCCCAGGATCGCTCCACTGTGAAAACGGCAAAAGACATGGGTTTACCTTGAGGGGCTGGTCCCGCCTCATGACAGCCAGTTCGATGTTCTTGCCGCCCGACTGAACCACCTTGGGAGGAGCCGGAGAGAAGAGCATTAGACAGCCACGCCCACCTCAGGACCAAATAGGTTCTTTAGAGCAGCGGTCGCCAAGTGGTGGTCCATGAGGTCTGAAAGGTTGGCAACCGCTGCTTTAGAGGATCACCTGTGCACCCAAACCCAGCACTGCCACTCTAGGGGACAGGCCGGGCACACTGCAGTCTGAGCACCCACAGATTCTACGCTGCCTCCTGCCAGTCAGACCTTGGCTGGGTCTCTGGTCCCTGCTCCTGCACGGCAGCTGGGCTCCTGACACCAAGCCCCTGCTCTCTGGACCCCAGCCTAGCCTCCTACTAGCCCCTCTCTGCCTCTGGCTTCACCCTCCAGCATCTGTAAGGTCTTGACAAAGCCCAAGACCCCAAAACTCCCAGCAGTCTTCCTAATTTCTGCTCTCCCAGTAGCTGGAGCCCCAGGAAAGCTGAGTGTGGTTGTGAGCTGTGCCCTGACTGTGCCAGTCGTATGCAGGAGCTGGCTGAGCAGAGCAAACCCTTGTGGCCTGCCACTCAGCCCACCCAGGGAACACTATCATGGCATGGGTGTTCTCACTGGCTTGCCCAGATGCAAAGGCAAACTTACTTCCAGGAGGGCCTTGATCACCAGCTTGATGGTCAGATCGTCTGTCTCGATGGCTTCGTCAGTGTAATTCTTCTCCAGAAACTCACGCACTGACTTGGCGCCCCGGCCTATGGCATTGGCCTGAGAGGGGAGTGTTATATGTCACAGGACAATCCAGACCCAAACCAACAACTTGGCCACTGTCTGGGCCAGCCAGCCGCCACCCTGCTCGTCCAGTGTGCTGTGCTTGAGAGCAGCCTGGGCTCCCGGCCCTGCCCCGAGCCCTCCCCCAAGCCCTCCGTTGGCTGAGGGCTATTTGGGGCTGTGCTGATTCTCACCAATAGTAGATACCATTTCATTACTGACAGACTCGTGGCCATTTCACTTTAAGCCATGAGTCCTTATAGCTCACTGCCCTTTCCTCCCAAACAGTGCTGTTCAACAGGCTGTGTGCACACACGCACCTGAGGGAGGCACAGACCCCCAGCGGCCTCCCAAGCCCCTTAACTGTGGCAACACAGCCTGTAAACCCCTCTCTGCCAGGGACTCACCTTCCAGGCGTGATATGTGCCCGACGGGTCAGTCTGGTAGAGTCTGGGGGTGCCATCAAAGTCGAAACCCACAATAAGGGCTGAGATGCCAAACGGCCTGCGCCCATTGCTCTGCGTGTAGCGCTGATAGGAAACGGAACACGTCGCTGTGCCATCTCAGCACCACAAGCCCGCCCCCGCCCACGCCCACGCCCACGGCGTCTCCACTGCACTTAGGGATGAGGATAGCCCCAGGTCCCCTCCTCAGGTTACTTCCAAGGATGAGCAAGAATCGCAATCGGAGGCTCCCTCTCTTCGTTTCTGCATTCTCACCCAGCCAGCCAGGCTGTGCCCAGGGCCACCCCATGGAGCACAGCTGAGGTCATTCGGAGGGTGGGACAGCAGACACACATTCTGGCTGCACAGCTGGTTTGAAAGGTGACCAGCAGTTCACCTTAGGGCAGGGGTGGCTTCCAGCCCCTCCCAACTCCTTAGTGACATCACTCAGAATGGCAAGATAAAACTATCCCTTCCCTCCAGAAATAGGCATGTGGACTGCCCCATGCCCATCAACAAGAACGATGCCACCAACGTGGGCAAGTGACAGCAAACACATGCACAAGCAGGGCTGGGCACCGGACGAGTGCAGGCCTCGACTTTCCTGCAGGGACGTGTGCCAGCACCGACACGACAGTAGGACACCCTCCAGGACCAAGTAGTGACCACATGTGTCCAGAGCCGAGCCGCAGGTGGGGCCTACCTGCTTCAGGCTGGCGATGTAGCGGGTGATGTACTCCACGGTGACCGGGTCCTCCACCGTCAGCCGGTGGCTCTGGCACTCCACCCGTGCCCTGTTGATGACTATCCTCGCATCGGCAGTAAGGCCTACAGGACAGCAGAGCGCATCACCGCATGGCCACGATCAGAGACACAGATCACATGAGCAGACAGCAAGGGTTCAAAACCAGTCCCCTAGAGCAGCGGTCGCCAACCAGTGGTCCGAAAGGTTGGCAACCGCTGCTCTAAAGCCCAGCACGGGGTCCACTGGCAGCACAGACCCCAGCTGGGTAGACCGCTCAGCCTCTGGGCTCATGAAGAGCTATGTGTGCCAGGCCCCGTGAAATCAGGCAAGTCACCCTCGTTTAGCACAGGAGAACTGGTATGTTCCCCAAATGCACCCACCAAGGGAGGAGAGCGCTGAGAACACAGCTCCCGCTGGCCCCGCTGCACAGGCGCAGTAGCTGTAGAAAGCCTGACCTCTCTCTAGACAGTAACTATAATCAGGGACAGGCCGATGACAATGGAGGTGACAGCTGTTGCGGCCAAAGGTAAACTGAGTGGGGAGGGGTGAAAGGATTAAGGAAAAGACAGACAAGAGAATAATAGCTGGGTCTCGGTGGGACGCTGCCTCCCTGATGAGACGACAGCGCCCACAAGCCGTGTCTTTATTTTATAGCAGATGCCACGAAGCAAAGCAGGGGCGTGATCACGTTGTTTCATTCTCGTGAGCTCCAACCTCACTCAACTATATGCACCTGAACTCTAGCACAAGGCACGTGGGGTTACGTGTTTGGACCATAGGTTCAAGCTAACTACCACAGCCGTTGGCTATGATTCTGCTGGGAGGGCCCTGACCTCCAGCTGGGACTTGCACGTGGCAATGAGAGGACCCTGTCCTTTCATTAGTCCGAGGCTTGAACCTGGCCAAAACACTGTAACCGCGCCCCACAGACAGCAAAGCCCCATGTCCTGGGGTAGCCATTCCTGCAGCCTCTGCTCCAGCCACCAGGGGCAGGGAGCCTCCTCACCAAGAAACCATGGCCAACCCTTTAAAGGCCCAAATCCATTGCTTTAACTCTTTTCAATCCAACGTGGATGCTGACTCGACAGACCAGGGGATAGGAGCAGGTCCAACGTCGAGGCTGAGGTTGACACCGCAAACCGGTTCAACATTCAATCCCGTCAATTAATTTGGACCAGACTGTTTGAATTCCAAAGATAAAACCGGACCGCTGAGGGCTAAAGGACGTGGGTTTACCCAGTTCACACATCTCCCAAAGCTCTGCTTGGCCCCAGGCTCACCTGCGAACGCCATGCAGACATTGTCGTCCAGGGCACAGATCTTCCGCACTGTCCTCTCATCCTGCAGTTTGGCCACCGACTTCTTTTCCACACCAAGAACAACAATGTCTTTTCCTCGAACGCCAACCTTCAAGAAAAACCAACACAGCACTAAGAAAGTGACCTGAGGGTGTGCAGCAGGCACAGAGCTCTGAGCAGGTGTTCAGGGTCTCAGGCCATCACTGCGGGCGCCACGCTGGCCAACCACTGCTACTTATCTGCTGTGGCAGAGCTCCCCCAGCTGTCGTGACTGTGCCCAGTCCTGTAGCTTCAATGACAACACCACTAACAAGGAACTGCAGTGTCATCAGTATGCACGTGTGTCACTCAACCCACTGAATCAGTCATACGAAAGGCCTTGCAGCCCAAGACCCTGGGTCCAAGCCAGGTGTCCTGAAAGTCGTGGTTCTGGGCTTGTGACCTATACCACTACCCACCCTTTGAATGTGTGCAGGACACCTGTACCAACTATTCCTGGGAGGTTAGCACTGTTTATGGCTGACACTGAACAGGGGAGGATGCATTAAAATTACTGCGTGTTAGTCCCCCACCCCACCTCTGACCCCCAGCAATGCAGGTGCAGATAAATGGGGTCAATCCCTCAGAGAAGCAACATCCACACTTCGTTCAGAGCAGGGCTCCTCAGCCTGGGTGCTAACTCTGAGGTGGGGGCTGCCTGTGCACTGTAAGGTGTTTACCCCTAGTTGCCAGAGGCACCCTCTATAGTCTTGGACAATGAACAATGTCTGCACAGGCTACCAAACGCCTCTGGGGGTGCAAAATGACGTGGTGGAGAAGTACTGGTCTGCAGTGTCAGATTTCAAGGTGCTGTCTCCCCTACTCTATCAGGGATCTTCAGAGCGCCCCAGTAGAGGCAGGCAGGCCCAGAGGTGCCAGGTGGTTAAGCAAAGCCAGCCCCATCAGATGGGGGCAGGGGAGAGGGCCAGCACTCTCGTTCCAGTGCTCTTTAAGCCGAGTTAGGCCACAAGATGGATTCTGATCTTAATTTCAAAAAATGTTCAAGAAATTGAAACATCAAAATTCACAGAACTGTGCGCTTTCTTTGGTCTGCTGGCTCAAATCTCTGAAATACCAGGTAATAAAAGAAAAACTGACCAATAAGCAAACTGACAACGACATCATTAATTTAAAAATGAGAGGTCCGGCTCAGGACAGTGGGTCAGCGCACTGTCCACCCCGGAGGAGAACCAGGGGGGAACCTCCAGCTCAGTGGGAACCACTCAGCTCACACCAAGAACCTCCACTTTTTCCTGGAAGCCCACCTGCACCGAGGACTGGGCTCTCCCTGGTGAGGGAAGTCCCCTAACTGGGGCCTATTGGATGCACTTCAGTCACCTGCTTACTTAACATTCAGAGAGCCAGTGAGCAGCCAGCGCGCTGCCCGGCCGGGCCCTGCTCACATGCAGGGGCCTCAGCACAGCCCACCCCCGGCCACACGGGCACTAGCGGGCCGGGGCGGGGGCGGGGCGGGCCGGGGCGGCGGGTTGCAAGATGGCCGTCTCCTCCTAGGCCTGCTCTGCGCTACCGAGAGGCAAGAGGAAGGTGGCACTTGAAGCTCATCAATCGGACCCTATTTGCTAGTTTGCAAAGTACCTGCGGATCACCAGCTAACACCCCCTCAACAGCCCTTGTTGAAAACCGTGTTCGGAGGGCAGTCCCATCAGACTGTCCTGTCCTGCCGCTCCCCGCCCGGGCACCCACAGTGCACAACGTGCCCTTTCCATTTCCTTCCGGGACACCGACGCCCGGCTCCCGTGTCCCACTAACGCCAGGGCGCTACTTCCCAAAGGCCAATCGGACAGAAAAGAGGAGACTGTCAGCGCGGCCACGGCCTGCGCTCAGTGGCAGGAAGCACCCGGGCCTCCCGCTGGCCGGGGGAGCGCCTCCGGGCCTCATTGGGACGCGCCCTCCAGAGCCCCCTGCTGTCCATTGCCGGGAGTCCCGTTCGATTCGTGCACCCCCGCCCCGGCAGAGAGACCGGTCCGGGCCTCGCGGATTCCTAGGTGCACCCACGTCCGGGGGCCTCCCCCGATCCCCCGGCCGAGCCCCTGCCGGCTCACCGCACCTCCCGCGCCCCCGCGCCACGGGCCGCCCCGATTCCAGCAGCACCCCCGGGACCGCCTGCTTCCGGCCGCCCAGCCCGGCCCGGGCGCAGAGTTCGCCGCTCACCGCGGTCGAGCCCTTCTTCACGGCCTCCTGCGCGTACTCCACTTGGAAGAGGTGGCCGTCGGGCGAGAAGACGGTGATGGCGCGGTCGTAGCTCATGCTGGCGAGCGGCGCGGCGGGGCCAGGAAAAGCGCACACTCACCGCCGCGCGGCCCACGACTCCCTGCTCCGCTCGGCCGTGCCGCGCCCGCCCCGGCACCTCCCACTGCGTCTGGTGGCGTCGGGGAGCGTCGGCGGCGTCGGGCGGACGTGCGCGCGCCGGGGCGGGGCCGGGCCGAACCACCGGCGGCCGGGGGCGGGGGACGGCGCGGCGCCAGCGGGCCGGGCGCGGGGCTGGGGGTCGGTCCCCAAGAGGCGACGCGTGGGGCTGGGCCTCGGGGACCGGGGGTGCGGGAGGGGGCGCGGCGGTGGGCCCGCAGACAGCGCAGCGGCACCGGCGAGGCGGACGAGCCCACGACGGGCTCCCCCGCGCCCCCACCCCCCAGCGACTGCAGAGAATGAACACCTTGGGCTGCCGAGCGCAGCGGGGGAAGAAACCCCGATGATCTTGTGTTGAGCTCGCGCCGCGACCATGTCGGTGGCCTTCGCGTCCGCCCGGCCGAGAGGCAAAGGGGAGGTCACGCAGCAAACTATCCAGAAGGTAGGCGGGGTCCCGCGGGCCGAGGGCGGTGCGGAGTGCGGCCGTGCGCGCGCGGGGCCGGGACGTGGGCAGCCAGCGGGCGCGGGGCGCGAACAAAGCCGGGGCGCAGCCGATGCCGTCACCCTGCCGGGCCCCACGAGCGCCCCGCCACCAGCCTGCGCCAAGATGGGCGGGGGCTGCGGGTAGGGGTGCTGGACGGCGGGGCCGCGCGACCTCGGGATGGTGTCCGAAGGGCCGTGTCCGCGGACCAGCCGGGCGCAGTGCGGACTCGCCGCCTTCGGGCACCCTGCGCCGCGGACAGGGGCGTAGGGCGGCTGGGCCGGCGCCCTCGAAATGGTGTCGGCGGGTTGGGGGTCGTGGGCTAAGCCAGGAATCGCCGGGCCACACCAAGCGCGGAGGGGTTTCCGTCTGACTGGCTAAGGCTGTGGCGCAACCCCGCGGGCGGCCCCTGGCCCCAGGGCCCAGCTTGGCGAGTGGAGGTGGCCCAACAGCTGGCCACACTCACCTCTCAATCAGGTGCTGGCACTCCGAAGCACAAAGGGGCACGTCCCGAGTTTGCGATGCCATTCGCCTTCAGGCTCATCCGCGGCCCTTTGAGGAGTGCAGGACCCCTCGGGGTGGACCTGCTGGCCAAGCTTTGCTGCCCTTATGCGCGTGTCAGAGTGTGTCTCAGCCTGACGCCGGGGCCAGCATCCTTACCTAACAGCAACTTTACAGATTCGCTTTGTGATCTTCTAGAGATAACGTTTACATGGAATTGGGGGCAACTGTAACAAAACCCTTACATTTTGAAGTTCAGATTTAGTATTTTCTGCTGTTTCTCCAACGTTTTTGGTAGCTTTGCTTATTTCTTTCTAAGCTTGGACTTCATGGGGTTAACAGCAGTATTCCTTGGTTCCCAGGAGCCTTTCTTTCCCTGAGGGCATTCACCCCAGTGCCCTGCCCCTCTTCTTGATGATGCCAGGATCTGTGAACCTTGTCTGTGTAAGAACCCCTCTGCTTGGCTCAGTAAACATCTCAGTTTACTGAGATGAGTCTCAGTAAACTCTAACCAGGAAAAGCTAGTTGAAAAGCAGCAGAAATACAGACTTAAAAGTCTGGCATTTTTGTTTATTACGCACTTAGGTGGTGCTTACTGATACCAGGCACTGCTCTAAGGCTTTGCAGATATTAACTCATTTAATTCCTTGTGGTAGTTACTGTCATTCTCACTTTATAGATATGGAAACTGAGACAGAGGGAAGCTAAGTGCCTGATGGTTAGTGATGGATCCAGGAGTTGAACCCAGACAGTGGCTCCAGGATTTGCCCAGCCATAACACCTGATGTGGGAAGACGTGGTGCAGCGTCAAGTGCTTGCTCAGAGACACCGGCAATCACTAGGGCCTCCGGGCACTCTGGCTCTTGGACCTTAAGTGTGATGAGCAGAGACGCCAACTTTCGCCTTCAACATTCATCCAGTTATTGGCACTTTGCACTCTCTTCTTAGTAAAGCTCCCCAAATTTTCCAGGCAAAAGCCCTGCTCCCGAACATCAGATCAGAAAGAAGGAAACTGTTGCTCATTGGAAATGGGTCTTCTAAATTAGTTGTCATCTGATTTGACCTGATTGAGCCAGCCATCTGTATACTCACCTTGGTGTTTTGACAGTGAATTTATGTACCCAGGGGTCTTTTACTTGCAGTTTGAGAAGGCCATGAGAGGTGTGTGACCCACACTCACATGAGCTGTGTCCACAGCGTGTGCTCATGCTCAGAGCATTGAGAAAAGCCAGGGTTTTTCAGAAGCTGCTTGGTAGTGAGGGAGCAGGAACCAAACAGCTTGTCCTTAGAGCATATTTGCATAGGATTCTGCCAGGCAAACTCCTACTCAACCTTCATGGCCCCACTCAAATGTCCCCTCCCTCATGCTCCTTTGGCAGTCATGTGCTGAATTTTGACACATTGTTTGGGCTTCCACGTTTGCATGTCACTGAATTATTTGCAAAGTCCCAGCCTGTCAGTGCCCAGTACATACTAGAGCATCCATGACACTGGGTATGTCACTGGAAGTGTTTGGGATAGGTAGATGTATTTGTTTCTTTTGGCTGCCATAACAGGTTACCACAGACGGGGTGGTTTAAAACAGGAAACATTTTCTCAGTTCTGGAGGCTAGAAGTCAGGGTTGGTTCCTGTTTGGGGCTTTGGGGGAGGATCGGTCCCTTGCTTTCCTCTGAGCTTCTGGTGGTTCCTGGCAGTCCTCCAAGCTCCGTGGTGTGTGGACGCATCACCCCATCTCTGTCTTTGTCTCATGTGGCCTCTCCTCTCTGTGTGTCTAAGTGTCCAAATTTCCCTCTTCTCATAAGGACACTTGTCATAGGATTTAGGACCCACCTGAATCTGGACTGACCTCATTTATCTGAACTCCACTACGTTTGCAAAGACCCTGTCTCCAAGGAAAGTCACATTTACTGGTCCCAGCGGTTAAGATCCAACCTATTCTGAGGATCACAATTCAATGCAATACAGAGGCTGTGTGGAGGAGGGGTGTTCCAGACAGAAGAACTGAGGAGCAGAGGTGGAAGGGTCTGGAAGATCCAGGGAGTTGCAGATGGTCCTGCCCATGGTCTGCGTGGAGCAGGCATGAGATGCAAATTAGAGGGGCAGGGAGTGCCTGCTGATCTGGGGAGCCAGGGCGGGGGTTAAGGTGGTGTAGCCTGTGGTGACCAAAGACAGTTTTGATGCAGCGTGAGATGCAGGTGGAACTGCGCTTTGGTGAGAGCCATAGGGGACCGTGAGGTGGAGATGGGCAGTGTCCCAGCAAAGTCCAGTGGCCTGCAGGCCAGGACCTGCCCTTTGCAGCTCTTCATCTTCACTGGTTCGGGACCAGGGAGCCCCTGCTGTCCAGTGCTGTGCTCCCGACACCACTAGCCATCTCCCTGGACTGTGAGGCTGGGTTTGGGTTCCTTGGAGGGGCCCCTGGGCACAAGGCCTTGGCTGGCATGCAGGTGCCTCCTTGCTCCTTGGCACAGGTAGTTGCTTAATAAATTTAAATTTCACCCAGCCGCTGTAGGTGAGTGGTTGAGCATTTACCTGTGAACCAGGAGGTCAGGGTTCGATTCCCGGTCACCGCACATGCCCAGGTTGTGGCTCTATCCCCAGTGTGGGGCGTGCAGGAGGCAGCCCATCAATGATTGTCTCTCATCATTGATGTTTCTATCTCTCATTCCCTCTCTCCCCTCTCTGAAATCAATCAATCAATTTAAGTTTCATTGTTACTGTTTGTATTGGTTTTCTCTGCAGTCTTGTCCTTCTGTGCCAGCACCTTGTGCAGGGGAGACAGTTCCATGGGAACAGGACAGAGCTGATAGGCAGGTGGGCATCTGGGTGTTTGCCATGTGGGTTGGGAATAGGAAAGTGAGACCAGCGAGGGCAGGTGCCATGCCCAAGGTCTGAGAGCCAGGAAGACGTCAAAATCAGGCCAGTCCTGCTCTGTTGTCCGTGTCGGGGGTCGGGGTGGGGAGCGGGCTCTCTGGGCTCTGTTAGATGTGAAACTTGTTGCCTTCCAGAATGTGGGCTAATTCGGTAAGGAAGGTACATTGGCTATTTTCAAAAATTAGAGCTGTCCCCATGGCTGCAAATGGCTTGGGGACTCCAAGCCTCCCTTCACTTGGCTAATTGATCATTTTAGGCAGTTGTCACTGAAAGTGCTTTCTCCCCAGGGGTGGGAGGGGGCACTGTCCCCTCACTCCTGTCCTTGGGCCCACCCTGGGAGGGTGGGGATGGACCCCCTTAGCTGGGTAGTGGCCTAGCGAGAGCCAGGGTTTCCCTCCTCACTTCTTGTTTCCAGGTTAGATTCTGTGCTGATCTATATCACGCCTGCACGTGAAGAGTCATGGTGCTGCGGTTGTTAAAAGTCCGGAGTGATCCGCCTCGTGCTGTCTTTCCACTTCCCAGCAACACCCTCTTGCCCTTCTCATCGCTAAACCAAGTGGCGCTTTTTAGATGTTTTTAGTTCTAGGCTCTGTCTTCGCTGGCTCCAGCTGCTATAGATGAGGCACTTAAACAGCAGGCATTTCTTTCTCAGTTGCCGTGGCTGGAAGTCCAAAGTTGCGGTGCCTAAGGTTTGATTCTTGGTGGTGCCTTCTCCCACTGTCCTCACGTGGTGCACAGAGCTCAGGAGGCTATGCTGTGCTGCCCTCTATCCTGTCTTCCCTCCCCGACCCTCATTTCCCTGGAGACACCTTCCCCCTCCCTCCCGAGCCCTCCCTACCCATTTCCTGCCAGGTGAGCAGTGGGGAAGGTCCAGGGATCTCAGCCTCCTCAGCCTGCTGCGTTCCCCAGTGTGGGCTCCCTGGGTGGCACAGTGTCACTTGCAGCACCTGGGGTCTGCTGATCCAGTTATCACCAGTCCATTTGCTTCTAGAATCCTGCTGATGGCTCAGCTGTCTCAGCCCTGTCCCCTTCGTCCCTATGAGTGTTTGCCTTTTCTGTCCCTAACTCACTGGGGTGGGCCGAGGGGTTGCGGTGCAGCAATCACCGACTTGGCCCTTTCACCAACATGTTCTGGACTTTTTTCCTGAGTGTTTTTTTATTTGTTTGTTTTATTTTTGTTAATCCTCACCCTAGGATATTTTTCCATTGATTTTTTTTCTTTCTTTCTTTTTTATTTTAAAGAGAGAGAGGGAAAGACAGGGAGAAACATCGATGTGAAAGAAGCACATCGATTGGTTGCCTCCTGCATGCACCCCATCCAGGGCCCGGGCCAGGGAGGAGCCTGCCGGACCTCTTTGGTCGGCCGGCCGATGCTCTATCCACTAAGCCAAATGGGCTAGGGCTTCCTGAGTGTTTTTAACTTAGCTGAGACAATATTCTGTGTCCTACTTCTTTCTTTGTTTCTCTCTCTCTCTCTCTTAGTATTTTGTAACATTTTCTCATGCCTTTAGAGACTACAAAAATCGTTTATAATGCTGCTTAACATCTTACAGGTTCTTCCATAACTGCAGGCTTTCCAGCATCGCCCATTTAGCTCCCCCCACACCTGAAGTGGACATGGGTGCAGAAAAGGTTTCAGTACTTAACGCACTGTGTGTCCTTGGGAGAGAATTCTTGCCTGGAGGCGTGGAGCCTTCCAGGGAAAGGAAGCTCTGTTCCAGTTGTTTCCTTTTGTTAACTGATCTGGAGAAAAGAGTCACAATGTGTGAATGACCAGAATGCCTTTTCCTGTTGTTTGAGCACCCTTCACCTGTCCCCAGGTGAGCGTGGCAGGCAGCTTTGGGCTCACAGCGCCCTCTGGTGGCTCCCCATGTTGGCTGGCTGCTGGGTCAACGTGAGAATTGATGTACTTGGGGTACCACCTCCACAGTGGGGACATAGTGGGAAAGCCAGGGGAGGAGGAAGTTGTAATGTGAATAAAAATCAGCCTGGCTGGTGTTGCTCAGTGGTTAAGCATCGATCTATGAATCAGGAGGCCACGGTTTCATTCCCGGTCAGGGTACATGCCCAGGTTGCATGTCCAGTGAGGGGCGTGCATGAGGCAGTCAACCAGTGATTCTCATCATTGACGTTTCTCTCTCTCCCTCTCCTTTCCTTTCTGAAATCAATAAAAAAATATTTTTTAAAAAATTAAAGCAAGAGGAACCAGCCCTGAGGACTTGGAGGCTGAGGGGCAGAGAGGGCAGCTGACCGTGGCCCTGCAGCGTGGTGGGGCCCAGCCCCTATCTCTTCTCCAGGGGCAGTTTGGGCCCAAGGCTCCATAGGAGTAGGGTCCACTATCAGAGACCAGTTAGGTGGCCATGTTGCACAGTGAGGGAGTGGCGCTGGGACCCTGTGCTGGGGTGCCAGGGCAGTGGCAGGTAGGTGGGCCCCTCTGTTCCCTCGCTGCAGGGCCTTACCGTTCAGGGGCCAGCAGAGCTGAGCCTGTCTGGAGGAACCACTGGGACCAGATGACTGGGCACAACCTGGTGGAAACAAAAGGCTTTTCCTTTGGCGATAGTCTTTGGACAAAGGCCTTTCTATTGGAAGTGGCTTGCTGTGGGCTGTTATGCTGCTCCCTCCCAAGCAGGGAGGTTCCTGCATGGACAGCCGTGAATGAGCCGTGTGCTTCTCCATCTCTTCACATCCAGGCAGAGAATGGTGCCCCTGGGTCCGCCCGCTGGCCGTCCTGTGTGCTCACTGGACATTGCACCTGACAGTACCTGCCACACAGCCCTCTCCTCCTACCATCCCATTAGGCCATCCTCCCTCTCCGGCTCCTTCCATCACCTCCTCCTGGGTCTCCCAGCTGCTGTCCCCAGTGGCCGTCCTGAAGAGGTGGCTCTTGTAGGTCTTTGTGATGCTCTGTGGGGATACGAGCTGCCTCCCCTGGGAGGGACGGCTGTGTGGCTGGCCTGTGTGGACTTCACACCCTCCAGACAGATCTTAGGGTCCCCAGTCCCTGGTGTAGATTTTTAACACACCCTAGCTGGACAGATACACCATGCTCTGGGGCCCAAGATGGGGGGCGTCCTGGGGACTGGAATCCCATCTGCAGGTGATGAGAGAACTTGGGACCTGCCCCTGGGGAGGTGGGGGCTGTGTGCTTCGCATGAGGCTGTGGAAAGGGCTCAGCCCTGCTGGCTGAGGTTATACACGTGAGTGGCAATGTGTACACAGAATGCTGACAGCAGGTATTGTCACATCTAGTCAGCGACTGAGCCCTCACCCCCTAACCTCCAGCAGGCACTGTAGATGCACCCACGTCCTGCGCTCACATCTGCTTCTCCCTCAGATGCTGGATGAGAACCACCACCTGATACAGTGCATCCTGGACCATCAGAGCAAGGGCAAAACGGCCGAGTGTGCCCAGTGAGTGACCCCTCCCCCAGCTCAGCTATCAGTGGTACAGGCTCTGCCCAGCGCTGGAAAGGCCTCCATTGGGGGTGTTGAGTGGCCTGGGCGCATTGGGCGGTGGAGGTCACCTAAGCCACTGAGCAGCACCCCTTGAGGGTGACCGCATTGTCCCCCAGGTTGCTCCCCAGAGAGGTATGGGACATTTGAAGGGAAATGGAAGTGTGGGAGGAGAGAGGGCCGCTGGGGAGGCCCCGGCCAGACACTGCTGGCACCTCTGTGAGCAGTTGGAGAACACACCGGGGGAAAGTGGGCTCCATCCAGGTAAGACCTCCAGGGCCGGACACAGAGTAGGTGCATACACTGGGCATCAGAGCTACCTGGAGGGAGACATGTGTGAGTGGCCGTCACACCCCTGGGCATCCCTCCCAGCACCTCCTCGGGCATAGAGGATCGCATTAGCTAGGGGCATCTGCGAGGGCTTGCCCGCACCCCGTCTCTGAAGAAGCCAGGTGGCACATCCTCCTTGACCACCACCTTGAGGTTTTTGCAGCGTTTTGTCGTTGGACGGGCACCCACTCCCCACCTGGCCCATCTGGGACTGCAGAGCACTCTGCTGCTTGCCCTGTCCCCAGGTGTCCTGTGGAGTCAGTGTCCCCGGGCGGGATGCAGGGCAAGCTGTCCTGGGTGAACTTTGCTTTGGGTTGGCCTGTGGGCTCCCCTGCTTACCACACGCCCCTCGCATGCAGGTACCAGCAGATCTTGCACCGGAACCTGGTCTACCTGGCCACGATCGCGGACTCCAACCAGAACATGCAGTCCCTGCTGCCCGCCGTGAGTGCCAAGGGGGCGGGGGCGGCTCCCATCCTGCCCAGCACAGTCAGGCACTGCCTCAGACCGCCAGCGAGGGAGCAGAGGTCTGAGGTCTTACCTGGCATAGCCAAGGTCACCAACAGGGAGTGAGAAGGGGCAGGTCCTCCCATTATAAGGGAAGTCAGCTGGACAAGTCCCTGCAGTGGCTGTTGGTTGGTGGTCATTATCAGAACTGACCTTCCTCCCCATAACCTCCTGTTGCCCACAGCCGCCCACCCAGAACATGAACCTGGGCCCCGGAGCGCTGTCCCAGAGCGGCGCCAGCCAGGGCCTGCACTCCCAGGGCAGCCTCAGTGATGCCATCAGCACTGGCCTGCCCCCCGCCTCCCTCATGCAGGGCCAGATCGGCAATGGTGAGCACCCTGGTTTGGGGTTTGGGTTTGCGGTTGGTTCTTGCAACAGTGTCACCAATGCAGGCTCCCAGGTAGCCACACAGGACAGCGCGAAGGAGACCCCTCTCTCCAGAGTTCCTGGCTGCGGGCCAGCTGCAGTGCCAGGTGCAGGGGCCCGGGGTGACACGCAGAGAATGACACCTCGTTCCGGTTCTCCTGCTGTGATTTGCACCTGAGGTTAGAGCCACTTCGACTCACAGCGTAGATTCCGTGGGTTCCCTGACGAGAATGGAAGTGCTCCTGTCTGCAGCAGAACTGTTGCTGGCCACTGGGACCTGTTAGTGACGGCACAGCGCATCTACCCGAGGAACCGGGGTGTCAGGCAGAGAGCCCGGCCTGCCGTCACAGGTGGCTTTAGATGGGTTGAAGGCGTCCTCACCGTCTCTCCTGGCAGGTCCAAACCACGTGACCCTGCAGCAGACGGCACAGAGCACGCTACCCACAACCTCCATGAGCATGTCTGGCAGCGGCCACGGCTCGGGGCCCGGCTACAGCCACTCAGGACCCTCCTCGCAGAGTGTGCCCTTGCAGGGCCAAGGTGCCATCAGCAACTACGTGTCACGGGCCAACATCAACATGCAGTCCAACCCAGGTAACACCCCGCCCGGCCCAGCCCATGTGCACACCTGTCCCTGGGTCCCTCCAAAGTGTTCAGGTCACACACAGGCTGCCCTGCTGGGCACGGGCTAGTGCTAAGGAGGGGAGGGGTCCCGAGGGCTGCCCCCCTGGAGCTCCCCAGGGCCAGGGGTTGGTGAATACAAGTCAGGTAGTGCCCGGCTTTAGGGGGCCGAGTCTGCTCCCCACGGCACCCAGGAAGGCTCTGCAGAGGGTGCCTGGGTTCTGCTGAGAGGACAGGACCCAGCTCACTTGGGTGGGGGGAAGGCATAGTGGGGCAGAGAACTACAAGGGCAAAGGGGTGGCCAGGGGGCCTGGGCGCTCTCCCTAGCGGGGCCCCCAGAGCTGGGCTGTCCATGGTGGCCTTGGGGTGCTGAGTACTCAGGGAGCATCAGGTCCAAACTGAGGTGTCCCATGAGTATCAAACAGTGGGTTTCAGAGCTCAGTCCAGAAAAGGGGGTGTGAGGCGTACTCAATGTGTTAGTAGTAATTACATGCTGGAAATTATCATATTTTGTACCTATTAAGTCAGATAAAGTCTATTACTAAGACATACTTCATCTGTGTTTTTTTCATTCTTTTTTTTTTTGTTAATTCTCGCACAAGAATATTTTTTCCATTGATTTTTAGAGAGAGTGGAACGGAGGTAGACAGCAATGTGAAAGACACATTGATTGGTTGCCTCCCACACGGGCCCCTGACACAGGCTGGGGATCAAACCTGTAACCCAGGGACATGCCCTTGACCGGGAATTGAACCTGCGACCCTTTGGTCCACTGGCCAGTGCTCTAACAAGTGAGCAACACCAGTTAGTTAGGGCTCTTTTCATTTTTTTTTTAAATCCTCACCTGAGGATATTCTTCCATTGATTTTTAGAGAGAGTGGAAGAGAGAGGGAAAGTCAGAGAGAAACATATATGTGAGGACAGGACTGGGGTCACTTGGGTGGGGGGGAGGCATAGTGGGGCAGAGAACCAATATAGATTGGTTGCCTCCCACATACACCCCGACCAGGGCCCTGGCCGGGGAGGAGCCAGCAACTGAAGTTCGTGCCCTCGACCAGAATCGATCCCAGGACCCTTCAGTCTGTAGGCCAACTCTCTATTCACTGAGCCACACCAGCTAGAGCTCTTTTCACTCTTGACATGGCTCACATTCGTTGTGTTGGGTGTTGCTGAGTGAGAGCTCTGAGCAGGGTGACATGAGCAGGACAGGTGGCCTGGAAGCCTGTGGCGTCTTCTGAGTGTCACCATGGTGAGAGTTGGTGCCGAGGTTCGCTGGTAGGAAGTGTGACAGGGAAGGGAGGAGACCATCCCTAGGGGGAGCCCGGGGATACAGGGAAAGCTTGCCTGGGAGAAGGGCACCTTTGGGCCTGAGCCAGGGGGTAAGGTGCCGCCCTGGGAACTTCTCGGGGTTATTCGGGTCTGTCGTGTCGCCCAGTGTCCATGATGCATCAGCAGGCTGCCTCGTCCCACTACAACTCGGCGCAGGGCGGGAGCCAGCACTACCAGGGCCAGCCCATCGCCATGATGGGCCAGAGCGGGCAGGGGAGCAGCATGATGGGGCAGCGGCCCATGGCGCCTTACCGGCCCTCCCAGCAAGGTACCGCCATGCGCCTGCAGTCCATGTGCTCCCTTCCAGGGCTGGGAGGACGCTGTGTGTGTGTGTGTGTGTGTGTGTGTGAGAGAGAGAGAGAGAGAAACCACGCGTTTTTTGGTATTGCACAAGGAGTACGCTGCGGGTTGGAGCCCAGGGGGGCCACGAAACATTGAAGTTTGAAAGCCAGTGTCTTCACAGGGGGTGGACGAGGCTGGAGTGCTCAGTGGGGTCACAGGTGGCTGTGTGGCTGCAGTGGGGTGGGCAGCTATGTCTAAGCGACAGTCAGGTGTAGAGGGCTCGGTGCGGCGCAGTGCCGCGGTATCCCCGGGGGTGTTGTGGTGGGGCATCTCGATTTGTGGCCCGTCGAGGAGGTGTTCGTGGGGCTGAGGCCCCAAGTTCACCCACAGCCCACCCACCTGCAGGCTCGTCCCAGCAGTACCTGGGCCAGGAGGAGTACTACGGGGGCGAGCAGTACGGCCACGGCCAGGCGGCCTCGGAGCCGCTCAGCCAGCAGTACTACGCTGACGGTGAGCCCCCGAAACGCCTCTCGCCACACCCACCCTTCACGCCCGCCCACCCGGCGTCCCAGTCCCTGTGCCTGAGTGACTGGCACCTGCGCGGCCACTTGCCTCCTCGGGCTGCTCATCTCTCTTCCCCAGAGGCAGTGATGCAGGCCCAGCTGTGGGACACTGAGCAGGTAGCTGTGGCTACTTTAGGGGAGGGACGCAGCGGCCTGTGAAACGCCTCCAGGAAGGTGACGGTCTTATGACACTCGGCTCCCCGCTGATCAGTCGTATTCCCGCTGAGGATTTTCCCTTCGTTGTCCCCTCTGTCACCTTTAGTAGTCCCAGGTTTGGCAGGTGGCATTTATGGTGGTCGGAGGGGATGGCTGGGGAGGACTCCCAGACAGCAAGCCAGCAGGATCGGGTTGGGGTCGCGGAGATGAGCACGGGGCTAGCCAGGCCCCACATAGCATGAAGGTCTCTGCGGGGCACAGCACCCCAGATGGGATTCCCCAGAGCAGACGGCGGATGGCAGCCATGCAGCAACGTTGGCAGCCAACGGCCATGATGCCTGCCGCGTGTCAAGACTGAATGTAGTCAGTACTCAGGGCACTGAGGGCCGTGTGGCCATCTGCGTTCTACTTACAGGGACCAGTGGTGGGCTCCTTCATGGGCTCCATCTGTGAGGAACTGATCCTGCCAGGCTCTGGCCACTGCCCGACCCCATGGCACTGCCCACCTGACTCAGGCTGCCCCCGCCCCTGTGTCTGGTGGTTAGGTCCCTGACTGCCAGCCATCGTCTGCTTGCAGGGCACAGCGATTATGCCTATCAGCAGTCATCCTACTCGGAGCAGAGCTATGACCGGTCCTTCGAGGAGTCCACGCAGCACTACTATGAGGGCGGTAAGCACAGTGCCACGCGGGAGGGTGGTGTGCCCCCACTGAGATGCTGGTTCGCAGGCACCGGGCACGCTTAGAGCAGTGCCAGAGCTCTGTGGGGCCGCGTCGACTTCTGGAAGTGGGAGGGCAGGCGGGGCCTGGGTCCCGCACACCTAGTGCGGTCATGAAGCAGGAGGGCTGGCCACAGGGGCGCAGGCATCCAGACTCTGCTCTGTGACAAGCTGTGTGTGCAGAGCGGCCCCCAAATGCCGACTTTGCCAAGAGACCAAAGGAGGAGGCAGACGAGGCCAGCTTGTGGGTTAGTGGGTTTCACAGGGTTCTACGTGCAGGAACAGGTCCTGGGTGGCGGCAGGGCGTTCAGATCTCCGCACCCTTCACCCCAGACCACCCACACTTATGCTCCTAGAGATGGACCACAGGTCAGGAAAGCGGTGTGGAGGGTCAGGGAACCAGGAAGCCAGGCTCCGGAGGCCCTGGCACCAGGTGATCCAAGAGGGAGACGGCTAGGGAATCTGCCGGCCGAGCTGTAGCGCCTGCCCACCCCTGCTGCAGACACCCGCTGCCTTCAAGCCACCAAGTGACGCTCCAGGCGTGGATTTGGGGGCAAATACTCGCAGTTGGTTTTCGGGTGGGTGCCAGCTGCCCTCACTCCCGAGAGAGGAGAAGCAATCAGCTCCCAGGATGGCGTGGCCTCAGTGTCAAGTGCCAGCTTCCTGCTCTGGAAGTCAGAAGTGGGGAAAGTGAGGTTCCTAGACAGCCCCTGGCAAACAGCAGACATCACCTGCGTCTCCTCCACTCTGCAGGGAACTCGCAGTACAGCCAGCAGCAGGCGGGGTACCAGCAGGGCACAGCCCAGCAGCAGGCGGGGTACCAGCAGCAGTACCCCAACCAGCAGAGCTACCCGGGCCAGCAGCCAGGCTACGGTAAGAGGGCACTGCCCGTGCAGCACACAGCAGTGCTGCCCGGCACACGCCTCCTGCACTTTGACGGGGTGGTTTAGGGTGTGTTGTGGGAAAGCTGCGAGGAGAGTCCTATTGTCGTGCGACTGTCACACTAAGAGGCCGATGTCGGTCCATCACTGCGGTCCAAACCCACAGGGGATTCAGACCTCACTAGTTTTCCCTGAATGTCCTTTTCTGCCCGGGACCCTCTGGGCTCCTTACGCTCCTCTGGGCTCGGAGAGTCGCTCTGACTTTCTCTTTGTTTTTTGTTGTTTTTTTTTAAATCCTCACCCGTGGATATGTTTTTTTGATTTTAGAAAGAAGAAGGGGGAGAGAGAGAGAAACATTGATATGAGAGAGAAACATCAATTGATGGCCTCCTATACTCGCCCTGACCGGTAATCGAACACGAAACCAAGGTTTGTGTCCTGACCGGAACCCACGCCCACAACCTGTTCTTGGTGTGCGGGACGATGCCCCAGCCAGCTGGGCCCAGCAGGCTCTCCTCTTTCCTTGGGATGACACTGGGCTGTGGGCTTTGGAAAGACCACAGAGGTGAGGTGCCCTTGTCACCTCCTGTCAGCATGACGCCTCCATGCTGATCTCGGTCACTGGGTCAGGGGGCATCTGTCCAGTTACAGCTGCTCCCTCCCCCTTCTGTAATATTTGGGAGGGAGTCCCCGAGTGCAGGCCACACTCTAGGGCAGGGGTCCTCAAACTTTTTAAACGGGGCCAGTTCACTGTCCCTCAGACCGTTGGAGGGCCGGACTATAGTTTAAAAAAAAACTATGAACAAATTCCTATGCACACTGCACATATCTTATTTTGAAGCAAAAAAACAAAACGGGAACAAATACAATATTTGTATTTGCATGTGGCCCGTGGGCCGTAGTTTGAGGACCTCTGCTCTAGGGGGTCTACATGGATTGTTTAGAATTCTGTCGGGAAGATCTATCTCCTCCTCCACTGAGTCATTAATCACCATTTATACAAAGACGACTTCGTGGTCAGCCCCCAGGGGCACTTTATTTTTAGTTAATACAGAAATGTCACAAAAATCAGTCACATGGAGAAAATGCAAAAAAGTGAATTTGTGAATATAAAGAATTCTATGTAGCACATTTTCAGACTACAATGCAGTAACACTAAAACTATGTAACAAGGCCTGGCTGGAATGGCTCAGTTGTTTGAGCATCGATCCAGGAACCAAGAGGTCACTGGTTCGATTCCCTGTCAGGGCACATGCCTGGGTTCTGGACTCGATCCCCAGTGCAGGAGGCAGCCGATCGATGATTCTCATCATTGATGTTTCTATCTCTCTCCCTCTCCCTTCCTCTCTAAAATTAATTTTTAAAAAAGTATTCATACACACACACACACACACATATAGCAAGAATGTAACTAAATAATAAACAACAATGAAGAATGTTAAAAATTCTCTTAAGTTACACCCGGGGGTCAGGGAAGAAATGCTATACAAAAATTACAGAATATTTTACCATGAAAATATAAAGAATTTCATACTATATGAAATGCTGCCATGTAAATGCCTGTATTCATAAGAAAGAGAGTGAGAGAAATATAACAAACTAAATCTCTAAATTCCTTTAAAGGGAAAGCAACACCCCCCCCCCCCCCAAATATAGAAATAGAAAAGCCAGATAAAAATCCGCAAAACAGAAAGAAGTCATTATTTGTATGAGGTGGCGTGGATGTTAGTCTCACACGTTGGGCTGTCATTCAGGGCTTGTTTATTTTGTTGTTCACGTCGTCCCAGCGTTGGCTGCTGTGCCCTGTCCTTTGTGTTCTGAACATTTGCTTATTTCTGGGACCATGATGCTGTCCTCCCCCAGCCTCTCTGAATTCTCCCCAGAGCTTAGTTTCCACTGCCTTTTGTATGTGTGTTCACTGGTTGCTGTGAACTCACATGGGCCACAGTGACCACCATGACATGAAGCTCTTGGGGCAGCAGGCGGGGTACTGGACAGCAGCTCGGCCTGCTGAGCGCGCTCGCTACGCAGATTTGCCCAGGAGACCTGGGTCTGCTGTCTGGAGCTTTCCAGGGGACAGGGCGTGGTGGGGTGGCCTCATGGCTGCTGTGTTCCCAGGGCCGGCCCAGGGAGCCCCCTCACAGTATTCCAGCTACCAGCAAGGACAAGGCCAACAGTATGGGAGCTACAGGACGTCACAGACCGGCCCGTCCGCGCAGCAGCAGCGGCCGTACGGCTACGAGCAGGCAAGCTTTCTAGATGTTTCCCCACACGTAGGTCTGCATGTCTGTCAAAACATAACAGGTTCTTCTGTGGTCACGAATAGTGAGGTGAACCAGCCGTCTTCCAGGGTGTTATTCTCTGACCCGGTAAGGTTTTAAAAATTACCTGGATGTGCAGCTCACCCTGATCAGACTGCTGGTTTTGTGCACCGTCAACTCACTTGGAGTCTGGCATTCTCTCCTGCCGCAGAGGCTCACGTGTGCCCTTCCCTCTGCATGCTGGGGTCACGGCAACTAGACACTGATGGCCACACTTTTAGAGCTTGGGTCTCATCCCACAGAGCTGGATGCTGCTTGGGGGCCAGGATGGAGCCGGGCAGAGAGTGCTAGAAAGAGGTCCTAGGGGGCCAAGGGCTGGCTCAGACAACCAGAGGGGCCCTCTCTCCTGGGAAAGCCAGTGACTGCCCTGTCCGCTTGTTTGCCTGTCACACCTTCCTTGTCTCATCCCGCACATTAGCCGGGGTGGGGGCTTCTACTTGTGTCTGGGTATAATCTCTGCCCTGGTCTCTTGCAGGGCCAGTATGGAAATTACCAGCAGTAAGGGACAGCGTTCTTGGTGGAGCCTTGTAGTGGTGTGTCCGCCGGCGTGGACCGACCTGTGGCGGTTCTGACAAACTGTGGCCCGTCGGTTCCCCCTCGCCCCACACGTGTCGCATGTGAAGTGTGCACATTTCATGCTGGGTATGACGCCGAGTGTGCCGGAGGCTTGGGACTGCGCGCTGATGGTGTGACGTACCTGGTGCTGTGTATAGTATCATGTCCACATGGTGAATGGAGACGTCGATGTTTCTAGCTAGCTTTAGGGTCCTCTTGCCATCAGAGTATTCTGTGCCCAGCGATGGGAATCTACAAGATGCCATAGTCAGTGTATCGTATAAACAGACCTTAGGTCCAGCTCTCCTCACGCAGGGTAAGGTGGGTTGTAAACCTGTCTCACTGGTGACCCCGCAGCTGGACCTGCTCACGCGGCCCTGGGTGCAGCCTCTTCCCGGGCCTTGGTGGGGCGGGGCGTTGTCTGTGTCTTGGGTCTGTTTCTGTTAAAGACTACATATGTGTCACGTGGAGAGGCTGCGAACTGCCCAGGACCTCCCGGAGCTCATTGCCTCTCTCGCTGATCCCATCTATCCAAAAAGCTACATGCTCTCCTTTTAAAAAGTAAAGCGAGATCAATGACTGTTGCAGATATGAGTCCACGAAGGCAGCCACCTTTAGCCCAACCCCAGGAGGCAGCGCCAACGCGCAGAGAGGAGGTGCTCTGACAGGGCTTGGGCTCCGGCCCATGTTTACCTGATGGTCATTTTGGGGGTTTGAATAGTAAATGTGCCCCATTCTAAATTTATAGCTTAAAATAGTGACACCAAACTTTCCACACAGTTGGCAAGTTGTTCGTTTTATGTTATTTCTTCCACGACCTGCTTGTTCACATCTCCAAGCAAGCGTTGCTTTTCTTTTAGGGCAGTGGTTCTCAACCTTCTGGCCCTTTAAATACAGTTCCTCATGTTGTGACCCAACCATAAAATTATTTTCGTTGCTACTTCATAACTGTAACGTTGCTACTGTTATGAATCGTAATGTAAATATCTGATATGCAGGATGGTCTTAGGCGACCCCAGTGAAAGGATTGTTCGACCGCCAAAGGGGTCGTGACCCACAGGTTGAGAACCGCTGTTTTAGGGACATCTAAAATTTACAACTAAATTTTAAAAAGAACCCCACTGAGGGTATTGTGGTGTTCCTAGTGAAAAGGAAAGTTTTCACTTAGAGAAATGTGAATAATTTTTACATTCCCAGGACTTTAAATCCTATTTAAATTCTGGGCAAGCACTATAGACAGCTCACTTGGAAAAGTCTGGTCAGAGGAAAAATCCTACATTTCACTAAGTAATACTGACATGTTGTCAATATTTACTTGGGTAATATCTACTTTTACTGTGAATCCTTTAAAAACATCTTTGGATGAATGCTGACATTTCCAAGAACAACCAAGAAAATACAAAAAATATCAAATTCTTGATACATCAGATATACTAAGATAGAAGCGTTTATTTTATAGGTATACTGGTATTGGCTTTAAAAAACCCTAGACACTGGTAAGGGCTTAAAAATATATATCTATATTCAATGACTGAGATGAGAGCTCTTATTTGCTAAATGACACAGGCATTAGCAATGTCATCTCCCTTGATTTGTTTTGTTCTTTCCTGACAGTTGTCATAGATCTAATTTGTAGACTCAATCAGGAACTAAAATTTCCCATTGAAAATGTTAAACATTTTAGATAACCGTGAAACTAGGTTATTTTTATTTCTTGCCATCCTGGGAATATTCCTTTTATGTGTGTAGGGTTGGCTTTTTTTAATGAACACTTTTTTTTAAAGAAAAGGACACTTGAAAGTTATCCTGAAACTTCAATCTGAAATGTCTTACATTAAGAATTTCTTGAATGTTGTGTATATATTTTAAAAAGCACTTTGTGAAATAGTTTGTACATTTATTTCCTTATTTATACTTGATTTTTGGTGTTAATATATTTAAGGAGTAATAACAGAATGCTTATTTAATGCAGGGGTGGGGAACGTCTCGCCCGAGGGCTGTATAAAGTCTGAGAAATCATTTGGTCTGGCCCTGCCAAGGCATTAGGGATGAGTTAATTAAATGTTTGACCAAATATAGCAGGCTAATTTTTAAGTTGATAATTTTGCATGGCCTGTGAATGATGTTATAAATACCCAAATGGCCATTGGCAGGAAAACGGTTCCCAAACGATTTAATGTGCTGTCCGTGTTTATGTGACATTATAGGGAAAAAGTGATGCCAGCAATTCGTTGTCGTTAGCTGTGTAATACTTTCTCTTCTGTGATATGAATGTTTGCAAAAGCTTAGGCTAAGATGGACTGTTTGTGCAGTGTGATGGGTGGCGCTTTGTTTTTTATGACTACTTCTACAGGTCAGTGAGATGCAGCAGAAGACTTGGAAATGGGTGCTCGTCCTGCCTCCTGTTGTCCCTGACACCCAGCAGGTCTCAAACTTGGAAAGTGATCACAATTTTCAGAAGTGCCAACAAATTCATATTGGTGTGCAAAAGCTCAGCGCCCACTGGGGTTTGTTCTGGAACCACAGGTGTGGAAAGTACTTAGACCTCGTGCGGAGAATCGGGAATCACGGCAGGGTGTGCATGGTCGCCAGGACCTCCGGGGAAGCCCAAGTGGCCTGAGTTTGCCAGCATATACTAGTATATATTTGAATATTGGGCACCCACTCAGAATTGCACAAATGGAAGACCATTTTCATTTACATTTAAACATTTTTAGCCATTACTTCATTTCTAATTGAACAGGTCAAACTCATCTGTGAGCACAGGACTTTTATTTTGGAGATCATCTTTATTGTGTGTTTTTTTCCAGCCGGTGGAGTTTGGCGTATAAATTGTTTATGCTTTTGGTGTAATTAATAAACTGGTCCTTCAAAAGTCACTCTAAAAAGTGAGTGTTCGTGACGTTAATGGGATGCTCCATGACTTGTACCTGGACCCAGGTGTCTGTCTCCACGTTGAGTCACCCTCCTGGGAAACCTGTTACCTGGGTAGTGTCCAGCGGGCCACCTCGGGCAGGCTGTCCTGTAAAGTCTGACGACCCACGGGGGCGGGGAGCTGACCCCAGGACTCTGCACTGTCCGCTACCCCGCGCGGACCCCCTCGCTGGGAGCTCCGGCCAGAGTGAAGGTCAGGTATGTGACGGGGAGCGGCCGGTGAGGTCACCCGAGACCACACCCTGATCGAGGACGACGGAGGAGAGACAGGATGATGGAGCCGAGGGTCCTGAGAAGGGGCTCGGAGGCCGGAGGGAAACCGCACCGCGCCGGCGGACAGTCTGCGGCGGGATGCCCGCGGGGAGGCGCTGCGCGTGCGCAGTCCGGGCCGGCCCCCGGAAGTAGTTCGCCGCGGCAGCGGCCCCGGAAGTGACGAGCCTTTCCGAGTAGGTGAGTGCGGGCGCGGAGGCCGCTGCCTGGGGAGGCGCAGGTGGGGGCGCCGGGAGGAGGGAGGAGGCCGTAAGCGGGGACAGCGGCGCCGACCAGGCGACCCTCCACCCCGTCCTGTGTGTAGCGGAACAGTCGCCGCGGGCGTGAGCGCGGGCACCTGGGAAGCCGGCCCGGAAGCCCGGCAGTGCGCCTTCCGCGGGGCCCTACGAACGGCCCCCAGCTCCTCCCGTCCCCGCGTTCATGCACCCAATTTAAGGAGCTCAGATACTTCCTTTGACGCACGGACCTAAATACTAAACATTGTCTTCTGGATGCTTCTTTATCATTGTTAGTGGCACAGAACAGCGTTAGCACACACCGGTTTTTATGAACATTTCATTGAAGTGTTGTTGCAAGTGCAGCCCTCGACCGCTGGGTGGTTTTCCAGTGAACTCGCGCACACGGCTGCCGTTTGCAGGGAGGCGAGTTTACTGGGTCCGCCCTCTGCTCACCGGCCGGCGGGCGAGGACGGGCGTCCCAGAGGGTGCCTTTGTTTTGTGAAGGCGAGGACCCCGCGGAAAGGAGGTAGGGGAGGCAGAACGCGATTCTTCTAAATGCAAGTTTGCTCTCAGATCTGTTTAAGCAAAGAACACAGCCAACGTTAAGAGGCAGAACGCTGGCTCCTTTGAAGGTAACCTTGGGAAGTGTTGTGTGTGCATACTTCACTTGGAAGGCTCCTGCTGGGAGGCCAGAGGACACTGTGATTTGGGCAAGCTGCTTCACCTCGGAGCCGCAGCCTCCCCTGCTCTAAAATTGGCATAAAAAATGTCAGGGTCAGGAATCATGGCCCCACCACATAGGAGAATTTAAGGAGGGTTTCTGAAGGGAGAGGGGAAACGGTAGAGGTGGTGTTTTAACCTGGAGGGGTGGCATTGGAGTTGCTTCCACCCCTAGACAGCAAGGCACAAGGGGAGGGGCAGTTACAGAAGACAGCAGTGCCAGCTAGGGATCGAGCGGGGCAGGGAAGTCACCCTCCTGGCCTCCTGCTCCTCCAGTCTCTGCCAGAGATCGGGAGCCCGGGGCAGGTCCTCGAAGCAGCAGGACACCCATGTGCACTACTACCCGCTCATACAGTTATTGTAAGGAATAAATATAAAAGTTTCTGTACAAGGTCAGGCTGAGGTTCCTGGCAATAATAACTCCCATGGCCCAGTAGAACTGAACTTCACACTTTAGGGAACAAAGTAGCAATGTAGCCCTTGCCGTGTGACTCTCCAGTCTTTATTTTTAAAAAAAGAAATGGTTTTTGGTGTTACTCATTTCAGGGAGAGGGAGAGAGGGCTAGAAAGAAACATCAGTGATGAGGGAGAACCAGCCGCCTCCTGCACACCCTTTACTGGGCTTGGGCCTGCAATCCGGGCCTGTGCCCTGACCAGGAATGGTCATGGGTCGACGGTCACTGAGCCACACCGGCTGGGTTCTTGAGTCTTTCTAAAGCCCCATCCTGGAATCAAAGTTCGTCCAACTTGGACCAGGGCTTTTGTACGCACAGTCTCATCTTTTGTACTCTGCTCACCTGGCCAGGTAAACGTGTTGAGGTGGACACATTCCCATCTGTGCTGTCCAGTTTGGTGCCCACTGGCCACATGTGGCCGTGAGTGCTTGGAATGTGGCTTGAATGACTGAGTTTTTACATTTTCAAGTTTTTTAATTGATTTAAATTTAGTAGCCACATGTGGCCAATGGGTAGCTTATTGGACAGCACAGGTACAGCATTCGAAGGAAAATGAAGACCAAGTAACAGTGTGAGACACAGCTGAATGGTTCACCTGGCAGGTACTGGTTCAGTGGGTTTTCCAAACAGAGATCGAAGGGCTGAAGGGGGATGTACTCCAAGTTAGGCCAGGTGGGCGGCCAGGTTTCTGGTTGGCTTTGTCACTGTTCACCTTTTCTGCAGTCCATCTTCAGGTTTCATGTTGCCAGGGCGGAGAAGCCTGGTTTCTGCCACCTCGGCACAGATGGCATCGCTTGCCAGTGGGCTTGGCTGCATGCAGTGTTGGTGATCGGTGAGTTGTTGTTTTCCCTTTAACAACCTGTTTTCATAATCCACTTCAGCCTGTCCCATCTCACAGCAGCACGGCCTTGGGTAGGTCATTGTACCTTGTCTCAGTTTCCTCATTTTCTTTACAGAATTGTTATGAGGACTAGATGACCTAATTCCTGAACGATGCCAAGGATAGAATGCTGCAGAGAGTGAGGCAGGGGCTTCGAATGTTTATCGTTGAACTTATGTCCGGGAACTTTTTGTAACTAGTGTTACTGCCAATGCAGTTGTTTGCTGCTTGTGTATAAGAATACAATTGATTTGTGTGTGTGAATCTTGTAACCTGCAACCTTGCTTGGTTCATTTATTAATTCTAATCAGGTTTTGTAGATTTCTATGGAAAAAATCAGATCTATATTTTGTCTTTACTTTTTTAAAAAAAAATTCTTTATTGCAGCCCTGGCTGGTGTGACTCAGTCATTCGAGTGTCATCCTGTGCACTGAGGTCCCCGGGCACATGCTGGGGTGTGGGCTTGATCCCCAGTAGGGGGCGTACAGGAGGCAGCCAACTGATGTTTCTCTCTCATCAATGTTTCAATCCCTCTTTCTAAAATCAATAAAAAAATATTTTTTAAAAAGAAATTCCTTTAAAAAAATTCTTTATTACAGTGTCTAAAAGACAATGTCACACAGAAGGGGTAGGCAAGGGCATCCTTCAGTCTTTCTCCAGTCAGTGTGGTGTTGGCTGTGGCCTCTGTCAGTCTGACAGTGTCCCCTTCCCTTCCCAGTGATATTTCATTTCCCTGCTCGGGAGTAGGTGCGGGCTTTGCCAGATGTGACAGTCACTGTGGGATCCCGCTGCTGATGGCGCCTCGTGTCCCAGCGTCACCCTGCTTGGTCCTGCAGTGTGATGTGCAGGGCGCAGTTGGACACGACGTTGTTGGGATTGTTTGCCTCTGTATTCACGATCATTTCCTTTCCCGTAATGTCAGCTGGGTATTGGGGCTTCTCTGGCCTCATGACATGGTTTGGGTGTAGTCTCACGTCTTCCGTTTTCTGAGAAGGTTCATGTGAGACTGCTGTTACTACTTCTGGGATGTTTGATGGAATTTACCAGTAAAGCAGCCTGAGTCTGGAGTTTGCTTATGGGGAATGTTCTTTAATAACAAATTCAACTCCTTTAGTAGTTACGGGTGATTGACATTTTCTGTTTCTTCTCTGTTTTCTTTATGGTTTTTTTTTTCTTTTTTGTTTTGTTTTTATTTCTTCTTCTGTCTTTGTGGTAAGGAGCATTTTTCAGGAACTTGCTGAGTTTGAGGCACAAGTGGTTCCTTGGTGTTCTCTTGCCCTTTGATGCCTGCAGGGCTCATGCGGGTGACCCCTTTTTGTTATTGTTAATCCTCACCCGAAAATATTATTTTTTCCATTGATTTTTAGGGAGAGTGGAAGGGAGGGAGGGAGGAGGGAGAGAGAAAGAAAAACATCAATGTGAGAGAGACACATTGATTGGTTGCCTTCGCAGGAGATCAAACCTGCAGCCCAGGTATGTGCCCTGCCCTTGACCCGGAATCAAACTCGAGACTCTTTAATGCACAGGCTGATGCTCTAATCCAGCGGTTCTCAACCTGTGGGTCGAACGACCCTTTCACAGGGGTCGGCTAAGACCATTGGAAAACACATAATTACATATTGTTTTTGTGATTAGTCACTATGCTTTAATTATGTTCAATTTGTAACAATGAAATTGGGGGTCACCACAACATGAGGAACTGTATTAAAGGGTCGTGGCATTAGAAAGGTTGAGAACCACTGCTCTAATCATTTAACCACACCAGCCAGGGCTCGGGTAACATTTTTTATGTTCCTGGCCTTGTGTTTTGTGTCCTCTTACTTCCTTGATCCCTCTAGCATCCGGGGTTTGTCCACTCTGCATATATATATGTGTGTGTGTGTGTGTGTGTGTGTGTGTGTGTGTGTGTATACTATTTTTTAAAATATATTTTATTGATTTTTTTTACAGAGAGGAAGGGAGAGGGATAGAGAGTTAGGAACATTGATGAGAGAGAAACATCGATCAGTTGCCTCTTGCACACCCCCTACTGGGGATATGCTCGAAACCAAGGTACATGCCCTTGACTGGAATCGAACCTGGGACCCTTCAATCCGCAGGCCGATGCTCTAACCACTGAGAAAAACCGGTTAGGGCAACTGTGCTTATATTTTTTTTATTTATTTATTTTTATTGTTTATTTTAGTGTGTGTGTGTGTGTGTGTGTGTGTGTGTGTTAATCCTCATCCGAGGATATTTTTCCATTATTTTTTTAATATATTTTTATTGATTTGAGAGAGGAAGGAAGAGGGAGAGAGATAGAAACATCAATGATGCGAAAGAATCATTGATCTGCTGCCTCCTGCATAACCCCTACTGGGGATCGAGTCCGAAACCTGGGCCTGTGCCCTTGACTGGAATCCAACTAGGGACCCTTCAGTCTGCCGGCCTACACTCTGTCCACTGAGCCAAACCGCCTAGGGCTAGTGTTTATTGTTTACTAGAGGCCTGATGCATGAAATTGGTGCAAGAGTAGGCCTTCCTTCCCCCAGCTGTCAGCACCAGCTTCCCTCTGGCACCCGGGACCCAGGCTTCCCTCCAGCACCTAGGATCCAAACTGGGCTTCCCTCCGGCTGCCAGCAAGCAGGCCCCAGGGACCCAGGCCCTCCCTCACAGCCCTGGCTTCATCGGGAAGGTCATCTGGAAGAATGGCCAGTCTAATTAGCATATTACGCTTTTATTATTATAGAAGATTAGGTTTCACACCATTAAGTCATTTAATCCTCACAATCCTACAAGGTTAAGTACCAGTTATGATCCCCATTTTACAAAAAACTGAAGCACAAGCAAATCATTCCGTCAGTTGTTGAGCTGTCAATCTTAGTTTCATAGGGCAGCCGTGACAAAGAACCAGACGTTTATTCTCTCACAGTCTGGGTGCCAGAAGGCCAAAGTCAAGGTGTCAGCAGGGCCATGCTCCCTTTAAGACTCTGGATCGAGCCTTGTCCGGGGTTGCAGCAGCCATTCCTGGTGCTCCTGGTCTCACAGCTGACCCGCTCCAGTCTCTGCCTCCCTCATCACAGGACCATCTTCTCACATGCAGTTTTCCATGTGTGTTTTCAACAGGCCAGTCAGGGCTGCCGTATGTTTTCCGTTGTCAGTTTTCTGTTTCATTTGTTTCTGGTTTTTATTATTTCTTTCCTTCTGTTTACTTTGCTTTTTTCTTTCTAGTTTCTGGACTTGGAACCTTACATCACTAATTTTAGACCTTTCTTCAGTTACTAAGAGAAGCATTTACAGCTATGGTGGTTGCCACTTACCCACAGTTTACTTTCCAAGGTTTCAGTTACCCGAGGTCAGCTGACATTCAGAAATGTTAACTGTAGGCCTGGTCAGTGTTGCTCAGTGGATAAGCATCAATCCAGGAACCAAGCGGTCATTGGTTCCACTCCTGGTCCAGACACATGCCCAGGTTGCGGACTTGATCCCCCAGTAGGGGGCGTGCACGAGGCAGCCAATCCATGATGTTTCTGTCTCATCGATGTTTCTATCTCTCTATCGGTCTCTCTCTAAAAATCCGTAAGAACATGTTGTTTAAAAATAGAGTTGGTTCTCTTTAAAAAAAAAAATGTTGCCTGGACAGTGTGGCTCAGTGATGGAGTGTTAACCTACGGGGCGTGCAGGAGATAGCTGATCAGTGGTTCTCATCATTGATGTTTCTATCTCCCTCTCCCTTACTCTTTGGAATTAATAAAAATATAAATTTTAAAAAGAAATGTTAAATGGAAAATTTCAGAAATAAACAATTCGTAAGTTTTAAATTGCACCCTGTTCTGAGCAGCGTGATGGAATTTTTTGCTGCTGTTCCATTCTGTCCCGCCCCTTTGTCTAGGTCTCCACATCCCCATTAGTCACTTAGTAGCCACCTTGGTTATCACAGGGACAGAGACACCACCAGACAGCACGTCACATGACCTTATAGCATTTTGTTACAATGGCTCTATTTTATCATTATTGTTGTTAATCCTATACTGTGTCTAATTTGTTACTTGAACTTTATCATAGGCATATATTGTATATATGGGAAGAAACATAGTATCTATAGGGTTTGGTACTATCCGAGGACTCAGGTCTTGGCCTCTGTCCCCGTGGATGGGGAGGAGGGACGACTGTAAGTTACCCTCTGAGCACTACATGACCTGCATCCCATAAACTTTGGATGATCACTTGGGTCAAAATATTTTGATTTTGATTTTTTCTACCTATTGGCTTAGTTAGAAGAGCTGTTTCATCTCCAGTTTGACATTTAAACTGCACAAGATAATAGCGCAGCATTTATGTAAATGGTGCTTTAATTTTTTCAGGAATTTTTATTTTAGGCTTCGATTTCCTGTCATAGTTTCATTTAGCAGATACTTGGTATTCAATGGGGGCGTGTTTCCAGGGTCGAGAGAGGTTTAATGACAAACCCTGTCTACACAAACCTGGCCCCAGGTAGCCTAGGCTGACGGGGCAGGTGACTCTTCATGACTCAGGGTCCAGCATGGCAAGTGACAGGAGAAAGTCATAGTCTGCAGTTTACTTATTTGTTCCAAAAACATCCATGAGATTTTAGTTTGTTTGGAGTTCACGTGTAAACCAGGGACCTTATTTTGCCAATTTGACTTTTGTTAGGAAGCCATGATGCCTGGGAGGCTGTTCTCCACAGGATCGCGGAGCGCGTTGGAGGGCCTGGGGCACTGGGCCCTGGGCCGGCTCCTGCAGTGCACTGCCCCCCGGCTGCTCTCGCTCAGCTGTGCGGACTGTGCCAAGGAACCCTCCAGAAAGAAACTGCTCTCCGAGAAAAAACTGGTGAGACTTCTGACCGGGAAGGAACTGATCTGAAGCTTCCCTCTCGCAAGCATTGTTGTGAGTTCTCGTTGTCGTGTCTCCATCTGTCCTGATTATATGATTGAAGGGACACAGGTAGGACTTGAAAATGATGAAATGAAACTTACCATGTAAAACATGAGTGAGAAAAAACAAACATGAGTGTGCTTTACTTTAATTCAAGGACAGCCCCACCTCATTTCCTCCCAAGCGGGGCTCCAGGTCAGCAGAACTTCCTTGGAGAAGCGCCGGTGCTCAGAGCAGTGTCCGTAGCACTGTCTTTGCCCAGCGGAGAAAGTGGAGCCGGGCTTCATCTCCACGTGCTCGTCAGTGTGTATATTTTTATTGGTGTCAGGAAGGGAGAGGGGAAGAGAGAGAGAAACATCAGTGATGAGAGAGAATCACTGATTGGCTGCCTCCTGCATTCCCCCCTTTGGAGATCGAGTCCACAACAAGGGCATGTGCCCTGACTGGGAATTGAACCATGACCTCCTGGTTCATAGATCAACGCTCAACCACTGAGCCACGGCAGCTAGGCATCCATTGGATGGATTTTGCATGTTGACATACAGCAAAATTATATGCTAAGTTTTTAAAATAGTAATTCATGGTTGGTGGTGCCAAAAATTCTGAAAGTATTTGTGCTTTCTTAAAACAACAATCTGTGTATCAGGTGGAGGGGCAGATGCCCTGGGTCTGGTGGAGGGCCAGGTGCTGGCCAGTCTGTCTCTGCACACAGCGCAGGAAGCAGGTGGACTCCCAGGACAGGATGGCCTGCTGGGTGGCACCTTGGTGCCTCGCCCTGGCTTCTTGGGTAGCTGAACTTGTTGTTGGAGCCAATAGCTATTCAACAGTCCCCTGCTTGGTTTCAGTTCTTTCGCTGGAACTGAAGAGACCTGGAGAGACATCCACCCTCCCATAGGAGCTCTCTCTGCATCGCTGAGTTTACAAATGAGCCCTATGCAGGCAGGCCAAGGAGATGCCCTTCAGTGATGTTTCTGTTTGAAAAAGCTGAGACGACGCTTTGTTTCAGGAATATTTTCTAAACCTGTTTCCTCAAGTTGGGCATGTTGAGTCTGTCACTGAGTATGTTTTCCTCACTCTTCACGCCAGTGGGAACTGTTTCCTCACTCTGCATGTCTGCTGGGAACTGTTCTTACATTTGCATTTTAGCAGAGGTTAGTGATAGTAGCATCATTGACCTCTAATTTGAAAGCACGGCGGTGAGAAAGGTGCTCCGGGGCTGCTTGGCTAGAGGATTGCAGCATTCGTGACGAACGGGTCTGTGCTCTCTGCAGAAAAGGCATTTTGTGGACCATCGCCGGGTGCTTGTCCGAGGGGGACGCGGAGGCGACGGGGTTAGCTGCTTCCACAGTGAGCCCCGGAAGGAGTTTGGGGGTCCCGATGGTGGCGACGGAGGCAACGGTGGCCACATCATCCTGAGAGGCAGGTGCTCTGAGGGGCAGCTTAGGCAGGACCACTGTGTCTGCACATGTTGGGGCAGAAAGTTTCCACCTTCTCATCCTGACAGGAATTTGAATTCAGAAGTTGATGTATGGGCATCATTTTTGTTAAATTATGTGAATGTTTACATTTAAATAATGCACCCAAACCCAACTTTGATAGTGGGTTTTAAAAAGAATTTCAGGTACAGAGAGATATCTTACTATCAGGAAACCTAACATTATAGTAAGACAGTCAGGGGATAAATGTATGCTATCATCTCGGTAAATGCTGGTGGGAGGGTATTGATTACTCAGCACATTTTTAGCACTGGAAACTTAGTAGATTTCAGAATGTAACTACTTTTAAATTGGAAACATTCCCAACTAATAAAGTGTAGCTATTTAAAAATTGATAACATTGTGGGTAATTTTGAATTTTTCAGAAATTACAGTACTTTTTTGAAAGAAGATAAGAATTTATAGCTTTTTAAAATATCACTTTGCTACTTTAGTAACTTCTGCTCTGGCCTTGTTCTGTTTCCATGTGCATTCCTAATGTTCCAGAACTAGACTAAAGAAAGTTAACAATATGCAGCCGATTTTGTTTTTTTTTAATATATTTTTATTGATTTTTTACAGAGTGGAAGGGAGAGAGACAGAGAGTCAGAAACATTGATGAGAGAGAAACATCGACTAGCTGCCTCCTGCACACCTCCCACTGGGGATGCGCCCGCAACCAAGGTACATGCCCTTGACCGGAATCAGACCTGGGACCTTTCAGTCCGCAGGCCAATGCTCTATCCACTGAGCCAAACCGGTCTTGGCCGATTTTGTTGTTTCTTTTAAAGTAGACTTGTATTTTATCTACTTTTTTGATTGTCAGCACTATTGTTGTGGAGACTTTATTTTTAGTTATTATTTTTTAATCCTCACCCGAGGATAATTTTCCATTGATTTTTAAAAATATATATATATTTTTATTGATTTCAGAGAGGAAGGGAGAGGGAGAAAGAGATAGAAACATCAATGATGAGAATCATTGATCGGCTGCTTCCTGCACACCCCCTATTGGGGATGGAGCCTCCAACCCAGGCATATGCCCTTTACCAGAATTGAACCCGGGACCCTTGAGTCCGCAGGCCGATGCTTTATTCACTGAGCCAAACTGGCTAGGGCTTTTCCATTGATTTTTAGAGAGAGTGGGAGAGAGAGGGAAAGACAGAAATATTTATTGATGTAAGAGACACACATCGATTGGTTGCCTCCTGCACAAGTCTCATTCGGGGCTCAGTGAGGGAGGAGCCAGCAACCGAGATACGTGCCCTTGACTGGAATCGAACTCGGGACCCTTTGGTCCACAGGTCAACGCTCCATCCACTGAGCCGAACCAGCGAGGGCCCGATTTTGTTTTTAACAAGAACATGAAGGTTTTCTCTTTTAGTCGACCGACAACTCAAGTCACTGTCCTCGGTCCTGTCCCAGTACCAGGGCTTTGATGGAGAAGACGGTGGCAGGAAAAACTGCTTCGGGCGAAGTGGCGCTCTCCTCTATGTCCGGGTAAGCCCCATCTGCAGAGCATGCCCTGCCCCAAGTCCAGACCTTCAGGCTCCTCAGGTTCCCAGCTGTGGTCCACAGGGGCCCATGGCCTGAACCACACAGCCATCTCCCACAGAGCAAATCTCAGCCTGGACTTTGTACTGATTTTATACCATGTGCTGTATGACCTGTTGAAAAAGTCACAAAATCGCCCTGGCAGGATTTGCTCGGTGGTTAGAGCATTGGCCTGAGGACTGAAGGGTTGCGGGTTCGATTGCTGGTCAAGGGCATGTACCTTGCTTGCAGTTTCAGTTCCCTGCCCCAGATGGGGCTCGAGCAGGAGGCTACCAATCTATGTGTCTTCCTCACATCAATATTTCTCTCCCTTTCTCCCTTTCTCTCTCTCTCTCTCTCCCTCCCTCCCTCCACCCCCTTCACCTCCTATCCCTTCCACTCTCTAAAAATCAATGGAAAAGATATCCTCACTCCTCCAGTGATATTTTTTTTTAAGTCTCAAAATCATTACATTTTACAAAAAGGGAACCCACAGGTCCCCAGTCTGTCTCACCTTGGCCCAGGAGCCACCCGCTGTCTCCACTCTCTCGGGCCCTCTGAGCACTGCTGTTAGCTCAGCGTTTCTGCTGCATCAGCTCACCTCATGGGTTAGAAACACGGTTTGAAAAGCCGTGTGCACAGTTCCCAGGGGTGCCGCCAGCCCATGAAATACTTGGAGGGCTGGGACCTGTCTCCTGGAACTCGGTGGCTCTGGAGGGGCTCCTCGCTGGGTCCCGCCTACACCCCCTCCCAAACAGAAAGCACCTGGTCTGGCCATTGTCTTTCTGCTCCCCAACAAATGCTTCATTATTTTTCAGGTCCCCATGGGCACTTTAGTAAAGGAGGGAAACAAAGTTGTGGCTGACCTCTCACACCCCGGGGATGAGTATGTGGCCGCTCTGGGCGGGGCAGGAGGAAAAGGCAACCGCTTTTTCCTGGCCAACGATAACCGCGCGCCTGTCACCTGCACCTCCGGGGAGCCTGGGCAGGAGCGGGAACTCTTCCTGGAGCTCAAGACCATGGCCCACGCTGGCATGGTGGGTATCACTGAGCCCCAGTGGGAGGAGGGGGTGCTTTGCACACTGAGCTGTGGAAAAGTGGTTTCTAGTGGATGGGGTATGCCACCAGCCTGCAGGAGAGGGGCAACTCACCCCAGTTGGCCTCCTGTGACCTTGAACAGGGGCTATGCCCTCACCTGTGTGGTTCCCAATCCTGAGATTCACCCCGATCTCGGTCTGTCCCAGATGGAGGAAATGGTAGCACATCCCCCTGTCTTGCAGGTCGGATTCCCCAACGCAGGCAAGTCCTCGCTTCTCCGGGCCATTTCAAATGCAAAGCCCGCCGTGGCTGCCTACCCGTTCACGACCTTGAATCCCCACGTGGGCATTGTGCACTATGAGGACCACCAGCAAGTAGCAGGTAGACCTCCCGAAGGTGGGGGTTGTGAGGTGGGTCATTCGGAACCGTTAGCAAGCAGCTTTCTGCCTGAAAAGCAGCATCATTTTTCCTAAGTGAACAGTTGTGATTCTGTGGCCATTAGTTAGGGTTTACACTTTCATCCCACCCCATGCCGACGACTGTGGGTGCAACCAGGAATTAGAATGTAAATTTCTGACCTGGGAAGGCTGTTCCTTCCTGCTGCCTCTACTCCCCTCCCTCTTGGGGACTCAGCAGTGCCAGTCATGGAGCCCGCTGTGATTTTAAAGCTTTCCTGTTACCATTCTGAGATAAGGAAACTTTCCCCAGAAGATAACGTACCCATTAAAAATAGCAAGCCTGCTGGTAGGTAGCTCTGTTTCTATGGCACTTTCCATTCACCAGGTACTCTGTGATAATCAAATCTATCAGTAATCAAATTATTAATGGGTTTCAGGAAGCAGGGTCCTCCTTTTAAAATCATTTTTGAAGCCAGAAAGACTGGAATGTGTAATTCCAGTGAATAAATGTTCCTTATTAGATGGATCTGTCACTGTGCCTGTCACCCAAATATTTCCAAGCGCCTTGTGAAACTCAAAGCTGAAATGCCTTCGTGGCAATTGGCCTGATGAGTCACCGAGTCAGTAACTCAATCGACGTGGGTTTAAGGTGTTCCTTGAAAGGAAAGTCTCAGACCTCGGGGAACGGGCCGGAGGTGGCCCGGCCCCCTGCTCTGTCTCCGCAGTGGCCGACGTGCCGGGCATCATCCGAGGCGCGCACCAGAACCGAGGCCTGGGGTTGGCCTTCCTCAGGCACATCGAGCGCTGCGGCTTCCTCCTGTTCGTGGTGGACCTGGCAGCGCCAGAGCCCTGGACCCAAGTCGAGGACCTGAAGTACGAGCTGGAGAAGTACAAGCAAGGCCTGTCTGAGCGGCCCCATGTCGTCGTCGCCAATAAGATCGACCTCCCTCAGGCACGAGCCAACCTGCCCACGCTGCAGGCCCACCTGGGCGAGAAGGCCATCGCCCTGTCGGCGGTCACAGGTGAGAACCTGGAGGAGCTGCTGCTGCGCATCAAGGAGCTGCATGATGAGCACACGGCCGCCAACCTGGCGCAGGGCCACCAGCCGTTCAGGTGGTAGCATTGGCTCTTTGCGGTAGGAGCTACAGGTGGCACCTTCCCACTCAGCTCAGGCCACCTCTAAGGCCCCGGCAGCCTGCTCCCGGTGCTTCCTGCACCCTCAGCCTGCTCTCTGGCACCCTGAGAGGGGCTTGTCCCGGAGCTAGCCCCTGAGTAGTAGGAACCATGCTGCCCTGTATGCAGGGAGCCAGCACAGCCGGATCCGAGCCAGAGGCACCGTCCGGTTCCTAAATGCCAGCCCACACGTGAGCAGCTGTCACACTGGACCTGAGAGTCCTTGGCTGTCCCCACACCCTGCAGAGCGGCCGGGGACAGGCGCCATGCTCTGCTCGGATGCCACCATCTGAGCACTGAGGCGCCTCCCCTGTTGTCCTCAGACTGCACCAAGCTCTGGGAGCTGAACATGGCATTGACTTCACGACTGAATGCACCCAATATCCGGCCGGAGACGCAGCTTCTAACGCTCATCTGTGCAGAGAGTTATTAGCTGATGGTGGCCGGGCTCCGAGAGGACATGGGCTGGGTCCCCCCTGCGCTGTCCCTGCAGGGATCAGAGAGACTGCTGGGCCTGCACCTACCACCAGCCTATTGTCAGCGCAGAGAACCCCGGAGGCCAGGCCAGCTAGTCCATGGAGCGTCTCTCTGCCGAGTGGTGGCAGCTAAGAGGCTGGATGCTCCATAAGCCACCCTGCCCACTGGCGCAAGGGGGCCAGTGAGGGTGGCGCACTGCTGCCCACTCGCTCATCCACTAGCACACTCTGCAGCCACTGTTTCCCCAAATAAAATCGAATGCTTCTGACCTGTCCCCGAGGGCCCTTCAGGGAGGAATCAGGAGAAGGGGCCTGGGCCTAGGTGTCTTCTGCGGGTGGCAGTTATCACTGAGAGGCTCTTCAGGAGTTTGCGTGCGCGGGAGGGCACGAGCCCTGTCCTGCTCCCTGTCTGCACGCCAGGGCCCTGTGTTCTACAACCAGAGGTGGTGTCCGCGTCTGGTCGCTCGCTCAGGCCCACAGGCTTTCACAGGACACAGGCCGTTGCCCAAGGCCTGTGTCTCGGTGGCTGCCCAGGGAGATGTGCCTTCCCTCCAGGAGCACGCCGAGGGCAGGATCTCGCCCTGTTCCGGCTGTGTCCCTGCAGCCTCGGGACCCAGGGACCCTGCACAGAGAAGGCACGACAGACGTCTGGGGAGTGAAGGAGTGAATGGTGGCCTGTGTTAGCTGCATCCAGGTTTCCTTTACTTTGAAGGTATTTGTAAGGGCAAGTGGTGGGTGCCGAGTGCCTCACATCCTGTGCCGCGGCCGCTTCTGCCCCCTGCCACCCCTCTGGCCATTTCTGTGAGTCATCTGTCCTGAGGCTGTTCAGCTGTTTCTTCATTGCAGTCTGGGCATCTCCATCCACATCTCATCCATGGAAAAGGACTTTGCTTTCTCACGTCTCCCTGCCCCTCGCCCCAGTGACCTGGGTCTGCATGTGAGGCTGGCCGTGTGCACAGTGGCGCAAGGCGCAGACCTGGTCCAGGAGCTGCCCTGCGTTTACTGGCCTCATTTTCTCTGCCTCTGGTACTGTCTCTGGCCACACTGGCTGTCACCTGGTTGCCTCTCTTGAAGCAGGTCTGAGGATGGGGGCCTAAGCTTCAGGATTCGGGGTTTCCTAAATTCCCGTTTCCAGCCTAATTTCCAGAGTTCCCGTGTCTAGGGGCAGGGCTCCCCAGGGGGCAGCAGCTGCCCTGTCCCCACCCCCCACAAGGTCCCCACCCTGCCTGCCCCTGGAAAGCTCTCTCATTCCTCCCGTGCCCTTCGAGGAGGCTCATGCCTTCCTCATTCCTTTTCTGTTGTAGTGGGGCCTCAGCAGGAGCCGTGGGCACACAGGGTCGCAAGGGTCTGGGAAAACCAGGGGAGAGCATCATGCTCGCTCAGGACTAGAAATCTGTCTTGGGAAGCACCTCGGCTTCAGCAGATACAAGCAGGGCCAGCGGCACAGCTCTGCCTTCCCCTCCTGCTGGGCCGCCTGCCCCGCCCGCCCTGCAGGATGCAGAAAGCCACTGAGGCCTGGGCCTTGCCACTCCCCTTGCCCTGCCTCTGGGAATGCCGGCCACTGAGATGAGGATCCTCGGGGTCACCAGGGAGAGGCCCGAGAGGAGCACTGCCTGGCCTCTCGGGAAGCTGAGGTTCTGCACGCTGAGGGGTCAGCCGGGGCGGGAAGAGGACAGAAGGCAGAGGACTGCCCTCACTCCTGCAGCTTAGCTCCGAGCCGGGTTTGCTGGACTTTAAAGATTGCCCAGCAGTAAAATTGCATTTAAAGATCATCAACTTGGTCCTGTTTAAATTTGGTGTGACTTTGGAGGTCACAGATGCCTTTTTAGTCCATTGCAGTTCCCACGGTGTTACCCCTCCATCCTCTCATCCAAAGCCACCTTTCTTCCCTTCTCTCCTTTCTTTCTCTTTTGAACGACATGTTTGTGCCTCTGAGATTTGCCTGACAAACTTCAAACTGGGGCACTAGCTCTGGACACAATGCCCATTTCCCTGGGGCAGCGTCCTCCCGTCGGCCCACAGCCTAGTCCCAGGCTCTCAGGAGCCCTCCTGGGACATGCCTCCAGACATCATTTTGCTCCCCATTGAGAGAGGGGCACTGAGTTGGTCTTCATGAGGGCACAGTGCTGCGGGGACCACCTCATGTGCCGCTGCCCATGGTGCCCAAGGGAGGACCCAGCGGAGTGGGCGGGTGGAGCCCTGGCCCCCCTGACTGCTGAGTGTGGGGGGTGGGTGCATCACCCTGTCTCTGAAGCCCCAGTTTTCGTGTCTACGTAGTGGATGTGTGAGCACCCCTCATGGGGTGGCTACAAGGACATGGGGTGCTCCAGTAAATGTTGGTGGAAAGATTCTTTGTACCCTCAAGCTCAGGCATGAGGGTCAGGCTGGGATAGGGGATGCAGGGAGGTAACGGCCAGCCACATGGGTCCCCACGGCTCAGGGCTCCAGAGTCTCTGCTGGGCAAGCCCCCCTCTCTCCTCCTGGCCCTGACTCCCCAAAGGACGTGTTGGTTAGCTAGGCCTTTTCTGGAAGGATCAGGGGTGGCCTGCTGGGCACTCTGAGAGCTGAAGGTCTTTATTCCAGGCTGGAAAGGGCCCTCCACACGAGCTGTTCTGGGCACCTCCAGAGCCACATCAGGGCACCTGCAGCCAGTGCCAGCCTGAGGGGCCCAGGCAGGAGGACGCTGCAGGCCGTCTGGTCCCTCCAGCCTGGCCACAGCCCCTCCTGCATCTGGAGAACTGGCAGGTGCCCTGCTGGGAGCCAGGTCGCCCAGGGAATGTGGAAGGAATGAGATGTCAGCTCCTCCGAGAGGCTCCCTTGGGTTGTGAACTAGGCCACCCTCCTCTGGGGCCTCTGCCCTGCTTACAGCCCTGCAGTCCCCAATCTCATGGAAGTGGCCCCACTTATCTGCCAGATGTTTGTTTATGCGTCTCCTAGCAGCCAGCCTGGCACACAGTAGGTGCTCAATAAACATCCACAGCAGGGGGGCGGGGGTGGGTGAAGGGCTTTGTCTCTGGCCCAGTGTGGGATTCAGGAGAAAGGCCCCCTGGTGTGTTTGTTTGCTGCTAGGCCAGGCCCAATGGGCTGGGTGACTTTCTTCTCTCCTCCTCCATCCCCTTGCGGAGCAGCACTTTCCAGAGATTGAAGGCAAAATTGCTTGAAAGCCTGTGCTTTTATCCTCCAATTTGTAGCCATTTAGCAGGGCTGGGCGGAGGGGCAGTGAGGGCTCTGGCTGTGCTGTCTGCAGGGAGGTGCCTGCCGCCGCTGCTGCTGCAGAGAACGGAGAACGAGTCCTTTGTCCTCGCTTGGACAGCCCTGGGCTGAGGGACAGGCGCCTGCGGGGGGCTCAGGCTGGGTCCTGTGGGGCCAGCAGGGTGGCCAATGGCTAGTGTGCAGGCAGCACTCGGCCTCCAGAGCTACCTGCAGGGGTTTCCCTGAGCTCTGGGCCCCGCACATGGTGGTGTCCGCTGTCTCTGCTCATGCAGCAGCACCCAGCCTCTAGGGCAGTGATGGCGAACCTTTTGAGCTCGGCGTGTCAGCATTTTGGAAAACCCTAATTTAACTCTGGTGCCGTGTCACATATAGAAATTTTCTGATATTTGCAACCATAGTAAAACAAAGACTTATATTTTTGATATTTATTTTATATATTTAAGTGCCATTTAACAAAGAAAAATCAACCAAAAAAATGAGTTCTCTTGTCACCTCTGACACGCGTGTCATAGGTTTCGCCATCACTGCTCTAGGGAGCCCCTTTCTCTGGTGACTAGGGAGGGGCCTGCCTAGACCAGAGGGGTCCCCATGGTACAGGGAGAGTGTGTGAGGGGGCGGGTGCCAGCGGGAGGAGTTCCCCGGGTTCCTGGGAAATAAAGGTGTCGTCAGCTGGGGTGGCACGGTGTCTGCCGCAGGGTTGTCATCTTCACGTCTCCGGGCGGCTCTCTCTGTAGAGCGGGACTCGTTGTCGGCACTGACCTGCCTCTGCCGTGGAGAGGCGCTGGGACCCACGTCCAGCTGTCACCGTCTCTGCGTGGGAAGCGAGGTGTGGGGCCGTGGGGACAGGGGAGCGGCTGTCTGTGAGGGGAGGGAGGGCCCTTGTGGCTCCCACCTGGAGTCTGGGTCTCACGAGTTGGGCTGCCCTGGCCCCTTTCCTGGGGTGAGACCGAGCTCTGCGGAGCCCAGGGCGCATGCAGGTCCTCTCTCCATTGTCACCCCAGTCCTGCCTCCAGGCCTTTGGGCAGGATGGTTTCTCTCCCAGAGATGCCTCCCCTCCCTCTGCTCCCCCTCCCCACTCCCCGCCCCTCAGCACCACCCCAGAAGCCCGGGAAGCTTCCCAGATGGAAGTCATGGCCAAGAAAGATGAGAACCTCGTCCTGGGGGCAGGCAGGCTGCAGCAGGTGGGGCTTGGGGTGTATTCTCAAGGCTGGGATGAGTCCCCTGGACAGGTGATGGGGTCCGGCAGGGGGGGCACTGCTGGGCACCTGCCCCTTACTAAGATTAAACCCTGGTGTGCCAGCCAGGCTGCTTTCTCCCCACTGCAGTCCCCCACTTGGAAGAGAACACTGAGGCCAGGGGAGGGGCAGGCCTGGGTCTCACACCCAGAGTGGCCTGTGTCTCCCTAGCACCCCACTTCAGCCCCCCACACACAAAGTCCTCAGGAATCAGCACCAATAAGAAAATACACTTTACTGTGGACCTCAGAGTCTACAGGCCGGCTCAACGGGTCCAGGGGGCGTGGAGCATGCAGGGTGCCACAGGGCGCACGGAATGTGGCGAAGCGGACCCTCCACTGGGCACCCGGGCCTGGTCCCTCTGACTGCCCTGCAAGCCTCAGGACCCTCAGGGCAGGCCGGGGCCCCCGGACCCGTCAGCCCCAGGAAACACTGGTTGAGCAGAGGAAGTGGGGTGGCAGCCTGCTGACAGCAGGTATCTGGGCTTTGACCACTTTCAGAGCCACCAGTCCGGCCCAGCACCCAAGCCAGGGGCAGGGTGGGCAGAAGCAGCTGGTGCAGCTCAGCCGGAAACAGCAGCACGAGGCGAGAGGGCGTGGGAGCCCACACCTGCCAATCCTGCCCTGAGCTCCTCTGCAATCTTGTCTCTCTTGATTAAACATCCAAGGAACATCGAGTTCACAGATGTGTTTTCCTCTTCTTTGTCTTCCTGAAACACCCAGAATGGAAAAGCAGAGAACAGCAGCAAGCTGTTGGCACTTTGGGGGCAGAGAGAGTTGGAGGAAAGAGGCCTGAAGGAGTCGGGCCGGGCTTAAGAAGGGGCAGATGGCTGCAGAGCCGGTAGCCCGGGCCGGTCTGGAGCAAGGGAAGGTGTGCAGGTGTGTGCAGGTGTGTGCAGGCGTGCGCGCACATGCAGGAGCAAACTGCTGGGTAGAAAGCATGGAGCACACGCCACGCGCTTGCTTTGGGAAGAACACCAAGCAGTAACGGTGCAAATGGTGGACCCACTGGTTGCCACACTGTCTGCGGGGAGGTGGACATTGTGGCTAAGACCTCCAGATTGTCCCTCCTGGGGAAGAGTTAGGATTTGGGTGGCAGGGCTAGCCACTCACATTCCAGTTCAGGCAGTAGGGTCCTCGGCCAGCCCCCCAAGCTGCCTTCACGGCAGGCAGGTGGTCTAAGAGAGGCCACATGGCAAAAGTGTGGGCCGAAGAGGAGGCGGCGGCTGCCCAGAAACCACGGTGTGGGCAGAGGGGCCTGGGTAGCCAGCTCACTTCCAGCAGTGCTCCAGAGAGTTGTGAGGCTGGACCTTGAGCTTGTGAGGGCACAGCAGCTTGGTGAAGGCCCGGCGAAAGCTGTAATGGCACAGTGGATAGAGGACTGGGTTGACTGCTGAGTTGGCCCACAGTAGCCAGAAGGATGTCTCATACCAGTAGTCGGGGACGCAGTGGCCGTGGCAGGCAGCCCGGATGATCATCAGGAGGGTGTATGGGGCCCAGCAGAGTCCAAAGATGCTCACGATGATGGCCAGCGACTTGGCCACCTTCTTGTCCCGAGACAGCCGGAAGCGCTGGGTGATGCCCTGGGACACCATCTTCATGCGCTTCTCCAGTGACGCAGAGGATGCCGACGGCTTGGAGCCCCTCTTGAGCGAGCGAGGCCGCTCTGTGCCCCGCGAGGAGCTGCCTGAGCTGGAGGTGGGCGAGTTTGCAGTGCCCCCACCACTGCCCCCCAGGGCTGCCTCCCCTGCCTCAGTGCCAGGGGCCACCTCGCCGACCCCAGCACCATACCTGTGCAGTGGCATGGCCTCCCTCTGCCCCTTCTGCCAGCAGCCCCAGCAGCCAGGTGCGGCTGGCGGCGAGGGCTGGGCCTCTGGTCGGGGCTCCGGGCCAGTGGCTTCTCGGACCCCGTCCAGCCGGTCGCGGGTGCGCTTCTGGATGTTCAGGTAGATGCTGAGGTTGAAGAAGGTGACGCTGAGGAAGGGCGTGAAGAACTCGAGCGTGGAGGCCGTGATGAGGAAGTACCAGTTGTAGAAGAACTCCGCGTAGCAGTGGCCCTCAGGGATGGAGCTGCCGCCCGACAGGTGCTCCCAGCTCAGGATGGCCGGCCCGTACAGCAGGAAGGCCAGCACCCACACCAGCGCCATCTTCCACACCGCCTGCCGCGTGTTGCCCTGCTGGGCCCGGTAAGAGACCTGCGGGGACATGCTAGGTCAGGCATCTTTTGGATGTCATCTCATTTAATCTTTACAACACCCCATGACTCTCCCCACTTTCTTTCTGGGTGGCTCAGGGAGGGAGGGACAGACCAGGCGGATCGGCTAGGGGGCAGAGTGGGTTCGACCCAGGCCTACTGACCTCAAACCCATGCTCTTCGCACTCTGTCCCATGCCCTTCTAGAGAGGACACATGTGGCTCCTGAGCAGAGAGCCCTTGGGTGCCCAAAAAAGCCATCAAGGAGAAGACATAGGAGCACGGTGAGACTTCTGCTCCGCTGTGCCAGCCTCATGCCCATGTGGCACTGTCATGGGAGCCCAGGCAGCCCAGGGCCCCAGCTCATGGTGGCCACTCACACCAAGGGGAACTGGGGGAGCCAGGAGCTAATGCCGGTCTTTCTGGGATGCACACACACACAGACACACACACAGGCACAGACATACACATACACACAGACCCACACACACAAGGCAGGGGGGCGTGCTACCAAGGGCCTCTGGCTCAGATCCTCCCTCAGCTCCAAAGACTCTGCACCTGCCCCAAAGAGGAGGCTAAAGTGACCCCCTTCCTTCAGGAACACCTGATGCCAGGTCCAGGTGGTGCCTCCTGCCTGTCCCAGGACCGGTCTACTGGCAGCAAATGACTACTGAGTGGGCAGCTGGCTGTAGAGAGTGCCTGGCATGTCAGGAGTGAGGCAAGCAGGACCAAACTCACCTGGCACTGCCCACATCCCCTGCCGGTGCCTTCTGGGTCATTCCTGACCACCTCCCCCCAGGAGTGAGCGTGGGCACCCGCATCCCAGACTCACAGCGCGGGTAACGGACAGGAACCGGTCATAGCTGATGAGCACGATGTTGAAGACGGAGGACGTGCAGAGTAGGTAGTCCACCACCAGCCACAGCTTGCAGAGGCCCCGGCCGAAGGGCCAGCGGCCAGTCAGCACATAGGGCACATACAGTGGAATACAGAAGGCTCCTGGGGGAGAGCAGGGCCGTGGTGGGTCAGAGCCGGACCAGGGTCTGTGGTCAGACCCTCCACAACGCAAAGACAGGCAGGACCTGTCAGTCGCCACCCTTCTTGGCAGCAACCTCACCTTACCCACCCCCTCCATCGTCTCCTAGACATACCCTCTGCCTGGACCTGGCCTTCGACCCCTGCCCAGCCCCCAGGCCCACTAGTGTCCCCTGGGCTTGGGTGCAGGAGGGAAGAGCCTGTGTGGGGACTTCTGGGCACAGGAGCCCCTGGTCCTCATTCAGTGCTTCCCAGGCTCCTTCCTGTCCAGCCCTCCCAGGCCCCAAAGGGGGGAAGGGAGAATTTCCTCCCTCTAGCCCCCTGGGCCCAGGCCCTATCCTGGCTTTGGACAGCCTTTCCTCTTCAGTTCAGAAACCAAGAAAGCCTTTTTCCTGATTCAAAGGGCACTCGGCCACTGCCACGCCAGCCGTTCCCGTCGCCCAGCCCCTCTCCGAGCGCCTGGCAGACGCACGCGCAGCCCCAACAGGTGTCTGGCGCTCCAGCCCCCTCCGCGCGCCCGCCCTCAGCCCGCAGCAGCTCACGGACACGTGAGAGCGCTCTCCGCCCCCCATTCCCAATGCCCCCTCCCACAACACGGCTCTAAAACCCCCATTCCATGTCCCTTCCCCCAAACGTTCCCCAGCGCCCTCCATGAGTCCTAAGTCCCCCATAGCCTTTGTTTGCTATTGCAGGAGCCGGCGCTGCACCGGTGCCGCTGCGCCTGGCGCCTCGAACGCCCGCCTGCTCCGGCCCCTTCCCCACTCCCAACCCCCGCAACGCGGCGGCGAAGCCAGGAACTTTGCCCGCGCCCATCACCCATCGCCCATCGCCCCACGAGTCCCAGGCGCCCCCTCCCCAGGCCAGGCCGCCCCGCCCCGCCCCGCCCCGCCCCCCCCCCCCTGGGGCGTGTGCCAGTGCAAAAGGCACCCAAGTCCGGCGCTCCAATTCCCGCTGGCCTGGCGGGCCGAGCGCTCCAGGACTCGGGCAGGGGTTGGGGGCTTTACCCACGAGAAAGTCGGAGATGGCGAGGTTGAGCAGAAAGAAGTTGTTCTGGGTGCGGAGGCTCGAGTCGGCCACGAAGGCGAGCATGACCAGAGCATTGCCCAGCACCGTGGCCACAATGAGCAGCGCCATGAGCGCAGCCAGCACCGCGGTCCAGGCGGCGGAGAAGCCGCGCGCCCCGCCCGCCGCCGCTGCCGCCGCCTCTCCAGCCAGCGCCCCCGACGCGTTCAGCGGCCCGTCGGGTGGCGGGCGCTCCATGGCCCGGCCGGCTCACGCGGCGCTGGGACTCCGGGCAGGGTGCGGACCGCCGGCTGGGCAGCCGGGAGGGGCCCGGGCCCGGGATCCTGGTGTTTGAGGGCTTTCAGCCCGGCCCGGTTCCCCGGGGGATGCCCGGCGCATGGTCCGCGGGCGCAGAGGCCGGGGCGGGCAACGCCGAGGAGGCCCAGGCTGGATTCCAACCCGAATAGGACCAGCGGCCCGAGCGGAGCCGGAGCCCGAACCGCTGCCGGAGCGTCTGTGCGCCCCAAGTGCAGCGCGCTGCCAAGTGCGCCCCGTGCCCAGCCGGCCGCCCCCCGCGCCCCGCGCCGGGCTCAGCGCCGGCACCATTGGCTGTAACCCTCGCCCCGCCCCCGCCCCGCCCCCGCCCCGCCCGGCGCCGGCAGCACCACGGACAGCGCCGCGTGCCCGCCAGCCGCCGGGGCCCAGCCTGGTGCGCACAGCCGCTGGCTGGGAGCCGGGCCGGGACACGACGAGGGCGGGGCTGGGGGCTCGGCCTGCAGTCAGCCGGCCAGTGCGCTCCAGAGCCAGGCTCTGGGCCGCTCGGCCTGCCCCCTGCCCTCAGCCCCATGAACCCTGGCCGGCCCTCGTCGGGAGCCGGGATGCCTGTGGGGACCTGGAGTAGGGGTAGGGGAAACACCTGCACCTGCGCGACCCCTCCTCATTCATCCTTGGTGTCAGCGGGTCTGAGGGAAGGAACGTCTTAAAGAAAAAAGAAAGGGAGGGATCTCCGAGAGCTTGTGCTCCGATCAGGGTCAGCCCTCCTCCCTCCCAATCTGTGTGGGACTCTGGGTCTCAGTCTCCCCGTGGACAGGGCCCAGCGTAGCGGGCAGGGTGACCTACAAGGCTCAGACAGATGTAGAGTTATGTAAGGAAAGATGGGATGCCAGTGGGCCCTGCCAGGAGGGGAGCTTGCCCACCAGGCGCTCAGATGGGACCCCAGGTTGAGGGGGGAGTGTCCAGCAGCTTGGAGCCCATGGGCCCCCTGGAGGACAGCACCATGCGGTGGTCAGCGCTGCATGGACAGAAGAGGTCACTGCACTCGCTGGCACAATCAAGGCACCCGTAGCTGCAACTGCGTTAGCGCCTGCAGGAGGGGTTGGGGGAGGAGAGGCAAGGGAGGGAATGCCCCTCTCCCCAGGCATGTTCAGATAGACAGGGTCAAGGACACATTCAGCTGGAGACACTCACAGACAGACACGCCCACACGCAGACACACAGACACCCACAGACCAGGGAAAAGCACCCAGCGTCAGTCTGGGGCCTCCAAAGGCAGACACACACGGCAGACTGCGACAGCGAGGGGAACAGTACCCGAGGGGAGGGAAGCAGGGGCTCCACTCTCCTGCAGCCACACTTCTGTGGGCCTCAGGGAGGACAGAAACCAGTGTCTGCATATGGGTGGGGGCTGGGAACGGGCAGAGGCTGCAGACTGGACCCCAGACGCCGGCACTCCTATACTTACCACAGTTTCTGGATCCTTCGGGGACCACCCCTCCCACTAGCCCCCAGAGGTACTTCAGAAACTTTGAGGAGTGGGGGCTGGGCTCCCTCTGCCCTCAGAGCTGGTGGCGGGAGGACCCACTATTCCACAACTTCTTGCAGCCTGTGCTGGGCCGTGTGGGGCTCCAGCTCACTCTCCCAGAAGCCTCGCTGAGTACCTGGCTATGCCTCTCCCACCCACCAGCATAGCCTGCTCCTCTTACCAGCTCCCCCAGCTGCTCCCTCACTGCACCCAAGGTGACTGGTGGGCAGCTCTGTGCCAAGATCAGGCCCTTAATTGGTGGTGAGACAAGCAAGGTGAAGGGTTCCTGGAGTGGTCAGTGAGGGCTGCTGGACCCCATCACTCTCATCACAGGCCTTCCTGTGCCTTTGGTGCTGGGCCAGGGCTCACTGTCCATGCTCCCGTGGAATGGACTCCACCAGGTCCTGCTCCTCCCCCAACCCTCCCAGGGCTGGCTCTGGCTAGCAAGGCTGCGTGCCCCCGCCCCTGCCCCAGCCTTGGGAGATGGAGTCGAATGGGGATTCAGAGGGAGCTCTGGCTCTCTCACTGGCTGGGAGCCTCCTCCCCAGTCTCAGTGGAGGAGTATGTGTTGCTTACCATCCAGGATGGAGGGCCCATAAAGGGTCTGTGTAGTGATGGCTCCTTCAAAGTCTCAGTGACCCTTGTGGCTACCAGTATTCTGGAGATTTCCCTGGTGGACTCACCCCACAGCAGCCAGGGTTGAGGGTGGGCTCAGTCAGACTCAGGGGTGGTCTTCCTCTGTAAATTGAGGGCTTCGGGAGAGGAAGGGCCAGGGCTGGCCAGTGGTTTGAGAATGGCGGTCGCCCACGTGGTGAGCACCATCTCTGGGCACTCATGTGTACGATCTTATTAGCCCCCTATTTACCCTCTGAGGTTGGCAGGACCAGTGGGCCCTATACAGAGCTGGACACCACTGGCCAAGGTCACACAAGGCCAGGCACCCCTCTCTTAATGGCCACACTCCTGGCCAATTCCTGAGGTCAAGGCCCCTGAGGCCAGCAAATGCACCAACCCTTGGGGCATAGTGTCCTCTAGGTCCAGCCCAACGCAGCCAAGGCAATTCAGGGTGAATAGGGCAGGTACACAGGGCATCTTGCCCAAGGAGTGGGTATCCAGGCCCCAGATGGTGGGGAACCCTGGGCAAGGCTGGCTGAAGGCTGGGATAGAGGACAGGCCCCGACTTTCCACTCACTCAGACCCCAAACAGAGGGAGTAGCCTGGGGCTCTGGTTCTCCATTGTTGAAACAGTCAACATTTTGGGTGAAATATGTCCAGTCCAACAAGAAGGCAATTGGGAAAATGCACCATTCACACCAACCCTAGCCAACTAGCAAAACCAGCGCCTGCAACTTCTCACACAGGAGAAAGCACACCTGCTGACTGAGTGACCCATCCATTCCTCCATCCAGAGCTCTTACTGCTAAACCTCAGGCACCCGGCTGGCTGGTGACAGAGCGTACGCAGTCCTAAGTAATGCATGTGCAGGTTCTAGCTGCTGGCTGGGAGGAAGGAAGCAAGGCCGGGGACGGAGAGCACCAGCACAGGGCTCTACTTCACGAGAGAGCCTGCCCTGTGGGGTGAGGTGAGCTGACAACCCCTGGTGGCAGTCTGGCCTTTGGGGTCTGCTGCTGAGGCAAAGGACACATCTTCCCAGTGGGTGGGACTTGAAGCTCCTGGTCTTGTACCTTGTGTGGACGGAAAAGTGGCCCAAGTGAGAATATCTACGCGTTCAGGGGCAGTGCCCAAAGTCCTGGAGGGCTGGTCAGGGCCGGGAGGGACAAGGACCTGGTGGAGACAAGGGGTTTGGGGCTGGAGCCATGTGGGTGGACAGGTGATTGTGGGCCCCAGCGTGAGGGCCCTCCTATCCAATGCAAACACCCACCGGGAAGCTTCCATCAGGAAGAGGTGGTTTAGCAGGCCTCTGGCACAGGCCTCCCACGCTGGAGGCCCTGCTGGGACCAGGAGTGTGGACTCCCACCTCCCCAGGTTGATCTGGCTACTGCCACCTCTGAATGTCCACCCCACCCACCACATAACCAGGCCGCGCCCCCCTGTGGCATGTTTTCCAGGAGGAGAAACTGCCACCTGGTGGCGAGTTGACCACATTGGGCCCTTTCTCACACACCTGCTCAGGTGTGGGCTTGACCCCTGCCCGCAAGGCTGCACCAGCATCCGGGTGTGGAATCCCACACGGCCTGGGGCCCACTTCCCAGACAAGGATGCACTGGTTGCACTGCCTGACACACTGTCCTGGAGCCACTTGCTTCACAGGACACAGGTGGGCACCACCTGCTGTGCAGTCTAACATGAGAAGTACACAGCACCGCATCTCCAACAAGGACAGCTGAGCACCGGGGCTGGGGTGGAGGCGGGACTGGGCCCCTGGCCCCTCCCAGTGACCCTCTGGGGAAATTGTGCCTCCACCCTCTGGGCTCTGCAGGGTTAGCGGTCCCCTCCCCAGGGGGTGCACTCTTACCTGGGCACATGGGTGTCTTCTGAAGCTGACATGTGAGAGGTATGGGAGACAGAAGTCAAGGCTGACTCCAGGGTTTTGGCTCAGGCATCTCAGAGGATGGTGCTGACGGGAATGAGCCGGGGAGTCTGTGGGTGGAGCAGGCTGAGGGATGATGGAGTGCTGATAGGAGTGTGTTGAGCTTGATGCCAATTGGACATTCTGGCGGGGAAGTTGTTAGGCCCCCCAGGGTCCAGTCCCGGGCCTGGAACCAGAGCTTGGGCCGGCAGCGGCCTGCCCTGTTCCTTCTGGGTCTGGGGCCAGGGGAGCTCTGCACTGGAGACACAAAGTTGGGGTGACCAGTGTCAGGCCAGCAAAACACTGTCCCATGTGTCCTGTGATTCTGCACGTCCTGTGTGTCGGGCGCTGTCACGGGCAGCAGGCTGTGCCTCCACGCTCTCACTGTGCTAGAAAAACCTTTCTCCTCCAACCAACTGCAGGCCCACAGCTGCCCCCGCAGTGTTCTGCCCTGTGCGTGGGGACATGGCCCAAAATGAGAAATAATGAGAGGAGCCGGGAGGCCGAGGCCAGCTGCCGGGCAATTGTCCTGCCAGTGTGGCCCAGGCACGTTTCCAGGGTCAGCGCTGTGACCCTCTGAAGGAACCAATGTTTGCTTTCTCCTTCCATGGCAGCTCATTTAAATAAGGAAATGCAGATTTTTCTTTTTTTGTTCCTTGCCTTTTTTTCCCTAGTGACATTCTGAGCCAGATATGGGTGCATCCTGATGAGCTCAGAGTTCGGGTGTGATCAGAATGGCTCCTGATGCCACAGATTTGAAATAAAAGCCATGTCTGATTTCCCTGCCTTGAGGGTCAGGGCTGGGTTGGGCCCAGGGCCCAGATGGCAGGAAGGCGAGAGAGGACAGGAGAGCCAGGGGTTCAGTTGCTGTGGTTTGGCTACAACTCAAAGAGGCTTCAGGAAGTGAATGTTTCGTGTTGTCCACGGCTGGAGCATCCAGGAAATGGGCTTCAGGCACAGCTGCATCCAGGGGCGGAGACAGCTGCTTCTTCCCCCTGTCTTTCCCTGTGTTCACCTCATTCCCAGCAGGACTTTCTCCCTGAGCCCTCTCCCTGCAGCTCCGAGGTTCTCCTAACTTTCCCTTCACTCGCCAAGAAGAAGGGGAGCTGCCAGCCGCACCCAGAGTGAGCCCTGCTCACACAATCCTGGTGGCTGACTTGAGCGCGAAGCAGTGTGGGTCTTAGGTCCTGGGTCAGTGTCATTTGAACCACCCCTGTGGCTGGAGGGGAGGCTGTCAGGCAGGTGGAGCCATAGTTCTCCCCAGCAGCTGCCCTGGGGTCCTGTGAGGGGCCTCTGTCTGCCCTTCCCCCAACAGTATCTTTGTTGGCAGTGCTGAGGAGCCTGGGCACTGGGCCTGGGCACTGAGAGCTCTATAGGGGACCCCCCAGGGGAGGCCCAAAGCTCCCTGCCCTCAGCCTTGGTTGGGGTGGTGGCCAAGCCATTCTTTTGTCTGGACTCTTGGCCAGCTCCTGGCCCATTGCTGGCTGCCAGCTGCCTGCCCTTGGAGGTCCTGCCCCCACCGGAGTGCATCCCTGCTCTGAGCCCTCTGCCCACAGTGCCACCATCACAGCGAGTTGGAGCAGCCTGACCATCCACAGCCTCTCCCTCCCTTCGGGGTTCCTGTCCTGCACTGGGCCTCTCCTGCGGTGACCAGGTTGGGTGGCCCTGATCACAATGCTGATGAGGTGAACTGGGCCTGGTGACCTGATCCACTGTGCAGACCCCACCCTGACCTGGTCAGGGCCCCAGCCCAGCCCAGCCTGCACGCCTCTTCCCAGCACACACACTGGTAACCCCCAGCCTCGCCCGTCAGGATCAGCCCATCTGATCCCTTCCCACCTCGCCTCTCGGAACCTTCAGGACTACTCCAGGTCTCTGCAGTCCTGTCCGTGCTGTTCTGTGCTGGGGCCCAGACCGCGCATATGCTCCTGCATGTGAATGTGCCTGTGGCGTGTGCCCAGTCCCATCCCCTGGGCAAAGGAGCAGCACCTGACCCCACATGTCACCCTGGGCTACTCTCCTAGATGCAGCCTTTAGGGGAGCCCAGGGGCTGGAAGGAGGGCCCCGCTCAGAGAGCTGCTTCCTGCAGGAGGCAGAGCCTGGCCCCAACTCTCCTCTGTTACTCCCCCAGACCCTGGGGATTCAGGGCAGCTCCTCGGAGAGCCAGTGCCTGTCAGGAAAATAAAGAATGAGCCTCTGTCTCAGTGTCAGGGGCATGGGATCCAACTAATGAAGACATCCCTGAGGTCTTGAGGGAGAAAGCAGGGGGCCTGGGGCGACCCCAGGAGCAGGGCCAGCTGTGTGGTGTCTCTGTTTATGAATATGTGTGTCTGTCTGCCTATAGGTGTGTCTATGTATGTGCATTTCTGTGCATGTGGCATGTGGGTCTGGCTGTTCTCATGTCTGTGGGTCGGTGTATGTGTCTCTGTGGGTGGGTTTCTGACTCGGGCCAGGAGTGGTACTTGTCTTCCTTCCTCCCTGTGGGGACAGGCCAGGTCAGAGAGATGTCCCCTCCACAGTGCCCTGGCTATAGGACCAGGTCATGGGCCAGGCCAGAGGTCAAGTGATTACTCCCGAATCAGCCCCTCCCCTGAGTCTGGGCACGGCTCTCAGCCACTCACTGGCCACACACACTCATACAGCAACCAAACGGGACACAAGCTGTCCCTCCTGGCAGACCCTGGATGCGTGGGGCCACCAGGCCAAGGCGGGCAGGAGCTCAGCAGGTGGAGGGGCTGGGGGTCAAGGATATGGCAGGGCTGGGGGGTCCCGGAGCAGCCCCTCCTTCAGCCTTGCCGGGCTTTGCTGAGGAGGCTGGTTGTCGGCTCAGGACCTGCCTGGCCAAGTGGCTTTGTGCCTTTGTCCCTCTCACCGGCAGCCGGGAAACCAATGGCCAGGGCCGGGGCCGACAGTGCAGCTCTGGGTGGACTAAGGACATGGAGTCTGAGCCCTCAGCCCCAGACCAGAGCTCTGCCCTCCACACTGTCCCAGAGGGGCCACCTACCTTCTCCCTATGGCCCTGGGTAAAGGGCAGCTTGCCACTCCGGTGGGACTCACCACCCTCTCCCCCACACCCTGCCAGACCGGCTTAGGCCCACCTTTTCCTGGCATTGCGCACTCCTCTCACATTTTCTAAACTTGCTCAGCTGCTTCCGGCAGAGCTGGAAACGCCCTTGTGGCAAGTAATGAGGCCCACGGGGAGGCTCCTCTCCTCCCGAGGCCCGTTTCCCATCTGTGCACGGTGCAGCACTGGGCGAGCCAGTGGCTAAGAGCCACCTGGTGAAAACATCCGGGGCTTCTTGGAGTCTGTCCTTGAGTGACTCACCTGTGTGCCATCTGGAGGGTGGTCCCAGCCCGGGATGTCCTGATGGAGGAGGAGGGGTTCAGAGGCCTGTCCAAACAGGTGGCTATGCTCCTCACGTGTGGAGAAGAGGGCATAGAAACCGTGGTTCAACGGGGCATACATCTGACAGTACACTGATGGTGTACCTCCTTCAGGCGTGGCTGGATCCAGGAACCCAGTAACTCTCATCAAAGCCTGTCTTTCAGCCCTTGGTGCATGCCTGCTCCTCGCTCACACAGCTGTCCCCTCCGGGTGGCACTTCCAGACTGACATTCCACAGCTCTCAGCCCCAGACAGATGCAGGACCTTGTGCCCAAGCTCATGGCATGACGGATTATTCCAAAGTGATGCAGTGATGTGCCAGGTGCCATCATGTGCCCCTGTCTGGAGCTAGAAGTGAGGTCAGCCTGGATGAGGTGGGGGTCCCCACTGGAGAATTTGGGGTTGTTCCTAGAAGACAGGGTGGATGCTGGCCAGAGCACCATATGTTTGTCAGGGGGCCCAATTCCATGTCCTCTGCCCCCCAAGTCCATCCTGTATGGGCTTCCTCTACCAGGGGCTTTCCATGCCTGACTTCCATGGCCTCACCAAGCCCTGGGGAAACAGTCTCCTTGAGACCTCACTTAGCAAGTGGCAGAGCCTGGACTTGCATGAGGTTGCTGGCTCCATCCAACCCTTGGTCCTCTGCCCAGATCAGATCATCCCACCCACCTCCTGCAGGCATTTATTGAGCACCTACTATATGCAGCTTGACTAGGAACCCAGAAGGTCATGTTATTGAGGCTAGTGAGTGATTGGAGGTGCCAGGCTAGCTTTGCCTTCAGGGGGTACCTTGGAGAGGATCCAGCCCTGAGGGTCACCGAGCCCGGGCTGTGGGATTCCCTGCTAGATTGCCTTCCTGGGCTGGGGCAGTGCTGGCAAACTGCCTAGCATGAGGCCTCTCATCAGCCCCTTTGCCTTGTCCCCAGAACAACCTGGCCTGCTCGCCAGCCTTCTACCCTCCTGGAGGGTCAGAGCCCCAGCTGGCGGTGTGCAGCTTCTGAAGCCCTGAAACTGGAGAGCAGCACCCATGGGCCCTGAGTCCTGCACTGAACCCGCCTCACTTAGGATGGCTACAGAACTGGGGGCCCTAAGTTAAGAATTTCAAATGGTGACAGCAGAGCAGTCAATTGAGCACAGAGCCCCACCGAACCACCCAGGTTGCAGCCCCGTGTGCCCTGACACTCCTAGCCCACAGTCCAGCCTGCTGGGCCCCCTCTTACCCCTCCACTGTGAGGGCAAATCTGGGGTGTGCCTGGCAACTGCTCTGACTGGCTGTCCCCTTGATTGTGGCTGTCCCCCCCTCCCCTGCTCTGCCTTCCTCTCCCGTGGATGGAATGATGGAAGGGGGAGCATGCCTATCCCCAGAAGGACCCAAGTGCCCGCTGTCTCTTACCCCACCCTCCAGAGCCCGGGTGCTTCTGCCAGGGATGGAGGTGGGGCCCCTGCCACCAGTCCCCACCCTGCCCTCCACACTGTCACAGTGGGGCCACCTAAGTTTTCCCCACGGCCCTGGGGAAAGTGATGGGCTTTGTTTACAAAGCTTTCCCAGCCCTGGCTGGTTTGGCTCAGTGGCTAGTGCGTCAGTCTGCGGACTGAAGTGTCCCCGGTTTGACTCCAGTCAAGGGCACGTGCCTGGGTTGCGGGCTCGATCCCCAGTGGGGGACATGCAGGAGGCAGCCAATCAATGATTCTCTCTCATCATTGATGTTTCTATCTCCCTCTCTGAAACCAATAAAAATATATTTTGAAAAATAAAAAAATAAAAAGCTTTCCCAGACCCACCGGCCTCCTAAGCAAAACCCCGGTAAGGCTAAAGGAGGGGCTGCTTCGGGGTACCCCAGCCCTGACACACCCTTGACCCCCCAGCCCCTCCACCTGCTGAGCTCCTGCCCCGCGTTGGCCTGCCAGGAGGGACAGCTTGTTTCTTGTGTTTTCATGTTGTATGACTGTGTGTGGCCAGTAAGTGGCTGAGAGTCGTGGATCACACTGCTCTCCCCACCCCCACTCCCCAGGTATGTTTAAACTCCCCCTTCACCCCACTCCACCCCTGTACCAGGCCTAGCCCCATCTGGAAAGTTAAAACCTTCCCGCTCCCTCCTGCCTCACTGGTCCCTGCTCGGATGTGCCTACAACCATCAGAACCCCTGGGAAGGGTGGAGAGAGAAGAGCAGAGCCCCCTCCTTGCCCTGTGGCCCCTGGGTCTGAGTTTGCTCACGGGGCGCACACCTGCCCCACGCAGGGCCAGCAGGGCAGCAGGTGCTCAGCAGGCACTTCGAGAGGAAACCGCGCTCAGGGCACAGCCACGAGTGCTTCAGCGGTTGGGACATGCGGAGGCTCCACCCTACAGGCTGCTGGAGCGCAGTAGGGCCCAGTCTGTGTGGCAAGGGTGTCAGGGCCTGAGAGCTGAGAGTTCTGCCTTGCACCTGGCACCGCCCCACTTCCCAGGCAATGGTGGTGAACCCACATCTTGAGAGGTGTCCTGGCCTGCCCTGGCCGAAACTGGAGGACACCTGGAGGCCAAAGGCAGGCCTAGCCATAGGCTCAGGGGTCTGCACAGGTCCTCTGACAAGTAGCCTCCCATAATCCTCTCCCCTGAGTCCTCTGTGTTATTCAGGCTGGCAGCGCACTCAGCAAAATGCTGCTGTTGCACCAATAACAACACGGGATGAAGGTCTCGCCAGGGAGATGTCAGCAGAAGTGCTTGGTGTATCTTCAGGGACAGACACACCAGGGAGCTGACTCACCTAGTGGTCAGCCCAGTCCTTGTTCTTTCCCCGTCTCCTTCTTCCTGGTCAAATGCACACGTGATGGCTGGAGCACAAGCAGCCATATTGGGCCATGAGGTGACAATGAGAATGGGACCCAACACTAGAAAGGTGGTACAATAATATAGAAACTGGGTCCCTGATGATGCCTGGTAACTTACCTGCCTGTAGCTCTAACTAATTCTAAAGGGCAGGCAGCCAAGTTGGCTCAAATGCCCCCCCAGCAGGGTAGATGGCCACTCCAGCATCCTATAAAACATTTCATAGAAAAGTCTCCCAATTTTTAATTTTTAAATTAATTTCAGAGAGGAAGGGAGAGGGAGAGAAAGATAGAAACATCAATGATGAGAGAGAATCATTGATCGGCTACCTCCTGCATGCCCCCTACTGGGGATCAAGCCCACAACCCAGGCATGTGCCCTGACTGTGACCTCCTGGCTCATAGGTCCACGCTGAACTGCTGAGCCATGCCAGCCGGGCTCTCTCTCATTATTGGTGTTTCTATCTCTCTCTCCCTCTCCCTTCCTCTCTGAAATCAATACAGATATATTTTTTAAAAAGTTGGCAGAATTTAATGGGCGCAGATTGCTCAGGTCCCGAAGCCATGGGGAAAAAAAGAAAAGCCCTTTGAGGCTGCTATTGATAAGTTGTCTCTCTTCAGGTGGTGGGTTCAACACTAAAAATACTCTCTTCCGACAACAGGGTTCCAAGCACTGTCACGTTGCACAGATTAGAAAGTTGTGTGGGAAGGATCAGCTTGGGCCACGTGAGGGGCAGGGCCAGGCTGCAGTGGCCACCGCTCTGTGCTGCACCGGGTAGCAGATTCCCCAGCAATCCACAGAAGGGAGTGGGGGTGGCAGGGAGAGAAGTGAGCCTCAGGCCAGGCTCCCCGGGGCAAAGGCCGGGTCAACAATGCTGGGCCCCAGCATTCTTGGATGCCCAGCCCTGCTGGAGCGCAGGAGGCAGCTCTGGCCACAGACAGAGATAAGACATCAGCTCAGGCCCAGGAACCTGCTGAGAAGGTAGGAGTGGGGTTGGGGAAAGGGCAGCGGTGATGGGCAGGGCTGGCGTTGCTGACTTGCTCTGCTGTATGGCCCTGAGCAGGCTGCTCTACTCTCTGAGCCTCAGTTTCCCCATCCAAAGTGGGGAGCAATTGCCTCTGCTCAGCCTCCTTGAGGATGATGCCTGTGAATGTGCTTTCTCGGGGCAAAGCCCCGCATGCGTTTCCATGTGGCTGGAACCTCTGACCCCAGCAGCCAGGCCTCAGCCCACAGGGTCCGCTGGCTGCCTTCCGCGGGGTCATGGTCCATGATCGTCCCTGATTCTTACTCAGAAGGAATTGTGATAGGGAGGCTCCAAACATCCCTGCCTAGGGAGTCACAGACTGGCAGGACTGTGGGGTTCCCTCTTGGGGCTGGCCTGGTCTGAGAGTAGTTCTGGTGGAAGTAGTCACCACAAAATGATTAGGCCAGCATGTCTCAAGCTCTGGGGACCGCATACGGATGGGTCCCTGGGGTCCTGAGAGGACTCTGGGACCTGAGCCAGGCCTAATGGTCAGGATGGAAGGGGGCACCGTGATGACCCCCCTACTATGTAGCAGGTCATCAGTCGGTTGATATCATGACCCATTCGGCCCCTAAGGTCTCAGCCACCCAGGAGCACCTGGGCATCTTGTTCAGGTGCAGATCCTGGTCTGGGAAGTGTAGGGGCTACTTCCGCAGAGCAGGCCCAGTCGTCTGCTTATCTGAAAAGTGGGAATGTGACACATAGTGGTTACTCGGTCGGCTGTTGCAAACATGAAACTGGATGAGGCATGTAAATCACAGGCCCTGGGTAATATCAGCTGTCACTGTTGTCATGTCGTTACTGCATGGCCCAAACCTCTGTCTCCTTTTCTGCTCCTGTCCTTCGTCCCACTCCTGCAGAATCTTGCCTCTGGAATTAGCCTCTTCATCTAGCAAAGATTATGAAAATGTCCCTGAGTTGGTCCCAAGGCACCTTCCCTCCAGCCTCCAACTGAGAGAGGGTTCCCACCCAATCCTTGCCTCAGGGCCAGGAGGAGGCAGCAGCGGTTGGGAACCCAGCATATTGCCTCTGCTTAAAGGGGGTAGCGTGGGGTGATCCATGGGCAGACTGGAGGCTCACTGGACCCCAGCTTCTCCTCTGGCCCCAGTTCACTCACCTCCAAGTTCATGGCCAAGGGTTGGGCTGATAGATTGAGCCTCTCTAGGGCCGGTCCTTTTTTTCTTTTTTTAAAAAAATACATTTTTATTGATTTCAGGGAGGAAGGGAAAGGGAGAGAGATAGAAACATCAATGATGACAGAGAAGCAATGATTGGCTGCCTCCTGCATGCCCCACACTGGGGATTGAGCCCACAACCCTGGCATATACCCTGACTGGGAATCGAACTGTGACCTCCTAGTTCATAGGTTGATGCTCAACCACTGAACCACACTGGCCGGGCTATGGCCTGTCCTTTGAATGAGGGTCAGAGGCTTAGGGAGTAGTCAGGGTGAGGGTCGTGGAGGGTGGGGTGGTGGTTTTCCAGGACTCTGATGGGTCAGGGCCAGGCCTGCAAGGGAAGCTGCAAGCATCTCCCTGGCAACTGGCCTTGTCCTTGTCCTTGTCCGGGCTTGGGGGCCGGCATGCCCTCTATACCCTTCCCTCTCCTGCTGCAGTCGGTTTCTTCAAGGGTAACCATGGAAACACCTTTGTTTCTGAGGCCCAGCCCCGCCTCCCTCTGGTTTCTCTCAGCAGCAGAGGCTGGGAGGGATTCTTCTCCAGCAGCGGCTGACAGTGGGCCCACCAGTGAGCTGGCCCAGCCTGGGGATGGGGACGGCTGGCTTTCTTGTCCCAGAAATGCTGCCTGAGCTCCACCCTTGCTACAGAGGCCCTGGCCACTCCCCTTGGCCCTGATGTTTACAGGAAGCACCAGCATCTGCCACTAAGGCCTGCTCTTGACCCCCAGGCACCCTTGTCCTGCTGGGGGCAACCTGTGTGTCATTCCCCACTGCTGCAAGTGGAGAAACACATTCTGAGGAGGGAGTGCAGAGGCCCAACTGGGGCTGGCTTTGTAGGAGAGGTAGCGGGTGAGCAGGGCCTTCAGGATGCGCTCTGTGATCATGGGGACCAGCAGTGCTCTGGGGGTCTATTCACTGACTTCAGCAGGAAGGAAAGGTAGCTGGCCAGATACCTGAAAAGTCTAGAATAGAGCATGCTTAAGGTGCGGCTGGTCCCAGGTGACTCAGGGTATTTGCTCTTGTTTCCTCTGGGTTGGCTTCCTTCTCAGGTGCTCCCTCCATTCATGGTGACGGGATGCTTCAGTAGCTCCATACTTACATCTTTCTGTCACCTACCTCAATTCTGGGAAGGTCTGTGAGCAGATAGGAGAGTCATTTGACCTCGGCCATCCCTCTGGCCTGAGCTCTCTGATCTCCAGCAAAAACCCCAGGACTGACCCTCCTTGGCCAGTACAGGGTCACCTGCTCACCCCTGAGCCAGCCTGGTTCATGTTACTCCACCCACCCCAAATCAGACCCAAGACTCAAATGGAGGAGGGTGGGAGACACTGATTTGCAAAGGAAAATTGCGATGCTCATAAGCTCAAGGCCACACAGCTAGTAAGGATGCAAGCTGGGGTCTCACTCCAGAGCTCCTGGGCTTAACCATGGAGCCACTGGAGGTCAGGAACTTCCAAAGATTTTAAACAGGAGAGGGAACGGTCAGGAATGAAGCCAAGGATAAATAGGCGCCGGGTTTTGCTGAGCAGTGAAGGGCATGCCAAGGAGTTTGGGCGATGGGGAAGCCTGAAGATGCTTGAGTTGACGGAGGCACCGCCCGCCCTAGGGAGTTGCGAGCCTTGGGCACAGAGCCCGCGCCAGACACCTGACTCGCTGTTTGTAAACTCAGCTCTCCAAGCCTCGCCCCTTCCTACCTCTCGCCCGCCCTCTTCGGGTCAATATCTGCATAACCCCGCCTCTCCATGCTATGATTGGTTATTCGAGTCGTCACTCCTCCATATGGGCGGGACCTTCGAGGGGCGTAGAAGGTGTCACTCCAGCGAAGTGATTAGTATAGTCCCGCCTCCCAGCGCTGCTCTCGGGTCGAGCACTGATTGGGCAGGCGGCGGTCTACGCGGTGGCGCGGGGCGCCTCAAGTGGCTGGCGCGGGCTGTCAGTCCGCGGGGCGGCCGGCCGCACTTCCGCCTCGGTGTCAGTGGGTCGCGCGGGGCGGGGCGGGGCGCGCAGCGAGACTAGGCGGCCGCCGGACGGACCGCGGTCCAGGTGAGTGACCCAGCCCGGACCCCGGCCCGGAACCCGCATCGCCGGGAACGGCTCCCGGCCTTGGGCGGTTGGGCGGCGGGGAGGCCGGACCGGGCCCGGGTAGCCGGAGCCCGGCGCCCACCCCCCGGCGAGCAGGCCCTGGCCCTGGAGTCTCGGCCGCGAGGGAACTTGGGAGGAAAGTTGGCTCTGGTGGCGGGGCGTTGGGCCTAGGTCCCGGGCGGCAGCCGAGACCCCGCGTCGCCAGGCAACTGTGGCCCCAGCCAGACCTGCCGCCGCAGCCGGAAGTCGGGTTCGGGGTGAACTCGGAGGCCGGGGCGCCTGCCGGCCTCTGTCGCTGTCGGGGTCATCCATACGGTGGGCTCGCCGGCCGGGGGGCATTTGGACCCCTGGCTTCACTCGCATATTTGAGGTGAGAAGTCGGTCCCCGCGGCTGGAGACCCCGCCCCTCCGGGGGCGGCCACCGGTGGAGACCTCTCGCGGAAGGCTTGTGCCCGTGTCCACCCCCGACCCTGCTCTGTCTTATTTTTCGTTTGTCACCATAGCAGACCACATGGCCTGTGGGGAGCTCCTACCTGGCGCGCATGTTAGCTCAACTAGATATGCCATCAGATTTTAAAGGGTTCCCTCCTTCACCGTTAACGCGGCGACCGGGAGAGTAGGACTTGCACGTGGTAGTTTGTAAGCACAGATAGAGGCCGGTTTTCCAAGGTTCCTTCCTGCTCTGAGTTGAATTCCACAGTTGATCAAAAACCCGGTGATTGTGTAAGCTGGTGAGCCCAGAAGCTAGGTGGTTAGGTAGTTGGGGTCGCTCCTGAGTGAGGGGGTCACCTCCCAGGAAGCTGTGCTCAGGTTTTGGGGGTTTATCCCAAAGGGTCAGTCTAGGGCAGTGATGGCGAACCTTTTGAGCTCGGCGTGTCAGCATTTTGAAAAACCCTAACTTAACTCTGGTGCCGTGTCACATATAGAAATTTTTTGATATTTGCAACCATAGTATAAAAAAGATTTATATTTTGATATTTATTTTATATATTTAAATGCCATTTAACAAAGAAAAATCAACCAAAAAAATGAGTTACAGGTTCGCCATCACTGGTCTAGGACAAGCTCTGGACCAGGAGCCCACAGCTCTTGTGTTAGCCCCTTGCTGGGCCTGCCCGTGCCCATCTAGAGATGGGTCTCATTGCCTGTGTCCCCGGAGATGACAGGTCACAGCGAGCGAGCAGAGGCCCTCCTGACTCTGCTGGGCTTGCCATCTCTCCTGGCCCCGTATGACAGGTACCCCCACCTGGTGGGGCTGATGAGAGAAGCAGATGTAATGATGCCCCCAGCAGGCCCTGACACATGGCCGATGCTCCAAATCGTTAGTTCCCTCTCCCTTGCTGAGGACAGGAAACTTACTGGCTACACTTCCTCCTTGACCAGCCCTGGGTGCCGGAGCTGGTGTCATTTAAAACAGGACAGTGAGTGAAGAGTAAACAGATGGATCTTCTCAGTAGAATTTACCTTTCCTGTTTGCCTTCTGTGCCCCCCTGTTAGCAGCCCTTACCTGAGGTGATGATGACATGTAGCAGTTGTTCCAGGATGGCCAGAAGCACCTGATAGTTGCTTCATCCACGTGGTCTTCACAACAACCTGCAAGACCAGTACTGACATGAGCCTCCGTTCACTCACGTGGAAGCTGAGGAATAGAGAGGCTAAGTAACTTACTCTGCATCCCGCAGCAGTGAGTTATGGAGCAGGGAGGCAGTCTGGCTCTGGAGTTCACACTCTTTTCTGTTGTTGCTGTTAATCCTCTCCCGAGACAGGGAGAGAAATATCGATGTGAGAGAGACACATTGATAGGTTGCCTCCCACGCGCCCCGAGGGATGTGCCCTTGACCAGAATCGGACCCGGGACCCTTCTGCGGACTGACACTCTAACCACTGAGCAACCGGCTAGGGCCGAAGTTCACACTCTTAAATTCCTCTCTATACAGCCTTTTAAAACCAAAATTTTCATTGACAACGTCCCCTCGCCATTTTCCTTTAAAACATTCTAATTGTGCTGCATTACAGTGTGCGAACTTTGTTTCTTGCCACAGAGATAATCGATTGTCATTCTTTTGTGAGCACAAATGTTTATAAAACCATTTTATTTCTTCTAAAATAAAGTGATTCTCGGTGAAAAGAATATCATAACTTAGAATAAACAGACTGAGGAAAAAAATAACATAAAGTGGTTATTGTGCTGTCCCAGATTTAGCCAAAGCCCCTTGCCTTCGTCAGTAGTGAAGTCATTACTGTTCGTGGTGGGAGGGGGAGTTGGAGGAGCAGGGGTGATGATGGATGTCCACAGTGTAAAGGACAAGGTTGCCCTTGGGGATTCGGCTCTGAGCGAGCTTAATGCAGGTGGCTGTTGAGTGTGCACGAGGCACCTGCCCTCCTCTCATCTGCATTTAGGGCTCAGACTCCTATCTGCTTGACATTTCGATGCGCAGTGTTACTTTAGTGTTTAAGAAGTGAGTGCCACTTGCTTCTCATCCTAGACTCCTATCCACGCCCTCCAGCACACGCCAGCAAATGAGTCTTAGATAGGATCTGTGCTAAAAAGCTGCTCAACTTTCCCATTGTCTCACACCCAGCTAATTTACAGAAGTAACACTTTTTTTGTTTTTGGTGGGGCAAGTTTTGAAACATTTTATGTACTTTTATACTATCTTCCAACAGGGAATTAACTGTCTCTTGCATATGACTGCTTTGGTATTCCCATGAGAAGCCAAGGCCGCCTCTTTTCCTGGGGTTTGGCTGTGGTGTATATAGGCTTATAGAGCTTATGTATTTGCAGGAAAGCTGTGACAATGGGCCTAACGTGACTAACGTGTTCCATTCAAGAGGTTAAGAATCTTCCTGGAGATCAGAGGGGCAAGCCCAGGCTGGGAGCTCTCGGGTTCCGGTTCCCTCACTTTCTAACTTTGCCCACAAAATGGGTTATTGTGTGGAATATATGTGAAGAAAATGTAAGGGAGTGTCTGGTGGTGTACTAGGTGCCCAGTTCACCTTCAGTCACTGACCTGAGAGCATTGAAATTGACCCCACCCAATAGTGACGCATAGACACCCACAAAAATTCAATTTAGAAGTGAAGCCACATAAATCTTTGTTAGGCAGGTTTGCATTCTATTGAATGTTACAGTGACACTTTATAAGAACGACTATAAAAAGACCCCTGGACCCATGAGCACCCACAGTCGCTCAGCTGAGGACCTGGACAGTATGTGGACAGTGGGGGTGTGGCTGTCTCCTGGTCACTGCCGTACTTCCTGCTGGAAGGCTGACGTTCATAGAGTTTATTTATTTTTTATTCCTCACCCAAGGATATTTTTCCATTGATTTTTAGAGAGAGTGGAAGAGAGAGGGAAAGACAGAGAGAAACATTGATATGAGAGAAACACATCGACAGTTGCTTCCTGCACGAGCCCCAACCACGGCCCAGGCAGGGGAGGAGCAACCGAAGTACTTGACTGGAATCGAACCCGGGACCCTTCGATCCACAGGCCAACGCTCTGTTCATTGAGCCAAACCGGCTAGGGCAGTAGAGTTCAGCACTAGCAAGGGCAAGGCTTGATTCTGAAACTCAGTGCACTTCAAGGTTGGTCTTGAGCTTATTGAGACTGAACGGAAGTTAGTATTTGAACATGACTTAAATATTAAGAAATATTTAAATCCTAAGAGTTAATATTTCAAGGACTAGTTCGACACGTTAAATGCAGTTTCTGTGGACAGTGGTTAATTTGTATCTCTGCTATAATTTTATGTTTTCAAAGTGTTTTTGATGGTAAATCTCTGGTGTTGACCCTGCCAGGGTCAAGCCCACCGTGATACATGGTGTGGAGGACCCACCCATGCCCGCAGCTCTCCTTAATGACCATGTGGTTAAATGGTCACCTAGCCTTGCCCGTGAACATCATGGCGCTTCTTTCCTTTTCTATCCAAATTCAGAAAAGAACTTACGGTCCCCTGGCAGAATCTCAGAGCATCTTGTGCTGTCACTGGGACCTTCTGGTCACACAAGTACTCTGACCTGTGCCCTGAGCTGAACAGTGCAGTCCGCCTTGGGAAAGGACTGTGAGCAGCAGGGATGCTTGTAGACTTCTGCCTGGTGTTTGCGTCTGTTGCTCTTTCTTTCTCTGCGTGTCAGTGGAATCTTGCGGGTTGTTTTGAGACGTGGACTCTGGGATTGTGCTGGCTGAGCTAACCCTGGCCCCGCAGCGGGTCTGAGAAGGAGGGCAGAGGGAAGGTGCGCTTCTGTTGACCTGGGCACCTCCCTCCCACAGCTCTATTGAGTCATGCCGACATGGGAACCACTGAGTGGCTCTTGGTTGGGCAGACCTGTCTGACTCGAGCTGGTACCTTGACCAGAGGGTGGAAGCACTAGCCTTAAAAGGTGCCAGGAAAAGCTTGTTCCCGGCTGGTGTCAGGTGCTTGGGGAGAATGGTCTGAGGATGGTTTGTGGGGAAGTTGTCCTGACTTCAGGTTCCAGAGAGGACGATGGCAGCCAGTGGGGAGGGCAGGCTGTGACACACAGGGTGAGAGCTGTGTGTCCCACTGAACCAACGAAGGCTGCTCCCAGGCTGAGAGAGAAAAGTCAGCTGTCATCTGGCACCTGTACACTGGGCTTGGCTGGAAAGTGACTTCCACTAGTGCCCTAATATCAGGGTGGCTGTGTGATCTGATGTCCCTGCAGAAGCTTTAAGGACTGCAGTGGTGGCAGATGTTAACAGGCACCTGTCTGACACACTGAAGGAGAAGGGCCAGGGCCACGTTGTACTGAGCTCGGGGTGAGTTAGGCTCCGAGTGCTGGGATTCCACAGAGAAATCAGCGTGGGAAATGTTATACCACCTGCGGAGCAGGTAGTGAGGAGGGAGGGGTTGTGGTTTCCTGTGCAGGTGCAGCCCCCAGTGTTGCCATGGTTCTGTTTTTAAGGCAGTGCTGCATGCCTGGGGTTGACTGATGATGCTCATCAGGGTAGAAGGTCCCTGGCTGATTTTGTAGGGTTTTCACCTGGCTGCTGGGAACCTCATAAGAAGTGGGGCTTTGGCCCGGCTGGTGTCGCTCAATGGTTGAGCATCGACCCATGAACCAGGAGGTTACCGGTTTGATTCCTAGTCAGGGCACATGCTCCGATTGCGGGCTCGATCCCCAGTGGGAGGCATGCAGGAGGCAGCCTATCATGATTCTCTCTCATCATTGATGTGTCTCTCCCTCTCCCTTCCTCTTTGAAATAAATAAAAATATATTTTTAAAAAAAAAGAAAGAAAGAAAGAAGTGCGGCTTCGGGAGGGAGGCCCGGGGATGTGCAGCACATCCCGCCACGTTGCTATGCCCTCAGCCATGCTTGGAACCCCTGGTGGGGTCTTAACCCTGTTCTGGATCAGCGACCCCTTTGAGAACCTGGTGGAGAGTCTGAGTCATCTTCCTGGGGAAAAATGAACACAAACAAAAGTTTGTCATTTTCCCTTTTTTATTTTCTCTCTTTAGGGGGGAGGGTATAGTAATTCAGGGATTTTCCTGACCTTGGTTTAAACCCCACCCCCATTAGGGCTCAGGAAGTGTAGTTGGGAGTGAGCGGGCAGGTCTCATGTTAGAGTGACCAGTTTCTCAGCACAGTGAAACTGGTTCAGAGGCTGAGCAGGTGGAACTCGTGTGAGAACTGACAAGGAAGGCCCTGGGGTGGGAGAGGCAGCAGGCGGAAGGGCGAGGGTCTCAGACTGGATTCTGTCAGATGGAGATGGCATCCGAAGCATCTGGACTGACTGCATAGATGCTTCAGGCAGAGCAGCAGGGCACTGGGGACACGGGGGTGGGAGGTAGGGTGGTGGGGGGTGGGCATGCTCCACATACCCCCAGGGCTTCCCACTGCCCCTAGGGCTGCAATGCTGGGTCTTCCAGTTGTCCAGTCACCACCTGCTGGTCCAGGGCTCTGGTTCTGCTCTCGGAAGTGGACAGGCAGGGGGCAGTGGCCCTACTGATGGTCTGATTTCTCCACTGCTCTCAGGGTGCATGGTGCCTGGGTGGGCGGGGCTGCTGCCCTGACCTTCCTTCCTCTCCCTGCATTGGAACTGCTTTTCTCTGCTACAGAACAGAATGACAGGGTTCATCGACACAAACACTTTGTGCGGAAGAGCCTCCATTCATCTTGTGTGGGTTCTGAAGCACTTTGTTCTGGATTGTTCTAGATTCATGACCCTGTTCCTCGAAGTATCTGGTGTGTCTCTGGCGCTCACTGTTGAATATCAGTTTCTAGGGGAGGCAAGGACTTGGGGAAACTTGTGGATGGTGGGGCTCTAGGCCATCACCTGTCAGGTCCCAACCAGAAGTGCTGGTCCCCTGGCTCCTCAGGGTCAGGCTGGTGTCCCCTCTGCCTGCCTGTCAAGGCCACCCTGTTGGCCATTTGTGCATCTTCCTTGGTGAAATGAAATGTCTATTTAAGTCCTTTGCCCCTTTTTGAATCAGGTTATTTTTTGTTGTTGTTGAGTTTTGATGCCTTTCATTTCTTTTTCTTGTCTGATTACTCTGGCTAGAACTTCTAGTACTATGATCAATAGCATTGGTGAGTGGGCATCCTTGTCTTGTTCTGAACTTTGAGGAAAAGCTTTCAGCCTTTCACCTTTGAGCATGATGTTCCCTGTGGAGTTTTCAACTATGGCTTTTATTATGTTCTGGTAGTATCCTTCTATTGTTAGTTTATTGAGTGTGTTTTTGTTTGTTTGTTTGTTTGTTTTTTAAATATATTTTATTGACTTTTTACAGAGAGGAAGGGAGAGAGATAGAGAGTTAGAAACATCGATGAGAGAGAAACATTGATCAGCTGCCTCCTGCACATCTCCTACTGGGAATGTGCCCGCAACCCAAGTACATGCCCCTGACCGGAATCGAACCTGGGACCTTTCAGTCCGCAGGCCGACGCTCCATCCACTGAGCCAAACTGGTTACGGCAGGCGTTTATTTGTTTTTTATCATGAAGTGTTGAAGTTGGTCAAATGGTTTATCTGCATCCATTGAGATGATCATGGGTTGGTTTTTTTCATTCTGTTAATGTGATGTATTACATTGATCTTCGTATGATCCTTGTATTCCAGGAATAAATCCCTTTTGGTGTATAATCCTTTGAATGTGTTGCTGAATGCATTTTAATGTGTTTACTTTGCTAGTATTTTGTTGAGGATTTTTTGTATCAATGTTCATAAGGGATGTAAGTTTGTAGTTTTCTTTTTTGTAGTGTCTTTATGTGGCCTTCGTGTCAGGGTTGTGCTGGCCTCATAGAATGAGTTAGGAAGTTTTCCCATCTCCAGGTTTTTTGGAAAACTTTGAGGAGGTTTGATGTTATTTCCAATTGAAATGGTGGAATTCACCAGTGAAGCCATCAGATACAGGGCTTTTCTTTGTTGGGAGCTTTTTTATTACTGATTCAACCTCCTTGCTTTTGTTGTGTTAATCCTTATCCGAGGATATTTCCCTTGTGATTTCTTCTTTGATTCATGGGCTGTTTAAGAGCATGCTATTTAATTTCTACGGTTTTGTGAGCTTTCCAGTTTTACTTTTGTTGATTTATAACTCATCTTCTTGTGGTCAGAGAAGATGCTTTGTATAATATCTGCCTTTTTAAATCCACTGAGATGGATCTGTGGTCTCGCATGTCCTGGAGAATGTCCCGTGTGCACCAGAGGAGAATGTATATGTTGCATGTGTTTGCTGGATCATGTTGGGTTAGTTTGTTGTTGAAGGCCTCTCTTTATTTATCCTCTGTCTGGTTGCTTGCTAATGCATTTTGAAGTTATTATATATAATTTATATTACTTTGAACAATTTAAATTCAGAATTCATAGTTAACCTCCAAAGAGGACCCAGAGTTTTTGTATCATTGGTGAATTTTCCGTGCTCCGTGAAGATTACATCCCGGTTACCTTGCCCATTTTTATAGAGAAGAGAAAGAACACGAAACCCTGCTCTTTAGTGAGCTGACTGTGGACATAAACCCTCCAGGTCCGCAAGCTCTTAGCCAGTCACCTGATTCCCAAGTGACCAGATCTGTTTTTCTAAGAAAAACGTAAAGGTGCATTTGTTAGACTTGAGGGAGAATCATGGATTGGCTGCCTCTTACACACCGCATACTGGAGATTGAGTCCACAACCTGGGCATGTGTCCTGACTGGGAATTGAACCAGTGACCTTCTGGTTCATAGGTTGACACTCAACCACTGAGCCATGCCAGCTGGGCTGAGCCAAAATAATTTTGAGGAAATTTAAGTTGATTTCAGTTTATGCTGATAATAGCTAACTTATATAGCAGCTTCTCCAGAATTGAAAATTGGCTTCCTGTTGATGTGAAACAAATATTTTAACATGATTTTTCATTTATAACCACCTGCCTGTTCTGAGAAAGACTTCAGCACAATCCCTGAGCTCTGTCTGGCCTCGGATGTGGGAATGGAAACTATCCTGGTCGTGTGACTGTCCCAAGCCAGTCGTTTTACCATTTCTTATACAACTTAGGTGATGGTTTTATTTTTAATTTATTTTTGTTAATCCTCACCCGAGGATATTTTTTCCATTGATTTTTAGAGCGAGTAGAAGGGAGGGAACGAAGAGGGGAAGAGAGAGAGAGAAAAAAAATTGATGTGAGGGAGACACATAGATTGTTTGCCTCCCACACACATCCTGAGCAGGGCCAGCAGCTCAGGTATGTGCCCTTGACCAGGAATCAAATCCAGTGCTCTAACTACTGAGCCACTAACCTTGGCTGTAGATGAAGATTTTAAAATAAAAATAACTCTTCAAATAATGATTATTTATTGATCTATTTATTGTTGGATATTTGTATTATAAATGTTTCCTCTCATATTTTCTGAAATCATGAATTTTGTTATTTTTAAAATATATTTCTATTGATTTCAGAGAGGAAGGGAGAGGGAGAGAGATAGAAACATCAATGATGAGAGAGAATCATTGATTGGTTGTCTCCTGCACCCCCCACCTCCTCCTGGGGATCGAGCCCGCAACCTGGACATGTGTACTGACCAGGAATTGAACCTGACCTGGTTCATAGGTTGATGCTCAACCACTGAGCCACTCCAGCTGGGCAAATTTTGTTATTTTAAAATATTTTTGTTTAATTCTCACTGAGGATATGCTTGTTTGTTTTTCATTGATTTTTAAAAAAATTTTTTTAATCATGTTTTTTTGTTTTGTTTTAAATATATATTTTTTATTAATTTTAGAGAGGAAGGGAGAGGGAGAGAGATAGAAACATCAATGATGAGAGAGAATCATTGATCAGCTCTCTCCTGCACGCCCCCCACCAGGATCGAGCCTGCAACCCTTGACTGGAATTGAACTCGGGACCCTTCAGCTGTAGGCTGACGTTTTATCCACTGAGCCAAACCAGCTAGGCCTGTTTTTTTGTGTGTTTTTTTTTAATTGATTTTAGAGAGAAGATAGGAGAGAGAGAAACTGATATGAGAGAGAATCATTGATCAGTTGTCTCTCATACGTGCCCTGACTGGGGATCGAACCCACAAACTAGTTATATGCCTTGACCGGTAATCGAACCACAGACTTTTGGTGTAGGGGTTGATGCTCCACCAACTGAGGTCCCTGGCCAGGCTCATGCATTTGTCATTAAATCATTAATTTTATTTCTTTGCTAAGATGTAATTGAGATTGATTTTAAAAAATGACAAATGGGTATTTGAAAAATGTTTCTAAGCCATAAAACTTCTGAAAGTTAAGTATGCCAAAATGTTTCTCCCCTTAGATCTGCACCACCTATTGGATTTTACCCCACAAAGCTCCCCGTGTGAAGCACCTGACACCGTCAATGTAGACCAGGCAATGATTCAGTAGGAGACTGCAGATCGGGGCAGGGCTCCTGGCTGCCGAGGATGAACGGGGACGAGGAGTTCTTTGATGCCGTCACAGGTGAGCGCAGAGAACGGACCCGGGTCTCAGACCTACTCTTCAGATGTGAGGATGGTCAGGAAAGCATGTTCCCAGGCTTGACTCCCAGATCTGGGGAGAAAGCTCAACTTTAGACGACAGGAGATAATAAGAAAGGGCAATTCAGTTTTTTGTCTTTAAAAGAGTTGCTCTTGCATGTAAATGCTCAAAGTTCAGTTATTTTCCATTTTCCCACAGCCATTCTAAGTAGTGGCACATAGCCCGTAGTTGGAAAGCTGCTCGGGTGTGCCCGAGTGGAAACAGCGTTGCAGGGAGTGTTTGTCTGAGGGCGGTGGGGCAGCAGGCTGGGTCACTGGGCTGGGCGGGACACAAACTTAGAGCAGCCCCTTCCCCCCATCACAGTGACCACTTGAGGTCCAAAGCTCTTAAAGTTCAAGACGGCCATTCACTTTCTACCCGCCACCCTCAGGGCCCACTTTTGGAATCTTGTTTTGGATATCCAGGTGTTAGTGACGGTCTTTCCAAGTGCAGTCAGGGGATCACCTGTGCTGTTACCGCCAAAATGAAATGGCGCCCAGCACAGCACAAGGTTCTTTGTGACGGCTGTCACTGTCCCCTGAGCTTTGTCAGCACGTTCTCGAGGCGTGCGTCCATCACCACCACGCTTCTCTTTCCCAAAGGAGGAGTGGGGGCCAGTGCATGGACAGGTAGCCCAGATTACTGATTTATTCTTGTGGGAAACCCAGGAGGAAGGGGGCACTGAGCACGCCGCCATCCCTCAAGTGCGCCCTGTGGAGGTTCCCCCAGAGGTGTGTCTGTGACTCACCTGTTCTTCACACTTCAGCTCTTGATGAGACTGAGCCCCACTTGGTGATAGGCTCAGGGACTTGCCCTCAGGCCTCCAGAGAGGCTGGCCTCCATGGGTCCTTCTCTCCTGGGAACCAGTGTGACCGAGACCACTGGCCATCTGAGTTTCTGCCAGAGGATTTTCCCGGAGAGGTCTGGAACTCATATGGTGTGGCATTTGGGTGGTGCCTCTTGTCTGTCTGCACAGCAGTAATGCTCTGCATGGACTCAGGAAAGGGGGAAAAGGCAGGTGAAATGATTTGTCACCTCCATCCTTTGGTTCCAGAACAAACAATGGGAGGAATGACAATGGGAAGGGTTCCCTTGCAGTGAATTAGCCACAGAGACGCAGAGCAGCCTGCTTCACTGTCTGGAGCACTGGGCTCCCCTTGTAACTCACCTAAAAAGTCTCTGAACCCAACAGTTATTAAAGAAACTAGAGGCCTGGTGCACGAAATTCATGTACTCCGGGTGTTGGAGGGGGTTCCTCAGCCCAGCCTGTGCCTTCTCGCAGTCCGGGAGCCATTGGGGGATGTCTGACTGATGGCTTAGGCCCACTTCCCATTGGGCTAAGCCGTCAGTCGGACATCCTTAGGGGAGGCGGGAGAGGCTCCCACCACCGCCACCACTGTGCTCACCAGCTGTGATCCCAGCTCAGGGCTTCCGGCTGAGCAGCATTCCCCCTGTGGGAGCGCACTGACCACCAGGAGGCAGCTCCTCTGTTGAGCTTCTGCCCCGTGTTGGTCAGTGCATGTCATAGCAACTGGTCATTCTGCCGTTTGGTCAATTTGCATATTAGCCTTATATTATATAGGATGACTTCAACAGGCAACCACTTCCTCCAGGATCCAGAACTGTTCAAATGAAAAGGTCTTCAAGTCCATGAAACCATGTACTGACTGAGGGTTAAAACTTCCCGAATTGGCCTGTTAGAAGGGGTTGTCTCTGAAGGATCAGATCACAAGTGATTTCAGGTTTCCTCTTTTCTACAGTAAATACATGTTTACAGAGCACTGGCTTAATTTGAGGCAAGACCTCAACATAATTGTCAACGACGTGTGGCCTGTTTACTGGGCACATGTCGGCTGTAGTTGAAGCGAATGGTCCACATGAATCTCTCAGCACTGAGGGAGGTGTGTGGAGATAGGCCGCCTGGCACAGGACAGTGGGCAGACCCTGCAGACATTCTCTTAAGTCAGGACGTTTCAAGCTAAGTGTAGAGTGGGGGTCAAGTAGATGTGCTTTTGGGATTGGCCGCGAACATTAGAGGCTCTTTCAGAAGACAGTGGTCATTTAAGAGGTTCATTTTTAATATATCCTTTCAAAATCATTGTGCAATGAATCTCACTCCTACATTGTATAAATTTGTCAGTGTGGGAGAATATGAAAGAAGATATTTTGCTTATTCTCAGTGAGGCTTAGCAGCAGATGTTGTAGGTTTGGGGTCTGACAACAATTAGCCCCTAGCTTTACACCTGGGCCTCGCCTTACTTTCTGCGAAATGGCGCTATTGGGGGAACCCTGAGCTCCTTGTGAGCACAGGCCCCTGCTGAAGTATCTGGGTCGTCACTGTCACTGGCAGGAGCCACCTCGCCCTGGTGGCCCAGCCTCTCTGCCTTGCTTGGGCGCAGAGTGCCCGTGCTCCAGTGCCTGCACCCGCTCTCTTGTGGAGGGAGCAGGCCCTCCTTCCCCACCGTTGCCTGCTCCTTGGAGAGGAAGCCCTTTGGGGGAGGGTCCCGGAGCACGGCCTAGTGGGCACTCTTCTTGAGCAGTCTGGGTGGCCTGGAGAACATATTCAACTGTAGTTTACGTGAGGCCGAAATAGCTCATTTTCCCAGTTTTCTCTGCTGGGGAGGAGTGCTCTAGTTAAACCAGTCACTCGCTCTCAGCGACCATCAGTCCGATTGGTTCTGGTAGTTGTTCGGCACAGTGTCCGCCTTCCTTAGAAACCAGTCCAATGGCTTAGATCTTAAGATGAGGTGTGGAGCAGGACCGCAGACCTTGCGCAGAAAGGGCATGCTGCCTCCTTGAGGGCCAGTTAGAGCGCTGTAGAGGCTCCGGCCCAGAAGGGTGTGAGCCATTGAATAAAGCCACAGGAACCCTGTTCTAGGGCCCGGAGGCTGAACCTCAGGTTAGCGACAGTCCCCAGCAGGCCGAAGGAACCTGGTGTTTGTGAAATTCTGGTCAGAGTGGACGGTCTGTCTCCTTGGAAGCTCCCCAAAATGCTCCTGCTTCTCTGCCCTTAGTTCTTGGGAAGCAGACTTAATCTGAATGTGCCCGTAGAAGCAATCTAGACCTTCAGGTATTCTGCTTGCACAGAATTCTGGGAGGCAGGTTTTTATCTTCCACATCCTGCAAAAATGACCACTCTGTTTGTCTTGCGCAGGCTTTGATTCTGATAACTCTTCTGGGGAATTTTCAGAGGCCAGTCAGAGAGCCCCCGGAGGGCTGCCTGTGGACACCAGCAAAAGCAACGGCATCGGGGAAGCTGGGGAGAGGCCCCCGCAGGAGAATGGGATTCAGAGACACAGGTATGGTGTTCCACTGTGTGATTTAGAATCTTCCAGTGTGTCCGTGACGGCCCCCAACACGCCGAGTCCTGAGGGCCGTGTGGGCCCGCTCCTCTGACAGACCCAGCATCCCATGCAGCCAAGACTTCCAGAGCTCAGTGCTGGCACTGCGACTCCTGGCCCTATCCACAGTGCTGGCACCGTGCCACCCTGCCCCACAGTCTGGGAAGCCTGAGCGTCGCGGGCGACCTGGTACCACACCCGGGCCTGGCACACTGCAGGGGGCCCTCCTCCTTCAGTGCAGGGAGACACATTCCAGTCTCCCAGTGTTTCGTTCACAGGCCAGGAGATTCTGATGACAGTGACTCGATGCCCGTCGGCGGGGTGCAGCTCGTGAGGTGGTATCCGTGGGAGGTGGGCCTCTGTCCACCCCGAGCTGGTTTGCATCTGGGCTCCAGGGCGCATCCACCTTCCTCCTGACTTGTTCTGAGCTTTAGGCCCAAATGCTTACTCCACCCCTGCCCTGGAGGACTCATACCTTTACTTGTTAGCTCACTTGCTCTGCAGATGTTGGCACACCTCCTGCATGCTAAGGTGACCTGGCCCACGCAGGCCCACCCTCTGCTGTCAGCCCCTCCTCCGCACCCTACGACTGGTCCATAACCAGACATTGGCGAGTCATCCCTGAAGCTGCCCCCTTTTCTCCCCTTCCCATTACCCAACTCTGACACACGCCTGGGCCCTTTCAGTCCTTCTGTCTGCTATCACATCCACCCCTCTCCCTGGGTCTCCTGCACTCACCCTGTAACTGCACCCACACCCCCTCTTTCTTCATGCTGCAGCAGTCACTTTTTCAGACAGGTCTAACCAGGCCTCGTCCACCCCCACGTCCACCCCCCACTTAAAACTCTCAGGTGGGCCCTGGCCAGTATGCTCAGTGTCAGCTCAAGCACCGAAGGGTCACAGGTTCCATTTCCATCAAGGGCATGTACCTGGGTTGCAGGTTTGATCTCCAGCTCTGTCAGGGCACATGCAGGAGGCAACCAATCCAAGTCTCTCTCTTTCCCTCCCTCCCTCCCTCCCCTCCCTTCCACTCTCTCTAAAAGTCAGTGGAGCCCTAACTGTTTTGGCTCGGTGGATAGAGCGTCGGCCTGCCGACTGAAGGGTCCGAGGTTCCATTCCGGTCAAGGGCATGTACCTTGGTTGCGGGCACATCCCCAGTAGGGGGCGTGCAGCAGGCAGCTGATCGATGTTTCTCTCTCATCAATGTTTCTAACTCTCTATCTCTCTCCCTTCCTCTCTGTAAAAAATCAATAAAATATATTTAAAAAAAAAAAGTCAATGGAAAAAGTATCCTCGGGTGTCCTGGCCTGTTTGGCTCAGTGGATAGAGCGACGGCCTGCGGACTGAAGGGTTCTGGGTTCGATGGTCAAGGGCACATGCCTGGGTTGCAGGCTTCATCCCCAGTAGGGGCATGCAAAAGGCAGCTAATCAGTGACTCTCATCATTGATGCTTCTGTCTCTCTCCCTCTCCCTTCCTCTCTGAAATCAATAAAATATATTTTAAAAAATGTCCTCGGGTGAGGAAGAAAGAAAAACATCTCAGGTAGGTGTTCACATGGTGCCCCCCCTTGGGAATCGCTAATAGCACCCTTTTCCTCTCACAAGTACCTCGGTGTGGACTGTGAACTCTAAGGTCACCTCCTCTAGGCTGAGGGCCAGCGTCCTCTCCTCCTCCCTGGCCCCCTCTCTGTTGTCTCTGGGCCCAGCCACAGTGGCTCTCTTGGGTCCTCCAGGGCCCCCACATCGGGCTCTGCCTGCCTGCCCCTCTCCGCCTCCTCCATCTCTGCTGTCTCCTCTCCCCTCCTGTCTCCATGCTCCCTTCTCAGCCCCCTCGCAGTCCAGCCCAGATGACAGTTGCCAAGTGACCAGGTGTCAGTTTCTGGCAGCCTGGCATGTGGCGCTCTGTAAATGGCAGTTTTTCTCATTTCGTCTCCAGCTGCCTCTCTCTTCTCCCTCCCATTCCTGAGAATAAGCATTGTGCCCTGACTCAGCTGCCCTAACTGACACCCCAAGGGGAAGCTTGGGGTCCTTATGGGGTGAGAGCACTGCTGTCATCTTTCCAAGCAGAGTGCTGGAGCAGAGGCACTGACTCACGGTCCTCCCGTCCTAAGAGCACTGACCCGTCCAGGGGAGCACCGGGGGCTTCTGGGACGCAGGGAACCACTGGCTCAGTCTTCAGTCTCGGGTCCATCTAGCTTCCTGCAAACCCGCACCCCCGTCCCACTGGGCACCCCTCCCGCCCAGATGGAATGAGGGTCTCATCCCAGCCAAATTTCCAGAAGGGAGACCAGGCCCCGCTTGGGTCAGGGGTTCCCCATCCCAGTCTCCTGTGAACAGGGTCTCATGGTGCAGACATGCTTGTGGGGCTGCCACAGGTCTGCAGGGAGGTCCCTGGGGCAGGAATGTGCCTCAGGAACACACACACATTGAAAGGGGCAAACAATGCATTTCTGAAAAGGTTTTCTTTCTTTTAAACTATTTTATTATTTTTTTCTTAAAAATTAAAAAAAATTGTCGTTTTTTATTAATTTTAGAGAGAGGAAGGGAGAGGGAGAGAGAGAGAGAAACGTCAATGATGAGAGAGAATCGTCGATCAGCTGCCTCCTGCATGCCCCTACTGGGAATGTAGCCCGCAACCTGGGCACATGCCCTGATGCTCAGTCAGGGAGCCACACTGGCTGGGCTGAAAAGGTTTTCTTAATGTAGTTCCCTCTTGGGGACCTTGTGGCCTGGCCTCTGTCCATGGTTCTGCAGTGCTGCAGGCGCCTGGTACACTGCTGCTCCGGGGACAAGGCGACCTGTCTCCAGCTCTGGAAGGAGAGTCATTGGTGTGGTCATGGTCATTTTCTCCTAGGGTCCCTCCCACAAGTCCATTCCTTTGGGACTGAGCCAGATCTTTTTCTCCCCAGGCACGCCAGGAAAATTAGAGAAAAATGGTCATTGAGCAAAATCACCAGTCATAAGGGAACCTCATGTTGGATTAATAATAACATGTATTGCTGTGGTTACTGCTTTTCAGGACGTGCTTGCCGGCCCCGATGTTCACCAGGAGTGACTTCAGTGTGTGGGGGATCCTGAAGAAGTGCATCGGCCTGGTGAGTGGGCGGCCCGTCCGAGGTCAGCGTTAGGCACTGTGAACCCACAGAAGGGTTCACTCCCCGTCCGAGGTCAGCGTTAGGCACTGTGAACCCACAGAAGGGTTCACTCCCCGTCCGAGCTCAGCGTTAGGCACTGTGAACCCACAGAAGGGTTCACTCCCCGTCCGAGGTCAGCGTTAGGCACTGTGAACCCACAGAAGGGTTCACTCCCCGTCCGAGGTCAGCATTAGGCACTGTGAACCCACAGAATGGTTCACTCCCCGTCCGAGGTCAGCGTTAGGCACTGTGAACCCACAGAAGGGTTCACTCCCCACATTTTGTTTGTTTTGTTTTGTTAATCCTCACTCAAGGATTTTTAGAGGGAGTGACAGGGAGGGGGAGAAACAGAGAGAAAGAAACATTGATGTGAGATAGACACATTGATTGGTTGCCTCCGGGGCCAGAATGGAGCCTGCAACCAAGGTACCCGTTAGTCCATGGGCCGATGCTCTCTTCACTGAGCCAAACCGGCTAGGGTGACTCTGCAGATTTGTAAGTAGCATGGAGTAAAGATGATGAAACCGGAAGGGTACAAAGCTGTAAGGGGCGGAGGTGAGGAAGTGAGGTTACTGATGGACAAGAGGAAATAACTGTAGGTTAAACTCGGAAGGTTTCCCTCCGTGTTCTGTGATGTGCTCTTGGTAATCGGTGTGAAATGGGGATGTTTGTGGGGTTCCTGGACACACACAGAGGGTGAGACCCAGAAGGCCATCCGTGAGGGCTGCAGGCAGAGCTCCAATGCTTGGAGTCTGTGACAGGAGTGACTGGCGTCCAGAAGCCACAGGCCTTTTTCTGATGGTGAGAATCCTCGGTGACTTTATAGAAGTTGCAAAACAGCACAGTGAGTCTTGTATACCCTTCACCTACTTCCTGTAACATCACCATCTCACACAGTCACCTTGGTGCAGCGACCCAGTGGAGGAATTCACAGCAGTGTTGCTGTTACCTGAGCCACGCCCTTGACCTGGCTTTCTCCATTGTCCACTGCTGTCCTTGATTGGAGGCTGGTGTTTAGACACCCAGACCAGGCACTGGGTGTGCTCGCCCCTCACGAGGCATGCTCACTCCAGGCCTCAGCAGCCACACGCTGACCCTGCTGGCACATGCATGCGTTCTGCACACCTCTCTGCTACCTTTCTAATGACGTGTTTGGTACTTTCTCCTCTCAGCGGTCGTACTCCTCTGTGTGACTGAGTAGTTCAGGTCTGGACAGAAGGGTGTCTGGGGCTTCAAGACAGACTGCTGAATTTGACAAGCTCCTGATCCTGACTCTGCAGGAGTCTGACTCCACGGCATCTTTCTCACATGGTGACCTCGTTACGCTGCACTCCCGAAGGAGCCCATGGTCTCTATGAGAGCCGCATATGAACATGTGGGTGGGTTTGTCCCCAGAGTGCTGCGCGCAGTCACCTGGCTGGGTCCTTTGCACCACTTCAGAGCACTCATCCCCTTGGCCCTTGAAATGCTCACCTCTGTGGGCATCACTAAAGGGGTGACACCCTCTTTCTACTTATCAGCTCACTGAGACAATAGCAACAGACTAGTTAACACAACGGTTTCCGACCATGTAGAAGTAGACAGAACCGCATAACCACCCCCGGCCAGCACCCACAGCGCCACTCAGGGCTCCCACGCTGCCTCTACACTGCCCCCCCAATCCAGACACCTCTCATTTGCCCATCTATATGTCTATATATATATATAAAAAAAGCAGTAATATGCAAATGAGGTCGAGACTCCATAATGGTCACAACAAGCTCAGGAGGAGGGGCTGGGTGTGGCCCCGAGCCTGAGAGAACAACACGCAGGCGCAGCCTGGAGCCTGAGAGATCAACACAGAGGGGCGCCTGCTCCAAGCCTCAGATGCGGCTGGGGGCTGACCCCCAGCGGACACGGACACACGGACACACACACACACACCAGGCGCCTGCTCCGAGCCTACGCGGCTGAGGTCACCTGTCAGGGCTGCGAGGGGAGAGGAAAGCCTAGCTTGCCACATGTACCAGTGCCGAGGAGGTGCTTGGGCCCCCTGGTCTGAGAGGTTTTCTCCAGGGCAGTCTCCTGGTGGCTTCTCTGGTCCCAGTCAATGGAAGGAGCCAGGGGTGCGGGGAAACGAGGCCAGGCCAGTCCGGATTTTCCAGTTGTTCCCGGCTGTGTGTTTGCTCTAGGGGCTGGCGGGAGGAAGTCCTCCGCACAAAGGCAGGAAGGAAGAGGTGCTCTGTGGCAAAGGCGAAGGTACAGTGACCCTGGGACAGCCCGAGGGCCTGCAGCACAGAGCACTGGGCAGGGCAGCCACCGCAGGGGCCGTCCCCGGCACCTCTCACCCCTCCGAGGGCATCAACTCGGGATGTCACAGACGAGGAAACAGACCCAGACAGAGCTTAGACCTGCCCAGGTCACATAAAGGCTTCCAATTCAGCACACTCTCCACGCTTCTTCAAGTTCACAACCATTGACTGAACACTTTCTATCAAGTTCCTAGAAGGTGGTAATCCCACACCAACTGTGGTTTTAAGAGGGTTCCCTTTTAGATGTACGCCTTTACACGGCTTTCTCGAAGAGGCACTTACATGCCATACAACTCACCCACAGCAGGCATACTATTTGATGCGTGAATTTCCACAACAGCTCAACCACCGACACAAGCCGTTTTCAAGCTTCCATCATGTTGTTTGCCCATCTGCAGTCAACCTCATCTCAGCCCCAGGCAGCCACAGGTCTGCTTTCTGTCTCTGTAATTTTGTCTTTTCTAGAAATCTCCACCTTCTTAAAAAAAAATAGGTAAAAAAACAAAAACCAAGAAGAACGTTGCTGTCCTCAGGCCTGGAAAGGGGAAGACGACTGAGGGCAAAAAAGATGTCTCCGTGAAGGGCCTAGAGTGCGGGGCTCCCCTCCTGCTTCAACTCCCAGATGAACAAACTCAGGGTCAGAGAGGCCTGGGGTGTGGTTCAGTCTTTTCAAGCCATGCCTGCATCCCAGACACTAATGATAGTGGTAGCAACAGTGGTACTACTCAGGGTCTGGCCTGGCCACGCCGCCCCCCCACAGTGGGCGGACACACACACACACACACACACACACACACACGGCGCCTGCTCCGAGCCTCCACGGCCAGACTGTGGCATAGGCCTACTCCCCATGGACTTCTGTAGGACATCCCCCGAGGGCTCCCAGACTGTGAGAGGGGGCAGGCTGGGCTGAGGGATCCCCACCCCACAGTGCACGAATTTCATGCACCAGGCCTCTAGTATATATATAAAAGGATAATATGCTAAGTGTTTGGGTAATGATGTCACGTAGCAACGCCCGACTTCCTCTCCCTGGCGACTAGTTTCCTTACAGTTTCTTCAGCCCAGGAATACAACTTGCTTTATAGCCAGGTGGAAACACTTTACACTGTAACCAAATGTCTGTGAAGTGTTTTCCCGTGCCTCATCTCATTTGATCCTCACAGAAGTCCTAGAGTCCTTAGAAGACTCGGTGGAATCCTATTTTTTTTTTTCATTAGCCAGAAAACGGAGATTTAGAAAGCTTAGAAACTTGACCTGACTGAAAAGAAGTAAGAAATGGTGGGCCTTGAAAATGACTTCAGGTTTTCTCACTGTGCAGAATATAGTCAAACACTGCTGCAGTTAAATATTTTACCCTTTGTTCTCCCTGAGTGACCTATAATAATAATCTGCTTCGTGTTGATATTTACTGCTGTGTTGCTGACAATTACCTGAAAGAGAAGTTGGGGTGCTTCACTGGCCTGGAAAAAGTTTAGCTAAGTCAAAAAGCAGATCTAGTTAAGCAAGTTTATTCTATATATATAAAAGGCTAAGTTGACTCGTGCTTGCGCGATACATATAAAGCTCTCACTGGTGCCAATTGCATGCATGTGTTTCGATCTGTCATTGTTGATCGTGAATTTGGTGGTTTTTGTTGACATTCTGAAACTGAAAGAAAGCGGTGTTGTCGACAGAATCTGTCTGAAGATCAACTATTGACACTTCTATTATAGAGAAAGGGCAAATAGCGATATTAAAATATTTCTTCTAATTAATTTCCTTTCAATGTGTATGAATCTGTGCACTGGGCCATTAGTATTTCTTATATTTTGCTAAAGGATGGGGCCCTTTTTTAAAATATATTTTTTCATTGATTTTTTAATGAGGAAGGGAGAAGGAGAGAGGAAAGAAACATCAATGATGAGAGAGAATCACTGATTGGCTGCCTCCTGCACGCCCCCAACTGGGGATCCAGCCTACAACCCGGTCATGTGCCCTGACTGAGAATTAAATGGTGACCTCTTGGTGCATGGGGCCATGGCCAACTACTGAGCCACACCGGCCAGGAAGGATAGGGCTTTTTTAATTATTTTTTTTATTTTTATTTTTTAATATATTTTTTATTGATTAAGATATTACACCTGTGTCCTTATCCCCACGTTATCCCCTACCCCCCCCCCTCATGTCCCCACCCCCCCCCCTGCATTGTCCATGTCCATTGGTTAGGCCTATATGCTTGCATATAAGTCCTTTGGTTGATCTCTCCCCCTTACCCCCACCCTCCTCTACCTTCCCTCCAGGGCCCAACAGTCCAATCAATGCCTCTCTGTCTCTGGATCAGTCCTTGTTCATCAGTTTATGTTGTTCATTATATTCCACAAATGAGTGAGATCATGTGGTATTTATCCCTTAAAGAATATCCTTCAGCATTTCATATAATCCTGGTTTGGTGGTGATGAACTCCTTTAGCTTTTCCTTATCTGTGAAGCTCTTTATCTGACCTTTAATTCTGAATGATAGCTTTGCTGGATAAAGTAATCTTGGTTGTAGGTTCTTGGCATTCATCACTTTGAATATTTCTTGCCACTCCCTTCTGGCCTGCATGGTTTCTGTTGAGAAATCAGCTGACAGTTGTATGGGTACACCCTTGTAGGTAACTAGCTTTTTCTCTTGCTGCTTTTAAGATTCTCTCTTTGTCTTTAGCCCTTGGCATTTTAATTATGACGTGTCTTGGTGTGGTCCTCTTTGGATTCCTTTTGTTTGGGGTTCTCTGCGCTTCCTGGACTTGTAAGTCTATTTCTTTCATCAAGTAGGGGAAGTTTTCTGTCATTATTTCTTCAAATAGGCTTTCAGTATCTTGCTCTCTCTCTTCTTCTGGCACCCCAATAATTCGGATGTTGGTATGTTTGAAGTTGTCCCAGAGGCTCCTTACACTATCTTCATATTTTTGGATTCTTTTTTCGTTTTGCTTTTCCGGTTGGGTGTTTTTTGCTTCTTCGTATTTCAGATCTTTGACTTGATTCTTGGGATCCTCTCGTCTGCTGTTGGATCTCTGTATATTATTCTTTATTTCAGTCAGTGTATGTTTAATTTCTGACTGGTCCTTTTCCATTTTTTTGGTATTCTCATTAAGATCCTTGAAGGTCTCACTAAGTTCCTCAGAGGTTCGTAGAAGATTCTTGAGTAATCTTATAACTGTGGTTCTGAACTCTATGTCCTCCATTAGTTTGCTTTCCTCCATTTCTTTCATTTGTGTCATGTTTCTTTGTCTCCGCATTTTTGGCTGACTGCAAGGAGCCGCTGTGTCTATAAGAAGAACTTCTGTGCTGGAGACACCCTTATGGGGCAGGACTTGCTTCAGTGTTGCTTTGGTGCTCACTGAGTCTGCTTCTTGAGTGTGTCCCTTATGGATGTAGGGAGTTGAAATCTGGTATCTGACCAGGGGTACCCTGGCTCCTGGATCTCCAAGTCAACCACCAGCAGGGGCTACAGCAATATCAACAGATTTCTCCTCTTTGTTTGGAGTTTGGAAGTTTTGGAGCTCTGTGATTCACTGCAGTTTGTTAGGTTGCAAAAGCGCAGGTGCCTCCTTTGTGCCGCTGAGCACAGCTTGGGAGGGGATGTAGTGGGGCGGGGTCTCAGAGAGTTCCCAGGGCGGGGCAAACAGCAATAGTGTTGTCAGCGACCCCGAGACTCTGCGACTCCCCAAGTGCCGCATGCCCCCGCAGCAACAGTGATCCCTGCGAGCAGCACTGTGAGAAAGTCACCTTCGCATCCCGAACCGCTGCAAGACAGTCCCGTTTCTCCCCGTAGGAGCCTGGGACCCCAGCGTCTCACCGTAAATGAGTTCAGTGCTTGTCCCTTCCGATTGAAAAAACCGCGCACCAAGGTGCAGCAGCCTCACACGCGCCCCCGTACCTCTGTTCTTGGCGCCTCTCCCCTCCTTCTCGGTCTCAATGCGCTTCTTTCTTTCCTTCTAGTTGTAGAACTTCCGCTCGATCAGCTTTCCCGTGGTTCTGGATGATAGCTGTTTTGTCTTATAGTTGTGGTTTTAATGTTGTTGTGGGGGGCAGCACGTACAGGTTTGTACCTTATGCCGCCATCTTGTCTTTGATAGGGCTTTTTTTAAACATGTCCACCATGATACTGTCAGGTGTGCACTCTGTTCAGGGTTCCCATTGTCTGTGGTTTTGCATCGGGAGACAGCTTGTTGCTCTTGCTCTGAGTTTAAGAACTGCTGGGCTCAGTGCCACGACCGATGCGCTCATTAGGGCTGCAGGTCAGTGCCGCACCGACCACCTTACGTACTTCCTGAGATGTCTGCGGTGAGTGTGGTGTTATTAAGAGGTCAGCACCAATGAAGGAATCTTCCTGAGAGTCTTCAGATTATGTGTTTGATTCACTACCATCACCCAGTGTGCTCGCATAAATGACTAGGATGTCTTTTTATGTATTTAAAATTTTTTAAATATGTTTTTAGTCATTTTAGAGAAATAGAAACATCGATGAGAGAGAAACATCAGCATCAATCAGCTGCTTCCTGTATGCTCCCTACTGGAGACTGAGCCATAACCTGGGAGCGTGCCCTGCCGGAATCGACTGGTGACTTCTTGGTGCATGGGTTGACTCTCAACCACTTAGCCACACTGGGCTCTTTTTTATGTATTTTAAACTCACGGGATTTAACCTGCTGGACATGCTCCAGAGACAGGTTGTTCCATCTGTGGCTGTGAGAGCCTCTTCAAGGCCCCTAATCTCTTACAAAAGATGCTCCGGCTCACCCTGTACCTTTATTGTCCTGGCCTGCAGCCAGCCACTCATGCAGGGAGAGAGGCCTCGGGACCATGCTGGGCCCTGGAGAGCTGCTGGATTGCTCTGTTCCCGGTCTTTTATATGTATTTTGAAGTATTATGTATTTTATGGGAAACAGCAGCTGTATTTTGATTTGTTTCAGGGATGACAGGATTGATTTGACCTCTTCTGGCTCATGTATGTGTCTTTTCTCCCACACACACTGACATTTCCAGGTGTGAATGCTAGTGCTGACTAGTGCTGATGGGTTGAGCCTAGCATGTAACCAGTGACTCCCTCACTTTATCCCATGTGCACAGCAGTTCTGGGAGCAGGATCAACTCACCCAACAGCGTGTTTGCCCCAAAATCCAAGTCCATTGGTGCCCCTAGCTCTGCCCGTCCTCGGGGTGCATCTCCTATCTCTGCTTTGGGGGGAAGGGGCTCCTCTCCGGTGGTTGTGCTCAGGGCTTTGTTTCATTTTATTTTCCATGCGTGCAGATTGCTTTCTTAAATGTACTTTGTTTTAACATTGTAAATCCTAAGTCAAAGCTCTCAAACAAGAGTATCCCTCTATATACACATTCAGCTTCCTGTCCCTGCCCTTCCCCGAGAGGCAACCAATAAAAATTCTGTGGTCCATCTTTCCAGGAATCATAAGTGACATTGTGTCTCTCCTTCCATTTTCCTGGGTAACTATAGGCTTCCCACCACCTTACCCACCCCCAGTGCCAGGGCTCCCAAGCTGCTTCCCACTCCTTCTACCCTGCCTGCTACTGGGTGTAGGGTCATTTCTGGACCCAGGGTGGTGCACGTGCAGTTCTGCCCATGCAGCAAATCTGGGGGGCGGGCACCACTGCCCTCCCACCAGCAGGTGTGGGGCTGCCTCCCACCACCGCGCCCACAGTGGATGTCAGGTTCTGATGAGCAGGTGAGCAATAGCATCTCATGATCACTGTTCCTCTCCTGACATGAGCCAGGCCAGCATCTTTCCTGACATTACTATCTGCGTTTCTTTCCCTTCACCTCTCCTCTCATCCCTCCTCCCTTCTCTAGCCCCTCCCTGTCAGCTGCTTCCTCCTGGAACGGCTCTGCCTTGTCTAAGTCTGTCAGACCTCCTCCCTACGCGCAGAGTGCACTGCCCCTTAGTGTCCCTGCAGAGTCCTCCTGGCTGCTCCTGCACTGCTCGCTTTGCCCGAACGATGCCTGGGAACAGGTATCAGTGGGTGGCCTCCCTTCCCTACCTAAGGCATCCAGTCACCCTGGACATGATGGGAGGCTAGTGATTTTTTTGTTTTTTATTTTGGTTTTTAAAAAAATCCTTATTGTTGAAAGTATTACATATGTTCTCTTTTTCCCTTATTGACCCTCTCCAGCCCACTCCCACCCCCAGGGCTTTACCATTGTCTGTGTCCATGGGCCATGCATAGATGCATACAAGGTGTTTGTTTGATTACCTCCAACCCTCCCCACCTTCCCTCTGAGATTTCACACTCTGTTCATGCTTCCATGTCCCTGGATCCTCTGTGTTCATCAGTTTATTTTGTTACTTAGATTCCACATATGAGTGAGATCATGTGATACTTGTCTTTCCCTGACTGACTTACTTCACTTAGCATGATACTCTCAGGTCCCTCCATGCTGTCTCAAAGGGTAAGAGATTCTTTTTTACTGCTGCATAGTATTTCATGCTATAAATGTACAGCTTTTTTTAAAAAAATTATATATATATATATATTTATTTATTTATTGACTTCAGAGAGGAAGGGAGAGAGAGATAGAAACATCAGTGATGAGAGAATCATTGATCGGCTGCCTCCTGCACACCCTGTACTGGGGATCGAGTCCACAACCCAGGCATTTGCCCTTGACTGGACTTGAACCCAGGACCCTTCAGTGTGCAGGCTTTTGCTCTATCTACGGAGCCAAATTGGCTAGGGCTGTACCACAGCTTTTTTTAATCCATTCATCTACTGATGGGCACTTGGGCTGTTTACAGATCTTAGCTATTGTAAGTTGTGAACATAGGGGTGCATACATTCTGGGGGGAGGGCCACTGGAGGTGGCCAGTGTGGCAGCTCCTGCCACCTTGGTGTGCACGTGGTCTGGGACAGGGCAGGGGGCATAAAGTGGCAGAGGACTGGGAGCCATCCCACGGGAGACAGAGTGGAGCTCACTGTGCGGCGGGGAGGGCCTGGCTTCCCTTCCAGGTCGGCTCACCCGGCTCAGGGGGTTTCAGATCTTGTTCCCACAGTCCTCTGCTGCTCCAAGAAGTGACTGTCTGTGTGGGGCAGGCAAGAGGCTGTGTTCTGGGAACCCCCATGATATCCTCGCTGTCCCTTCAGGAGCTGTCCAAGATCACGATGCCCATTGTCTTCAATGAGCCCCTGAGCTTCCTGCAGCGGATCACGGAGTACATGGAGCACATCTACCTCGTCCACAGAGCCTCCCGCCAGCCCCAGGCCCTGGAGAGGATGCAGGTGGGCGGGCCCTGCGCTGGGGGGAGCCAGACCGCAGCAGTGAATGGATGTGACCCTATTGACATGTCATTGTCAGGGACCCGGCACCTCTCCAGTGGAGGAGGCAGTACAGTGCACACGCACTCTGGGTGCTATCCTGCCAGCAGCTGAGACATTTGTGCTGGGGGGTGTTCTCCACAGGAATGCATGGGGCCTGCGCCTTGGCTCCTCCCAGTCTTTTCAGCACCACACATGTGTGTGTGCATGTGTGTACGTGTGTGTGTCCCCACATGTGTGCATGCACACATGTGGGTATATGTCCACATGTGTCCCTGCATGTGTGCATAAATGTGCCTGTGTGTTCATGCCCATGTGCATGTATACAGCATGTGTGCTGTGTGCATTCGTGTGCCCATGTGTGTTGAAAGGGGACAAACACATGGCCCTTGCCACAGGGCCTACTGAAGAACAGACTGGGACTGGAAAGCATCAGGGCTCCTGCTGTCTAGTTTTGAGGAAGTGGTGGTGACAGAGGGCACTTCCTGGAATCTCTGTGACCTTGGACATGTTACAAGGGGAAGACCGAACAGTCACCAGATAGTGAATCCTGACGCAGACATGCCAGGTGCCTGCAGCTCCCTACAGCCTTGGGCCCCCTTCCTGGTGGGGACTGCTCATGGCCTGTGTGTTGTTTGCAGTGTGTGGCTGCCTTTGCGGTGTCGGCGGTGGCTTCCCAGTGGGAGAGGACTGGCAAGCCGTTCAACCCACTCCTGGGAGAGACATACGAGCTGATCAGGTAAGGCCAGGCGTCCTGAGTGCCGTGCGCGGTGCTGTGGAGGACGGAGGGTGTGGTTCTTCCTGCAGCATGATTCTGCCCTCTGACAGCCGACCCTGTGGATGGCAGGTTCACTGAGGGGCCGGGAGCACCGCCGGGGCCAGGACGGTTCACATATGGGGAATGTCGGGTCAATCTGTAACAAAACCTTAGTGCTGTGAGGTAGAGTTGGAAATGGGACCTGTGTTGGATTCAGGAGTGGAGAAGGGAGTGTCTGTGAACGGCTTGTTAGCTTTGGCCTGAAATAGAGATGGGTCCTGGAAGCACATTCGCCCACTCACCGAGCATCTCAGCAGCCATTGTGCAGGGAGCAGGTGACCTAGAGAGGAGTGACTGTCGGAGGGCTTCGCTCCCAGCCACTGCCGACCGCCATGCCGCTGCCCCTGGGTTCAAAGGCCTGGCCAGCACTGGCAATGCAGTGACCAGACCAGACCTTATTTTATTTTATTTTTATAATCCTCACCTGAGGATAAGTTTTTATTGATTTTAGAGGGAGTGGAAGGGAGAGAGAGAGAGAAAGAGAGAGAGAGAGAGAGAGAGAGAGAGAGAGAGAGAGGAAGAAAGAAAGAAAGAAAGAAAGAAAGAAAGAAAGAAAGAAAGAAAGAAAAGAAAGAAAAGAAAGAAAGAAAGAAAGAAACATCAATAGGTTGCCTCTGATATGTGCCCTGACTGGGGATTGAACCCACAATCTGGGTATGTGCCCTGACTGGGAATTAAACCTGCAACCTTTTGTTGTACAAATGACACTCCAACCAACTGAGCCACCTGGCCAAGGCCACACCTTATTTCAAGTGCAGCTGAAATTCCTTCCGATGGAGTTTCTCGCAGGCAGCTTCAGCAGCTCCCTGGCTGCTCCCCTCCTGCCCGTCACGCAGCCTGGTCCTAGAGCTGTACACATGCCTGGGACGGGTCCAGGGCCCTGTCTCTTGGGCTGTGCAGTCGCTCAGAATGAGCCATGGTCCAGTCGGCCTGGCTGCGAGTGCCACCCAGAGCCCACAGGCAGTGTGGTGGGCCCCCAGGTCAAAGGGGCCACAGCCTGGCGGGGCTCCGGAGCATGTGGTGGCATGTACGGTATTTCCTGTTTCGCCCATCCTTGGGTCCCATGGCGAGTCTGTTGTACTCTTTTATTAAATAAAAGTTTGTCTTTAGTTATGATAGCATGCTCTGCTTAGGAAATGTGCAAAATGAAGAAAAGGGAGGAAGGTGCGTTGGACAGTCCTGTGAAAGAGTCTGGCTGACGTTAGGGCCGAGTTCCTTTCCTGTGCATGCGCACACACGTTTCCAGAACGCGACAGTGCTTGTCTAGATCCTTTTCCATTGAACTTCAGGCCACATTCATTTCCCCACGATAACGAAAACTTTTTCTAAATTTAGTATTTCATTGATGGTAAGACATCTTCATATTCTAGCATTTCTGTCCTAGTTTAATTTGCAGCATTTTTCTTTCTTTTATAAAATAAAATAAAATGATGGTGTGTTATGTGGTCAATGGCATCTTGGGCTCAAAGAAGTGTAGTTTCTTTGAAGTTTCTAACTGTGGTTGCCAGCCCTTTACTGCACGTGAGTTGTGATGATCAGGTGAGTGAGTGGCTGGGGGAATTGGGGTGTTGGTCTGCTTACAATGGCGCTCTTCTGGTGAGTAGAGGCTACGGTGTGTGCAGCTGTGTGTCAGCTCTGGTCGCAGACCATGTGAGGCGGGATCGCTCCCGCGATGCGACAGTGAGTTAGTGGTCACGCCCCAGAGGCTGACCGGTGTCTGACTCGCCTGCTGGTGCAGTGGCTGCCCCTCCCCTGGCTCCGCTGGTGTGGGAATGCCATCTGGATTCTTGGTGGGGCTGCGTTGCTGGTGGTGAGCAGCTGGTCTCGAAGTCTCGCTAAATGGAGAAAGCTGGATGCGCTAATAGAAAGCTACGGAGTGTGCCTCCCAGGGCTTCTTTGCAGATGACAGGTGCAGCAGGTGACCATGGGTTACAGCATGTCACAGCGAGAGGGACAGTGAGCAGCCCTGTGCCTTCATTTTAGACACGGGGACACTGAGGCCCAGATGCCAGAAAGATTTGCCCGAGAGTCACCACTAAGGGGATCTTTTATTTGAATTTAGTAGCGTTGTCCTGATACCTGTGCTGAGCGGGTGTCCACCTCTGTCTGCAGGTGTGTGTGCCCGTGGTCGGGGTTCCGGCCTCATCTAGATGCCAGCAGAGGGTTAGTATCTGAGTACATTCAGAGCATCATTAAAATGCCCTGAACAAAAGGGGAGTCAAGGCATAGTGTGAACAGAGCTTTGGCAGTGGAAATAAGCCGCATGAGTTGAAGGAACATGGACAAGTGTTGAGTGCTGGGTGAACACCTCATCGGCACCCCATCCAGGCCTGACCAGGGCAGGACCATCATTTCACATCTGACAGAACTCACGCTCTTTCTAAACTCCAGTTCACTCTCCCATCTCAGTCTCAGGTCCCCGTGTGCCCGTGTCTGTGGCTCATTGTGCGTCCAGAGCCCCAGGGCCCTGGGACCTGAGTAGCCTTCCTGTTTGGGAGCCACAGAATCTCCCGGCTGCTGCCGAGAAAAGACTGCTTTGCTTAGACAGGCATTCATCTTGTAAATTACATGCCTTGGCAGGCAACCTTTAAAAATCTAATTTTTCAACTTTTTTTCCCTCTGTAATGGTTGGAAATTCAGATTCCAGTTAAGTTAGTAATTATGAGGTTTAACTTTTATAATTATTAAACTACAACTGTAGGTGTATTCACAGTTCCGGAACAATTAAAACATGACATTCTTCTCGAACAAGAGAGTGTACTAAAAGTCCTATTTTCTGGACAGAAATATCTTGGAGCTTGAGACATCTCATCACAAACCTTACAGGAGCCGAGAGGAGCCCCCTGAGAAGGCCAGGAGTCATGGCTCCTAGCGTGGGGCAGTGGGCGGCCCTTGAGCACTGGCACGGCGTCTGCCCCGGGTGCGTTCGGGCACTGGCTCTAAGACAGCGGTCGCCAACCTTTCTGACCTCACGGACCACCAGTGGTCTTCGGACCACCGGTTGGCGACTGCTGCTCTAAGAGATGCTTGCAGACCTCCGTGTGCTTAGGGTGGCCCCGTGGATCACAGTTTAATGCATGTGTGTGGTGCGTGTGTTGTCAGCATTAGGCAAGTGTGACATCAGAGCACTGTTGCATATTTCTGCCACGTGTGTGGCAGCATGGAGTGGTCCCCATTTCCCAGTGTCTCTCCTGGACGTGAGGGCCCTGCAGTCACATGTGCGCATGGCCACTGAGTTGACAGGGATGCTGCGCTGCCTTCCTGGGTTTTGTTGTCACTAATGGGCTCCCCTTCCTTCTCTCTTGTTTTCGTACCTAGGGAAGACCTAGGGTTCAGGTTCATATCCGAGCAGGTCAGCCACCACCCCCCTGTGAGTGCATTTTACTCCGAAGGTCTCTGTCAGGACTTCCTGTTCCACGGCTCCATCTATCCGAAGCTCAAGTTCTGGGGGAAGAGCGTGGAAGCGGAGCCCCGGGGCACCATCACACTGGAGCTTCTCAGGTGAGCCTCCCTGGGCCTGAGCCGCCTCCCTCTGCCTCCGCCTCCGCCAGCGCCAGCGCCAGCCATGCAGCTGTTTGTGGAAGGAAACCTCTTTCCGGGGGGGCTCTTCTCTGGAGGGAGGTCACCACTTACGGAGGGGCCGGGGGCTGCCTGCCAGCAGCAGAGCCCTCCTGAGTCTGCTCCCTCTGTTAGTGCCGACCTGGACATGCCCCACTCGGCCTTGGTGTGCTCCCACGTGGCCTGGACATACTCCGGGCACTGCTTGTAGCAGTGACCTATCCTGTGTGAAGACCCCACACTCAGCAGCTCAGGACGTGGTTTCTGAGCAGCTGGGACCTGTGCAGGGGTTATGCTCGGGCTTCTGGGAATTGGCGTCAGGACTTGGGCACGGCACCTGTTTCCCTGGCAGTTGGTGCTGACATCCCTCAGAGCCGGGGGCCCCAGGGGAGAAGCCACCAGGAGGGAAGCCACAGTGTCTTATGACCTAACCCAGAAGTGACTCAACTGCGACCCTCCCCACACGTGTGCGTTGGTCACACAGACCCACCCTGCTGAGTACAGGAGGGGTGGATTCCGGGGGACACAGCGAGGGGCACCTTCGAGGCTGCCCCACCCCGTCCAGCCTAAATCTAATTGCCCCCGATCTGATGTCGACCAAAACACTGTCAACATAAGAAACATTCAAACCTGTGACGAGTTTTTGTGAGTTTATTTGAGCCAAACTGGACAATGGCCGGGAAGCAGAACCTCCACGTGGGGAGATCGTGGAGCACGGCGCTCTGCACCTTGTTCATACGTGACAATCAAGGAGGGATGTAGGCGGGTCACAGGGAATCCATTGGTGAAGGATGAGGGAGGGGAGAAAGCCAAGCGGGACACCAGATTGGATAAAAAGGAAAAGGATGGACACATGCTTCTTTTACACAGGTGGGTGCAGGATGGTTAACACTCAACAATTAATAACAACGGGGGGTTTGTGGTCCCCACAGATTGGTGCCTGTGCGTTGAGGGGTCCAGAAAAAAGGGAAATTACTTTGACATTCCAGTGATATGTTGTCTTAGAACAGTGGTTCTCAACCTGGGGGTCTCGACCCCTTTGGCGGTTGAACGACCCTTTCACAGGGGTCGCCTAAGACCATCCTGCAATCAGATATTTACATTACGATTCATAACAGTAGCAACATTACAGTTATGAAGTAGCAACAAAAATAATTTTATGGTTGGGTCACAACATGAGGAACTGTATTTAAATGGCCAGAAGGTTGAGAACCACTGCCTCAGAAGCAAAAAGACAATAGGCTCAGTAAAGATCGAAGTTGATCATTGTCAGGGAAGATACTGGCCTAGGACATGACTACCCACTATAAACTGCTTTTTAATTAAAGGTTTTAATTTCAGACCATCCTTTGAGGTTTGCTTTGGGTCTCTGAGTTTGCAAGACCACCATGCAGGCCTTCCCTGAATTAGATTAGCATGTGGCCTCTTTTCGTCCACAACACCTCAAAGCAAAAGCTCAAAAGCAGAGTCTGTAGCATCTGCCTGGCTCCCAGAGCTGTCGCAGAGTCCAGGCCACCGCGGGCAGGGTTCTGAGCTGCAGCAGCACCATGGGGGAGCATTGGATGGAATCTGTTCCCTGTTGGCCCCGCCTGCCTGGTTGCCAGGGGCGCATGGGGACCAGAGGTGGGGGTGGGGCGGGGGGCAGCGCTTTAGGGAGACTGTCCGGTGGTCTTCACTTTCCTGGGACAAGGCAGGTAGAGTTGAGAGGTTGCAAACCTTGGTGATTCAGGTGTTTGGGTCCAACTGGGAGATGCAAGGAATTGCAAATATTTGTCATGAGATACTCTGCACCAAGCTGGTTGTCACAGCCTCCCTGGCGTCTGATCACTTCATGTCTGTGGTGCCTTTTTTTCTGGGACAGGTCACGGGGTGGGGGTGGGGTGGGGGGGGGGGGGAGGATGAGGAACAAAAGGGAAGGTGTGTGCAGTGTTGTTGCAAACCGCAGGCCAGGCGTCCTACTGGGAGCACCTGGCGGGAGGTGGTGGCTCTCACATCCTCACAGGAGAGCTCTTTGTCTCAGTCTCATTGATATCAAGTAGAAAGCTTTGTTGTTGCTACAAAGGGAAGAAGAAATAAATTTCAAACGAATGCTAAGTAAGGAGCCGCTGTTGGAGGGAGTTCAAAGCAGTGCTCTCTGCTGCGGTATTAGGGCAATTACTCCCCGCTGCTGCTTTCCTCTGCCCCGCACCCCACCCCGTGGTGTCTGCTGGCTCTGACAGGAGTGTTTTCTGGTCTCTGACAGACACAATGAGGCCTACACCTGGACCAACCCTACCTGCTGTGTGCACAACGTGATTATCGGGAAGCTCTGGATAGAGCAGTACGGGACGGTGGAAATCCTAAACCACAGGTACCACACGCTGGGTGGGGGCCGACACACAGCGCTGTCCTGGAGCACTGGCTGTGATCGCGGGACTCGCTTTTACTCTGCTCTGTGTGCTGCCCCTCGCTGTCCACCCTCGGTGTCCAGACAGGGAGGGCCCGTGTTGGTGGGAACTAGTTCTGGTCAGTGTGAGGCACCCTTCACGCTCTGTGTTGAAAATTTTCTTTCTAATCACAAGTTAACTTATTTTGAAATTTTAAACAATGCCATGACCATCCTCTGTCCTGTCCACACTGCAGCCTGTCATTCCTTCGTCCTGGACATCTATGACACCAGTTCTGTTTCCTACAACCTCATTGAGATGCAATTCACATGTCATAAAGTCCACCCAGTAAAAGTGGGCACCTGAGTGATAGAGTGATATGTACTAAGTGTACTGAACTGTGCAGCTGTCACCCCCGGGCATGGTTGGAGCCTTCCCATCACCCTGGAAAGGTCCCTGTGTCCTAGGCCGTCCCTCCCTGATCGCACCCCAGCCCCAGGCAGCCCCTGTCTGCTCTCTCTCCCTACCTTCTCCCCCCCCCCCCCCTTCCTCTCTCTCTCTTGCTTCCTCTTCCTTTCCCACTCGCGCTCCTGCTCTTACTTTCTCGCCTCCTCTCCTCTCTCATCTTTCTGGATGGCTCATGTCCCACAACCGAGGCCTGTGCTTCTCCCACAGGACTGGAGATAAGTGTGTGCTTCACTTTAGACCGTGCGGGTTGTTTGGAAAAGAGCTTCACAAAGTGGAAGGACACATTCAAGACAAAAAGTAGGTCCACGTGCGGGTCGGCTCAGATAGCATGTGTGTGCTTCAAAGAAGGTCGTTAAACCAGTGATGTCTGTTCATGGCAGAAAAAAATCAGGCTCTTTTATACCTGTTTTTTACTGAGAAAAAACATTTCATGATTGAACATGACAGGAGATAAAGCAGCTTTGGTGTCATTTCTAGGGTGGGGAGTGGGTGGGCCCATGTCACCCTCTCTCAAGGGTAAAAGATGAAATGGACACGAGGAAGTAGGAGGTTTCCTCTGAGATGCTGCTGCACATGTTGCAGGCAGGGCGAGGCTGGAAATCTGACCACATGTTCTCCTCCTGCACCATACGTGCAGGTGGTCGGTGAAGATCGCACGTGGCTATAGGAGCTTCATCTGCATGAGATTGGTTCTTTTCAGTCCGTAAACTAGGGAAGTTTAAAGGTTTTGTGAGCAGAGAAATGGTTAGTACAGCGGTGGGCAAACTTTTTGACTCGAGGGCCACAATGGGTTCTTAAACTGGACCGGAGGCCGGAACAAAAGCATGGATGGAGTGTTTGTGTAAACTAATATAAATTCAAAGTAAACATCATTACATAAAAGGGTACAGTCTTTTTTTTTTTAGTTTTATTCATTTCAAACGGGCCGGGCCGTAGTTTGCCCATGGCTGGGTTAGTATCATTTTAACAAATTTTTTGAGTTTTTCCCCCCTTTGGTTTAGTAATCTTGTTTTGGGTCTCAATTTTCTCTTTTTCCCCTTAAGTAATTTGGGCCATGTGATGGCCAAGGCTCTTTGCAGCTCCCAGAATCTGTACATTTTCAATAGAAACAAGCTCCTATGGGAAGCAGGTCTTCTGCCCAGCCCCGCTCAGCCTGGGAAACACCGTTCCACTATGACTCCGCCCACTCCACCCTCAGGACAGCAGCCTCTCCCGTGGAGGCCCAGGAACGGCCATGGGTGTGGGTGGCAGCACCCACTGTGAGCGTGTGTGAACTCTGGTCTGCTTTTCTGTTTCCCACCCCAAATTCGAGTGAGCGATTTCCTGACGCTGGGCCTGTTAGTGACAGCGCACGTCCACCGAGCTGTGTTTCCTGAGAGGAGTGGGCCCTCTAGGCTGGGCCTCTGAGACATGGGTGCCCCAGGGTCCCGCCCTGGCAGAGCAGTATCTCCAGGAGCTCAAGGCCCACTGTGCTCTCCCCCAGAAGATGCAGAAGGAACAGCCCAACACTGGCATTGCTCCTTCGGGAGCCAGCAGGTGGCCCATCTGGGAAGGTCCCAAGAGGTTGTTACTACCTGAGGAAGCAGGTGGCAGAGGGGCACAGAATCTGCCTGTCAGTGAAGTTCTGACATGTGGTCTTGAGGATAAAGCAAACTCAACAGGAGGAGGCCTGTTCCCGTGGTTTATAGAGAAAGGACTCGAAGTCAGCGTGCTCACGGGGAGATCGGCACGTGGGGTTTTACATCTGAACACGGACACTTCCACCTCCTTGTCCCCACCCTCGTCCCTTCCCTCTCTCTTTCGCTTCAGTGTATTCAGTAATTAGGACCATCAGTGTCAAATGGCAGGAGCAGAGATCCTAAAATGCAAATTTTCGTCTTTGCATTTCTGTGCAGAGGTAGCCCAAGACTGGTAAGAAGATAGCCAGACGGGACTTCACTCCACTGTTGAAGTGGGGTGCTGCATTGGGGTGGGTGGTCTGTCTTAGCTTGGTTTCTAAACCCCTTTGTTCCAGCAAAAAGAAGCTGTTCATCATCTACGGCAAGTGGACGGAGTGTTTGTGGGGCATCGATCCTGCGGCGTACGAGTCCTTCAGGAAGCAGGAGCGGAGGGGCGAGCCCCCGAGGAAGGCACAGTCGGTAAGGCGCCACCTGGCACCTGCCCGCTCCTGCCCGGCTCCTGCCCCGCTCCTGGCACTGCTGGGCAGAGGCCCTGGGAACCAGCCATGACCCCCAGAAGGGCCCTCTGGGAAGGCGATGCACAGAATCCGCCTGTCAGTGAAGCTGCTGTCTGTGGGCCTCGCTTGGGAGGGTTTATCTGCACTCTGACAGCGTGGAGGGCGCGGGTCCTGTGTCGCAGCGTCTGTCTGTCCCCCAAGTCAAGCAGGGTAGAACCAGGCACCTCCATTTCCTTCTGGAAATGCCGTGTTCTGGATGCCTCGTAACAAACCTCCTGTTTGCCTGCCCCTGTTAGCTTAGACCTGTTCAAGCGAGTGCGTGTCCTTTCTGCCGCTTCAGTCCTGAGTCCAGATGACGCCCACAGTGAGGGCTGTGCCGGGCAGGGAGGCTTCTCCCTGGAGTTCTGCATCCCGCTGCCCTAAGGCCTCAGAGCTGGGCCTGGAAGTGCGCTTACAGAGGCGTCCGTGTTCTAGATGACACGCCCCCCTCAGGCAGTGCTGTGCCTTCCCGGCTGCTCTGTGTCTTCCTGTGGTAGTTCCCATGTGCTGTCAGTGTGGCTCCCAATGACTTGTGTCACTCAGAGAAATGAAATTCCACGTAGAGACTGCAGACCGGCGCGTCAGACCCTGGCTGATGCCTTCGGTGTGTGCGCTGAGCTTCGCTGTCCTGGGTGACCTGGAGGGACAGCCTTGTCCCGTTTAGCTTTGGACCTCACCGTGTAGCCCGAAGTCAGGTGGCAGGCCCTTAAGCTGTGTGGTCACACTGACGCTTGTCACACCAGCACACTGTCCCCCAACAGCTGCATGAATAACCACTGCTCCATCTCCAGGCCCCCTTGGGTTTGAAAGGTAACCGCAGGTGGCATATCTCATATAGGGCTTGGTCTCCAGTGGGTTTGGTCTAGAAGTGCTGGGATATCATGTGATCACCCATCTGGACACGTCCTTATGGAGGGAAGTGCCCCTCTCAGAAATGAGCTGTTCCAGTCCCCTTAGCTTAGATGAATGTGCTTTTGATGGTGCCACCTGGCTAGTTGCCGTCAGAGTCAGGAGCTCATCCTTTCATGGTGCCCGCACTCCCAGGAGGACAGCTGTGCCTGCCACTGACTTGGTACCCTGTGTTTGGGGGACCCCTGTGCAGGGGGAGGTGAGCACGGCAGACACAGGAGCCCAGCCTTTAGGTCTCGGGGCAGCGGCGCCTCCTTCCTTAGTAGCGCATCTTGCTCTGCTTGGGCTCAGAACAGGGGCTGAAAGGCACTCCAAGAGCCACTCCCTCCAGCAGCCGACCAGCGTGCTCTGTGTTTCAGGGCATCAGCATGGAGAACGCTGACACTGAAGTGGTGGACGCCGTGCCTGAGGTCCAGGACACTGTGCAGGTCATTCCAGGCAGCAGGCTCCTCTGGAGGATCAATACCCGGCCCCCCAACTCTGCCCAGGTCAGTGCTCCCCCATACCTGCCCCTCCAACCCCATGTGTACACCTGCTACCTCAGTCCTCTGTCCCAGAGCAGACAGAGGACCCTTCGTCCCCTGGTCAGATGGAGCTCTCAGTGTGAGCCTCCGAGGACTTCCTGTCCCACAGAGCCACCACCAGCCCCAACCTCAGCCTACTCTCCCAGCGACACAGCAATGCTCTGTCTACATGAGTCGTGGTGGCATGTTGACACAGAACTGACATGTGTGTCTGCACACATCACAGTGTCACAGTGGCCCTGGATATTCCTGGGTAGAGGTGCCTCAGGACACACGGTGTGCCCTGGAAGGTTTATACAACCACATTTTACCCAAAGGGGTTTCCAGAGTGGCTTGCAGGGGTTGTTTTCCCAGCCTGTCAATTTAAATGCTTCAGTGCATTTTGATATTTATTTTTATTTATTTATTTATATTTATTTATTTATTTATATTTATTTATTTATTTATTTAAATATATTTATTGATTCCAGAGAGGAAAGGAGAAGGAGAGAGAGATGGAAACATCAATGATGATAGAGAACCATTGATCGGCTGCCTCTTGCACGCCCCCTACTGGGGATCGAGCTCGCAACCCAGGCATGTGCCCTTGGCTGGAATCGAACCTGGGACTCTTCAGTCCGCAGGCTGACGCTCTATCCACTGAGCCAAGTCGGCTAGGACTGATATTTATTTTTGAAAATTAAACTTACAATTTGTATTACATATAAATGTTACATACAATAACATATATAAAATAATTACATGATAAATATAACATGTAATAAATTTTATTTTTCACATTATGAATTATTTATATATAGAATAAATATACAATGTATTATAATTTTTTATTGTATTACCATGTCCAATAACATAGCAGAGCATGTAAAAAATAAACCACTCATCCCAGAGATGTTGGGGAGTCAGACCTACAAGTTGGGCATCAAGTGGGGTGGCCCAGAGAAGCCCGAGGCTGGTGCGTCTCAGGCCCGGAAAGGAGCCATGCCCCTGCATGACCTTGACGGGGGCGTCTCCAGGGAGCGTGTCTGTGCGGGGCCCAGGAGAGAACGCTGTGGCGGTCACAGATTTCTCTCTGTCCTCAGATGTATAACTTCACCAGTTTCACTGTTAGTCTCAATGAACTGCAGACGGGCATGGAGAAGATCCTGGCCCCTACAGACTGCCGCCTGCGTCCTGACATCCGCAGCATGGAGAACGGCAACATGGGTGCGTGCCTGAGCAATGGGGGCAGTTGGGTGGCCGCCCGGGGACGAGCAGAAGGAATGCGGTGGCCTTTCACGAGCGAACAGGCGCTAGGTCTCCCAACACAGAGCGCGCGGACTGATGGTCAGAGTTTGCAGCCTGTAGGAGACCAATCCTTTTGTAAATAACAGTAAGGTTAAGTTACTAGAAAATGCGATGAAGAGGAATACACACAGAAGTCAAGTCCCAATACTCTATTCTTAGGTAGAATGTAGGGCTGCCTTTCAGAACCCGCGTGCTGTTCATTAAAGCCCCACGGCCGGCGTGTGGGGCCCTGCTGCAGGTGGGATGAGACAGCCCTGGGTCCAGCACCTGGCGGCACTTGCTGGGTGACCGCTGTGCAGGGCGGCAGGAGGGGTCAGTGTGACGAGCGCTGCCTCCTGCTCACCACCCATCACTCTGGGCCAGGTCAGCAGCAGGACTCCCAGTGCCCATGCAGGGTGCGCCTGCTGCAGTTCGTGGGGTCAGCAAATTGCTCAGGGATGAGTGTGGATGGCAGGGCGGTCAGCGGGGGCCTGTGGTCAGGGTCCTCAGTCCTTGGAATCAGTACAGCCGCTGTCCCTGAAGGTTAAGGTTGAATGTAACTGTCTGTGCGAGGGAAATGGCTCCAGGGTGGGACCCATGCTGGGGCTCTGTTGACACCGCCCTTGTGGGTGACATGGCCCCAGGAGCTGAGCACCTGCCTGTGGCTAGTACTGCACTAGGACCCCATTGTCCCTCGTCGCCCGAGGCCTGGGCCTTTGGGTTTGGTTTCCTGATGACAGTTAACTCTCCATGGTTTTTGAACAAGGGAGACCAGGAGGGTCACCGCCTACCTGACTCCTCACCCAGCCATGTGTGCTTGGGCCTAGATCTGGCGAGCCAGGAGAAGGAGCGGCTGGAGGAGAAGCAGAGGGAAGCCCGGAAGGAGCGGGCCAAGGAGGACACTGAGTGGCAGACAAGGTGAGGCCCTGCGTGGATGAGGGGACAGTGAGGAAGGACTACACACACCTGGGGACAGTGAGGAGGGCCCCACACACCTGGGGACAGTGAGGAGGGCCTCACACACCTGGGGACAGTGAGGAGGGCCTCACACACCTGGGGACAGTGAGGAGGGCCTCACACACCTGGGGACAGTGAGGAGGGCCCCACACACCTGGGGACAGTGAGGAGGGCCCCACACACCTGGGGCTGAGAAGCTGTCTCTGCTTCTGCTATGATGGTGGCAACAGCTCCTTCTGCAGGCTGTACCCACCAGGCTGATAGGCCAATGCTCCCAAAAGTAGTGCCACCTGCTGGTGAGAGGCAGATCACCTGAGACCAGCCTCTCCATCCTGGCCCCTGGGTATTTGACCCTGAACTTTTTCAAGTATGGTAAATTAGAAAAGAAAATGTAGCCAGAGCCAGTCCACTAACTGAGGGAAAACGCAGTTCTCAGAGAAGAGGCACTGTGCACCCGGAAGCCCCCAGGTGCTGCTGGGAGCAGCCTGCTGCCCCCACATGTTCCCCATCCATATGACACAGCACCCCAGAGGCCATGATGAGGAGCGGGCCGGCTGTCTTTCCCATGCCTGGGAGCACTCATCCCGTGACCATGGGTGTGCACCGTGTGAGTGGAATGCACATGCGTGTGTCTGCACAGGCCTTGACCCAGAGGGAGCCGTCTGGGAGGAGTATCTCAAATCAGTTGTCATTTGTTCTTTTATAGTCATAACTAAAGGCCCGATGCATGAAATTTGTGCAAGAGTAGGACTTCCTTCCCCTGGCTGCCAGCACCGGCTTCCCTCCGGCACCCGGCACCCGGGCTTCCCTCCCGGCCGCAGGCAGCCCCGGCTTCGTCCGGAAGGACATCCAGTCTAATTAGCATATTACGTTTTTATTATTATAGATGTAACAGACCACTTAATAAGGACTTGATTAAGCACTGTAATGTTTAAACAAAATGTAAAGGTACGTGTAAGCTACAATTTTAGTCTTAGAAAACTCTGGTGGTTCAGAGTTGTTGACCAGGATATTTTTGCCTGTTTTGTGTTCAGGGCCCAGTGAAGTCACCTGGTGACTTTTATGTGGCTGTCGTTTTTAAAACTAACTTTCAAAGGTTGGGCTTCCAATTTAATTTATTATTATGCTCTTAATAGTTTGATATGTGGAATTTGCTGTTCCAGAAAACGATAGTTTGAAAATAGCCAATGTTCCTTTGTTGTATTTTTTTTAATTGTGAAAATAACGACATTTTATCCTGAGAAGACAATTACTTCTACCTTGCGAGTGCTCCACACCTGCTCCCTCTCCCACCACGCAGAGGCCAAGGGTGGGTGGCCAAGGTGCTGGGAGCCTGATGGGAGCTGGTGACAGTGACTGGACTGGCTCATAGACAAGCTGGAGGCCACTGTGACCCTCTCTGTCCTCGATCGCGCCCCTCCCAGTTAACAGACCATGCAGACCTGGCCAGCTCGAAAGGATGGAAACAGCACTGTGACTGTTCTCACCTGGGGTTGAGTGCCCCTTCTCTGGTGACGGCCCAGCCTGTTTTCTGTTAACTCCATAAAGTTTTTATCAGGAAGTGAGGCTGACATTGGGGATGTGTGTAGGGTGAGTGTATGTGTGAAAGTGTGATGACAGTCCAAGTTGAAGTGGCTGCCTTTAGAAATGCATGTTGCTGGGTGATGGCTAATTAGAGGGTTCTCTGTCCTTCCTGAGAAGGCCGGCGACAGTGACTGCCCAGCCGCTCCCTGACCCTCTTCTGTGTTGCAGGTGGTTCCGCCAGGGCAGGAATCCGCACACTGGGACCGCCGACTGGCTGTACTCAGGGGGCTACTTCGAGCGGGATTTCTCAGGCTGCCCGGACATCTACTGATGTGCCCCGGGACCCAGACCCCTGCCAGGCTGGACCCCGCCACGTGGCTCCTCTGAGCTCCGGGTACGGCAGCACCAGCCTTTCTAAGGACCGTGTTCACAGAGAAAGCGCCATCCCGGCTGAGGACTCAATCCTAATTAACTTTTGATTGCCAACCATTCATTACTGTTGCCGTCTCTTCATAAAGCTTCCCTTGGGATCATCATGTTTTCATTAAGATTTGAGAAGGAACATTCTTCAACTCCTTTATGTGACAGGTCAGCTGGGGCATCTCAACCGACAGCAGCCTGATGACCAATTTGAAACTAGCGGAAGGAACAGCAAGGAGGGGCCATGTTCCTCCTTAGAATGCAGCGTTACGAGTGTCCAAAAGTAGTTTAAATTGGAACCAGTAACAGAAAAGACAGATCTTGAAACTAACCCTGCAGCGAGCTCTCTGCGGCCATGAATGCTGTCTGCGCCGGGAACAAAGTGAGTGTTTCAGAGCGTCGGATTAAATGACATGGGTCGCTGTCGGGTTCTGTGTTTTCTTGCCAACTTTCAATGATGTAAAGATAACTTTTAAATATTTAAGTTAAAGCTGCTTGACTAGGATTTGCTGAAGAGCAAGACATGCATTAATCGCCAGTTGTATACGCAAAAAGGAAGCATTGCCATGACAGCGGTCCAGAAAAATGGCAAGTTGTTGACCAAGTCCCCAGACGGCTCCCAGCCTTGAAAGGAGCCCTGCCTCTGGCCCTGTCTGCTCTTTTCACCAGGGCTGCACTGTCACTACAGGCCAAACCCATGTCACAAAACAGGTTATTCATTAGAACGTTTGGTCTGTAACCACAGCACTGTGTCCTTGTTTTCCCAGCATGCGTGTTTGAAACACAGGATACAGGAGGCCATACCTGGTGTGCACTGGGGGGTCAGAGCAGAGGCTACTTACAGGTGAATTAGGGTTATTGTACAGAACACGGGTGTGCATCCATCTCTGCACACGTCCTGATCAGGTGACTGTTTTCTTTCTGTAGAAATATCAACACGTAGATCATGGTACCACTCTCTGAATGGAAGACAATCTGCTGCATGCGGGCACACACACACAAACTCACACGTGTGCACACATGCATATGCGTACATGTGTGCTCTCACATGCATACCCACATGTGTGCACATGTACACACGCACACGCAGTTGTATGGAGTGGTGGGTTCCCTCTGAGAGGGTGTCACTGTTGTGTGTCCAGGCTTCAGAATCACATTTGTAATTAAAACTTTTGAAAGCGAAGACTTGCTCTGAAGACTTGATTTTGTAGCTTTGCAACCGGAAGCCCCTTGTTGTAACAGTCCTGGGTGCAGCCGCGTGCCCACTGACCCAGTGCCCGTTTTCCCGAGAGCCCCGGGGAGTCGGCTGTGCAGACAGCCCGACCTCGAGGAGCGTGTCTTGTGTAAAGTGTAGTTAATGTGAAGGGACCCACCGGTGCCAGGGGGCTAATAGGGAGCCTAGTGTTGGGGCTGGATGGTCGCATCCGGGTTACTGGGCTGGTGCAGTTCTGTCCCAGGAGAGGTGCTGCCTTCCCAGGGCGGGTCAAGGTCAGGGTGTCACCAGGACCTCGGGCCTCTTACAGGGTGTGGCCTGCTCCTGAGACGGTCTTGGAGAAGCAGGGCTGGTCCCTCACGGGCATCACAGCACTTTGCCACTTGGGGCTGCTTGTCTTGGTGTCGCTTCTCTGGACATGTGCTCTCAGCAGGGAAGTGCCGTGTGAGACTGAGCCGGCACAGCCCTTCTCGTGGAATGGAAGAGGCCCCAGCAGGGCCCCATGGTTGTCCTGGCTCCGTCTCCCTCTCAGACTGTCCCCAAGGCTCGTGCTGTTGTGCTTAAGGAAGGGTCAGCTGGCAGATGGGCCACATACCACCTGGCCCAACCCCGGCCGCTCTGGAGATGGGCTAAGGGCAGCCTGACGGGCTTGGAGCTGTCCAGGAGACATGCTGAGGATCAGAGGACAGCCGCCTGCGTGCTGGGTCCTTGTTGGGTCACGAGATCAGGACCTGGGACAGGATGAGAGAAATGCTGCGGGAGGTTCCCCACGAGCCTGCCACCTCCGGGCAGCCTGGTGAGACGCTTCCTCTCAGGACACCAGCTCTGGGAAAAGTGCTCCTAGTGGAGGTGGTGGCTACAAACCTCACGGGTCTCACATGTGTGTGAGGAACAATGAGATAAAGACGTGGTTAAAAATGCTAATAAGATCCAAAATGCAGAAGCACTGGCAGCCTTATCCTGAGGGGTGGGGTGGCGAAGAGCTGTGTTTTGCGCGGGAAGCTGGGCCCCGAGGAGAGTGGACTCAATAGTTCCTACTAGTTCTGGTTGCTCTGGCCCAACGCTGGGACTTAGAAGCATCTTTCCAGGAGCCTTGCTGTGTCCAGTGATGCAAAGGTTGGGTTCCTGGTGAGAGAGTGAGTAACCAGGCCTGGGCACGTCCCCTGGCGGCTCCCTGTGTGTGTAACCCCTCCCCTCACTGTCTCCTCCGTCTTCAAGTGAGGAGGGTTCTGCAAAGTGAAGACAGCATTTCAGTGTCTCTTGGGATCAGTTTACTCGATGATCAGTCCCTCACTGGATACACGGCTCCTTCCCATTTGAGAACCAAACTGTCCTGGGTCGAAGGTTTAAAAAGGAGCTGCTTGGTCCCTGCAGGGTGACAACATACAGATACGGGTCCTTCATCCCTCTTGGTCTGGGCTGGTCTCCACTGCTCCCCTCGCGCTCATTTTACAACCAACTGCTCGTAGAGTTTTGGAGGACTGGTACTGACCCGTAAAGATCCAAGTTAAACCCTAGCTGTGGATAAAAAAGGTCCTTTAAAAATAGTTGTTGCTGACATTTTTGCACCGAGCAGTTTTCACCGTCTCAGCTCCTGTGGCCCCTTGGAAAGGGCTGCAGACGAGCCCTTGTGCTGGGTGTCAGGTTGGGACTATGCATTCTGTAGGGTTGGCCCAGCGAGTAGACTGCTTCAGAAGGCTGCTGGTCACTGGAGAAGGGCGCCAGGGACGCTGTGGCATCCCTGGGAGGGCGCACGTAGTGGGTGTGGGTCTGGGTCTTTGCGTGTCAGTAGCTCTGGTTGAGTCTCTCCTCTCCAGGCATTGGAGACTGTAAAGCAACTAAATGCCCAGAGTACTGTTACTTTGACTCGAAGGTCCCCACCGTCTGACCGCTGTCCTAGCTGCCCAGCATCTGTGTGCTTCCTGGGAGGTTGAGCTGAGTGGGGACACTCATGCCAACAGCCAAGATGGCTCTGGGCAGAGGGACAGACAGTCACAGGTGTGAGTGCTCTCAGAATGCTCAGGTTCACAGGTCTGGGCCGCTGCCACGAGCACCACATCTGATGATGGGGCCACAGAGCACCCAGCCCTGTGGAGCCCAAGCCTGGTGTCATGGTGCTAACTCCCCACAGTCCAACCCAGGCCACAGGGAAAGGAGGTACAGGAAGGTGGGCATGCCCCACCTTTCACAGCAGGTAAGTGGAGGAAGTGGCTTCAAGCCCTACACACAATGAAACCGTGTGTGCAGTTGACAAAATCACACTGTCTTGTAACCACCACCGTGTCAACATATATAGTCAAGTGACAGGCGTCAAGACCACTCAAGGGGAAAGGTGCAGGGAGCACATGGTGCTGGGAAAACAGGACATCCCTTGCAAAAGAATGGACCCTTACCTCACACCATATACAGAATGAGCTCAAAATGGATCGAGGCCCTAAATATAAGAGCAAACCCTGTAAAACTTTCAGAAGAAGACTAGGGCACAAACTTTATGACACCAGACTGGCAATGACTTGGCTATGTCACCAAGGCCTGGATGATAAAAGAAAAAATGGACCAATTGGACTTCATGAAAATTTAAAAAATGTTGTGCATCAGACACTATCACTAGAATATAAAGGCAATCTACAAAATAGGGTGAAATATTTGCAAATCATACATCTAAATATATAGAGAACTCTTTATTTTTTTAAAAATATATTTTATTGATTTTTTACAGAGAGGAAGGGAGAGAGATAGAGAGTTAGAAACATCGATCAGCCACCTCCTGCACATCTCCCACCGGGGATGTGCCCGCAACCCAGGTACATGCCCTTGACCGGAATCAAACCTGGGACCTTTCAGTCCGCAGGCCGATGCTCTATCCACTGAGCCAAACCGGTTTCGGCTAGAGAACTCTTTAAAACTCAACAATTCCCCCTCCCCCAACCTGATTCAAAACTGGGCAAAGGACTTGAATAGACAAATGGTCAATAAACCCATGAAAAGATGCTCAACATCACTAAACATCAGGGAAATGAACATCAAAGCTACAGTGAGATGCCACCTCACACCTATTAGGATGGCTCCTGCCAGAAAAACATAACAGATGTTGGTGAGGATGTGGCAAAACAGGTGCACTGTTGGCAGGAATGTAAAATGGGGCAGCCACTATGGAAAACAGTATGGTGGTCCCTCAAAAAATTAAAATGGAATTACCATATGGTGCAGCAATATCACTTCTAGATAGACACCTAAAAGAGTTGAAAGCAGGGTCTTGGACCCACTGTTTGGGAGAACGTATTTGGCAATGATGCATCTGATAAAGGGTTAATATCCAGGATATATAAGGAACTCATACAACATAACAAAAGGAAGACAAACAATCCAATTAAAAAATGGGCAAAGGACCTACATAGACACTTCTCCAACGTGAATATATAGGTGGCTGAGAGACATGAAAAAATGCTCAAAGTCACTGATCATTGGAGAGATGCAAATTAAAACAACAATGAGGTATCGCCTCACACCTGTCAGAATGGCTACCATCAACAAATCAACAAATGACATGAGCTAGAGAGGGTGTGGAGAAAAGGGAACCCTCTTACACTGCTGGTGGGAATGCAAACTGGTGCAGCCATTATGGAAAACAGTATGGAGTTCCCTCAAGAAATTAAATATGGAGCTGCCATTTGACCCAGTGATCCCACTTCTGGGGATATATCCTAAGAAACTCGAAACACCAATCAGAAAGGATATATGCACCCCTATGTTCATAGCAGCACAATTTACAATAGTTAAGATCTGGAAACAGACCAAGTGCCCATCAGTAGATGAGTGGATAAAAAAGCCATAGTACATTTATACCATGGAATACTATGCAGCTGTAAAAAATAAGAATGTCTTACCCTTTGAGGCAGCATGGAGGGACCTGGAGAGTATCATGCTAAGTGAAATAAGTCAGTCAGAGAAAGACAAGTATCACATGATGTCACTCCTGTGGAATCTAAGTAACAAAATAAGCTGATGAACGGAGTGGATCCAGAGACATGGAAGCAGGGAACAGAGTGTGGAATCTCAGAGGGAAGGCAGGGAAGGGATAGTAGAAGGGAGGTAATCCCCAAAGACCTTGTGTGCAAATATGCATGGCCCATGGACGCAAACAGTGGGGCGGTGAGGGTCTTGGGCCAGGGTGGGCTGGAGGGGGTCTATGGGGGGAAAGGGGGACATATGTAATACTTTCAACAATAAAGATGAAAAAGAAAAAAGAAAGCCGGGTCTCGGAGAGATATGCACAGCCGTGTCCCCAGCATTATTCACAGTAGCTGAAATGTGGATCCCATCAATGGATGGAAATGGATGAGCGAAGAGTTACTCAGCCGTACAAAGGAAACCCTGACACCTGCTACAGTGTGGATTGGCTGAGGACACTGCTCAGTGACATAAACCAGCCACTAGGCAGTGGTTCTCAACCTTCTGGCCCTTTAAATACAGTTCCTCATGTTGTGACCCAACCATAAAATTATTTTCGTTGCTACTTCGTAACTGTAATGTTGCTACTGTTATGAATCGGAATGTAAATATCTGATATGCAGGATGGTCTTAGGCGATGCCTGTGAAAGGGTCGTTCGACCACCAAAGGGGTCGTGACACACAGGTTGAGAACCGCTGCACTAGATAAACACTGCATGTGGGTTTTGTGACTAGCCCGGGGGTAGTGGAACAGAAGTTGTGGTGCTGCAGGAGTCCCGTGAATGGGCATCTTAAAAACAACAGTGAGCCCTGGCCGGTTTGGCTCGGTGGATGGATCGTCGGCCTGGGGACCGAAGGGTCCTGGGTTCAGTTCTGGTCAAGGGCACATGCTCAGGTTGTGGGCTCAAACCCCAGTGGGGAGCGTGCAGGAGGCAGCCGATCCATGATTCTCTCTCATCATTGATGTTTCTATCTCTCTCTCCCTCTCCCTTCCTCTCTGAAATAATAAAATAAAATTTAAAAAACCACAACAGTGACTGAGAACACCTTCACCTTTATGCTTTTCATAAAAAGGCTAAGAACACATTTGATGTTCACAAAGCAGCGGGAGGTGGCCCCGGGCAGGACGGCCTCTCCTCTGGGGCGGGAGCGGCTCGGCTGGGAGCACAGGGCTCCGGGCGGCACAGGTGCCCGTGTGGGGCCCTGCAGGCGGCCTCCGCTCCTGGGAGGGTCTGTCCGCCTCAAGCCCATTCTGACCTGCACAGGAGCCTCCGACACTCCCGGCGCAGATGGGAAGGGGGGGCCGCATGTCAGCACCCTTACAGGGTGGGGTCTAGGGGACCCTGGGAGAAAGGGGAAGACCACCTGTCAGCACTGTTATGGGTGGGGGTGGGGCACTGCGGGCGGGACCACGCGCCCCATGAGTTCCAGGTCCGACGGGCAATGCGGGCCACAAGCCGAGTCCGGGGCTGCGGTTCAGTCATTCCCCGGAAGACCCGAAGCCAGCCCCGCGTCCGAAGATACCCGCTCCGCTGGGCCCGTGATGGCGTCCCCTACGTCTTGGCGCCCCGACCCGACAGTGACCCTGAGAGACCCCGCCTCGCCAGGGGCGGTCCCGGAGTCCACCTCCCCCGGCCCGGCCCGCGCCCGCCCTGCCGTTCCCGGCATTGCCGCCAGGGGCTGCCGCCGCACCCCTATGACACAGCAACAATAGGGGCCTCTCTGGCCCGCGCGCCGCCGGCCCGCGCTTCCGCCGGAAGGGAGACGCCGGCGTGGGGGCGGGCCGGGGCGGGGTGATGGACGGCCGCCCTTGCCAATCGCTCGCGGGCCAGTGCCGGCCCGGCCTCTGACAAGGTCCAATCGGCGGAGAGAGCGGCGGGTAGGTGGGGCGAGCTGAAGCTTCCGGCGGGGCCCGGCAGGCGCCGAGGAGGAAGAGCGATCACGCACGGTACATCTTTCAGCCGAGTCTCCGCGTTGGCCAGGTTGAGTGGGGCGACCCGGGGCGGAGACGGCTACGGGGAAGGCTGGGGGCGGGGCCTGCGCCTCCGGGAGACCCCCAAGCTGGGCGCCGGGTCCGCGGAGGCCAGAGGGGCGGGGGGTTCGAGGTAGAGGGGCTCGGGGGCTGAGGGACGCGGGGGCCTGGAAGCCGAGGTCCGTGAGCAGTCCGGCGCTCTCGGGGGTTGGGGGCCCGAGGGTCCGTGCGCGGGGCGAGGACTTTTGGGGTCGGGGACCGCGGCGTGGACTCTCGGGCCAGCCTGGGGCCCCGCCCTGCTGCGAGCCGCCCCGGCCCCTCCGCCCAGCGCGGAGCCGAGGGCGTCGGGCTGCCAGGTGTGCGGGATGGGGCGGGCCGTGCACCCCGCAGACTTTCTGTGTTTGGAGGGAGCACACCTGCAGCTCCGCGGGCCCGTGTCCGACAGAGATCAGGCGTTAGGCCAAAGCCTTGCGTCCCATCTGATGTTAGCGTGTCCCCGTCCAAGTTTTTAAATTCTTGGGGGCGGGGGTCCCAGACTAAGGAACAAGTTTGCAAGTACAGAAAGTGGCCGCGCAGCGAGCGCTGAGCGTGCCGAGAGCAATTTCTTCTTTGAGAAACGTGAGACGTGGGTGTTGGCTCCATTGCTCAGGTGCCCCCCCCCCCGTGTTTTGAGCTTTGGGGTGCTCCCTGGCGCCCAGCGTAGCAGAGCCCGGAGGGTTGGCGAGGGCGCGTTCACCGGGTCGGTGCCGACCGGCATTTGAGTGGTGACTGCTGGCCCTCTTTCAGGATGGCGACTTCAGGCGCGCTGTTTCCAAGCCTGGTGCCAGGCTCCCGTGGGTCCTCCAACAAGTATCTGGTGGAGTTTCGGGCAGGAAAAATGTCGTTAAAAGGAACAACTGTCACCCCAGACAAAAGAAAAGGGCTCGTGTACATTCAGCAGACGGATGACTCCCTCATTCACTTCTGCTGGAAAGACAGGACGTCTGGGAACGTGGAAGACGTGAGTCTCTGCCCTCTGGGCAGCCACTGGCGGTGGCAGCACCGTGAGGCCGTGGGTGGGGTGTGTGGCGTTGCTGTTTGGCTGCCCATGAGCTGTTTTGATGTGCTTATTGGTCTTCCCAGTCCCACTGATGACATAGGTTTCTCCCGTCACTGTATATGCTTTATTTACTTATTACATTTTTATGGATTTCAGAGGAAAAGAGAGAGAGAGATACACGAATGATGAGAGAGAATCATGGATCGACTGCCTCCTGCACACCCCACACTGGGGATCGAGCCCTCAACCCAGGCGTGTGCTCTGACCAGGAATCAAACTGTAACCTCCAGGTTCATAGGTCGATGCCCAGCCACTGAGCCACACCAGCCGGGCGTCACTCTATATCCTTTAAACTTTGAAGATTAGGTACTAGAGTGGGCGAAGCCATGTAAAAGTCCTGGCCTTTACTCCAGCCCACCAGACAGCTCCCTCCAGTGGTCATTCTACTTAGTGTTCTTTGTCCTTCAGACTAAATTGTTCTGTGTTAGGTTCAAGGGCAGGTCAGAGTTGGCTTTTTGACTCATCTAGGAATGCTCCCACGATGTTTCTATTAAAAAATCCTTCACGAGCCCGCGTTCCCTGTTCAGCGCCAGGCGCAGGCCTGGCCCGCAAGCGCTTCTCCTTCCTGGGTGCCTCTGACCCTGGCTTATCCGCCCCGAGAGACCCTGCTGGTGAGGAGGGTGGTCTTGGCCCTGCGCCCTCCTCCCCTCCCTACACGCTGAGACACAGCCCAGCATGTGTTCCTGAGAGGCTCGGGGGCTTGATGTGTCACGGGACCATGACTCCCCCCTCCTGTGGCTCTGCAGGACTTGATCATCTTCCCTGACGACTGTGAGTTCAAGCGTGTGCCGCAGTGCCCCAGCGGGAGGGTCTACGTGCTCAAGTTCAAGGCAGGGTCCAAACGGCTCTTCTTCTGGATGCAGGTGTGTAGGTTTTGTTTGTATGTTTTCTTTCCTCCTTGTCTTAGAACTAGGTTAGAAACCTGCTCGCCAGATGGTAGAATTGGCTTCCACAACCAGCTGGGGCTGACCAACATGCTGCGGCGGAGCCTGGAGTCCCCTGTGTGGCCCTGAGTGCCTTTCAAGGGGTGGAATGCTTTGGCAGCAGATGGGTGACTCCAGGCTAGGCTCCATCTCAGGGCCTTGATGGGCACTTGGCCTGTGGTTTGCTTGTCCCCAGTGCCCCCTCAAGGGTCACGAGGACCCCAGGGCAGAAGCCAGGATGACGGTGTATAGTCTCCAATGCAGTGTTCTCTCCGAGCTCTCTGAGCCCTGCCGCTCCCCTAATGGAGTGCTCTGGAGTCCTGGGGTCAGCACGCACGCGTGCCCACGGCTGTAGGCCGTCCTCCACCAAGTCAAGCTCTTGCCATGTCTTGGTTGCTTCTGCTCGAGGCAGTGCCGTGACAGTCGCCTTGTGCCGGTTACTGCGTGTGTGAGGATAATGTGTGTGCTAAAATGGAGGAATGGCTTGCTGGTACAGTGGGCACACCTGTGCAGTTTTGACAGGTGTCAACATGTTCCCCCCCAGAGTCTGGACGTGGAGGGCCGGTGGGAAAGGGCTTCCTCTCGGGGGGCCCAGCTGCTCACTTGTGCCGAAGCAGCGGGGAAGTGGCCGGACCGGGAGAGCATGCCTGGGCGCGCAGCCCGGCTCCAATCCAACTTCATTTGCAGACTCAGACGGGGCTGAGGTTTGCAGCCGCTGGGGCAGAGCTTGTTTCTCCAGTTTTGCCAAGAAATCTTGTCAGAGGTTCGCCTCACACCAGCTGTTTTACCAGTTTTGCCCATTTGACATCTCTCCTGCGCGCCTGTGGAGTCCCTGTGTCCCCACACAAGCACATGCTCAGTGGCTGTGGACAGATCCATTTGGGCGCTCTGTCTGGCGGTTCTGGGCACTGACAGGGAAGCATGCCCGATGGCCCCGTCACACCCAGGGAGGGCTCATTGTGGGGCCCTGTTGACCCCGAGGGGCCTGGGCCGGGTGTGGTGTGTGGGCAGTGCCGTGGCAGAGGTCAGTTCATCGAGTGCATGTGTTGAAGGAAGGGCCTGGGGCCTGCGGGCCGGGACCTGCCCTGGCACGACTCGCGTTCTTAGTGCTTTTGTCTGTAATAGGCACGTCCGTCGTATGGGACTGCTGGGTCTTCTCCCTGGTGCCATGGGAACGTGGACAGTGGCTTCATCTGTCTGAGCCTAGGTCCCTCATCTGTAAGTCTGGTCTGTGGTGGGCGGGCTGCTCAGCTGCGGCTGTTGTCCTGTCTTCCCACAGGAGCCTAAGACGGACCAGGACGAGGAGCATTGCCGGAAAGTCAACGAGTATCTGAACAACCCACCGATGCCCGGAGCACTGGGGGCGAGCGGGAGTGGAGGCCATGAGCTGTCTGCACTGGGCGGTAATGCTCCCCCCCCCGTGTGCTCAGAGGTCCCAGGAGGTGTCAGATGGCCCTTGATGATGCAGACCATTTGTGGTTTTTTAAAACTGATTTGAGAGAGCGGGGGAAGGGGAGAGAAGCATTGCTTGCTGCTGCTCTTGTGCGCTCACTGGTGGGTCCTCATGTGCCTTGACCAGGGATCACACTCGCCATCTTGGCCTCGTGGGGTGGTGCTCTAGCCACTGAGTCCCTGGCCGTGGCCCAGACCAGCTGTTTTAAGTGCAAGTGAGGAGTCCCAGGTAGAAACCCTTCCCAGGTCCCCACTCCCATCCTCATAGGCGAGAACAATGTCAGAGACTCACCCACCGACTCATTTCATGCAACGCTCATGGAGGGGCAGTCCTGGGGGCTGTCGGGCTTAGCTCCTCGCCTGGAGGCGCCAGCAGTATGAGCCCTTCCGAGAGCACCTTCCCGAGGCACTGCGGGGCGGGCGCAGGCGGGCCCTGACCTGAGCACCTCTGTCTTCCAGGCGAGGGCGGCCTGCAGAGCCTGCTGGGGAACATGAGCCACAGCCAGCTCATGCAGCTCATCGGACCCGCCGGCCTCGGAGGACTGGGTAACGCCCTCTGGCCCCGGGGCCTTTGTTTTAATTTGGACAACCTTCAGCTTGTGGTTGCTTTTGCCTTGGAGTCCGTTTCCTTTAAGCTCCTATTTGGCTGAGTGGTGTCTATGTGTTCCCTGCGTTGCCTTCTCTGGGGGAGGGCCTGTGAGCCTTCTGGTTTGAGTAGGAGCCGAGTGGGCAAGGCCTTCCAGGGCCCCCAGTGAGGACCCCGCTGTGTGGCTCAGTGGAGGAGGGGCCTGCTGCCACCTTCGGGGTTTGGGTGGGTGTGTCTCATAGACAGCTAGGATGCACTTCTCTGCTGGATTTGCGCTGCTATTACCTTGACCCCAAGCATAATGAACGGAACAGAGGCATTGACTTAGGAATTGGCTTCCAGAACACTGATCTGAGCAGGCACCACCCGCTCACAGGGTCCACACCTCCCCCTGCTCGTCCCTTGACTTCCGTGCGGGGCATTTCTGCTGCTTTGGTGGGCGAGGCGGGCGCTCCAGGTGAGTGACATCTGAGCGTGTGTCTCCTTGCTCCTCGTAGGTGGGCTGGGGGCCCTGACTGGGCCAGGCCTGGCCAGCTTACTGGGGAGTGGAGGGCCTCCGGCGAGCAGCTCCTCATCCAGGTGAGCCTTGCCCCTGCCCCTGCTGCACCCTTGAGTGCCACCAGGAGTGAGTGCCCTTCTTCAAGAGGACTGGGCACAAGACTGCTTTCAGGGCTCACTCCTATAGTTTGTTACTGGAGAAGTTTCTCTGAACGTGTAGAGCACCCGAAACCATGAGGAGGCGCAGCGTTCTCTCCTGAGTGTGAAGCCGCCTCTTGGCTTGCTTCTGCAGCTGCCATTAGCCACTGATGCTCGTTCTTCTCTTCCTAATGAAAGAGTCAGAGGGAGAGAATGCCTTCTGAGTGGCTTTTGAAAAAAAAGAAGACTGGACAGAGGAGATGCAGGACAAAGTGGGCTTCTGGGAGGGTCCTTTCATAGCCCAGGTTCTTCCCGGTGCAGGGCCTTTGGGGCAGGACCAACGTGGTGAGGGTACCTATGTGGGCGCCTGGCGGCTCCACCTGCCCTGCTCTTCCCAGCTCCCGGAGCCAGTCAGCAGCGGTGACCCCGTCCTCCACCGCCTCTTCTGCCCGAGCCACCCCAGCCCCTTCTGCTCCAGCAGCTGCCTCGGTGACCAGCCCGAGTCCCACGCCCAATCCAGGTAATGGAACCAGCACGGCAGCCAGCCCAACCCAGCCCATCCAGCTGAGCGACCTCCAGAACATTCTAGCCACTATGAACGTGCCGGCCGGGCCAGGAGGCAGCCAGCAAGGTAACGCGCCTCGGTTCCAGGGGTGAAGGTGCCCGCTGCCCCCTGCCCACTGGCTTCCCCAGGCACAGCCGAGCGTGCCCCTGGGCCGAGCTGCCGTCCTACACATGCGCTGCCGTTGCTCCCTCATCTCCTCTCGTCACACCGCACCCAGCAGAGCACAGCCTAGTTCGTCGCAGCCCTGCGAATGGGCACCTGGGCCGGCCTCAGCCCTCATGGCCGTGTGCTTGCGTCCTAGTTGACCTGGCCAGTGTCTTGACGCCCGAGATCATGGCACCTATCCTCGCCAACGCGGACGTCCAGGAGCGCCTGCTACCCTACCTGCCCTCTGGGGAGTCGCTGCCACAGACCGCAGAGGAGATCCAGAACACACTGACTTCCCCCCAGTTCCAGCAGGTAATGCCACGGCCCAGCTGCCCGTCTTGACCTCGGCGCCCATCGCCAAGAGTCCCTGGCCTGCTGCCCGTGGCCCCGCCCCGTGCTTGCTCAGAGACGTCTGGCTCTTCTTTGCAGGCCCTGGGCATGTTCAGTGCGGCCTTGGCCTCAGGGCAGCTGGGCCCCCTCATGTGCCAGTTTGGCCTGCCTGCAGAGGCCGTGGAGGCCGCCAACAAGGGTGGTAAGTATTGCTCCTCCGCCTGCTGCTATGGCAGGACTTGGCGTCCTGTGGTTAAAGGCACAAGCCTCCTTGTTTGCACAACATAGGGCTGGCTGTCCCCAAGGCCCAGGAAGTTGGCCTCAGGCTTTTCAATGCGTTGTAGATGTGGAAGCTTTTGCCAAAGCGATGCAGAACAGTGCCAGATCGGAGCAGAAGGAGGGCGATGGGAAGGACAAGAAGGACGAAGAGGAGGACATGAGCTTAGATTAAGTTATTTGCTGTCTTTTACGGGCGGGGCTCCTGGCTGTGTGGACGAGCAGTGTGTTTGTGGGCCGTCGCACACCCTCACACCTCTGTTCTAACTTGCTAATAAATAAAAGTTTTTTCTTTTATCTGCCAACTCTGGTGTTTCTGTGCCCCGTCCCTGCGACGAGCTGTCCCTTGGTCCGCGGTGTTGGGTATTGTGACTTTGGGGAGGTGGGCCATGAGCCCCCCCACCAGGCTCTCCCCACGTGTCCCGTGCTGTCCCTCTTTCTACATTTAAAAGTCAACACTCATAGGGCATGTGCCGGGGGTGGGAACCACGGGGAGAGGTCAGTGGGGGAAAGGAGACATGTAATACTTTAAACAATAAAGAATGAGAAAACAGGTGTTAAAAAAAAAGTTGACACTCAGTTACATAAGCTCCTTTTTAATTTTTGTTTCAAGAGAAGGGACCAGTGATTTACAAATTTCTCAATTAAATTGATGGAAGGAAAATCTCACAATTATAAACGATACAAAAAAAACCATTTTATTGTATTTTAAAGTTTCATTTAAAACGTCAGACATAACTTAAGCCATTTCCTGTAGACTCAAGTCTAGGTAAGTTTATACAAACTTCATCTAGGAGACTGGCGGAGGGTGGTGGTGTCAGCAAGCTGTTAGGACAGCAGGCGCCCTGAAGGTCCTCCTATGTGGCCGGGCAGCCACTGGCCCCCACCGCGCCCTGGACACCCGCAGAGCGCGGCAAGGTGACAAAGGCCCGGTTCACCATCAGATTCCTCATGCAGCCTTGGTAGAATGGAGGCCAAGGGTGTGTGGGGGTGGGGTGCCCAGCCTGTGTGTCCGAGGGTCCTGGGGTGCAGGGGAAGAGGAAGGGAGACAGGTTGGAGGAGATTCCCACCACGGAAGGTGGAGTGAGAGCAGGTGACCCTGGTGCCTGGTCCCCGAGGGGCAGCTCCCCCACCTAGGCTGAGGTCACACTCACCGGGCAGGCCCCCCAAGTGCAGAGGCACTGGGGTGCTGTCTGAGGCCCGCAGCATGGGACCCAGGGTCTGGTTGCTCTGGGAGTCCACCTCCAGCCGGAGGGCGGTCCTGCTTTTGGTCACTGTGGGACATAGGCTCCTTGTGGCAGGACTGGGAGGGCCTCTCGGCAGCCGCAGAGCGGGAGGGCCCACCTGGAGTTTGGCCTCTGCAGCTTTGTCCTCCCGAGTCCCTCCCAGGCTCTGCTCTGCAGAAGCAGGGCTGCGGGATGTCAGGAGTATCTCTGGTCGTGGGACAGGGGGCCCAGCTCACCTGCCAGTTGGTGCCACTGCCCGTCACACAGCTCCTTGGAGAGTGTCACCGATGCGGAGAACTTGCCAGCACCATCGTCTGCCCACAGCAGGACCTGGGTGGGGGCTGGGCATCAGGAGGGCCCTGCCAACCCCAATTCTGCCCTTTGGCCATGGATTCCCTCCCCCACCCCAACTTACCTGCTTCTTCAGCACCTGCAGCTCTAGGTAGGGGGGCACCTGGAACTGGCCCAGGTGGAAGATGAGGCCTGTGGCTGTCTGGGGCCGCACCTCCAGCCTCAGGCTCACGTCAGGAAGGGTGGTCCCCAGGGTGTCTGCGGGGAGGGCCTGTGAGGGGACGAGGGCCTGGCCATGGCTCCCTCAACCCCACAGCCCAGGGCACATGCAGGGAGCAGGGGACAGCAGACAGACCTAGAGTGATGGCTCCCCTACTGCCGGCAAAGAACAGACCCATCTCCAGGGGTTCTGACAAGCAGGGTGTGACCCCCACCATTCGGCTGGGGGTACTCAGGGGCTGCCCGTCCACCATCAGTCTCCTCACACAACCGCTGAACCAGGAGCTGCTGATAAACATCTGTGGGGGCACAGGTGGGTGGACATGGGGTCAGGTTCAGGGGCTGCTGAGGAGGGTGGGCTGGGCTCGGACCGGGCAGGGGATGTGGGGGAGAGGCAGTTCTCACTGGGAGCTTGGGGCCGTGGACAGGAAGACCCCCCACAAAGAGCGTGTAGGGCTGGGGGCCTTCTGCCCCCTGATACTGCTGGCCAGGCTCCTGGCCAGGCTGCTCCTGGCTCTGAGTCCAGACTCCGTCCACCTGCAGCTGGATCCGAGTCCTCTGCCATCGCACAGACACCTGGCGGCGGGAAGAGGCACATCAGGCGGGAGCCCCCAGGGCCCCGCCCACATCCCCTCTCTTCAGTCCCTCACCTTGTGCCACTGGTCAGCTTTTGAACGCTGGTGACTCAGGACGCGGAGCTCGGGCCCTGGGCCTTGTGTCTGAGCCACAAAGTATCTGTGGCTCAGGAAGAGCGCCAGGGAGGGGCTGCCCGCCGCCAGGGGCACGGCGAGGAGCAGGAGTCCTCTTCGGGTGCGAGGGCGGACCACCATGGAGAAGTGGGCCCTGGAAGCCAGCAGCCAGGCGGTGTCAGCCTGGGCAGCCCTCACCCCCGCCCCCACCTGGCCCGGTCTTACCAGTTCTCAAAGGGTGCCAGGATGGCTGTGAACTCCAGATAACTGGACAGGGGACCTCCAAACTGGTAGGTGCCGTGGACGGTCCCAAGGGGCCGAGGAGGCGTGCAGGCGGAGTCCTGGTTGGGCTGCCGGGTGTGCCGGGAGACCTGTGGGGTCAGATGGGGATGCAGAGGTGCTGAAGGGCCATCTTCTGCCCACACCCAGCTCCACCTGCCTCCTGCCCTTTACCCTCACCCCCTGCCCTTGTCTCTCCCCCAATGCCTGTGGTGCCCACCTTCTGAGCCACTGTGGCCTGTAGTCCTCGAGGTGCCTGCACTGGTGCCTGGGTGCCAGGGGCTGCTGGGGCACACCCTGAGCTCACGTTGATGCCGCCCACGTTCTGCTGCAGGTCGAGCACACGCTGGGGCCCCATGAGCCTGTGAGGACAGCGGGGGCAGTCAGCAGCTGGAGGCACCCGAGTAGGTGGGGTCAGCACAGCCCCCGACACCGCTCAGCGCACCGTTGCACAAACACGTTGGTGATGCAGCCGCTGAAGTTACGGATGGTGTTGGACGCCCCCAAGCCTCCCAAGAGGAGCCGATGGGGCCCCTCAGGCTGTGGCTGTGGCTGGGGCCTGGGGGGCGGCCCCTGGTGGGGCTTCATCTGCTGAAGCTTGTCGTCCACGTAGAGCCAGACCCTGTGAGGAGAGCAGTGTTTCGCCACCCTGTCCGCACACCTGCAGCAGCTGCACCCAAGACCCCGGCTCCGCTGCCGCCCCACCCTGTCCCCGGCTCACCCTGTGGTATTGCTATAGAAAGCGACATAATGGGGGGAACCATCAGCAAAGCCCCCTGGCGTCTTCACCTCGGTCGTCACAAACCGGAGTGTCACGTGGCCCTGCTGCAGGGACACCTCACATGGCCCAACCTGGGGACAGTGGTCAGGTCAGCGGACCAAGCCAGGGGCCCAGACTTCCTCCAGCCACATGGGCCCCCCACTCTGCTGCAGTTAGTTTCAGGGAGGGCTGGGCAGAGGTGAGACTCGGGGAGGGAGGGCTAGGTCAGGCTTGGGGAGCAGCAGGCGGTCAGACCAAGACTGGGTGGACACACCGGGGACGCTCTGTGGTACAGCAGACCGCTGTCCTGGGTGCTGCGGAAGCCGAAGCCGGAGTAGACGCTGCTGGTGAGGGGGGCCACATCTGGGAGCTCCAGGGGCAGGAAGCCATGGCCATGGAATGTCATGGCCCGTCCCACCTACAGGGAGTGGAGTGTGAGGGCCCCAGCAAGCCTGCTGGAGAGGGGGCTGCTGGCTGGAGCGGGTGGGGGGCTCACCAGCAAGTCCGCGGTGCAGCCGGCACTGATGCCCGTGGTGTTCAGCCGCTTGAGATCCACATACTTGCCCAGAGCTTTGATGCCCTTGATGCAGCCACGCACGGAGCCTCCGGATGGGAAGAGCTGGCGCAGGCTGTCGGGCAAACAAGTATTGGGGCACTGGCCTTGGGGAGAGAAGGGGGGCTGGGCGTGGCTGAGACAGCGGGGAACCCCTGCCTGCCCTGTGTGTGCTCACCTCGGGGGCAGCTGGTCCGGAGGCGCACCCCCCAAGTAGTAGGCGTTGGCCAGCTCCAGTACATTCTCCTGCTCCACACTGAACACAGTGGCCCTCTCCACGCGCACCAGCACGCGCTTGCGGGGGGCCCCCAACAGGAACACCTGGATCTGATGGCAGGGCGGGGATCCTCAGCACCTGCGGTGTTCCTGCTGCCAGCCCAACCCTGCCTCGCCCTGCCGATCCTTCCCGCTTTAGCCTTACCGCCTTGCTGGCCACCGTCAGGGGCGGAGGGGGCTGCGTCGGTTTGGCCTCCTGCAGGCCCTCACCAAAGTCATAGAGCAGCACGAGGCGGCCTTCCAGCACGGCCAGGCACAGGAACTGGCCCTGTGGGGCGGGTGGGTCAGCATGTGGCGGGCCCAGCAGGCGGGGGCGGGGCCAGAGCGAGGCAGGCCGAGGGGTGGGTGAGTGGAGGTGAGTGAGGGTGGCGGGGGGCGGCGGGCTCGCCTGGTGCTGCAGGAAGAAGATGATCCCACTGTAGGACACCAGCCGCAGCTCCTGCTCGAAGCGCTTGGTGTTGCTGATCTGACTCTCCACTCTGATGCGGGCAAAGCCAGAGCCCTCCAGGTAGGAGCCGTCTGTGAGCCATGGGTCTCCAGTCGACTTGGTGCTGCAGGTCAGAGGTCACAGTCAGTGGGGAGTGGGCCGAGGAGGGAGAAGGGCGGGCCCAGGCCGCACATACCGTGCACAAGGCTTATCCACAGCTGTGTTGAGCTGGAAGGTCTTCTCGAAGTTGTAGAGACTGACCACCGCCTCGTTGAGCGTGCCCATCTCAATGCAGCCCCGGTAGTGGGGGAAGCGGAGGGGCTCCGGGGGCTGCGGGCACAGCACCTGGTCAGGGCGCCTCCCCGCCCAAGGCAGGCCCCAGAGGAGGGGCTCAGGCTGCGCAGACCCACTGAAGCCAGAAGCCCAGCAGGACTCGCTGGGACAAGAGTTCAGAGGGGTGGCCGAGGGGCAGGCCCTGCCAGGCTCACCGTGAAGTTGCTGGGGTAGCCGCCCACATAGAAGACAAAGTCGTCAGGGTGCAGGCTGAGCAGCCCCTCGGGCCCAGGGGCCACTGTGTCGCCCTTGGTCTCGTGGCTCATCTGTTTCTCCACAGTGACAGACATGTGGCCAAACTGTAGGGTCCTGCGGGCAGAGCGAAGGGGTTGGAGCGGATGTGCAGCCTGCCAGGGGCCGGGGGAGCACGGGGCAGGCCTCCCACCTCTCAAGGCTGATGGCTGCAAATTCCTCCCCAATGTTCTCGTCGATGCTGAGGGTCGCGGGGCCTGCGCCCCCCAGGCGGTATACCCAGTGCACCTTCTGGTTACGCAGAGCCACGCCCATGTAGTCGCCAGTGGCCTGTGGTGGTGGGAAACTCAGTGGGACAGGAACCCAGTATGGCCCACCCACTCCAACCTGATGCCCATCTCTACTCAGCCTGCTAAGCTGGCCCAGTACCTGGCGGCTGCCCATATAGAGCACAAACTGATCCTCAGAGACCTGGTCGGACATTGGCTCTGGGCTCTGGAGGTAGAACTTGAGGGCAGTGTAGGCAGCAAGGTCAGTGAGGTCCCGAGGGGCACGCAGCTGCACCCCCGAGCGCCCGTTGAACTTCATGGACACCTTGACCTGTGTGCAGGGTGCATGGCCCATCAGCATCCACCACCCAGTCCCCCAGTCGCCCCCCTTCTGGCACTCGTGCCCACCTTGCTGGCAGCTCCTCGGGCCTGGGCAATGAGCTCCCGCACACGGCCGATGCTGGCGGACAGGGCCAGGCTGGCGTTGTGCCCCCCACGGTTCTCTAGCAGGTTCAGCTTGGCCAGCAACTGTGGCAGCGTCTTCTCCAGGGTAGACACTGCAGGGGGTAGGGGGAAGGGGGGTGTGGCCTGAGAGCCCCGCTTCCCCCGGCCCACCTGCTCTCACGGGTGCTGCGTGCATGGGGGGCCCACCTGAGCGGCCGGCGTCCAGCACCACCTGCCCCAGATCCTGGCTCTGCAGACCCCCGTACTGGCCTTGCCACTGCTCCACGTTTCTCTGCATGTCTCGGAGCTGGGACTGCACTCGGGCGGCCGTGTCCTGTGCTTTGGTGGCCACAGCCTTGGCGTGAGCAATCTTCTTGCTGGTCTCGTCTGTGGCAGGCAGTGAGCAGGCTTCAGCAGGGTCAAGAGAAGACCCTCCTGGCCTCCCCTCCCATCAGGGACATCACCAAGTCCCCTCCACTAGGACTAGCACCGGGGGCGCTGAGGACATGGAAACCCACCCTCCCTCCCCCACCAGATGGCTTCTCCGTGCCAGCCTCTTGGGCCAGAGCAGGGTCACCCTGAGCCTCCGCTCAGCCCTGTCTCCCCATAGCCACCACTGCCACCCCAGGCCATGCTCACCTCCCTGGGGCCCTGCCAGAGCCCCTGCGCCCCATGGCCATGCTCACGATGATGCTCTGCCCTGGGCGGCCACAGGGATTCCTCCAAAGCCAGTAAGCTATGGCTCCTCTGCTGCGAGCCCCCTGGGCTCTGCCACCCGAGCCTCCACCTGGCTCTCCTGCCACACCAGTCCCCTTGCACCCCCACCCACCTCCGTGCCTGCCTATAGACTGTACCTTCCCCGATGTCCCAGCATCCTGACCTCCCTCCCCCATAATTTCTCTCCAAAGCACTTCCTGTCCCTTCCCAGTTTTCACTTGCTACTTGGGTCTATTTTGTTTGGTATTTGTCTCCTGACCAGAGGCGGGTCTCCAGGTCCAGGGTTGCCCCCTTTGGGGGTCTCTTCAGCTGTCCTGGTCACCATTTTGCATAGCACAGGTGTGGATGTGCCCCCACCACAGAGCCCTATGGGGCAGGGCTGGCTGGAGTGGCCGGGCAGGTGTCTGTTCACCTCTGGGGACAAGCAGTGAGGGCAAAGGCAGGAAGGAGGCGCAACCTACCTGTGTCCATAGCCAGCATGGCCTGCACCTCCTGCACCCGGGCTGCCAGCTGCTCCTTCTTGGCCCGGGTATCATGGAGCTGGGTCCCAGTGCCCTGGAGGGTGGCCCTCACTGCAGAGGAGGCAGCCATAGCACCAAAGAGCCCCCACCCCCACTGCACGTGTGCAGCCCACTTTGGCTCCCCTGACCACAGAGGTCTAAGGCGGGCAATGCCCACTGATAGATGAAGACATCCAGTCAGCAGGGCTCTGGCTCAAGGGGAGGGGTGAGAGTACCCCGAGTCTCAGGGCTGCCTCCCAGTCCCACAGCAAATATGTAATCCTCCCCATTTTATAGACGAAAGCATGGAGGCTCAGAAAAGCCAAGCCATTGCCCACAATTCTAGCTAAAGGGGGACCCTTCCCACTCCCCGCCTGCCCTTTCTCATCCGAAAGTCTGCCATGCACACAGCCTCCAGCCAGGGCAGCAGGAGGAACCATCAGCTGGTCCAGTGCCCTCTGCCCTCTACAGCCCCAGGGCGGACACACCAAGCCAGTGGGGAGCAGGGTCCCCACAAGGGGCAGCTGACACTAGAACAATGCACAAACCCACACACGTGCCCAGAAGCTGAGGGTCCCTGCAGAGCCCAGCACTCACCGCGGCCCAGCCTCTGCTGCTCCCTGAGAACAGCCTGCTCCAGGGCACTGCTGTTGGCCCGCAGCTCCCAGGCTCGGGGCGCCAGGCCCTGCTGCACCGCCATCTGCAGACATGGGGACAGGGCACACTTCATACCCACGCAGTGGGAGCAGCAGGGCAGGGGCAGGGGCAGGGGCAGGGGCAGGGCCTCACCGCCCACGTGTGGCCTGCCTGCTGCAGTGCCTGGCCGGCTGCACCCTCGGCGGCCTGCACAGCCCGCAGGATGCTGCTGTAGGCGTTGGCGGCCTCGATGGCCCGCTGGATGAACCGGTCCTGGTTGACTCCACGGATGATGCTGTGGAGGGAGGGGCCCAGATGTCCTCAGGCCAGCACATGGGCCCCCACCATCAGTTGCTAGGCCAGCCTGCCTGTGGGGCCGGCCTCCTGTGAGGACAGTGACTTCTCCCTCTAGGACCCGCCGGACCACCTGTGCCCCCTGGAGGCCTTGACTCCCCTGGCAGGGACCTGACTGTGTCCTTAGGGCACCCCTCGTTGGGCCCCGCACCTGGAGAGGTTGTGTGCCAGCTGGTCCAGCTGCCGCGCGTGGGCCTCAGCAGCCTCCACCAGATCCACCTTGCCACTGGCAGGGGAGAAGGCACGTATCTTCTCCAGCAACGGTGTCCAGGCCCCATCGAGGCTGGCAGCCAGGTGCTCATACTCCTGGGGGCAGAGGGGCTTGGTGAGACCCTTGTCCCCACCAAGCCCCTCTCGCTATCCTGATCTGGGACCCCAGGGGTCACACTGCATGCATACTCGTCCAACCTCTCCTGGGGTACAGCCCTGGGAGGGGCAGTGCTCACCTCCTTGGCCCGGTCCATGCCTTGCAGAAGCTCAGAGACCCGGGCCAGGGTATCGCTGGCAGCCTGCAGAGTGTCCCTCAGAGTGGCATTGTCACGGAACAGCTCCTGCTTCCAGTGCTGGAGGGATGAGGAGTGAACAGGAGGGGACAGAAACACAGAGGCAGGATGGGGTGAGGGGGTGGGTAATTGGGTGAGGGCTGAAGGGGTGAAGGAGGGTGATGGGAGAGGTGGGGCTTCAGGGCAGGGAGGATGAAAGGGTGAGAGGAAGTGAGGGGGTAAGGGGGGGAGAGGGAGGGAGGTCCCGCACCAGGGCCTCCTCCAGGCGCTCCTGGTTGCGGCTGTTGAGTTCCTCGGCCTCCCGCGTGGTGCCCACTGCCCGGTTCAGGGCTTCTCGCAAGTCCATGAGGCCAGCCTCATGCTGGGCCAGCTGGTCACGCGTGCGGGCAGCCAGTGCCTGGTTCCCCTCCCAGCGGCTGCTCAGCTGCTCCTGCACGCGGGCCAGCACTGGCAGAGACCCAATACGGGGATGGTCACTTGGGCAGTGACCACTCCATGCTGACCTCAGCCCGGGACTTCTGGCTGAGTCCTCGCCCCTCCCCACCTCTGCCCTGTGGGCCGACCACTTACGTCTCTGGGCCTCATCCAGCTCGGCCTCAGCCACTGCCCGTGGGGCCCCCAGGTCACGGGCCCGCATTTCCCCCAGCAGTCGGTCCACCTTGGCCAGTGTCTGACGCAGCTGCTCCCCGGATGGAGCCGAGGCATTGCCCGGCGACAGGTGGTCTGTCATGAGCTCTGAGGGTTTTGGAAGACGCCATCAAGCCCAGGGCCGACCTCGGCCCACTGGCTTCCAGGCCGAGGCCCTGCCCCAGCATCATCAGCACATCCCAGGAAGCTCCCTGCCAGCCTGGCCCTCTGGCCCACACCCCTCACTCCACAGCCCCACAGCCCCATCCCTCTGCTCAGCCACTCCCTTGGCCAATCCCTCCTCCGGTCCAGCGCTCAGCTGACTGCACTTCTCCCGGACTCTTGGGCTGGACCAGGTCCCCTCTGATCTCTTCTTGGTGTTGCATTTCCGTTTGTAGTGACGGTGCTCACCATCGAGTTTTCCCAGAGAGGTAGGGTGCCTGTGAGGGATGCTCAGGCCCATTCTGCAGTGTCTACCCGCCCTCGCGCTCTGGCCACACACGCCACTGCTCCCACCTCCCGACCGCCCTGCTGTTCCCTGGGTGAGCACATCTCCCCGTTGAAGCATCTGGACCCTGCCGGCTCCTCAAGGTCCAGCCGCCTGGAGGCAGCCCCTGCTCTGAGCCTTGAGCATCATTCTGCTCACCCGCTGCCCCGCCTGCCTGGGCCAGCCCCTACCGCTCAGGGTTCGGTCCAGGGCCAGGATGGCCTTCAGCAGCGCCTGTGCCCGGCCCAGTGTGGCCTCCGTGCTGTCCAGCAGCTGTCCAGCCCTGACTCGGGCCCCTGTGGCCTGTGGACACAGTACCCCATCAGCCCACAGCCTCTGCTGGCTGGAGGGTGTGGGGAAAGGCCAGGGGCCTGGGGAGTGGCCTTGGGCCCGAGCTGAGGGTCGGGAGTGACAATGGATGGTTTGGGGCTCAGGGAGAGGGGCCTATGAGAGGAATCTACTGAGGGGAAGGGGCCTAGGGGCCTCGGGTCCTGCCTGGCTGTCCATCTGCTGGGTGTCCTGCCCGAGGCTCTTGCTCTGTCTCTCCAGTGCCTCCAGCTGCTGTGCGGTCTCATGGCGGGGGCCTGCGGGGCTCCGGAGCTGGCTCTGGGGGGAAGGGACAGTGAGGGCCTGCCGCCTGGGTTGCGGAGGCCAGGGGCCACAGCTCAGTACCTGCAGGTCCGCGATGGAGGCATTCAGCCTGTGCAGCCGGGCCCAGGCCAGGGAGCTGGTGTTGACGCCTCGCAGCTGCTCCCGGATGGCGGGGAGGAGGGTGCCGGCCCGCTCCAGGTCGTCCAGGAGCAGGACCACGCAGTGGTCACACACTGCGGGCAGGCGGACAGGTCAGTGCAGGGCGTGGGGTGGCCATGGGCAGGGAGGTCTCGGGGTCCACGTGGTGGGGATGGGTCAGCCAGGGGTCATGGAGTTGGCATGGGGGCACTGAGCTGGGTTACGGGGACAATGCTGGTGAGGGCCAGAGGTCTCATTGGGAGGGGGTCCGAGGGTCAATGGAAGGACAGGTGTGGGGTCCCTCGGAAAATTGAGAGGGAAATTGAAGCCACAGGACTCCTCTGCAAGTTCAAGTTCGTGCTGGGGTCACCAGGGCAGTGCCAAGCTGGGGTGAGACGGGTGTGGTCAGATGGGTGGAGGTGACTGTGTGGACTCACCTTCGCAGTGCACACCACCGCTCCCAGGACCGCCAGGCACCAGCACCTGGTGCTGGTGGCTACAGGTGTCACAGCGCTCCCCGCTGAGCCCAGGGGGACACGTGCATCGGCCCGTGTGCACGTCACAGTGGCCCTCCTGGCACTGGCAGCCTGGGGCGGGGGAAGGGTAAGATAGGGTGTGTGGCTGGCAGAGGGACCTGGGTACCCGCCACCCTGAGGTGCCCCACCCCATGGTGCCCTGCCTGTCGCACTCACGCCTGCAGCCCTGCTCGGGGAGCCCCCAGTGGCCGGGGGCACACTCTCGGCACTGGAGCCCCCCAGCCCCTGGCCAGCAGTGACACTGTCCACTCTGGGGGTGGCACTCGGAGCCCTTGGAGGCTGGTCCACAGGCGCACGGGCGGCAACCCCCGCAGCCCTCGAAGCCGAAGTGTCCTTCCTGCAGGCACAGGTGTGGTCACAGCTCTGCCCAGCCCTCAAGACCCGGCTTCCTCCACTCCTTCAACCCCAGGCCCGCCTTCAGCACTGAGGCCCCACCCCTGCAGCCCCAGGCCCCTCCAGTCCCGAGGCCCCACCCCTGCAGCCCCAGGCCCCTCCAGTCCCGAGGCCCCACCCCTGCAGCCCCAGGCCCCTCCAGTCCCGAGGCCCCACCCTTGTACAACAAGGCTTGCCCCTCCCAGGCAGCCCTACCTGACAGCGGTCGCAGCGAGGTCCTGTCACACCTGCCTTGCACAGGCAGTACCCGCTATGGGGGTCACAGGCCTCTGTCCCACACGGGGAGCAGTCGCACCCTGCAGAAGATGGGCTGTGACAGCAGCCCTCCCCTCGCCAAGCTTCTTCCTGCCCTCACCAAGCTTCGTGAGCTCCTGCTCCCTCCTTCTCCTCCTGCCCCCACGGGAACCCTGGGACCTCACTTTGTACCCACCTCCTCCACCCCTGCTCCAGGCCACTCCAGACGGCCAGGCCCTCCGCTCCCATCACACAGCTGCTGTTTACGTCCCACTCTGCCCTCCTCCCCTGCAGCCCAGGCTCAGCCAGGCCTGGCAGGAGCCTCACGGATGCCTCAGCAGAGGCCAGGCCCCAAGCTGCCCTGGATCTCATGGGGGAGGACTGGCTGGGTCCACCCTCTTCCTGCTGGGCTCAGCATGGGACACAGCCTGCTCCCAGGGGACACCCAGCATCCCCTCCCACACTGGACCACTTCTCCCCTGGGGCCTACGGGTGCAGTTGCCAGGCAGCAGGGCGTTGCCATAGAAGCCTGGGGCGCAGGTCTCGCAGTGGGGCCCGGTGGTGTGGCGCAGGCAGCTGTGGCAAGCGCCCGTCAGGGGGTCGCAGTCCTTGAAGATCATGTTGGGGTCCCCGTTGCCACTGCAGTTGCAGGGCTGGCATGAGCTGCCCAGCACCAGCGGGTTCCCGAAGAAGCCAGGGGCGCACCTGAGACAAGGGCGGGGTCAGCAGCCGGTGTGGCTGTGCTTGAGTCCCGCCCCCACCCCCAGCCCAGCTTGCCCCCAGCCGCTCCTGCCAGGCTCACCGCTCACAGGAGGCTCCTGCGTAGCCGGGTTTGCAGAGACACTGGGGGCGGCCACCTGGAAAGACGCAGCCCACCGCGAAGCTACAAAAATGGAGGGTTGTCACGCACCTGCACACCCCGCGGGAGCACCTGCGCATCCAGGCGGGGCCCCCGCAGCTGCCCAACCTCCCGGAGGCCAGTGCCGACTCAGCCAGCTTACTTGTTGGAAGGCACCGACACCGGGCAGGGGCAGCTGACGCAGGGGGCTGCAGGGTCCTCTGTCCCAATGCGCACGAAGCCAGCCTGGCAGCGCTCACAGTGGTCGCCCTCGGTGTTGTGCTGGCAGTCCTGGGCGGAGGGACAGGTCAGCGCTGACGGTGGAAGGCCCAGTCCCACCCAAACCCGGCTGGGGGCTCTGCCCAGGGCGCTGACCCACAGGTCCCCACTGGCTCCCTCCACCGAGTCCCACTCACCATGCAGGTGCCCAAGCCTGGGATGCAGAGGTCTGAGTGGCCATGGCACTGACAGGGGATGCAGCGACCCAGAAAGAGACCTTTGATGTCCCGGTAGTAGCCAGGGGCACATTCCTGGGGGGGGGGGGGGGGCGGGCATCGGTGGTCAGGAAAGGAGGCTCATAGGTCAGATTCAGACCAGCGGTGGACGGGGCAGTGGATGGTCAAGGGCTGGCAGGGACACAGGGTGACAGTAGATTAGTAGACAGATGAGCAAGCGACTGGCTCAGCCTGCGGTGGGAAGGTCGGGGTGCTTGGAGGGTGACACCCAGCGGGTGGAGAGAAGGGTTGGTGACACCCATGGGGATGGAAGGCAAGAGTGGACGCTGGGAGGGGCGGGGGGCAGATGTGCGTGGGTGGAGCAGCCTGGCGGTGCCTGCCCCTCCCCGCCTCACCTGGCACGAGTCCCCGAGGTAACTGGCAGGGCACATGCACAGCTCCACATTGCTGGCCGGCGGTCCCCCGCCCATCTTGCTGGTCCCCTCCAGGGCCACCCTGCCCAGGGAGACGGCTCTGGAGAACTTGGAGAAGAGGGCACGGATCTGCAGCTGCTGCAGGCCGGCCAGCACCATCATGAGCTCCTCGCGGGACACGGCGCTGTGGGTCTCTGTGTGCCGGAAGTTACCCTGCAGGGTCACCACAGGTCCTCAGTGGGGCAGACCAGGAGCCCAGAACAGACCCTCCCGTGGGGACGGGGCTCTCGGGTCATGTGGGCAGGAGGGGGTTACACTCGAAGCTGGAACCACCCACCCTGGGGGGAAGCAGCGCCGGGTCCCTACCTCGTCACGCACAAAAGCCAGCTTGGGCATGTGAGATTTTAAACACACAAAGACAGTTTAAGCTTTTAGAGAAAACGTATGTGCGTGCTTCCTGATCTCAGAGAGACAAATACTTCCCTAAGAGAGACACAGCAATACTAACTGCCAATGAGAAATCCATGAATCTGAGCACATAAATGTCAGAACCGTTCTTCAGACGACATCTTAGCAAAGACAGGTGAGCCGGCAGCTGGGCAGCAACAGCCATGTCTCCAAAGACAGGAATGACTCAGAACTCCTCTCGGAGGATAGACAGCAGGCCGGGAGAGAAATGGGCGAACACACACAGGGCCCAGCTGGGAGCAGGGATGAGGGGCCAGCATGGGCTGGGAGCGCTGCCCACGGGCAACCACAAAAGCGAGCGTGGGACCAGCCCTGTCCTGCTCCTGGACCACTTTCCAACATGAGTGGGCACAGCAGTCCTGGCCCCTTTTGGCCTTTTCTGGGCCACGCTGGGTCCCAAAGGGACGTGGGCCTGCAGCCAGCGCCACTCACTTCCACCAGCTGCAGCTGCCCCTGGTGCACGTGCCCAGGCTCCGAGTATCCCGGCTCCAGGAACATGATGCTCATCTGGTTGCCCTGGGGAGGTGGGCAAGTCGTGGTCAGGGCTGCCCACTGACCTGGCTCGGCTGTGCCCGCCTCCCACCCGCCGTGCCGCCCCGGCAGCCACCTGCAGCAGCACGTCTGGCCTGCTCTCTGTGGGGAGGAACACGTCTCCCCGCTGGCTCTCCGCGTGCAGCTCATAGCGGAGCGTCCCCCCGTAGGACGACACCTGGAGAGGGGACAGAGGAATGTGACCTGGCCAGACCCTCGCCACAGGCCAGCGTCTTGAGCAACACTGGGCCAGTCCTGTGGGTTCATGGAGCCCCCACGCCTCCCAGGACACGGCACCCTCCTGAGCCCGATGTGCCCGCTCACCCGGTCCCCCAGGTAGGAGGGTGGTGCGTGCCAGTACAGCTCAGGAACGGTCTCAGGGACGTGCTGCAGGTCCGCGTGGAGCAGCCCCGCCTCCGCCCGCAGCTCGTGGGGCACCACTTGCCGGTCACTGCTCATCAGCATCCAGCCCTCCATGTCCACGAACTGTGGGTGCACGGGTGGGCACCCCGTGAGCCCCACGTCACAGGGCCCACCCCACACTGCAAACCCGCCGGTGGGGGGCAGCGTGTGTCCTCCCGGAAGTGGGGAGCCTCTTGCGGCCCTGCTCACTCACCTCCTGGCGGGTGTGGACGGAGCTCCCGCAGCGCTCCGTGGCACCGAAGCAGAAGCAGCGGGTGCAGCCTTTGGGGTTGGCAGCGTCCAGGGAGAAGGTTCCCAGGCGGCACTGGTCACATCGGGGGCCCTGAACGTTCTCCTGGGGCAGGAGGCCAGGGTAAGGCAGTTGGCCAGCGATGTCCTGGCCCTCAACCGCCTCGGCTCCCTGTCAACCCCTTGCCAATGGGCCACTCTCCCAAAAGCTTCTGGGGAGCCCGCCCTGCCCACCCCCCCCCCCCCCCCCGAGCCTCCTGTCCCTCACCTTGCAGTGACACTGGCCCGTGAGGGGGTCACACACGCCTGGCGCAGAGCCGGCCTGGTGGCAGTCACAGGGGCGGCAGCTGGGGTAGCCGTAGAAGCCAGGAGCACAGGTGTCGCAGCGGCGCCCAGCCACGTTGGGTCTGCACCTGCCGGAGGGGTGCAGAAGCGGACTGGGCCTCCCCGCTGCCAGGACCCCTCGCGCCGGAGCGAGAAGGCAGGCGGTCCCCTGCCCCTCAGAACTGAAGGAGAGGGCGCTACGACCAAGGAGGGCGTGTGGGCTCAGAACCCTCTGGGCCAGAAATGCCACCCTGGGCCCCAGGACCACCTGGCGGCGACGGGCACCGGCTGGCTCACTTGCACTGGCCGCTGTCCTTGTCGCAGGTGGGGTCTGCCAGCTCCTGCACTCCGGGCCTCGAACAGTTGCACTCCTCGCAGCCAACCAGCGGGTGGCAGCCGAAGGTCCGGGGCTGGCAGGTGACGCAGCCGGGCGGGACGGTGCGCGGGGGGCACAGGCAGTGGCCCGTGAGCTCGTCACAAAGGCGCCCCTCACAGTCGCAGGCTGCGGGGAGCGTGTACAGCTGGTGGCCCCTCTGCCCCTCACGGAGGCCCCAGACGGCAGCCCTGGGCTCGAGGCCAGGACAACCCTCCCCACCTCCCGGCCCTGCTCCACCCAGCTCTGGGCGCTGGCCTCAGGCAGCTGCTCGGATGTGGGCTCAGCCACCTGGAATCGCCGTCCTAGAACCTTCTGGACAACCCTGCAAAGCCTGGGCCGGCTGCTGCCTGAGGTCCCACAAGACAGGAGGTGGCTGGGCTGGTCTGCAGGCTCAATGCTCTCCTGACCAATGTCCACACTTCCTGGTGGGAAGCCCCTCTGAGTTTAGGCACCATCCCCTCGCTGGCGGACCCGTGGACTGAAGTACTCACGTCTGCAGTTGGGGAAGCCCCAGTAGCCGGTGGCACAGCGGGAGCAGTCTCGGCCAATGACGTGAGGACGGCAGGGACACTGGCCCCCATAGGGCTCACATGTGGGGCTGGTGGCACCCACTTCATGGCAGCCACAAGGCCGAGCCCCATTGTTATAGAAGAGGGAGAGAGAGGTGGCCGCATCTCGGCAGAACTGGGACGAGCTGGTGGGGCTGGGGTGAGGGGCAGGTGGTGAGGCCATCTCCCTGCCCGGAACCCCCGCCCTGCCCCCCCGCCCCCCGCCCCCCGCCCCAAGCCCACCTGATGTGGTAGCCATGGGCGGCACACTGGCTGATGAAGTCGTAGGACTTGTCCAGAGGCTCCTCCTGGAGGTAGCTGGAGCTGTAGGCATCCTCGGGGACCACCAGCACGTACTCCTAGGGAACCAGGGTCTGGTCACCTCCCATGGACCCAGCAGAGGACCCCGGTCAGGGGACTGTGCCACAGGCCGCCCGCCGGAGCTCAATTCCGGGGGCCTCTGCACTGGCCAGGCAGCTGAGACAGTGGGGGCATCACCCCAGCCCTGGGCCCCCACCTTGACTGCTCAGAGGGAGGCCAGCCTCCGTGGCCTAATGGGAGCTCGGGGAGCTCGGAGGCAGCACCGCGGAAGAGCACCCGGCCTCCCGGGGCCCCTCCCTCCTTTTCTGCCGGGCACCCTTCCTCTCCACCCCCTGGCCCCACCTCCTCCAGGGAGACCACTCTGACCAGCAGGACCTGGGCGGCCCCCTCTGGAGTCTTATGTGGGGGACCTGGAAGTCCCCAGAGGCTGCTGGCCCCTGACCCCTGGCATGGGGCTAGGCCATGGCAGGCAGGGGACGCATCCTGGCTGAATAACTGCTGGTGGTGTGACAAGTGTGAGGCCGGGTGTGAGGAGTGAGGTGTGCGCAGGTTCAGGAATTCTACATCAGGGACACCAGCCTCGGACTCACCACCCAGAGCCAGCGGCCCTCGGGCACACGCACGGTCACGGTGAGCTCACTGTCGGTCACGTCCAGGATGGCCTGGCCCTCACACACCACCAGGCTGCGGCAGCCATAGCCATGTGGGCAGAAGGTGGCATTGGCATGCCCTGGAGAGGCAAGAAAAGGCAGGTCATCCCCAACACTCACAGAACCCCGGCCCCAGGCCTCCTCCGGGCAGGGCCGTCCTGCAGTCACCAGGGAGGAGGGACGAGACCCTCATGCTACTCGGACCAGCCGTGGCCCCTGGGCTTGACTGAGCGGGAACAAAATAGGCAAACACATAGAACACGTCATCAAGTGCCCCGTAGCAAACCCTCGATTGCCTGTGGGTGACAGGTGACCCCTAACTCCTAAAACAGACCTGAGGAGCAGAGTCAGGGAGGGGCTGGGAGGCGGGGCTGCCGGCACTGGACACTGGGTGGGCCCGGGGGCATCTCGTTTGAGAACTGACGACGGGAGGGGTGTGCGGACCTGTCACTCACAGCCGAGTGACAGGCACCGTGCCATGGGCCACGGGAGCCACACACCGTCTGTGCACATTGCGTGGTGACCACACGGGGCTGTGTGGATGCGGGAGCCCTGCCGGGCACCTGGTCGGGAGTCCGTCCCGCCCCCCCGCCCCCGCCCCCCCGTCCAATGCGCTCACCCTGCCAGATGCGGCCCCCGTTCACGAGGACCTCCACGGCGAAGGTGGGGTGGGCGGGCTGGTAGCCGTGCAGCAGGAAGGCATAGCGGCCCAGGGCGGGCACGTGGGTGGTGAAGACCACTGTCCCCTGCAGGGCCAGGCTCCGTGAGTGGGCAGGTGTGTGGACACGGGTTCCCCTGCACATCCCGCCATGCCCACACCCGTCTGCGGGCCTGGGTCCTCACCTGGGGGTGTCGCAGCAAGGTGGGCTCGGCATCGGGGTCCACGGCAGTGGGGGGCCGTGGCTGGGGTCCAGACGGGGGTGCTCCCGGCGTGAGCTCCTGCGAGTGGGTCAGTGGGAGGCCGGGCGGCAATGGCAGCACCAGGCAGTCCCTGAGGATGGTGGGCTGGGGCGGCTTCGGGAAGCGGGAGGGCAGGCAGGCGGCACTGGGAGGGGCACGGGGATGAGTGCGGGCCTGGCCGTGTGCCCAGCAGGCCGCTCAGCCCTCCCGCCGCTCAGCCCCTCCCAGCCCCACTACCTGCTGGGGCTGAAGGCCCCGTGGCTGCTAACACAGCGGACCCGGGGCTCCACAAACTCCAAACTGAACGTCTCCATGGGCACCAGGGTGATACTGTGCTGTGGGCAGAGGGCCAGGCGTGGACGTGGGCGCGCAGGTGGAGTCTGTCCACACTGGTGTCCAACCCGAGTCCTGCTCTTGACACCAAGTCCCTGCCTGGCTCCGCCAGCTCCTCCTCTGGCTGCACAACCTCAGCCCTGAGTGCAGCTTCTGGGCCTGGGCACCTCCCAGTGGTCCGCCAGCCACCCCACTGCCACCTGCAGGTTGACCGCCTGCCCCCCAGCTCCCGGGATGGGTTTACGGCGGGCATTTCTGCCCAGTGCCGCCCACTGCGATTGGAGGTGCAAGCTTGACAAATGTGACCAAGCAGATGCACCGCAGCCGAGGCAGGAACGCTGCGTGGCCACGGCAACGCACGCGTCGGTCCCCACAGGGTCAGCGGAAGGGCGCCCTGTGATTGTCACAGAAAGTCACTGAACAGGCAGAGGAAGGGTGCTGCCCGTTGGGGGGTGGCTGCCTGGGCGCTCTCCCATGTGCATGGAAAGCTGGACACACCCCAGTCCACGACCACCAGGCCGGGCAACGCATGGGGTCCCAGCCCACAGCCCAGGAGCAGCCGCAGTCGTCCCTGCCGTTAGCACGGCAAACACACGGCTCCACAAAGAGGGACGAGCAACCCTGCCACGGCCACAGGCCGCCCTTCGCGTGGCCAGGCTCTCGTTGGTATTGGACGCTTGTATAAAAACGGTGCACCTATCGCTCTGAAAACGCCCTAAAGGCCTAGGGAAGTGGACGCAACAGAGGGCGAACGCCGTCGTGTCTGGCCGTGTGCTGACAAACCCTGACGCTTGGTTCTGGCTCCAAAACAGTGATGGGGGTTGCAGTGTTCTGTGACGGCTCAGTCACAACGGCTGCGTCAGCGCTGTGAGGCCCTGGGTCGGCCCTGCCACCATGCTGCTGGGCGTCAAGCTTCAGGACCCCGCACAGGCTCTTCCCAACCCCAGGGAGGGGCCCTGTTCACACGGGATCTGCTTTGGTAAATTACACCGGAAAATGGACTTTTATGAAGATCACCTTTCTTTCCTCTCCTACTCCACTGCATCGCACTTCCTTATGTGGCCATGGTGCTATTAGTAAATAAATAGACATGTTATGCCCCCAGGAAAACACCCTGCAGGTGAGAGGGTTCTGGAAGAACAGAGACAGGGCACGAGCTGACGGCGGCACTGGTGACGGGCACCTGGGCTCATTACAGTCTCCTACTTTCTTTGATGTTGTTAATCCTCACCTGAGGACAATTTTTCCATTGGTTTTTAGAGAGAGCGGAATGGAGGGAGGGAGGGAGGAGGAGAGAGAAAGACAGTGCGAGAGAGAGGGAGAGAGAGGAACATAGATATGAGAGAGACACATCGATTGGTTGCTTCCTGCACGCACCAACGGGGCTAGGGATTGAACCTACAACCCAAGTACATGCCCTTGACCAGCAATCAAACCCAAGGCCCTTGGGTGTGCAGGCTGACCCTCTAACCACTGAGCCACAGGCCAGGGCTCTTCTCTCCACCCTTTATGCGGGTTTAAGATCTTCTGAGAGAGCTGCCACCATGGAGGTCCTGGGCCATGAGGTGAGGTGTCAGGGCCTTACCAGGAAGAAGTGTGCCTGCTGGGCCGTGAGCCGGACGCTGGCCTCTGTGCCCAGGTGGAAGGCCACCAGGTGGTGCTGCTCGTCCAGAGCGGTGCCCCGGCAGAGGGTGCTGGGGTGAGGCAGGGGCAGTCAGCAGGTGAGCAGCCCTGGGGCCCACATCCTCCCACCTCCTCCCTGAGTACCTGTACAGGCAGGGGAGCAGAGTGAGCGCCCCCTGCTGGGGGAGATGCTGGGGCGTGTGCACGGCCACACCCACCTCCTGGTGGGCCTCCTCATTGGCGTACTCCACCACCAGGGCATAGCGGCCTGGCCTCGGTACCGCCACCTGCAGCTGGACGTCCACCTGGGGGGGCAAGGCAATCAGAGGCCTGCCCAGCCCCCACCTGGAGAACAGGACCCCACATGCTCCCTGGGACTCGTGCTTGCTACCCTTGCTGCCTGGGTCCCCCCCACCCAGCACTGCAGTCACTAGGCCCTCTGCCCTCTGCTCACTCTGGCCTCCCCGTCCCCCCAGCCTCATCTCTGCAGAGCACAGTGCCCAGAGGTCTGGCCTGAGCCTTGAGACTGAACCCATCACCCGCCACGTCCTCACAATGAGCCCAAGGGCTGGGGCCCAATACAGATGAGGCCCTGAGGGTGTCCTGCACCTGTGTCCTCTCACTGCAACATGGACCCCGTCCCCCAGGCCAAGGGTACCCTTCCCCACAGGCCTCGGCCCCGCCTGCCCCCCGTGGGGTCCCGGGACACGCACGTCGTTGCCCTGGCAGACAGCCAGCAGTGGGTGCGCGGGGCTGAGCTGCTCCCGGGGGCAGGGCCGGGGGAGGCTGTTGTCACGCAGACACAGGGCCTCGAGCCCAGGAGCCGAGGGGAAGCCATCCAGGGGCAGGTGGGTGTAGAGTAGGCAGCTGTGTGGGCGACACAGTCTTCGGTCAGCATGGGGCCAGAGGCCTGAGTACAGTGACGGTCAGGCCCCCACCCCTCGCCAGGCCGGCCCTCACTTCTCCCCAGAATGCTGGGCGGCCGGCCGGAACGTGCAGGCCTCGGTCACCCGCAGCTGCAGCAGGGCCGCCTCGTAGTAGGCGCTGGGCAGCAGAACCGCGTAGTCCTGCCGGTGGGAGGGGGGAGTCAGTGCTGCGGCCCGTCCACCCGTTCAGCCCCCCGCTGCCCTGTCAGCCCCCGCCTCACCAGGAGCACCCCTTCAGCCTCCACGAGCAGGGCCCAGGTGCCAGGGTTCAACACGAAGGGCTCCCCAAAGCCCCTCTGGGGCACGGTGACAAAGGCGGGCTCAGTGCTGGGCGGGAAGGCCACAGGCTGGCTCTGCTCGGTGCCTGGGGGTGGGGAGGGGGCGGGGCAATAAGAATGGACACAACCCCGACAGGTCACCCCAGGCCACACTCCGCAGGGCCAGCAGGCAGGCTGGCTTCCCCTCCCAAGTCGGGGCTGGGGCTGGGGCTGGGTGGGATGGAGGTGTGAGTGGATGCAGGGATCTGGGACAAGGTGGGGAGGGGAGGGGGGTGTGGGAGTGGCCCCCCGATGCACTCACAGTTGGCACAGGTGGCAAACTTGCCCTCCTCCTGCACAGAGACCCGCCCACTCACAGTCAAGGACCCACGGTTGACATATCGGAATACGAGCCAGAAGAGGTCCGGGGAGGTCACGTTCAGCCTGGCCACAATCCTGGGCTGGGGGGACATGGTAAATCGGGGTCACCCTCCCGCCATTCACAGCTGGGTCCTGTGGCCTCAGCGGCCTGCCCGCCCCACTGTAAGCTGCGCCCGGGGCAAGGGCAGCCCACACCCACCTGGATGGGTGCCATTTGTGCGTAGCCCCTCCAGCTAAAGTTCTCAAACTCAAGGGGGTTGAAGCCAAAGCGCACGGCGTGGCCCTCGGGCGTGGCCGCCTCCTCCAGCTCCAGGCGCAGGTGGTGCAGGTCAGGGAGGTAGTGGTCCGGTGCCGGCCTGGCCACAACATGGGCGTCAGAGCAACCCGCAGGCTGTTGGGGTGGGGAGGGCTCTGGGCCGGTACAGCCCCCAGGATCCCCAGGGACAAACCCAGAGGACCAGCTACCTCCCACAGGCTGCTGCCCCCCAACAATCGGAATGGGGTACCCACTCGCTGCAGGTGGGGCCATGCGTGTTGGGGCGGCAGCGACAGGCGCCCGTTCTCGGCTCACAGCCCTGGCCCAGCGCACCGCCAACATCACACCGGCAGCCTGTACAGGAGGGAGGGGCGAGGTCGGCGCTGCCTGGCCCTCGCCTGCCTCAGTGCTCCTCCCACAGCCTGGCCCAGGAGACAGGCCCTGGGGCTCCGTCCACCTTGTCAGGAGCAACAGGGGCTGAGAAGCCAACTGGGACTCTGTACCAGGGAGGCTCTGAGTCCAGGTCCAGGGCAAGGGAACTAGGAATGACTGGTGATGTCTGCTGGGGGTGCAGGACTGGAGGGAGGGGCCTGAGAGCAGAGCCTCTCCCACACCCAGCTCGGGCCTGGCCGGGCATCAGGCACAGCTCAGTGAGTCCCAGTCCGACATCTGGGCCTCCCCGTGCCCAGACTCCACCCGGCTCTTGACTCATCTGTCCCCCCCAGGCCTCAGCCCTCCCCAGGACGTGGTCTGAGGGCCCTGTAGGAGGGCACTCACTGCGGCAGCCGAAGTAGCCGGCCTGGCCCAGCCCGAAGAAGCCATCCTTGCACACTGCGCAGGCCTGGCCGCACACGCGGGGCTTGCAGAAGCACTGGCCATTGCCCTGCGGGTGGAGGGCGAAGGTGGGACTAGGCAGGGAAGGGTGTCCCAGTGCATCTGCCTCTAGAGCCCCAGCACCTTGACCCTCAGACTCACCAGCTGGCACTCGGCAGCTCCACCCAAGGTGCCCCTGGGGTCGCAGTTGCAGCCTGGGGGAGGGGAAGAGCAGGCCTGACAGTGGGGGAGGGAGCAGGAGGGCCTGGACCCTGTGGGGCCAACCCTCACCTCCCTGTCCCTCCAGGGTTCTCCCCCAGCCCCCACATCCACTCTGGGCAGACTCACGGGTGCAGCCCTCAGGGTTGCTGGAACTCAGGCCCCAGAACCCAGGTTTACAGCGATCACAGCTTGGCCCCTCCACATGTGCCCGGCATGTACATGGGGCCTGTGCCTGGGAGAGGTTGAGACTGAGGGTCAGAGTGGGCCCCTCCCCTCCTATCCACAAACTCTCAGCCCTGGAGCCCTGGCGCTGCACCATCTCCGGCATCCCCCGGAGTGGGGACAGAGGACCAGCCAGGGGAACAAATGAGCCTGGAGATTTCCATAGTGACCAATCAGCAGGGGAAGCAACGTCTCAGCCCCACCAAGGGCTGACGTGGGCTCACCTCAGGAAGGACACGATCGGCGGGGGCCAGGCCAGCAGGGTGGCAGGAGCCAGCTGTGGAGACACCCACTCGGTCATTCCTTAGTCACTGACCCAGGCCTGGCCAGGCCCCTTGGCTCCCACATGTGTCAACAGGCATGAAGATGTGCACCTCCATGCTCTGGTCCCCACACCACAAGGGCATGTGCCCTTCCCCCTCCCCAGCACATGGTCATGAACATGCCAAGCGCATCCAGCACATGAACACATGTGAACACACATGGACCCATGCACAACACATGGACACATGCACCGCATCTGAACACACATGGACACAACCACAACACATGAACACACATCCAGGAACAAACATGCGGAGATGTGCATGGACACTAACAAGGCACATGGATACACACCCACAGCATACGAACCTCACATGAACACATGCAAGAACAACCACATGGACACACGCATGGGCACAGAGCACACAGACAGTGGCATGAACGCCCAGCACATGATGTGTGAGCCTGTCTTGCACATGGCACCAGCCTCACCTTCACAGTAGGGGAAGTTGTAGGTGCCGGGCACACACGTGTCACACCGCAGCCCGGTCACTCGGGGCCCACAGCTGCACTGCCCGCTGCGGGGGTCGCAGGCTGCGTCCAGGGAGCCGTGGGCAGAGCAGTGGCAGGCTGGGGAAGGACGGGGGTGTGGGCTCGGGCATGCGGTGGGATGCGCACCCCTCCCTGCCTCCTGCAAGGACACTCACGGGCACAGGCGGGGAAGCCGTGGAAACCAGGGCTGCACTCCCGGCAGGTGGTGCCTGCGTAGCCAGGGCGGCAGCGACACACCCCGCCCACACTGCAGAGCTGATCCAGGGCCCCCTGGGGGTCGCAGTCGCAGGCTGCAAGAGACAGGGCAGGCCATGGGCACCGGCGGTGGCTTCCTACACCCCACCTCCAGGCTTCTGCCCAGTCCCGGCCCTCTGCTCACCTCGGCAGTCAGGGTAGCCATGGTGGCCGGGGCGACAGCGGTCACAGTGAGGGCCATCGAACTCGGGCCGGCACAGGCAGTGGCCAGCCTCGTCGCAGCCCTGGGACAGGGTCCCCGCGGTGCTGCAGCCACACACTGCGGGGCGGAGAGGGACACAGGCTGCTGAGCAGGGCAGACAAGACCGCAGGCCCAGGCCCACCGTGCCCACTGGGGAGGCCTTGCTCACACTGGCAGAGGGGGAAGTGGAAGTAGCCAGGGGCGCAGCGGTCACACGTGGCCCCCTGGAAGCCTGCCCGGCATGTGCACTGGCCCGAGTCACGGTCACAGTCACCGTCCACCACTCCGGGGCTGGAACACTGGCACGCTGCGGGAGGGGAGGCCACACTTGGTCTGGGTCTAGGGGGGATGGGGACGGGGACGGGACGGGGACGGGGCTGGACTCACGGTGGCAGTCCTGGCCATAGAACCCTGGGGCACAGAGCTCGCAGTAGATGCCCTGGAAGTTGGGTTTGCATAGGCAGCGTCCAAACTGCGGGTCCTTCTGGCAGGCGTTGTCCTGGGTCCCCCCAGCGTTGCAGTCGCAGCCTGGGTGGGGGCAGGACGGAAGCCTCAGAGGCCCTGCCGACCGGCCCCTCCGCAGGAGGCCTCCCTTCCCCACAAGCCCAGATCCGTACATTCTACTCTGCACACGTCTAGACTGAAAGCCCATCCAAGGCGGTGGCACTGGGCTTATGGGGAGATCACTTCATAAGGTGTACAAACAACTAACCACTATGTTGGACATCCAACACTAACATAATATTGTATAAAAACTGTAATTGAAAAAATATATTTTTAAATTTTAAATCAAACAAATAAATGACAATAAAAATCCCAAGAAGGGAAAGTCGATGTTCCAGGGAAAACAGTGGTGAGTGACGAGATGAGGCGACTACACACACGTGGACTCTTGGTCGTTTGTGATGTAGACACCAAGTCAACCATGGGCGTTCACACAACCACAAAACATTTACACTCAGAATCACGACACGCCAGGAGAAAATTCTAGTCTTTTTTGTTGTTATTAATCCTCACCAGAAGATATTTTTCCCATTGCTTTTTAGAGAGAGTGGAAGGGATGAAGGAAGGGGAGAGAGGGAGAGGGAGGGAAAGAGAGAGAGAGAGAGAGAGAGAGAGAGAGAGAGAGACATTGATGTAGACACATAGATTGGTTGCCTCCCGATTGGAGCTGGAGATCAAACCTGCAACCCAGTATGTGCCCTTGGCCAGGAATCAAACCTGTGACCCTTCGGTGTACAGGCCAACCACTAAGCAACACCAGGGGTAGGAAGAAAGGAGAAAAAATGTGTTAAAGTCTTAACTTGTGCATAAAAAGAGGGCCATACGTACAATTTAGATTTTGTTACTGAGAGAAAAAAACAGCTCAATATTTGTCCAAAGTATAAGGGTGACCATGGACCAGACTTTACAAACCCTCAGAGAAGAAAACACAAACCAACCAACCAAAACCAAAACATGTTTGGTTGCTCGACCAGCAAAAGGCAAGAGAGGAAAAATTAAGCAGAAAGGAGAAACGCCACCACCCCTGTCCCAGGCCAACTCCTGTCCGAGACAAAACCCTAAGGCGTCAGGTTGGCTCTAAAAGGACAATCCGGTCCGTCCTCCTGAAAGGACGCACCTCGAACTACTCAACAGGAAACAACGCCGATGACGCAGAGCGCTCAGCGCAGGCGCAGAGCGGGGAGCATGGAGATGAGGGGCGCACATCCAAGGCCACGAGCATTAATGGGGCACAAATGGGGTGTGTGTTGAGAAAATGGACTTGTGCCTCCTCACTCTGAGAGGCAGCAAACCCAGGCCTCTGAGAGCAGAAAAAACATGGTCTTAAGGTGCAGGAAGCTGAATAAACTACCAACATTTCAAGAGTTCGGCAAAACCAGACTCCTATAGAGACAGACTGAATAGGCTGTTCTCAGAATGGCAAAAACCACCCTCGGACAGAGTGGATTTAATAGCATAATTAACACGCGTGCTGGAACAGGTGCACACAGAGATCTGTATCCAACAGAGAACACATGTTCCTGCCACATGACCATGGAACAACCCAAAAGGGTAAAAAACAAAAGATTAAATTTCAAACACAAAAAGCAGAAATCGTCAGGCTACTGAATCTGACTATGATGTAGTAAAACGAGGACTAAACCAACAAAAAAAGGGCAGAGGCCTGGCCAGTGTGGCTCAGTGGTTGAGTGTCAATCTACAAACCAGGAGGTCATGGTTTGGTTGGTTGGGGCACATGCTGGGGTTGCAGGCTTGACCCCCAGTGTGGGGTGTGTGTGGGAGGCAGCCGATCGATGAGTCTCTTTCATTGTTGATGTTTCTATCTCCCTCTCCCTTTCCCTTCCTCTCTGAAATCAATAAAGAGATATTTTTTTTTTAAAAAAAGGGCAGAAAGAAAATCAAACCACCAAGAATGACAAACATGCTTCTAAGAACTCTGGTCAAAAGCAAATAAAAACTGAAACGACCGAGTATGTAGAAAAAAGCAATAGTGAGAACACAACAATCAACCTTGTGGGATACACCTAGCCAAAGTTATACTCTGAGGCAAATTGATAGCTTTAGCCCACGTTTCTCAACCTCAGTACCACTGACATTCTGGCTGGACAACTATCAGAGGGGTGGGGCCGTCCTATGCACAGTATGCTTTTTTTTTTTTTTAAAAAAAGATGTACTCTTCTTATTTTCTTTTAAATATATTTTTATTGATATCAGAGAGGAAGGGAGAAGGAGAGAGAACTAGAAACATCAATGATGAGAGAGAATCATTGATTGGCTGCCTCCTGCACACCCGACTCTGGGGATCGAACCTGCAACCCAGGCATGTGCCCTGACTGGGAATCGAACCGTGAACTCCTGGTTCATAGGTCAACGCTCAACCACTGAGCCACGCTGCCTGGGCATTGTATGATATTTTGTATACCCCTAGCCTCCCTCCACCCACTGGATGACAACAGCAGCCCCAGTTACAACATCCAAAAATACATTTTAGACATGTTCCTGTAAAGAAATAATTCAAGAAGCTATCAAAAACAATATTAAACCACAAGAGAGGGTAGAGAAGGAATTAGAGATTTTAGTTCCAAAATTTCTATATAAGGAAGCAAGACCTCTGCCCCACACAAGTCAGAGAAAAGCCCAAGCAATCCTGTGCTATAACCGTGGGCTGTCCTTTGAAAAAGCAATAAATTCAATGCACTTCTGTTAGGTCAAATGAAGGAAGAGACAAAAAGAAAGAAAGAATAAAAATAGACAGTCAAGAGTCACGGGTTTGATTCCCAGTCAAGGGTACCTACCTGTGAGCCCCTTTCCAAGTATTTTACAAGGCGACTTACACACCAAAGCAAGATGGCACAAACAAGCAAGAGCCCTTTCAACCAGCCTCACTAATGAACCCTTATGTTCATGGCGGGTCCATGTTAATAGAATTCGTCATATAATTCACAGGTTAAAAGTGAAATATGCTTGGGTGGGAACCTACTGAATTGAAGAAGATATTTGCAAACGCTACATTTGATAAGGGGCTAATATCCAAGATATATTAAAAATTCATAGCCCTAGCCGGTTTGGCTCAGTGGACAGAGCGTTAGCCTGTGGACTGAAGGGTTCCAGGTTTGATTCCGGTCAAGGGCACAAGCTTGGTTGTGGACTCAATCCCAGTAGGGGGCATGCCAATCAATGGTTCTCTCTCATCATTGATGTTTCAATCTCTCCCTCTCCCCTTTTCTCTGAAATCAATAAAAATATGTATTAAAAAACCCCTCATACAATTCAATATAAAAATAAAAAACCCAAACAGCCCTGGCGAGGATTTCTCTCTCTCTCTCTAACAACAACAACAAAAATATCAATGAAAAATATCGTCAGGTGAAGATTAAAAAACCCACAGCCAAATAATCCAATGGGCAAGGACCTGAAGAGACACTACTCCAAAGAGGACATACCGACGCCAAGAGACATAAGAAAACACGCTCCACATCGCTAATCACTAGAGAGATGCACATCAAAACCACAGTGAGGTACCACCTCACACCTGCCAGGATGGCCGCCATCAACACATCAACAAACGACAAGTGCTGGCGAGGATGCGGAGGAAAGGGAACCCTCGTGCACTGCTGGGGGGAATGCGGACGGCGCAGCCACTGTGGAGGACAGTGTGGAGGTTCCTCAAACAATTAAAGATGGATCTGCCATTTGACCCAGTGATTCCACGTCGGGTTATTTATCCAAAGAAAATGAAAACACTAACTGGGAAAGCTGTCTGGCCCCAGCGATCCCGCAGCCTTACTCACAACCGCCGACGCCATGAAAGGACGGTGCCTGCAGATCAGACTGTGGCGTGCCCTCCACCAGACAGGTCCCCATTCCAGAGACGCTCACGAGGAGGAGTGTCGCCCGTGGGTGAGGACCAGGCTGTCAATATAAACCTTGCTGTGTCCCAAAGCAGTGACTTGATTAACGCGCGTGCCAACGCCTGACGCTGGCAGATCGTTTCACCTGAGAACCAGCTGGCGTCCCAGCCCGAGCGCCCCACGTGTGCCTGCCGGGCCAGGCAGACCCTCTCTGGGAAACCTTCCTACAGAAGGACTGAGGAGTATGGGAGGCTTGAGCCGCAAGGATGTTTATCGGAACATTATTTTAAAAAGACGATTGGAAAGAGCCCGAAACCCCAGCGATTGCGTGTTGGCTGAAGAAACGCTACATCGTTCTGTGTGACACAGGACGAGAAGCGACATGTCTGCAGGGGGGCGGTGGGTGGGAAATGCAATTCTGCAACAGTAGGCAGAGCACACATCCGTGTGAGTGAATGCCAGTGTGCATGTCCAGAGGTCCCGGCGGCGCGAAGCGGGGTTGTTGGCGGGGCTGCGACGCGGGGAAATGTCTCCTTCGACGGTAAGCTTACTTAGATTTTTGACGGTTTTCTAGCATGAATATGTATTGTTTGCATAAAATGAAAAGAACCCAAATCAATGTGACTGAAGTGACTATCCCACCTCTCTGCGGGCCTCCGTGTGGCCCTCCTGCCCCTGCTCCAGGGGCACCGCGGCGGAGCGGGGGCCTCAGGGACACTTACTCACAATCTGTCCGGCCTGCTGCACCTGTGCCACGGAGGAGTTGCGGGGGGAGGACACAGCTGGGGAGGAGACACGCATGTCAGCCAGGTCGGCTCAGCACATGGGGGGAGGAGGGAGGACCAGAGGGTTCCCCAGGCCCGCCCCCGGCCAGCACCCTCACAGTAGCAGTGTGGGAAGCCCGTGAAGCCCGCAGCACACGCCTCGCACCGCGCCCCCGCGAAGTTGGGCCGGCAGTAGCAGCGGCCGGTCAGGTCCTCACACGTCCCGTCTGTGAAGTTTGACTCGCAGTTGCAACCTGGGTGGGGGCCGGGAGTCATGAGACCCAAGCCCAGGACTCGGGCCCTGGACGGGCAGTCTCTCCTCAATCCGGGCAGCGGGAGGAGAGCTGTGGCCGGGCCGCCCGGAGAGGTGGGAGGGCCCCAGGAGGCAGGGGGCCGGGGACCCTGGGATGCCCTGCTCCCAGCCACCCGTCCCCAGGACACCCCAGCCAGGTTGACCCCACTCACGACGGCAGGTGTGGGGCGAGTCCAGGGGCTGGTCGGGGTCGCGGTAGAAGCCGGGCAGGCAGCGTTCACAGTTGATGCCGGTGGTGTGATGCTGGGGGTAGGGGAGGGCCACTGAGTCCAGGGTGTCCCGTCCAGCAGCACCTCGGCCCCACCCACCCCGCGAGTGCCGCGGTCTCCTCGGAGCCCCGCCCACCTGGCAGGCGATGCACACGCCCCCGCCTTGGTAGACGCTGTCCTGGTTCTGGCTGGCATTGTGCCTGTCCACCTCAGGGTCGTAGTAGCAGTCGTCGGCGTGGCCATGGCAGTTGCAGGCTGGAGGGAAGGGCAGGCACCCAGCTGTCAGCAGGACCCCCAGGCTACATCCCACAAACCACAGACAACCTCAGATGTGGCCAACCACACACATGTGCATATGCACTGTCAGTGTGTAAGCTTGTGTGAGTACAGCTGTGAACATGCACGTGAGTGCCCGCACATGAGCGGGGGAGCACCTGTGTCCATGTGTGTACTGTACATGCATGTGCAAACATGTGTGTGCTCATGCGAGTATGTGTAAGCACGTGTGTGTGTATCCACGAGCACTGCGTGTGTATGTGAGCAGGAGTGAGCGCTGCCAGTGTGTAAGTGTGCATGAGACATGTGCACATATGAGCTTGTGCAGAAGCACGTGTGCACGTGGGGGGCACTCACACTGACACTCGTTGGCACTCTCAGGTGTGGCCGGCTTCCACTGCTGCTGGTTGAAGCCGGGGCAGCAGCGCTCACAGGAGCCCCCACACGTGTTGTGCTGGCAGGCGCACTTCAGCCTGTGGGACATATGGCACAGCGGGCTCAGACCCCGCAGAGGAAGAGGCAGGAGGAAGCGGAGGCGCAGGGGCTGTGCGGGTGGGTGAGCTGTGCACGGGGGTGCTGAGCGGTCCACCTGGAGCACTGGGTCCTGGAGCTATGCCATCCCCACCAGGCCAGGCCCTGAAGCCCAGGTCTTGCTCAGCAGGCAGCCCTGAGCTCAGTCAGAAGCCCGTGAGTCCAGGGCACTCCCCAGAGGCAGGTGGCCAAGCACAGCTCCCCCTTCCAGCCGGGGGCGGACACCCGTGGGAGGGCTGGAACCCTGGCTGCTGTCCTCGAGAGCAGCTCCTGTTGGCTCAGTGGCAGGGGACAGCTGGCCGCAGCTGGGAACGGAGGTTGTGGCCACCTCCTGCAGACACTCATGCCAAAGCCCCACCCAGCCTAGGCCATATGTCCACCAAGTTGGGGCCAGAGTGGGCCCCATCTGAGCTGTGTGTTTCTGGGTCCTGGGCCAGCCCTGTGCATGACCCAGAGCTCCAATCCCACCACCCTAGCCCCGTCCCCATGAGGGTCCGCAGGGCCTTGGGCGTCAGCACTGGTGTCCCTTGGTGTCCAGGGGCACCGGGAGGGCCTGCGTGGGAGAGGGGTCGGACAATCTGTCGCAGGGAGGCAGCCACAGGCTGCAGCTGCTGTTAGACTTTCCAATGGTCGACGTGGGCAGGGCACCCCTAAGCTAAGGAATTCGCGTAGAGTTGTGCCAGGTTGGTGATACCCAGCGTGTTTGGCAAAAGCCCTCACAAAGCCACTCTGGAGGCTTCTTCCCGATCCAGGGCACACGGGAGTCACAGAGGAGCAGGGCCGCCACCGCAGCAGACACAGGGCTGACCCAAAACCTTCACGGAGCAATGGGCAGACACCGTAAAACAAGGACGCTTAAAGACTGTCACCTAAGGCAGCTAAAATTCATGAAAAAATAGGTGGGAAAATTAAATTAAAAAGAAAAATAGGTGGGTGTGACTAAAGAACCAGTCAGAATTCCTATAGACAAAAAGCAAAAAGACTGCATTTAAGACTCAATGGGCAGAGACCGGTTTGGCTCAGTGGATAGAGCGTCGGCTTGCGGACTGAAAGGTCCCAGGTTCGATTCCGGTCAGGGGCATGTACCTGGGTTGCGGGCACATCTCCAGTAGGAGGTGTGCAGGAGGCAGCTGATCGATGTTTCTCTCTCATTGATGTTTCTAACTCTTTATCTCTCTCCCTTCCTCTCTGTAAAAAATCAATAAAATATATTTAAAAAAAAAAAAGACTCAATGGGTGGGCTGCGCAGCAGGTCAGATGCAGTGAGGAGGCTGAGCGGAAGAAGGCAGCTTGGAGACAGGTGAGGGTCCAGACGTCCCGAGACCGAAGGAAACCATAACCGAATTCCGGAAGGAGAAAAGGGGCAGACGAGGAGCCCAGCAGGCAGAGAGCTGACAGCCACGGGTGTCAAAAGGCCTGCGCCCTGGCCTGGCCGAGTGGCTCGATTGGTGGGAGCATCGTCCTGTGCACCGAAAGGCGGCAGGTTTGATTCCTGGTCAAGGCACACACCCGGGTTGTAGGTTTGATCCCCAGTTGGGGCATGTGCGGGAGGCAGCCGATCGATGTTTCTCTCTCTCCCTTCCTCTCTCTACCAAAAAATAAAAAAATAAACAAAAACCACAATTAAAAAAAAAAAAAGCATGAGTCCCGAGGCAGAGAAAACATGTCCACCCCTTAACACCAGAGTGGACCAGCAGAGCACCAAGACACAGAAACTTCCAGAAGATGCCCAGGCAACACGCGCAGGATGGGGGATGCTCCCAAGCACCCGGAGATGCCGAGAGACCACGAAGCGTTGAGAGACATGACCTGCAGCCGGAATTTCATAGTCAGCTGAAGCTTCACCCAAGAGTGAGGGCACACAGCCGTGTAGGCGACAACACACAGAACCGGGAAAGACTCACCAGCTGCCACAGACTGACGTGTCCCCCCAGTTCACATGTGAAACCTGACGCCCAGACGGCCTGGGGGTCAATGCGGGGGTCAGGTCATGAGGGTGGAGCCTTCATTCAAGGGATTAGTGTCCTTATAAAAGCACCCGGAGAGTCCCCTGCCCTTCTGCCCACCATGTGCAGGTGCAGTGAGAGGACGCCTCTGGGACCCGGGAAGTGGCCCCCAGCAGCCCCCAAAACTGTGAGAAGAGAAGCATGATCTGTGGTGTTTTGTTATAGCAGCCAGAGCAGCCAGACATGGCAGCAACCTCCACGACCTTCCAGGTCTAGGGACGGGGAGCGGAGACACTGGTGTGTGCTGGGTGCTGGTGCCTGGGCCTGGGGACGCTGTGCAGCCCTGTGCCGCGCCGGGGAGCTGAGCTCGTCCACGCCCACGTGCAGTGCCGGTGAGTCAGGGTGGGTGCCGGTGCCGCCCAGTGGGCAAGGGCAGACCTGCCTCTCTTCCGAGACCAATTTGGCAGCCTAGTGTGCGCCCCTCCCAGGCCTCACAAGTTCTTACTTGGCACCAAGTTTCTCAGAGCAACGACTGTGCCTGAGAGCAGCAGGCAGGAACCTGCGCCCGGGCGGCATGGAACCTGGACAGCAGGTGGGCCCCCAGGGCCTGCCTGTCCCTCCCTCTTTAGACCCATTGGCTGCAAAGGACTGGTTTGGGGTTCGCCTCTATGCTGTCTGGGCTTCACTTGTCTCCCTATAAATTGGGGTACAGACAAAGCAATAAAAGCCCAGCAGAAGGCACAGAGAAGACCCCAAATCCAAGAGCGTGGTGTGGGGGCTGCGTGATTTTGAGGCAAAGAAGGTACAGGGCACACACCTACTGGCCGCTTGTTAAAGATGCAGACGCCCGGGCCTTGCATTACTGGCTGACTCAGGCCCAAGGCTGCTGCCTGCACTGTGCGGGGCGCCTGTGGGGGCTCGGCACCCTCAGCTCCCCATCCGGGGGCTTGGGCCCTGCCTGTGGTGGGAGGTGAAGGTCAGGGAGGGGGGCGGCAGGGAGTGTGTTTGTGGGGTTGGCAGAGGACAGGAATGTGCAGCCGCAGGCTGACGCCTCCCTCGGCGACTCCCACCCGTCAGGCCCTGGGCTCAGGGTCTGGACAAGAACTTCACCTTCACTGGCAGCAGGGCCTAGGGCACTGCCCCTCCGCCTCGCTGTGCACATGGGAAAGACGCCATGGCGTGGCGGCCAGTGCAGCTCACAGGGGCCAGGGACACGGTGGGCAGTAGAACCAAGCCTCCTCTCCTGGGGTGGCAGGGAGCGGAAGATCTCACCTGAAGGGGTCTGCAGGGTCCACGGGGTCACACACATCCGCGTGGCCGTGGCAGACGCAGCGCCCGCCAATGCTGATGTCCTTGATGCTGTAATAGTACTGCACACCTGGTGTGAGTGTCGTGGCCCCCACGCCAGCCCGGCCCGCACACCTGGTGTGAGTGTCGTGGCCCCCACGCCAGCCCGGCCCACCCACCTGGTGTGAGTGTCGTGGCCCCCACGCCAGCCCGGCCCGCACACCTGGTGTGAGTGTCGTGGCCCCCACGCCAGCCCGGCCCGCACACCTGGTGTGAGTGTCGTGGCCCCCACGCCAGCCCGGCCCGCCCACCTGGTGTGAGTGTCGTGGCCCCCACGCCAGCCCGGCCCGCCCACCTGGTGTGAGTGTCGTGGCCCCCACGCCAGCCCGGCCCGCCCACCTGGTGTGAGTGTCGTGGCCCCCACGCCAGCCCGGCCCGCCCACCTGGTGTGAGTGTCGTGGCCCCCACGCCAGCCCGGCCCGCACACCTGGTGTGAGTGTCGTGGCCCCCACGCCAGCCCGGCCCGCACACCTGGTGTGAGTGTCGTGGCCCCCACGCCAGCCCCGCCCGCACACCTGGTGTGAGTGTCGTGGCCCCCACGCCAGCCCGGCCCGCCCACCTGGCTGTGAGTGTCGTGGCCCCCACGCCAGCCCGGCCCGCCCACCTGGTGTGAGTGTCGTGGCCCCCACACCAGCCCGGCCCACCCACCAGGCCCCCCTGGCCCAGACCCGCCCATGTGATCCGAACCCCCCACACCAGCCCGGCCCACCCACCTGGCTGTGAGTGTCGTGGCCCCCACACCAGCCCGGCCCACCCACCAGGCCCCCCTGGCCCAGACCCGCCCACGTGACCCAGACCCCCCACACCAGCCCGGCCCACCCACCAGGACCCCACATGGCCCAGACCCGCCCACGTGACCCAGACCCCCCACACCAGCCCGGCCCGCCCACCAGGTGTGAGTGTCGTGGCCCCCACACCAGCCCGGCCCGCCCACCAGGACCCCACATGGCCCAGACCCGCCCACGTGACCCAGACCCCCGCATGTGACTCGAACCCCCCTCGAGGCCCGGCCGTCCGGCGTGCTCACCCGGCGGGTGACGGTGGGGTCCCGCAGGGCCTTGCCCATGAGGTGGCCCAGCAGTGTGTTCGTGCGCAGGAAGCGCAGGCGGATGTTGGTGGCTTTGGTGAAGTCACGCAGCAATGGCGAGTAGGAGAAGTTCATGGCCCCCGGACGCCCGTTCACCAGGGACACCACAACCTGCAGATAGGATGGAGTCAGGCCGGCACCTGACTGCCGCCACCCCCCGCGGGGCCCGCCGCTCCCGCCTGGCCCACCTCGCCGTTCTCCAGGGGCACGATCCGGGAGTACTCTGTGCTGCAGATGACATCGTCGTCCTGCGTGATGCGCTCCAGCCTCGGCACCCCGAACCGCTCCAGGCAGTCCCTCCTGGAGGCTGCGGAATGGGGGGCGGGGGGGGGGGGCGGCGGGTGAGGGTGCAGGGCCAGGAAAGCGGCCTTGCCCTGTGTGCCTGAGCTCCCCAGAGCTTCGTGGCCTGGTCTGTGAAGTGGAACTGGTCCCACGTCAGGGAAGGGAGCCACTCAGCCCCACCTGCCTTTGGGGTGCGCCCCCCACAGTCTTGACCCAACAGAAGCTGGGTGTGACAGAGCGGGCAGTAACGCCACCCGGACGCGCCTGCCAGCCCTGGGCTCCGAGAGACTCACAGGCGAAGAACTGCCAAGGCTGGTAGGTGTGGCCGAAGTCCACAGAGCGCTCCAGCACCCAGAGGTCCGGCCGCGGGGAGTTGGCAAACTTGATGAGCACGTAGGCCACATGGAACACCTGCGGGGGGAGGGGGTGATGCCCGAGGCCCTCCTCTTGCCTGGAGGGCTGGTGGGAGGGATGGGCGTGGGCTCCCTTCTCCCACAGTGGACATCTGTGCGTTTTCCTGTGAGGGCCAGCCACTCCCAGGGGAGGGGGCCAGCCACACCCAGGGGAGGGGGCCAGCCACACCCAGGGGAGAGGGCCAGCCACACCCAGGGGAGAGGGCCAGCCACACCCAGAGGAGAGGGTCAGCCACACCCAGGGGAGAGGGCCAGCCACACCCAGGGGAGAGGGCCAGCCACACCCAGAAGAGGGGGCCAGCCACTCCCAGAGGAGGGGGCCAGCCACACCCAGGGGAGAGGGCCAGCCACACCCAGAAGAGGGGGCCAGCCACTCCCAGAGGAGGGGGCCAGCCACACCCAGAGGAGAGGGTCAGCCACACCCAGGGGAGGGGGCCAGCCACACCCAGGGGAGGGGGCCAGCCACACCCAGGGGAGGGGGCCAGCCACACCCAGGGGAGGGGGCCAGCCACACCCAGAGGAGAGGGTCAGCCACACCCAGGGGAGGGGGCCAGCCACACCCAGAGGAGAGGGTCAGCCACACCCAGAGGAGAGGGTCAGCCACACCCAGGGGAGGGGGCCAGCCACACCCAGGGGAGGGGGTCAGCCACACCCAGGGGAGGGGGCCAGCCACACCCAGGGGAGGGGGCCAGCCACACCCAGGGGAGGGGGCCAGCCACACCCAGAGGAGAGGGTCAGCCACACCCAGAGGAGAGGGTCAGCCACACCCAGGGGAGGGGGCCAGCCACACCCAGAGGAGAGGGTCAGCCACACCCAGAGGAGAGGGTCAGCCACACCCAGGGGAGGGGGCCAGCCACACCCAGGGGAGGGGGCCAGCCACACCCAGGGGAGGGGGCCAGCCACACCCAGGGGAGGGGGCCAGCCACACTCAGGGGAGGGGGCCAGCCACACCCAGGGGAGGGGGCCAGCCACACCCAGAGGAGAGGGTCAGCCACTCCCCGAGGAGGGGGCCAGCCACACCCAGAGGAGAGGGTCAGCCACTCAGGGAGTAGCCCCTGGGCTGGATGACCGCCCATGGCCGCTGAGGCCTACACCGGGGACACTGCCATTCCTAAGGGCTCCCCACCTGGATCTGGGGGTACATTGGTCCAGGGCCCAGACCTGCCTGCCTCCCCATCCCTGCCCCGGGAGCCCAACAGCCACACTGGTCCTAGGGCTCTGAGGCTAAGACTTGGGGGGCAGCCTATCTACAGACCCTACAGAGGGGCTGGGCAAGGAGAAGATAGGAGCTCACCCTCCCCCCCACCCGTCACACAGCTCCGATGGGCAGTGGCCAGGCACGGCGGCCTGCCCCCATCATGCCTGGCCTCATCGCGCAGCTGGCAGGTGACACCCCCTCCTGGGGACGGGTGCCTGTGCTAGTCTCACCTGGTCAGATCCCATCACTCTCACAACCAATCCGAACCCGCCCCTTCACTCTCTGACAGCCCCCAGGCACTGAAGCACCCCCGCCCCGGGGGGGGGGGGGGGGTGGACGGGGCAGGCGCAGCTGGACCCAACGCCTCTGTTGTGACAGGTCCCAGGGAGGAAGACAGACTGGAACATGGGAGCTGGTTCTCACTGCCAAAGACACCCCTCATCCCGCTCCCCGGGATGATGCACACGGCGGAGGCCCACATCACATCGGCACCTGGAACCCTGGACCCCAGGCCCAGCCCCCAGGAAAGACCCCTGGGCCCCTGGGACCCCTGGGAGCGTCAAGGGCTCAAAAGCACCTGCTCAGCCCGAGGCCTCGATGGCGAGGCGGGGCCACCCAGGCCCCGAGGTGGGTGCGTGACAGGCTCACCCTCACACCTCTGCCCCCACAGCCCCCTGGGAGCGCCCACCCCAGGCTCGTCTCCCACAGGGAAGGACGGTGGTTCCCAGGCAGCTCTGAGGACAAGCCCCTCCCCTCGGCCCCAATGCCAAGGGAACAGCAAAGCCGACAGCCATTGTACATGCTGAACTCTGTGTGTGGAGTGTGGGCTCCAAGGAGATCCGTACAGGGTAGTGGGGGGACACAAGCACCCCCAGTCTGCATCAGGAGTGGGAGGTCCAGACATGCTGGTAAACATGCCACATGTAGTGCGTGTCCACCCCGCCCCCCACACCAGGGCTGCTCACAGGGGCACCCCCTGTGGGCTCTGAACTGTCCACAGACCCCTAGGGTGATATGCTCCAGGCCACCGTCCGTACCCTCCGAGGGCCCTGCCCAGCCCAGAGGAGCAGGTCCCCTTTGGGCGTCCACTGGTCTGAATCCACCTGCGACCAGTTGAGGCAGAGCAGGGGTCCCCTCCAGGGCTGCCCAAGGCCGCCATGGTGACCCCATGGAGGGACGGTGAGCCCTCAAGGCCCAGCCCTTCGGAGGCACAGGCTGCTAAGAATGCCAGCGGGAGCAGGTCCCGCCCGGAGCCACGCCTGTGCTGAGGTGGCGCTCCAGGAAGGCCTTGTCTCGGGGACGGCCCCCCGTCAAGCCCGGGGCCTTCCTGGGCGGGGGCAGGGAGAGCCTATTCACCCATGTCCAGGCTCTGAGGTCATCTTCCCTCCCTGCTGGGTGGGGGAGGGTGCGCCCCGGGGGACAGACCCTGTACCCAGCCAGCACCTTGGCCAACCCTCAGCATTCCAGGGAGCCCCAGGGGACCTGGCTGTGTGTGAGTCACCCAAGGCCCCCAGGAGACTGAAGGCTCCCCCCAGCCATGGGGCCCACCCCCGCCTTTCCTTGAGTGAGGCCACCAGGCTGCAGCCGCCACTGGCCAGCTCTGCCCCCCCATCGGCGGCAGCTGCATTTTTCCCAGCTGAGGGCACTTGCACAAATATTGATTTGAAGACACTGATGAGGCAGGACCGGACGTCATGGGAACTGCCCCCCACGCCCGTCATGCTGGGACGTTCTTAGAGAAAGACCCCGCCCCTGCGGCTGTCCACCTGGCCATCTGTCTGTCACACAAGAGGCCCTGGCACAGGCTGGAGGGGAGGAAAGGCATGAGCCCAGTGCTCTCTCTCCATCTGTCCCCGACCTGGTGCCGCTCCCAAGGCCACACTGGGCATGACCCGGGAGAGCCTGGCTGCCGCGCCCGCTGCCCTGCCCCCACCGCCCGCCGGCTCTGCTGCCAGCGCAGGCTGACCTTTCCCGCTGCAGAGTTCTTTGCAGAAGGAAAGAACGTCTTTTAAGCAAAAGCCAAACAAAAGCCTCCTGAGTTATTTTTAACAATCTGGCTATTTTGGGGCAGGCACGTCTCCAGGACAGCAGCCGGACGGCCTCTCGGTCACTACACCCTGGCCCCCATTCCTGGCCTGACCACAGAGGGCCCCCCAGGAGGGCTTCTGCCCCCCCTCCACCCGTGACCAATGCCTGACAGGGGCCAGGCCAGAGCAGGAGGTCCAGGTGGGCTCAGGCACTAATGGCCAAGTGACCCCGAGTAGCCACATCCCCTCCTGGGCACAGGAGCAGTGGAAAGAAACAAAAGGGCCGGAGGCACAGAAGATGCACCTGTCCCTGAGGTAGACAAGCAAAAGCAGCAGCACCTGTCCGGACACTGCGCCGGGTGCCGCGCTCCGCTCCGCAGTGCAGAGGCCCGGTGGGGAGGGGACTGCTCGCTGGGCGGCCGGGGCTGGGATTTGGACACTAGAGAGGAATGAAACCTGGAGGGTGCAGAGGGTGGCCAGCAGCCTCCTGGGCTCAGGCACCTCTGTCACCAAGGGCAGGGTGGTGGCTGGAACCCCTGGTTGCAAGCACACCCCATCTCTGCCCTGGCCCATCTCAGAGCGAGGAAGAGCCAGGCTGGCCAGGAGCAAAGGGCCCAGCCCCCACCCACCAGGCAGGCTGCGTGAATCACTGGGCAGTCCTGACTCAGCCCTGGCCCTGCCGGAAGCAGGGCTGATTCCTGGGGCTGGGCCAGGGTCCCAGGCTGTGGCCGGGTGGAGGCAGGAAGCCCCTCCTAGACCGAGCGTCCGGGCTAGCTCCCAGGCCATTCCCCTCGAGTGAGCAGTGGGGCACCCAAACCTCCTGGATTCCCTGCCCAGGTGCTGGGCCAGCTTCTGTGTCCCCACCCCTGTCTGCTGAAAGCACCCGGCCTAGCCCCTCAGTCTGCCCTCTCCCCAGTGTGCCCACCCTCTCAGCAGAGACCCCTCTGGAAACCTTGATAAAGATGAACGCCACAGCAGGGGCTGGCCCGGCCTGCAGGGGCCAGGGCAGAGCAGGGCAGGGCAGGTGAGTCTATGCAGGCCCCCACCGGGGTAAAGAACAGCCGTCCACACCAGGTCAGGGAGGACCAGCTCCAGGAGAGCGGGGAATGGAACAGTAAAACATGGAAGTGCAGAGGGACAGGCAGAGGCCAAGGGGCCTGGCTCTGCGGAAGGGTGCCCAACCAACAGGAGCGCAGAGCCGGTGGGGACTCCAGGGGCGGGGTGGGTGAAGGGCCCTGCCGGGTGCTCAGGAGCTCACCAGCTAGAGTGGAGCGTCAATGCTCGCGTGGGCCAGAACCTCAGTGTGCTCCCTGCCCCCGTCCCCTCCTCCCTGCAGAGGCCCAGGTCAGGCCAGGTGGTCAGCCCCAGCCACAGGAAGTGGAGTTTATCCCAAGGGGACCTCAAACCCAAACAGTTTAGTCTCTGGTGAGCGGCACTGCTGGAGGTCAACGTTGTGGGGTTTGTTTAAAAACAGATGGGCCTTAGCCAGATAGAGCGTCAGCCTGCGGACCAAAGGGTCCCAGGTTCGATTCTGGTCAGGGGCAGGTGCCTTGGTTGCAGGCTCCTCCCAGGCCCTGGCCCTGGCCGGGGCTCGTGTAGGAGGCAACCAATCGGTGTTTGTCTCACATCGATGTTTCTCTCTGTCTTTCCCTCTCTCTTCCATTCTCTCTAAAAATCAATGGGAAAATATCCTCGGGTGAGGATTAACAACAATAAAACCAGCCAGCCCTCACCGGTTTGGCTCAGTGGATAGAGCATCGGCCTGCGGACTGAAGGGTCCCAGGTTCGATTCCAGTAGGGGGTGTGCAGGAGGCAGCTGATCAATGTTTCTCTCTCATCGATGTTTCTAATTCTCTATCCCTCTTCCTTCCTCTCTGTAAAAAAATCAATAAAATATATATTTTTTAAAAACCACACACACAAAACAATAAAACCAAACAAACAAACAAAAAAACAAAGAAGGGAGCCCAGCCGGTGTGGCTCAGCAGTTGTGTTGACTCAGGAATCAAGAAATCCCTGGTTCGATTCCGGGTCAGGGCACATGCCCGGGTTGCAGGCTCAATCCCCAGTGGGGGCGTGCAGGAGGCAGCTGATTAATGATGTTCCTCTCATTGCTGTTTCTATCTCTCTATCCCTTTCCCTTCCTCTCTCTCTCTCTAAAAATCAATAATAAAAAAAAAACAACAGATGGAAAACAGGAGCCTTGGGGGGGGGGGGGGTGTCTAGTGTGAGGGGCGGGGGACATCTGTGTGCACCCAAGTGAGCAGAGGCGAGCAGCCGGGCTGGCTGTGTGGCTGCTGAGGGGCTGGAAGCACCAGGCCAGGGATGAAGGGCTGTGTCAGCAAAAGGCCAAGCAGAGGCAGGGTTTCATCGATTCTCACAAGGAGACGCCTGTGCTGGAACAGGAGGTGCCTCTGCCTGGCCACCCAGGACCTCCCCATGGCCCACCCCAGGGAGCCCAGCTCAAGAGGTTGTGTCCAGTCCAGGCCCCACACCTGTCCTGGCTGCTGGGCTCAGTAACCAGAGCCTGGCCAGCCTCGGCTGAACTTCCTGCCACTCCCCTCGAATAACCCTGCTGGCCCTTCTGGGGAGCCAGGCCAGCGGGCATGCGGGGACCAGGCGGCCTGCACAGGGCGCCCCGAGCCAACCTGCCTGCGGGCGTGGTGCCTGGAAATGGGGACCAGCCAAAGGAGCTGTGTGCCGGGGCCCTCGCTCAGGTACAAAGGCCCTAAAGCAGGTGCCCAGGTGCCCTGACCGCCCCCCATGTACAGAGTAGGAAACTGAGGCACGGAGACCAGATGAGGTCTTGGTCTCTCCACACGGGTGCTCAGTATGCCCAGGTGCCCAGGGCAGCTCACCCGAGCTCTGCTCCTCAGCAAACCCATCTGATGTCCTGTCCCCCAGGGAGGACACAGACCCCTCACCTGGCATTTTTAGCCCCCAACCCACACTTCTGGCCTCACAGCCAACCACCCGCCTAGACCCCAAGGCTGGTGCCATCCCTCTGTACCTTCACCCCGCTGGGCCCCTCCACCTGGCCCCTCAGCATCGGGCTCCAGCGCTCCTCACCTGGATCTGGGGAATGTGGGCTGCAGCCACAGTAAGGGTCACCAGGGAGATGTCTGGAGAGGGAGGAGGACACTCCATGGGCCTCAACTCACCTGCCCAGGTCCTTAAAACTACTGGGCAGAGGGCCTGAGACCCCATGGCAGAACCCCTGGTAGGGGCAGAGCACTTGGGTCAGGACCTGCCTCGCCATGTGGCCTGAGCCCAGGAGGTCGGAAACAGCACCCACCCCGCACTGGGTGCAGGGAAGGGAGAGCCCAAGGCAACAGGAGGTCCCACAGGAGAGACAGGAGATAAGCAAGAACCTGTGGCCCCTGGGAGGACCCTCGGCAGGTCACACCACTGGGACTCGGGACACAGCACCTCTGGCACCAGCCTCGGAGCCTTCCTGGCCCCACCTGGAGGCTGGCACTAATGGTTGTCTCCGGCCTGAGGGTGCCTGGCAGAGACCCATGCAGGGAGCGGGGCAAGGTCCCGAGGCCCGAGCCCCTGCATACCCTCCCAGCTAGGACCTGGCTCCTGGGACCTGCTGCTGCGTCGGCAATGGGAAGGAAGAGGGTCCCGCATCCCCCGCCAGGGGAAAGGTCAGAACAGATGCAACAGCCATTGAAGGAGGGCAGGCTCGCTGCCCCCGCCAGCTCCGGGCGACCCACCAGGCAGAGGAGGAGCTGTGAAACAGCCACGGTCCTTCTCAGTCTCCCAGAGGCAGGAAGGCCTCCTGATGCCCATGCTGGCCACCCCACCCCCTTTCCAGGGCATCCGCTCCAGATCCCAGAACAAAGGCAGCTGGCAGCCTGCCACCGGAGTGCCCGGCCCTGCTGCCCACTCAGCCCCACTTCCTGAAGGAAGCCCCAGCCCCACCCGGACCCTCGCCTCCAAGGATTACCCAAAGTGGGAGAACCCCAGTCGGGGGTTGGGACCCCTGGGCTTGGTTAGCTTAGCCCCTCCCGCCCAGCCTGTCTCTCATCTGCACCAGGGAACGTGCTTGGAAGTTCTGCCCTGGGCACCTCCTCCATCTGACTGTAGGCACAGGTGCTCCTGACACCAGATCTGGGTGGACTTGGAGGCACAGACCCCGGGGTCACTGTGAGGGCCCAGGAGGCCCGCCTGCACCTCCAGATGCCTCCCCAGTGCTTCGACCCCCAGAGCCCTCACTTCTTGCCCTAAGTGGGCTCCTCTGCCCCAGACTGGGTGCTGAGAGCAGGACCTAGTCTCCGTCCCCAATCCCAGCAAGTGGCGCCCCAAAGAGCCAGTCACTGCTCGTGCTCAGGGAGGAGGGCAATGAGCCCGTTTCCCGTTTCCCCCGGAATTCCACCCTCTCATCCTGGAGGGAGCTGGGTCCATCGTCCCACCCAACTCCAGCGCACACGGTGAGCAGGCCCTGGCCCTGCCCCGTCCCGACCAAGGCTGGCAGCCCCTCGGCCAGACCAAGACAGGGGCTTGGTGGGCTCTCGGGCAGGCAGGGACCAGGTGTGTGGGGGGAAGATGGGGAAGAGGGTTCGGGAGATGGAGAGAGGAAGGAGAGGGAGGGGAGGGAACCGTGGCAGGTAGATGGGCGGGTCCACCTCCCCACAGACCTAGAAATGGCCCCTTGCTCCTGCGGGTCATTTTACAGTTAGGGAAACTGAGGCTTGGAGAGGCAGGAGGTGCCCACGGTGAACCCTATCCCTGGCCCAGGACCAGTCTACCGAGCAAATGAGCTGCCTGCCACCACATCTCCAGCCAGGTTCACAGCGGCTCAGGCGGCACAGAGCCAAGAGGGGCAGGGACCCCGCGAGCTCCTCCTCAGCCCCACACTGCACCTCGGCTGCAGGCACTGTGCCCACCTGCTCTGAGGCCACTCTGGGGTTGCCATGGAGACTGGGCCATAGCACCCCCAGCTAGGGCCCTCGCCCCTCCCCCAGCCTGGCCAGGCCTGTCCCAGAGGGAAGGGAAGAGGAGCAGGAGGAGCAGCAAGAACCACCAGCTCAGCACAAGTTCCCTCTGACCGACCTGCAGTACCAGAGCAGGGGGCCCAGGTCACACAGGGTTCTGAGGTCCCTCCCAGGCTCCCAGGGACAGTAGAGCACAGACGTGCTGGAAACCCCATGAAAGCCCCAGCCAGACCTGGGCCAGGTACCAGCACCAGCCCTGGGACCTGCCTGCAGGAGCCCGTGAGGGGCAGCCTTCTCCCTAGTTCCCACCCAGCCTCTTTCCCCGCCTCCTCAGGACATCGCAGCCAATCCAGAGCCCCTAAAATTTCAGGCCACCCGTTAGAACTGAAACCCACTCCTCTCACTGCCTACCCAACCACTGGGCCAGGCCGGTAGAACTCCAGGGAGGTGCCTGACACTGTCCCCCAAACCTGCCCGTGGGGTCTGCCCTTCCAGTGAGCTCAGGTGAGACACTTCAGCACCTTCCTCGGACCCTCAGGGTCGCACGCAGCAGGAGGAGGCTCGGCAACAGGCAGGCGCACCGGGTCACGCGGCCTGGACTCTAGCGTCTAGACCTGACTCCTTCCCCGCCTCGCGGGGTGTGGTCTGGCAAGATCAACCTTGTCACCCCAACTCCAGGCAGGCCTGGCCTCATCTACCCGCCCCCACCCCATCCCAGGAGGCGACGGGATCGCTGGCCCACTTCACAGGCCAGGATGTCAAGGCCAGGCCTCTGGGCAAAGTAACACAGTACCAGGACACACCCTGGACCCTAGTCTGACCCAGCAGGGCCCACCAAGGGGGACTCTTGTCTCTGGAAAATGCCGGGCCCCACCCTCCTGCCTGCACAGGGCCCGGAGCAGGCACACCTGACCCCGGGCCTTTGCAGCACAGGTATCCCAGGAATGTCCACTTCCACCAGCCTCCTCCACATTCCTGGGGCCCCTCCCACACCAGCAAGCCAGAGCTTGGCTCCCTGCAGAAGAATTCCCCAGAATACACACCAGGGCTCAGCATTAGCCTCCATGCTGGACCCTCAGCACCCCCACCCTAACTCCCGACGGACGCCTTTTCACCACAGGGATGTGGAAAGAGCACATGAGGTGCCTGCGGTCACACCTGTGCTGGGCCTGCCCCCGGGGAAGATCTGCCCAGACTCCTGGCTGGCCCGAGGGTGCTCAGGTGGGGACCCTGGGCTCAGAAATGCAGAGGTGGGGGCTGTGACGGACAAAGAAGGAACCCTACCTGGCCCAGGTCCAGGGTGACGTTGACCTCATTGTACTCCAGGCCGCGGGACAGTGGTGGGCTCTGCCACCAGCGCTCGGTGCCGTCGACGGCATTGCTCACGGGGTGCGCCTTGTTGCTGTTGGCGGCTGTGCAGATGTCACAGTACTGGCCCTGGGGGGACGGAGCAGTCAGATGGTGGAGAAGGGCTGGGACTGCTTGTCCCCTCCACTCACTCTCCCACATCATAATCCAACCTGGGGATCCTCGCTCACCATTCACTCATTTTCTGTGTCTACTGCGTCCCTGACTCAGGAGGCATAGCTCATGTGAGAGGTGGTCACATCCATTGTGGAGAGACCAAGAGGGGGAAGGAAAGGGACACCCAGTTGGTTTATTTATTTATTTACTTACTTACTTATTTAAATATCTTTTTATTGGTTTCAGAGAGGAAGGGAGAGAGAGAAAGAGTTGGAAACATCAATGATGAAAGAGAATCATTGATTGGCTGCCTCCTGCACTCTCCACACTGGGGATCGAGGCCATAACCCGGGCATGTGCCCTGGTTCATAGGTTGATGCTCAACCACTGAACCATGCCAGCAGGCTATGTATTTATTTTTTTTATATTTTTATTGATTTATTTTATTTTTAAATATTTTATTGATTTCAGAGAGGAAGGGAGGAAAGAGAAAGATAGAAACATCAATGATGAGAGAGAATCATTGATTGGCTGCCTCCCGTACACCCCCCACTGGGGATCGAACCCGCAACTGGGCATGTGTCCTGACCGAGAATCAATGTGACCTCCTGGTTCATAAGTCGATGCTCAAGCACTGAGCCACGCTGGCCGGACTTTATTGATTTTGTTAGACAGGATGGGAGAGAGGAGAGCATCGATCGGTTGTCTCCCATACAGACCCTGACAGGAAACCAAACCAGCAACTTTTTGGTGCGTGGGATAATGCTCAAACAACTGAGCCACACTGGCCAGGGCAGGGACACCCACTTTAGATGGGAAAATCCAGGTGGGCCTCTCTGAGGAGGTGGCATACTCTATAAGGAGGGTATACTCCGGGCAGACTGCCCGCAAAAAGGCCCTGGGGCAGGAAGAACCGCTGGAGCTGGGGGGAAGGGGCCAGTCAAGGGGCAACTCACTTGCTCCCTGCAAACAGAAGGCTGGAATCACCTGGAGGCGAGGGGCCCAGGGGGCCAGGAACAGTCAGACAGCCAGACCCCCTCCCCGCCTCCCAATGGCGTGTCTCCCACACATCCCTGCCAGGCTTCCACCCAGAGCCATCTGGACTAGAGGCTCCAGAGAGACAGAACCAAGCCGTTCCAGGGGCCTGTGGGACAGGCCCCAGAGTGGAGGCATGTGGGCAGCCAGCAGGCAAGGCCTGGACCTCTTGGCTCTGCTGCTTCTGGGCGCTGGGACCTGGCCACGTCACGACAGCTGCTAAGCCTCAGTGTCCCCGTCAGAAGAGTGGGGTAATGCTGGCACCTGCCTCAGCTGTCCCAGGATTAATGATCCCACCCCAGCCCGGCAGCTGCTTCCATCACAGTCCAGACACCTGCCGGGGCCTGTCCCCTGGGGGGACAGAGGGCTCCCAGCGTCCTGGCCTGCTGTTCCTATCACGGAGGAGCAGGTGCCCAGAGCCTGGGGTGAGGTGGGGGCAGGGCTGGGCCCTGGCCACTGGCCCAGTGGAGCCTAACCCTCCCTCTCCCCTCCCCGCCCCAGAGGAAACCAGACCTGCCATCCCTCCACACACAACAAAGGCGGCCCTTCGGGACCGGCAGTGATTGAGGCCAGAGTCTGGGAAAGGCAGCCACCACCCCCTCAGCCTCCCAGGGGGCCAGACCTCATTGGCGGAGTTAGAGGTGGGAGTGTGGGATGCCCCACCCCCACTCCCAGGCCCCACATGTGCACAGCACCCGCCTCCCCTGGATGGGTCTGCCCCGGGCTCCTTCCATGCACCTGGGAGGGCGAGACCAACAGGCAGCAGCTGGGCTCCCCGGTCCTGGTGCTGGGTGCTTTGAGTCCCTCCTGGTGCTGGGTGCTTTGAGTTCCCCCATCTCAGACCTTGCTCCTGCCTGGGGCCTTTGCACTCTGACCTCCTGTCCTCCATCTCAGCTCAGAGGTCACCTTCATAACAGTGCCCCGATCCAGACCTAGTAGACCACCCAGGATGCTGCCCGCCCCCCCCCCCCCCCCCCCCCCCGCCCCCAGACATCACCTTGCTTTTTTAATTCTCCCTCCAGACCTGGAACTGTCTGGCTATTAGTGATTCTGTGTTTACTGCCTCCCAGGGGCTGCGAGCTGGGGGTGAGGGACACCCATCTTGTTTTTAACTGTGTTCCTGAGCTCACCATGAGAGCGGCCACACCTTGGGGACAGAACCATGGAGGACACCGGAGAAGGGCGTGAGCCAGGCGGACCGTACTGCCGGGCTCGGATGGTGAACCTAGGTTGGAGCCTGGAGCTCTGGCTCCCGGGCCTGTGGGAGCTCTTGGGCAAACAGAGGAGGGATTCAAGGGTGTCGCCAGAAGTACCGTGCACATGGGTACAGGCTGTCAGGGCCCTGCCTGGCGGGGAGGTTTCACGGAGGAGGTGGGCAAGGCATGTGGCTGGGGTGGTGGCATTCCGGGAAGGCTGCCTGTGGTCAAGACCCTCCCAGCCTGTGAGCCCGTGTGGCTTCGGCCCGGCCCCTGCAGACAGTGGGGAGAGGCGGCCCTATCGTCCTCACTGGGCCTGGCCGGGCTCACCGCGGGCAGGGGTGCAGTGTCCTCCACACCTTGGCTGCAGAGGGTCCTGCTGGAGCAGAGTGCGGAAACCGGGAGCGGCGATAAGAACTTCCCCTCCCAGTGAGTCACCACACCAGCAGCCTAGCCCCCGACTTGCCTGCGGGCCTAGGGCCAGCCCTGAATTCCTCCCATGCCCACCTGATGCTGAAAGGGCTGCCTGCACAGGACCGCCTCGCCAGCAGGGCTCCAGGTGGGACACCCTGCCTTGGCCCCGCCAGCTTCTGTCCCGTCTCCTCCAGGGGGTCCCCTCGGAGCTGCGAGCCTGCAGCCTTGGGCCCCATGTGCTCTGTGACCTCCCCCCTTGTGGCATAAGATGGAGAGAAGGTGGGCTGTATCTCCCTGGCACCTCACCAACCCAACCAGAGACCAGGGCACTGAGCAGACCCACTGTCCCCAGAGGAGACGGTGGAGGTGCTGGGCAGTCCAGGGACTTGTCTAAGGTCCCATGGCTGTTCAGCTCACGTCCATCTGGCCGCCAGACTTCCTACCATGCCTCACCCCAGCAGCCTCGGAGCAGGTTCTAAGCCCTGAGGCCACAGGCTTTTGGGGAAAGCTTTGGCGACTAGGCAAGCAGGCTGATACTTCTCATTCAAGGCCAGCTCTGTGGCCCCAACACCAGGGCTGCCACTGGTTGCCAAGCAGTCACTGTGTGACAGATGGCTTCCCAGTCTCCAAATCGAGGTAAATGGGGCCCTCACACCGTGCCCATTTTACAGACGAAGAGACTAAGGTTCTGGGAGGAAAACCACGCAACTAAGGAAAGGTAGAGGACAGGGGCTTTGAGCCCTGCTCCAGGCTGCTCCTTTACGCGCTATGAGGGGACACTGAAGGGCCCCTCCCTGCAGGGATCCATGCAACTGGCCCTCCTCAAGGGTCTGCCATCTGGGGCCAGGCAGCGTGGGTGGGGAGGAGTGGTCTGGGGTTCAGAGGAAGCCAGGAGCTTCCACTACTGGAGTGGCAGAATCTCAGCTGAGCAGTGAGGAGGGGCGGTGGGGGCTGGCCAGGCCCCCTGGGGCGGCTTTGGAAACCCCCTACAAGTTCCTTCCCTGGATCCAGCCCCTTTGACGTCAACCTGATGTGCCAGGGCCCGCAGTGGCCTTGGTTTTCATTGCTCACCCCAGCCAGGTCAGTCTGGTTGTGAGGCTTCCACAGGTGTCTGCACCTTTTCAGGCCTCAGTTTCCCCATTTGAAATGTGAGCATGAGACCGCCTATCTCTGCTGTGCGGGGCTCAGAGGAGAGCATGCAGGTGAATGGAGGCGTCAGCAGGAGGCAGCTCTCTGCCCAAGAATGGCTCTGCCACACCAGGGTCCCCCGCCCCAGCTCCTCCCTGCACTGCGGGGGCGAGGGCGGGCAGAAGGCGGGCAGTGAAGGCTCCTTCATCACCCACCCCAGCTACTCCCCCATCCAACTACCTTCCTCCCCTCCCCCAGCCTCTCCCACCAGGAAGGTGGTGGCCTGGACCTCCTCCCGGAGGAGACGCTCCGTTTACATCAGCCCTGGGGACCCCAGACTCTCCTTAAGGCTCCGCAGGAATGGAAAGATGGGCCTAGCATCGGGTGTCAGGGACCCGAGAGCAGACCCTACCTGCTCCCCCAGGGCAACCCCAGGAGCCTCACAGGACCCCAGCCCTCAACCTGCCCTGAGGGCCTTGGCAGCCCTGCTTCCCGGGGGAGAGGGGTCCTGTGAGGGGCACCTAACCCACTCCCCACCTGCAGGCTCCTGGCTGGGGAGGGCACGCCCTGCCCAGGGTCTTCCACCCGAGGACTCCCCCACCTGTGGGGGCAGAGATGCCGCCCTGACTGAGCTCCTGTCCCCATCCCGTCAGGAATCCGGCTGTTTGCCACCTCCTCCACCGCCAGGTCCCCACCAAGTCCCCAGACGCCGGAGGGACGGCTTTTCCCTGTGCAGCGCAGGGAGAGCCTCCGGGGTCCGGCCCCTCCCGCCCGTCCCAGTGCCTTCCGGACGCCAGCAGCAAGTTCCAGCTCGTCCTGGGGGAAGGCGGGCGGCTCCGCCCCTCCCCACGGGCCGCGCCGGCTGCTGCCAAGTCCCACCTCGCCCGCATCCCGGGACTCGGGCGGCCAAGGACTGGGCACCAGCCCGCCCCCTCCGCCCCGCAGTCCGCGCCCGGACGCTACGTCCCGCCTTCCCGGGGGCGGGGGGCGATGGGAACACGCAGTTCTCTGGCACAGCCTGAATGGCCGAGTTGGGGGTCCCGTCTGTTCTCTGCAATGTGGAACCGCAGAGTCGGGGCGGGACGCGGGGGCTTCCGTCCGCGCCGGGGCTCTCCCCGGCCCGGGGTGCTCCCCGCCAAGTCAGCCTGGAGTGGCAAGAGTCCGAACCCGGGCGCACCCGCCCGCGGCGACCCTGCCCCGGCCCGCGCTCACCTGGATCGTCTGGTTGGGGTCCCCGCCGGCCACGGGGCCCCCCACCAGCTTGCAGTAGAGGTCCTCGGTGGGGCGCGGGGAGCCGCGCGCCGGGGCCTCCTCGCCGCAGGTGGCCGAGGCGGCGATGCGGGCGCCCTCGGCCAGATTGAAGTAGGGAGGGTGCAGGCTGAGGTCGCCGCCCGCCCGCGCCGCGCCCAGCAGGGCCAGCCCGACCAGCAGCAGCGGCGGCGGCGTGGGGCGCGACCTCCCCATCTCGCAGGTCCGGGCCGCGCTCGTTCGGGGACTGCGCGCCGCGGAAGCCCCGTGGGGTATGAGCGCGGGGCCAGCCGGCTCGCTCCGCCCGCGGACGTCAGGCCCCGCCCCAGCCCGCCCGGGCGCTGGAGCCCCGCGCCCCGGGGACGGGCAGGGGGAGGGGCGGCCGGCGCCCTTAACCCTTCCGACCCCGGCCGGTCGGCCTCCGGAAGGGGCACCTGCTGGCCCCGGGCCAGGCCGTGGGAACACGAAGCGGCCCAGGCCCCCCAGGGCGTGACTCGGGTCCCAGGCGACATCCCCGCGCCCCGCGGCGCCCCCGGTCCCGACGCGCCCGCCTGGCTGGTCCCAGACTAGGGACTCCGCTCTTTGTTTCCATAACTTCGGGCACCTCTCGGTGGCCGAGCGCCCCCGGCGGCTCGGGCTCTGGCGGGGCGGCCGGAGTCGGCACGATCTCGCATCGCCCCGCGTCCAGCCCGGGGCATCTGTCCTTCAACGACTCAGCGCGTCCCCGCCCGCACCCCCAGAACCGCACAGCGTCCCCAGCGATGGCCACACGGGAGCCTAGACGTTTGGCTACACTCCCCCACCCCAGTTGGACGGGGTGCCCTCCGGAGCCCCCCCGCCCCGCCCCAGCGCAGCCTCCCCGCTCCCCCAGGCCGGTTTTCGGGTTATTTCCCTCATACCGCCCCAAGTCTTCCCCATCCTGCAGGTGTGCTAGAAGGTGCTGTCTGCTCCATGTGTGGCCGTGGTGGGGCCCTGGAGGGAATCCCATTGGCAGAGGGACAGAGAAACCCCATTGCAGATCCATGCTTCCCTGGGGTGTCAGGTCAGATTCATACACTCCCTCCCTCCCTGCGGTTTGGTAAAAGTGTATTCAAACAAGGAAATGGATCGGGAGGGGCTGGACCCTGCGGCCCGCAAACAGTGCAGGAAGGGTGCTCATGGCCCGGTGGGTGCAGGAAGCCTGGAGGACATGTACTGAGCACCTGCTGTGCGGGTGGGGGGCGTGGGAACCTGCCCTTGTGCCAGGCGGTGCCTATGCTTGGGGGCAATGTGGGCCAGGCTGAACCCTCCCGTTCAGGGCCATTCCCTGTCCAGGGAGGGCACTGGAGGACGCCCAGGAAACGGGACAAAACCCAGAGGCCAAGCTGGGATTTTGTCCCAGCTGTTTCTGCGTTTGGGAGGCTCCTGACCCAAATCAGCCTCAGGGGAAGCCCGAGGGGGTGGGGAATGGGGCCGCAGCTTCGGGCTGGCAGCTCCCCCCATTCTCTGAGCCAGGCCAGCCGGGCGTCTGTCCCACGTGAGACCCTCTGGACAGTCCTGGGGGCCAGGTGAGTTCGTGGGGCCGCATCCTGCTGGTCCTGGTGGGGGTCCTGCCCCTCCCCACAGCTGGTCCCGGAAGCTTGCACCACCTTTGGCATCTTCCTGGCTGCCCCCCCTCCCCAGCCTCCTGCAAATCCTGAATCAGGGGGACTTAGGAGTTGGGAAACAGGCAGTGGGAACAACCCTCCCTACCCTCTCCCTCTCCACTTCTTAATTCTGTAACTTCACTTTTGTTCTCCACCTGGGGGTGGGGACGAGGAGAAGACGCAGTTAGTTCCCTTTGCAGAAGCTCAGGGTGGGGGAGGGCCGGCTCAGCGGGTGGGCAGGAGACCTGGAGGAATCTGGAGTCACCAGACAGGCCGGCTGGGGTAATTTATGATCCCTTGCAAAGGACAGCTGCCTCCAGGCGTAGTGGCCCAGGATGGGGGATTTGACCTGCCTCACCCTCCCTCCCTCCCTCCCCGAACGCCCCCATCACAAACACCACAGCAGTACACTCCTGCCCCCAGCACCCCCATGATAGCGGGGGACCCTGGCAGTCTAGAGGCTGGGAAACCTCCCCCTGATCTAAGTAAGCTTCCCAATATCCCTGGAGGGGCCAGTGGGCAGAGGTGGTGGGTGGGCTCCCTCTGAACCCCTAGGGGCCAGGTCTCCACCCACTGCCCAAGAGCAGGAGGGGCCGGCGGCTGCCGAGAATGTGCTGAGTCCCAGCACCCGGCTGGAGGAGCGTTCATCACAGCTGCCGGGAGCAACTGATGGCTGTGGGAGGTGGGGCGGCAAGAATGTGGTGCCCACTCTCTGCCCCACTGTGTGCCTGTGTGTCCAGCCAGGGAGGGGACAGCATGGAGAATGGGGGCATTGAGAGGAGGGGAGCTGGGGAGGGGAGGGGAGGCCCATTGCTGCCCACTGTCACCCCTGCTGCCCAAGTCATCCCCAAGTGCCCAGCGAGTGTGTCTCCCGCCTTCCTCACACTCCCGGGCCACAGTCACCTTTCCTATTAAAAACTGGAAAACTGAGGCCAAAAGGTCCAGGGGTGAGTCAAGAGCACAAAGTTAGCCACTCACGGCCTCCCCCAGGTTCCTGGCACTACCCCCAGATCAGGTAGCCCAGTGTTCTGTCCTAATGCCCAGCAGAGGCACTCCCAGTCCTGGGGCGGGGGTGCCCCAAGGAGTCCTGTCTTCCTCCCCCTCCCCACTGCAATAGCACCCCAGGAGCCCCTGCTGCCCATCTGCGGGGCAGGTGTGGGACCTGCAGGCCAAGCCCCGGCTCACCTGGCTCAGCCAGAGGCCCTCCAGGAAGCAGCTGCGCAGGGCGCCCACTGCTCCGCACACAGCGTCCTGGTGCATACAAGGACTAACAGGTGGCTGTGCCAGCCTCCAGGCCCCAGTCCCCGGCTGTCCCTGGGCCCTGCACCCTTGAGAGGAGCATGTCGAAGCCGGGGCCGTGCAGTGTGGCGTGAGGAGGGGAGCCGAGGCTTCCTGACCTGTGTTTGTCTCAGGAAGGCGGCGAGGGAGCTGGTGCTGTGGTTTGAAGCAGTGGGGCCATTCCCTTCCTGGTGCCCTTCCAGGGGACCCAGCAGGCAAGCGCATCTACAGCAGGGCACAGAGAAGCACCTCCCCGCAGGGCACAGAGAAGCATCTCCCCGCAGGGCACAGAGAAGCATCTCCCCGCAGGGGACAGAGAAGCACCTCCCCGCAGGGCACAGAGAAGCATCTACGCGCAGGGCACAGAGAAGCAGGTGCTCCCAAGGCTGACCGGGTGGCTGGCGCTGGAAGCCCCAGGGGTGGAGGACGACATTAGCCGGGTCCCTGAGAACTCTCAGCTGGAAGCAGCCTCATCAGGTTGTACACCCAGCATGTCAAACGCAAAGGCGACCACGGGCCCAATAAACAAGGTGTAAGGGTACATGGGCCGCAAAAAAAACAAAAGCTTCCATTTTCGTAGAAATGTAGGTTTATGTCAATAGGGACATGCTGAATACAAAGGGCTGAAGTAAATGAGTCATCGTTAGCATAAAATAACAGAACAGGGACTCTCTCCCCCTCCCCACGTGGGAGTCTGTACTTGTTCTTCAGTAAATTTCCACCTTTGCTATAAAAAAATAATAGAACATTTTAATAGAAATTAATATCTTTCTTGAACATTAACTTACCAGACACTGAATAACTGCACAAATTAATAAGTGTAATGCAAATAAACCTATTTTTCTTGTTCTCCGAAAGCGAAATATTTCCTGTTGCGCACACCAAACAAGTCAGGGCAAGACTAATGACGTGGCAGTCGGCTGCTAAAATATTCGCTGCTGGTATTAGTGGAGAGAAATGGTGCGCCTGCGCTTAAGGGAAATGAATGCAACATGATTATAGTAATCAGTCATTAGTGAATGTTGTAGTTCCTTATTAATAATTATGTATAACAGGATATTGTAAAAATTATGTTACGAAATTTTTATTAAAACGTTTCTTACATACCGTTATTTTGGTTGGGCCTCAAAAATACTCGTGGTGGGCCGCATGCAGCTCGAGGGCCGAGAGTTTGATATGCTTGACCCAGCAGGATGGGAGCACTCCCGCCTCTTTTGGCCCTCGGCTGGCACGGTTCCCTATGGGAGCCAGCCCAGCGCCTAGACCTGAGGACCAGCAGCAGGCCCAGAGCAGCAGCTGGACCCCTCCCAGGCCAGGTACCCCTACCCTTGTGGTCTGCCACCCATCCCCCTACCCAAGGGCTGCTGTCCTCAGACGAAGGGGGTCAAGGGAGATCCCTGGTTTTTAGCAGAAGGACAATCGGGGACAGGCCCGTGTTGCTCTGGAAGGAGTCCTGCCTTCCCCTCCCTGCTGCTGTCTGGACTCGGCCACCTTTGGGCTATACTCAGCTTCCAGGGCATGAGGTCCTGGAAAACCTTAGAGGCCACCAGGTCAAGGAACAGACAGTTTTGACTCACACACTGCCTGGCCACAGCCCCTCCTCTGGGAGCCTTGTGACCTCTGTGTCCCTGATCCTCAGGCATCCTGATGGGGGGAGGGGCACAGACAGGCTTAGGTGCGATCTGGTGCCAGAGGCCTGGGCTGGCCATCCCCGTCCCAGGTCCTGGACTCTCCGCAGAGGTTCCCCAAAGCTGCCTTCCCCGACTTGGTCACCTTCCCAACAGGCATCCTGGCCGGGCAGGCCAGGCCCTATGAAGAGCACGAGTACCTGGATGCTCAGGAACATGGGGCTTGTGGCTCTCGATGGGGTGATCAGCCTGACGTCAGTGCAGATACCGGAGTCCAGAGGCCAGGGTCCAGCTTGGATGCCCCCTCCCACGGCTCAGTGCCTCCCTCCCAGGGCTGAGTGTTGGAGAGCCCCCTCCCCCGCTGACACCGGGACCCTGGATCTGTGAAGACTGGAGGAATCAGAAGTCGCCATGGTCAGGCTGTCCGCGGTGGACTGGAACCCTTTTGATAACAGCTCCAGGGGCTGAGTGCCTGCTGGGCGGGCCGCGTGCCTCCCCCCAGGCAAACTGGGCTCCTGTTTGGCTTCAGATGAAAGCCAGGCCCCTGGCTGCCGCCCAGCTCTGCCCCCGCTTCTGGTCAGCCCTTGCCTGAGGATCCTCCAGTCCTGGGCCTGGTTACCTCCACCCTGAACACAATAGAGCTCCTCTCCCCCCACCCCCACCCGCCCCCCGCCTTGACGTAAGAAATGTCCAAACCTGCAGAGAATTTTTATGAGATTTATTTGAGCCAAACATGACATTGCCAGGGGGCAAGATCTCAAATGCTTCCCAGAAATGACAGTTTTCCAGCTTCTTTTATGCATTTGAATTGAGGAAGAAACGTCCTGTGGGTGGGAGTGCAGGGCAGTTCAGTTCCGAGCGTTGCTGTGTTTTAGAAGGAGGGTCAAAGGCACATTTCAAAGGTGTGTGAACCCAGATGTACAGAGACAACGGACGGACCGGGCTGGCTTCAGACAAAGAATGCGTTTTATGCCTGGGGCACGAGACCCAACACCACACCTGCCCACTTAGGGATTTATGATCATCTCACCTTGTAACTTCTTTTCTGTAGACCCCCTTTTTTGGTCCACACTCCTTTGTCTGGCCACCTCCCTCTCTCCAGGCATCTCCCCAGAGAGCCCTTGTCAAGTCCTCTGCAAGTGCAAAGGGCTGGTCCCACAACAGGCTGCTCTTGGACCCAGCCCCATGCCCCTCCCTGGAGGGGGGCGCAGCAGGGCACCTCCCAGCACCTTACTGGGCTGTGAAGTTGGGAGTCCAGGCCTCCTGATTCCAGATCCCCCATATGTCGCTGTGTGTCCACACCAGTACCCCACCCCATCCTTGCCACCTTCCCAATCCATACCCCAGCCCTGGAGGGAACAGGCAATGTGTGGGGACTCTCCAGCACAGAGGCAGCCCCAGGCCTGGCCTGCCCACCCTCCTCCCTCAGGGACCTGAGCTCCTGTAGGTCCCTTCCCACGCCTGGTCCTTGGCGGCCTGGCCAAGCTCTGGTTCCCGTGGGGGGCAGGGTAAGGGCTCTACAGCTTTTCCACGAGGTGCCCACAGACGGCCTTATATGGCCAGGAGGGCTCCAAGCCCGGCAAGAATCTGATCTCAGGAAGGGCAGGGATGGGACAGGACGGGCTGTGGGTGAGTGATGCCTGGATTGCCGTGATGGGCCCCCAACCCCAGCCTCTGTCCTCAGTGCCTTCAAGGGGCCAGATTAGCCCTTGACCCCTTGCCAACTTTGGATCTGCAGCTCCCCAGGCCTGACCCTGCTGGGGCTGCCATGGTCATGAGCTGCAATTTGAGGTCAGCCTGCCCCTCCTGGCACCACACAAACCACACAAATGCCCAGCAGGTGTGGCCCTCCTGCCCACCACTGGCCTGGGGCCAGCAGCAGCCGGCCCGAGCCTTGACCAGCCAGGCCACTTGCCCTCAGCAAGTCGTCTCCCGCCTTGGCTGCTTCCTCAGAGCAGCACCAGACAGCTGGCCCGGGGCTCTGCTGGGACTCAGCTCCCCACAGCACACTGCCCAGCTCCCCCTCCCCCTCCCAAACCCTCCCCTTCCCTCCAGCTCTCCACTGCTCTGTCTCTGCCTTCCCCTCTCTTGTCTCGCATTCTCTCCCTCTCCCTGTCTCTCAGTCTCTCTCCGCAGCTGCCCTAGATTAGCCAAGCTCAGCCACTCCCACCCCCAAGTCTGGCCTCTGAGTACCTGTGTCTTCTGGCATTTGGAGAAGGGACTTGTTTCTGATGAGGGGCAGCAGCCTGGTCACAGAGCCACTTCCTGCCAGGCTTTCCCACCCGCCTGCCTGGGGAGCTCTGGCCGCAGGGCCCCAGCTCCTGGGTATGTGCCCAGAAGAGGCGTGAATGAGTGTCCAAAACTTGTATGTGACTGTTCATGGCAGCGCTGCTTCTAACCGCCGCAGTGGAAGCAGCCAGTGTCCTTCATGGGCGAGGGGTGGGTAGATCCCCACAGGCCCTAGCTGCCCCTTTCCTGCTCAACCCTCAGCTGCACCCGTGGGGGCGGGGAGAACAGCTTCAACCTCCTGATGGAGAAACTGAGGCTCAGGGCCCTTCAGCGGGGAGGCCGGCTCCTGGAGGAGGCTGCCAGGGGCCAGGCGGCTGGTGCACCTCGGTCACTGCCTCTCCCAGGTGTTGAGAGGGAGGCTCAGCCAGGCCGAGCCCACCTCAGACAGGATTGTGCGCCGGGCGGGAGCTGTGGGGCCAGGCTCAGGTGGGAGCGGGTGCCCGGCGAGCCTTCAGGTGGAGATGGTGGAGGCACTTACCTCAGGCGCCCGTGGGCCACCCACACAGCCCGCTGCATCTGCATCCTGCTTCCTGTGACCAACAGGGAGGCATGGGCCTGTGTTTAGGGCCGTGGTTCTCAACCTTCTGGGCCTTTAAATACAGTTCCTCATGTGGTGACCCAACCATAAAATTATTTTCGTTGCTACTTCATAACTGTAATGTTGCTACTGTTATGAATCGTAATGTAAATATCTGATATGCAGGATGGTCTTAGGCGACCCCTGTGAAAGGGTCGTTCGACCGCCAAAGGGGTCGTGACCCACAGGTTGAGAACCGCTGGTTTAGGGCCATGGTGAACCCAAGACAACCAACCCTAAACCGGGAACTGACTCAGTCTGCTAGGGGTCCGTGTGGTCTGCAGAGGTGGCTGCCACGGCCCCTCCAGCCCTTGGGGAGGGCCTGCGGGGGCCGTCCCTGTGTGGGCCAGCCTGCTGGCTCCTCCCTGGAGGCCTGACAGTGAGCCCCCCCGTCCCCCAGGAGGCCTGACTGGGGTTCCCCAGGGGTCCCCAGTGATTCAAGTACAGCCCCAACCACTCCCATCTACTGTCACCCCAATTTCATAAAAGGAGGGCCCAGGACACCAGAAAGGGGGGAGAGGCATAGAGGTCCACCTAGGCCGGGCAGGAGCCCCCATCCTGCCTGCCCATCTGGGAGCCTCCAGCTCCATTGGGCTGGCAGGGAGGAGAGGGGTGGGCCAGGTGGCCTCCCTCCAGGATACTCTGCCCCCACCCCCTGCGCTCATAGAGGGAGTGGGCTCAGCTCCAGGCCTCTGTTTGCCTCAAGTTTCAACATTTACAAAACATTGGTCCTGGGCTCTTCTGGAGAGACACTTCCTGGGGGAGTATAAACATGTGGGCTCAGAGGCTTCTTGTCCTAAAAAACGATTGAAACCTGTAAAGAATTTTTGTGAGTTTATTTGAGCCAAACTGTCAGCAGACAGTTTGGGAAACAGAACCTCAATGAATTGAGATAATGCTCTGGAGAATGGCGGGTTACATCTGTATTTATACATTGCAATCAAAGGAAGGGATGTAGGTGGGTTACATGAAATCCATTGGTGATAGACTAGAGAGGCAGGAGAAAGCAAAGTGGGGAAACCCCTGGGATTGAATAAAAAGTAAAATAATAGATACATACTTAGGTGGGTGCAGGAATAATTAACATGATAATGAAGGAATCTGTGGTCTCTGTCCTCGTGTCCAGCACATTAGGTTGTGCCCCAAGGGGTCCAGAAAAAGGGAAGCTACAAGTTACCCAGACATTTTAAGGATATGTTACCATAGATGCAAAAAGACAGACAGGCTCAGTTAAGGTAAAAGCTGACCTTGTCAGTGAAGATACTGGCCTAGGACTTCACTACCCACCATAACTGCTTTTAAAGTTTAATTTCAGACCATCCTTTGTGGTGACTTTAGGTCTCTGAGTTTGAAGACTGCCATGCAGGCCTCCCCTGAGCTTGTCAGGTTCGCATGTGGCCCCTTCATTCACAGGCTCCTCCAGGCCCCTCCTGGGCACCAGTGGGGGGTGGGGTGGGGGGCGGGCTCTGGGGTCTAAAGCTGAGAGTTCCCAGCTCCCTGGGCTTGGGCTTGCCATGTGCTCTTGCCTCCCTGTTCCCCCAGCAAATGAGCTCTTTTCCTGCCTCACCTCCACCATCTGACTTTGGCCCTTTGGCCACCTGCCACCCTGTGCCAAACAGCCAGTGCCCTCAGGCCTGGGCTAGGCCAGTGCTAACGGGCACCCCCTAACGTCCTGCTCACAGATGGGGAGCCGAGAGGCTCTGCCCCTGAGTGACACTGCTCCCGGCTGGCCAGGAGCTCTGCTGATGACCACACAGGCCTTATCTGCAAGGTGCTCAGCTCCCAGCCCGGAAGGTCTGTGGTGGCTGGGCCTGCACCCACACGCTCTCTAGCAGAGGCTGACCCTGAGTGTCCTCAGCCAGGCCCGAGGCCCCTGTTCCAGGAACTGCAGGAGCTGACACAGACCGCCTTCCCGCCCCATCTCTGCTAGGAATGCCCGAGCCCCCCACCCAGGGAAGAAAGCAGCAGAGGCCCTGGAGCTGGGCCCTGGGGGAGAGGGTGGTGCAGAGCCCACCTCCCGAATTGCCCAGGCCAGCACCAGACCCACCTGCCCCCCTGCCCTCACCCCAATGTGCCTGGCACCCCCAGTCTTCTCCTCAGGGCTGGTCACTGCATGACACTGTCTCTTCCTCAGAGAGGCCTTCATTGGGTCATCACCCTCAGAGCCCCAGGCCAGGCACCGTGGGCATTCTAGGCTGAGGCCTCCCTGCTGGCTGTCCCGGTCCTGTCGGGTACTGAGCAGCATTCCTGGCTTCCACCCCTTAGTGGCCAGTAGCACCATCCCCTCCCCCAGGGTGACAGCTGGGCATTGCCATGTGTCCTGGGGAACCACCCAGGTGAGACCCGCTGCCCTAGACCCTCCTGAGATGAGATGTGTATTGTCCTCTTCCCCAGGCCGTGAGCACCCTGGGGACAGGACAGCCTCTGGCCCCACACAGCCTCCTGCCCACAGCCACCTGCACGACCACGGCAGGTGGAGGGGTGATGACTGCCTGGCTGAGCCCTGCTGACACCCAGGGCCTCAGAGTCCCCACACTTGCAGAGCTGGTGGGGAGGGGAGAAGCTGCTGGGAGCCAGAGGAGCTGGGTGGGGTGGGGCCAGCCAGACAAGCCCGGCCAGGTCTGCTCACCTGGGGCAGGAATTTGGGTGCAAACCTTTGCCTCTGGGCGTGTTCCAGCAGCTACTGACACCTGGCTGGCTTGGGCGTGTTCCAGCAGCTACTGACACCTGGCTGTCACTACCCAGGGGCCTGAGGAGGAGGGCCACCTCCTCCTCTAGTCCCCACTTAGGGATCACCAGGGATGGGAGGGGAGATGGGACCTCTAACCGCTGCTCCTGACGCGCCTGAAGTCCCCTCACTCCTCTCCTCGCAGTTCAGCCCTGGGCGGCGGGATCCTCTCCTGCATCTTACCCTCCACCCGGAGCCCGAGGCTGGGTTTAATCTCTCCCTGCACCCTAGCACTGTGACTTTGGGGAGCCACTTCCTCTCCCTCAGCCTCAGTTTCTACTCTGTAATGGGTTCATTAGCTACCTCCTCACAGGGTTGCCATGGTCCTTCTTGACGGGGCCTCACCAGGTGCCAGGCCGGTGGTCAGGACCTCCCCAGGGCCTCGCTGCCATGTGGCCACTGGACACACCCGTTCCTGTGAACCCTGAGTCCTTGGGCTCTGACACGTGGCGCCAGGGCTGCTTGCTGACTGGCAACGCTGCGTATTCCTCCACGGGCAGGAAGAAGCACGCCTGAGACGTATCCCATGTCACCTCCCAACAGGCCGGCAGACCAACCGGCAGACCGAGCAGCAGCAAAGGGCTGGGCATGAGTCGCTCCCCTGCGTGCTCCTGTCCCCAGGCACAGACAGGATGCGGCCTTTCAGAGCCACCTGCCCTGACAAGGCCCCTAGCTGCCCCTTTCCTGCTCAACCCTCAGCTGCCCCCATGGGGGCGGGGAGAACAGCTTCAATCTTCTGATGGGGAAACTGAGGCTCAGGGCCCTTTCTGCCCAGGGTCAGCGATTAGCCTGGAGCCAGGACATGGGCTCAGTCTGTGGGGTCAGCTAGGGGCGCCTGGCTGGCCCGGGCTTGGGGTGGAGGCGGGCCTTGCTGCCGGTGTCTGCAGCCTGTCCCTTGGACCTGCAGCTCCACTGGGTTTGGCTGGAATGTCTTGGCCTCCGGCCAGCAAGGCCAGCCCTTGGTGTATCTGCTGGGACAAGCCGGCTGGACACACTGTGTGCTTCTGGGATGGAAGTGCCTCCTGTCCTGTCACTAGGCTCAGTCCTCTGGCCAGTCACCATGGAGAAGTCAGAAGATGGGGGGTCTTGGGTGTTTCCCACCTCACAGTGTCTCTGCTGGGGGTGACCCAGGCAGGGATCTCTGTTGGCTGGCCATCCAGGTGGACTCCGTGCACAGGCCAGGCCCTGGATGCCCAGCCCCAAGCACCTTCACCTGTAACCTGGGAAGGATCCACAGGAGTCTCCCGGGAGCTGAGTGGGGAAGGGGACCGACCCATCCAGACCCTGACCCAATGCCAGCGAAGTCAGTAGTGGGCCCCGCCTGCCTGGTGGACACGGATGTGAAAATTCAGCGGATGGGACACCTGGGGTTGTGCTCTTTATCACGTGTGGGTCATATCTCAATGAGAAAATCTAACCAAGTACAATGAATACGGTGGTAAAACAGCGGAACAAGATGCTGGCCCGGCTCCTTGGCTCCCTGGTTCCCTGGGGCTCTGACAGCCAGTGAGTAAGGCTGCTGATGGCCCCGGGTCCCCTCAGGCCTGACCCACGTGTGTCCTTGAGCCTCACCCACACTGGGAAGGGCCAGTGATGCCTGCATCCCTCACACCAGAGGACAATCCCAAATAACCCCTGGGGGGCAGTGGTCCAGGACCTGCTGGAGGACGGCTGGCTGAAGCCTGTGCGCTCCCACCCTCCACAGTGCCCTCTGGGGTGAGACTCTGTCCAAGCAGGGCAGGCCAGGAGCCACTTCCTCTTCCTCAGCCTCAGCTCCTGTTGAGGTCTGCGTGGGTGGAAGCCTGATCCTAGGCTCTGATCCACCAGTCACCCTGGGCCCCCGCCCAGGCCTGGAAGGAAGTTTCCTCACTTGGAGCTGTTCCCTTCCACACACAATGCACTTTAGGCTGGCCTGGCCCTGCCTGGCCCAGAAACAGCTGATCTGGGAGGAGGAGGGAGCCTCCCCTAGAAGAATGCACAGGCACCTCCTACCTGTCTGTGAGGTGAGCCCAAAGACGGTGCTGAGAAAGTGCAGGGGGCCACACACTCCAACCAGATCTTACTGGCCACTGTCACCTGCCTAGGCAGTCTGAATGGGGACCTGTATGAGATTGGGGTAGTTACAGTGCAGCTCCTATAGTCAACAGCCCAGGATTCAAATATACCCATGTGACCTGGGGCCACACATAATAGCAGTACTGACTGTGATGGTGTGATGATGGTGATGCTGATGGTGATGGTGGGTGATTATGGTGGTGATGATGGTGATATTGATGGTGATGATGATGGTGATGATGGTGATGATGATGGTGATGATGGTGATGATGATGGTAATGGTGATGATGGTGATGATGCTGGTGGTGATGATGCTGGTGGTGATGGTGCTGGTGGTGATGGTGCTGGTGGTGATGATGGTGTGCTGATGGTGATGGTGATGATTGTAATGGTGATGATGGTAACGGTGATGATGGTAATGGTGATGATGGTGATGATGGTGATGACGATGGGATGATGATGATGGTGGTGATGATGATGATGGTGATGCTGGTGGTGATGATGGTGGTGATGATGGTGATGTTGATGATGGTGATAATGATGATGGTGGTGGTGGTGATGATGGTGATGGTGGTGATGATGGTGATGGTGGTGATGATGGTGAAGTTGATGGCGATGGTGGTGGTGATAATGATGGTGATAGTGGTGATGCTGGTGATGGCGATGGTGGTGGTGGTGATGATGGTGATGATGGTGATGATTGTGAAGGTGATGGCAATGATGGTGGTGGTGATGATGGTGAAGTTGATGGCAATGGTGGTGGTGGTAATGATGGTGATGGTGGTGATGATGGTGGTGGTAATGATGGTAATGGTGGTGATGATGGTGATGATGGTGATAGCGATGGTGGTGGTGGTGATGATGGTGATGGTGGTGATGATGATGAAGTTGATGGCGATGGTGGTGATGATGGTGATGGTGGTGATGATGGTGGTGGTAATGATGGTGATGGTGGTGATGATGGTGAAGGTGATAGGGATGGTGGTGGTGGTTATGATGGTGATGGTTATGAAGGTGATGGTGAGTGCTACCACACTGAGCACCTACTGAGTGCCACACCAATTCTGAGCCCTGTTTGTGTTAACGCATTGAATGCAGATGGCCCAGCACTGTGGGATGGTTCTATTACCATTGTCCCAACTTCACAGCTGGAAGGAGGAGGCAGTCAAATAATTTGTCCAAGGTCACAGAGCCAAAAGGCAGAGGGAGCGTAGGAACTTCACCTATAATCCAATGTGATATTGGCAGTCAAGGTTATGCAGAGCGCTTTGGGGGTGGAGGGTGGGCAGGAAGAGGTGTATGTGCTGGAGTGGATGAGGGGGCATTCAGGGACCATGTCTAGGACTACCCTGCTGAACAGCTGCTACTCTGAGCCTCTGGGACTGCCCTGGAATCTGCAAAAAGGGCTCAGCTCAACAGTGTCTTCCAGTGCCAGGTCCTCCTGCCCACCATGCCCTTTGCACCACCTGGCCTCTGGCCCTTTCCCAACCCACCAGCAAGGGGCTAGGGACCTAGAGCCGGAGGAAGGTGGCTCAGCCCCCTTCAGCTAACAGGGAAATAAGCAGGCAGCAGGGCTGCGTGCAGGGCCAGGTGTGCTCTTGGATGGGTGGTAGTGGCTGCTGGGGACAGTGTGGGCAGGATGTGGGGATGTTATCTCCTAGCTACCAATACCTGTCAGTCCGCCGCTCACCCGACCCCTACGGTTGCCAGGAGGCCCTGCTGCTGAGACCCTGCCCCGCTCCCTTCAAGGGACCACTTGTTCCTGTTTGTGTGATCCGGACTTTGGACAACAGGGTTTCTCAAAGAGGGGCTCCTCCAGACTTCATGGCCCAAGAGTGGGGAGCAGTTTCCCTTCAAAGAACTTGGCCTTGGGATCCTGCTCCAGGAAGAGAATATCATGATGCCTTGTGTGTGTGTCCTATATTTTGAATTGTTTTTTAATGTGGTAAAATATCTCTCTATATAAAACCCTAATATGCAAATAGACCAAACGGTGGAACAACTGAACCACTGGTCGCTATGATGTACACTGACCACCAGGGGGCGCGTGCAGAACATTGTGGGCATCACCTGCGGCGAGATGGTGGAGCAGGTGAGCAGGGGCGCCAGACCAAAGAGAGGTGCTGGTCGCTGTCATTGGGGCGAGCCTCTAGTGCAGTGGTTGGCAAACCAGGGCTCACAAGCCACATGTGGCTCTTTGGCCTCTTGAGTGTGGCTCTTCCACAAAATACCACATGTGGGCGCGCACTTACAGTGCAATTGAAACTTCGTGGCCCATGTGCAGAAGTCGGTTTTCAGCCTGGGCGAGTCTATTTTGAAGAAGTGGCATTAGTGTCATGATTTAATTTTATGGATATTGTAAGGAATTTAATTTTATCAATAAATAATATCGTTATTAAGTATGATATCAAGTTTTATTCAATGTACCTATAGTTTAACTAAGACTTAAAACTTGAAGTAAAGTTTATTAAGTTAATTTTAGGGAAGTTGTGGAGTGAAAGAAGATGTAGTGTCGAGGACTGAGAAAGGTATGTTGAGATGGGTTGGACATAAAGAGAGGATAAACGAAAGGAGATAGACAAAACAAGTATACAAGACGAGTGTGGATGGGAGAGTTGGAAGGGGTCGACCTCAGCAAATGTACCTCAATCAGATTGAGGACGTTTTTAGCAAAGGCCAGCTTAGGAGTACCCAAATTAAGTTAATAACAATGTACCTACCTATATAGTTTAAGTTTAAAAAATTTGGCTCTCAAAAGAAATTTCAGCCGAACCAGTTTGGCTCAGTGGATAGAGCGTCGGCCTGCGGACTCAAGGGTCCTAGGTTTGATTCCGGTCAAGGGCATGTACCTTGGTTGCAGGCATGTCCCCACTGGGGGGGCGTGCAGGAGGCAGCTGGTCGATCTCTCTCATCGATGTTTCTAACTCTCTATCCCTCTCCCTTCTTCTCTGTAAAAAATCAATAAAATATATTTAAAAAAAAAAAAAGAAATTTCAATCGTTGTACTGTTGATATTGGGCTCTGTTGACGAATGAGTTTGCCGGCCACTGCTCTAGCGTTTACTGAAAATTCTTTGCTCCCATGCACTGCGGTCCTTCCGGGTGATCACACCTGCTGCCGGCACTGACCCCGCTCTCACCCCACTGCCGGTGCCCAGCGCTGATCACTCAGCACCATCAGTGGGTGCGAGCGGTGACTGCCAGCCCTGATCGCTCCTGAGGGCTTCTTCACCTCCCCCTGCTCCTGAGGGGTGATCTGGGCAGCAGCCGCTGCTCGCTTGCACCTGCTGACGGCACCGGCCCCAATTGCTCTGCGCCGTTAGCATGTAGGAGCAGCAGCAGCGGGAGCGGGGCTGCCAGCAGACAGGGGACCGGGCCGTGGAGGGAGGGGCCTCGGAGGTTGGGCCGAGACCCGCCCCTGTGCCCACAGCAGCCTCACGGCCCACAGTTCCTTTCAAGGTGCATGAATTCATGCACTGGGCCCCTAGTATAAATAAAATTTACCATTTTAACCACGTGTAAGTGCACAATTCAATGGTGTAAATACACCAATAATGTACTACCACACCACCACCATCTCCAGAACTTTTTCATCCTGTAAAACTGAAACTCTGTCCCCATTAAACCCTCACTCTCCCTCCCTAGACACTGGCACCCACCCTTCTACTCTCTGATTTTGACAACTCTAAGCACCTCCTAAATTGGAATCATGCAGCAATTGTCTTTTTTGTGACTTATTCCATTTAGCATAATGTCAAGATCAATCCATATGCATGTGTCACACTTTTCTTCCTTTTTTATGCTGAATAATATTCAATTTTATGTACTTATCACATTTTGTTTATCCATTCATCTGTTGATGGGCACTTGGTTGGCTTCCATGTTTTAGCTACTGTGAATAATGCTGCTGTGAATATGGGTGTGCAAATATCTGTTCATGTCCTTGCTTTCAATTCTTTTAGGTGTATACCCAGCTGCAGAATAGCCAGATCATATGGTAATTGTTTTTTTAGGAACCTCCATGCTGTTTTACATCTGCACCATTTTATTCCCACCAACAGTGCACCAGGGGTCTGATTTCTCCACATTCTCACCAATTCCTGTGTTGTTTTTTTTTTAAAATTTTTTATTGATTTCAGGGAGGAAGGAAGAGGGAGATAGAAACATCAATGATGAAGAGAATCATTGATCAGCCTGCAACCCAGGCATATGCCCTGACCAGGAATCGAACTGTGACCTCCTGTTTCATAGGTCAACACTCAACCACTGAGCCATGTCAGCCAGGCTACTTCGTTTTTTTATTTTGTTAATCATACTTGAAGATATATGTTCCACTGATTTTCAGAGATTGTGGGAGGAAAAGAGGGAGGGATGGAGGGAGGAGGGGAGAGAGAGAAATATCAATGTGAGAGAGACGCATCAATTGAGTGCCTCCTGCATGCACCATAACCAGGCCAGGATTGAACCTACATCTGAGGTACATGCCTTTGACCAGGAATCAAACCTGTGACCTCTGTACTGGGTCGATGCTCTGACCACTGAGCCACACCAGCCAGGGCTTTTTTTTTTTTTTTTTTTAATAGTATCCATTCTAACAAGTGTGAGGTGGTATCTCATAGCTGTGACTTGCATTTCCCTGATGATTAGTGATATTGAGCATCTTTAAGTGTACTCATTGGTCAATTTATCTCTTGTGAAATGTTTATTCAAGCCCTTTGCCCATTTTTGAATCAAGTTGCTTTTTTTTTGTTTAGTTTTAGGACTTCTCTATATATTCTGCATACTAATCCCTTAACAGATGTGTGATTTTCAAATATTTTCTCTCATTCTGTGGGTTGCCATTTTACTCTGTTGATAGTTTTGATGCACAAATTTAAAAAATTTCAAGTCCGACTGTCCTTTTTGTTGTTGCTGCTTGGGCCTTTAGTGACCTACCTAAGAAGTCATTGCCAAGTCCAGTGTCATGAAGTTTGGGCTCTAGTTTTCTTGTAAGAGATTAAGGTCATGCCGAACCGGTTTGGCTCAGTGGATAGAGCGTCGGCCTGCGGACTCAAGGGTCCCGGGTTCGATTCCGGTCAAGGGCATGTACCTTGGTTGCGGGCACATCCCCAGTGGGGGGTGTGCAGGAGGCAGCTGATCGATCTCTCTCATCGATGTTTCTAACTCTCTGTCCCTCTCCCTTCTTCTCTGTAAAAAATCAATAAGAAATATATTAAAAAAAAAAAAAGAGATTAAGGTCTTACATTTAGGTCCTTGATCCATTTTGAGTTCACTTTGTATATGGTGTGAGGTAAGGGTCAGTTTCCCCCTGTATGTGGATGTCCAGTTTTCCCAACACCATGTGTTGGACACCCTGGTCAAAAATTACTTGACTGTATATGTGAGGGCTTTCTGGGCTCTCTATTCTGCTGAATACTCAAGGGAGACCTTCTGCAGACCTCCCTCTGCCACTCTGGTACTCAAGCTGCCTGTCTCCTGCCTTCCAGCTACAGAGAAAATCCCTCCATCACTAGGCCCAGCTGGGCTCACCCACACAGACAGACAGGCAGGCCAGATGTGCAGATCCCCAACCTCACACATAAATCATGTGTACGTACATTATGTCTGTGCACATGCCCAGGTGCATAGCACCCACCTCTCAGGGCCTACATGAGACCTGCTTAGAAGACCCGGGGCTCAGTGACCTCACTCCTGTTGCCCCGCTGTTGGGAGCCCAGTGGAAGCAACAGCAGACACACTGCCCTCACAAACACTGGTTTCCAGGTGTGAGGGCACCTGCAGCCCCACATGCGAAATCCCCCCAGAGCCATAAAGCTGGCAGTCACTCAAACAGGGCGCTGTGAGGCCCGCTGACCAGGATCCTTTGCACATTATCCCACAGGCGCAAGCAGCCCCGGGTGAGAGCCCCGGGTGGGGAGGTGATGTGGGGCTGACCTGGCGGATGAGGGCTATTTCCCGGCTCAGCCTAGGGCTTCCCCTGTGTGTGTGTGTGTGTGTGGGGGGGGGGTGGGGGGGTGGGGGGGGGCGTGGGGGGAATGGGGGACAGGATGTACATGGTCTCAAGCCCGTCCTGAAGGGGTCTTCTGTTTCACCCGAGCCCGTTTTAGCCGGCTGCCCTGCACACTGTCACAGGGGCTCTAGCTGTGCAGTCTGGGGTTTTCCCATTTTCTTTATTGATGGGTCTTGGCACCAGGACTCCGGAGGGCCGGAGCGGGGCGGTGGGAGCGGGGCGGCGGTCCTGGGAGCGGTCGGAGGGTGCAGCGCAAGGGCTGTGGGCTTGACCTGGTTCTGACACCAGGCGTGGCCCAGCGCCTGCCGCTCGGGCCTCGTACTCCGAGGAGTTGGCCTCTAGGTCCCAGGACGGCGCCCTGCCCCGCCCCGCCCCGCGAAGGATCCGGCACGAGCCGCGCTGTTCAGTCTCTGTTCACCGTCTGTCTCATCACCCGAGTGTTCTCACTCGGCTGCTTCCGCGGGGTCCGTTCCGGCAGCCGATGAACACCCCGGGCCGACAGTTAGCACCGCGCGCCGCCCTCACCGACGCGGAGGTCTCCGGCCCGCCAGGGGTAGCGACACCTCTGTCAGCCAGCACCGCAGAGCGCGCGGCCCCGGCCACCCATTCGCCGCCGGAGGTGCCAGCCTCCGCCCCCGCCTGCTCCCGCCGGAACCGGAAGTGCACCAGCGTGGGGGGGGGGGGGGGGGAGCGGCCAGGCTCTGCGCAGACTCGCGGGCGCGCTGGGACCCGGAAGCACTCGCCGAGGCCCCGCCCCGCCCCGCCCGTCGTAGTGCTGCCGGGGGACGTAACGTGCTCTTTCTGCCGACGCGCTCGTGGTGGTGGCAGCAGGTAGGCCGCGTGGCCCAATGCCGGCTCCGCGGGATTCCAAGCGGGGTCGGCGTGAGGCCATGGCGCGGGGTTGGGGTCCGGGTGCGCGGGGGTCGGCGTGAGGCCATGGCGCGGGGTTGGGGTCCGGGTGCGCAGGGGTCGGCGTGAGGCCATGGCGCGGGGTTGGGGTCCGGGTGCGCGGGGGTCGGTGTGAGGCCATGGCGCAGAGTTGGGGTCCGGGTGCGCGGGGTCGGGGTCCGGGTGCGCGGGGTCTGAGGTGAGGCCACGGCGCGGGGACCGGGGACCGGGGTGAGGCCAAGGCGCGGGGCCCGGGTCCGGGCGCGCGGACCCAGCTTGTTCTCACACGCGGGGTCTCGTAGGCGCACTCGACATGCAGAACGACGCCGGGGAGTTCGTGGACCTGTACGTGCCGCGGAAATGGTGAGCGCCACAGCATTTAATTTTACTTTAAAACGCAAATACAAAAACTCGTGACTTCCCACCCCTCCGCTCACTACGTTCTCCCCGCAGCTCCGCCAGCAACCGTATCATCGGCGCCAAGGACCACGCGTCCATCCAGATGAACGTGGCCGAGGTGAGCCTGGGGCGCTAGGGCTTGGACGAGGTCCATCCCAGACTAGAGCGAGGTCTGGGCTGGCCCCGGGGTTGATGATCCCCACACCCCAGATTTAGAGCTAAAGGAGCTCTAGTGCCCGTCTGATGATCCTCATTCTCCATCAACAGGTTGACAAGGTGACAGGCAGGTTCAACGGCCAGTTTAAAACCTATGCTATCTGCGGGGCTATCCGTAGGATGGTGAGTCTCCTGGAGGTGGCTCATCTGTGGGCTTCTGGGGGTGGGTGGGGGCGTGGGGCGGTAATGGAGAATGGTGTCTTAGACGGTCTCTCAGGCCTGACTGAGTCCATTTGTTGCAGAATAGGTTTGAGCCTATGGGACTGGGTTGCACTGGTTGTCTGCCTATTCCTGGGGGTGGTGGGGTGAAGGGTGGAAAGGATGCTCAAAGGCTGCAAGCAGGACCACCCTTTTACCTTGGAACCTCCCACTTATCACACTCCATCTCCAAAGGCCTTTCCCTGTCCAGTGAGGTCTGAGTGGTGAGACTGGGAGAGAGCCTGCCACTAGGGCTGGGTGGTCCCTGGTGGACCTCCTGCCAGCTCATAGTTCCAACGTGCTTTTTCTCAGGGTGAGTCAGATGACTCCATTCTCCGACTGGCCAAGGCCGATGGCATCGTCTCAAAGTAAGCCGTCTCAAAGTCGAGTTTGGGGACGGGCTGGGACTTTTCCAGAGACGAGGCTTTAATGTTGTTTTTCCTTTTGTTTAGGAACTTCTGACTGAAGGCATCACAGATGTGAAATTTGTCATAAATAAATAGTGGAAACACCCCCCATGTTGGTTCATTATGTGCTGGGCTCTGGAGGGTTAGAGCTGACATTCTGCTGTGAATGGGTGAGGAGGGGGTCAGCTCACTGAAAGGAGGTGACTTATAAAATATGCTGCAAAACCACATTTTACTTTAAAGCACAAATACAAACACTTGTGATACAACTTAGCATTGAGGTCAGATAGTTGCTTAACGCACATTTAAAATCCACAACTGCTACTGGGTTCTGAGCGAGTGGCACTGGGCCGTGGACCAACTTAGAGGTCGGTTGGGCCTTCTTCTAGAGGACAGGGATTCAGGCTGAGGTTTGGCTTAAATACTGGCTTTTCTGCAGGGATTCTTGAGTACCACACAGTGGCAGCTCCAGCATTACTAAAGGACACAGCTGGGAAGGTTACAGATGAGATGGGCAAATGACTAAATCTTACTACAAAAATGTGCAAACTTAAATTACCATATTTCTCAGCTGGTCTAACTTTAGTCCGTATAGAAATTCCTGAAGAGACAGGTCCTTCGAGGCTGAGCTGTAAACCGGACGTTTTGAGAGTCCCTTACAGTGCTTAGAACACAAGTGTTCTTGAGATATACGGTGGCAGGACAGGTTGCTTTCCAGAAGTTGCCGGGGCCTAGCACCTTACGCCCTCCGATCTAACTTGGTTGCATGTTGGGTTTAGGAAGCCATCTTGGAGAGGGGGGCACACTGCAGTAAGTTTGGACCATGGACACAGGCGTGGTCCTCCATCCCGCAGTCTTCCTTTGAGTGGCAGAAGGAACAGACCCGTAGGCAGCAAGTGGATGGGTGGTTGGCCTGCACCTCTGCTGGGGTCTGGGCTGAGTTGCTGGTGGTTGGGTGCTGTGATGAGCAGAACTGGCTGTTCTGCAAAAGCACCAGCCCACGCGGAGAGAGTACAAGGTGGGGGCTGACCTAGGGCCCCTCCAGTCACAGGTCTGTAGCACAATAGGAGCAGCTTGATCATGGCCATCTTTCAGGCCAGCTGACTCACCAGTCCTTAACGTGTTTTTGGTGGGGCAGCGAGCTGGAGAACTGGACAACAGAGTTCGTGCAAAGGACAACAAACCTGGAAAAGCAGAGCATGGGTCTTTGTAGGAGTGAGGATCACTGGCAGCTGGGGTCTGAGTGTGATTGCACCGGCCAGTTGTCCTGGACAGCCTTGGGAGAAAGGCATTGAGCCGACCTCTTGGGGAGGCTGTGCTGTGGGCTGTGAAGTAGTCAGTCTCCTCCCAGCTTGAGCAAGTGTGGTTTCAACTCACAGCTTTACACATTTAACTAGTTTGTGTTCCCCTATGAGAAACTCCTACAGAACAGAATCCCAAATGACAATAGGCTGCTCTGTCATAATATTGCTTAATAAGATCAAAAGCCACACTCCAGCAATGCAATCATCTGAAGATCCCAGTGTCGCAGGCCAGTGGGTTTTCTGGATAAGGTGAAGGGGGCAGCTTGTGTTTGCAGAGGCCTGCTGGCCTGCGTGACACTCAGGTACGAGGACTTCACAGTGACATGATGCTTGGAAGAACAGGTCCAAGAATAAAACTCATCAAAACCAGGAGTCTGCTCTTTGCTCTGCTTGTGGATGTGGGGAGGGGAATGGACAGTGGGCTGGGCAGGGTGTGTTCCAGTGCTTTCCACATCCAGAAATTGGAAAGTCAAGATTAATGCTTTACTTCATTAGCTTCAGGGACTTGAGTGTGCTCAGCAGCATCTGGAAACAGTCACCACTGTGATGCCATTCAGTGGCTACGATGGTATGTGGAAGGCAAAGCAATGCAAAGGAGAAAGATGCCATGACATCAGGATCCAAGGCATAAATTACGGGTCCTGGTGCCAGGCCAGTCTCAGGCACGTGAAAAAAGGAAAATGACAAATCCCACATTCTGTCCACATGAGGAGGCAGGAATATTCCCCAAAATACCATGGTGATGTGGTGCTTTGGAATGAAAGCATGGCCCCCAAGGAAGAAAGTGTGAAGGCAGGGTCCGTGTGTCCCAGCCGGGAGGGTGAGGCCACGGGGGCCGGGGGTGCACTCCACTGCCTGGGAACAGCTCCTGGGGCCACAGACGGTGCCGAGAGGCATAGGCAGCAGACTAGAACTGCTGTGTGAGGCGTCTGTAGTGAGGTAACACCTGGTTCTCGGGAAGATAGAGAGCAAGTTCCAAGGCCACAAGCACGGTGAACTCAAACCCAATTAGATCCCGTCTGTTGAATCGGAACCTTTCTTCTAACTTCTGCATTGAGGAAGAGAGAAGGGTTAAGCCGAGGGCCCTTGCTCTGGTTCCTAAGCCAGCAGGTTTGGGAGTGGTGGCTGGCCCCGCTCCAGGCGAGTGGGCAATGACCTCCCTCTCCAGGGGTAGTGCCCAGCCTTCTAAGTGCTGGCTGGGGTGAGGCCTGGGGGGGCAGCACTGGCTTGGGATGGAGTGGGGACTGGGGGGCCAGGGGGGCCAGGGAAGGGTTGAGTGCACTCACGTCTATGAGCTGCTTTACTTCGTTCTTGCGGAGGTCACTGCTGATCTTGGCAGCAAGCAGCACACAGGCGCCTGCGCACAGCTTGCGGTTTTGCTTGTTGAGCTTGCCTTGCAGGACAAGCTTCTCGAAGTACACGTAGGCCATGGACACAGTCACAGGCTCCAGGTTGCACTCCTCAGATAGGTTCCACATCTCACGTTTTAAACTGCAGGTTTATAGGGAAATCAGGTGCTCTTGGGGGGGAGGAACACCACCCCCTCCATGACACAGGGCCATTAGAACAGCTCTGTTCCTTCCAGGCGGGCGCAGCCCAGCACCAGGGCCCACAGCTTGGTGGGTAAGCAGTGTGCTGGTCTTGGGCCCCACTTGCTCCTTGGCTGAGTCCTATGCCGCCCCCCCTCCCCCCTCCCCGCACTATACCAGGTGTCCCACACTGTCCTCTAGGGCCTGCCACAGAGGATAAAGTCCCTGCTCTCCTGTGGTAGCAAGAGGACCCTAGGAGCCCTGGAGCTGCTGGGGTGGGATGTTAGTAGTAGGATTTGGCAGCGCAGGACCCCAGAAGGGGCAGTGACCAGGAGCCCTGCCTCGGCCAGCAGCTCCAGCACTTGCTCACTGTGAGGCTATAGGCAAGCTGCCTTGGCCTGCGAGTTCCTCTACTGAATAGAGACAATGGCGGTGCCTGCCTCATGGGGTGTCGTGGGCACCAGTGAGGAGGGCTCAGTGGGTGGGGGCAGCTGCAAGAGGCAAACAGGCAGCCTGACTGGCAGAGGCGTGCATGTGTATGCATGTGCATGTGTGCGTGTGTGTGTTACTGGCCTGGTCAGAGGGTGGGAGGGGGCATCTGGATCTTCAGGCTCAGGAATCAACGGGAAATGGGAAGATAGGCCTACAGGACCTCATAGGATGACACACATTAGAAGTGGGTTTTGGGCCACTTGGTTGGTGTGGCTCAGTGGTTGATTGTTCACCCAGGAACCAAGAGGTCACTGGTTTGATTTCCAGTCAGGGCACATGCCAGAGTTGCGGGCTTGATTTCCAGTGTGGTGTGCAGGAGGCAGCCAATCGATGTTTCTCTCTCATTGATGTTTCTCTCTCTCTCCCTTCCTCTCTCTCTAAAAAATTCAATAAAAACATTAAAAAAAGTAGGTTTTGGGGATGTCCTTGGCCCTCCCTACCTCCTAATTTTGCTCAGTGTTAGTCTGACGTGTGGAAACTTCTCTCGGAATGTCTCATTCATGTCCTTCTTGAGGTCGGAGGGCTTCACGTATTCAATCACCGTGGTCTGAAACACAGAGGGCAGCAGGGTGGGGCCGGGCCACTGAGGCAATTTCCCGCGGTCAGGCCTGCAAACGTGAATGCACTGAGCCTTCAGAGCGCACCAGGTCTGTGAGAATGACACGCCTCTGGACAGAGGGCAGTGGAGCTGAATGCACAGCAGGGATCCAGGCTGTGGAGCACGTGGGCTGAACCCTAGGGTGGTGGGGCCAGCACTGCTCTCTGGCCTGCTGCACACCCCCTCCCCGCGGTGCTGCTGGTGTCCTGGGGGTGAGGGCACGTCAGCCTTGCCCTGGTGGTGCTGGGCTCCCCAGTGCTGGGGCCGCTTGCTCACAGCCCACCCCCCAGCGCCTGAGGGGCAGTGCTGCTTGGTGCTTGCCGTACCATGTAAGATGCAAAGATGAGGACTCGCTTGTGCTTGCCACAGGGCCACTGCGGGTCATCCAGCAGGTTGGGGTTATACTCCAGGGGATCCCCTGCATCACTCCCTGCAGGCAGAAGGCAGCCCTGACCCACCACGAGCCCCGAGCTCTGGGGTCCAGTTCCCATCAACCCAAGCCTCAGCAGAACCTTGTAGCGCCCAGGAGCAGCTGGGGCTGCAGCTGTTCTCCAGGAACAGGAAGCAATGCTCCTGGGGTCTGGGAGGGGTCTAGGCATGGGTGGGAGGGAAGGATGTCCTGATGAGGATGGACCCCCCCCGCCCTCTGCCCCAGAGCCATCTGTGGACACAACTTCTCTTCACTGCCTGGCTGGGTCTGCTCCACCGCGAGTCCCGCCTTCCATTCTGAAAGGCTGTACCCCAACCCCACGCCCCAAGCCCGCCTCTGTCTAGACTAAGGACTGTGGGCTCAAATGTGACTCACTGCTCTGCTGCCCCTGGGGGTCACTGGCCTGGCTGGCATAGCCGCCTGTCCTGCCCCCATGCGCCTGGTTAGGGTACCTAGCTCCGTGCTGATCGGCGCTGACTTGGCAGCAGCAGGTTTGTATCTTGATGCTGGCATAGCCCGGGGGAGGCTGGTCCGGGGCTGGGGTGGCGGGCCGTGGCTGTCTGTCTTTTGTGCGACCAGGGCGTTGGTAGGGTACAGGAACTTGGCGTAAGATACGACCTGGAAAGACAAGCACGGCCAGGTCAGTCCGGCTCCTCCTTGCTGCTGCAGGAACCCCTCCCCCACCCACCACCCCCACTCCCCTCTGTAGCCCAGCGCAGGCCTGATGTTAGTGTTCTCAGTAACAAGAACATTCCAGAACGTCACCCTCACCAGCTCTTATCTGGATCTGTAGCTCAGGAACCTTCTCCCTGCCTCTGATGCCCTTGACCTTCGACCACCAGTGCTGAGGGCGAGGCCCATTCTTACAGGGATGTGGCTTGCTCCCACTGCCCATTGCATTTTAGAAGATCAAAGGGAAGCACAACTTGATGTGCTCATTTCCTCCATAATGTGAGATCTGCGCCCGCCGGCCTGTGTGCACAGCACCAGCTCTTGCCTTTCCATCTGCTCCCAGCTCCACACCTTCCAGCTCAAAGACCATCTCGGAAGAAACAGACACGCCACCGGACGGATGTCTCTGCTTCTGGCTGTCCACCCTCAGGTCACTGCAACACAGGGCACCGGAGAGAGACTGGGTCCCTCTGCCCGAGCGGGTGGGGCAGCAGAACCTCACCTCGCAGACGCTCGGGCACGAGTTCTCATTGGAAGAACCGCGGCACTAGATTCACTGGGTACACAGTGAAGGATGCTTGTCCAAAGAACTGTCTAGTCTCTCCTTCCCTAGAACCAGCCACTTCCTGTTAAAACACCGGTTGGCAACAATATGGCCCCGCAGCGCCGTGCCGTGCCGCAGCTTAGGCCATGCCCGGTCTTTAGGGGTGTGTCCCCCACCCTGCAGTCACACTGGGCAGGAGGCTTCTCCACCCTGACGGCCATCTCCTTCTTCCTGGGTTACACGCAGGACACAGTTGCCTGGACTGGTCACAAGGATGCAGTGCCCCCACGAGGAGACACGTCTCGGCACTGACATTGAGGCAGCTCACACTGAAGTAAGGTGCGCACACACCCCTCCCGGAGAACCAGGAGAGGGGCAGAGCTTCTGAGAAGATTCAGTGGAAGCTGATCTGCTGACCACCTTGTGAGGCTGCCCAGAGCCTGGTCCAGCCCAGCCTGTGCCTCCGGGGCCACTCACCTGACCCGCAGGCCTTCTCCATAGGGCAGGACCGAGAAGGCCGCACACAGGGACCGCTTGGCGCAGATCAGCACGATCCTGTGGGGAGAGCTGGGTCAGAACAGGTGGCAGGTGTTTCCTGGGGAGGGGAGAATGCCTTCCCGCCTAGACTCCGGTGACAGGAACCACCCCAGTTGTCCAGGGGACTCTCAGGCCAAGAGGCCCGGCGGCCAGGGTCAGTGGGTCTGTCCATGCCAGCTCTCACTGGTCCCCCACACGTAACACGCTGCACAGGAAGGGTCTCACCTGGCCCCTGGCAGGGTGGAGGCCAGAGGTCAGGACCCTAGTTCGAGAGGTCAGGCTTTGGAGGAAACACGAGACAGAAGTGTGTGCCCAGAGGGCCGTTTGGTTCAGGGAGCCCCTCCTCAGCCACCCTGGAAAGGTGGGGGACTAATAGTGTCAAAAAGCATCCGTTCAATGTCCCCAGCCAAAGCGACCCTTGAGGTGCCCCTGCATGGAGCACAGAGCAGGAAGGACAGCCTTTCCCCCTCTGGGATGGCTCTGCCCAGCCAAGCCCCAGTCTAGCAGGAGGACAACAGTGAGGCTCCCCACTTTTCTGGCTGGATGACTGGGCACTCAGTACCCACTGAGGCCCACCTGGCTCTCAGGCCTGCTTAGTGCCTGCTCCTCAGGACTAGGCCCAGCCCCTCATGCTGAGGGACCCAGGACTGTCCAACCTATGGCCACTAATGGGAAGGGTGGATGCCTGAAGCGTGACCTCCCATGGGAGGGGGAACAGTGTGGGGACCCTTTGGGTCAGGGTGATGAGCTCAGATGCCTCAGGGCTGGCAGGGTGGTGCATGAGGGACAGGTGACAGGAGTGGCCCTCACCTAGCATCTGCAGGCACCAGGCCTCCGAAGGTGCACCTGCTGCCACGGTAGTGATTTGGGGCAGCCATGTTTAGGTTTTAGTCCACCGCCCCACGCCCCCAATGCTTCCTGGATGACACCAAGCCCTCTGTCCTGGATGCGTCCCATCATGTCACCTGCTCCAATGTCCCTTCATTCAGCACCTCCACTAAGTCTGGTGTCCCCAGGGTTCTGGGGAGGGAGAGGCAGTGGGCTAGCCATGGAGTTGGAGCTCAGCTAATTTGGAGGGAGGCCAGTACACTTGGAAAGGGACATGTATGGCTGGGATGCCGAGCACCTCTCTCCCTGTGGCTCCAGGGCAGGAGCCGGCCCCCAAGGTTTGATGGAGGACACGGTAGGCAGCCCCCAATGGCCGGTACCTGCTATTCTTGGTGTCATACTGTCGCATGTTCTTGATGAAGTGAGTCTTCTTCAGGCCCTTGTGTCTGGGGGATCCGGGTATGTGCTTGGTTCTGCAGGTGAGAAACAAGTCACTCATCCCTCCAGGACCCTCTCTGGCCCCCAGGCAAGTGGTGGCGGAGTATGCAGGGCCTTAAGGCTCTCAGGCAGCAGGCGGGATCTTTACCTTTGAACCGAGGGACATCCCACGGTGTCTTCCAGGAACTCGAGGGAGCAGCGCTGGGAGGCAACTCGCCTTCTGTAAAGAAGATGCACAGGGCTCAGAATACAGACCAGGACCATGCAGGATGGATCCAGCCAGGATGGTGGGCGGGGCGGGGGCGGGGCGCTAAGGGAGGAGTGCAGCGGGACTTTCTCAGGCTCATTTCCTCCGGTAGTTTGCCAGGTGGTGCCCAATGGCTCCCGCACACCTGGGACCTCATGTGTAGAGCCCGGCCAGCAGTCCCTGTGAGGTGCTGGGCAGATGCCCTGCAGCACGAGCAGCACCCACACTCCCCAGCCGCCTGGCCTCTGGCCCAGCTCGCTCTCCCGTTGACCCTGGTTACTACAGGGATGGCGCCATCCATGTCTGAAAATCTGTTCCCAGTTGGTTTCACAGACCTTTGTCGGTAACTTTCTTCTACCTTCCTTGAAACATAAGGAAGGGAATAATAATACCAGGTGGGTGGTATTATTGCCCTCAGTTTACAGGTGGGGAGCCTGAGGGACAGAGCTGGGAAGGTGGAGCTTTCCCGCTCCCGCACATGGATCTTACCCTGCCGCCCGCCCATGGGGAGCTGGACTCCAGGCGACTCCTGCATCGGCTCTCAGGGCTCCTTCTCTAAATGCAGCGCGCTCACAGCCAGGAGAGAAACCACTGCTCATTAGCGTTTGCAGTGCCCATGGCTTCCTGCACTTCGTAAATGAAGAAAGCCCAGCGGAGGAAGGGCTCCTGTCTGAGGTCTGAAGACCACCAAGGCTGAGTGAGGGGTTCTGGGAAGGGCTACAGGCCATCTGAGAACACTGACCCCCTCACCCCCACTGAAGTGACTACCCTTTATATCGGGCACCTCACAGGTGCCAGTGCCAATGATTCGGAACCTCCTCTGGGGCCCCTGGAGGGAGCAAGGCCCTGCCCTCACCCTGCTGACTTGTGATCTCTTAGAGGGCAGAGGAAACCCTGGGATACTGCAAGCTGTCCAGTGGGGGGCTGCCCCACTCCCGTGGGAAAGGCGGGTAGGAGAGGAGAGGAGCACCATGCTGTGACGGGGCGGGGAGCCGGCTCTGGCCTGGCTTGCACGTGCATACGTATTACGTGCTGAAATGAAAACAAACACTGTGCTAGAAGTCCTGGGACTAAAAACTAGGGTCCTGATGGCTCACTCACTGACTGAGCAGGAAAAGCTGCTCCAGACTGAGCCCCAAGTGCCCGGACTGAACCTCACTGAGGACTGCACTGAGCCGAGCGCTCTGCAGCCTGGCTGTAACCAGGGTCTCTGCTCGCCTGTCCGCCACCACGGCCATCCTCGCTGAGCTCTGGATGTTGAGCCCTGGACACTCATCTGACCTCACAACAGCCTCTCAGGCACATAGTGCTTAACGTAAATCCATTTCATAGGGGAGCAAACTGAGGCCCAGAGAAGCCATGCCACCTGCTCAAGGTCACAAAGCCACTGAATGGAGGAGCTAGGATTCCACCAGGTCTGCTCCTACAGCAGTGATGGCGAACCTATGACACGCGTGTCAGAGGTGACAGGCAAACTGATTTTTTTGGTTGATTTTTCTTTGTTAAATGGCATTTAAATATATAAAATAAATATCAAAAATATAAATCTTTGTTTTACTGTGGTTGCAAATATCAAAAAATTTCTATATGTGACACGGCACCAGAGTTAAGTTAGGGTTTTTCAAAATGCTGACACGCCGAGCTCAAAAGGTTCGCCATCACTGAGCTAGAGCCTGGCTCAAACCACAGTCACAACACAGATTCTGGGAAGAGAACCTCAGAATTCTCTCCATTCCTAGAAAACAACAACCTTCTAAAGCCAGCAGCTGGAAGCCACTGTGCTAGGCTGGCCACCCTCCCATACTCAGCAGCAACTCTGCTGAGGCCTGGGGAGCACAGAGAGAAGTGGACAACCCTGACCCTGGGTGCCTGCCATCCGTCAGGGGGGGAGGTGACCCCCAGACACAAGGGCAGGGCCCTGAGCTTGGCAGCAGAGCCCGAGGAGGGACAACTTCTCAGGGACAGGTGCAGCCCTGGGAGCAGGAAGGACATCTGAACGGGACTTGAAGGCCAAGTAGGAGGGAGAGGCAAGGGGTGGAGGGACCCGGGACTGTGTGGGTGCAGAAGGAAGGCCCTGGGACACCGATTCAAACTACCTCCCAGCCTGCCCCCCGTCCTCCCCAGCGTGGGCCCTCCATATGCTCTCTTCAGGAACGCAGTGCCCTTCCTGCCAGCTTGGGGCCAGGGCAGGCTGCTGTCTGTTCACAGGGTCTGGCCCACAGCACGGGTGCCCCAACTGTTCACTGAACTGACGCCTAAAACCACACATGGGCTGCCCAGTACTCACACCCAGACAGAAGAGCTAAACCGCACTTGCCAAGTGCTCTGGGCGCAGCCCTCCCAACCAGAACCCCATCGCCCTGGCCTGCCTGAGGGCCAGGGGCTGGAGGTGACGACACCAGGGCAGCCACGGTGACCTCAGGTAAGAAGGGTCACCTCTGAACTCCAGGGGGCGGCGGGCACCCGGGGGCTCTGCACTCAGCCCCTCCTGCACACCTTCAGGGCCAGCCTGTGGGCACCACCTGCCTGGCGGGAGAAGGGCTGTGCCGAGCAGGCAGTCCAGGGGCCCAGCCCAGGAGCCCGTCCCTCAAGGGAGGGCTGTGAGGGGGCACCTCAGGGTCCGGAGGGAGGGGCCAAGGAGGCAAGGTCTCTCTCTGGAACCTGAGGCTCTGCTTCTGGGAGAAGGAAGGTGTCTGGCCCCCAGGGCTGAGCTCAGGGTGGGGGCTGCTCCAGATGGGCTGAGGATTCCTGGAGGTGGACTCAGGATGGAGGAGGAGCAGCCACCTGGGCAGTGACAGGGCGGCACGGAGCTCAGCCGGGGCTGGGGGCGGCGGCTGGCCTGGTGCAGCAGACGGAGGCTGGATGGCAGTGCGGGAGGCCCCTGGCCCACAGGGTGGGGTGCAGGGGCAACGAGGGGCGCCTGGGCGTCTGTCCAGGGGACATACCCGTGGGCTGGGAGGGGGCGTGTCCAGAGCCCACAGGCCTGCGTCTGGGGGTGGATGAGGACGGAGGGAACCCCGAAACTCACGTTCAGGGCACTGACCAGGCTGAGAGCACCGTGACCCCATATTTAGGGCTGGCAGGTTGAAGGGGACCATGCCGCCTATGTCTGGGGACTGACAGGGCCCGAGGACACCCCATCATCATGTCTCAGTAGTTGACAGCGCACCGATGACCCGGCCCTGACATCTTAGGCCCACGGGGCCCTGGGTCACCTCCTGCTCCCCGCGTCCTGGGCAGACGGGCCGCCCCACCGGGCTCATGGCCCGGGCACCGCCGCGCCCCCGCCCGCCCCGCCCCGCTCACCTCGACGCCACTCACCTCGGGCGTTGCGCATCCAGGCCGAGGCCGGCAGGCGCGGGCGCGGGGCTGAGCAGGCCCTGGGGCGCCGAGGCCCTGACCGCGCTGCCGGGAGGGCCGGGCGGCGCGGGCTCGGGCCCGGGAGGCGGCGGCGGCGGCGCTGGCGGCTCGCGGGCCTCGGCGGGCGGCAGCGGCGGCGGGAGGTTCTCGCCGACCGGGCCCAGGCTCGGGGGCCGCCCGTCCAGGGAGATGTTGTTGAGGAAGAAGAGCGCGGCCTGGCGGCGCCGCAAGTCCCCGCGCCTCCGCAGCGCCTGCGGCGGGGCCCTGGCGGCCGGGCCCGGGCCGGGGGCCGGGCCAGGGGCTCCTCCCGCCGCGGCCGCGGCCATCCTCTGACTGAGCCCGCGGGCCGCCCACCGCCGCCACCGCCCGCGCGCACGCGCCCGCGCTCGCCGCCCATTGGCCACGACGCACCCTCATGCAAATGATCGCTGTCGCACCCGCCCATTGGTCAGCGCGGAGCCCGGGGCGGCTCCCCTGGGTCTTAGAGGGGGTCCTATCGTCCAGAGGGTCCGGGCGCCGTGGTCCGCTCGCCTGCGCTCTCGCGGGGTCTGCCCCGGGGTGGAGCAGTGGCGGCGGCCTGGCGGCCGCGGCGACAGGGCTGCAATTCCAGTCCCCGCCTCAGAAGCTGGGCTCTTGCTGGGCTGCGGCGTTTGTGGTCAGTCTCCGTCGAGCCTGCGCCTTTAGGCTCCAGTGCACTTCCTCTTGGGTGTGTGCCGGTGCAGGGGCTGAAGCTGTGCCTCCTGCCGTGTGGGAGGCCCCTCAGTTTGCAAACTGCCATCTCTGTCACTTCTGGGAGCCCCAAGGCTCCCCGAATGGCCGGTGGTGCCACCTGGCCTCCCTGGTTGGCTGAAGAAGAGACAGAGGGTCTGAGTGGAGAAGGGTGTGGGGTGACAGGCAGGCTGGGACAGGCCTGCACTTCCCTCAGCAGCAAAGTGCCTATGCTTCAGTGTTCTGCACCCGGGTTCCCCTGACTTCAGAGCCCAGGGCTTCCTGCCCAGGTGCTGCCTTCTGGAGCCCCAGCTTTCCCCCTGCGGGCTCACTTATCCATACAGTGCGGAGTGTGACTCAACTCCAGGTATTGTCAGGATGAAGCTGGCCCCGATGTCACCAGCGCTGGGTTGCCATGTGCTGGAAGCTGGGCATTTGCTGTTTGGTTATACAGCCCAGTGAATGATGTGGGTGTGCTGCCCATTGCCTCTGCAGCTCCTGTCTCAGGAGGAGGCGGGCATCGACCTGCACCAGGGAAACGGTTGGCAAGTTTCTGGTTTTGAGGGACATGAAGAGTCATCACCATCATCAATCAGGGCCCGCTGCATGGCCCCTTACCCACCTTTCACCTTGGCGTATCCCTCCTAGTGACCTCATTTGCCAGCACAGGCAGGCCCACCCACTGCCCAGCCTGTCCTTTCCTTTCCCTCTGCCCTTTCAAAGTGCCCAAGAGGCTTCACCACCCAGGCCTGCAAGTCGGATGGGAATGGAGGTTTTTTTGTTGGTTTGTATTTTTTTGTTTTTGTTAGTCCTCACCAGAGGATATTTTTTCTATTGGTTTTTAGAGAGTGGAAGGGAGGGGGAGACACAGAGAGAGAGAGAGAGAAAAACATCGATATGATGTGAGAGAGACACATTGATTGGTTGCCTCCCTCATCCAGTACTGGGGATTTAGCCTGCAACTGAGGTACATGACCTTGATGGGAATTGAACCCGAGATGCTTCGGTGCCCAGGCTGACACTTGAACCACTTAGCCACACTGGCTGGGGCCACAGGTTCTGTTTTATTTGATTTTGGGAAAATCAAAACCATCTTTAACAGCTGGGAGAGTTCACGGGCACCTGCACACAGACATCCCTAGACTTCTCTCTTGGGGATTTAGTCTCTGGTCTCTCAGAATAAGGTGGGGAGCAGTGCCCTCGTTAGTCAGGTTTGCTCCCCCAGGCCTCATCAAGCCCAGTTATTGCCCCATGTCCTGCCTTTGTCTTGGAAAGAGCAGTCCTCAAATTTCATGTGCAGGGAAATTGCCCTTTAGAGCTTCTTTTTCATTAAATATTTTTATTGATTTCAGAGAGGGAGGGAGAGAGGGAGAGATAGAAACATCAATGATGATGGAGAATCATCGATCGGCTGCCTCCCGCACGCCCCACACTGGGGACCAAGGCTGCAACCCAGGCATGTGCCCTTGACTGGAATTGAACCCAGAACCCTTCAGTCCGTAGGCCGACGCTCTATCCACTGAGCAACACCAGCCAGAAGCCACTTGGAGCTTAAATCCTGATCCAGCGGGCCTGGGTGGGCCCAGGAACCGTGTAAAGTCCTTTCCTGGAGGCCTCTGAGACACACCCTCTTAAAGAGACAACGGCCTGGGGGGCAGAATAGCCTGATGCCGAGGGTGGAGTACTGGGTGGGCTGCCCTGTGGTCATGCAGAGGGCTGACCAGTCAGTGGCAGGTGTGGGGCCAGGGGCTCAGGTGTCAGTGAGGAGGGGCTGTGCACATTCTCTGTTCCCTGGCCACCCCCAGAGAGTACCTGTGCCTGAAACGCTTTGCTGGTTTTGACTGCCCTCCTGTAAGGGAGTGACGTCCTTGGCCCTGAACGCAATCAAGAGCCTCTTGAGTCACTTCACTTGCCCAGGCAGGTGTTGGCCCGGCTGACCCTGACCCTGACCCTGCTAGCCACATAGGCCATCCTTCTTTGCACCTTTATTCTCCCAGCACCCTGAGGACCCTATCTGGGAAGGCCTCTCGCCACTGCCTTTCAGCCTCCCTGAGCCCTTGGACTACCTAAGGGGTGGGCAAACTTTTTGACTCGAGGGCCACAATGGGTTCTTAAACTGGATCGGAGGGCCGGAACAAAAGCATGGATGGGGTGTTTGTGTGAACTAATATAAATTCAAAGTAAACATCATTACATAAAAGGGTATGGTCTTTTTTTTTTTTTTAGTTTTATTCATTTCAAACGGGCCGCGGCCTGCGGGCTGTAGTTTGCCCATGGCTGGTAGGCCCTCAATGCCCAGCGTCTGTATGCAGGATTCCACGAGGGGGCGCTGGAGACCGATGCTTGCAGCTCCGTTGCCCCTCAGGGAAGGAGTGGCCAAGAGTGCAGGGCCCTTGGAGTCTGGGATGCCAGTGGAGTAGGGCGGGCGGGGAGGGATGGGGCTGGTGAGGGGCGCTGCCCGGTAAGGGCTGTCTGTGTGCTGCAGGGGTGGGGCTGGGCTAGGGCCTGAGGATCCCTGCCTCCTGTGCTTCTCAACTCCTGTTCCCCGCAAGGGAGAAGGTGCGGGGGAGAAGGTGGGATGATAGGTCCAGCCAGTCATCAAGATGCGTAGAGAAGAAGGGTTCCAAAACCCAGCTATAGACTCCTTCTCGGCCTTCCCAGCCCCTCTGGACATGGCCAGGATTCAATCTCCTTCCCCCTGAGCTGGGCTGGGCTGGTGGTGTGGGCTGTCCTGGCCTCGGTGGGCAGAGCGCGATAGGGCTCCTCCCAGATGCTGTTGCTGGGTGAGGGGCTGTCGTCCTTGGGGTCTTGGGCTCCTGGGCCCTTCAGCTGGCCTCAGGGGCTCCCCCGGGATTCCTTCTCCCTCAGGACAGCTTCTTGGAGGCTGTGGGAAGTGGACTGAGGTTAGGCTGGGACGCCCGGCGGTGGCCTCGTGGGTCCTCCCTTGAGATGACACGGGGCTCTCCCCAGGGCCTCGAGGGCAGTCTCTGGCAGGGAACTCAGAGCCCACCTGGCAGAGGTGACTTGTGCTGACAGCGGCAGACCCAGAGCCGCAGCGGCTCCATTGGAATTTGGTGGAAGCGTGGACCCTCTCCCCAGGCGTGCAACCCGGAGGCCGGCCCAGCCCTGGCCCCCCACCTCACTGCTTTGCAGAGAGAGGGCCTGGCACATTTTGGATAACCTGCCCTGATGGGGAAAGGCTCTCAGGATCCCGAGACACTGGCTGGGTGCCTCCGTGGGCCTGCCTTCGGCCGGGGCCACAGGGGAGGGTGTCAGATCCTTAGGACCCTCGCAGGGGGTACCTGCCAGTAAGCCCCAGGCTTGTCTCTGATGTGGAACAAGATTCAGACCTGGGTCAGAACCAGGTTGGAATCCTGACCCCGTGTACCAGTTTTGTGACCTTGGGTGAGTTCCCTCACCTCTCTGTGCCTCAGTTTCCCCACCTGTGAGGCAGTGAGGTCCATCACTGGGCAGGGTCATGAGGCCCAGAGGCAGTGATGACTGGACACTGCTGACACCCTCCATGGGCATAAGCTACAGGGCGCTACTGCTGGTGCTGAGCCGTGTGGCACTGTGCCTGGCACATCGTGGTGTGGGCCACAAGCTGGGCAAAGGCCCTGTTCTCACTGACCACCAGTGTGGGCGTTGTGAGGTGTCGGTGCCTGACGGGGAGCCCCTGCACTGGTCCAGGTGGGAGGACCAGGGTTGGGCAGCTCAGCTCCAAGTGCAGGGTGGGGCAGACACCTGTGCGCCCCTATGGACTGTGCCTACCAGGACTGGGCCAAATCATGCCCAGCAGGAAGTGCCTGGAAATCAGGCAGGTGTGCTGGCCTCCTCCACGGCTCGCCCGAGCAAACACGGCTCTCGGGCACCTTCCCAGCAACAATGGCGCATTGTGGCAGCCAAGCCGGGCCTGCCTAGTGGCAGACCTGTTCGGACAAACACCAGGGCGGCATCCATTATTAGCTTATGCGTTCAGTCTCTCTGGCACCTGGCCAAAGCTGCCTTTGTGGCCAGAGCAGGAAGTGGGGGTGTCCTGGTACCCTCGGGCTGGGGCCTCTGCTCTTGCTGCCCTGTTAGGAGGAGCCAGGCCCACAGGCACCACACATTTGAGCAGCCCCCACTTCCCCAGTGGAACAAACACACCCCACGCATCAAGGTGGCCAAAAGGGTCCAGGAGTCCACCCCTCCAGGTTGAAGGGCCTGGCCGGGGCTCCCGTGAGGAGGAAGTGGACCAGGAATCACCCAGGCCCGACCCCTGGCCCCTCCTCTTAAGGGTCCTGCTCTGGGAGAGCTCCAAAGACTGGTTTCAGGGTCTGGGTTCCAGTCAATTGGAGGATGCCATTCCCCAAGGTGGGGTGGGGGTGTTGGGGCTGTGGGACTCCCCACCCCCCACTGCCCTGGGCCCATACCTTTGTCCCACAGGTCAGAGGACTGGACCCACTTCCTCTTCTGCTGCAGGCCCTGCCCGGGTTCCTTGGTGCAGAAGCACCGGGGCCCCTCCCCCGGGGTGCTGGATGTGGCCCCCGCCTCTGGGCTCAGGCCCACCTGCGGGGTGAGGGAGTATGGTCAGGGCCAGGACCCTCCCCCGAGCCTGGGAAGCCCTAGCTTGGGGCCCCACCTGAGCCTGGGACCCACCTCACTGTCCGAGGCGTCTGGCTCATCCAGCTTGTCCGACAGCGGCCACTGTGCCTGGGCCTTGCTGAGCTCTGCGGGGTGCAGGGCGTGGGTCAGGCCAGGCTGGTGGCCCGGGAGTCTGGTGGAAGCAGGCCTCGTTCTAGCCTGCCAGACCAGGATGAGTGGCAACAACTCTGCAGATGAGGAAACTGAGGCACAGAGGGGTGCAGTAACCTGCCCTAGGGTCCAGCGCCTGCACAATGACCCCACCAGCTGGGGTGTCCCCTGGCTTGACCACTGTAATGGGAAACCCACATCCTGCCCCCAGACTCTAATTGCTAGGGCCCTTTCCTTCACTGCCTGTGGTCAGAGACACACCTGTCCAGACCCCCACCTCCCTTCTAGGTCTGCCTGTGGGGACCCTAGGGTTTGGCCTGTCAGGCCCACACTCAGCTGGTGCTGACCACTGCACATCCCTCCTCTCCTGGGGCCACATTTGCTGGGCTCTCATGACCCCGACACTCACCCTTACCTGGGTGGCCATTGGCATCTGGACTCTGTGGGTGGGGGGACGGTTTTGGCCTCTCTCTGGACTCATCTCCTGTCCTGCCTGGAGACGGCAGGCTAGGCTGGGGCTCTGGGAGAGGATGTGGGGAGTCCTGAGGGGAAGCACGTCGGTGGCTTGAATTCATTTGGGGAGACTGTCTTGCCCCCCAACCCAGCCTTGGGCACAGCCTTCGGGACCCTGGCTGGGCTCAGCTGGAGGGTCAGCTGCCCTGCGCGTGAGCGTCAGGAACAGGCTTTCTCACTGGGCCCAGCTGCTGGCCTGGTGTGGGCACATGAGGCAAGACCAGGGCTGGGCCTCACCTCGGGCAGGGGGGCCGCTTCTGGCCCTGGTGCTCTGGTCCCCTTGGTGCCATTGCTTCGCCCCCAAGGTCCAGACTGGGCAAGTGGCTTTGCCCCCTGGGGTGGCCCAGGGCTGGGAGTGTGGGCAGTTTTGGGGCTGAACCTCCTTGGCCGGCCCACGGGCTTGTGGGCATCCCGGCCCCGCCCCCACTCAGAGAGGTCCAGGGGCTTGTCTGGAACAAGGTCCTCTGTGACTGTGGCCTCCTGTCCCCTGGGGCTGCCAGGGCCTGTGGGCTGCTGGTGCCGCCTCCTGGGCAGGGCTGCCCCAGCCACCTCGCCCTCTGACCCCTCAGAGTCAGAACAGATTGGAGGGGAGGGTGGCGTCTCCCCTGGCCTGGGAGGCCCCCTCATCCTGGCACTGCCAGCCTGTCCTCGTGCCTGCAGCTGCTGGGCCAGGAGCAGGCTCAGTGCTCCCTCTAGCCGAGGATCCCGCATGTCCACCAGGGTGCCCGGTGGGCCCAGTAGCCCCGAGGGCACCTCCCAGGCCTCTGCCTCTCTGGCCTTCAGGATCTGGGGCTGGGGACCGCCAGGGGCTGCGGCGGGGGCCTGGGGGCTGCTTTTGGGGCTCCGAAGGTGCAGGGACCGAGGGCGATTCAGGAGGCAGAGGTGGTCAGTCTGGAGGGCGTGCTTCAGGGACTTGTGGGGACTGGCAGAGGCCTGAGACGCCCGCAGGAAGCTGGGGTGGGAAGAAGCCCAATGACAGGGGCTCACGGTCAACCCCATGTCCCAGGGGAGGCCCCGAGAGGTGAGGAGAGCGGGCTAGGTCAGGGGGAAGGTAGGGGAGAGGGTGGGTTCCTGGCCCCCTCCCTCCTCCCAGCTCTGGAGGCCAAGCCATGTGACCTGGAGCCTGGGGCTCTGTGGCCTCTCCCCTTTTGGGCATCAGCTACCTGCCCTCACTGGAGCGCTGGCTCCACCTCTCCCCCCAGCCCCCCACCCGTCCTGGCTGTTCAGGAGGGTCCCCGTGGGGACTTCGTGATGGGCAGAGTATCCAGGAAAGCAAAGCCTTGGGAGGGCAAGAGCTCCTGCCGTGCCATGGAGGGGCTCCTGGCCACTGCCCCCCTCTCAAAGGTGGGACTAGATTGGGACAGGTGCTCAGCTGAGGTCACTCCTGGTGGTGGCTGTGGGCAGAACCTCACCTGTCCAGGGAGAGGCTGTGCTCGTAAGGCGGGCTGGGTGGGCTGCTCTGGGCAGAGGGCGTTCCATTGGCGGAGCCCCGGTCAGCGGAGCAGGCCCAGGCCCCCGGCCGCACCACGGCAATGGTCCCGTGTAGCTGGTTGGAGATATGCTGGGGGCTCTGCACAGGGTGGGCATGGTCAGCCTGGGTGGGGCTGGCTGGTGCCCTCTGCCCTTGCTCTTTGTGGGACCCACCGGCTCTGAGCCTTGCCTCCACCCATGTTGAATGGAGCTCAGGGGTCCCTGTCTGTCCCAGAGGACAGCGCGTGGCATGTGGCTGGGGCTGGGAGAGGTGGCTTGGGGTCCCTTGTTCTCACCATGTCTGAGGTCCGTGGCTCGGGCAGGTTGGCACCCTGGGAGATTTTGGCCACTGGAGACATCCTGTGCTCCAGCTTTTCTGTGGGAGGAAACGTATTGGATGGCTCAGCCCCTGCCCAGAGGCCCCCTGGCCTGGGATGCCACCCCCGCACCCCCGCAGCCTCACAGCACCTTCTCCCCGTGGACTGGCATCCAGGGGGTGGTCCTCGGCCTCCTCGTGGCCTCCTGGCAGCTTCTCGGTGCTGGCCTTCCAGGGGCCCGGGGAGATGAGCAGTGGGGGTGAGGAGGGGTCCGAGGAGCTCTCCCTGCACTGGGGCTTGGGTCTGTCTCCCGAGGGGAGGGGAGAGGGAGGGCAGTGCCCCCAGACACAATCAGAAAGGCCAGGGTGTCCTCCTGGGGGCCAAGCCACCACTGCAGAAGGACCCAGGTGACCCAGAAAGAGGGCCCTTGACACCACCCGAGATGTGCCCCCAGGTGCAGAGCCCCGAGTGGCAGAGCGGCTGGCCTACTGGGGACCATCCCTGTTTCTAAGGGGTCCACTGGGCTCCTGTCCATTTACAAGGCACCTGTGCTGGTTGCTCTGAGGTCCGGAGTTGGCTCTGTGGTGAGTGGCCATGGGACACCCACCCCAGCACTGGGCTGGTCCCCCACAGGGTCCTGTGCCCCATGCTGTGCCCCTGGTGCCCCATGGATGTGTGGCGGTGCCTGCTGTGAGCTGGGTATAGGGATCAGGGTGCTCAGGCGCCTGGTGCCTTCCCCACTCACCCTAGGCCCCGAAGCCGGGCCACCTCTTCCTTCAAGGTCTCATTCTCCTCCTGCAGTCGGGTCATCTCATTGGCTGCAAAGACACTGATTAGCGAAGGACTGGGGGTCCTCACAGCCCCGGGAAGTCTCCCTTGTTGTCCTGTCCCCAGGCCAGGGCCTGGCATAGCAGGTGCCCCATGCATGCTTGCTGCCTGAGGGGATGGTTGGATGTGACTGACTAAACTGCGCCAGCCTTAAGGCTGAGGAAAGCGATGGGGACCTTGTCCCGGGAATGTCCCCCAAGGTAAAGGGGGCCTGCTCTCCTCACGTGGGGCCTCAGGGGCCTCTCGTCATCGCAGGAGGGGGGAGTTGAGGCCGAGAGGGCAGGGGACTGATGGATGAGGGATGTGCCAGGGCCAGCTGGGGCTTCGCATCATTTGTCTGTAAATTGGGGTGTGGGGTGACCATCGGACAGAGGATCACCTTCCCTCTTTCCCTGTGATGCCATGTCAGGCTGAGCAGGCCCTGGGGTCATGGCCCACAGAAGGGGACAGCAGGCGGCTCACTGAGGATGAAGAGGTGCTGCAGGTTCTGGAGGAGGGAGCTCTCGAACTCCTGCTGCTTCTTCCTGGCCAGCTCCTGGGTGACAGTGCAGCGGTCGCACAGGCCGGCCCGCAGCCTGTGGCGTGGGGGAGGCAAGAGGTCACTCTGAGGAGGCAGACTGAGGCTCATCGAAGGGCTGGGACCCTCCAGGGATGTGCCCCTGCCTTTCCCAAACTGTGGAAGCCTGCCCCAACCCCTAAGTTTGGGAAGGAACCTTGAAAATACAGTTTACTTAAGGCTCTGAGAAGTCCTGCAGGGAAGGTGGGGGAAAGCTGTCTGGTTTAGTTTTACCCTAGAGCTTCGCAAACGCATCCACAGACCCCTTGTCTCCCCCCCCCCCCCCCCCCCATCAGGAGAATGGTCAGGCGGTGGCCGAGTTCTGGCTCACCATGCCCCAGCACCTGGCTCACCTGTGCCCCAGCATCTGGCTCTCCTGTTCTCCAGCACCAGGCTCACCTGTTCTCCAGCACCTGGCTCACCTGTGCCCCAGCACCTGGCTCACCTGTTCTCCAGCACCAGGCTCACCTGTGCCCCAGCATCTGGCTCACCTGTGCCCCAGCACCTGGCTCACCTGTGCCCCAGCATCTGGCTCACCTGTGCCCCAGCACCTGGCTCACCTGTTCTCCAGCACCTGGCTCTCCTGTGCCCCAGCACCTGGCTCACCTGTTCTCCAGCACCTGGCTCACCTGTGCCCCAGCATCTGGCTCACCTATTCTCTAGCACCAGGCTTACCTGTTCTCCAGCACCTGGCTCACCTGTGCCCCAGCACCTGGCTCACCTGTTCTCCAGCACCTGGCTCACCTGTGCCCCAGCATCTGGCTCACCTGTGCCCCAGCATCTGGCTCACCTGTTCTCTAGCACCTGGCTCACCTGTTCTCTAGCACCAGGCTCACCTGGTCTCCAGCACCTGGCTCACCTGTTCTCCAGCACCTGGCTCACCTGTTCTCCAGCACCTGGCTCACCTGTGCCCCAGCACCTGGCTCACCTGTTCTCCAGCACCTGGCTCACCTGTTCTCCAGCACCTGGCTCTCCTGTGCCCCAGCACCTGGCTCTCCTGTGCCCCAGCACCTGGCTCACCTGTTCTCCAGCACCTGGCTCACCTGTTCTCCAGCACCTGGCTCACCTGTGCCCCAGCACCTGGCTCACCTGTTCTCTAGCACCTGGCTCACCTGTTCTCCAGCACCTGGCTCACCTGTTCTCCAGCACCTGGCTCTCCTGTGCCCCAGCACCTGGCTCACCTGTTCTCCAGCACCTGGCTCACCTGTTCTCCAGCACCTGGCTCTCCTGTGCCCCAGCACCTGGCTCACCTGTTCTCTAGCACCTGGCTCTCCTGTACCCCAGCACCTGGCTCACCTGTTCTCCAGCACCTGGCTCACCTGTTCTCCAGCACCTGGCTCACCTGTGCCCCAGCACCTGGCTCACCTGTGCCCCAGCATCTGGCTCACCTGTGCCCCAGCACCTGGCTCACCTGTTCTCCAGCACCTGGCTCTCCTGTGCCCCAGCACCTGGCTCACCTGTTCTCCAGCACCTGGCTCACCTGTGCCCCAGCATCTGGCTCACCTATTCTCTAGCACCAGGCTTACCTGTTCTCCAGCACCTGGCTCACCTGTGCCCCAGCACCTGGCTCACCTGTTCTCCAGCACCTGGCTCACCTGTGCCCCAGCATCTGGCTCACCTGTGCCCCAGCATCTGGCTCACCTGTTCTCTAGCACCTGGCTCACCTGTTCTCTAGCACCAGGCTCACCTGGTCTCCAGCACCTGGCTCACCTGTTCTCCAGCACCTGGCTCACCTGTTCTCCAGCACCTGGCTCACCTGTGCCCCAGCACCTGGCTCACCTGTTCTCCAGCACCTGGCTCACCTGTTCTCCAGCACCTGGCTCTCCTGTGCCCCAGCACCTGGCTCTCCTGTGCCCCAGCACCTGGCTCACCTGTTCTCCAGCACCTGGCTCACCTGTTCTCCAGCACCTGGCTCACCTGTGCCCCAGCACCTGGCTCACCTGTTCTCTAGCACCTGGCTCACCTGTTCTCCAGCACCTGGCTCACCTGTTCTCCAGCACCTGGCTCTCCTGTGCCCCAGCACCTGGCTCACCTGTTCTCCAGCACCTGGCTCACCTGTTCTCCAGCACCTGGCTCTCCTGTGCCCCAGCACCTGGCTCACCTGTTCTCTAGCACCTGGCTCTCCTGTACCCCAGCACCTGGCTCACCTGTTCTCCAGCACCTGGCTCACCTGTTCTCCAGCACCTGGCTCACCTGTGCCCCAGCACCTGGCTCACCTGTGCCCCAGCACCTGGCTCACCTGTTCTCCAGCACCTGGCTCACCTGTGCCCCAGCACCTGGCTCACCTGTTCTCCAGCACCTGGCTCACCTGTTCTCCAGCACCTGGCTCACCTGTGCCCCAGCACCTGGCTACCTGTTCTCCAGCACCTGGCTCACCTGTTCTCCAGCACCTGGCTCACCTGTTCTCCAGCACCTGGCTCACCTGTTCTCCAGCACCTGGCTCACCTGTGCCCCAGCACCTGGCTACCTGTTCTCCAGCACCTGGCTACCTGTTCTCCAGCACCTGGCTCACCTGTGCCCCAGCACCTGGCTCACCTGTTCTCCAGCACCTGGCTCACCTGTTCTCCAGCACCTGGCTCTCCTGTGCCCCAGCACCTGGCTCTCCTGTGCCCCAGCACCTGGCTCTCCTGTGCCCCAGCACCTGGCTCACCTGTGCCCCAGCACCTGGCTCACCTGTGCCCCAGCACCTGGCTCACCTGTTCTCCAGCACCTGGCTCACCTGTTCTCCAGCACCCGCACGTTGTCTTTCAGAGCCTTCTGCTGCTCCCTGAGCTGGTGGTTCTTGGCACAGAGCTCCTCTACCCTTTGGGCATCCCTGTGTGGGGGGGGAACCAACGAGATGGGGTTTCTCTCTTGCCACCTGCAGTTCTCTCTTGCTACAGAACTGAGCCCCATCTGAGGCCCTCCCCTCAGTTCTCGATGTCTCATGACGTGTGTTCCCACTGATAATTGTTGGTACTGCAGGCGCCTTGAGTGGATGTGGCTTGCCCAGACCCATGGAGGGTCCCAGTGCTGGCTCACCAGCTATTGGATGCATGACATGGGCCAGTGGCTCCCTCCCTCCTGCCCATGCGGAGCCTGTTTCCCTTTGTACATGGCGGGTTGGAGGGGTGGGGGCTCCCTGCATTTGGGAGGATGAAGCGAGTGACTGGTGAGCTGCTGTCCTTCGCATCCGTTCCTACTGGGCCAGACCGTCTGACTCACCGGCACCGCTCCGAGTTCAGTTCTAGAAGCTTGTTCTGCAGGCCTGGAGGGTGGAGGAAGGGGTGGAGGTTCAGGCCCAGCTGTGCAGGCAGCCCCTGCAGCAGAGCCCAGGGCACCTCCGGTTCTTCTCCACACCCGCACCCCTGATGGGTCGCCTCACTGACTCAGTCTCGGGACTGCTCAGGACCGCTGCTCTGGGCCCAGTGTCTCCCTTCCCCATGGGGGCTCTGACTCTGCCGTCTGTCTGGAGGTTGGTTGGAACCACCTAGCCAGGTCCTGGGAGGGGCATTCACTTTGGGTGCAGCTAATATTGAAGTAAAATGGGCTCTTGCGGGGGGACCCTGGCAGACTCCTCCATGCCCCAAGCAGACCTGCCTCTCTAAATCTCTGGGGAGGTGACCCAGGCCCTTTGGGACCTCTGGGGGGTGCTTGTGGGATGGTTGGCCTCAGGAGGGTCTGGCCAGGGCCCAGGGGCCCAGGGAATGGAGGCACAGGTGTGTGGGCGGGGCAGAGCTCAGCCTGGTGTCCAGGAGTAAAACGGAGGATTTCAGATCAATGCCCCGGATGGGCCTCCGGACTCGTGAGCTCCCATTCTTAGAGAGGGGCCTTGCTTCGGGGGACGCCGAGACCCCTGCCCTGAGCGAAGGAGGCTCCTGGCTCTCTGCAGCGGGCCTGGCTTTTTATTTCCACTCGGCCTGGGCTGACTGCTGGGAGAAGCCCTGCAGGGCACACTTGGGGTGCTGATCTGAGGCTGGTCACCTGGCCACGTGGATGCTCTGGGCTCTGAGGCATTGCTCCCTTCTGGGCCTGGAAGGCGAGGTCCTAGGTTTGGAGGCGATGTGTGGGAGCACCCTGGCCTGGCCTCGGCTCTTAGGCCACTGGTCCAGGTGAGAGCCACCTGTGGAGACCGGCCCCACCCCCACCCGCCCTGCCCCCGCGCACTCACCCAGGACCTCCTTCTCATGGATGTCCTTCAGCCTGTTTAGGGACTCCATGAAGCTCTCCATGGCCCTCAGGTGCAGGATGCCCCTCGGTCCTACTGCCCCTCTGTTCCCAGCCTGTGGAGCAGGAGGTGGGAGAGGGGCTCTTTGGCTTGGGAAGGGCCTATGGGCTGTAGGGTCCAGTCATGGGCCACTGCCTGGAGAGGGGCTAGGTGCTGGCCCCATGGGTGTTGGTGGAGTGTCCTGTCTGTGGGCCACCCCCACCCCCCACTGGGTCATGTCCACACTGAGGACCCAGTGGGCTCCTCTACACTGTCCTGCTCTTAGCTTTCATACTTCGGGGGAACTTGGAGGGGACAGGAGGGATGGGGCCTGTCCATTCAATATCCACCACCTAATCCCGGCCTCCCGCAGGCATGTCCCCTACTCTCCGCCCCCCCCCCCCATGGCTGCAGATTGGACCCAGGCCTGGGAGGCTGGACCCCTCGTCAGGAGCCTTGGCTGGGCCCGGCCTGCAGTGGCTCAGAGCACCCACGTCATGCTCCACGAGCCCATTAGCCGGCTGTGACATGCAACCCCCTCTGGGGAACTCTCTCCGGAACCTCCTTCCGTGAGGGGTGGGGGCACTGCCAGCTATGGGGTGTCAAGGGCCGCCAAGGCTCAGGCCTCAGCACGGGCCCCCTCACGCAGTCTGGTGTGCTCTGTCCTGGCGTGGTAGTGTGCGCACGTGCACTGTGTGTGTGTGCGCACATGTGCGCACATGTGTATGTGTGTGTACGTGTGTGTGCGTGTGCGTGTGTGCGCGTGTCACGGTGCTGAGGCCCAGCGCTCTCTGTGCCCACCTCGAGTCTGAGTAGTTGTGGATGCTAATTTTGACCCCAGGTCTACATTTACTGAGGCTGAGCCAAGCCCCCTGCATGCCCGCTGCAGGGGTGGGGTCTGTGGCCAGCTCCCTGGGGCCCTGAGTCTCATAAAGAGCAGAAGGATCCTGTCCTGCCTGCCCGAGGCCAGAGACCTCTTCCCTCTGGGTCTTGCCTCCGGGCCACGGTGAGGTGGCCCCTTCTGGTCCTCAGCCTGAGGAGCCCTGGGGGCCCCTGAACCCTGAGAACAGACAGCCAGGCTCCTGTAACTCCAGAACCCTCTCCTCCGGCCGCCCGCACTGACCCCTCAGTAGCAACTGTTGGCGGGACTTCTACTTATGCCCAGAATTTCACCTTTCCCTCCTTGCCACCCCTCACTGGGCCCAAGCCACCATGGGACCAAGTTGCATCTCCCGGGCCACTGCACCTGGCTTCCTGCCTCTGCCCGGCCCCAGCATGCACTCTGCACAGCGCAGCCCCTTGAAACCTCTGCTCAGAATCCCCCCTCGGCTGGCCTGAGTTCTCGCCAAGTCCACAGAAGGGGGCGTGGTCTCATTTGCATTTCAAAGGTTGCCCTGAGGATGTCTGAGTTCGCAGCAGCACCCTACAAAACAGCCCCAAACTGGAAAACCCCAAATGCCAACTGCCAGATGTCCCTGGCCAGAGGAATGCCCCCAGCCCCCACTGCCGTCACTGAGTGACGCGGGAGCAGAGCGGAAAGCCAGCCTGCTGCTTTGGGCTCTCGGAAGTGGGGGTGGCAGGTGCCATGGGGTCACAAGGCCTGAATGGAGCAGGTCTTATGACCCCAAGAGAAGCCAGGGGCAGCAAGCACAGGGCTAGGACTGCCACCGGGAAACACCAGGAGTCTGGCTCTCAGCCGGGCCCTTGAACCTGAGTCAAAGAACAGTGGGAAGCCTGTACTTCTGTACGGGAGACAGCCCGGCTGGAGGACAGGTGAGATCCTGTGCCCTGCAGTCCAAGGAGCCGGCTGCGCAGGGCCTGGGGGTGTGGTGGAGGGTGGAGCAGCAGGAAGGCCAGGCTCCCCAAACTCGTTTACCAGACTTGCCTGGGCTGCGGGAAGTGGGGGTGCCCGCATGGTGACTCTGTGTCAGATGATGAAGGAAAGATGCTGCATTCAGGAGGCCGGGGAGGCCAGGGCTGGAGCAGAAGGGGTATAAATGGGATCGGCCAGTTTCCTGAGCGCTGTACACACCGTCACTTTCATGACAGTCCAACCCTGACCACACCGTAAAGAGTCCACTCTCCAGATGGGGAAACTGAGGCCCCAACAGATCATGTCACCCTCCCCAGCTGCCCAGTGGAGGCGGAACCCAGGGTTTGAACATTCTCTGAGGGCTGTGGATGCTGCGCCCTCACCTCATGGGGACAAAGGACATGTCCTAGTCGTCCCGCTGTGCTCACTGTGCTGACCTCACCTCATGGTGGGGCCCCCGAAGGTAAGACTTTGAACTGGGGCCTCCATGGGCTCAGGTCTCTAGCAGGAGGGTGAGGAGGGCCGGGGAGGGGCTGAGCCGCAGCGCCTGAAATTCCACCCAGACCTGCCTGACAGGTGCCTCTTCCCTCCAGCAGCTGTGGTGGCCGTGGGCTGTGGGCTGTGGGCTGGGCCAACGCCCATAAAGGAGGCGCCCAAGGAAGCCCTTGGTGTCATGGGCCGGGAGAAGCCTGTGTGGGCTCTGGGTCCAAGCAAGAGGCAAACATTGGTCCTGAAGAGGTCACTGTGGTGCCCTCTGCTGGGTGCCACCCCTGCCCCTCCAGGCTCCTCTTTGTGCCCCAAACTGCCCTGCCAGCCCTCCGGGCTGCTTTCTCTCAGGGTCCCCAAAGGACGGCAGGAGACACCCTGCATGCTGGGCAGGGGAACAGCATGGACAAGGGTCCTGGGGCAGGCCTGTGCGGGTGGCTGACAGCAAAGTTGGAGTCTCCTGTCTACACACATAGTCCAGGGCCACCCAGCCCCTGTGGCAGTGCCATGGGGACAGTGTGACTTTCCCAGGAGGGCAGGTGACCGAGTGCATTGTCTGAGGCGAAGTGGACAGTCAGCCTCCAGGGGCACTGTGGGTAGCATGGCCCTGGGTTGTAGCTTCCTGCTGGGAGGTCAGCGGGCCTCCCTATCATGCTGGCTCTGTGTCTGCCAGGAGTGCCCAGGGCAGTGGGGGCTGGGGGTTCAGAGAACTCTGGAGGCCTGTGCACAGGAGAGGTTGGCCTGAGCTGCTCTCGGGGGTGGGGCTTGGAAGCAAAGACCTGAGTTGTGCTCCTTAGGGCCCCAGACAGGCCAGGGCTCCCCAGCCCTCCACCTCTGGATGCCCAGGCTGCAAAGCTTCCACTGGGGCTGAGCCCCTGGAAGGGCAGGTGGGCAGGCCATGCTGAGTCAGCCAGGCCAGATCGATAAAGACATGGGGGTCCAAGCCATAAGCCTACAGCCCTGGTAGCGGCCCTGTCCTACCTTTACCTTCTGTGCAAACTTGGGCTAGTGGTTTTACCTCTCAGAGCCTCAGTTTCCTCATCTGGGGGTAACACTACCTTTCATATCAGGGACTGTGAGGCTCCTTCCCAGTAACACGTGCCCAGGGGATACCCATCCAGGTTAGATATGTCCAGGGGATGTCCGTCCAGGTTGTATATGTCCAGGGGACGCCCGTCCAGGTTGTATATGTCCAGGGGACGCCCGTCCAGCTGAGACATGCTCAGCCCAGTGCCTGGCAGGCTGAGCGCTCAGTTGACTACAAATGGAGACCCTGTGTCCCCCGCCTGCAGTCTTCCGATAGTGCCTCCCTCACATGCGACCCCAGGCACTGCCATTTCTGCTTACAGGAGCCCCTCTCCTCTTGGGCCAGTTCAGGCCCCATTGCCACGAAGGCCCTTTACAGGAGGACACCGCCCCCCGCCCCAATTCAGAAATCTGTAGTGACGGTGCACACTGTATAGACACTTCAGGCCACTGAGTCTTGGTGGCTGTGCCCAGGGCAGGTGTCATCTGGCCCCTACGCAGGGAGGGCACTGAGGCCCCAGCTGTAGCCCCCAGCCTGGATTGGGCACTGTCAGGTTGAGCGGCAAAGCCCCAGGGGTGTGGTTTCTGGCCCTGCTCCTGGGCCAGCGGGGGTCCCTGGCTCCTCGCCCCCTCGCTGCCTCCCTGGCTGGGGCAGTCCTGCTTCAGCAGCCCTCGGTGCCGGAGCACTGTGGCCAGCCCGTATGCTGCTCCTTCTCCGCCATCGGTCTGTCTGTCTATCCACCTACCCACAAAACAACCATGACGATGCTGCAGTAGCAGCAGCTGCTGCTTCCTCATGCCCACTGTGCCAAGCATGCTGCCAGGGTTCTACATGCTTGCAGGGCACTAAAACGGTCCCAAAGCTTCTCTGAAGGAGTGTGGAGAGGTCACCGGATGTACCGTCCCCAAGTGACGGACCCTGACCTCCTGCTGGGCCTGCAAGGGGCCAGGCACGCCATCGGAGCCCACTGCACGTGCGGCATGGGGATTTGTGCACCCACTGCGTGCCCAGGCTCGGTGCGTGCGGCCATCTGAGGAGGTGCTCATTGGCCCGCTCCACAGGCTCCGGCCCTGAGTCCTTGTCCACCCTCTGAGGGGGCCTCTGCGCGGCTGGGCAGTCACTCACCTGGCTGAGCCTCAGTGTCCCTCTCCACACAGACAGAGGTGAGCTCTGTCCCTTGCTCCTGGAGGAGGGGGTGGTCTTTGTCACCTCAAGCTGTCAAGACTCCTCAAACACAGTGGTCAGGGGCCATTCTGGGAGCCCCCACATGCCAGCACCCAATAGGTGCTCCATGCTGTGGCTCACTGGGTCTCATGCTTGCCCATGGAGTGGCCACGCCAACCCTGTTTATAGAGGAGCAAGAGAGGTTCACAAGGACACAGCCAGGGCAGAAATGGGGCCTCCTAATGACCCCTGGGCCAGCTCAGGGTGGAAGGTCATGTCCAGAGATGTGTCACTGCCAGGGAGGTTTCTAACGTCACCAAACACATAGACCCGTGACACACATGCACGCCTGATGCCCACACCCATACACATGGATCCTAATAACATCCTAACACATGTTAGAGCACATCCCAACACACGAGTGCCACACACACATGTGCTCCCCTCAGCCACCTCCCCCACCACGCACCCAGCACTGCCCTGGCCCAGGGAGAGCTGCACATGAGTGTGCATGCATGCACGTGTGCACACATAGTTGTGCATCCCACAAGCACGTGCACATGTGCACAGAGGAGCAGGACAGGGTGCTCCCAGGTGGGCTGAGGCTGCTTCTTGGCTCAGGTAACTGTGGGCCTTGCAACCTGACTTCCAGGGCATGGGCTACCTGCTGTACCCCTGAGGCCTCACTGGGGGAGGCTGAGCAGGACCCATGGCCCCCAGGAGCCCTCCCTTTGCCACTGCCTCCCCAGAGACACCAACGTTAGGGCAGCCGTGTCCCACAGCCCCGTGCCCCTCCTCACCCCCAGGGCTTCACCCTGCCCATGAGGACTCAGCTGTGGGGCAGATCCAGGATGAGGTGCCTGGCCAGCAGCCCATTCCTGGTGCCCCAGACCCTCACTCCCAGTCTTGACTCTGCACCCTGTCCCTGGCCAGGAAGCTCACTGGGCCCCCTTCCCCCTGGACGAGGCACCTCAGAACAGGTGGCTGCACCCCTCTTACCAGCCTGGCCAGCCCACCTCCTGCCCAGCAAGCAGGGGCTGGGGTGCCTTGGGTGACCCCACAGTGACCCCAGCCCCTCCCCTGCCTCCAGCGGCTGGAGCTGTGGGGTCCCGGGGGGCCCCGGGTACTCACATGGCCCCTCGCCCGCCCGTGTTGACCTCCGCGGACCTTCCTGCCCGAGATGGAGGCAGCAATGTGTGAACCTGCACAGGCAGCAAGACGCGACTTGGCCAAACCCGCCGGGCAGGTTCTGGGCTCTCCTTGCCAGGAGCAGAAAGGAGGCAGGGCCCAGAGCCGCCCAACGGGCTCTGCCATTGCAGAAAGTGGTGGAACAGGTCGGGTCTGACCCCACATAGAGCTGGGATTGTTTCTCCGTAACACGCATGGCCCACACCTCTGGCCAGTTAACAAGGAGACTCTGGGGCCTCCAACGTGGTGGGGGGGGGGGGGGGGGAAGGGGCGGGGAGGGCGCTGGGGTGGGGCAGGCAGGAGGCAGCTGGCTCCTCTCTTGTCGCCTTGGTGCAGGTGGGCAGCAGGGCCCTTCCTCCTCACATCCTGGCTGGCAGAGGGCTCACCTTTCTGGCCTCGGTTTCCCTGTCTGCAAACTGAGGATAAGGAGACAGGGCTTGTTCCCATGGGAGCTCAGGGGACGGAAATCTGGAGCTGCCATTGGAAGTGGCCCCACTGGGTCTGGGGGCTGCCCTGCCCAGTGGTGCCCCCTCTAGCTCTGGCTGAGGACAGCAGGCAGGCCTAGGAGTGGGGCAAGTTGGGGGGCCCAGTGGGGATGGGCCCAGGGGTTCTGCTCGGGTATGGAAGGGGCTGGCATGTGGTTTACATGTTTGTTCTCTGCACAGGGACCTTGTGGCGCCACTCACACAGCAAAGAGCTGGCCTCTGAGGACTGCGGCCTCCCCATGCTGCTGCCCCTGCCCCCCCGCCCCAGGCCCCATGCCACCCTCCATCCGCTCCCTGCACATACCCCCACACTGTCCTCCCTGCCCCAAGTGCCCACACCTCCTTCATCCCCACCCCAAGCTCCTCCCTTCACACCCCTCGACTCCCCTCACCCTCACTCAGCTCGGAGCTCCCAGGGCTCAGAGGAGGCCCCAGGTGAGGTCCCAGGGCGGCCGGGCTCTTGGGAGGGAGCAGAGTCAGCCTTAGAGCTCTTCGGATGTTCCTGCGTAACGCCCCCCGCTGGCTGCCCTGTGAGAGGATCTGTGCGCAGGCCGGAGACGTTTTCATGTGCTTGCGTGTGCTTGTGTGTGCACTGCATAAGGGAGTGGTGTGGCAAGTGTGGGTACAGCCTGATGTATGGGGGCCTCCCCACGGCTTCTGCCAGGTCACACCCTCCACCCCAGACATGTGCAGACACTGAATATCCGATGCTCATTCGTGCACACATACATGCAACAGGTGCTCGCTGAGTGCTGCAGCGTCAGGCAGGTGTGTGACCAGCCACTGAGGTCGCACCGCACCTCTGTTGTGGGATCAGCCAGGGTACAGGTGAGACGGCCACTGCAGCAACCTTAGATCTCACCTGGCGTGTTCATCCCGCAGCTATTTACAGAGCGCCCACTGTGCGCAGGCCCTGGTGATACAGAACAGAGGTCCCTGTTTACAGAGCACCCACTGTGTGCAGGCCCTGGTGATGAGGGTGCCCTGAGATGGAGCGCAGGACAGGAGGGAGGAGTGAGTGGGGGACACAGTGGGGGAACAGAGAGGGTGAAGCCACCTGGCTGGAGAGGGCCTGTGAGGATGGGAGGGACCAGGGGTCCACAATCACGCCTGTGGCTGGCCAGGGGACAGGTGACACTACTGGGCCAGCCAGCGGCTGGAGGGACACCAGGCCAGCATTGTCAGCCTCTGAGAGCCCTGAGCAGAGGGAGGGGAAAACACTAGAGAGGGGAGGAGGGCCACTGGCGGGGGGGGGGGGGGGGGGGGGGAGCGCGAAGTGCCGGGGGGTGGTGCATGTGGGTGTTGCAGCTTCCCACAGTCCCGCCTGGCTGCTCCGTGGGTCACGCACCTATTTGCTCACACAGCCATCCAAGGACTACTTCTTTGTTGTATGCTTGGCTCTGAGTACATGCATGGTCGTGACTGTGCCCAATTTTTTGACCTCCTGCTTGGTAGCCTGTCAGAATCAGACACACAGCGGCGCTCTCTGAGCCTGTTTACTCACCTGTAACCCAAAGACAGAGTTTCCTACTTTGCAGAGTTGATGTGAGGATTAAATGAGATTATATCTTGCATGTATTCATGCATTCGTTCACTCATTCTGTTTGCTGAAGCCCAGGATGCTGGGTGCTGGGGAGTGGGACGCACTAACCAGGCAGCACCCCTCCTCAGACATCACCCGGCCAGCCTCAGGGTGACCGCCTGAATGACACCACAGACCGTGGCTTCACCACCAGCGAGCCCAGGGTCAGCTGGAGACCAAGGCCCAAGTGGGCTGGGGGGCACCTGCCAGGGCTGCAGGGGGTTAGGAGCAGCTCCCCAAACCCAACTCAGAGCTCCCCAAACCCGGACCAGGCAGTTCTCCTGCATGTGAGGGGCTAGGGCTTGGAGCCTGGGAAGGGTCTGTGCCCCAGAGCGTCTCCTGGAACAGCTGGAGGCAGAAGTGCCCAGGGATCCGCAGTCTGGCTTTTACCCAGGGCGGGGTGGAGCGGGAGATAAGGCTTCAAAGGCACCTGCTAAGGCTCCTTTAGGAGCCAGGCCTGTCCCGCTGCTTCGCAACTGTTTGTGTTACTGGATTGATAGATGGGGGTGTGGGCAGCGGCCAGGCCAGGCCAGCCCTGAACCCTGGCTCCCAGATAAATGGGTCACCTATTAATATGGCCTTGCAGAGGGGCCTGAGGGGCGAGGCTGCCTCCCTCCATGTCTGGGGCCTCTGTCCCCACCCCACAGGCTCCTGAGGGCCAGGGACTGGGCCAGACTGCAGCGTGGGGTTGGTCCAGTCTGGCAGTGGGAGGGGCAGGGGGCCTTGGGATGTCCTCGGGGGGTGGAGGCACCCCCACATGGCCTCAACACAAGGCACCCTTTTCTGAAAAGTACACTCTGATAGCACAGCAGTGCGAGGATGGGTGCCTTCAGAGCACTACACCGTCACAGGGAGGCCACAGGCCTTTGTGGTCGCTTCCACGCCTCCCGGTCACCTCGCTGCTCGGACTCTGTCTCCTCCCAGGTCCTTCTCTGCAGGACCCTCTACCTGTGCCTTTCAACCCTGTCAAGTGGACAGTCCGGGGCACGCGGCACACTCACGCGTGCGCAGCGTCTCCACTGTCGGACTCAGGACACTGTCATCCCCCAAGGAGACTGCGTGCTCGGCAGCTGTGGCTTCCTCTGCACAACCCGTGGCAGCAACCACGCTGCTCTGTCTCCGCGGACCTGCCTCTTGCAGTCACGTCCTGGAGTGGACGCGCGTGTGTGGTCTCTGTCCGGCGGTGTTCCCTGAGCGTCATGTTTTCGAAGTTTGCCCACTTTGTGGCTTGAGCCAGTCCTTCCTTTCGAAGGCTGAGTAAGATTCCGTCATATGGAGGGGCCACTTGGTGCTCACCGTCCTCTGTCGGTGGACACTTGGGTTGTTTCCACGTTTTGGCTGCTGTGAACATGTGTGGACCAGCCTGTGAGCACCTGCTCTCAGTTCTCTCGGGCGTACACCCGGGTGGACGGGCTGGGCCCCGGCGATTCTCTGTGTGACTGCCTGCGGCTTTGGTGATTTAATTGCTCAGCCTGTGAGAACCAGGATGGCGAGTCCTGCACAGCTGCTGGTGGAGTCATCGGGGTTCTTGCTAGAATCTGGGCTGCGGGGCAGCCAGAGGCAAAGGAGCCGGCCCGGCCCTCGGGGGTCTCGAGGGAGAGAGTAAGGAACTGGGTGAGGAGGAGAGGAGAGGTCAGGAGCGAGGCTACCTGGGCGGGGATCAGGATGAGGACAGTGGGTGCAGAACTGAAGGCAGCACTAACACTCAGTAATCAAGAGAAAGAACATATTTTTGGGGTTTGCTTTCATTAAAATTTTAATGGAGAAAATTGTGGAGTCACATGCAGCTGCAAGAAATATATAGGGGGCCTTGTGTGATCTTTTTATAAAAGGTGTCACCCCAGCGATGGCATGTTACCCAAATTCATATGTGAGAGAGTGTGTGCATGCGCTAAATTGTACGTTTTATTTCCTCCTACAGAGTCAAGACAGCACGTTCCCAGCACCCTCCTGGGACCTTTGCCTCCCCCTTTTCCAGCCACACCACCTCCCTGCTTCCCTGTTGCTACACCTGCAGCCACTGCTCTGCTCTCCATTTCTGAAATTCTCATTCCAAAAATATCATCCGCATGGACCGCACCGTAGGCAGCCATCTGGGCCTCGCTTTTCTGCTCAGGTCATTACGTGTCTGTTCACTCGTTTCTTCCTCATGGTTGCGGAGCAGAGCGCCATGGTGGGACGGCCCCCCCATGAAGAGGCGTCCACGTAAAGTGTGGTGAACACTCGTGGACAGGTTTTTGTGTGGGTGAAGTTTCATCTCTGTGGATACATGCTGGGTGCAGTCACTGGGACCTATGGCAGTTGCATGTTTAGCATGTAAATAATTGCCAATATTTTAATGCAATATTTTAAAAGAGCAAAATCTTCCCTGGCTGGGTGCTCAGTTGGTTGGAGCATCGTCCCCATACACCAAAAAGTTATGGTTTTGATTCCTGGTAAGGGCACATACCTAGGTTACAGGTTTGATTCCTGGTTGGAGCATGTATGGGAGGCAACCAATTGATATTTATCTCACATCAATGTCTCTCTCTCTCTCTCTCAAATTATAAAAACATATCCTTAGGTGAGGATAAAAAAGATCAAAACCAATAGAAAAACCTGCAATGAACAAAATATCAAAGTTTTAAATAAAGACAAGACTAGAATGAGGGGAGCAAAGAGCTCACACTCGGGGGTGTGCAAGCACAGGGTGGAATCTTTTCGGTGCTGAATAATACCCCTGTCTGGGTGGACCACGGTGACTCACCCACCCACCTGCGGGAGGACGCCTGGGCTGCTTCCCGTCCGGTCAATCAAGAACAAAGCTGCTGTAAACATCGGTGGGCAGGTTTTGTGTGGACATCGCTTTCAGCTCCTTTGGGTAAATAGCAGGGAGCGTGACTGCTGGGTCCCACGAGTCTGTTCAGTTTGGTAAGAGACCACCCAGCTGTCTTCCAAAGTGGCTGTGCCCCCGCCTTCCCACCAGCAGTGAAGGGGAGTTCCCGCTGCTCCGCGTCCTCGCCGGCACTTGGTGGTGTCAGTGCTCTGGGTTTTGGCCGTTCTGATAGGTGTGCAGTGGAATCTCATTGTTTAATTTCCATTTCCCTGATGACTAGGACTCGGAGCATCTTTTCATTTGCTTACCCGTCATCTGTGTATCTGTTTGGTGAGGGGTCTGGGAAGGTCTGGGCCATTTTTAATCGGGTTCATTGTTTTCTTTCTGGGCTTAGAATTCTTTGTATCTTTTGGAAAACAGTCCTGCATCAGATGTGTCTTTTGCAAATATCTCTCCTCTCCGTGGTTGTCTTCTCATTCTCTCGGTATTGTTTTTGTAGAGCAGAAGTGTTTTTTATTTATTTTTATTTTTTATTTTATTTATTTATTTATTTATTTTAATTAAATCTTTATTGTTCAGATTATTACATTGGTTCCTCTTTTTCCCCCCCATAACTCCCCTCTACCCAGCTCCCACCCCACCCTCCGCCCTCACTCCCCACCCACTGTCCTCATCCATAGGTGTACCATTATTGTCAAATCTCTTCCCGCACCCCCACACCCCTTTCCCCCCCAAGAATAGTCAGTCCATTCCCTTTCTATGTCCCTGATTCTATTATAATCACCAGTTCATACTGTTCATCAGATTATTTATTCACTTGATTTTTAGATTCACTTGTTGATAGATGTGTATTTGTTGTTCATAATTTGTATCTTTACCTTTTTCTTCTTCTTCCTCTTCTTAAAGGATACCTTTCAGCATTTCATATAATACTGGTTTGGTGGTGATGAACTCCTTTAGCTTTTCCTTATCTGTGAAGCTCTTTATCTGGCCTTCACTTCTGAATGATAGCTTTGCTGGATAAAGTAATCTTGGTTGTAGGTTCTTGGTATTCATCACTTTGAATATTTCTTGCCACTCCCTTCTGGCCTGCAAAGTTTCTGTTGAGAAATCAGCTGACAGTCTTATGGGTACTCCCTTGTAGGTAACTGACTTTCTTTCTCTTGCTGCTTTTAGGATTCTCTCTTTGTCTTTTGCTCTCGGCATTTTAATTATGACGTGTCTTGGTGTGGTCCTCTTTGGATTCCTTTTGTTTGGGGTTCTCTGCACTTCCTGGACTTGTAAGTCAATTTCTTTCACCAGGTAGGGGAAGTTTTCTGCCATTATTTCTTCAAATAGATTTTCAATATCTTGCTCTCTCTCTTCTTCTGGCACCCCTATAATTCGGATGTTGGTACACTTGAAGCTGTCCCAGAGGCTCCTTACACTATCTTCGTATTTTTGGATTCTTTTTTCATTTTGCTTTTCCGGTTGGGTGTTTTTTGCTTCTGCGTATTTCAGATCTTTGACTTGATTCTTGCGATCCTCTGGTCTGCTGTTGGGAGTCTGTATAATATTCTTTATTTCAGTCAGTGTATGCTTAATTTCTAGTTGGTCCTTTATCACAACATCGAGGGTCTCACTAGATTTCTTGAGGATCTCACTACATTTATCGGCGGTTTCTAGAAAATTCTTGAAAAACCTAAGAAGTGTGGTTTTGAACTCTATATCCAGTAGTTTGCTTTCCTCCATTTCTATCATTTGTGTCCTGTTTCTTTGTCTCGGCATTTTTTATGCTTCGCTGTTTCAATAGAGTGGCTTTCTGTGCTAAGTGTCCCAATTACCTGAGGTAGACACTCTTGGTGCACCCCCTTGTGGGCTTTGTGCACAGTCTTGTTGTAGTTAAGCCTTGATTGTTGTAGGTATCACTGGGAGGAATTGACCTCCAGGCCAATTGGCTGTGAGAATCAGCTGTGTCTATGGTGGGAGAACTTCTGTGCTGAAGACACCCTTCTGGGGCAAGACTTGCTTCAGTGGGGCTTTGGTGCTCACTGAGTCTGTCCCCTGAGTGTGTCCCTTATAGATCTGAGGAGTTGTAATTGGATGGTCCCACTCTGACCACTGGGTACACTGGCTCTTGTGTCTAAGGAGGTGCTAATCTAGCCTCTGCCTGAGGCTACCCAGCAGAAGCCAGCTGTAAAGCAATGCAAGTTGCCCTGGGGCCTTGGGGCAGCTGCAGTTTGTTAAGTAATTTTCAGATTACAAAGGGCCAGGCCTTTCATATGCAAAAGCCTCCGTGCATGGCTTGGGCAGGGCGGGTCCCAGGGGATCAACAGGGCGGGCGGAGCAGTTATGGCTGCTCTCAGTCCTGCCTTCAGAGGCCCCGCTTCTCAGTGTCCCAGCAATTGCTGCAAGCACCTCTGAGAGAAAGCTGCCCTCGAGTTCCAACCGATGCCAGACAGTCCAGTTTCTCCCGTATGAGTCTGGGTCCCCAGAGACTCGCCCGGAACTGGAGCTCAGAGCCTGAGACTCCCTCCCGATTGAAAAAGACAATCGTGTCCTCAGCCACCAGCCCTCTCCGCATGCACCTCCACACCTTTGTATTTTACTTCCGCACCGCACCTCCTCTGAGTCTCGGTATGCTTTTCTCTTTCCTTCTAGTTGTAGAAATTCCACTCAGCCAGCCTTCCTGTGGTTCTGGATGATGTCCGTTATGTCTTTTAGTTGTATTTTTGAAGTGGTTGTGCGAGGCAGCAATCTCTGGTGTTTACCTATGCCGCCATCTTGGTTTCTCTTATTTATTTAAAAAAAAATGTTTTATTGATTTTTTTACAGAGAGGAAGGAAGAGGGACAGAGAGCTAGAAACATCGATGAGAGAGAAACATCAATTCAGCTGCCTCCTGCACACTCCCCACTGGGGATGCGCCCGCAACCAAGGTACATGCCCTTGACCGGAATCGAACCCGGGACCCCTCAGTCCTCAGGCCGACGCTCTCTCCACTGAGCCAAACTGGTTAGGGCCAGAAGTGTTTTTTAATTAAGTTCAGCTCATCACTTTTCTCCTTCATGGGTCGTGCCTTTGTTGTTGTAAAAAGTCACCTCCAAACCCAAGGTCCTCTAGGTTTTCTCCTGTGTTACGTTCAGGAGTTTTATAGTTTTGCGCTTTACGTTTAGGTCTGTGGTCCGTTTTGGGTTAATTCTGCGTGCAGATCCTTGTTTTGCGTGTGGATGTCCAGCAGTTCCAACACCACTTATCGAGGAGACTGTCCTTTCTCCATTGAGCTGCCGTTGCTCCTTTGTCGAGATCAGTTGACCATATTTACGGGATCTATTTCTGGGCTCTCTGTCCTGCTCTGTTGGTCTGTGTGTCTGTTCTTTCACCAGTAACCACGCTGTCTTGATCACTGTAGCTTTACAGTCAGTCTTGAAGTCGGTGGCGTCAGTCCTCCAACTCTGTTCTTCACCTTCATTGTTTATTTATTTATCTTATTTTATTTAAAAATATATTTTTATTGATTTCAGAGAGGAAGGGAGAGGGAGAGAGATAGAAACATCAATGATGAGGGAATCATTGATTGGTTGCCTCCTGCACACCCCCTACTGGGGATCAAGCCCCAACTGGCACGTGCCCTTGACTGGAATTGAACCCGGTACCCTTCAGTCCGCAGGCTGATGCTCTATCCACTGAGCAACACCAGCTAGGACTCCTTCATGGTTTCTTTGGTTGCTCTGGGTCTTTCGCCACCATGTAAACTTTAGAGTCAGTTGGTCCATATCCACAACATAATGGGCCAGGTTCTGGGGAGATTGCACTGACGCTCTCACACCCCCTGAAAAGCCTGCGCTGGCCGTGGGTGGGGGGTGGGGGGGGCTCTGGGGGAAAACCAGCGGGCGCCCTGGGCATTTCCCAGCTCAGCTTTCTTTTGGGGACAGTGGGGGCCACTGTCCCTGGCAGGTGTGGGAATTAGATGCGAGAACTACCCATGGATGCCGGGCAGCGCCTGGCCTGCTGAGTCCTCTCAAGTGGCCACTGTTACACTGTTTTTTATTTTGACATTTTTTGGGGTCAGCAGCTGGGGAAGGCCCAGAGCCTCAGCCTGTCACTGGGCAGTGTGGTCTTGGGGAGCAGGGCTGTCCTGGAAGGCATCCTGGTCACTGAGCAGCGAAGCTCACCCGAGACCCCGCTGGAGCCTGGCTTGCAGCTCCGGGCCTCCTCGCTGACTCCGGGAACTTAAAAACTTGTTTTCCTGCTTCCTGTCCCCAGATGTAAACGGCCCGACAGACGGTGGCAGCGCTCCGGACCTGTGTGTCTGCACAGAACAGCCGCTGGCTTCCTCGAGTGGCTGAACACGTACGAGCAGTAATGGGGTTGTAATCGCTGCCGGGGTCGGGGTAACTCGGTCCATGGTTGCGGCGGGGCAAGGAGGTGTCCGTGATGGGAGTGACCCAGCCCGAGCTGGGCTGTCTGTCGGCACCTCACAGATAATAAAACCGTGTCTTCCTGCATGCACGGGAGGTAGAGGCAGTGTCAAACCCGGTGTAACCGTTGCTTCCTGGCCAGGAGTGGGATGTCAGAAAGCCACGGTGCATGCAGCATGGATCCCACGCACATAATAAAGATACAGTAATGGCCCACGTGTCTCTACAGAAATACTAATATTGTTGTTTTATGAGAAACAAGAGTTGAAAATATTAAGAGTCAGAATTTTATGGCCAAAAAAAAGAAGGCTACGTAATGAGGACATGGGAAGGGAGATCAGAATATCTGTCACCGCTGGTCTCAGCGTCCTGGAGGGGCAAGGCGGGAGGTGGCTGCCCCTTTGATGGGCTTGGCGGGCACTGTGACCCTCTGTGACCCCGAGGGCCAGCTGGGAGCCCTCTCCTCATGGAGGGCTGGGAAGGCCCAGTTTCGGGAGGAGGGGTGTTGGTGTCCGGGCAGCTCAGACTGGGGTTGGGTCTCACGGTGCATCCTGGGCTGGGGCCACAGCAGGCCAGGCGGTGACTGGCCTCCGCCAACCCCAGGGCCTCCCGGTGCAGCCAGGTGCTCCGATGCCCGGTTGTCACCCAGCTCTGTCCAGAAGGAAGGTCTCCTGGCTACGAGTGCTCGTGATCAGATGGCCACACACTGCGGGGCAGAATCTAAGTCTTTGTTTCAGGGCTCAGCTACAAAGGAACAAAGTTAGGGGCCCCAGGAGACACTGTGGGTGGCGAGGGGGTCTGGGCGGCTCTCCGTGGGTCCCCAGTCCTCCGATGGGGCCTGTTCTCCTCGGGAGCTGCCCGCCCTGGTGCTCGTGAGCACTGGAGGGCCGGGGTGGGGGTGGGTGGGGGGGGGCTCGTCTGGCTTGGTCGGGCCCTGGTGGCTGTGCTCCACACGGGGGTCTGTGGGAGACGGAGGGCGCGGCTTCTGTTCTCCGCTCCCTGGGCCTGGGTGGGAGGGCTGCCCTGGGTGTGCCCAGGGTCACCGCACACCCAGCGTTAGGATCTTCCAAAACTTTGCTCTGGTGTTTTTGTTTTTTAATGTGAAATTCCTACAATCTAAAATTAACCATTTTTAAGTGAACAACCCAGTAGCATTTGGCACATTTGCAATGGTGTGTAACCGCTCCTCTGTCTAGTTCTAGAACATTTTATTTCTTTACAAATTTTTTATTTATTTCTTTATTTTAAAATATGATTTTATTGATTTTGAGAGAGAAGAAGGGGAGAGAGATAGAATCATTGATGAGAGAGAGATCTATCGGCTGCCTCCTGCACAGCCCCCTCTGGGGATTGAGCCTCCAACCCTGCCTGGGAATAGAACTGGTGCACGGGATGATGCTCAACCAACTGAACCACTGGCCAGGCCCCGACATTCCCACCACCCAGAAGGAGACCCATAGGCATGAAGACCCCTCACCCCCCAGCTCCTGCTGCCCCATCAGCTTCCCTCTGGATGCATTCGCCTGTTCTGGAAGTTTCCTAAACAGAATCCTGCAGCATGTGGTTGTTTGTGTCTGGTTTCTCTCATTCATCACTTCGTTCTTTTAAAAATATATCTTTATTGATTTCAGAGAGAGGAAGGGAGAGGGAGAGAAATAGAAATATCAATAATGAGAATCATTAATCGGTTGCCTCCTGCGTGCCCCCCACTGGGTATCAATCCCGTAACCTGGGCATGTGCCCTGACTGGGAATCGAACCATGACCTCATGAGTCATGGGTCGACGCTCAACCACTGAACCATACTGGCCGGGCTCATTCAGCATTTCTGAGGCTCATGCGTGCTGTAGCCTCGCTTCCCTCCTTTTAGCGGCTCACTAATACTCCATTGAAGGGACGAGCACCATGTGTTTATCGATTCCTCTGCAGTGGAGGCTGGGCTGCTCCCACCCTGTGGCTGCTGTGTGTGGTGCAGCTGTGCCACTTGGGCACGCAGGTCTGAGCTCCTGTTCTCAATTATTTGGGGTATTTTGCTTCGATTGGAGACCCTTTTCTTCCCCAGCTGTTGGAGCTCTTACTGAATAACTTTAAGTGAGTATCTACCGGGTGGCAGGCATTGCTCAGCACCCCTTTCTGAGGCGCTCAGTCTGATGGGTTTGATGAGCTCCCAGTTCTGCCGTAGCGGTGACCATGTCTCTCCCGGAACTCCGTGTGTGTGGAGCCGCTCTGGCTGGGGGTCCCCACCCTGGCGCCATCCCAGCCATCCTTCCTTCTTGCCGAGCAGCAGCCCCTCAGACAGACAGGCGCACCAGCTGTACCCTCTGCGTCTTGGCCCTGTGCCCCCTTGATATCAGTACCATGAATAATGCATCTGAAATGGCAGCATGTGGCTGTTGCCACCTTTCTGTCCTGCTGGACAGGACAATCCGGGAGGGCAGAAACCACGCTGTCTTGTCCCCGAGGCCCTGCCTGGGCTGCTCGGGCACCTGCACGGTCAGCCTGGCTTTAGCAGGGGAGCTGGAGTGAACCAAGGGGCCTTTCTGGCTCCACCAGCTGGACCCTGTGCCCTCCAGGTCTGAGCTCATGCTTCTGAGGGCCTCCCCGTGTGGCCTCAGTGCCCGGCCAGAGCACATGGAGGAGGCCAGGTGTCACCTTACAGAAAGGCTTTCCAGTGGGGTAAGCAAGCGCTTTAAAACCCAGGGGCTGAGCAGGACCTCGTCCCCACCCAACGCCGGGGCTGGGCCCACCTCCGGGAGCACTGCCTGACGCTTCAGTAATGTCCGCACCGGGAAGGGGCCTCCGGGGCCTTTACTTTAGAGGCAGAGGTGGGGGATGCCTCCCTCCCTAACCCAGTGCTGGCGAGTTGCTAGGCGGCCTGGGGGACATTTCCCTGACCTCGGGAGCAGGGCACTGGGGGTGGGGTCCGAGCTCTGGGACCCTCCCAGCCCGGGAGGCACTGCCTAGAGCCCAGGCCGAGGCTGTGTGGTCCGCTACAGCCTCTGTTGCTCTCCCGAACACGCAGTTACATAAACGGCGATAGCACTTCATAAACATTTTTCTAACATGAGAATGTTTGACGTGAATTTCAGCTATTTCAGAACTAATAAACAATTGTCAATGTCGTGGCCGAGCGGGAGCAGAGCCCGCAGAGCTTCAGGGAGGATCAAAGGCAGAGCAAGGGCCTCTCCAGGGGAAGGGGCCCTCCTGGTCCTTGGAAGGCAGGCGCTGCGTGTTGGCTGAGACGGGGGTCGGGGGGGATGGCTGCAGGGCCCTGGGGGTCCAGAGGTGCTGGGCGTGTCCCACGCAGGCTCCCCAGGGCTGGGCGGACGGGCCTGGAGATGCCCATGGGCTCATGGTGCTGACAATGGGGCTTGTCCCCGCAGGGGGTCTGGGGCAGGGTCTGTGGCCGTCAGTGAGCTGCTGGGTGCCTCGCCTGTGGATGCTCTCAGAGCCCAGGGGCCACACTGCCACGTGCCTCAGAGATGTGTTCCGTGTCCATGTCTATGGGAGGCCCTGGGTGTCAGGACCCCTGAGAGCATGTCCCAGTCGGCCACCGGCCCAGTGGGCCCGGGCTGCCTGCTCTGTTTCCCAAGTGCCACCTGTCACTGGCTGTGCACTGGGGCTGGGAGCGGGCAGGGAGCGGCAGTGATGCCCAGAGACCCCCACAAGAGCGGCACACCCGGGGCTCAGAGCCCAGCAGTCTGAGGGAACTGTGGAGCGTGCAGAAGCAGGCGCAGGGACGCCAGGAACCCACGCTGACCGGGGCAACGTGCCAGACGGAGTATTGCCTGTGTTCATGTGAGCCCTGGGGACATGGAGCAGACTCCCCTCCCCTCGACTCCCTCGAAGCCCAGGGCTGGGCTGAACTAAGGGAATGAAGGAGGGAAGGGAGGAGGCCTCTGCCCGCCTGGCTGCTGGTGCTCGTTGGCCGGCGGAGAGATGCATGGCTGTCTCTGGGCACCTCCAGTGTCGCCCCGGGCTCTGTTCCCAACACCACTGCAGGGGCTCTTGGTAACGGGAGACCGCGTTCTGGAACCCTCACGCCCTCCGCAGCCCCTACTTGACGAGTCTGCAGGGGCCGGCTGGCTCCTTGCTCCTGGCGGGGCTCGCCTCAGGGTCTGTGCACTGGCCTGTCTGCTGCTCTGCACATTCTCTGCTTCTCCCTCAAATACTGCTAGGGGGCGTGGGGGAGGGGGGGCTCCGCCTCCTTCACGGGATCTGCAGAACCCAGCAGGAACGTCGACCCAAGACATGGAGGTCGATGAAGGCCTCATCTGGCAGTTGGTTTTGGCACAAAGCGGACCACTCAGGGGACTCCCCACATGGCACAGCCGCTGCCTGTGCCCCTGCCTGGCTGACTCCCCATGGACAGCCGTAGGGGATTCTAGTCTCTGCAGTTGCAAGCAGGGCTGTGGGAATCCAAGGTCCACAGAGGCTGAGTGACTTGCCCAAGGCCACCCAGCTGGTTGGGCAGAGCTGGGTTTGAACCTGTGTGGAGTCCCAGGTCCCTGCTCCTCACCAGCCTGCACCTGGCCCTCCTGATGACCTGGCTCGTGTAGGTGTGGGTTCGTCCATCCAGGGCTTGCCCTGGTTGTCTGGGGGCCCCGTGGGGCCAGGGCTGGTGGTCTGTGCTCACTGCATCCAGATGCTGGCCCCGTGAGCGAGGTATAGGCTGGGGCCTGGACTGCAGGTCTTGTTGACGAAATGTGGGGCTAGAGTAGGTGCTTCCCAGGAGGGCCCCGAACTGAGTACCCCCATTTCTTCATTTCTTCATACATTCCTTCATTCCTCAAGCATCTCCCACCATGCTCTGTGCCCTTGTGTTGAGTCCAGTGTGGGTGGTGACTACAGGCTCAGGAGCCCTGGTTCACGTTCTGGAGCCTAGAGCCGACCAGGGCCCTGGGGAAGCCGCTGCCCCCTCAGAGGGAGTGGGACACACATTCAAGTGGCTCTGGTAGGGCCTCCCCTGGCACCTCCTCCTCCACCCCTCCCCTCATGGTCGGAGGCAGACTGGGAGGGGATTAAGAGGCCCCTGCCCTTACCAGCCGGGCCCTGCAGCCCAGTGTGGTGTCATTGGAAAATGTGAGTTGCCCCTTTCCAGGCCGCTGGCTCCCCACCAGGCCCCCTCCCCGCCCCCGGGGGCATCAGCAGACACCTCTGCTTGGCAGCAGAGGCTGGCAGGACCTCACCCTGCCTGGGTGGCCGGCCGGGCTGGGGTGTCCGCTGGGTGGCTGCATGGAACACACACTCCATCCGCCACTAATGAGGGCTGTGCCTACAGCCTGGGGACTCTGTGGAGCCTCCTCTCCAAATACAGGCTCAACCTCCTCTTTGGGCCAAAAAACAACCAGAGGGCCCAGCTGGCTGGGGATTGGGATTGGGACCAGCAAAGGCACCATCAGACCTGGCTGGGTGGCTCAGTTGGTTGGCATATCATCCCCTACACCAAAAGGTTGCAGGTTCAATTCCCAGTCAGGGCACATACCTAGGTTGTGGGTTTCGATCCCTGCCTGTAGGGTGCATTCAGGAGGCAGCCAATCGATGTTTCTCTCTCTCTCTTCCTCTCTCTCTCTCTCTCTCTCTCTCTCATCAATAAAAACATATCCTCGGTCAGTGAGGATTTTTTAAAAAAGGATCCAGGCCCGAATGGTCCTACAGGCTATGGCTCCTGCTGCTATGAGCAGGGCAAGGCCCCGCTCCTGGGTGGACACCCCAGAGGCCTAGCAGAGGGTGGTGGGCAGGCTGGTGTGAGAGTGTCCTGGCGGCCGGTCACTGCAACAGACTGGGGGCTTCAAGAACAGACTCCTTCTCCCCATGTGGGAGGCCGGACGTGAGAGTCCAGGCGTCTGCAGGGCCGGCCCCTCTTGGGGAATTTGCTCCAGGCCGCTCCCAGCCCCTGGCCTGTGGACGCATCACCCTGTCTCCCTGTCTGTCCCCATGTCCCCTTCTTATAAGGACACCAGTTGAGTCTGACTAGGGCCACCTGCTCCAGTGTGACCTCTATTTACTAATGGCAGCTGCAACCCCCCTATTGCCAAATAAGGTCACATTCTGAGGTCCTAGGATTGGGACTTCAACAGGAGTCGTGGTGGGGAGGGGGGGATCAGCAGTCCCGGCTCTGCATCTGTCCGCAGGAGCCCCGAATCCGACTCAGGCTTGAATGTGGTAAAGAATGGGGCCGGGAGCATTGCCCGAGCACCTAAGGGTCTCAGGTTTGATCCCGGTGGGTGGCAACCAACGGATGTGTCTCTCTCACATCAGTGTCTCTCTCTCTCTTTCTCCCCCTCCCCTCACTTTCACTATGTTTAGAGATCAGTGGGGAAAATCTCCTCTGGTGAGGATTAACAAAAAAGAAAGAAAGAAAGAAAAAGAAAACAGAATGGTGCCGGAGCCCCAAGATCAGGAGCAGTCTGTGCTGGGACGGCCAGTCCTCATCATTTTTATTTATTTATTTTTTAAAATCCTCACCTGGGGATATGTTCATTGATTGGAGAGAAAGGGAGAGAGAGAGAGAGAGAGAGAGAGAGAGAGAGAGAGAGAGAGAGAGAAAAACAATCAGTTGCCTCTGTAGGCACCCTGACCAGGGCCTGAACCCACACCTAGGCATGTGTCCTGCTGGCTGGGAATTGAACCCGCAGCCTCCTTGGTATATGGGATGATGCTCCAACTGACGGAGCCACCGGTCTTTTGTGTCCCTTGTTCCCACAGGCTCCACTCCAACGCCCTGGGCCTTTCGGTCTGGCTCTCTGGAGGCAGAGCTGAGTGGCCAGCTGCTCGGGAGACCGGCCTCTGGATGAGGATGGGGCGGGGTCTAAGAGGGGACCCCCGGCTGGAGCCCAGAGTCAGCCCCGCTCCCAGGGTCCTGCCTGCCTCGGGCACCTGGGCGGCAGTCCTGGCTCCTGCTGGCCCTGTCTGTCTGGGAGAGGCGCTCGCTGCCAGCTGAGGGAGCACAGCACAGAGCAGCTGGGCCTCAGCTGGCGGGCCAGTCCACTCCCGAAGCCCCTCCAGCCCCCGCGCCCTGGGCCACGGGAGCTTCCAGCACCAACATCTCCCGCCACTGGTGCCGCCGGCCCCTGAGCCCTCCTCTCAGGAAACACTGCCCTTTGGTTTATGGCTGCTTTTCTTTTTTCAGAGACCTTTGCACTGGGATCCCCACGCATGGAGCAGACGTCCTCAAAGCCATTACCTCCTGGCTGCCCCACCCAGGGTGCTGGGACGTGGGCCACCCTTTCCTGACCACCCAGCTGCTCTTAACCATCCCACCCTGAGGCTCAGCCTGCAAGGGCTGGGGCCTGGGTCTCAAGGCCTGAGGCCACGCTGTGGACAGTGTGGACAGCGCTAGGTGGGAGCGAGCTGTCAGAGGGGAAGGAGGGACCAGCCTATGAGCGGCCACTGCCTAGTAGAGCACCCTGGAGGCCAGCGAGTGAGGCTCTGGGGAGCCCCAGAACCCTACGGGGAGGCAGGGGGGCAGCCGGCAGGGTGGGTCAGGAAGGTGGGAGGAGCCTTTGGGGTCACCTGTAGCTGGAGGGGCGTCATGTGCAAGAATTGGAACCCCACTTGGGAAGCAGACGCAGGACCGACCGGGTTGTTTGGGGCCATCAAGGGCGACCCTGGGATCCCCGGGGACACATAGGTCCCACAGCCCGAGTTGGGCTGCAGAGGGGTCAGGGTGGAGGGTGGAGGTGCGGATCCTGCTCTCCCTGGGCTGCTCGCGGGAGACCCTGCTTTGTTCATTTTTCCTTTTGCCTGTAGCTGGATTTAACTGTAAAGAGCAATAAATTACAGATCTGGAAAAACATCCCTTGTCCCCACAAAGGACGTGGCTGTCCCCGGATGACTGATGGCTCTGCATTAGCATTACTCAGTATTTATAACTTCCGTGTGGAGTTACAGATGCTCCCGGGTATTTTTAGTGCCCATTGTCTGGGTTTTTCTGGGCATCTCTCTGAGGAGGGAACGTGAGTTTGTCTGGGTCCCCAGGGAGCCGGGAGCCAGGAGCCTGGGAGCCCTGGAGGCGGGGGCCCGGCTTCTCTCTGCAGGACTGGGGCAGACTGGGCCCGGGAGGTGGCACTTAGACCCTCAGAGTCCTTCACTGATTCTGCCAGGACAGGTCTTTATTGAGTTCTCTCCTGGGAGCTGGCGGGGGTGGGGGTGCAGGAGCGGGGAAGATGCTGGGAGCCCCCATCTCATTAGGGAAACAGGTACCTGTGTGAAGGCTGGGTGGGCAGAGCAGTAGCTGAGTCCCCGGCAGCGTGGGGGGCCCCATGGTCTGCGTAGGGTGGGAGCCGTGAGAGGGGCATGGAGAAACGATGGGGTGGGCCAGCGGGTCTCAAGGATGTGTACGCAGCCTCTCTCCTCCTGGCTCCCCGGGCTGCACCTCCCTCCGGGGGTCCGCAGGGGGGCCCAGGAAGGGGTCCTTCTCTGTCCCAGAGCCAGGCTAGGTCCGAGCTGTTCTACCTGCTGACCAGGGCCGCTGCTCGTGGCGAGCTGCAGAGACGAGGTTGTGGGGTGTGGCCTGTGTTTTCTCTGGTGGCCGTGGTCCTTGGGAAACTCCAAGGACACAGACAGGGTAGAGGACAGGTGGCCGAGGCTGCCTCCAGGCAGGTGGGTGGCATCAGCGGCCCACACAGCCGGCATGCCAGCTCCCTGCCGACGAGAATCCAGGCAAGCATGGCCTCGCGCTTACCCTCCGCTCACCACTGTCAGAGGCAGCTGGGACTCAGGCCTGGACCCAGTCAGGTCACCGAGCCCTCAAAGTGCCTGCTGTCTGGCCAGTGTGGCTCAGTGGTTGAGCATGGACCCATGAATCAGGAGGTCACAGTTTGATCCCCAGTATGGGGCGTGCAGGAGGCAGCCCATCAATGATTCTCTCTCATCATTGATGTTTCTATCTCTCTCTGCCTCTCCCTGCTTCTCTGAAATCAATGAAAAAAAAAAGTGCCTGTTAATACCCGCGGAGTTCACCTGTCCTGATGCCCATGTTCTCTCCCCAAGAGCTGAGCCCTTGTGTGGCCCTGAGGTGTGGGTTTGGGGACACTGTCTGCTTCCCAGAGACCCTCTGGCTGCTGCACCCAGGCCTGGCTATGAATTCCCTAAGGCCACAGAGGGGCTGACTTGCTCTAAGTGTCTCTTGGGCTGGAAGTGTGCTCGATGGACTCTATTTGAGTATTTAATGTCCCCTCTCATTCATAAAATAAACAAGGGAGATTTATGTGCGAGTGGCTGTGAGCTCTTGCTGGCACTATGCAGAGTCCCGGGACCTGGTGCAGGAAACGCTCAGAACTTTACGGGGGCGGGGGGGGGGGGGGGGGGGGGCGGGGGTAGAGGACGACTTTGCTGCAGGAGGCGAGTGGACCTAGTATTTTAGTCAGGAGGTTAGCGGGGCTGGGCTGCAGTGTCCTAAATCTTCACTAGGAAGTCCTGCGGAGCTGGGGAGAAGGACACGGGTCGAGGAGCTGCCCTCTGTCAGCCCGGGGGTGGGGACAGGGACGCCCGCTCAGGGTGCTGGTGATTGAAGGAGGCTCTGTTTTAAGTGTTTTCTGTGTTTGGTTTAGAAGCTTCAGGACAAGTCATTGCACTCTCCCAGGTGCCTGTGGCAATTTCAGGCTCCAGCTTCTGCACTGAGACTCAGAGGGGCTCATGGTGTGGCCGACTGCCCGCCACTGGGTCCCTGAGGGAAGGCCCCCAAAGCCATTCATCACGGTTCCTAGCTCAGCCGAGGAAACCACACTGCCCACCGTGCCCAGACCTCATCTGTCTCCCTTCCCCCAGCCCTTGACCCCAAGGGTGGCAGAAGGGCCAGTGGTGCCAAGTTCAAGATGGAGACCAGCGCCTGTTCTCCTCGGGGCCACCACCCTCCAATTCAAGCCCAGGCCCCACAGTTTATTAGGCAGGTCAAGGCTGTGCTCAGCCCCAGGGGCAGACCATGTTGGTGGCCTCAAGCTGGCCAGTGTTCTTGGGTGACCTCTGAGCTCTCAGTGGGATCCTAGGGGGCTCCTGGCTGCCTTGACTCCTCCCAACGCCCCCTCCCCATTTTGAAATTGTTAGGAGGCTCCAGTGCAAAGGAGAGGGCAGGTCCTGGCCGGGGCCAGCGGTCCTACTCAACTTGGCATGAAGGGTTTTTGATATTTCCTTCAGAATCTTTAGAAAAACTCTCACCTGGTCTTGCTGCTGCCCACCATGCCTGCCTCCCCGGCACCTGCTCTTCTTCCATGGGAGGCCCTGCCACACCTCCCACGTGGCCAGCCCGGTGCTCCTCGCCCCACTGGCCCCAAGATCACCCCCACCTGGGGGCCCTGTCCAGCAACATCACAGAGTGGGAAGGGACAAAACCCTAGGACAGGCCACCAGGAAAGGGGCCTGTGGCCATCAGACCGAAGGTGGTGCGGGGTCAGGGGTTCAGAGTCCGGCTTTGCCTCTCTGTGTATCTCTGTCTCCCTGTGTCTCTCCGTGTCTCTGTGTATCTTGGTGTCTCTCTGTGTCTCCCAGTGTCTCTGTATATCTTGGTGTCTCTGTGTCTCTCGTGTCTCTCTGTGTTTGCCTCCATCCATCTGGGTCTCTCCATTCCTGGCCTGCCCCTCTTGACCTCATCCCTCCCTCCCTGTCCAGGCACATGGCCTACTGTGGGTCCACCTTGACCTGCCCATTCCTGGCCACCAGGGCCTCTGGGGGTCGAGAGCAAGGGGCCCTGGCCACACCGAGTTCTGAGTTCTCTGCGTGTTAGAAAACAAAGACAAGCCAGAACAGGGCGTGGCCATTGTGTAATCTCCAAACTGTTTATATTGAGCAATTTGGCCCGTTTTACACACAAGAGACCCACTCGGGAGTAATGAGTTCAGAGGTCAGACACGAAGCCCTCAGACCCTGCTAGGGCCTTCTGTCCCTCTCCATCCTGAGTCAATTCCAAATTTCTGGGAACCAGAATCCAGCAGACTCAGCCTGGCCAGTGTCCATGGGCTTCCGGGCAAGGCTGGTCCCCCTGCTCGCTGCCTGCCCTGTGGCCACCCTGAGTGTGCCCTGCTGAAGGCCCCTCCAGTGGCCTCTGTCCTTTCCCAGTCCCTGCAGGTGTTGTCCAGGTGTGGGAACATCCAGCCCTGCCACACCCAAACCCAGGACAGGCCCCGGCTCCCCCGTCTGAACTGGCCTCGGCCCTGAGCCTCAGGGGCCTGGGACCTGCTCAGAGGGGGAGGCGGGTGGTCTGGGACCAGGGAGGCAACAGCTGAACGTCCTCCTCCCAGGGCCCACTCGAGGAAGCCCCTTCCTGATCGCACGCACAGGGCGGCACTGGTGCGGAGGCGAGAGCCGGCCTCCGTGCCTGGGGCAGGACAGTCTCAGGGCCGCCTGCACGCTCCACCCCTGCAGGAGCAGCTGGGCAGGGTGCCACTGCACACGGCCGGACAGGCTCCTCTCTCTCTCTCTCCCATGAATTGCCCCACACAAATCCTCCTCTGGGGACCTCACCTCACCTGCGTTGTCCCCACCCCCATGGCAAATGGCTGGTCCTTGGAGGGGCTGGTCAGCACCCCCAGGCCAGACTCTTTGCTCATGCATGTATTCCCCACCGAGTCGGTCGGCGCTGGCTCTCACAGGGACACGGGCTGCAGCGAGACGGAGGGAGCGTGGGAGCGTCCAAATTCGTGGTTACAGGTGGACAAGGTCCAGGAAGGCCTAGGTGCAAGAGGGGCCGGGGTGGGGTCTGCTTGGACCAGTGAGGACAAGCAGGGCCTGGCTGAAGAGGTGGCCTCTACGCTGAGGCTCACAGACGGGAAGTGACCAGCCAGGGGAAGCGCCACTGCTCCCAGCTGGGGCCTGCCCGCCTCCCAGGCTTCTCAGAGGCCAAGCAGAAGGGACAGTGACCGTCACCTGCCTCTGCTGAACCTCCCGTGGGAAGGGACCTATTGGGGTTGTGGCCAGGTCACCTGTCCTGGACCCCCACTGCCCCTCCCATGCAGGCCCGCCCTCAAGAGGAGGCAGTGAGGCTGGTTGGCAGGGCTGGCTGTGGAGACCCGTGGAGGCCGCCTTCGTTGTCACTTGGTTATAAAAGCTGACTCGGAGGTTTAGGGAGAAGCACTTCAGAATAAGCTGGATTTGTCCGATCCTCTTGCAACGCGGTCTGGAAAGGCTCACTGGACACGTTCCCCTGCTCTTACTGGGCATCTAGGTTGTTTCCACTGTGCAAGGGCGGCCCCAGGGAGGGCACGACGGCTCTGCCCGGAGGCGACCCTGGAGCCACCTTGCACAGCCTGAGAAAGGCGTGCGGAAGAGGGGCATCAGGGTCTCAAGCCCTGAGTAACATGCCGTCGGTTAGGCACAGACGAGGGAGCGGCACATGCAAAGGCCCAGAGCCATGATGTGTTTGGAGGCTGACAAGTGTCCCCAGTACCAAAGAGTGGACGCAGGTGCCGTGAAAGGGGGGCCCTGAGGCCATGGGACCACCATGGCTGGAGCCGGCCGAGCAGTTGCTGGGGCGGCACCTGGGCCAGAGCATTTGGAAGCAAAGGAGAGACGCCCAGATTTGCATCATGGAAAGTTCGAGCTCCGGGCCAAGGGGGTGGGAGGGTAGAGGAGGGCCCCAGCGGGGGTTCCTGGGACCGGTGAGAGCAGGGCCTGGCATCGAGGCACAGGTCTCGGGGTGTGATACCCAGGCTGGGAGTCCCCAGGGACAGCTCCGGGCGGGAGCTGGCTGTCTCCTTGGCCCGCTGGCTCGGAGGGCGGTGGAGAAGAAAGGCTGTGGCTGGGGAGGAAGAGCCCAGATTCCTCTGTGCGTCCTGCCCTGGAGTCCAATGTAGAGGCCTGGTCTGGCCTCCGGTCCCCCCCACCCCCCTCCTCCTTCCCCCAGGCCCCAGTGCAGCCAGACACTGTCCACCAGCGGTGCCGAGAGCCCTTTATCAGATAATAAATAAGTCGGCTGGAGCCGTCCATGTCAACATCTTGGCGGGCCTCGCAGGGCATTGTAGGGGGGCTGCCCGCAAGGGCCTCTGCGTGGCCGTTGAGGGCTAGCCACCCCCACCCAGGCTCCGACGGGCCTGCCAGGCTCTGCCGAGATGTGATGTGTATGGGTAACAGGCACCACAGCCTCCCAACTTCAGGGGGCCCCACCCCTCTGGCCTCTCGTCTGCCAAAAAGGGTCCATGTGGGGGCCGGGACCCAGGGGAGCCTCATCAGCCTCTTTTTGGGCCTCTGTCCACACAGCCTGTCCACACCACAGCCCCCGAGTCGCCACACACTTCCCCTGGGCTTGTGGCAAAGGAAAGAGCAGTGAGCGGGGAGGACACCATCCCGTCCCTGAGGCACCTGGTCTTCTCCCACCTGGTGCCCAGTGCTTCCCCCAGGACCGGCTCCTCGGTCCCTCCCGCCTGGCCCCAGGAGCGCCCGGGAGGCTTTGAGCCCCTTTACTCTAGTCCCGGCCCCCAGAGGCTCTGGGGTCTGGGCACGGCTGGGCTGGAGGGGTGCAGGGTGGTGCTCGTCCGAGAGCCCAGGGGGCGAATGTGCACCATGCATGCAGCGAACATGCTGCTGACACCTGCAGCAAGGCAGGCAGAAGGCAGGGTGAACATCACAGACCCTGACCCCATCGTCAAGGACGTGTGTGTGTGGGGGGCGGGGGGGTAGATGGGGGGGTGCTTCTGCCTCGAGGACCAAGCCTGCAGGAGTGTCCCTGGGACACGTTTGGCTGCTGTCCTGCAGCTGGAGTGAAGCCACCAAGGGCTGGAAGGTTGGGAGAAGGGCACCTTAAAATTGTTCTGATTTAAGAGACTCTGACGAGGGGTCCTGGTGTCGCCCCTTTCTATGCCCTGTGTGCTCACCGGCAGGGTCTTCTCTCTTCCCCAGGCACCAGGGCGGAGCCCGGTGGGGCTCGGTGGCCTCTGGGATGCGGATGGGTGGGGACAGCTGCAGGTGGCGCCCCTCCTTGGGCTCCCTGGGCAGAGAGGCTGGAGATGAAGTGGGTGCAGTCAGGCAGCGCCCATGAGGTGGCCTTTCCACCCTGTCACTATGATAAGTGGCCCAGGCTGCAGGCCTGCCAGCCCAGTGTCCGGTTGTTTGTGATCAGAGGGCAGAGCCTGGGGGCTGTAGCAGAAGGAAGGGCTGCAGGAAGGGGTGCCCAGCGGCTATATTAAGGCTGTAGGCACTCGGGGAGAAAGGCTTAAATTTAGCAGCAACGCCATGCCCAGAGGTGGGGCTCAGCCTCGCTCATCCTGGGCACGTCCTTAAAAATGACAAAGAGGTGGGAGAGATGGCTTCTTCCTTCCCTCTGCCAAACCCACCCCTGCATCTGTGCAGCCCCGCCCCCTCGCCTGCCCCCTGCCACCTCCAGGAAGCCTGTGGTTGGTCAGTGCGAGAGCTGCCTCCAATACTGGGGACTCCGGGGCCCGGGCCCATGCCCGCGTGCGTGGATTACAGGCCAGGGCACCTCCCCTACCTACAGATGGGGAAACAGCTTCCGACAGAAGCCACTGGGCTCCTGGCCGCAGCACTGTGCTGTGAGGATGCTATGCAAGCCCCTCCACACCTGGGCCCCACGTGGGCCTTGCTGTTGGCCTGATGCCTTGTGTTCCCTGGTGCCTCAGTTTCTCTCATCAGGTGTCCACCCCCTCGAAGGGGGAAGGGCAAGTGATGGGGCTGGACAGGGCAGAGCTTCCCTCTGAGGGGGGAAGGGAGGCTGGCGAGGAAATGGGAGACCCCTTAACTTCTCTGTGCCTCAGTTTCCTCACGGGAACAGTCTCTTGGGAAACCTGTGGGCATGGAGACGAGATGGCAGCCAGCTCTCTCTAGCAGCAATCTCACATCTGGCCACAGGCAGGTGCACCTGGGCACAACCCCGAAGGCCTGCCTGCTGCCGTCTCTTCCATCCAGCCTGCTTGTGGGAAGTGCTGGTAGTGAGCTGCCAGACTGACCTGCCCACGAGGGGTTTCTTCTGCAGCCTGGCACTGGCCGTGCAGTACCCTATGCCAGCGGTCGCCAACCTTTCGGACCTCAGGGACCACCAGCTGGCGACCGCTGCCCTATGCGGCTACAGGCCCCGGGGCTGCGCTGATGTGGCCAGGCCCTGCAGCAGCTCCGTGGGTGAGAGGCTGGGCAATGCCTGGCAACCTCGAAGGCATCATCCATTCTGCAGGCGCCCTCAGGGCCCTTGTGTGACGCAAGCTGGCCAGTGATGTCCAGCAGACGGGCCCCTGGGACGCATTTCTGAAAGGGATGGTCTGATGTTGGACTTGTTAGCGCGAGGCCGGGAAGTTCCACAGGTGATAGAGACAGGAAGGCAAAATCAAGGTCTTTATTTTACATATTTTCTTATGGCCTCGTTTGTCTTAAAAAAAAGAAAAAAAAGAAAAAAGGAATGCATGTGGAAAGTGGGCTGGTTGCCCTCAAGGGGCAGCTGTAGGTGAGCGGACATTCTGGAAGCTGGTTTGAATCAAGTTGGGAGTTGGGGAAAGAAACTTTTAATTGGAAGACTTTACTTTTTTTTTTTTTAAAAAAAAATTCCAGTTTCTAGCTTCCCTGGAAAAACCAGGAGGTCTTGTTGGTTAAAGTAGCATCTGGGTACAAGTGCCATGGTCCTCCGGCAGGGTGTGCCCCACTCCCCTCCACTCCCTGTTGCCTCCAACATTAAGCTGTTAGTAGCCACCCATCAGCTCCCGTGGGCAGAGCTGTGTCTAGTTGGCAGGACCAACTTACTAGTAACCACCCGACCTGCGAAGGACTTTTGCAGGAGAAAGGGGGTGTGATAGGTAATTCTGCTGGGACAACAGACAAGCCCGGATGTGCGCTCACCCCACCAGCAGCCTGTGGGTCGGAAAAGGCTCAGGTACTTCACTCTGCCTGTCAGTGATGCTCACACACAGATTCAACCAGAACAAGGTCTTTACTGTCTGCGAGGACGGCGAGGTGCAGGGCTTCCCTCGGGGGGTGAGGGGGTGGGGGGGGGTGGCGCGTGCATGGCCTGCACACCTGCCCCTGGCAGCCCTGCGCTTAGAGGAGAGGTGTCTTCCTGGCCTTGGCCATTCTGGTTTCACAACAAAAGGTTGAGTTTTTCCCAGCAGCTGCCACCTGTAAACATGGCAGTGGCAAGTGTTGACAACAGAATTCAGGTTGGCGGTAGGCACCCCTGGTCAGAGTGGTGTGAAGCCTCGTGCAGCATTTGGGGGTCCCTTATTGGGGGGGCACGAGCCTCTGTCCCCAAGGCCTTCACCCCACTCTGGGGCCTGACTGCCATCTGTCCAGGACTCTCCGCTGCAGGCCCAGTGCCTCGAGATCCTGCTGGCTGCTGTCTCTCCTGGTGGGTGGCCCGGCGGGCTGATCCTTGTGCTGGAGCGACGCAGGTCACGAGGTGGGTCTGGTGGGTGACTGGGAACCTAGGCCAAGGCCAGTGCACACCAGGCCTCCTGGCGCAGGGCCCCTCCCAGTCCAGCCTGGGAGCCCAGGGCCATGGAGGGGAGGGGGAAGTCTTCAGCCTCGAATTTGAACTCCAAGTGGCTGGGAGCCAGGGGGTCGTCCACCTGGCTGGAGGCCTGCAGGGAGGACAGGGATGTGTATAAATTCAGGAACCCAGGCTGCCTCACGTGGGATGGTGGGGTCAGGAAACCTCACCCTAAGGAGTGCCCTCACTCCTGGAATGGAGAGGGGGACCTCTTGTGAGTGTCGACGTGATGACACGCTGGGCTCTCAGCCCGCGTCTAACACAGGTCAACTCTCGGTACCAACGACCAGCTGTGTGGCCAGCCCTGAGCTCCCGGGAGAGGCCTGCAGGGGCCCTGGCCTGGCCAGGGAGTCGGGCTTCCCTGAGGAGGTGCCCGGGAGCCAGCTCTGGGCACCCACCCCGCCCATATGCCTTACCTGGGAGGTGACGCAGGGCCCAGAGCAAGCAGGGGATGCCAGGTTGGGCTTGGGTTTCAGAGTGGCCGCTGAGCTCTCAGGGATGGGGATGGAGGACGGCTGGGAGGCTATGGTGTTCCCTGGGCACCCTGGCAGGAAAGGTGGGGCATTTATAGAAGCTGCCACACAGCCCGTCCCTCCTGCTCAGTGCTGGGGGAGCTCCCTGCCCCTCCCCCAACTGGAGCCATCCCCGAACAGGTGGGAGACAGTGTTTGCAGCGGACATGTAAACCTCGAATGGTGGAAGGTGAGACAGTCCAGGTGATTCCTCAGGGACCACAAGCCCCACCAGAGGGCTGGGAGCCACTAGTGGCTGGGGGTCCCAGCTCCCACCCAGCACCTGGGGCCCTGGCCCTGCACCTGAGGGGCCCTTGGTCTTGGCAACATTCTTAGGCTTCCTTTTCCGAGTCTGGATGCTTTCCTTCTTCATCGCCAGGGGCCGGGGCACCTGCAGAGACATGCAGGGGTGGGCGGCGGGTCCCTCTCCCTGCCCGCCCCTGGGGCCCCTGCCCTAATCTCGGCCCTGTACAGCCAGGAGCCCTGCTGGGCGAGCTGCCGCCTGGGCTGCTGCTTCCCTCCAGGCGGGTGGAGGAGCTGTCCCACCCCAGCCTCCTGGAGCCGTCAGGGCCAGGGGGACCCTGGAGTGCAGAGGCAAGACTAAGTGTCCAGCTGCTGCCCCTGGCTGAATGGCTGTGAGAGAGCCACAGTGACGTGACGAGCCTCAGTGAGCCCATCTGCACAATGGGCCTGAAAGTAGCAGTATGTGGGGCCCCATGTGAAACACGGCCAGCCCCAGCCCCACCCACCTTATTCCTCCCCAGCCCCCTGGTCCCTAAGTGCCAGGAAAGCTGGTCAAGTGACCCAACTGGGGATCCCTGTCCCCAGCTCAGGCACAGCAGCCCTCGGCCTCTCCCCATCCACCCTGCCCCACTCACCCCGTGCAGCTTGGTGTAGAGCCCACAGGCATTGCACACGGGCTCGCCATCTGCATTGCGCCGCCACAGCGTGGTGGTGGTCGTGTGACAGTTGGTGCAGCAGAGGCCGGCACGGCGGGTCGAGGACTGTGGGAGGGGAAGGCCAGTGAGACCCGGTGCTGGGGGCCCAAGGCTCTGGGCTGCTGGGCTAGGCACAGCTGGAGGAGGGGGATGGAAGTGGACTCAGACTGACTGGCAGCCAGGCCTGGCCCACGTGGGGCCGCCAAGGTGTTGTGAGGCTGTCCTGGAGTCCACGCCCCATGAGCCTGGCACAGGTCACTTCACTTTTGGGCCTCAGTTTCCCCAGCAGTGAAATGGGGGTAATACCAGATCCACCGCAGGTCTGTTGTGGGGCTAGGATCTCATGAAGACCCCATATTTCTACGGTGAGTGGCACCTCCAGAGGCCAGGCCCCAGGCTGGACATATGAGGACCTGCTGGTCCTCTGGACACCTGCCTCTCAGGACCTGGGACTCAGCATGGGCGTAAGTCAACAACTCCCCACTGGACAGCGGGCTGAGGGCACCAGCTTCATCGTGCCTCATGTCAGAGTAACCTTCCAAAGGCCGTTCCTTCCCGTGTGTCCTGGCAGAGCTGACCCCCAAGCCTGCAGGTCCATATCTGACGAGGGACCTCAAACCTTCCTATGCTTAGGTGCCTGATGGGGCCCAGACAGCACTAACTCCAGGGATCCTGAGAAAGCAGGCGTTTGAGGCTCAGGTTGGGGACCTAACGGGGCAGAGAATCTGAGGGGCCCTCCCACCAGCTCAGGCATCCCCAGCACCCGGAGCCCAGCCGCCTCTCTCACAGCACAGATTCTGCCTGACTCACATTTTGGTGTTTGGGTGGAGTCTTGTCACCCATAGCCCGGAGCTCCAGATGCTCTGTTCCAGGCCCAAAGGAACCTCGGACCCGAAGTCCTTCCCCGCATTCCAGCAGCATCGCCTGCCGGTGGCACCAGCCCTCCCCATCTACCTGCCCCCAGACTTTGTCCTGGGGGTGCTGCTCTCTCCTCACAGCCACTGCCTCAGATGCCCCTGAACTTGTCCCATCCTCTCCTCCACTTGTACTGCCCCTGCCTGGTCCCCGTGCAGCCAGGGCAGCCTAGGCCCCATCTGCTGCAGAAGCCCGTGAGGACCCCATGCTTAAAACTTCCCCAGCCCACGGGCAATCAAGAGACTGCCAAGCCAAGCCACAAAGGAACCTGACCTGGGGGGCTAGGGGTCGGCAGACAGGGCCAGCCTCAATTTCCCCACCTGTCAGCAGTCTCTAGGATCCTTCCTTCTGCAATGACTGAGGGTAGCAAGCCTTGTTGACCACCCACTTCCCCGAGGCTGTGGTCAGCGGCCAGGGGCGCAGACCTGCCCCCTGTGAATGGCCGGGAAGGAAGTGGGGGCTTGTCTGAAGCCTGGGCACCAGCCACTCCCAAGAAAACACAGGCCCTGGAAAGACCTCTCCACGGGCAGAGGCCACAGACCGACCGCGTCCAGAGAGCAGCCGCTTTCACTGGACACCAGGGTCTCCCCCTGCCCCTCCCTTCTATCTGCCCCTCGGTGCTGGGAGCTGTGCACACAGAGGGTGCCTGCATGCAGAATACATACACAAGCACCCAGCCCCCCCAAAGCATGCGACCCAGCCTCCCTCTCCCAGGGAGTGTGAGGGGACACCGGGAAGCCACGTCTGAGATTCCTACAGTGAGCACAGATCCAAGTTGAGAAATTGGAGATTAAATTAAAATTAAGAAAATGGGGAAAAAACAACCATGAAAAAAATTCAATGTGTTTGCTCATTGAGCTTGCCCTCTCACTAGACTTGTTTCAGAGGGGAAACTGGGGCTCAGAGGCCCTGAGGGGCCATGTGCCCTCAGGTGGGCGGAACCACCTTCCTGGGCCGGACACAGGGCGGACGGAGCCTCCATCTGCCTCCCTCCCAGCGGAACCAGTGCTGGGCCACTCTCAGACCCTGACTGCCAGGCTTCCTCCGCTGCACTTGGTTTTCTGATTTGGTCGGTTCTTTTCAAATGAAGTGAAACTTCAAAGGCTGCGGGCCCAGCAGAGCCACCTGAGCTCTGGGGCACCCAAGGAAGTCGGGGTGGGGGCAGCACTCTCCACACGAGCAGGGACACTGGGAAGGAAATCAGCTGCAGGTCACAGGTGCGTGCAGCAGCCTCGAAAAATGGCTCCAATTTCAAACAGGTCCCCTGCACATCTTGGAAGGGGAAACATACGTGGGGGACATTAATCCGATAAGCTCGTGTCCCTGTTGCTCAGGGCAAATTTCGTGGGGACAAGGGCCTGCGAGGCAGGGCTGTGCCAGAAGGTACACCTGGCCAGTGAACAGTCAGAGCCCCAGTCAAGGTCCAATTTCCTCAGCGAAGAACACTGGGCCCCCACGGCACTGCCACTTCCCGGAGCTGGCACCAGGCTGCCATAGGCCAACGAGCCTACTGTCCCTGACTTGGGCTGCGGGCTCCAATGTCCAGGAGGGGGGCTGATGGGGCTGCAGAGCGCCTGGCCCGACGGCAGGAGCTGGGGAGGCCCACCCACAGTGACGGAAACCACCACAACTATCCGCCCTGTCTACACTGACGGAGACCTCAGGCCAAAGGTGCACCCCAGCCTGCCAGTGACTAAGCAGGCATATGGGACGCAGAGGGCAGCAGCTATGAGCCTGCAGGGAGGGGTGCTTGTTATTGTCACATTCCTGTATCTTGGTGACAAGCTTCTAGGGTGTTTGTAGTCATTTAAAGGTCAGGACAAGTTTTTCCTGGGGAGGCCCCCCCCCCGGGACTTCAGGTCTGGCCACACACAGGGACAGTGAGATACTGGAGTGGGGGGAAGCCTGGGGCCACGGGCCCAGCCCCATCATGGCGGGAGCCATGTGGCTCAAGCTCTGGTCCCGGGACTCTCTGAGAGTCTCGGTTTCCACACCAGCCTGGCCCTGCCGGGACCAGCCACGGGGCAAGCACTGGGGCTGCCCTCCCTGTGCCAGGCAGGAATCGCAAAGTGAGCCAGAGTGAACCCCTAGATGCTGCTTGGGGAGAGACAGGTAAGCCCCCTGCCCCACTTGAGAAAAACGTCCTGGGCGTGTTCCACACTCAGATCAGCGTGGGCCTGGACATGGTGACCAGGCTGTGCACCCTCCACGGCCTATGCCTTGGGGAGATGAGCGGTCTCCGGGGCTCTCCCCCGTAGCAGGCACCCTAAGTACCGTGTGTTCCCAGACCAGCAAGCAGAGGCCTCACCAGGACAAGTGCCCAGGCAGCCTGTTCACAGAGCCAGCCAAAGCCGAAGTGCTCGGCAGAGCTGTCTGATCTGGCCTTTACCACGCGGCGCGGCGACAGTTCCTGAATTCATCGCCCAGGGGCCGGGGCCAGGAGACCCAGGACAGGGGCAGGGGGCTCAGCGTGAGGGGGACTCGGGACCCTGAGGTGGACAGTCCTGGCCTGTACCCAGGGTCTGCCATGGGCTCTGGGTGCCCAGGGCTCTGGCTGTTGTGAGGATAACCATCTCAGTGCTTAGATGGCAGCCCTGCCTGCTCACCCCCAAGTCAGGGGTTTCCTGCTGGGAGGTGGGCCCTACAAAGGTGGGGACACCATCTTGTCCCGATGACCAGTGTGTCCTTGGCACCTGGCTCGGGGCCTGGCACAGGGAGAGTGAAAGAGCCAGAGGAGGGCTGGCCTGCTGCTTGGGGTCCCCCAGTACCTTCCCCTCTTAGCCTGTTTCCCCTCAATGAGGGACACACCAGATACGGGCGGTACAGCACACCAGGGGGTGGGGGCCATGAATGCAGGGGCAGAGATGAGAGTGTGGGGTGATGTGGACTCTAAGGGGCCCCCTCTCTCTGAGAGGCACAGTGTGAGTGGAGGAAGGTTGGGGAACCCACAGAGCCCCAACGCCAGGCCAGAACAGAGGGTGCAAACAGCAGCGCTCTGCTGCTTCCCACCTGCCCAGTCTGGGGCTCGGAGGATGGCCCGATGCTCCCGTAGCCGCTTCGGTTTCTAGTAAACGCCTGCAGCTGAGCCCCCCACCCAGCCCAGAATGGCAACTGTGTGGCTGGGCTACCCCACAGTGTCAGCCAGGGATCAGCCCCCTCCACCCCTGCCAGGGCCTGCTGCACCAGAACTGGCCAGAACCGGCCAGAACCGGCCGACTGACCCTGACAGGACTCATCCCAGCGTGAGACCAGAAGGCTCGGCACCCCCAGCACCGTACCCCTGCCCAGACCTCGGCAGGAGCCACTGGCAGCGCTGCCTCACACAGCTCGAAATCAAGCAATCCCTTCCCCTTCCTTACACAGTCACGGGAACATCAGCGTTCGCCTGTGAACCGTATAGACTAGAGCAAAGCAACTTCACCTCTTTGCTCAGCTTCCGGAGCTCTGCCCCGCCTGGGGCAAAAGTCCGGCTCCCAGGCCCAGCTCCCACCAGGCCCCGGCAGAAGGAACCAAAAGTGAAAACAAGATTTGTCCAGAGAACAACCGAACAACCAACAACCGAAGCCCTGGTCTGATCCCGTCCCTTCAGGATCGGGTAGAAAGTGCTCCCCAAAGGGACATCGGGGACAGCGGACCCAACGCCCCTGCTGTGTCCCCTAACGCTGCACCCACACAGCATCCAGCTTCCCCTCCAGCCCACGCCAGGCCCCTCGTGCCCCCACCACCAGTCACCCTCAAAGCCACAGGGCTGAGCCCCCAGCAGACTGTCCCTATCCAGACTGGGAGACAGGCAGACTCCACCAAGTCGCAGCCTCAAGCTTAGGCAGGAGGTCCTTTGTCCCTTCCCGCCATAGCAGTGGGGAGGCGCCGTCACCCCTCTGGGGGCATCCCCAGAACGCAGCACCTGGGTCTGGACTCCCACGCTGCCAGCTGGGTCCCACACTCACCAGGCGCTTCTGGGGCCGCACCAGCGGCCGGTTGACTCCGTTCATCTTGTGGTAGAGGCCGCAGGCATTGCACAGGTAGTGGCCGGTGCCATCCCGGCGCCAGAGCGGTGTAGACAGGGCCCCGCAGTTGACACACTCACGACCTTCACCAGGAAACTCCTCCAAGAAGTCAGACACTGCAGGGACAGGCAGCTCATGGGACGAGGTCCTGGCGCTCGGGGGCGCCTGCGGCACTTTTTCAAACTTTTAAAAATTGTGCCTTAAATTTATTTTATTGTAAAATATATTTTATCTAGCTGTAAATTTACATGCAGTAAAGTTTGTGCGAATTTAAAACACTCCTCAGGGTTGGTTTTATAAGGTGGGGAAGGTTTCATAAATTAACCGTTGGTGAGGAAACAGGGAACTGCCCAGACCCCAGCCGGGGTCCAGCCCTAGGGTCTGTGATTTCCACCCTGGAGAGGTAGGGGGTCTGCGCAGAGGGAGCCTGGGAGGGGCCTGTCCTGCTCAAAGCGACAGCATCCGCGGGGCCAGATCTCCAGATCCTACAAGAACAAGGCCTGTCAGCCTGGCTGTGGTCGCCACTTCGGGAGGCAGCTCAGCGCAGCCCCCACGGCCTCAGCGGGCACACAGACCCGGCCTCCAGGCCCCTCCAGGCCCAGCCAGGCGCGGGAGTCTCGGGTCGGCTGGGCCGGGGCGGGGCGGGGATCAATCAGCGCGGGTGGGTGGGCGCCTGGGCCCAGCGACCCGCTTCCTGCGCCGAGGAGGAGGCGGCGGCGGCGCCAAAAGGCCGGTCTGGGCTGAGGCTGGCGGCGAGAGGATTGGCCCGAGGAGTCCCCAAGGGCGGCACACCGAGGCCTGGGTTTCCTTCGGCCACGGGGTGAGAAGGTATCAGTGCCTGACTCCGCAGAAGCAGAAACGGGTGGAGTGTTCTCAGCCGTGTGGGTCTGGAATCCGACCACCCCAGCCACTGCGGGGAGGCCGGGGGCCAGGTCCTAACTGGGAGAGAGGAGCTGGCAGCCTACGGAAAGAAACCCGTGGCTTGAACTTCACGAAATCACTTCCGAAACTTTTCAGAGACGTTTACCGTGCAGGCTCCATGGGCACCATCCAAAATGCTGGCTTCGGATGAAGGAAGGTAGACATAGGTACACTCCCCTCTAACGTGTAAGGGAATTCAGGGCCCCGGGCTCCGCGGGGCGGCGAGGCCGTGGCAGACGCTGCACTGTCGGGTCCTGGCGCCCCCGGCTGGGTGCCCCTGGCGGGGAAAGCTCCGCATTTCGTAGGGTGCGGGTGGCACTCGGGGCGGCCGAGGACCCAGTGGAGCTGCCCCAGCCCCGCACTCACCCAAGGTGGCTCTTGGGCCAGGAAGGCCCGCCGGGCGGCCCTGGAGGCTGTGCAGAACGCTGCCCTCGAAGGGTCCGGAGGCCCAGGACTGGGCCACCTCGGTGCTCACGTAGGCCGGGTACGCGGTGGGGTACGAGGCGCCCACAGGCCGCCCGAGCGGGGCCGGGTACGGGTCGCGAGCCAGCAGTGCGCCGTGGTAGGCGCCGCCGTCCCGGCCTCCCGCGCCGCCACCGCCGCCCGGCCCTGGGGAGCTGTGCGCAAAGGAGAAGGAGGTGGCTCCGGCCGGCTGGGAGGCTGGCGGGTGCGGGCTGCCGGAGACGAAGGCCGACGAGTCAGCCGAGGCCGCCTGGACCCACCCGGGGTGCGCGGCGAGCGCGGAGGGCTGAGGGCCGGGCTCACACGCCGGCAGGTAGGGCAGCATAGAGGGGACGCGCGCCGGCGGCACGAACACCGGGGAGCCGGCGCCTGGTGCGTGCAGAAAGGCTCCCGAGTCTGCGTAGGTAGCCTGGCCGGGGCTTGGGGCCAATGCCAGGCTCGGGTACATCTTCCCGGAGTTGGCCTTGACCTGCGGGGAAGAGGGACGGGCCTTGAGGTCGTCACGGCAGCTTTGCACCTCCCGCAGCCCGAGCTCCTGCACGGCAGGTGCGGCACTCGGGCCGCGCTTCCCACTTTCCAGCCGGGCCGTTTTAGGGGCAAGTCCCGGACCTGCGGGGCGGACCGGCGAGGGGTAGCCCGCTCGCAGCCGGAATTCCAAGCTCACCAACTCCACGGTCTGGGCTTCTGAGACTCCCGGGCGGGCTCAGAAAAAGGGTCCGGCGCGTCCCGCCGGAGGGTGCAGGACCTGGGCGCCGGCCCCGCGCTGGGAGAAGGCGCCAAGCCACGGAGCGGCCCTCACCGGCTCGTCGTGCGCGCCCGAGGGCGCGGTGGCTGCGGGGGGCCGGTGACAGGCGGCCTGGAGACTGGGAGCCCGGGGCGCGGGGCTCCGCTGGGAATCCCGGGCGCTCGAGCCGCCCCGCCGCCTCGCCCCGCCCCGCCGCGCCGCCCCTTCCCTCAGGGCGCCCTCTCCTCCCTCCCAGCGGGGTCAGTGCCGGGGCTGCGGCCGCGGCGCCACGTGACCGAGCAGGCTCTGCCCGCGGGCTCCGCAGGAAGGCAACGAGGGCGCGCGGGCTGGGCACCCAGCGTCGAGTCCCGCCAGCGCAGGCGACAGGAGCCGGCGGCGTTTTCGGGCCACCCGGTAGCGGGGACTCGGAGACTAAGTTTGTCGGGGGACTCGCGGGTCTCCAGCCCCAGATTCCACGAGGCTGGCCTGGAGTTCCGTGTCTGTGGGTGGACACGCTCACGGACACGCGGCGATGGGACCCGTTATTGCGCCCCTGGACTCGGCACACAGCGCAGGGATCCGGTTACCACGAGGACCGACAGCCTCAGTGTCCCTGGACTTGAACCGAGGGAATCTCAGCGTTTCCTCCACTCTGACCAAGCCCGGCCACTGGGTGGCCCGTCGGCTGGGGGCGTGGCGAGGTTGGCAGGTCCGTTTGGATGCACCCTGCCCTTCTTTGAGGTCCCAGCCCCGCTTCTGCCCCCACCCTAGGTGGGACTTTCACTCGCTTGCCTCTGGGGACGGGGGTCATGGAGGTGCCCGGCACTCACTGCCTGGGCGGGAGAGACAGTGGCAGCGTTGTGGCCGAGCGGCCTCCGGCTCAGCTCTGTGATGGATGGACCAAGCCGCCCTCCCTGCTAAGCTCTTGGAGGGGGCAGCCCGCCGCACTGGCTGGGCGGAGCCGATTCACCCGACCGCCCTGGTCCGTGGTGCTTGGGGCCGCAACGCTTTCCTTTCGCAGGAACAGGCCTCCGCTCACTTCCTGGGTGCGGAGAACTCTGGGGCCAGGGTCGCCTCCGCGGCGCGCTAGACGGGCGGGGCGCTGCGGGCCTGGTTCCCTTCTCCAGGACAGCACACAGATTCGGGTGCACACCGAGGCGCCCAGAGTGGAGTGTCCCGGAATGTGACTCACGCTGGGCCTGGGACCCCACAGAGGGCTCCACGCGGGCTCCGGGCCCTTCCCAAGCCTTGGCGTATGCCATTGCGGGGGGGGGGGGGGTGGGGGTGGGGGGGGTGGGGGGTGGGTGGAGCGGGCCCTTCAGGGCTCCCAGTGCCCTGCTTCGCCCGCCAGGCACTCTGCCCTCTGCATCCCAGATGCTGAGTGGGCCCGTGGTCTCCCCTCTCCCTATTCACTATTCTCGGGGTCTGGACTCGGCCCCTCTATCCCCATCCCCTCCGGACTCACCACTCCCGCTTTCTCTCTTCTCGCTGTGCGCCCCAGCCGGGCGAGGGCAGAGAGAGGTCCCCGCGCTGTTCAGAGTCCTGGAAACTCGCAGTGCCGGGGCCCTGCTGGGCTCCAGTGTGACCTCCTCCACCCGCTGAGCCTAGACCGCTGAGCCTAGACCGCTGAGCCTAGACCGAGGTTACAGTGAAGCAGGTAGATCCGAGCTCTGTCCCGCCCCAGGCCCTCGGAGCCCAGGTGACCCTGAAGTTTAAATGCAACAGGAAAATGCCCAGCCAGCACCGGGTGAGGAGAAATTAAAAAGGGGAGACTCGACTTGCTGGAGGCTGAGAGCCCCCCCCCCAAAAAAAAAGTCCCGAGGAAGAGGAAAGATCGGCAGCAAACCTGGGATCATGCGATCAGTGGGGGAGGCTCCTGGGGGAGGGGCTTGCATTTTTAATTGGAATAAAATCCAACCAGGTCCTTGATTAGCAAACACAATATGGGGGGAGGGGGGGCGGGGCGCGGTGGGGGCGGGGAGCGTTGTGCTTTGCCCTATAGCAGTGATGGCGAACCTTTTGAGCTCGGCGTGTCAGCATTTTGAAAAACCCTAACCTAACTCTGGTGCCGTGTCACATATAGAAATTTTTTGATATTTGCAACCATAGTAAAACAAAGACATATTTTTGATATTTATTTTATATATTTAAGTGCCATTTAACAAAGAAAAATCAACCAAAAAAATGAGTTCGCGTGTCACCTCTGACACGCGTGTCATAGGTTCGCCATCACTGTCCTATAGTGTGCCTATTTAGTTCTCACATCCTTCTTAGGAGGTAGATTGTTATTCCCATTACAGTTGGGGAAACAAAGCAGAGAGGTTAGCTAACCTGTCCAAGTCACACAGCTAGTAATGAAACAAGGTAATTAAAACCAACGACTGCAAAACTGGACATAAGGAGGTGATCTCTGGTAACCTTTTCTGTATTAACGTATCTCTAAATTAGACGTATTTTATGTTTACAATTAAAAGGCTGAGACCACGTCCAGAGGGTATGTGGAGGGGGAGCGGAGTGCGGAGCTGCCGAGGAATCTGTCTCGGGGAGGAGGTTCTCCTGAAGGCTGCTCCAGCAGCTGGGCCCTGCAGGGCCGTGGGTGCAGGGCTGCCCTACAGGCTCCATCCCCCAAGGGCAGTAGAAGCAGAGGCTCTGGGGCATTTCCCCACCCCTTAGGCTGGACACCCTCGAGGCACAGTGACAGGGGGGAGGGCTGCCTGTGACAGCATCTGGATCCCCTCATGAATTCCTTTCTACTTGAACCAAAAAGGGAGGCATCTCAGCCAAAAATACAAAGCCCAGGTCCCTCCCCACTCTACCCAACCTCGCCCAGCCTCCCCCGGCCCTGCACACGCTGCCTTCTGATGTCAAAGGACCCTGTCAACCTCCGTGGTGCTGCCAGTCTCTGTGGGCCCTTCAGGAGGGAGGCAAGTGCCCCAGCCACCAGGACCCCACTCTCCCTGCTGCTGCGTCCAGCTGCAAGCCCGTCTCTCCCCTCAGCCTTTGCCCGAGCTGCTCCCTAATTTGGAGGCTCCCTTCCTTGTCCTTGCCTCTACTTGCTGAGCGCCTGCACACCCTCAGGGCCCAGCTTGCAAGGCTCCTTCTGTCCGTGGCCTCCCTGGTAAGTTGCTCTGTCTCCTGGCTTGTGCCTCTCCATGTTTTGTGGTCAAATGGCCATGTGCCCTGTCCTGCTTCCCCAGCAGACACCGAGCCCTGAGGAAAGCTTGGGGGACAGCAGATCAGAGTGTGAACTCAAAGTAGTCAGACCTTCTTCAGGGCTCTGTTTTGCCACCTCAAGGCTGTGTGACCTTGGGTGATTCCTTTTCTCTCTGTACCTAAGTTCATCTGTAAAGTGTGTGTGTGTGTGGGGGGGGGGGGGGGGCAGGCGGGGTGACAATGATGCTTGCCCTGCACACTGGCTCTGGGGAGGATTCGTGAATGGGAGATGCTAGGCCTTATGCACAGCCTGCACTGCGAGTGACCCAGCCGGGGCCTCCAGTTGGCTGCCGAGTCCTTGGGCTCGGTATCATTTATGTAACCCAATCTGCTTTCAAAGCCCCTTGCTGATGCTCGGCAGCATGACAGCTGGCAGGCCCTTTTGGCCAGGTCACCAGACAGCCCACTTAGAGAGGGGTCCCTGGGGAGGCACCCAAGGCAAGTTTGTTTTGGGGGAGACATAATCGCACAGGTCCATCTCCTTGTCAGCAGGAGTGTATGGTCAATGTCCTGTCACATGAGGGAATATTTATGAGCGGCTTCCAGGCCAAGGAGCTCCCCGTCCCTACAGGCTCCGTCCCACAGGATGGGCCCGTGGCAGCAGGGGCCGGAGACAGGACTGGAGGATGCACAGGGCTGGGCCCGTCACAGGGGAGGAGTGAGCTGGGAGTCTCTGGCTCCCCTGGGCCTGAGCTCAGGTGAGGATGGACAGACGAATGGATGGCTGGGCAAGGCGGCCCTCAGCTCTGTGATCTGTAACTTACTTCACGGAGAGTGACGGCACGCTGAATGCCTGGGAACTCGGCAGGGCCGCGGGTCATAAAACTGCCTGACGCTAATGCTGGCCTCCGTGATGACCCGCTGCCCCGTCAGATCAGCCGCCGGCCTGACCTTGAACGCAAGCGTGTGGTTTCTGGGCCCTTTGTAATTGCAGGCCCCTTTATCCCGGAGAAGATAAAAATGAAAACCACAGGTCACTCTGTGGAGTTACAGCATTTGATTTAAAAGTGGCTCCACGGTGGCTTCCAGCCAGAGGGCTTCCCCACAGCAGGCAACTCCACTCCTTCCCTGGACCAGGGTTTTGCCTTGAGCAGCTCATGACCAGGGCCCTTTGTTCCTTCCCTCGGGCGTTGTCGGGTGGGAAATTCACGATGCACTAACACACACACTTAGCATGAACAGCAGCCATGTGGTTGGGGGTCTCAGAAATCCTGCTTGTGAAATAATAACCTGCACCCTGTCTTGTGAACGCAGCCGTTGCTCCAGCCCTCCCTGCAGTGTGTGCCCTGGGCCATGCTGCTGCGGGGACCAGGCCGCCGCAGGATTTCAGGCCTGGCTCACTCTGGAGGCACCGGGGCTGGGTGCCCAGGGCAGGCACCTGCTGTCATCACTCTGTCTCCCTTTATGCTCTCTCATCTTTAAAAATGCCCTTTCTTCTCTCCTCCCTCTCCGTCCCTCCTGCCTCTCTCTATCCCTCCTCCCCTCTTGCTTCCTCCTGGGGAGGACCTGCAGGTGCTTGGTCACCCCAGCCCTGATCTAGACTGTTCCTAGATCACAGCGTCTCCTGGGCAGTGAGGGGCAGTGAGCTCCAGGCCTGCCGCCTGGCTTTTCCCACCAGGGACGGCCCGGAGCCAGCCTCCCGCCCCCACCTCTGTGTGCGGGAAGGTGGGATTGCCCCGCCAAGAGCAGAAGCTTCTCTCTTTCCAACTGTGTCCGCTCAATGTACAGCCTCCATGGTGGGCCCTGCGTCAGTCTGCTCCTGCTGGCCCGAGGACTTCTGTGAGAACCCAGGGACGTTCGGGAGGGTCCGAAGCATCAAAAAGTCTGGACAGAAAAAGAACAATGAAGGGCTGGGACCACGTGTGCCCTTTATTTATATCTTTTAGGGGTTTTGCATTTGCGTATTTCCCACTATGAACAAACACTGCACTCACACATTGAATGCAATGGAAGTAAGTCACGTCTTATGGCGTCTGGCTGATGATGCTCCAGTGGGCACAGGAGGCCTGTACGGGCAGTGAGAGCCAGGTGCCTGGGAGTCAGGCGCACGTCCAGCCTCCCTGCCTTTGCGGACTCACAGGCGCACCCGTCTGCCTGAGCAGAGAGGGGCACAGATGGTGACCTGGACAGTGACCACAAAGGGTCTCCCTGAACTCCTGGTGGCCCTGTCTGAGCACTGTCATCCGGGGGTGCATTTCTGAGGATCTGGGCCGTGCTCTCCCCAGTCCTGGGCTCTGGGAGCGCCTGGAGCTTACACCTGCACACCTGCACATGTGTGTACGTGTGTTTGCACACACCCATGAGCACACATGTAGATGCCTTCAAGGGTTTCTCTCCTTTCTGGCCACCCCTAGGCCCCCAGTGGGAAGCAGCAGCATTGGTCCTAAGTCCTCTGCTCCCGTCTGGCCAGTCATTTCTGTCAGCCACAGCCGGGCCCAGAGCAGGGGAAGGCGAGTGACCCGGAGCCCTCAGGACCGCCAGATGGGCCTCCTTGGCCTCAAAAGGTCATAATGCTTTGTGACCTGTGGGCAGGTCTGGCGTTTTGGAAACCTCCTTCCTGGTCACTGGAGGCCTTGCATTCCCCAGTGACCAGGAGCTGGGCCAGGCCTGCTGGCATCTCAATGGGGAGGGGCCGTGCCGCCCCCCCAATTCCCCTGCAGTCCACGGGCTTTGTGGACAGGGTGAGGGGGGATCAGGCAGGCTCTGGACACTTCACAGTGGGGAGCACCCACACCTGGCCTGGCTGGGAGCTGCTGCCTGCATGTGGCAATGCTTGGGGGCCGCTGCAGGAGAGCTTTGAGATGGGAGTTGGGTGTCACCTTGGAGAGTCAGTGCCTTGGGTCCTGTGTATGGGAAGGGGCACTTCCATCTCAGGGTGAGGGTCCTGGGCCTCCTTCTCCTGAGATCTCGGTCAGTGGCATCCTCCTTGGACAGCTTTGGCCCTGGGGACAGGCCAGTCCCTCCGGGAATGTGGTGTCATGACCAGCTCTGTCACTACAGGCTCTGTCACTATAGGCTGTGTCACTATAGGCCGTGTCACTACAGGCCGTGTCACTACAGGCCGTGTCACTGCAGGCTGTGTGACTATAGGCTGTGTCACTATAGGCTGTGTCACTGCAGGCTCTGTCACTACAGGCTCTGTCACTGCAGGCTCTGTCACTACAGGCCGTGTCACTGTAGGCCGTGTCACTGCAGGCCGTGTCACTGTAGGCCGTGTCACTGCAGGCCATGTCACTACAGGCCGTGTCACTACAGGCCGTGTCACTACAGGCCGTGTCACTGTAGGCCGTGTCACTACAGGCCGTGTCACTGCAGGCCGTGTCACTGTAGGCCGTGTCACTACAGGCCGTGTCACTGCAGGCCGTGTCACTGTAGGCCGTGTCACTACAGGCCGTGTCACTACAGGCCGTGTCACTACAGGCTGTGTCACTACAGGCTGTGTCACTACAGGCCGTGTCACTATAGGCTGTGTCACTACAGGCTGTGTCACTACAGGCTGTGTCACTACAGGCCGTGTCACTGCAGGCCGTGTCACTACAGGCCGTGTCACTGCAGGCTCTGTCACTACAGGCCGTGTCACTGTAGGCCGTGTCACTACAGGCCGTGTCACTACAGGCCGTGTCACTACAGGCCGTGTCACTGTAGGCCGTGTCACTACAGGCCGTGTCACTGCAGGCCGTGTCACTACAGGCCGTGTCACTACAGGCCGTGTCACTGTAGGCCGTGTCACTACAGGCCGTGTCACTACAGGCCGTGTCACTACAGGCCGTGTCACTGCAGGCTCTGTCACTACAGGCCGTGTCACTGTAGGCCGTGTCACTACAGGCCGTGTCACTGCAGGCTCTGTCACTACAGGCCGTGTCACTGTAGGCCGTGTCACTACAGGCCGTGTCACTACAGGCCGTGTCACTACAGGCTGTGTCACTACAGGCCGTGTCACTGTAGGCCGTGTCACTGTAGGCCGTGTCACTACAGGCCGTGTCACTGTAGGCCGTGTCACTGCAGGCCGTGTCACTACAGGCCGTGTCACTGTAGGCCGTGTCACTGTAGGCCGTGTCACTACAGGCCGTGTCACTGTAGGCCGTGTCACTGTAGGCCGTGTCACTACAGGCCGTGTCACTACAGTCTGTGTCACTACAGGCCGTGTCACTACAGGCCGTGTCACTGCAGGCCGTGTCACTGCAGGCCGTGTCACTGTAGGCCGTGTCACTACAGGCCGTGTCACTACAGGCTGTGTCACTACAGGCCGTGTCACTGTAGGCCGTGTCACTGTAGGCCGTGTCACTACAGGCCGTGTCACTGCAGGCCGTGTCACTGTAGGCCGTGTCACTACAGGCCGTGTCACTACAGGCTGTGTCACTACAGGCCGTGTCACTGTAGGCCGTGTCACTGTAGGCCGTGTCACTACAGGCCGTGTCACTACAGGCCGTGTCACTACAGGCTGTGTCACTACAGGCCATGTCACTACAGGCCGTGTCACTGCAGGCCGTGTCACTGTAGGCCGTGTCACTACAGGCCGTGTCACTACAGGCTGTGTCACTACAGGCCGTGTCACTACAGGCTGTGTCACTACAGGCCGTGTCACTATAGGCCGTGTCACTACAGGCCGTGTCACTACAGGCCATGTCACTACAGGCTGTGTCACTACAGGCCATGTCACTACAGGCTGTGTCACTGCAGGCTGTGTCACTACAGGCTGTGTCACTGCAGGCCGTGTCACTACAGGCCATGTCACTACAGGCCGTGTCACTACAGGCCGTGTCACTACAGGCTGTGTCACTACAGGCCGTGTCACTGCAGGCCGTGTCACTGTAGGCCGTGTCACTGTAGGCCGTGTCACTGTAGGCCGTGTCACTGCAGGCCGTGTCACTACAGGCCATGTCACTACAGGCCGTGTCACTGCAGGCCGTGTCACTACAGGCCGTGTCACTACAGGCCGTGTCACTACAGGCTGTGTCACTGCAGGCTGTGTCACTACAGGCCGTGTCACTACAGGCTGTGTCACTACAGGCCATGTCACTACAGGCTGTGTCACTGCAGGCTGTGTCACTGCAGGCTGTGTCACTGCAGGCTGTGTCACTAGTCTGTAGAGGTGTTGTTGGGAAATGAAAAAATGTCCCTGGACTCTCAGGAGCTCTGAGACTGTAGGGACCTGGGAAGTGACGCCGTTACAGTAAATGTCCCCAGCCTGGATGAGCAAGGAGGGCGATGTCTTGCTGCTGCTGTCCTGGCCACTGAGGCCGCAGGGTGGTCTCACGGGTCAGTGCCTACTGACCAGTCGGGATGAAACCCAGTTCCTGGCTCCCAGGCTGCCAGGCTCGCCACCGGGGAGGCGCCTGGCAGATGAACTCGGGTCTGGAGTGTGGGGCGGGCATGTCGGTGGATCCCCTCCAGGCTGACCCCGGGATGGCCGCCTGGCTCCAGCCCGACTCTCATCGTCCCAGGCTGCGCCTGCCTCGAGCCGCCCGCCCATTCCTCATGTGCAAAGAATTTCCGTGCCGCCAACGCCGCTGCAGCTGGAACATTTCTCAGATGGATCGTTTGCAGGAGCTGCGTCCCAGGCTCCTGTTGCAGACGTGGGCTTGCATCCCGCCCCATCCCCTGCCCTGGCTCCACTTCCTCTGGAGAGAAGATAAGGGGCTGCTGGCACCTGGTGGGCTGGCGAACGCCTAGCAGGCAGACGGGGAGGCGCCAGACCCTGGGGCAGCTCCCCTTTCTCCTCTTCCCTCTGGGGTGGATCTAAGCCTGGGGGTGCCTGAACTTAGGGGTTCTCTCCAGCCAGCCCAGGGGCGATGTGCTTGGAGGGGCGACTGGCACACAGCTGTGCTCTTTCCTGGGGGGCTGCTGGAGCTGGGCACTGCCAACGGGAGCATGTGTGTTCTCTCCTGACTCCTCCACCAAGTCACTGGCAGGCCAGGCCTGGGGCGGGCCCTGGGCTGAGTGCTCGGAGGAGAGTGAGCACCGGGCAGACATGGAAACACAGGCGATGCAGGAGCTCCGCGGGGTCGGCCCGTGTGGACAGATCCTGGGAGTTCCGACTGCGGCTAAAGAGAAGCCACCGATCCCGGGCACCTCTGGGCACAGCGGTGTGCCCTGCCTGAGACTCCTTCTGTCTGAGAGCATCGAGACCAGATGCTGCAAATAGGCAGTGGCGGGGGCTTGCCCCACAGTGTTTTAAAAAAGGGGAAAATTTTATATAAAAATGCAGATTTCTCTTCTCTTGGAAAAAAGAAATCACAGCCTGCTGTATGACACAGGGCACATCTCTGCCCGGCCCGAGTTCTTCCTTTAGAACGGGCAGGGACACTCCTGGTTGCCAGAGACCACACCCTCCTGACTGTCACCATTCTCTGCACGCGGCCCACTCCCGACTCAGATATTTCATTGAAAGGCCAGACTCCCACACGGAGGTCGCCGGGTGCAGGAGGCCACTTGAGCTGGGCTCAGGAGGCGGAGCCCTCATCACGGACTCTGACTGATTTCAGCGAGAGCCTGTGCCTCCCAAGCCGGCCTCTCCATCCACAGGGGGCTGGTGTCTGTGTCACGGGTGTTCTGAAGCTTGAGTCACAGATGCCCACAATCGAAGGTGGGCCAAAGCCAGCACCTGCACTGGCAGGTCCCTCTGTGCACCCGACTCCCACGGCGATGCGAGAGTTTGTGCCCATGCGTGCTGGTTTCCTGTGTCTCCGCTGCTGAAGGAACCCATAAAATACACACCCCTTTGAGAGTGGCTAGACGAGTTGTAACTTCAGGTCTTTACGTGTTTTCTCAATCAGCATATGCTACAGAGAGGGGCTCATGATACCTTTGACATCAACAGGCAATCCTGAAGTTGGAAGGTTTGGGTGACTTGAAGAGCCCCTGGACTTGAGGGGCTGTGTTTAGCCTCTTCTTCGTGGGGACAGACCTCAGGATTACCCTCTTTGAGCCTCAAAAGGTTTAGACAAATGGGAGACTTGGAGCAGGTTTCTTGAAGGATGAGGTTTCATAGGCATTTCTTGAAAAGGCCTCTGGGGTTAAAAGAGTGAGGTTGAAATGAAGTGAAGTAGGCTTAAAAAGATGACATTTGGAGGACTTTCTACCCTCATCTTTTGTTTGCAATGAGCAGCGTGATGGGACTGGGAGAAAGCTGGCATTCAGTGTTTTCCAGATGTATTGGCCAGGGAATCCTCTTTTAAGAGGCATTTCCCAGAACTAATGTCTCCCAAATACTCTTTAAGCAATGCTAGACTAAGCAATATGACATGTACAGCACTTTTGTTATGCATTTGTCATTTCCATGCCTGTCACACCCTCTGCCCTGCTCCCTGCTGTCTGGAGGGGAGGTGTCTTGTTTTTCTCCGTGGGTCTGTCAGGGGAGAGGTGCTCACATACAGCATACAGAGTAAGGAGCAGTCCCACAGAGACCTTTTCTGGACAAGGAGGTCATGCCTTAGAGCAGGACAGTGGAAGGAATGGAGCCTCCCCATCTCTGGTACCTTTTCTCGGAAGGGCAGGGCCTGCTCACTGGCCAAAGGGGGATTAATGTCCTGGGCCTCCTGAGTTTTTCCACAAGTAGCCTCTTAGAGCTCCCTTTGGTTTCTCTCCAAAGGCTGTTCACACTTTCCCCACTTACGGGGCTGATAAGGCATGCAGCTGACAACTGGCAGCATTTGCTCCGTTGGCCCAGGGAGGAAACTATTAACCGTGGAGATAAGCCGGTGAAGTCAGGGCTAGTCCCCCTGCTTGGACAAGGAGCAGCAAAGGCCCTGCCAAAGACTGCACGGAGTGGAGGGCTGGGGCAGGGTGTTTGCCCAGCCCTACTGTGGCATTTTCCTCTGTTGGTTTTGCCCGGGTCTGATAACCATGCTTGCTCTGGCCAGAGCCTTCTCATGGCTTATCTGGCCCAGTAATCCTCTGGCCTCCCTCCCTTCCCCCTTCCTGGCCCCCATGGGCAGTTGGGGATAGAGTGGAGGGAGACAGGGTGTGGAATAAATTCCCCTCTTCCTCTTGTCACCTTTCTCAACTCAGCTTAGGGCCATAGGGGATGAGGAAGCCCCTTGGGACGGGGATATCTTGCCTGAGGGTACAGGTCCTGTCCACACTGAGCCCCTAACCCCAGATCCCCATGTACTACAACCTGTGCCTACAAACCATTTCCAATGGTTCCAAGCTTCAGACTTGGGCCTGGAGCTGTTTTGCTTTAGGGAGGGGTCAGCCTGTCTGGGGTACAGAAAGACAAGGGAATGGCTCCTGATGTTACAGGTTGAGAAACTGAGTCCAAAGAGGAGGTGAACTGGCTCAAGTGTGTGCAAGGAGGCGCAGCTGTCTCCAGCTTCCTGACCCCAGCCCCGAGCTCTGTCCCCGACCACTTGAGGCCTTGCAGGGGGCGTGCCAGGGTCAGCCCGGCCGGGCTCGCCTTTCCAAGGACTGAGTGTTGTGGGCCAATATCGCAGCCTTGGAAGAAGCAAACCTGCGGCCACCCAGCCCTGCTCCACAGACACCGTCCTCTCCTCCATGGCGGCCCTGAGCTGCGCTGATCGTGGCCACTGACCAGCTGACCAGGAGATCTCGGGGTCATTAGGAAGTGAGTCTGGGACCCCAGCCCACCGGGTTTTGAGCACATGTGCGTTGTTTCCAGTCTCAGGAAGAAGCCACCGGGACGAAGTCCAGCGCTTCCTCATCTCGTTTGTCCAGGGCAAGTCAGGCACCTGCGAGCCTCAGTGTCCTCATTTCTGAAGTGTGGGTGATAGGCCCAACCGCTCAGGAAGCTGGGGGACAGAGGGAGCTCACCCTGGCCTGTTCCGGCTCTCACACTCCATTGTCGTCGTCATCATCATCATCATCATCATCATCATCGAGCACTGATAGCCCGAGGGGGCACAGCGCTGTCAGTCCCGGAAACCCTGCCTTGTTCCCCGGTTACAGCTGGAGGCCAGGGCAGGACTCAGCGAGGAATTGACAAGAGGCCCCCAGGCCCATCTGACCCCCACCCCAAAGCTCCTGTCGGCCTCACAGAGGAGAGGATGCTTGGGCAGGGCTTTGAGCTATGGGTAGGAGTGGCTGGATGAGGTGAGCAGGAAGGGCAGAGGGACCGAGGGGGTGGTGAGGAGGGTCTTGAGGCACCTGAACCACTGCTTTGGGCGGTGGGAGGGACCTTGGGGGTTAGGTGTGCCCCGAGGAGGAGCTGGGATTTTCCTGGAAGATAGCAGGAGCCAACACGCACCCTCTTTGGGATCTCCTTTCGGCTTTTCTTTCTGAATTACCAAAGTAAGTCAAGTCCACACCGCAGTTTAGCCATCACAGGCCCTGGAAACCCCGCGTCTGCCCTCCCTCCCGGCTCACTCAGCCCTTCGCACAAGAACACAGCGTCAGCCCATGGAAAGGTGCCCGTTGGCTTGCGGTTGGTGTTAGCTTCGCCCTGAATGATGCGTGTGGAACCCCTCTCCGTGAGCATTTGTTCTCAACAGCTGTGGGTGTTCTGAGTGGGGCACGGGATGGGGGGGGCAGTCCCTGGAGGCGGGCGTTCAGGGTGTCCAGGCTTATCGCTTGGCCAACATACACCACTGTGTGGAGTGGCAGCTGGCACAAACTGGGACCCTCCACGAAATCCTGGAGCGGGGCTTGCTGGGGACAGCGCGGAGCCACGTTACTTTGATAAGAGCTGCCAGGCCCCTTCCAGAGGTGCGCAGGGTGTGGCAGCCTGGCTCTGGGGTTGACTCCTCCCCTCACTGCCCAAGGCTCTCAGTGTAAATCCGTGGCCACCAGATGGGTGAGGATGTGCACTCCGACCAGCGGGCGGCGGGTGCCCTCTGGTGGCTGCAGGGGGGAGGCGGAGCCCAGCCAGCTCCAGGGCTTAGGCCTGAGCGCAATGTGCAGAGCCTCCTCACCAGGCCACACGCCCCAGCGCTGGCTCAAAGCCACATGGCTTTGCAAAGTGTGTTCAGAAAATGGATGACCCGCAGTTCTCATTTACTGATGCCAAGTTGAATGCAGGTAAAACTGCAGTATGCTGAGAAAGGACGGGAAGCGGTGGCTGCAGCCGCCTCGGCGGTCGGGCTGGGACACCTGAGGGAGAGGGCCTGGCTGCCTCCCCCTTCCTGGGGTGGGGGCTGGGAGATGGTGAGCCCGCCCTGGGGGCCTCCCGTGAAGGACCCAAGGGGGCTCTCTGGGCGGGGTGCCCCAGCCCTCTGAGTGGACTGGGCTGAGTCCCCCACCTCCCTCCCCAAGGTGTGTGTCTGTGCTGCACCTGGAGGGACACTGGGCAGGCTGCACAGGAACTTCTTGGCATAGCACAGTGGTTCTCAACCTTCTGGCCCTTTAAAGACAGTTCCTCATGTTGTGACCCAACCATAAAATTATTTTCGTTGCTACTTCATAACTGTAATGTTGCTACTGTTATGAATCGTAATGTAAATATCTGATATGCAGGATGGTCTTAGGTGACCCCTGTGAAAGGGTCGTTCGACCGCCAAAGGGGTCACGACCCACAGGTTGAGAACCCTGGCATAGCAGTTCCCAGGCCAAGCCGCTGATTCGTGTCCACCCTCCACACAGACTGGCCATGACTCCTGTCGTCAGCAATCTCCCAGCCCAGGGTCACCCCTGAAGCACGACTCTCCTTCTGCTGGCCACGGTGTGCCTGAGACGGGGCTGGACTGCCGGCATTCTCAGGGGGGCGCTGGGAGCCCAGACAGGACTTGGGGGAGCTGTGGAACATGGGAGTGCCCTGTGCTTTCTTCCTCTGCCCCTCCACCCCCACCCCTCCTGTCCCTTCCCCTCTCCAGGCCTCAGTTTCCCCATCTGTCCAGTGGGAGGTAGACAAGTGCAGAGGCCATCAACCCAATGCCTGGGAGGGCAGGCAGACCCCAGCCGATGACTGACAGGGCCATGCATGCGGGCAGGGCTCTCCGGGGAATGCGGCAGCACAGACGGCTCGCCCTGTCTGGGCCCCTGCAGCTGGTCTCCCAGACTTTCAAGAGAAACCGGAAGTCCAGGTCTTGATTTTTTAAGTTGGCAACTCATTAACCATGTACACTAAGCCAAACATGTGAGGAAGGGAATCAGTGCGGGTTCCTAAACGAACATCTTACATCAGAGTGGCAGGTTTATTACAAGACATGACCCGCCCGCCCCCCCCCCCCCCCCCCCCCCCCCCGCCATACAATATGCCTTAGAAAACCCATCTCTGACTCCTTCCCTCAGTTTTCTCTGATGTCCTTTTTCTGTTCCAGGATCCGACATGACATCCGGTCGTCACGCCTCCTGGGCTCCTCTGGGCTGTGACAGTGTCCCAGGCTTCCCTGGTCTCTGAGGACCTTGACAGTTGTGGGAGGGCCTGGTAATTTGCTTATGGCGATGGGTCTTTGTGGGGACCACAGAGAGAGGTGCCCTTCTCAGCCCAACACGTCAAGGCCCCCGCTGTCCACAGGGCTCATCGCTGTGGTGCTGACCTCAACCCCGGCTTCTCCACGGCAACTTCCCCGCCCCCATCGACCTGTATTCCAGAGAGGAGCTGCTCTGCAGGGCCCTCCTGGGGGAGGAGGGGGTCTCTGGCAGCCTCAGGAGCAATGCCGCTAATGCTTACTGAGAGGTTCCATGTATGGCCTCTGGTCACCTTTGAACCCGGGGAAAATCAATAAAAGTATATTTTTAAAAAAACACCCAACGAAGGCTCCAGGCCATGGAAGGCCTCATGTTCATGGGCTGGGGTTCAGTTGGGTCCCTGTGCTGGCCCAGCCCTGGATGGTGCGTTCTGGCATCTATGGGAACCACTGGATGGACGGTGGAGGAGAGGGCACATCCATGGCACAAGCATTAAGCTGATGGACAGGTTCTCAGCCAATCAGTGGAGAAGCCAGTGTCTGAATGGAAGAGGCAGAGAATGAATCCAGTAGGAGCATGGGCTCCAGCTGGGTGGGAGCCCGAGGCACTGCAGGCCAAGGATGCTGTGTGTCAGGGGAGCTTTAGACACCAGGTGGAGGGGAGGCCACAGACGCTCACGCAGCCAGAGCTGAAGTTCACATCAGAGACGGAAGACCTGCAGTGTGGACACGGCCAGTGTGAGCCCTGATGCTTGGCCGGTCTTCCTCTGCCCTTGTCAGAAGTCACTAGCCAATCCCCGCTCTTACTGCCCCACCCAGATGCAGCCTCAGAACCCTTCCGGACACTGTCGGTCAGCAAGCCTAGGGGCGGTGAGTGTGGGCATGGCTGGTAGCCGACGCCCAGCCCTCCATCAGCCCAAAGGCAACTCTGAGTGGTGTCCTCACCTGCCCCGCTCCACCTGCCCCTGGGTTCTGTGTTTCCCATACGTGTGCCCCTGAAGGAAGTCTGGGAACATTGACTTGTGTCCTCTGCCTGGGGCCTCCCACTGCTGGGTACCTCCCTGCTCTTGGCCTGGTGGGAAGGCCTTGTGTGAGACACTACCCTCGTGCAGGGCTGATGGGCACCTGTGAGTGGCCACGTGGGAGAGACAAGAGTTGGCCCTGTGGGGTTGGGTGGGTGGTGGGGCCGAAGCAGCTTGGGCAGGCACGGAGCTTGGACATGACTCCTGGAGCCTGGCAGGCGGGGCGAGGGGGGGGTGGGAGGGGGGTGCTGCCATGGACGGGCATAGGCAGACCCTAGAAAAATAGAGCAGGCTGGCATAATTCTTACTAAAGTGTAAATGACTTCTACTATCCTGTTCCCTCAGGAAAGGGCTGCTGGGAAAGGAGTGGAAGACTGGGAGGGAGAACAGAGAGGCTATAGGGAGGCATCTATGGGATGCCTCCCAAAGGCCTGTAAAGTGACCCCACTGCCTCCTCCTCATGCCCCTTCCCCCCAGCTAAGGGGCTGGTGTGGGTCCCGGGCCACTGGTGAGGCATCCCAGGACCTGGTGCTGCCCTGCCCCCATCCTCCTGGCAATCTTGGGCACATTGTTTCCCTCCCTGGTGGTGCTGTGCCATCCCCTGTGAAATGTGGGGGCTCCCCTGCCCTACCCTAGCTGCCTCTGAGCTCCAACCAGGCCCAGCCTGGCTGACACCCCGGGTCTGCTCTTGGGGGCCATGGTGGGCGCACGGTCGCGTGCTGTCCGAGGATGCTGAGGCGCCAGGCTAAGCTATGGCAGCCATCTGCACGCGGCCTGCGCCCCTGTCACAGGAGTTTCGGAATTTTAATTAGACTGCAGCGGGGCAGGCTGGCACTCATCCGCAAGGCCACCCTCAGGTGCCCACCAGCCCTGCAGCGTCCTCCCGTCCTTCGCACACACGCCCAGCCTCCCGAAGCTTACATCTCCTTTCTTTCTCTTTCTTCTCACCCCCTTTGGCTCTCTCTGTGTCCCCCCTTCTTTGCTTGTCACCTCTCCCCTTGCTCCTCCATCCAAGCATGGTCCCTGGCCCCCTCCGTGCAGTCCAGCCCAAACACCCCCCTTCCAGGCAGGAGGCGTGGGTGCAGCTGGGTGCACTCAGGGCTCCTGGAGAGCACAGTCACCCCTGGGACCACGCGGCCGTGGCCTCAGGTCCTCGGGGCTCACTGGGCCCTCCACAAGCAGCCAGTGGCATGCCTTGAGGAGGGGGTGGGCACTGCCAGGATGGCTGCCCTGCCCTCTTGACCAGTGTGCGTGAGGGCCCCTGGGAGTATGGAGGTGACTTAATGGTGGTGGCTCTGGGACAGGTGGGGGTGTGGGCCAGCAATAGGGTGAGGTGCACGTTGTGGACACCAGATCCCACCTGCATTGTTGCATGGCCTGGTCCCTGCATCTGATCAGCAAAGAAATGGAGCCCTCAGTGCGAGAGGCACAGAGTCACTTCTCTTGCGGAAGAGCCGCTGCGAGCACAACGCTGGTTCCAGGGAGTGGGCCGAGGGCTGGTCCTGGAGACACTACCCCCCTGGAGGAACCCCAGGGGCGAGGGGCACTTCCCAAGCACTCCATCCATGCAGGATGACAGTGCAAGGAGCTAGCACCTTGGGGTAGGGGCTCCTGAGGCTGGGCCCTCAGCTTACTCTGTCCCAGCCCGACCAGGCTGAGTCAGGGGCTAGAGTGGTCTGGGAGCCAGATGGACTTAGAGTCAGAGGTCAGGCCCACCGTGCCTGGGTAGCAACCTCCCTATAGCCTCTCTGTTCTCCCTCCCAGTCTTCCACTCCTTCCCCAGCAGCCCTTTCCTGAGGGAACAAGTTAGTAGAAGTCATTTACACTTTAGTAAGAATTATGCCAGCCTGCTTTATCTTTCTAGGGTCTGCCTGTGCCCGTGGGCTTCCGCCTGGCTGCCTGCAGGGAATGCCGTTACTCCCTAGTTTAAGGATGAGGAAACCGATAAATGACCCAGATAAATGACTTGCCCAGAGTTTTGCTTCCAGTGTGGTGGGCCCCGACCTTCCCCAGGAGGATCTGAAGGACCTCTGACCACCACGATGGTGATGGTAGTTTCTTGGTGGGAAGGCTACAGTCCACCTCAGGGTGACATGAAGGCTTGGCTCCGGTGGGCATTGCTCACAACAGGGGCAAGTGTTTCCGGCTTTTTCAGGGGCCTAGAAACTGCTTCTGGGCCTCTAGGCGGGCCGGGGACAGCTCGGGCTGCAGGCCCGGCTTAACTTCCTGTGCAGGTGCTGACCCAGGAAGGGGCAGGCTGTCCTGGTGGCCACACGCCTAGCCCCATGCAAGCCGAGCCTGGGCATTCCCAGCGGCACTGAGGCTCCTATTGTTCCTGCCAAGCGCATGGCAGGACTACCTGGGCCCCACTGTGTCCAGGAACCTTGGGGCTGCCTTCTGCCCCAGGCCCGGAGCCTCCCATGCAGCCCCTCCCCTGCACCCGGCTCAGATATCCTGTCACCTCCCTGCACCTGTCCATTCCCAGCCTTTAAATAACAGTGACGAGCCATCTTGGCTCAGTGGATAGTACGTTGGCCTGCAGACTGAAGGGTCCCAGCTTTGATTCCGGTCAAGGGTACTTCCCGGGTTGTGGGCTGGATCCCCAGTGTGGGATGTGCAGGAGGCAGCCAGTCAATGATTCTCTCTCATCATTGATGTTTCTTTCTCTCTCTCCCTCTCCCTTCCTCTCTGAAATCAATAAAAATATTTTTAAAAAAATAGCAGTGAGGAGAGGCTCAGCTCCTCCCTCCCCTGTGGGGCCAGCGCCCTTCCCACTGCCTGGGCAGACTGGCCGGCCCCAGGACCCAACAGGCAAACCACCAGAGGGTGCTCTGTGTTGGTTGGCTGGAGAGCCAGAGTGCTGGGTTCCAGGCCACGCTGGCCTTTCGCTCGCTGTGACCTTGGAGAACAGAGAGGCTGGGCTTAGGGTGGTGCCCCCCAGCAGGGGGTGGCCTGTCCACGCGTCTGGGAGGGGCCCTGGGTGGCAGCCCCTGCCCCTCCTGGGTGGGCACTGTCCTCCCCCCAAGGCTGTGGCCATTCAGGCCCCTCGTGTACGGCAGGTGGTGGTGCAGGGACCTTGAGTCCCTCCGGCTCCAGGTCGGGTCTTGGTTCGGGTGGAGGCTGTGCTGGCCGGGCCGAGGCCTGTGGGGCACAGCGGCTCCCAGGAGCCTGGGTAGAGCTGCCCAGAGCTGCGCTGCGCCCACAGCCCGGGGCTCTGATCGGCGATTTTTAACCTGAGTGTGGTGAGTGCACTGGGACAGCTCAACCCCCTCCTGAGCCTGTCTGCAGCTGCCCTGGTGGGCCCGAGCTCTCCGCGCCTGCCCAGGGCTGTGCCCGAAGCCCGTCAGCTGAGCCGAGGATAAATCCGGCGCCTCTGACAAGTGCGACCTGCTGGTCTTATCTGGTTACAGACGCCCATCCCCACTGCCGCTGCTGGTCCTTAATATAACTCTGAGGTCATGCCTGGCGCCGAGGCTCGGGGGGTGGAGGGCTGGGGTCTGGGATCCAGAGACTGGGCAGGGTGTGGTGGCCTGAGAGGGACCTGCCTCCTGGGTGTGGACCCCTGACTTGCTCATGAGGCTGCCCGAGGGGGTGTCAGGCAGGAGCCGGCTTTCTGCGGGGGCCAGACCCCAAATCATCGAGCCCAGGCCTGATTTGGGGGAGGCGACTAGAGCCTCCTCAGACCCCAAAGGCACCTGGAGGCGGAGAGGCTCCCATCTGAGAAGACAGGCCCACAGGCCCCCGGGGAAGTGGCCTGGCAGCTCAGGGGCCTGTGGTCCTTCGACTTTCTTATCGGCCACCATCCTGTGACAGTGTCCCGGGGGACGTGTTTGTTCAGAGGGGACTGTTTTCTGGCCCCAGAGGTCCAGTCCCCTAGGTGGGCCGGCATGGCCTGGCCGTCCAGAAGCATTCGTGTCCACGCGGCACCTCTCCGCCCAGCCAGGCTGTTTATTTCAACTCCATTCAGAGCACATGCCAGGAAGAGGGAGAGAGAGGGGGTGGGGGGGATGAGAATGAGCCTCGACGGAAAGGAGCAAAAACTCACAGGGACAAGAAAACACTGTCTACCAGCCCGAGGCAGTGGAGGAGGCGCAGCACAGCGCTGAGGGCGGGGGCTGAGTGGGGGCAAGCGGCCTCCCTCCCGCCGGCCCCGCTCTGGCAAAGTCAGTTACAGATAAAAGGCCCAGCTTAAAGCCACCTGTTACCAGCAACCCCCATGAAAGCCAGGATTTTTTTACGCTGCAGGGCCAACCATTTACTTCAAAGGTGCTGCTTTAACGTGGCACATGGCATACAATCTTAGTGGCACTAACTGAGCTCATGATATACATGCAGCCGTAAACTGAGGACTCCTCTGTCCCCAAAGTTCAGAGCAAATCTGCAATATTTATCTTTTTTTAAAATATATTTTTGTTGATTTCAGAGAGGAAGGGAGAGGGCTGGAGAGATAGAAACATCAATGATGAGAGAGAATCATTGAGTGGCTGCCTCCTGCACACCCCACACTGGAGATTGAGCCTGCAACCTGGGCATGTGCCCTGACCAGGAATTGAACCATGACCTCCTGGTTCATAGTTTGACGCTCCACCACTGAGCCATGCGGCCAGGCCTGCAATATTTATCTTATCATGATCCCAACTCTGCCCTGCCCTGGCGTCGGGTCCTCAGTGGCTGTCAGCATGGGCTTGCGACACTCACTGGGTGGAGGGCAAGGGCGGATGCTGCCACTCTGAGTTTGGGGTCCACGCTGGCCCCGTCCATCACCGACCTGTGTCCCGAGCACGGATGTCCAGGCTGGGCGATGACGGCTGGTGTGTGTAGAGGGAACCTGTCTGCCCCAAACCGGGCCCTCCTGAGCCCCACCTGCTCTGGGCCCTGGCAGGGCCCTGGATTAGACCTTGCAGATGCTGGGGGTGGTGGGACGGGAACAAGTGAGCCGGGGCACAAGCCCCGGGAGTGGTGGGGCCCGTGAGAGCTGGAGCTACCCTCGGGACTGGGCCCTCAGCTCCTGCACATCGGTGCCCATTGGGAGGTCCTGGGAAGCCTGTGGGCCGACCCTCGAAGGCCAGAGCAGGTGCATGAAGGACTAGCTTCGGCCACAGGCTTCTGGTTTGGGAGCCTGTCAGACTGGAAGCTTCTTTCAGGCAGGAATGGCCTGGCCCCTCAGGACTCCCACGACCCCACATACAGCCTCACATGCCTATCACATCCGTGCCGAGGCTGGCAGCGCTGTGGAGTGATGTTTGCCGAGTGACAGGGGCCTCGTGGGGCTCCACACAGCCCTCCCCACTGTCCCCAGGAGAAGAGGCAAGTTCCAATGAGGCCCGTGCCCAGGACCCTGGGAGTCTCCTCTGAACTGTGGATCGGGTGTCCTGTGTGCACCCCTCACAGCACAGGAAAGCCCGGGGCAGAGGACAGGCTGGCAGGACTCCATGGCCCACGGACAGGCAGGACTCTGTGGCCCACGGACAGGCAGGACTCTGTGGCCCACGGACAGGCAGGACTGAGGGGCTGGAGCCCAGTCCTTGCTCTGGAAGGCAAGCCACCATCCTCCCCGCTGGGACCCTGTAGCGGTGCTCAGGACTCCATGGACACTAAGGAAGGTGGCCAGGCCACCCCACTGACCCTCGACCAGGGACTCTCCAGGTCCACCCCAGAGGCAAGCAGGGTGGTCTGGCATGAGACACAGAATGGGAACAGGACTGGCACTGTGCCTGTTGGGTCTTCCCCCTGAGGGCTGAACGTGCACCCCTCACTCAGAACCAAATGCTGGGGCCAGGGGAGGGGGGGGGGCGCGTTTCTCTTGAGGCCAGAGCCTCCTGGGAGTCTCAAATGCCCGATTCAGGACAGCCTGCCCCGCAGACAAAGGTGCCACTCTGGCCCTGTCCGGAGCTGAGCCCCAGGAAGCAGGAAGGGGGTGGGGGCTGTGTGTGGCTCACCTGTTGTGGCAGCTCAAATGCTTTGGGATCAAGGCTCCTAAGATAGCTGCCCTGGCCTGGTCCCTGTGGGAGTGCCCTGGGCAGGGCGGGACGGCTTCCTAACCGGCTGAGGAGTGAGGCGGCCCAGTGCCTGCAGATGACTGGGCATCACCCAGCAGGTTGTAGCCTCGTAGGCTGGTGCATCCAGACGCCTCTGCCTGGAGCAGTCCTGACCACACTCATCTAATCATTCACTTGACAAACATTTAGTGAGCACCTACTATGTGTTGGCCTCCTAGATGCTAGGGAGACATTGGTGGGTAACCCTGACACTCCCTCCCTCCTACCCCCCTCCCCCCCCGTCTCCTAGGGCACATGGCCCAGGGAAGGAGACTGTCACAAGACACAGGACCCGCACAGACACACGTAGCATGACAAGACCCCAGAGACTCAAAGAAGGATGGGTGCTGTTCACCTCAAATAAAAGGCCAAAAGCGTTTATCGAGATCAACAAGAACAGCTCTTCCAGATGCACCGGTTGAGGCAGGAGCCCAAACGGTGTTCCGGGAGGAGACAGGGAAGGGACAGTTCCGTCCTCAGCAGGAAGGCGCTGCTACCGGTGCAGACCCAGTAACACAGTGAGGCTGATTCTAAACAATGTTTTGATTTCCGTCTGGTACCATAATGTGCGCTTTCTTGTTACCTTTGCAAGCAGTTGTTTGGGATACGATGTTGCTCCAGGCCCTTATTTTGCCGTTTTAACATCCAAAGGGTTGAGGTGTGAGGCCTGCAGGGCAGCGACAGCTCAGTGGCTGTGTTTATATGATGTTTACATAACTGACCCACAAAAAGGGAGGCAGCAGAGTCTGGGGTGACGGGAGGCTGCCTGGAGGAGGAGTCATTTAAACAGGAGCCTGAAGGGGGAAGAGGGTTACAAGAAGTGGGGAGGGCATATTGACTGTGGGCCTATCTCTCTGGAGCTGCCCCCCCCCCAACTGGTGGGGGTCTCCTTGGAGGCCCCTGGAGTTCCACTGGCTCTGCCAGTCTTGGGCCCCCAGTACAGGCCACACACAGGCAGTTGGCTCTGGATTCCAGTCACCGGTGTCAGGAATGCCTGGGGACAGAAGAACACAGATCCCCCACAGAGCAGCCGAGTCAGAGGAACTCCTTCCCAGTCACCTGAGGGTCCCAGCCAAACCTGAGTGGGAGGGGCTCTCCGGGCAGGACTGGGCGTGCTGAGCCTCCGGCTGCTGGACATTTCACTCCATCACATTTCAGCTTCTGTATGAAAACTACGGCTTTCCGGATTCCAGCTGTGGAGTGCTCAGGCCTAGCCAACACTTCAGCACAGAGGCAATATGAAAACCGTTCTTACGCTAGTCGGACTTTTCAATGTGATTAATAGACTTTCCATTTGTGAGCAGTTTTAGATTGAGAGGAAATGGAGTGAAATGTACAGAAGGTTCCCAGCTGTCCCTCCCGGATGCATGCCTTGCATGGGTGCGGTGTACTTGTCACAACTGATGAGCCAGCGTTGATGGATTGTTACCGCCCAGAGCCCATGGTTTGTTCCAGGGCCCCTCTGTGTTGTACACGCTGTGTGTCTGGACGCATGTGACCACCATGGTAGTGCACAGGTAGTTTCATGGCCCTGCCATCCTCTGTGTGCCCCCTGCTCCTCCCTGCCCCCCGTCCTGACCACCGTGGCCGCATTCTCTGGGCACTGCCTTTCACAGGCAGATGTTTTAAATGTCAATCTATCCCCCTTTTCTTTCATGGACAACGCTCAGGGAGTGTGTCTAGGAAGTCATCGTCAGACCATTTCCTTTAAGGGGGCTAGGAAACGGCCAGTCGCAGCCCCAGAGGGCTGGTGCATCGGGGCCTCTGCCTGGAGTGGTGCTGACCAGGCAGGTCAGGAGAAAGAGGGAGAGAGAGAAACATCAATGATGAGAGAGGATCATTGATCAGCTGCCTCCTGTACGCCCCCCACTGGGGATTGAGCCCACAACCCAGGCATGTGCCCTGATGGAGAATCGAACCGTGACCTGGTTTACAGGTCAACGCTCAACAACTGAGCCACTCCAGTCGGGCTAGATTTGTTGTTGCTTTTTTAAATAAATCTTTATTGTTCAGATTATTACAGTTGTTCCTCTTTTTCCCCCCATAGCTCCCCTCCACCAGGTTCCCACCCCACCCTCTGCCCTTACCCTCTCCCCCACCCCCCGCACTGTCCTCATCCATAGGTGTAAGATTTTTGTCCAGTCTCTTCCCACATCCCGCACACCCCTTTCCCCCCCGAGAATTGTCAGTCCACTCTCTTTCTATGCCCCTGATTCTATTATATTCACCAGTTTACTCTGTTCATCACATTATTTATTCACTTGATTTTCAGATTCACTTGTTGATAGATATGTATTTGTTGTTCATAATTTTTATCTTTGAAAGGGCCGGCGGGGCACGTGGCCCCGCAGGCATCCGACAGGGAGGATGGCGGGCAGCCATGGCCGAGGCAGCGCCTGACCAGATAGGCGCAGGCCCGCGGACGCCCAGAAGGACCCGGGCCGCCCTCCTCGGCCTCCGAGTCACTTTCGGGCCGAGCAGCGGGCGACCCAAGGGCCAGGTGGGGTGGTGGGCGGCCCGCCTCCCGGTGACGCCCACGGCGGCAGGCCTTGCATGGGAGCCGAGTGGCTGGCTTCCCATCCATTAAGGGACCTCCATTTTGTATGGAACCATGTGCTCAGCGAAGGCTCCTTCCCCCTCGGAAGGAGCCTCTGCTAGCCACACCCACCATTTCTCTGGACTAACCAATGGAAATCAAGGGAAGTGCACGCCATCGCTATGACCACATCCTGGGTAATGGGTCACCAGCTTGCACCTGGCCAATCGGCGGGGGGCACAGCCCCCTCTCCCGCCCCTACTCCAACCCTCTATGAAACCCCTGGTTCGAGCAGACTGCCCTCTCTTTGCCACCTGCTGCTGCGTTAGTAAGGAAGGTAGAGGAGCTAAGCCCGGGCTTAAAATAAAAGACTCTTTGCTTTTGCATCGGATTGGATGGCTCCCTGGTGGCTTCTTGGGAATCTTGAAATCTGAGCATAACAATCTTTACCTTTTTCTTCTTCCTCTTCTTAAAGAATACCTTTCAGCCAAAACCGGTTTGGCTCAGTGGATAGAGCGTCGGCCTGCAGACTGAAAGGTCCCGGGTTCGATTCCGGTCAAGGGCATGTACCTGGGTTGCTGGCACATCCCCAGTAGGAGATGTGCAGGAGGCAGCTGATCGATGTTTCTCTCTCATTGATGTTTCTAACTCTCTATCTCTCTCCCTTCCTCTCTGTAAAAAATCAATAAAATATATTTAAAAAAAAGAAAAAAAGAATACCTTTCAGCATTTCATATAATGCTGGTTTGGTGGTGATGAACTCCTTTAGCTTTTTCTTATCTGTGAAGCTCTTTATCTGACCTTCAATTCTGAATGATAGCTTTGCTGGATAAAGTAATCTTGGTTGTAGGTTCTTGGTATTCATCACTTTGAATATTTCTTGCCACTCCCTTCTGGCCTGCATAGTTTCTGTTGAGAAATCAGCTGACAATCATATGGGTACTCCCTTGTAGGTAACTGACTTTTTTTCTCTTGCTGCTTTTAAGATTTTCTCTTTGTCGTTTGCCCTTGGCATTTTAATTATGATGTGTCTTGATGTGGTCCTCTTTGGATTCCTTTGGTTTGGGGTTTTCTGTGCTTCCTGGACTTGTAAGTCTATTTCTTTCACCAGGTAGGGGAAGTTTTCTGTCATTATTTCTTCAAATAGGTTTTCAATATCTTGCCCTCTCTCTTCTTCTGGCACCCCCATAATTTGGATGTTGGTACGCTTAAAGTTGTCCCAGAGGCTCCTTACACTATCTTCATATTTTTGGATTCTTTTTCTTTTTGTTTTTCCAGTTGGGTATTTTTTGCTTCTTTGTATTTCAAATCTTTGACTTGATTCTTGCAATCCTCTAGTCTGCTGTTGGAACTTTGTATAATATTCTTTATTTCAGTCAGTGTATGCTTAATTTCTAGTTGGCCCTTTTTCATATCCTCCAGGGTCTCACTACATTTATCCGCGGTTTCTAGGAAATTCTTGAAAAACCTTATAACAGTGGTTTTGAACTCTATATCCAGTAGTTTGCTTTCCTCCATTTCTGTCATTTGTGTCCTGTTTCTTTGTCTCCGCATTTTGGGTGCTTACCTGTGTTGATAGAGTGGCTTTCTGTGCTAGGTGTCCTATAGGGCCCAGTGGCTCAGCCTCACCAATTACCTGAGGTGGACACTCTTGGTGCACCCCTTTGTGGGCTTTGTGCACAGTCTTGTTGTAGTTAAGCCTTGATTGTTGTAGGTATCAATGGGAGGAATTGACCTCCAGGCCAATTGGCTGTGAGAATCAGCTGTGTCTGCAGTGGGAGAACTTCTGTGCTGAAGACACCCTTATGGGGCAAGACTTGCTTCAGTGGGGCTTTGGTGCTCACTGAGTCTGCCCTCTGAGTGTGTCCCTTATGAATCTGAGGAGTTGTATTCTGGATGGTCCCACTCTGACCACTAGGTACACTGGCTCTTGGATCTCTAAGGAGGTGCTAATTCAGCCTCTGCCTGAGGCTACCCAGCAGGAGCTACGGAGAGATCTGCAGGTTCCTCTTCTTGTTTGGGTTTTGGAGGTGCCCAGATGAGGCCCCGCTGTGAAGCAATGCAAGCTGCTGTGGGGCCTTGGGCCTTCTTTTGGATGTTCTGGGTCTTTCTGACCCAGCTGCAGTTTGTTAGGTAATTTTAGATCTCAAAGGGCCAGGGCATTCATATGCAAAAGCCTCTGCACACAGCTTGGGTGGGGCAGGGTCTCAGGGAATCAACAGGGCAGAGCAAACAGCTATGGCTGCTCCTCAGTCCTGCCCTAAGAGGTCCCGCATCTCAGTGTCCTGGTAATCGCTGCAAGCACCTCTGAGAGAAAGCCGCCCTTGAGTTCCGCCTGCTGCCAGACAGTCCAGTTTCTCCCCCTATGAGTCTGGGTCCCCAGAGACTCTCCCTGAACTGGAGTCAGGGCCGTCGGGAGCTTGTGACTCCCTCCTGATTGCGAAAGACACCGGTGTCCTCCGTTGCCAGCCCTTTCCAAGTGTGCCTCCACATCTCTGCACTTTACTTCCGCACCTCCTCTGAGTCTCAGTGTGCTTTTCTCTTTCCTTCTAGTTGTAGAATTTCCGCTCAGCCAGCCTTCCTGTGGTTCTGGATGATGTCTGTTTTATCTTTTAGTTGTATTTTTGAAGTGGTTATGGGAGGCAGCAATTTCAGGTGTTTACCTCTGCCGCCATCTTGGTTTCTCTCTAGATTTGTGTTTTTTATAAGCCGCAGTGGTCCCTATGAAACGCCAAGGGGAAGCGTGAGCCGATTACACACTGAACCGGGCAGGAAATGTTGAGCAAAAATGAAGTATCCACCCTGCAACTTCCAACCAAAACTGAGTGGGAAGCAAGCACAGAGCTCCTCGCTGAACGTCCCAGCGGCGGGAGACGCACAGGGCCTCAGCGCCTCCTCCGGTGGGTGTCTGTGGGGAAGGGACTGCAGGCCGGCTCATCACACACAGTCTGACGGGAGCAGAGAGAACGCAGCCGGGCTGGCGCACAGGGGTCCTAGCTTACCTGGAGCCACATTTCTTACCTGTCCACTGGGCCCATCCACTTGGCTCAAGGGGATACTGTCATGGACTTTTGGGTCCCGCCCCAAATTCCATTGTTGAAACCTACCTCCCCAGTGTGGGTGTATGGAGTTGGGGCCCTTGAGAGGTGCTTAGGAGATGAAGGTGGAGCCCCATGAATGGGACCAGTGTCCTGATAAAAAGGACCCCAGAGAGCTCGCTGCCCTGTGAGGACGCTGTGAGATCGGCATCTGCCTCCAGAAGACGCTTCACCACGCCCCGTGCACAAGCACCCTGACCGCAGGCCTCGGCCCCCAGAGCCGTGAGAAGGAAACCCTTGTTGTGTGTAAGCCCCAGCCTAGGGTATGTTGTCACAGCAGCCCAAGCGGACTGAGTCAGGGCCACCTGTGAGGGCGTGAGGACCAGTCTGGACCCAGCTCAGGGGGAGATGAAGATGTCAATGGCCCCCTGTACTCTGTCACTGGGTGCTGTCCCCAACTCGCAGGGTCTGTGCTACCTCCGAAACCCACAGAAGGGGGGCAGGGATGCCTCTCCCGGGGCCACTCTGTGATGGGAAGAAGGAGGCCGCTGCGAGCTGAGGTCCCTGCACAGGCCCCGCTGCTGCCAGGACACAGCACCACAGAGCCAGCGGCTGAAAACAACTCAGATTTGTCCTCTCAGTTCTGGGCATTAAGGTCCAACATGGGTCTCTGTGGGTTGCAATCAAGGGGCTGGTTCGCTGGTCCTTCCCAAGGCTCCGGGGAGGACGGTGCCCAGCTCTAGAGGCTCCTGGGTGGCCCCTCTCCATCCACAGAGCACGTCCCCATCTCTGTGACCCTGTGCTGGGACCGCAGGTGTCACCCGCCGAGCCCTCACCTGAACCACATGGCGAAGTCCTTGCCAAATGGGCCGGCACATGGCAGGTCCTGGCCACTGGCATGCGGGCGTCCTGGGGGCCAGATTCTGCCTCCCACACGGACCGGGACCGGGGGCTGTGGCATGCAGATGGACCAGCAGGAGGCCGACCTCTCCCCTGGTACTGCCTGCCCACACCTCACTGGGGCTCTCCAAGCCACAACCACTGTCAGCAAACCTCGGGGAGCCTGTGCCGTGGCTCCGGGGACCAGTGCGGCCGCAGCATCCCTCTGCAGGTCTCTAATCCGATCAGTTGCTTGCACTGAGGTCCCGCTGGGCTGGTCAGGGACCTGCAGGAACTGCGGCACCATGGGGACAGACCCGCACAAGGGGAGCGCTGTGGGGGTGGAGGCAGAGATGGGGAGTGTCTGTAGCCAGGAACCCGAGAGGCGGCTCCAGCAGAAGCTGACAGAGGCCTGGAGCACACCCCTCAGAAAGACCCGGCCCTGCGGACGCCTTTATCGGCGGCATCCGGCATCCGGCACAGAGAGATCACTTTCTGTAGCTGAAGCCCCCTGTCTGTGGGCTGCGTCTGGCAGCCCCGGTTCCTTCACAGCCTGGTGGTCACGTGCATGTGCCGGCAGTGCATGTGAACCGCACAGACCATCTCCCTGCCGCCCGGGCAGCCCGCGGCCGCTGTGCGATTATCCTGCTTTCAGCTCAGGACGTGGCATAGACGCCTCCCGGGGTGGGTGGCCCCGGCCTATGGCTTCTCCGTTCACCCCACTCACTGCCGGCTCCCAGCTACCCACGCTCAAGTTATTGGGGAACAAGCTTGTGCTTAAAGGGCAGGGGGCTGACATTAGCCCTGACCTTAGCCCCCAAGGGAGTTAAGGGGACCCCCCTGGAGCTCCCATGCCTGCAGCTCCCATGGTCTCTTGGCACGTGGAGCGAAGAGGCGGCTGTTAACCTGCCCGCAGCCCTGCTGCCGGCGCCCGGCCTGGCCATTTGCAGCTGATGAGGCATCAGAAGTCATTTCTGCAGGAAAAGCAGCTCCAGTCCCTCAGTGACGCCACCGCCTCTGAACCCCATTCGTCAATGCCGTGGCCTGAGGAGGGACCGCGGGGACAGGAGACGGCCAGCCCTGGGTGACCTTGGCCGAGGGAATGCCCTTTGTGATGTCAAAGGAGAAGTGTCAGCTGGCCCTAATGAGTTGGAGGCACACGGTGGAGACGCTGCCTGGCCGGCTGGGCACCTGGCCCTGGGGGTACTGGGTGCTGGGTACCTGGCCCTGGGGGTACTGGGTACTGGGCACCTGGCCTGGGGGTACTGGGTACCTGGCCCTGGGGGTACTGGGTGCTGGGCACAGGGGGAGGGGGGAGGAGGCACCTTCTGGTTTTTAGTCCTGACACTTCTGTGGGCTCTCGGGGATTTGAAGCCCCGCTCCAGACCTTGGTGGCCTTGGTGAGTGGAGGAAGGGGTGGGGGAGGGGAGATCACCATTCCCAGGGGTCAGGGAAGCAGCAAGGCTCCCGCCACCACCCTGCGCCTGCCTCCTTCCTGCTGTGAGCTCAGCTCCTACATCCCTAAACCCAGAGCCCCCTACCTTAGAATAAAGCCAGAGTTTTCACACCCCGCCCCCCCCCCCCCCACACACACATTCTTTCCCTCATTTGCTGCAGCTTCCTGCTGTTTTGTTTCAGATTTTGTAGGTGTGGCCCTGGCCTGAAGGCCCAGCAGAGGGTGTGCTCGCACTGACCTCACTGGGAATCAGCTAGTTCACAGCAGGTGAGACTCGGGTTGATGAGGAGCCTCAGGCGCTGTCCCAGGTCTAGCACGACAACCCCGCCATCAGAAGTGTCCGGAAGCTCAGTGTCTCTAAGAGAGCCGCCCGGGGGCTGGGGTGGGGGGGCGGGTTCTCCCGCACACAGAGAAACGTTCATGCAGTGCCTACGGCCTCTGCGAGTGTGGTTGGATGTTTATTTCCAAGCAGATGTCCAAGCCAGAAGCTTCAATAGCCCGCACCAACATCATCCTGGCCTGTGTTTATTCACAGATGAGGAAACTGAGGCACAGAAGCCTAAGCAACCTGTCCAGGGACCCCCAGTGAGAACCGCAGAGCCAGGAGCAACTGCTGGGATTCAGAGCTGGGGCCACCTCAGGGGCCTGCCCCCCTGACCGAGGGCCGGCGTGCACGTGCCGGGCTGTGGGCGGGTCAGAGCCCTTCCCCTGCCCCCTAGCTTCCTGGGAGGTAACCAGAGATTAGCTGCCTAAATAAGTAAAAATCCCACTTACCGGCAGAGAGGACTATTTCAGGCTTCACCTTTCAGCCAATCAATGTCCAGTCTGTGCGGTCAATACGGCTCCGGGTGCTCAGGAAGCCGGCAGGAGGTCCACTGTGGGGAGGGGCTCCGGAGGGCTGTAGGGCAGTCATGAGCCTGTGGAGCCTGGAGGAGCCTGCCCTGCTGCCAGACCTCTGTCCCGCCCCGCGCCCCCCCCCCCCCCCCCAGTGCCAGAGGCGGTCGTGGGTTCCGAAGACCTGCACGGCACTGAATACAGAGCTCCCGGTGTCAGCAAGCTCAGTGAATGCTATGGAAATGGACGCTTTCTGCCAGCCAGGCATGGCACCCACTTCCCACCGTCCTGGGCAGAGACGGGGCCCAGCGGCTTCGTGGGGGTGAGCCGGGGGTGGCCTTCTCCGTTATTAGACAGCGAGCGCCATTTGGTGCTAGAAGTTTGAGGCACGATGCCTGGTTTTTAAGCCCCCATTTATTTTGTTAAATTGTTCTTGGGAGAAGAATACATTGTTAAGGGCACTTGTGACATACTTATTGGTGGGGCTATTAAAAAGCCCTACCTGATCTTGGGGGGTCAGGGGAGCCAGCGTTGTCATCATATTTAATTACACCTGTTAGAATTCACAAGCTCGTGATTAGAAATTTCTAGAAAAATGGTTCCACCAGCACAAGAGGAGGTGGCTCTTGCTGGGGGCTTGGGGGAGGGGATGGCACTTGGGCAATCTGGGTCCCTTACCGGCGTGCAATCCCAGCCCGGCCCGGCCAGGCTCTCACCCGGGGAAGCACCAGCCTCCTCCAGCCCTAGGAAGGCTCCTTCCTCCCCTTTGTCTCTGGCCCAGGGAGAGGCCCTGCGGGACTTGTGGGGCCGGGTCCCAGAAGGGGGTCGGGGGGAGAAGGGGCAGGGAAAGGCCCTGGCCAGTGGAGCCGGGCATCGCTGACACTGTTCTCCCCTCGTGGGGCCTGCGTGGGTTTCCTGAGCACCTACGGTGTCTTGTGCGACATCAGGCACAGCCAGCACGACCAGGGTGCTGCGGGCTCCGGGCCGAGCAGGCAGCTGAGGGCCTCACAGGTCACGTGCCTTTCTAAGCACTGTCCTGCTTCCCTGCCGGGCCCTCACCTCCAGGTCACCACCCCCGGATGCAGAGGGGGCCTTCTGATTTCCGGGTGGGGAGGTTGAGGCTACTCCTTTCTGTTGCTCAGGGAGGTGGCGGGCGGGCACAGGTGGCAGGCCCACGGCTCCCGGTCAGGCCCTGTCCCCACAGCCACAGGGACAGGGGCTCCAGCGGCCCCTCCTCCCCCAGCCTCCCATCCCATCATCCTCCCAACTTAGTTTCTTGGAAAAGGCTATTCTTGGGTCTGCCCAACAGGTGCCCAGCGTGGGGCTCGAGTCCACGCTGATGTCAGTCTCCCAAAGTGTCCCGGTCGGGTGCCGAGGTCGCCTCTGCCCCTGGCGGGCCGAGTGCCCCTGGGCTGGCTCTGCAGGGAGGGCTCCAGGCCCCCCCAGGTACGGCCAAGAGGACCGGAGACCGGACACGGGGGTGGATGTCCCCCCTCGGGGAAGCACTCCCTGCCCCCGCTGTCCTGTTACGCCTGGCTCGGAGCTGCTCTCTGAGCTGGGAGGCCTGGGCTGTGTCTGAGCTGGCGTTTGGGTCTGACTCTAGGCCAGGCCCTGTGCTAACCCCTTTCCCAAGGTGACCAGCTGACTCACGGAGGAGGTCAGGGCACTGAGAGGCTGGGTGGCCGTGCCTGCGCTCAGGGCGCTGGGTGTGGGCCAGCAAGCGTCTCCTGAATGGACCAGTGAGTGAGTGTCCCAGCCTAGCTGAGATCTGTATCGTGGGGCACAAAGGACCTGTTTTGAGGGGTTGGTACCACTTCTGGGGACCCCTGGCTCCCAGGGAGGCACCTATGCCCCGTGTGCGGCTCTCAGGCTGGGTCCACCTGTGCAGCACCCTGGGTGCCAAGGCACCGGCATTAAGGGCCCACCCCAGCAAGCCTCCGGTCCGCACAGTCGCTAATTAAAGAAAACACAGGGAAAGGAGCCCGACCAAGGCGGTGTGCAGGAGGCGGGGTCAGCAGTGGACAGAGGAAATGTATTTTTTTGGCATCCGACTGCCTCTGCAATGACATAATCATAAAGTTGTTTCTGACTGGGCAGTGACATCACTCGTAACCGTGTGCACACGAGGCCTTGGCAGGGCTGGCCGCGGCCCTCAGCCTGGGCGGAGGTCGCTTCAGGGGTGCAAGAAGCTGCCTCGGGATGCCCTCCCCCGGAGGCTGAGCCCCAAACACAGGCTGGGCCTGGGGGGCTGCAGTTGGTCCTGGTCAAGCACCCCCATGGCTCAGAACCGTGGTCCCATCTGCAATTACTGTAGCACGAGTGAGCGGGGTGACAATCTCGCTCCCTCAAATCTGAGATTAGCTTAATGGGGGGCTGGGGTGTCACTTGGGGGGGAGGGGAGGGGCTGGTGCAGGAGAAGAGGGAGAGGCAGTGAGTCGGGAGGAGTGGGGGGGATGCAGACTCACGTGGGTACCGGAGTGGGGGAAGGGCAGGTAAGAGGGCTCTTGATGCCGCCCCTGTCTGGAAGCACCAGCCATGAGACCCCCCTGCAGGCCTGGCCTTATCTGCTATCTCCACAGGAAGGTCAGCCTGGGATCTCTCACCCGGGGGTGGCAGGCGAGAGGAAGTGCCTGGGGGGGCGGGGCGGGGAATCAGGGCTCTGATATGAGTCCTCAAACCTTGAGCCTTCAGTGGAGCCCAAACCTGAGCAAATGGGCCTCGGGTCTCACTGCGCAGCCCCCCCCCCCCGCCCCCCCCAGACGGTGCCTGGCCCGCAGAGCCTGGTACAAGCTCAGAACCCTCCCTCGGGGCCCAGCAGCCACGGAGACGGCAGGGCCTCGGCCCGGGAAGCAGCTGCCCACGTCCAGCAGCCCGGGCCGACCTGGGCGCCCGACCTCCCGAGTGTGGGTTCAGTTTGTATCGTTTCCGTGCCGGGTAACAAATTACTACACACCAACAGCTCACACCGTTCGCGGTGACATGGTGAGGCGGGAGGCGCCCTTCTGCCTCGGGCCTCTGTGTGCCGAGCGAGGGGGGTTCCAGTTGTCCCTTTGTGCTGTCCCTTTGGCCAAGTCACTCTCACCCACGCCCCCTCCCCTCCGTCTGCCTGGGGCTGGCTGCGGGGCCCTGGCAGCCAGTGAGACCACCAGGGAAGCCCTCCCTCAGGCCTGGCACCTTGGCTCCCCCAGGGCCAAGCACAGCCTTTGCTGGAGGGGGGCGTCCTCTGGGGTCGTGAGCTCCCGTCCTGGGCAGCACCTGATGGACCATCTGGCCACCCACCAGCACAGAAGACTGTCCTGGGCGACCTTCGGCCCAGTTCCAGGTCCCATCTTGGTGCCTCCTTCCCACGTAGACTCACAGAGCTGTCCCTAAGCTCTCCCCGGCCTGGACCCCCAAGGTCAGCACCCCAACCACCTGGCACAGGGGCAGAGCTCACCCGGGGCGTGTGGGGCGGAGGCCTGCAGGTGGGGAAGGTAGCCCAGGGGGAGGTGCCCCTGAGGGCGCTGTCACACCTTGCCTGTGGCTGCAGGGCTCGGCCACCCTCTCTTAAGGCCATCACATCTGCCTCCTCTCATTTCCTGAGCGTAATGTGACATCTGTAACGCTGCAGCAGAGCACGGAGAAAACAACCCTGAGAAGAGCCACCCTGGTGCTAACTCGGTCATCTCGTCAGTTGCTGCTCCGCCTGGCAGCCGCTCAGTTCCCTGCTCCAGATGAATGCGGCTTTTTCTTTAAAGCACTTTTATAACCACCCCAAAATGAATATTTATAGGGCAGGGATGCAGGGCCAACTAATTGTGGCCAAGACCCTGTTGGATGGACACTCCCGGGCTCCCAGAGGAGGGCAGGGAGATACAGCCACAGCCTTAACCCAGGGCCCAGGCTCCAGAGAGGGAGAGGAGGCCAGAGAAACCTCTGACCCAAACAGATCACTGCCTGGTGCTGACAGTCAAGGGAAACCAGGCCACGGGGAGCTGCGCCCACTGTGGTGACCGGTGCGCTGGGAGCTGGGTCACCTGCCTCTGCGTGCCGCAGCCCTGGCCCCAGGGCGTCCATCAGGGCAGCTTGAACTGTGCAGCCCGGATCCGCTGTGGTCACCTAGAACAGGAGGCGTTTGCTGAGGAGCCCCCTTCAGCCAAGCCCGGGAGGGGAGCCGGTGCCCCTCAGGCGTCACCCCTAGGTCTGTCCAGCCTGACAGGAGGGTAGTGGGCAGGGAACCTCCAGCATTGGACACGGAGCCCTTTGCAGAACCTGGGCTCCGCACCACTTCTCTGGACCCTGAACACAGGTGCAGGATGCTGGCTCACCTGGACCGAAATTCTGTCCCTCCTCAGTGATCTCAAGGGGTAACATTTTGGGCTACTTGGGCTTGAAGGCAAGAGGGATAAAGGTCTGGGGTTCTCTCAATTCCCGGCCTCCTGTAGACTCGAGCCCGATTCCTTTCACGGGGATCCTTCCTTGAATCACACCCGCAAAGTCCCTTTTGCCACGTGAGGTGACACATTCCACATGCGCAGGTGCTGGGCACCAGGGTGTGGGCCTCTGGGGAGAGGTGTTGTTCCCCCACAGGGAACATTCCAGCAGCACCGGGCCCTGAGGCCCCTCACAGCCTCCTGCGCAGACCATGGCCTCCCCCGCCTCCCCTCAGGCCCCCTCTTTCTCCGCTGCTGGTACCAGAGGACGTTGGAGTGAGCCAGCGCCGTGCCCTCTGCAGCATTCAGGTTCCTCGCAGCCCAGGGGCTGGGTGGCCCTGAGTCCAGGCGGTGAGGGTCAGTGGGGAGAGGCTGGAGTCTGAGCTCGACATGTCTTTATGTCTTCTTTTCTTATTGAAGTGAAATTCACAGCATAAAATCAGCCATTTTAAAGTGGCAGTGAGCACATCCCCCCGTGGTGCAGTGGTGCAGCCGTCCCCCTGCGGGCCCTGTCCTGCCTGTGGAGTCGCACACCTTTTCTGGGCTCGCCGCGCCGCGCCTGCGCAGTGCCCTTCCTTCCCACGCCAGCCTGCTCCTCTGCGCGGGTCTACCCTGTCATCGGCAGATGCAGGTTCAGGACATCTCCATTTTGAGCTCGTGCACGAGTGTCTGAGTCCTATTTTCCGTTTTTCAGGCACAAATCCCGGAGCAGAGTGGCCGGTGCGCTGTCTAATTTGCAGAGGAGCTGCCGGGCGGTCCCCTTGCCGCACCAGCTCACACCCTCACCAGGACGCCGGTTCCCGTTTCTCCACGTCCTCGCCAACACTTGTTACTTTCCAGTTTGGGGCTTTTGTTTCTTTACCGCCATCCTGGCGGCGTTGCTCCGGCGCCTCACGGCTGATTCTCATTCCTGTGGCGACCAGGGGAGGCAGGAGGGCACAGGAACGGCATGCCTGCTGCGGAGCCCAGTGGACTCGCCACTCGAGTCCTCGCCCATTGTCTCATTGGGTCTCTGGACTTGCCTCCACGGAGCGTGGCCAATGGGTGAGCATTCATTCATCTGTTCCTTCGCTCCCCTGGAGGTAAAAGACCTGAAGGTGAGAGAGGGACCCTGGGCCTTCCCTGAGCCAACAGCACATGGGGCCCTGCTGAGTCCTCACCAGGCTCAGCCGGTCACCACCCAGGAGGGGCCGGGCCCTACGTCACAGCTGAGGAGCCAGGCTCAGAGCATTGGAGGCGCTGCTCGCTGCACCCAAACCCGGCTCGGAAGGGCGCCCTCCTGCGTGGTGAATTGGGACTCACACCCAACAGGGTCACTGAGTGAGGCTGGAACCTTCCCAGCGGCCCGCCTGTGCCCTGGGGATGGGGACGGCATTTCAGGGAATGCTTTCAGCAGAAGCCACTGCCCCAGGGGCGTGCTCACAGCTCCATTACTGTCCTGAGCTTCCAGGAATCTGCTGCTCTCCAGCCGTGCTCCGCCCTATGCTCACTCAAGGGGCCCACCCCCGGTGGGGTGCCTGAGGCTCAGAAACCACATGTGCCTCACTCACCAGATTCCAGGCCCCCTCAGGAGTCTCCCCCAGGACCCCCTGGATGTACTGCGGCTCTGAGAGGGGGGGCGGGCAGCCTTCCCCTCACCACTCAGGTCCCTGCTGCTTCGGTGGGGCAGGGCCCTGTCCATACCACTCGGGGGCGGGGGTCACTCCTCCAGGAGGCGTCAGGCCTCTGGCCGCCTCTTCTCTCCCTCCCCTCCCACCTCCCCCTTCCCCTCCCACCTCCCCCTTCCCCTCCCTCCCCCTTCCCCTCCCTCCCCCTCCCCTCTCCTCCTCTCCCCTCCCTTCTCCTCCTCTAGTCCTTCTTCCTACCCACTTCTCTTTTGCAGGAACAGAGCCCCCCTCCCCGGCACCCCTCACCTGACACCCCTCTTTCTCAGAAGCACCTCCGCTCAGTCAGCAGACCTTGCAGGCAGACTCTGAAGGGCTGGCCAGAGCCTGAGGCTCTGGGTCCTCCCTGGTCTGAACGTCAGGCTGGTGGCCTGGGCTCCTGACCAGCTCCTCCCTCAGCTGCGGCACTCCCACCAGAGTGAGTGGCCGTGGCCCTGCCTGGCTGGCCATCTGTCTGTCCCCTGCTGCAGCCCCCTGGCCTCTGGGCTGTCCCACAGGTTCCCGCCTCCAGCCTGTGTGCTCCTGGGACCCTCTGCCTGCTGCCCCTCTGACGTCACTCTTCATCTCCCACAAAGACCTCCCTTGACCTGTGACCACCACCACCACCACCCAGGCCCTGCCCATCCCTTCCCCAAACCTTCTACCTCCTCACCATGAACAGCCCTTGTTGGCCACTGAAAACAAAATTAATTAAATTAAAGCAAATCAAAGATATGGGTCTGGCCAGGCCAGCATGGCTCAGTGGTTGAGCATTGACCTATGAACCAGGAGATCACAGTTCAATTCCCGGTCAGGGCACATGCTGGAGTTGTGGGCTTGATCCCCAGTAGGGAGTGTGCAGGAGGCAGCTGATCAATGATTCTCTCTCATCATGATGTTTCTGTCTCTCTCCCTCTCTGAAATAAATTTTTAAAATATGTTTAAAAAAAAAAAAAAGATGGGAGTCCGCAGTCGGGCTGCCCCATTCCCAGATCTCAGCAGCCCCGTGTGCCACGCAGCCCAGGGGTGAGCACAGAGCCTCCTGTGGCCGACCCATCCCCACCTGCTGCAAGGCAGGCTGACCTTGGTGAGTGAAGGAGAGGGGCCGGCTGCTGGGCAAGGCTGCTGCCTTATTCACTTGTGCCCAGGAAATGGCGCCACACCACCTGCCACCTTTGCGAGGAGGCCCACCAGGTGGGCACTGGTGTCCCCACGCCTCTTTAACCCTGGGTGATCTCCCTGGTGGTGTCCTCTGTGTCCGATGCAGGGGACGCAGGGTCTGTCTTCACAGGGCTCTGGAAGGAGGCAGTGTCCCGCCAGCCACTGCCAGCTCTGCCCTCGTGTGACCGAGGGCAGTCAGTTTCCTGCGAGCCCCACTCTCTTTGGTGAAGGGGCAACAGGATGCTTGCCTCTGTGCTGCTCTGAAGACCAGCAGACACTCCACAGGAGCTTCCGGAACCCCCGGACGCTGGTGCTGTGGGTGAGTGAGTGGAGCGCCCCGTCATCTGGCTTTGTCCTAGGGACCGTGGGGACCTCTGGACACCTGCCACTCACACAGCCTGCTGCTCGTGTGGTGAGTGCCACTGCCATTAGGAGGGTGTGAGTCCCCATTCACCTCCCCTCCCTCACTGGCTGGGAGCCAGCCTCTGGGACAGGCCACCACCCACCCCCACCCCTGCTGTTTTGCCCCTCCCCCCCTGCCTGCAGGCAGGGCCCTGGCTGCCCTGACCTCCTCTCCCCACTCCCTGCCTAGGGCAGGAAGGCAGAGGACAGGAGGGGCACAGGGCACAGGCGGGTGTGGGCAGTTCTGACACTGGCCCTTACACCGCTGCTCTCAGGCTGTCTGCTGGAGGCCAAGTGGCTCTTTTGTTTCCAGAAAAGTGCCTGAATGAGGGCAGCTTGAGACCCTCAGGGTTCCCACTTCCCTCGGGGTGAACCAAGCGAGGGCCCCTCAGTTGGGCTCATGGGCCTGGGAGCAGAGGCCAACTGGCTCCCCTCGGTGTCCCCATCTCAGTCCCCCACCACTCAGTCTCCCCAAAGTGCTGCCCACCTGGCTGGAGGCCTGCCCCGGCCCTTCCCCAGCCCCACTGCTGCTCCAGGAGGCACCTGAGCCCTCACTGCACTCCCTACTCCCCTGGCCTGGCGTGGGGAGTGGGGATCCTGGGGGTGAGCCACAGAGAACATCTCCCGCCGCCCCCCCCCCCCCCCCCCCCCGCCCCCTGCGTCCCAAGGCTCTGGAGCCTGGCCCGGGGAGTCATGGGGCATGAGGCACAGGGAACCTGCTCTGAGAAGCACAGGAGATGGGAGGTTTGTGACATCGCTTTCTGGAATAATAGGGCCTCTGGCTGTGCTCTGGTCAGGACAAACTGAGAACGAACCACCCTGCACCCCAGCCCATGTGGGCCCTGTGCCTCCTATTCTTGCAGTCCCTGACTCTATCCGAGGGGACTCAGAGGAGCAAGGGGACCTGCCCAGCTCACACAGTTGCAGGGGGGGGGGGGGGCAGTTGGCTCTGTAAGGACATGCCCATTACATTGTTCAGGGGTGAACCCCGGATGGGGGCGCCTGAGACTGACCAGTGCACGGACTTCGGGTCTTCCACTCACACAGGCCCCTGGCTGCAGGCCTGGTGGAGTGTGGCAGCTCGTCAGCCTGGCTCCCTGTCCAAGGTGACCTGTGGGCGTCATTACTCAGGGCTGGCTTGGGAGCCTCCAGAGACCTGGGCAGCTCTGTCACCACCGGAGCCAGTCTCTGATTCTTGGCAAAAGGGCAAAGCCCAGGGGGCACCCAGTGGGACCCTGGGTAGGGCCCAGCCAGCTGGAGGCCAAGTGCAGGGAGGAGGTGCAGGCCCCGCTGCCTGGCCCGAGCCCTGGGAATCACCTGGGTCTCCCCAGGGCACCCCTGGGAAACGGGCTTCATGGCCTGAGAGGATGTGCTGGGCTTTGGTTTCGGAGCTTCTGTCCCAGGCTGGGCTAAAAATAGCAGGGGGACAGCAGGGACAGCGCGGGGAGGGCCTGGGGGGCTGCGGGTGGCAGCCTGGGCCCTGCACAGCCGTCAATGGCACTGGCACACCCACCCTGTTCCCGGTGGCCGGCCAGCCGCGGCCCAGCTGACAGGCTATTTTTTCCCTGCTTGACTAAATATGGTCAGGGCGCACGGCCCGAGGGGGCCACTTGGCCAGCTGCGTGTTTGGGATGCTTGGCCGGGTATATAAGGACTGCAAAGGTGAGGCCAGTTCCTGATACGAGGGGGGCCCCCACGCCCACTGGGGTCTGGGGTCAGCCCTCCCTGCTCTCCCCTCCCCTGCCTGCCTGCTGTGGGAGCCTGCACACCCGGGGGTCCCCTTTTGTTCCAGCCTGACCTCTACCTGGCACCGACCCCTCCTGGGGGGCGGGAGGGTCCCCCAGACACAGCCCAGGGCAGGGAGGGGCTCAAGGTGTGCGGGATGCAAGGTCGCTTCTCTTTAACTCTGCGTCGCCCGCCACTCCTGCGCCTCTCTCCTCCCTCTCTCCTCCCTTTCTCCTCTCCCTCTCCTCTCTCTCAAGATCTCCCTCCCCGCGAAGTCTGCGCTGGTGCAGGAGGGCTGGGGGAAGGGCAGGGGTGCGGAGAGGGGTGCCTGGTGTCTTCTTTCTCTCTGCCTCCCCCACCCCCAAGTGCAACGCGCCGGGAGCTCCGGCCTCCCCCACCCCTGCATTCGCGATTGGCTCCGGGAGAAGGTGGATGGCGCTGCCGCGGCTGCAGCATCGTACCCGGGAGCCGCGACCCTGCGCCCGCCGCCGGCGACGCCAGCCCGGCTGGGGGGCTCCCGGTGAGTCCCGCTCCGCCCGTCCTGCCGCCCCCGCAAACTTGCCGCCGCCCGCGGTGGGGGTGTGCCCGGCGAGGTGGGAGCCGCGGTGCCGGCCGCGTGGCTCCGGCGGTGCCTCGGAGTTTTCTCTGGCTCGAGGCAGCGTCCGCATTTGGAAAACTGCAGAGCCAGCAGCCAGCAGGGCTGGGAGGGGCGCGCCCAACGGGGATGCGCGAACTTTGACAGGCCGGCGCCGAGCAAGGCACAGCGGCCTCCCGACCCGGTGGGCGCGGACGGGGTCTGGCGCCGGGTGGGGGCGGGGGTGGGGGCGGGGGCGGGCGGGTTAACCTGCCCAGGCAACAGAGCGCCGCCCAGAAGGAAATGGCTAAACTTACCTGGAACTTGAGGCACTGAGCGGAGATGCTGGGCAGGGCCTGGGGACGGGCGGCCAGAATGGCCAGGCTGGGACTCTGCACTCTTGCGGCTCCCTCCGCGGGGTCGGGCGGGTCCCTGTGCTGGGCTGCGGCGAGGTGCGCCCGGGAGACTGGTCCTGAGGGGAGCAGCCCAGAGGTCTCTGCCTCTGGCCCTCCCATCAGGGGGTTGGAGCTCTCCCGCACCCCCATGCGGAGCCCGGCACAGCCCAGGCCCGGGACTTGCGGGCTGGGGGCGCACAGCTGAAGGTGCTGGAGGAGGTGCAGGCAGGTGCCAGCTCACGGCCGTGCGGGCCCCTGGGAGGTGGTGTGCGTTTCCCTATCAAAATGGGAAACTTTTATGAAGTAGCTAAGGTTCCTTTGTGAGCAGGTGGGAGCTCACGGGGCTCCTGTGGGACCTGGGGTGGCTCTCTTACCCTTTGAGGGCCCCAACTTTCCCCTGACCTCCAGATACCATCCCTCTGGGCGCCTGGGAGAGAGGGCCAGGGAGGGTCAGGGGCCGGCAGCGGCTGCGTGTCCCAGCCGCTGGGTCCCCTTTGTCAGGGGGTGGCCAGGAGGTTTAGCCCAGACTCCCTTCATGATGGAGGTCCTCTGGGGGGCACACTTCAGGGATGAGAAGTGGGGGTGTCAGTCGCCCTTTTATCCTTGGCCACATGGAGGTGATGACGACAATATCACACGGGTCTTTCTGCCCAGGGGCCCTTCCACTAGTGGGGTCGGAGCTCTTCCGCACCCCCATGCGCAGCTCCAGCCCCGGCACGCCCCGGCCAGGGACTTGAGAAGACACTGCGGTGACAGCAGCATCCCCACCCTCTCTGGGGCCGTCCTGCAGGCTGTGGGTGGGAGGGGCAGGCACCACAGAACCAGGACCCAGCTGTGGACCCTCTTGTGTCTGTGCTGGGCGCCCCATCCCCCAGCAAGCAGCTCCCCTGCCTCTCCCTCTGCAGGACCCCTCCGTGAGTGACACCCTCCTTCCCAGTCAGCCTCCCCTGCCGGCCTCCCCGGTGGTGCGGTGGTGCGGTGGTGCTGAGGCCTGTCCCATGCTCTCCGGCAGCCCGTGCCTCCTCTCCCCTCCCACCGCCAGGTGCTCCCTCCCTGCAGGGGCCTGGCCTGTCCAGTTTGCACACCCCTGGCTTTGGGCGGTGGTAGAAACTGGGAAGAGGGGCCATCGCAGGGAAATTTGGAAACGCAGGGGAGGAAGTATCGATACAATTAAGTATTCAAATGAGCTTAGTTTGCTGCTTGCTAAGTTTACCTAAACCCTCTATAGCCGGCTCTTCAGCAGCCGGTGAACGTGGGAAGTTCATTAACAGGAAGGAGGCCTGTGTTTGCCTGTAAACTGGCATCGATCAGGCCTGGTGGGGGCTGGGCGCAGGCCACCAGGAGCCAGGTGAGGACCATGTCCTAGGTGCCCCCCATGAGCTGCCTGCCTGTGCAAGCATCCTTTCAGGGGCCGTGGCAGGGGTGGTGACGCCAGGAGTGGAGAGAGGGTGAGGGCAGGAGGAGGAGGAGGCGTGGTGGGAGAGGAGCCATCCAGTCCCTTGCCGGGCTGGGCCTCTGCTCTGTGGCCAGAGACAGGCACCAAGGGAGCCCACCAAGGCCCGGGGCACCTCCCAGCAGCTCCCAGCCGCCCCTGGGGACTTGGGTCCACCTGCGACTGCCTTTCTCCTGCTGTGCTTCAAAGACAGAGCACTGAGCCCTGCCCTTGGGTGCCCATTCCTGGAGTCACACCACCAGGGACCTCCCTGGAGGTGCCAGCTGCCCAGGTAAGGCCTAGCCATTGCTCTGGTCTCCTGTGCCATCTCCTGTCTGGGCCACCCTGTTCTCCAGCTGCTCAGGATCAGGGCCTCTCTGTGCACTTGGCAGGGATGAGGGCGCCCAAATGGAGAGGGAGGGTGTTGGCTGAGGCTGGCACTCGCTCGGGGAAGGACACCTCCCTTCTCTGGGGCGAGGGTGGGAGTTGGCAGCCTGGGTCCTTTCTGGTTCCACTGATGCACACGACTGTTGGGGTGAGGGGAGGGATTCTCAAGACTTTCTGAGTTGCCTGGTCTGCTTCTGCCTTCCTGACTCTGTGCATGTGTGTATGTGAGAGAAACTGAGAGGCAGAGAGAGGGAGGGAGGGAGGGAGAGGAGCTGAGGTCAGAGGGGCAGCAGCCGCACAGGCCCTGGATGATCAGAGCCGAGGGAGCGGGTGCTGGCTCCGAGCCCAAGGAGGGCTCCAGGGTGTGGACAGGCGGAAACCCAGGCCCATGCGCCCCCTCCACCCACCGTGGGCCGCCCACACCACTGCTGAGCACGCTGAACTGCCTGCCTGGGAGACATACTTCTTTATATGCCCATATGACCTGGGAAGCTATGGAATGTAAAGAAGTATGTATTTCAGGTCGGGGACTCGGTCGCCGGAGTAAGGGGCAGTCCACACCCCGGGACCTCCTGCACGGCCTCCGGCGGGGACCGACGGGCGCGGCCTGGGCGCGGTGCCGCCCTGTCCCCTGCCGTATTGTTCTGTCGCTTTGCCTGTGTCAGCAGGTGGACGTGTCCGTCACACATTAAATATTCAGCGTGCTGACTGCGGCAGAGAGGAGGCAGCCTGTGGCAGTTGTGGGGTCCACGCAGGGACATGGGGGGCCGAGGGGTGTGTGGGGCACCTTGGCTTGGGGACATGGGGTGGTGTGGTGAGGCTCTGGGGGTGTCACTCCTTGACACCCTAAAAGGGGCCAGTAGCCAGCAGAATGGGCTGTTTGTGTGATGGGGACAGAAAACTGCTCAGCGGTACAAGAGAAGCAGCCTGCCCCCAAAGGAGGTCAGCTGGACAAGGAGGGGACCGGGCAGCAGTGTGTGCTCAGAGGCCGCACTGCAGGCGGAGGTGCCGGGCGTGTGGCTGTGGGAGGGCGCAGCCCCCAGGCAGGTCAGAGGCAGCTGCAGCCCCAGGTCCCGCCCCCTCCAGCATCTGAGGGCACAAAACGCAGGTCTGAGCCTGATCCATGGGGGACCCTGCCTTGTCCCGTTCCCCACCCCCACCCCAGCTGGGCCACTACTTTTCTCATTTCCACCGACTCAGCTCCGAGCATTTGCTGTGAAGGCCGGCGTGGCTGCCTCGTGCAGGTGGTGTGTGACCCAGGGCCCTCGCCTGCGTTGCTGCCACCAGGTCCCGGTCAGGAGAGGGGCTGGGTGCTGTGCTGAGGATCCCTGGGGGGACAGTGAGGTGCAGGAGATGAGGGCAGAGGCTGCGTGGGGTGTGCGTGGCCGGTCCCCACAGCGCTGGTCCTTCTGTGGGAGCAAAGAGCAGAGGGTTCCGGGCAGCTGGCAGGGCTGGCAGTGGTGGGAGGGGTGTTGCCGGGGTCAGGCTCTGAGTGTCCGATGGAGGCATCTGCAGCCCCGGGCATGTGCTCCGCGGGCTGGGGCTACTTTCCAATGCGAGTGCCATCTCTGCCGCTACTGCCCAGGGCCCAGGCAGGCGCCCGCCGCTCCCATACACTGACCTTCGGTAGGAATTCTCGGGTGGGGGTGGGTCAGGGAGGGACCGGTAAGCTCCCTCTTCCAGCTGCTGGGTGTGGGGCAGCTGGTCCCCTGGCCACCTAGGTCCTACCAAGGTGCCTGGGACAAGGACACGAGGGTGGCTCCCACCGCCCAGGGAGTGGACTGCAGCTGAGGTTGAGGAGGACTCGGTGGCCTGGGGCCCTTTCCGACTTTCAGGTCTCTCACCTCTGGCTCCAGTGCCACCAGTTGGCCTGTGGGACTGCCCTTGGCACTGCCTTTCTTCTGGCCACCAGGCCTGGAGGGGTCAGTCCCAGCGTCCCCAAGAAGGTCATCTCTGCCCTGCTGGCTTCCAACTCCGGACACAGGCGGGGAAGTAGCCGGTGCGTGGTCACCGCAGCCGGCCGCAGAGAGACCGCCTTCTGGCTGCCCCCCCCCGCCCCGCCCCCCGCCGCACATTAGGGCTTTATGGCAGGATGTGGTGTTTAAATGAAAGCATTAGTGTTTGGAATTAGGTTTGACTGAGCAGGGAAACTAGAGTTTGCAGGGAGAGAGCTATGGCCTGTTCAGCTGTAAACCACCTCCCGTCTCTGGATCTGCCAAACTCGGCACCAGTCCCTGCGAAGCCAGAGCCGCAGAGCCCGCCCCTGTGTGCCCCTCGCCCTGAGGCCTGCTGCTTCCCTCCACACTGACCGACCGACCAACCGACCGACCGGGTGGTGAGTTCTATATTGGCTTCTCAGGGGGAGGAGCAGGGGGCCAGGCAAGTGTGGCGTGTTTGGGCCTTTTCTTGTGGAGGAAGGGAGAGGTGGGCTTTGCCCAGGGGGGCTTTTCCAGGATGGCACAGACACCCCGAACCTGCTGCTAGGGGCTGGGGGGCTCGCAGGGGAAAGGAGCCTGAGGTGTGGCCTGCTGGGATCCAAGTGGAACCCAGGGGCTTGCCCACCAACCTGGGGACCCAGGTTGGTTTTTGTGCCGCTGTGGTTGGGCGAGGTGGCGGTACCCCATTCTCTGAGCTCTGGGAGCAGGAGGCACCACGGGGAGCCTGTGGGGGGAACAGTCTAGAATGTTTGCCCGGCAGGTTCTGCTGGAGGAGCAGCAGCTCTGAGAATTGCGGCGCTCACCTTCCAGGGGCCAGGCTAGTGCAAACGTCCGAGGCGCATGCTCCGAAGGAACCGGCACCTGGAGGGCGACGGTGGAGACATAAGGAGGGTGAGCGGGAGGGCAGCCGTGGTGCTGGGTGTGCGAGTGTGTCGACGGCGAGATCTCTCTTATCTCTGTATCACCCCCTTCTGAAGTGGGGTGCCTGTGACCCCAGTTATTGCACAGGGGCTTCAAAGGGGGCTGGTGGGAGGGGGCATTTGTGATCTTTTTTTTTTTTTAATATATTTTATTGACTTTTTACAGAGAGGAAGGGAGAGAGATAGACAGTTAGAAACATCGATGAGAGAGAAACATCGATCAGCTGCCTCCTGCACACTCCCTACTGGGGATGTGCCCGCAACCCAAGTACATGCCCTTGACCGGAATCAAACCCGGGTCCTTTCAGTCCGCAGGCCGACGCTCTATCCACTGAGCCAAACCGGTTACAGCAATTTGTGATCTTTTAAAACCGTCAGCCTCACCTGAAAAATGTTGTATTGAAGAGCTAACTGCTGAGTGTGATCAGGTGACCACGGGACGGTGTCCGAGCTGCCCCAGCACAATCGGGGAACATCGCTCACACTGCAAACATGCCCCCCAAGTGCCCTAAGTGAAAAATGAGGGAACCCAAGTAATCCTTAGGGCCAGGGTAAGGCAGGGAGTGGGGTGGGGAGGGGTTTGCCAGGCAGGAAGGGGGTGGGCTGGTGGCATAGCATTAACTGCAGCCACGTTAGCAGAAGGAGCACCAGGCCCTCAGTCTGAAGAGCTGACGCAGCCTCCAGTGGCTCAGCGGCTCTGCTCCTGACCTGGGGTCCACTGGCCCCCAGGGTGGCCCAGCCTGGGGGCTTCCTGAGGGGCCCCTGGCTGTTCACTGTCGTTGGCCCTCTGGCAGCCAGTCCCCCAGGGGGAAGAGGCGGGGACTCGGGAAGGGAAGGCCGCAGCACAGCCTCGGCAATCCGAGGTGCTCCGCTGTCTGTCCGCTGCCCCGTGTCCCGCTCAGGGCTGCACCTGGCTGCCCTGCAAGGCCCAGGGCCTGGCCGGGCAGAGCTGTCCCCGGGCTGTGCCTCTGAGTCCCCCAGGGGACTGCCGTAGTGCTTGGAGTTGCAAGCGGCTTTGACCTCGGGAAGGCCGGGCTGCTGAGCGAGCGGGGAGGGGCTGCGGCCACGGCGGGCGGCGAGCAGGGAGGCTGCTGCAGAGTTGCTGCCCCGGCCCTGCAGTGCAGGTGCAGCCGCAGGCGCATGCAGGGCTGCCTGTCTCAAGGGCAAGGACAAGAGGGCCACCTCTGACAGCCTGGCAGCTGCTCCGTGGGTAGCGGCATGGCCAGGGCTCCCGCTCCCTGGAGCGTTGGCCAGTTGGGCCAGTCCACCCCAGTTCTCGGAGGCCTAACCGAGGCTCCGGTCAGGTCTGCTGGTCCTGCGCCAGGGGGCATCTGGCTGCGTAGGTTTGATCGTGAGGGCCGGGGACCCCGGGCTCAAGGTGAGAACAAAAGGAAGAAGGCCTCACTGCACAAGGGCTGATGGGAAGGTCGCCGGCTTGTCCCCATCCAGGGGGTGTACACCCAAAGGACCTGGTGTCCGGGGTCCCCCACCAGTGACGATGCTGGGGTCAGAGTATGTGTGTGCACCTGAGTGTGTCCAGTGTGCGGAGGACAGCTCAGGGACGAGAGGGACAGGGACCCAGCGTACTTTTACACGACAGGGAGGAGCGAAGGCAGCTGCCCTGGACCCTGTCACGGGGAGGAAGGTCAGTGGGGACTTGGTGAGGTTGAAGGACACCCAGGACAGATGCATGGAGTCGGGGGCCTGTCCCCTGGCAGGCCTGCATGCTGTTGGTCATGCCCACATATGGCGACCGACTGCTTGTCTCTGCAGCCACTGCTGCCGCGGCTGGTATAAATAGTCCACATTCTCAGCTGTCGGAGAGCTGAACTCAGATGACTCTGGGCTGGGGGAGGCCCATGGGTCACCCGTCGCTCCCCTCCCACCTCCAAAGTGCTCTCGATCCAAGCTGGAGTGGTGAGGCCAGGCCAGGCGAGGCTTTGAGCTCTGTGCCCCCTCGCTGCCCACTCGGCAGGTGTGAGACCCGGAGACCTCCTATTGTCCATTTCAAGGGCATGGCAGGACCTTTGCCCACCAAGGAGTGCAGAGCGCCAGGACCCCACCCGGGTCCCCGTCCCCCAGAAGCCTCGCAGACTGGGCCAGCCTGGGGGAGCTTGCTTTCCCTCCACCTTTAACCCAAGAAGCGAATCTCTAATGGTGGAATTTCAAACCACCCACCGGCCTGTGAGCAGATGGCCTTGCCACCTTGTGTAAGGGAATGAGAGGGCTTGAAGCCCAGGGTGCCAGGCCCAAGACCTAGAGGCAGGGAGCTGCATTGTCCAGACCGCCTCCGACAGCAGACTTCACTGAGCGGCAGCAGAGGGCTCTCGAGGGACAGCTATGCACGTTCTGTGTGTGCAGCTCAGGTCCGACCTGGCCCCGGCCCGGGTGGCGCGTGGGTCCCTGACGGCTGCAGGACCCTTCTCTGCCGGTGAACAGGATGCCAAGGGCTTTTCTTGTCTCTGGACACACGGGCCACTGGGCTGCACCTCTCCCGACTTCGGGGCTCTCTGATTTGGGTCTCGGCCAAATAGATTTCTTTTCTCAAATTATGCCACTTTTGCCGGCCCTATCTTTGAGATAAGACACAAAAATCTACCCTGCCATTTTTGCAAAGAAAGCAAAACAGTTGTGGGCCCCTCCCGCCCCCTCCTCCTCTCACCCTTGCTCTCTGGGTCTGTGTGAGGCAGAATTTATCTCTAGGAGGGGCTCCATCAACTTGCCCTGCTCTGCTGTTGACAAGTTTATTAAAACCCCCACAAGTCTGTATTAAAGTTTTATCAGTGCTGAGAAATAATAGTTTTTTTGACAGAAAAGTCAAGGAGCTGGGCCGAGTGGGTCCCGCTCAGCATCTGGGTGGGTCAGCGTAGGGGAAAATAAGAAACAGCCTGGTTTGGGGGGTCTCAAGGGACCCCAGCAGCCCCGGAGCAGAACTGGGGAAGGCTCCTTCCACCCAGCCCTGGCTGGGGCTGCTCCTGCTCCAGGGGCTAACTGTAATTCTTTGCTATTTATTTTAATAATTAACCAAAATCTGGAATTAAAAATATATTTGGTGGTGAATCTGAGTGCTATAGGTAATGTTGCTGCTGGAGAAATATTGGGTTATAGATGTTTAAATTTTAAAAGCTCGGTAGTAAAAAAAAAATTAATTTAAAAAGCGCCCAGATAGGAGTTGGTGACACCCTCCTGGACGGGGAAGGAACCTGCCACAGGGTGGGAGCTGCCCGACCGGCTGGGGTATGAATGGGGCTGAGGGGGCGAGGGAGGGCTGCCCACCCAGCTCAGCCTGGCCTTTGTCTCGGGCTCACGTCTGTGATGGCTGGTGCGGGTGTAGCATCATCCTGGCCATGTGGCTTCCCAGGGCAGCGTCTTCCACTGCAGGTGGGCCTGGCGGGGGGCTGTCCTTGCACAGAAGTTGGAGCCGCCCTATCACTCAGGATGCTGGCGGCAGAGCCCTGCGCTCGGGGTCAGGGGCACTTGCCCCTGGGGAGGTGGTGGTGTGTGATGTTTGCCCTAAATGGATTAGGGTTAGGCTTAGGATTCCCTGAGGAGGGGAAGGTGCCAGGGGTCCATTGCTGAACTGCAGTGGTGGCGACAGGAGCATGAAATGGCAATCACTGGAGGCCACATGGGGCTAGCGCTCCCACATGGGAAACTGAGGCTCAGAGAGGCCAAGGAGGCCCCCAGACCCCTCAGCTAAGTGGGTGGTGCTGCAGGGCCCAAGGTCAGACCTGGGACAGTGAGGGTGGAGGACAGCCTGGTGTGGCTTGGTCACCTGCGGAGTTTAGAGCCTACTCACTGCATCCGAATTCTGGTGCCGGGGGCTTATCAAATGCAGGGCCAGGGGGTCAGCCGCCACCGCCCCGCCGGGGCCTCTGGGGGAGAGGCAGCAGCGGCGGCCCAGCTTCCCACAGGCAGTGCGTCTGGGAGACCGTGTTGAGCTTCAGCTCTCTCTACGTCACTGTTTTCTCCAATTATAACTAATTGGACACACAATGCATTTTCATAGCATCTAATTTTCTATCGATTTTAACTGGGCTGCTGGTGTTTTCGGCAGTGAGTCCCACGTCTGGTATCAGTTGCTGCTTAAAAATGCTGAGTGTACTTCCCATGTGGGATGATTCCATTAGCAGATGTTTTAAAACCTAGTTAATTGTTTGGTTTATAAAATGCACAAACTCTGTGAGCTGCAGCCTCCCTCTCTTGGAGCTGAGTGAAAAGGGGCGGGGCTAGGGGTGTTTCCCGGAAACCACGCCCGGCTCCAGGTGCGGCAGCACGGCCAGGAGCAGGCCTGCCCTGGGCAAGCTTACCTTCCTGCCAGACACGTTGCTCCCGTAAATGCAGACTTGGGACAGGTCTGCAAGTCACGGTGGAGGCTTGGCGTGGCCCGGCCTGCTTTCTGTGGGAGGCTCTGGGTCAGTGGCCTGGAAGCAGGCTGCCGGAGGTCCCTGAGGTTAGAGCTGGGTTTGGGATCAGGGGCCGAGGAAGCACCTGGCTTTGAGACACAGGGCCAGACGGGAGCCTTGGGGCTGTGGGACAGCAACATCTTCGTCTCTTTCAGGGAGAAAAGAAAAAAATACTTGAGAGGAAGTTGGGAGCCACCACTGGTGGGTAAGCCCAGGACGCCAGGGAAAGGGACAGAGAAATACCTGCCAGACAGAGTAGAAATGACCATTTGGGGCGACGGAGTTAGAGCAGCAGGGACAGTCGCCACCTGGGCTCCACTGCAGACACAGCTCTGTGTGCCCTTCATGTCATGATTGACATGTGGTCACTCATTCAGCAAAGAATTGCTGAGGGCTGTGGGTGAGGGGAACAGGACGCTGGACTTCCACTGCCCCCGGGAGGGGGCTGGCAGACAGTGGACTGTGCCCTGGGGCGGTGCGGGTGACACCACTCCAGCCCCGGTGCCCCCCTGATGGGCATGGAGTTGTAGGAGATGGCGCCCTAAGTGTGCAGACCCCGGCCTGGCATGAGGGAGCTCAGTGGGCGCGCCCGCGGTGCGTCTGCCGTCGCTGTGCCCCAGGTCCTCCCAGAGACCCCGGGCCCTGAGCGCCAGCCCCGGCCATGAGTCCTCCTTTCGGTTTGGTGTCCAATGGCCTTGAGCGGGGGACAGAATGTCCGAGGGTGTGTCGGGACAGGCCCCGCAAGAGGTCTTGATGCAGAAGCAAAGGTCTGTCATTTGGGGGCAGTTCCTCCTGAGGTGGTGACACACGGAATCAAAGAGCGGGGCGGGGTGGGGCGCCGGGGCCAGGTCAGTGTGGTGCTGGGTGTGGGCTTCTTGCCAGAGGCTGGAGCTGAGAAGGGCGGTGTCCCCGTGCAGCTGCCCTCGCTCTTCCTCCCCCACATGGCGGCGAGGTTCGCGAGGTTCGACATGCGTGGCAATAGCCACCGTGGTGATAGAAGCCACCCAGGGGTCTTCACTGGAGTGCCAGGCGGCCTGCTCGGGGAGCCTGGGGTCGGCCCCCCACCTCTCTGCTTCCTGAGTCAAAACGAGAGAGGTGTTTGCAGAGCTGGGTCCAGCCCGCCCTCTGTCCTCCAGGGGCCGCCTGGATGTGAGGCTGGGAGGGTCCAGCGCCTGGGCTCCGGGGGGCTTCGGGAGCTGATGTCGAGGTGAAAGGCCAAGGCCACCACAGAGGGGTCCCCGCGGCACAGACCCACTCCGCTCCTCGAGGGAGGCCAGGAGTGGGGAACCTGGGGGCTGAAGGGTGGACACGGTGCTGTGCCCTCGTCTCCCGCTGCAGGAGCGTCTGTCCCCACAGCCTCAGGAGGAGAGAGAGAAGGGGGTGCAGAGAAGGGCAGTGGAGGCGACCCCTCAGCCGAGGGCTTGGCGGCGACCTCGCTGGGCAGGCCTGTGTGTGCTCAGAGGTAAGACCTCACACACAGGACGGTGGGTCCCCACCTGCTGGGCCGTTGTCCCCTGGTCATCACTCCTGATGAGTGGGGTGTTGGCAGGAAAATGAATTTCCTAAAAAACTTGTTCCTTCTGAGCCAGTGAGGGTGACCGAGCACATGCAGCCTCGGCCGGCCCCGTGTGGTCGCAGTGACCACAGGCCGTCACGGGAGCCTTTAGGTTCGGGAACAGGCCCTCATGCTTCACTTCCCACAGCCACACCGCAGCATGTCCGAGCCCACACGCCCGTGGGGCGGCTCACGGTCAGCCAGGACCCAGGTGGGACTTGGGGACTGTCCTGCCCCAGCTCCAGCTGAGAATGTGACCAGCCTGGGGTACGTGTGTGTCTGAATGTGAGTGGGTATGAATGGTGTGAGAAGATGCATTTGTGTCTGTGCGTGTCTGTGTGTGCACATGTGTCTGTGTGTGTCTTCATGTGTATGACTGTGTGTGTGTGTGTGTGTGTGTGTCTCTGTCTGTGCGCCTGTGTCTGGGTGTGTGTTCCTGGTGTATGACCCTCACACCCCATCCTGGGCACCCCTCTCATGCTCAGTCCCCATAGCATTGAAGGGGCCCCTTAGTCAGGTGGCTCGCAGGGCGGGTGGGCACAGGGCCGGGGTGCCTGGTGAGGCCCCATCTCACCCTCGTCGCACCAGGAGGCACCTTCCTCGTGGACGTCACTGTTTCCCACGAACCTGGGAGCCAAATGCTTTGCTAAAGCTGGTAAAATGGAACCAAATCAACTGTTCAATGGATTTGGTCCCCTTCAACCAGCTGTAGCTGCGCATTGATCGCGCCGACGCCCGGCTGGAGGTCCCAGCAGCCACACGGAGGCCACGGAAGCCACGCGGAGGCCCAGCAGGGCCTGGCCAGCTCCACGTAAGCGACCCCAACCCCACCAAGGCCAGTGACCGTAGGAGCAGGACCCTCACCCTGGCTTCTCAGGGGCTCCGGGGAAGGCCACTCTGCCCACGTGGCCAAAGCGGGCACCAGCCAGCACTGCTGTCAGCTGAGGGTTGTGAGACATTTACCCATCTGCCCCCTCTGAGTGTGGGCTCCTCAGAGATGCCCTCCCCGTGCCCGGAGAGGTGGTGGCAGAGCTGTGGCCGTCCCATCCTGAGTCCTCGTCAGGTTACTGAGAAAATAAACGTTCGTTTCACACCAGAGCATTACTTGACAGTGTGTCCTGAAGTCTGCACCCTGCCCAGCCCCTAGGGGGCAGGCACCCCCAGCTGATGCCCTAGGGGCCCTTGGGTGGTGGCTGGTGAGGCTTGGGCAGGTGGCCTGCATGTCCCGATGTCACTTTGGTCACCCAGGGTCTAGATGGCCAGCAGGTGGGGCTCCCAGGATGGAGGGGAGAAGGGAAGCAGGGCCTGGGCCTCTGCTGCATCCGCCCAACGCCCGGTGAGGCCAGGGCAGGTGTCCGTGAGGGAGCAGCACCACAGGGAAAACAGGCCCCTAGAGGGCAAGGTGGGCGTCTCGCTCTCAGCTCTGTGGTGCTGGGCTTTGGGGGGACCCCTGCGAAGTACCGCTGAACAGGACCCCTCACCCTGGCTTCTCGGGGGCTCCAGGGAAGGCCAAAGGGGACACCAGCCAGCACCGCCGTCAGCTGAGGGTTGTGAGACAGCTGCAGGCACGGGCGGGCGTTTACCTGTGAACTGGGCCCCTAACACACGTCCCCTTCCTGGCAGAGCCTGGCACCAGGACCAGGATGGCCCACAGTGGGGGGCCTGAGGCCCTGGTGGGCTCATGGGTTCCCAATGGGCAGCCTCTAGGCAGGAGGTTTGACGCCTACCAGGGGTGAACCCCAACTCCCTCCAGGAGTGGCAGGGACAGGGTGCCTCGGCTCTGGGACTGTGGCTGGCACACCTTCTCCCTGCTGCAAGTGCCCCCAACACGGGAGGGAAAACACTCAGGGCCACCTTCTACCCGAGGCCTGCCACGGGGGACGTCAGTCTTGGGGAGACCTGGGCCTGTCCCGGGAGAAGACTTGAGAGACTTCTCCAAATGAAGAGCTGGGGTGGGGGGCTGCCTGCCAGCCTCCGCCTCGTTCTCGCTCTCATTCGCGTGGTGGCTCAGTCTGCTGTGAGATGGGGCAGCTGCCTGAGCCCAGGGCCCAGCCCCCCTTTGTCCTCGAGGAAGGGGCACCCCTGCCCTCTCTGCGGGGGGCTCCCACCCAACAAAGCTGGTCTGTGCCCACGAAGCTGATCAGGCCCTGGCCGGTGTGGCTCAGTGGATAGAGCGTTGGCCTGTGGCCTGAATGGTCCCGGGTTCGATTCCAGTTAAGGGCACTTACCTTGGTTGCAGGCTCCTCCCCGGCCTGGACCCTGGTTGGGGCACGTGCAGGAGGCAACCAATTGATGTGTTTCTCTCACATCAATAGTTCTCTCTGTCTTCCCTCTCTCTTCCACTCTCTGAAAATCAATGGAAAAATATTCTCGGGTGAAATTTTTTTTTTTGGTGAAGATTTAAAAAAGAAGAAGCTGATCAGGTAGCTTTTCAGTTGATTAGACACAGTTCATACCTGTCTTCAGTGGTGGCAATGTCACAGGACTGTGTGGCCAGGGCCGGGGTCCGTTCTGGCTGGGAACCCACGCGTCTACTCAGGAGGCCTCAAAAGTGGCAGCGACCTTCGGATATGAGCCGGTGATTCACGTCAGGGCAGGACGCTGACCGAGGACCAGGTCACCTGCCCCTCAGTCCCAGCCTGGTACTTCCTTCCTGTCCATGCCTGTGCTTCAGATTCTGACCAGGGTGGACACCTGCCAGTGGCCTGGGGGCTGAAAGAGGGACCCTACCCCAGCAGGCAGGCCCTCAGCATCCCACCATGCTTAAGGCAGGCAGGGGGAGGGTCACCCCGGATGCAGCACAGCCTCTGCCCCGCGGCCTGGGTACCCAAGGCCCAGGGCCTTCCTTGCTCCTGGCCTCACTTCTCCCCCGTGAATGAAAGGATGACCGACCTGAGACCATTCCCACCTCCACCCACGCTGGGGACACCTCCTGAATGGCTGGAAAGGACCCTGCGGCCGGTTCCCGCCCACCCTGGGCCTTCGCTGGGTCCCGTGAGGACCACTGCACAGGCCCTGGGCCACTTTGGATTCAATGAATGGAAACAGGAAGCACAGACTGTGCCTGGCAGGCAGCAGGAAGCCACCCGGAGCCGCAGGCTGAGGGGCCCAGCAAGACTCCTATGCGGACACTGAACTTGAATTCCATAAAATGTTCACGGGTCCCAAATTCCATAAAATGTTCACGGGTCCCAAATTCCATAAAATGTTCACGGTTGCTCTTCCTTTGGTTTTCTCTCCAAACAGTTACAAATGCAGAAGCCATTCTCACCTCTGGGATGGTGTACAGCAGCCAGCCAGGATTCAGCCCTTGGGTGGGTGTTTGCTCCACCCCCAGGGCCAGACTGAGTGGGTGAGGGAGCCGAGAGGCCCTGTATCCTCAGCTGCGTAGGGGACACCTGGCCAATGACAGGGCAGACCTCCAGGAAGCCCCTCCCCACCATGGCCCGGCTCCGGCCTCCACAGGGCCAGGGAGCCCCTCGAGGGTTCTCCAGAGGTGAGGTGGGGGCTGGCCACTCCAGGGTCGAGGCCTCCCAGGGCGGCCTGAGGACGAGGCTTACCCACAAGAACAGGTTTTACAGTAGCCCCCCTCCCCAGGAAACTGTTCCAACCCGGCCCCCCCTTCCAGGGCCCCATTCTCCTGATGGTGGGAGTGAGGCTGGGCTCCCTCAGGGCCTGGGAGCTTCCTTCCCATCAGGTGGGGGGGGGGGGGCCTCTGGCCAGCAGGGAGGAAAAGGGGGCCCAGTGAGGAGTCTAGGTCCATCCCCCGGGCCTTACTGCCCCCCCCCCCCCGATTTGAGAGACACGCCAGAGACATGAGGTGCACTGAGGTCAGCCGCGGTGGCAGGGCTGGGCCTTGGGGGACGGCCAAGCTGGTGTCCACGTCAAAAAATGGGCAGCAAGAACACCTGGCCTTCGTCACAAGCTGAGTGAGGTTCTGTCAGGGAAGCCGGCTGCTTGCAGGGCTGCCTGCGTAGCAGGTCGCACAGCCCCTCAGAGTTGTTTTAATTCCTGGAACCAAAAACCAGGGAAATTGCTCCCAAAGAGACGGCTTCTTGTGTCCTTACTGCTTATGCCACTTGGGCCTCGGATGTCCCTCTCTGGCCTGAATTGGATAGACTGGAACCTGAGGACCAGAGCGAGCTCATGGTGGGGGTGGGGGGACCTCCATCCACTACCTGTCGTCCACCCGGTCGCTGCAGGCTGGACACCGTGTGCACCCACCGTCCCACTGGGAGGCCGGACCATGGGGAGGACGGGCCAGAGAGCCTGTATGGGGCACCTCATTGCGTCCCTGCTCTGATGTGCAGCCCGACATGCAGCCATCATGGGTGGCAGCTGGGGGCAGAGGGATTTGGGGAGCCCTGAGATGCACACCCATTTCCCCTGGTGAACTGAGTCCTAGGGCCCAGGAGCATGGTTCTCTCACTACCAAGAGAGTGTGGTCTCCTGAGTGTGCCTTGCTCCTGCCTGCTGGAGGGTCCCCTCACTGCCCCCAAGTCCCTCCCTCAATAACTCCAGCCATCCCTGGGTGGGCCCCTTCCTTCCCGTCCACAGCACCTGCCTCCTGGCCACTCTCGGTGAAGGTCACGTCTGCAGCTAATTTGGCAGTTTCTAATCAATCCTGTCTGTCATAACCACACAGAAATAGCAGCTGCACCTGTGTATCATGTGTGTCGCTGCCAGGCTTGGGAAGAGGCTGCTCGCGGGGACTGCACAGGGCTGAGGAAGGCCTCGGCCGGGAAGGCTGTGGCCTCTCTCTCAGGCCAGTGGTTTGCCGAAGGACCCTGGGTACCCGACTTGCCTTCTGTACCTGCGCAAAGCTTTGAATGAAACAGTAGCAAAAACTCGGAGGCAGAATGAGGTTCAGAACCCGCCGCCCGGACAGCTCCCCGCAGCCACCCTCACTGCCAGTCCCCAGACTGGTGGCAGGCAGGATGGAGGTGCAGGGAGGCACCCTGGGGAGGCGGATGGCAGGAACCCTGACCCCCCACTGGGTTCCTGAGCCCAGTGATGAACCAACCCTCCGGCTAGAAGATGAGGGCTGTTCGTGGGAGTTTCCACAAGTTAATTAAAATGCTTTGCTCATGGTTCTCAGCACAACTTGGACCGAGGGTGTTAGCACAGAGACTCCGTGTGGTTGGGGACCCCCTGGTCTGCACACAAGCCTGGCAACTTCCCAATACACCCTCCACAGACCTGAGCTCCAGCACATGGATTATTCACAAGGCGCTGTATTAATTGTATTGATATATTAATAATTAATAATGACACGCTCATGACCGTCGTTGCAGCCTGTCTGCTGGCTCACGTCCTCCTGTGATGTCCTCCCTGGAACGAGGAGAGTGCAGCTCCAAGGGGCCGGCAGCCTGCAGTGGGGAGCAGTGAGCAAGTCACTGAAGGGAATGCAGGGGTGCACAAATGGCATGGTGACGCAGGTCATCCTGCAGGTGTGTCCACAAGGAAGTCCAGGGGCTGCAAAGACCGTTTGCACAGGTGTCCAGACAGCTGTGAGCTCAGAGCTGTCACCGTAGGCCTGGGAGCAGAGGGGCTCCCGGCCAGCTCCTCTCCTCTGGCCCCAAGGCCGTGAGCAGGTCTCCCACACTCTGAGGCTCCGTTTGACCATCTGCAGACCAAACACGGCAGTCACCTCACCGTGCAGAGGGCTCAGACACGGTAGGCGGGGAGGCACCTGGCAAAGGCGGGGACCTAATTCCAGCCGTATCAGCCCGCGGAGGGCTCTGCCTAATTTCTTTCCTTGGACAGCACTGGAATAAATTCTAGGAATTGCTGGGTTCTGCAGCATCATTCCCTCCCAGCGGGGAAAGGGGGTGGGGTCTAGGCTTGTTTTAAAAGTAAAGGTCTGGCGGTTGGTGTTCGGAGAACATGTTGGTAGCCCCACTGGAAACAGCCAGGGAGCCCAGGCCAGTGCCAGGAGCCCTCCTCACCCCTCTGTGTGGTCACACAGGTCCCTGTTGTAGCCCCATCTTACAGGGGGGCAAATTAGGTGCCTCCCCTGAGGTCACTACTGTCCATGGCCTGGCCAAGCTGGGCTTCTAACACACACAGAAGATTCCAGAATCAGAGTGCATAGGCCTTCCAGCCACCCTGGCCTGGCCATTGCTGTGGTCCCAGCTCTGCTACCCCCTCCTGCTCTTTCTCTCCATCTTTTCTGCTCTCTGTCTCTGTCTGTCTCGCTCCCCCTCCCTGTGCAGTGAAGTTCCCAGGATGGTTTGGGGGGCCAATGTGCAGCCTGCCCTTGGTGAGGCCTGTTCAGGCCGCCCCCACAGTCCACATGGGAACCCTCTGCAGCCCCCACGCAGGCCCTGTGCTCACGTCCTCGACCTTGAGAGCTGGCTCCTCTGGGACAGCGAAACTTGGACCAGAATTGGGCACCTGAACAGAAGCCACAGAACTTGCTTTTATTCACTTTTGACAATTTCCTCAGAATGGGCCGCTCCCCCAGCAGAGTGTGCCCTTGGGGCGGGTCATCAAGGATGCCATGAGGACAGAGGGGGCTCAGTTAGAGAAGAATGACTTCTCCCAGGAGGCTGGCTCTGATCTCAGCCAGGAGATGGGGGTGCGGGGGTGCTGCCAAGGGAAGGCCTGTGAGAGTGTAGGTTCATCCCTGAGCGGCTCCCTCGAGCCTGGAGCTGTGCTGGCACTGCGGGGGCTGCAGGACTGGCTGGCAAGGCCCCTCTGGCACACCTCCCATGGGGCCCAACCACCATGTGGTGAAATGCGGACATGAGTGGGCGGGTTTGCTGCAGGACAGAGAGGTGGGGGGAGCTGTCAGGTCCTGAGAGGGACAGAGGTGGTGTGAGGGGCTGAGGGCAGTGCCCCTGCAGCCTGGCACCCAGGCCTGTGGGTGACCTTGAGCAAGTGGCAATGTATCCTTTAACTTCAGTGTCCTCATCTTCAAAATGGGCGAGCCATGCCCACTCGTGGGGTGCCTAGCGGTCAAAGGAAGGACAGGTGCTCAGCTGGGTGGGCTGGCAGGGAAGCCCAGCCCCTGGGTGGCCCCAGAGGCCTGTGGGTGCCCACAGGGGAGCGGACCCACCTTGTCAGGTCCCGCCCCTTCCCCCTGTGCACTCCAGTCTGATCTCAGCCTTGGGGAGGGAACTTCCGGCGGGAGGACAGTGGGGGCCTGGGGAACGGGTCTCAGTGAAGCCACTGCAAGGACTGGAGGCCCGCGTGTGCCAGGGTGGAGATGCCGGGGAAGTGGGTGCTGGGAGGTCACGTGGGGATGAGTCGTTTGAAGTGTCCACACTTGCATATGGGCTTGAACAGGCTGCTCTGGAGCTTTGGAGGGATTGCTGAGCAAGGCGATTTGTGGGAGGGGCCAGGGGCTGGGGGTGGGAGGGGCATTTGGTTCCATTTTAGTTCATACTATTCTCAACAGGACATTAAAGCAGTTGCAAGGGCTGCTTTTAATGGAAAATCAGCACAGACAGGTTTTAGAAGGTGAAATGTAGGCGAGGAGGGAGGCATAGATCCCAGGTCCCCAGAAGTCAGGCTGTGAGACCCCAGGCCACCCTTTGCCAAAGCCCCACAGGCTGGGGCAGCAGGAGCCCCCCCTCTCCTGGGGGCGTGGCCTCTGGGGGGGACATCACAAGGGCATTGCAGCCCTCTTGCGTACAGTTTCTTTGATCCACGTGTCCAAGCTGTTTAAAAAGAAAGCGCTTGGTACTTTCCCCAGAGTTTGCAGTGAGCAGGTGCTTTTGCAGCCTCTTTGGGCTGAAGGGGAAGATGGGCAAACAGTACAAGGATACAGACATCTGTAGCCACCCCTCCCCCACCTGGAGCCGCCGCTGAAGGACCCACTCATACCTCCTGCTGAAGGCAGGGCAGCCAGGAGCTGGGGGTGGGGTGGGGCCTGGCAGGGAGAAGTCTGGGAGGAAGGCAGCAGGAATGTTGAGGAATTCTGGGTCCTGGCGAAGAATTGGGGCTGAGCAGACCTTGAACAACTCAGTGCCTGTTGGACTCCTGAGCCCCCATCTCCAAGAACAGGGAGGGCGAGATGGGCCTGACCTGGAGCCAGCACTCAGCTCGCTTCTCCCACCAGCTCCTGCGGTGCTTTTGGAACCAAGGACGTGAGGTTTGGAACGCGGGGGACAGCCTTTGTGTCTTTTTATCAGTCAAGATCCTCAGGAGAGACAGACAGATGGGTCGGTGCTTGCATCTGTATCCATACCTGTCTGTCTGTCTATCTATCTATCTATCTATCTGTCTATCTGTCTATCTACCTACCACCTATCATCCACCAATACACCAGTCATCATCTAACTATCCTGTCCAACCATCACCCATCTGTGGCTCCCTGATCTCAGAGGAACCCGCAGGTGTGCACACTGCCAGCTCTTCACCCGCTCTCACCTTAACTCACCCAGGAAACAGAGAGAAGGTTGCTAGTCTGAGATGCACAGTCCAGTGGAGGTCAGGGCTCATGGGGCCCATGGCAGGGCCCACACCACAAACACACATGTCCCCTGCAGGGGCTGGCTGCCCAGCCAGAATTGGCTGTGGGCGGTCTAGTGCAGTTGGATGTGAGCATAGCCTGCCAGCATCCAGTAGGCGGCCAGCAGGTGACCCTGCCTGGAGCTGCATCTCTACTGGCCCCTCCTCAGCTCAGCTCAGCTCAACCTGATCTCCGAGGCAGAGTGAAGGACGGTCTGGGCCTGGAGACTCGGGGACACCACTTGTACTTGTGACCCAGGCACATTGATGCTTCTCCCTGGGCCTCAGTTTCCTCATCTGTAAAATCGAGGTGGCAGAGAACCAGCCCAGCACGTTGGACCACAGAGGGTCACTCAGCAACTGTGAGCTCCTTGGTCACAGCCGGCATGGCCCAGCTCTGGGTGGAGAACTGACCGAGGCCGGTCACCTCAGACCCTGCCCTGCCCTGGGTCTGACAGCACACACGTCACCCTGCCACCCACATGGAGTTCCTAGGGGGCGGGGTCTGCACCATGGGGCTCTGGGACACACACAGGGTGACCCATCAGTGTGCTCCCAGGATTTCACAGCTGTGTGAACTACGGGATCCTGGACCAAGTGTGGAAATCGGATTTGGTGACTTCTTACTACCTCAACACACAGAGGAACTCCACCTCTGAGAGGTGTCTAATCCATCCTCCAGGAGCTGAGGGTGTAGGAAGCATGGACTCCAGGCAGTGGGCTGCAGGTGGGAGCAGAAATCAGGGTTTTCCGGTGAGTTTGTTCGGGAACCACCTGCTACTAAAGTCGCACGGCTCTTGTGCTGGCCACGTGCACCCCAGCTGCAGGCACCTCTGGGAAGTGGAGAGCAGAGGCTCTGGCCACGTGGCTCCTGGAGCATCTGGTGGGACCCAGTATCCCGGGGACACTCTGGGAAGGACTGCTTCCACCTGACTTTGACCCCGAACCACTGGGGCCGGGGCCCCTGTCGCAATGCCAGCAACGCCGTGGGGATTGTGAGCCCAGAGCTCAAAGAAAGGGACTCTCCTGTCCAAGGCTCAGTGTAGCACGACCCTGATCTGGGCATGGAGGTTGCCATAAATGGGGGTGCTGTTTGGGGTCCCAGAAGCAGGCCCTGGGACAGATTTTGGGCACATGGTTTGTTGGAGGTGATGTCAGCCAGGAGGGGAGGCATTAAGGGCTAGTTAATGAGAGGTGATGCGTTGGGCAGCTGGCTCAGTCCCACTGAGGACCCTCTGCCGCTCTGCTGGACACACTCGGAGCTGCCTCGAGCGGGGGGCGCTGAGGGCCTGTCCACCAGTCCCGTGCCCTTGTTGGGCTCTGTCCTGGAGGCATATGCTCCCCTGCTCCCAGCCTGTCCTACACACCGTCCAGTCACAGCCAGAGATGTCAGGACTGAGGTGGCCTCTGGTGGGCCGCAGGACAGTCCCTCCCCTGGCGAGGCTCACTTTCAGCACTGAGGACAGCGGCTGCTCAGGCCCTGTCCTCCCCCAGCCCAGGCAGGAGCGGGCTGGCTCTGTCCACTTTGTAAGTCACTCCTAAGACAGAGCTGTGTGCCGCTGGCCGGCCAGGCAGAGAGCTGCAGCTGCCAAGGGCACTTGCTCCACAGGCAGCTACTTAGGGGGAAGCAAGACGTACTGTCATTTTGGGCATGAATAACCAATTTCCTGCAAATTTGCCAGGTTTCCCACTAAGAATGACCAAGCCAAATCCATCTTCTGGGGACTCTCAGCTGCCATTTGCAGCACGGGGTTCCCAGTCAGCAGGTCCCGTGCTGGGACATGGCACCCACACCTGTGAGCCCGCCACGCAGCCACCAGGCTGCTCCCCATCCCCCAGCCCAAGCTCGAACACCTCGCCCTCTCCTGGGGTGCCTTGGCGCCCAGTGTGCCCAAGTCCCTATAGCCAGAACCTGGAGATAAATGGGTCCTCAGAGGGCTGTGTGGCGGGCTTGGTGAAGGGCAGGACAGAGGATGGTTCCTGCTGCGCAGGTGGGTATGGGAGGGTTGGGCTCCACCTGGCACCTGTTTTGGGGGGGCTGGGACCAAGGTGTCTGTGTCTCCTGCTGCCCTGAATGCCTTCCCTGCCCCCACATCCCCTTCTCCTCTTATCACAATTGTCTTGTTCCTCAAGGTGGGACTCAAGGTCACCTCCTCCAGGAAGCCTTCCATGTTGTACAGCACCTCTTGGTCTTCTGAGCCCGTTCTCCATGCCGGCATGAGGCTGGAGCTCAGCTTGGCCTCTGTGGGTGGCTGTGTGCATATTGGCTTTATGGCTTGGTGCTCTGGCTCTGCTGGTGGAGGGGTGACCCCAAACCGGTGTGTGCCAAGGGTCCCCTCCCTTCATCCTCACTGTGGCCCCACGTTGTAGGGTCAGCTTTCCCAAACTGCAGATGGAATAAGGGCTCAGAGAGGTAGGGCAGTTCCTAGGGCCACACAGCACGTCAGAGGCTGAGTGGGGGCTCGAACTCGGCTGTGGTTCCCAATGGTAGGAGCCTCAGGGGGGCACCTGAGGCTGCTGGGCTCTGAGAACATGTGTGGGGGCCTCAGGCAGCTAGTGGGGTCCCTCTTGGTCTGGCAGGGGTGTCTGCTGGGCACTATCTGGACTGTTCTCAGCTCCTAAACCACGAACACGCTCCCAGGACAGGCCTCTGGGTGGGCTCCTCAGCACCCCTACATCACAGATGAGGAAACTGAGGCAGAAGGAGGGACAGTGACCGCCGGTCACACATGAGCAAGCAGCAGGACTCCTGTGACTCACGTCCACACCGTCAGCACTTTTCAGCACCTGTCAGCGCTGCGGACGTGAGGGGTGTCGCCGGCACCAGCGTCACGGGACCAGCACCCACCATCCTCATTTTTATGGCGGACCACAGAGAGCCCACTTCCTGGAGGCGCACCTGAGACCGCTGGGGTCAGAGCTGCTGGGTCCTGAGCGTGCTCAGCCAGTGGGGACACGGCCAGTGGCCAGGAGCCACCGAAGGGAACATTTGCTACACATAATCCAGTGCTCGGGACGGCTGATAGGGCATGGACACAGCCAGGACTCGGACCCCACCCCGGCACGTGTCCCCACCTCACAGCAGCTGTGGGGTGGTTCGGGATGCCACCCAGGGCCCCACCCAGGCCCTAAGCTCTTCCTGCTGCAGCCCCTGCACAGGCATAAGTGCACACACATGCACACACATGCAAACATGCATACATATATGCACACCCCAAAGCAAACCTGCAGTTGCCCTTTCTGTGCCTCTGGGAAACACTTTCTGAGGAAACAAGGCAAAACTGTCAGCAGTCCTGGCGCCGGGACCTCAGAGCCCCTCTCACCTTCCCAGTCCTTGTCTGGTGGACGTGGCTTTGGGGGTCAGTGCAGTGACTGCAACGCTGTGCCTGGGGCCTGGATGCACAGGGGCACCACAGGCTGGGGAGGGGGGGCAGCCCTCGGCGGCCGTGGGGGAGGTGGCCAGCGCGAGGTTCCATTAATGGCAGGAACAGAGGCTCCGAGCTGGAGCCAACGATGACTAAGAGGCCGAGGGGTGGGACGTGGTCCAGGAGGACGTCACCCTGCCGGGCCTGCCGGGCCTGCCCGTGCCGAGTGAATGATTCAGCAGGCGACCTAGACGGGAAGCGGCAGGGCTGGCTGCCGGCGGACTCCACGCGGGTCCCGCGAAGGGCAGGCCGGGCGCTGGTGGGAGGGGTGCGCCTGCTCCGTGGGTGGCATCATCTCCACATCCCTGGAGACAGTGGTGATTGTTTTAGAGTTGGGGAAACTGAGATGAGGGGGCACTCCCTGCACAGCCCCCGCTGGCAGAGTGGACAGAGCAAGGTGCTAGAGGAAGCAGCTGGCCATGGCCCCTGAGTCCAGCGCACCTCCAGGGAAGGACAGCAGAACTGCCAGCCAGACCCCTGGGGGCGGGTCACTGGTTCCTTCTGTGGCCACCGCTCCTCTAACTGGGCCCTGGCCTAGCTGGGGGACATCCTGAGCTCCTCGGGAGTCTGTAACGCCCCTGAGCCAGCTGCCCAGCTGCCCTTCCTGCTGTGGCCTGCGCAGAGGGGGCTGGGGCCTGGCCCTGGGGGCAGGGCATGGACAAGCCTGGTGGGCCCTCAGGCACTGGCTGGGGAGATAGCACTCACCCAGCTCCAGCCCCTTTCCTGGGGTCCCTGCCCAGCAGGAGCATTGTCGGACCCCTGGCAGCTGCTGGGAGCTTTACGGGTGGTCATGGGCCCCATGGTTACAGCCTCCCTGCCAGGACCCCAGTCCTATCTGGTGCGGATGGAGCATGGCAGAGCCCCCTGTGAGCTCCTCCCCAGGTAGTGGTGAGCACTGCCCCACCCCACCTGAGACAGGATGAGGCCATGGCTTCCCCACGGCCCAGTTCAAATCCTGCTCCACGCTTGCTGCTGTGTGTACTGGGCGCGCCCCCCCCCCCCCCCCCCCCAAGTGCAGTATTTCTCATCACTGTCCTTAGCATTGCCTCTCTGGAGTCAGGAAAAGCAGACCGACTTTTATCTGAGTTTATTAGTACTTTTAAATCCTGTGCAGACAATATTGCCCATGCTGGGAGCATGTGCCTGCCTCCCCTCCAGCCCTGGCTGTTAGCAATTCATTTCAGGACAGGCATGAAGGTAAGTGTGTCCTGGGGCAGGAGGCTCAGGTCCCATGTCAGCGTGTCCAGCCGCCCTTCCAGGCCCTGCTGCTTCCGGGACAATGACCAGTCCCATCTGTCACCTGACATTCTCAGGGAGTGAGCACTCGAACCAGCTAGTGTCCGGGCCTTGGACACAAAGGTGTCTGTTGGCGCCAGGTGACACAGACGTTTGGCAAAAGCCCAAAGCCTGGACGACGGGCACAGTACGGTGTCACCCTGAACAAGCCGGGCCAGAGCCAGCTCTCAGCAGCGCCCAGGAGTGGACAGCCTCAGATCAGAGCCCCGTGCAGGCCGCCGCCCCAGGTCGGCAGGCACCAGGGAGGGAACAGGAAGGTTGAAAAAGCTCGCCACCATTTAGACCCATCTCCCGCCGCACCCAGCGGCTTTGCCACTGTCGCTGCCCCACCGTCACATGACAAATGTAGAAAGTCCCACCAGACAGCAGCATCATTTTTTTTAAATAGTCATGTACGTTTTCACGTGCTTAAGGGAGCCCGGCCCTGTTTCATGTTTATTAGTCACCATTCTCAAAGTCTTCTTCCTCCTGGCACAGAAGGCCTGTCATGACGCCGTCTTCATTTCATTCCTCTGGGAGCACCCTTCTCTCCCTGCGTCCGGGGACCAGGTCAGTGGAGACATCAGCCCCCGAGACCTTCCCTTGCAGCTCATGAAGCTGCCCTAGCGTCCGCGGCGCGACCACGAGGCCCGGCCACTCCATCGTCGCCTCGCTGTGTGGCGTGTTGCTGCCCCAGCTGCTTTCAGGCTATTTTCTTTGGTTTTCAGCAATTTGATTATTAAGTTTCTAGGTGGGTTGTGGGGTTTTTCCTGCGTATATCCTCTTTGGGGTCCTCTGAGCCCCTTGAATGTTTAACACGTTAAGTGCCCAGTCAGTCACCGGTGACTGACACTATACTTTCTGTCCGGAAGACAAAACAGGCTGGCGCTTAACGTGTTAAACGTGTGTTTCTTCCAAATGTGGGGTGTTCCAGCCATTATTCCTTGAAGTAATTTTTCTCTTTCTTGAGCTCCGAGTGTGGCCTGGCCTTTGGGTGTGTCCCACCAGTGGCTGAGTGAGGCTCCGTTTCCTCCTCTCGCCATCCTTCAGGTTGGACACTTTCTAATGATCGTCAAGCTCACCGACTTTCCTCCCTGTCTCCAATCTGTTCTTGAGTCCCTCAGCGAATTTTAAATTCCAAATGTCGTGTTTTTCAGTTCTAACATTCTCATCTGTTTATTTCTTGCAGCGCCTACTTCTCTGCTGAGAATTCTCACCATTCGTGCCGGTCACACCCCTGCAGGTGTGTGTGTGATCGCACAGGCAGGGCTGTGACACCCACCGGCCGCCCGGCCACGGCCTCCTCGTGAGGATGGCTCCTTTTCCTGGTTTCCATTGATTAATCTCGTTCTGCATCCTGAACATTGTGCATTCCGTCCTGTGTTCACCTGTGAAGATGCTGGCCTTGGTTTATCAGGCAGGGCCATCTCCCCCTTCCCGTCACTGCAGCTGCCGTGTCTGCCCGCCGTGCCCCTCCCGGTGGTTCTGAGACTTACGCGGAATCACACCCAGAATCAGGAGACGCTCTTGTCCACTGTCTCCCGTCCAGGACGCCCCCTTCCCTGCAGGGGCCCCTTTCCCGGTTCCTCCGGCGGAAGGAGGGGGCTCCCATCAGAGTTGGACCCTCTCGTGAAGCTGTGCTGGTGGGGACTGTGCTTGTCCTCTGGGTAGAGCCATGAGGAAACCCCAGAAACGCCACGCGGGCTGCTGTGCACCTGCCACCGGCCGCCTGCCCCCCGAGGCCTCAGCAGCTGCCGGCTGCATTTCACCCAGATGCAGCCCGTAACAGTGGAGGGACGGGCCCTGGCCCACGCAGCACTAGGGGCTGGGGCTGAGGTGTCACTCCCTTGTTCCTTTCAAGGGCTTCATGACAGCAAAACTTGGTGGAGTGAGCTTCGTGAGTGTGAGTGTGGGCACCTGGGCAGTGCCCTGAGCGTGGGGAGGCGGGAGGACCCGTGAGCAGCGCTTATGTGGGGCACTGGCCATCCGCCTGCTCACAGTGCGGGAACAGGAGGGATAGGGCTGGACTTGCAGTCTGAGCTGGCGGCCTCGGGACCATGTTGCTCCTCCTCCGTACAGAGGCACCACCCAGCCGCACAGCCAGGAGGGGCAGGGGTCTAGAGTCCATGCCTGGCCCCACCTGGCATTCTTTGAGTCACTCCAGCTGCCTGGGATGGCAAAGTCCCTGTCAGCCCCACAGCCTAGTGCCGGGGGTCAACGATCGATGGCAGAACCCACGAGTCAGAGCTGGCAGAGGGAAGGTCTGGCTGGATGTGGTGACTCAGTGGAGAGAAAAAGACGGGAAGCAGAAGCACCTGGTGCACTCCCAGCCGTGGGAACCGAGCAGGAAGGGGACGAGACAGATGGGCCGTGACAGCTTAACGGCCTTTGGTTGAGGCATCTCCTGGATGGGGTGGCTCTGGGACAGGCTCTGAGCTGAGGCGCGCTCCTATCTCTGTCACTCGCCAGCTGGGCTGGGAGGCGAATGGCCCTGGCTCATTCCCACCTGGCCACGCACTCAGGTGGCACCTCCCGCCACAGGTCCTGCCTGGCCTCTGGGACGGTAGGCAGGCTGGGAGGAGGGTGCAGAAGGCGGCCACACCGAGTCCTTCCAGACCCCGTGACCCTTGGTTTAGGGAGAACGGGGAGGTCCGACAGGAGCCCAGATTCTCGGGGTGAGTAGACAGGGGTGGGTGGGCCTCTTGGCAGCTGTGGCCCCTGGAGCATGGTCCCTGAAGCGGTCCAGCAGGTACTGGCTCAGGGCGCTCTGGGGCCCCTGCACCCCCTCATTTCCAGTCAGCCAGGGGCCTTGCCAAGGGCGCCTCCGGGACGGGCGTGCCCGGAGGCCCTGGCCCTGGGCCGTCTGGGAGGACCCAGCAGCTGCATGAATGGTGACCCGTGCAGCCAGCCTGGAGAGGGTGAGAGTGCGGTGTGGGGGCAGCAGGGAAGAGGCAGAGAGGGCCGGGCCTGACAGGAGACATCTGGAGCTCCTCTCAGGCCCCCACCTGGGACCCCTTTAGGACCCAGTGTGCCCCCCAGGCCTGCTGTGTCCTTCAGCATGTCTCTCAGTTGGTCTGTGGTTCGCTGCTGGGCGGGAAGTGCCTGGGGTGTCAGGCAGGAAGAGGAGGGCCCCTGCAGGCCGTCCCCATCCTTGTGGGCCGGGGCCAGCTGCAGGCAGCTTCACCTGCAGGTGGCTGGTCAGCCATGCTGTCCTTCCAGGTGTGAGCACCACGCTTGAGGGGAATGAGCCACCGCAGACTGCGGGGGTGAGGAGTGAACTTCCCGTGGCTGATCACTAGCTCTGAGGTCAGTCTGGTTAGTGATGGGCCGGCATCCAGGGAAATGCAGACCTCCCACCTGTGTGGGAGCCTTACAGCGTTCCAGGGCGCCCGCCCCCTCCTGGCCATCGCTCCTGAACCAGGAAGACAGCACTGACAGGTGACACCTGTCCTGTATTTAAATGTGACCATTAACCCCTTTGGTTTTAATGAAAATGGGTAAAAATTAACTGCTAGACCCAAGAAAGAATGAGAAAGAGACAGAGAGGGAGAGAGAGGAAGAGAAACAGAGGCAGAGGGACAGCGGGCGGGCAGAAGGAGGCCTGAGCTGGTGAAACTCCTCCACCAGGACAAGCACAGTCAGAGAACGGAGCATAGAAACTGCCAGCAGCAGCTCAGCTGAACGGGAGGCGGGCGGTGCGGCTCTTCCTGCTCCCCGAGGACCCCACGATGACCTGCTCTGGGAAGCGCTGGGCTGGGGGCCAGCTAAGCACTCTGGAATCCGGGCAGGCCATTTTTAACTGGTGTTATTCATTAGCAGTTTACTCAGCTGGCTGGCAGAGCCCCAACGCGGCACGGCACGGAGGCCTCCTAGGCTGGAGGGGTGCGGGACGCTGGGCGCACATCCCTCAGGGCCGGGCAGGGTGCGCCACACACAGCATCTTCCTCCTATGCTCTGGGCAGGGCTTCCCTGGGTGGGGACTCCCACCCCCAGAGCTCAGCCCTTCCCAGGAGAGGGCATCGCGAAGCTGGCTGCCAGCCCTCACTTTCTTTGAGAATTTGGGACCCAGACAAGGAGCTGGGGGGTAGGTCAGTTATATTTGCAGCAGCTTCAAGCCTCAAAAATCCCCAGGCAGGAATTGCTGACCCCAACGGTGCCTGCCCACCCACAGTCTGCCCTGGAAACCTCTGGACCGAGTCACCCTCAGGCACAGCCTGAACCCAGATCCCTGTGGACACGGAAGACTTCCAGGGGAAGTCATTGCCACCCAATCACTCCCGGGGTGGGGAGGGGGGCATGTTCATTAGGAAAACAAAGCACTGAAAAAGGCCCCTCCCCCAGGTATGCTAAGAACCAGCACAAAGCAACCAAAGGAAGAAATGCTGGGGAGAGCGATAGCCAGCGCCCCCACCCCGCTGCTCACGTGGAAAAACAGCTCCGAGGCTGGGAAGGCTGCCGCCCAGCTCGCTCCCAGAACAGCCGGAAAAGGAACAGGATTCCAGGGCGGAGACTCTTAGGAGCAGGGAGTTGTGCAAACGGGCGCCCTCCCTCTGCTCTGCCTGGCCAGGCCCCTGGGCTGCAGCTTTACCGGAAGAGCCCGAAGACGCTAAACATAAAAGGATTGCTTTCCCGGAAAACTGCTGACACGGGGATGCTCTGGCAAAGAGAGAGCTGGAGGGAGCGGGGCCGGATCCATACTGCGTGTGATGTCAGAACGAAAATTGTCTTGATTTATGAAATTCCACAAGTCAGTTCTTCCCTCCGTAGGGGTATGAGCAGCGTGGTCCCCCAGGCAGCCCAACCCGAGACCCTCCCCACAGTGCCAGATTCGGGCCCTGAGTGTGCTTTTCCTCACGATCCTCAGGAGGCCTCCTGGTGCCGCTGGGTCCGCAGTGCGCCCTCAGGGGCCGCTGCCTGTAGATCAAAAGAGGCCAATTGAGGGAAAGCAATCCCTCAGTGGCTCCCAGCCCACTGCCCTGGCATGAGTGAGTGTGCATTGGGGGCTTGAGAAAGATGTCTGGGCCACATCAGCTTCTACGCATTTAAAACCCTAGACCCATGCCCTGGCTGGTGTGCCCAATGGTTAGAGCGTTGGCCGTCGAGGGTTCCATTCCTGGTCAAGGGCATGTACCTGTGTTGCAGGTTCAATCCCCAGCCCCAGTTGGGGTGCATGTGGGAGGCAACCAATTGATGTGTCTCTGCCTCGCCCCCTTCCACTCTCTCTAAAAATATCAATGGAAAAAACATCCTCAGGTGAGGATTAACCAAATAAATAAACAAATATAAACTAAAACTGTAGCCTTATATCCCATATGTAACCGTGCTCGAGAGGCAGGAGCCTCAGCTAATCTATACTAATAAAAGGGTGATATGCAAATTAACCACCATTCAACGACAAAGATGGCGGCGCTGGCTGGAGCGGTTGGAATGCTTGGCTGCCTTCGGGCAATGAAGGAAGCCAAGCCTCCCGCAAGCCCTGGCCGCCGAGGGCAGGCCTCTGGGCGGCGGCCATGGAGCTGGCCCGGAGTGGGCAGTAGGCAGCTCTGGCCCAGAGCGAAGGTGGAAGGCGGCGGCCAGAGTGAAGGCCTGGGTCCCGGGTGCCGGAGGGAAGCTGGTGCCGGCAGCCAGGGGAAGGAAGGCCTATTCTTGCATGAATCTTCGTGCATCGGGCCTCTAGTTATTGAAATAAACGGTTTGAAGCAAAGTTTAGAAGCCAGTGTTGCCACAGACGCACACCCAGCAGCCACATAAGACAGTGGGGCACAGGCGAGTCAGTGGTTACTCTGGGATGGCAGGGCCTTTCCAAGCACCACAAAGCGAACGGTTGAGATATTGGGCTACACGAAAATTTAAAACGTCTGGATGGTTAAAGATACCATAACCCCAAATAAAAAGCAAATGGAAAACCAGGAGAAAGTGTTCAATATATATCACAGACAAATTGTTAGGAGCCTTCTCATAAAGCAACGCCTTTCTAAAGGACAGAGACATTTGTAGAAAAATGGGCAAAAGATGTGAACAGATGGCAAAAGTTTCACAAATCGCACTGCAGCCAGCAAGCTTATGACAAATGCTCAACTTCCCGTGAAACAAAGGAAGGTACGGACAGCTTGGATGACGGTCCGATTATCTTCCATCGTACTGGCAAGTTGTGTTTTAAATTGTAAAACCTATTCTGGCCAAAGAACAAGAAAGACATAAATTGGCCAGTCTTTTGGGGGGGGGGGGGGAGGGGGTGGAGATGGGGCAATGGAGTACCAAAACCCCCAACAAAATTCATAGACAGATGCCCTAAGGAACTAAGTTTCTGCATGAAAAGTCGCATGCAAGAATAGTCATTATGTACCCTAAACCAGAAACAATCTACATAAGTTAAACAAGTTAGGGAAGAAACATATGTAGCCACTGAAAATGCTAGGGGGCTAAGGGCCTGACGGATGTGTGTGAGCCCGTAAATGGAGTATACGAGGGAAACAGAGACAGTGGGAACATGAGCACGTGGTTTGATGAGAAAGGAATGAATAATTACATAAATAGATCGTCAAGGGCATGTGGACGGACACGGCTGTCCCCACAAACCTCACAGGTGACTTTCTTGCTGCAAATCAGAAGAAATTGCCAGGTGAGCTGGTCAGTTTCCTGGCTCACATGCTGACTAGCTGCCGGTTCCCACTGACCTTCTATAAATCACTTTCAGTTGAGCTACTGGGGACATAAAGCAAAGAGGCACGGACTTGAGCCAGACCTGCACACCCGGACGGGAAGAGGGCACCTTGCTCTCAGCCGCTCCTGACCCAGCAGGTCAGCTATAGTAATAACAGAGGAGGAAAGAACAGGGCAGGGCAGGCAGGGGCTGCCACAGCACTTCCCCTGAGAGTAAAAGGAATTGTGTTGTTGTTAATCCTCACCCGAAGGTATTTTCCATTGATTTTAGAGAGGGTGAAAGGGAGGAGGAGAGACTCTCTCAAACCCAGGACCCTTCAGTCCCAAGGCTCTTTATCCACTGAGCCAAACTGGCTAGGCAATTTAAAGGAATTTTTTTTTTTAATTTCTTTATTGATTTCAGAGAGGAAGGGAGAAGGAGAGAGACACAGAAACATCAATGATGAGAGAGAATCACTGATCGGCTGCCTCCTGCACACCCCCCACTGGGGATTGAGCCCGCAACCCAGGCATGTGCCCTTGGCCGGAATCGAACCTGGGACCCTTCAGTCCGAAGGCTGATGCTCTATCCACTGAGCCAAGCCGGCTAGGGCTAAAGGAATTTCTTAAAAGGCAAGTGATGGAGAAGTGAGCCACGGGGTTTTCCCAGCTTGGCTTCCCCCTGTCACCTGGCTTCCCCCTGTCACCTGGGTCCTTCCTGTCACCTGGCTTCCCCCTGTCACCTGGGTTCTTCCTGTCACCTGGGTTCCCCCTGTCACCTGGCTTCCCCCTGTCACCTGGGTTCTTCCTGTCACCTGGCTTCCCCCTGTCACCTGGGTTCTTCCTGTCACCTGGCTTCCCCCTGTCACCTGGGTTCTTCCTGTCACCTGGCTTCCCCCTGTCACCTGGGTTCTTCCTGTCACCTGGCTTCCCCCTGTCACCTGGCTTCCCCCTGTCACCTGGGTTCTTCCTGTCACCTGGCTTCCCCCTGTCACCTGGCTTCCCCCTGTCACCTGGGTTCTTCCTGTCACCTGGCTTCCCCCTGTCACCTGGGTTCTTCCTGTCACCTGGCTTCCCCCTGTCACCTGGGTTCTTCCTGTCACCTGGCTTCCCCCTGTCACCTGGCTTCCCCCTGTCACCTGGGTTCTCCCTGCACCGAGGGGCAGAGGCCACAGGACCAGCAGACCACCCCCATCGCCCAGCTGTCGATGAAACAGGCGCTTCCTGCAGGCGAGTCCCCCAACCTGTGCATGTGGACCCTCCCCATCCAGGCACTGGGGCTTCCTTATGGGCCCACCCCCAGGGAGCCCGTGCCCCCGGCCTCTTTTGGCAGCAGGCGGGGTGATGCTGGAAAAGGTGTTCCCTGGATCTCCCCGCCTCCTGCCACAGAGGAGCCGTGACTGGAAGATTCAAGACAAGCTTCAGGCCAGCTCACTCAATAGCTGAGTCCAAAGGTCTCGGTCGAGGACTGGCCCCCACCTCTGGAGCAGGAGGGTGGACAGGGAACAGGGAGATGGCAGCTGCGGGCGGGGCTTTGTGTCTTCCTTTTCGAGCTGCGGACGGGACAGCGACTGTGCCGTTTGGAGAGGCACCGCGCCCTGGCCCGGCCCTGCGCAGGAGGCCGGCTCGGACACCAGCCTCCGGGTTTACAATGCGAAGCCACGACCACACAAGCTCTCAGCTGACACTGACCCGCTCGCTCCCCATGAGGAAAGCTGGGTTCCGAGCTCAGCAGAGCGCCGACAGCGGCAGGTCAGACACCTCCGGCTTCCGCTCTGGGCCTTTGCTCTGGGTCCCAGCCCCTGACCCACCCCTGCTGACCTGCCCGCCTCTCCACCCCTGCAGACCCAGAAAAGGTGCCCCGCTGTCTGGTGGCTACCAGAGGTAGGGTGGCCAGGGTAGGGCACCGGCCTGGGCAGCCTTCCTCAGCAGGATCCAAGGCCCAGGTTGGCCAACGTGCCTCTGAGCCAAGAGCACATAGGACCTGGCTCCTGTCCGCAGGTCGCTGGCTCCTTCCTCCAAAGGCAAGCTTCCTTCTCAGTCACACGGCCCGGCTGGCTGTTCAGAGTCAGGGAAGGGAGGCAGGAGGGGTGGTGACAGGGTGTGGCCCAGTGCTGGACACTGCCTGGCCTGCCCCATGTCCTCCGTGGGCTCTGGGCACCCCTGCCACGGGCAGCCCACCTATGTCCTCGCCCTCTGGGGCACCGTCTGCCTTCTCAGACAGAGCTGTCACCTCCCGTCTGGGACGTCTCCGAAGAGCAGGTTGTGGGAGAGGCACACGGCACAGAACTGCAGTCTCCACAGGGATCCGGCCGACTGGGCCAAAGAAGGAAAAAGAGCCGAGAACTGGGAGCCCCCATCAACGGTGAGGTTTCACCGCAAACAGCAGGTGATGCCGAGGTCACGCCTCCCTGTGCCTCTGTCTCACTTGTCCACCTGCTGCTGCCCCATCGCCACCCCGGCTCGGGGTGTGGCCAGGGCTGAGGGGCACAGAGTCTCAGACCTCCCGCTCCTCGCTCCTCGGAGAGGTGCCGGCCGCAGGGGAGTCCGGAAAGGCTCCTGGCTGTGTCCCAGGTCGTGCACATGCAGCCATCTGACCTCTCCTCCCTGCATCCCTGGGTGCTGGGCTCAGCGGGCATGCCGCCCTCTCCTGGCCCAGCGAGGCACTGCCAGGCGGAGGGACCACAGTACTGTTCTAAGGACAGAGGGAACTTTAAAAGGACGATGGGACTTTACAGTCCAGCTCCCTCACGGTCAAGATGGGGAACTGAGGCCAGAGGAGCAAGGAGCCTCGGCAAGGGCGGGTGAGAGGTCCTGGTGCCGGGGACAGGCCCCAGGAGGAGTGACCACACAGATGGGGAGTCTCCCCAGGGGACCAGGTACCCCTTTTCCCCTCACACCAAGGTTACCGGCTGCAGGACCCCGCCCACAGCTCTGCACCTGGCATCGTGCCACTGGCCACCCCTCGCTGGGTCCTGAACACAACACGGCCGCGCCCCACGGGGGCCTCATAACCTTCAAAACCCGGGTGCCCAGGCCCCGCGCCACCAGCTCACAACCACGATGCCCGTCTTCCCTGTGTCTCAGGAGCTACAGGTCTGGAGCCAGCGGCCCGTGTGACCCCAGGCCTCAGGTGGGGTGTTTAGGATGCAGCCTTCCTGGCACCTGGTTGTCCGGCTACAGGTGAGACACCCAGGACACAGGCCAGGCCTGCCTGGGGCCAGCAGCTGCAGGAGGCTCATCTCGCTGCTGGGCTGCCTGGTGGCATATCTCCTGCACATATAAACCTTATATGTTTGACAGTGTATGAAACATGAAAGGAAAACACAGGTGGGAAAACACGCGTGACTCCAAACCCCACGGGGCACTGGCGGGCAGCCCTGGTCAGTGTGGCCACGGCCCAGGCCCTTTGGGCCCTAACGCAGACCTCGGGTGCGGAGCGAGGCGCCAGGAAAAGCGAGGGTAAAACTGTCCCTCTTATTTATCTCGGGTCCCACGTTGTCACCCTCAGTGGCCCTTAGGAAGGCTTCCCCAGGGCGGGGCGGCCGCCTGGCAGACCCCGGACACAGAGCAGATGTGTCCCAGCAGGACTTTGCACCCACTGCTCTCTGGCCCGGCTCGGGGAGGGCCCCACGCCTCCGTCTGCTCGCCGTGGCTCCTCCGTGTCTTGCCTGGGGCTGTTCTTTTCCACTGCGGCCTGCGGGGAGGGGCGAGGAAACAGCCCTGCCTAGCAGACTTCCTTTCCAGCCTCCAAGCCTGCTCAAGACCAGGGGGTCACAGGCCTGCACCCCCACCTGCCGCTGTTCTCGAGACCAAGAATTTCCCAAAGGAAGAGTTATGGCTTGTCAAACATTTCCACTCCTGCCCCCGATGACAGGCCACTGTGAAACCCGTGACGTCCACGTGACCTGCCGTTTCCTGAGCTCGGAGGCGTGGGCTCCGAGTAATTCTGGGACTCCAGTCCCCAGGAAGTGGCCTCGATATGGGGGTAATGAGGCCAAGAGCAGTCAAGAACCAGCGACGCAGCCCCTGCAGGGGCTCCGGGCCCTGTGGCCATGCTATCGCCCAGGGAAATAGCCCCATTGGGCGGCTGCGGGGTCCCTCACACACAGAGGCCTCCTGCCGCACCCCCGCAGGAGCACAGCACTCACACCTTCACTCACTCACACTCGCGCACACGTCCCCTGGCGCAGAGGCCCTCACGGGAACCAGTTGGAGGTGTGAGTCCCTCTCAAAGGTTCCACCTGGTGATGCCTTAAAACCTCCAGGTTTTGCTCAGGTTTTGTGTATCCAGACTAGTACCATCCAATAAATATATAATGCGGATGTGCGTGAGATTTCACATGAAACGGGAAATTAATTTTAATATCTTTTCATTTACTCCAATGTCACCAAAAATTATCATTTCAACATACAATTGGGGATTATTAATTAGAAATTATCAATGAGATTGTTTACTCCCCTTTTTTCTTTTTCTTTTTGTTAATTCTCACCTGAGTATATTTTTCCATTGGTTTTTAGAGAGAGTGGAAGGGAGGGAGAGAGACAGAGAGAGAAACATCGATGTGAGAGACACATCGATTGGTTGCCTCCCGCACACGCCCCAACCAGGCCCAGGGATGGAGCCTGAGCCTGAGCCTGCAGCGGAGGTGCACGCCCTTGTACGAGTCGAACCCGGACCCCTTCGGTCCCCGGGCTGCGCTCTCTGTAGTGAGCCGCGGCTAGGGCTCCCGTCCTTTTCTGTTAGTCTTCGGCGTGCGTTCTGTGCTACAGCGCTTCTCAACTCCGCCGTGAAGCTTCCATCAGAAACTGCGGGTTGTACTTGCACTTCATAAAGTTTATAGTCAAAAGAGGACACTCCTTTACCTAAGTTGGTCCATACACACTTAATGGTTTTCAGTAACTGAACTGAGTTTGCTTTAAAATGTTAAAATTTAACATGTCTTGTTAAAGTGGTCTGTGGCTGCCGCATGGGATTGGGGTTTCAAAGGCCATGTCGCCAGCCCCCCCGCTACCAGATCCCTCCTCCCACGCACCCACAACTCTAGGATAGCAGCCAGGGGATGCCATGTGCCTGACCCTGGCACCGTCCCCTCCTGGGGTGCAAGCCTTCCCTCATTCCCAGCTCCTTCCTGGCGCAGGGCCTTCGCATGGCTACTCCCCCACCCTCATCCTCAGACCTGGGTACTCTGAGTGTGAGGCCGGGGAGCCGGGGAGCCGGGGAGGGCTTTAAGCAGTCTAACTGGTCTTTCACTTGATGGGAAGGGGACCCCAAGGCCAGCCCTACTGACGCTCACATGCCCTGGGCACCTGGTGGCATAATCTCCTACCCTCACTACAGCCCTGCGGTTCCCCAGCCCCGCTGGACAGAATGAGGCCAGAGCATTGCCTGTGCACAGACCTTGTGGAGGGCAGTAGGTGCACCAGAAGCCCAGACCAGTTGGTGCTGTGAGGGTGGCAGGGCCGCACTCGGCCCCTGAGGGAAAGGGGCCAAGGGGCCAGCTGTGTGGCACTGCTGAGCTGTGGGAGGTGCCCACCTGCCAGCCAGACCCACCCACACCGGTGGGAGAGGGTCAGGGCTGGGTTCTGACCTTTGTATTCTCAGGATTGACTTCTACACAGGAGGTCAAGCGGCCACACAACCCACACCGTCACCAGGCAGGTGGGATGATGTGGTCACCGTGCAGGTTGGGATGGTGGGGTCACCAGGCAGGTGGGATGGGGGTCACAGGGAGGTGGGATGGGAGGTCACAGGGAGGTGGGATGGGGGTCACAGGGAGGTGGGATGGTGGGTCACCAGGCAGGTGGGATGGGGGTCACAGGGAGGTGGGATGGGGGTCACAGGGAGGTGGGATGGTGGGTCACAGGGAGGTGGGATGGGGGTCACCAGGCAGGTGGGATGGTGGGTCACAGGGAGGTGGGAGGGGGGGTCACAGGGAGGTGGGAGGGGGGGTCATGAGGGAGGTGGGAGGGGGGGTCACAGGGAGGTGGGATGGGGGTCACAGGGAGGTGGGATGGTGGGTCACAGGGAGGTGGGATGGGGGTCACAGGGAGGTGGGAGGGGGGGTCATGAGGGAGGTGGGATGGGGGTCACAGGGAGGTGGGATGGGGGTCACAGGGAGGTGGGATGGTGGGTCACAGGGAGGTGGGAGGGGGGGTCATGAGGGAGGTGGGATGGTGGGTCATGAAGGAGGTGGGAGGGGGGGTCACAGGGAGGTGGGATGGTGGGTCATGAGGGAGGTGGGAGGGGGGGGTCACAGGGAGGTGGGATGGTGGGTCACAGGGAGGTGGGATGGTGGGTCACAGGGAGGTGGGATGGGGGTCACAGGGAGGTGGGATGGGGGTCACCAGGCAGGTGGGATGGTGGGTCATGAGGGAGGTGGGATGGTGGGTCATGAGGGAGGTGGGATGGGGGTCACAGGGAGGTGGGATGGGGGTCATGAGGGAAGTGGGATGGTGGGTCATGAGGGAGGTGGGAGGGGGGGTCACAGGGAGGTGGGATGGTGGGTCACAGAGAGGTGGGAGGGGGGGTCATGAGGGAGGTGGGATGGTGGGTCACAGGGAGGTGGGATGGTGGGTCACAGGGAGGTGGGAGGGGGGGTCATGAGGGAGGTGGGATGGTGGGTCATGAGGGAGGTGGGAGGGGGGGTCACAGGGAGGTGGGATGGTGGGTCACAGGGAGGTGGGATGGTGGGTCACAGGGAGGTGGGAGGGGGGGTCATGAGGGAGGTGGGATGGTGGGTCACAGGGAGGTGGGATGGGGGTCACAGGGAGGTGGGATGGGGGTCATGAGGGAGGTGGGATGGTGGGTCATGAGGGAGGTGGGATGGTGGGTCATGAGGGAGGTGGGATGGTGGGTCATGAGGGAGGTGGGATGGTGGGTCACAGGGAGGTGGGATGGTGGGTCACAGGGAGGTGGGAGGGGGGGTCATGAGGGAGGTGGGATGGTGGGTCATGAGGGAGGTGGGATGGTGGGTCACAGGGAGGTGGGATGGTGGGTCACAGGGAGGTGGGATGGGGGTCATGAGGGAGGTGGGATGGGGGTCACAGGGAGGTGGGATGGGGGGTCACAGGGAGGTGGGATGGAGGGTCATGAGGGAGGTGGGATGGGGGGTCATGAAGGAGGTGGGATGGGGGTCACAGGGAGGTGGGATGGGGGTCACAGGGAGGTGGGATGGGGGGTCATGAGGGAGGTGGGATGGGGGCCACAGGGAGGTGGGATGGGGGTCACAGGGAGGTGGGATGGGGGTCACAGGGAGGTGGGATGGGGGGTCATGAAGGAGGTGGGATGGGGGTCACAGGGAGGTGGGATGGGGGTCACAGGGAGGTGGGATGGGGGGTCATGAGGGAGGTGGGATGGGGGCCACAGGGAGGTGGGATGGGGGTCACAGGGAGGTGGGATGGGGGTCATGAGGGAGGTGGGATGGGGGTCACAGGGAGGTGGGATGGGGGTCATGAGGGAGGTGGGATGGGGGTCACAGGGAGGTGGGATGGGGGTCATGAGGGAGGTGGGATGGGGGTCACAGGGAGGTGGGATGGGGGTCACAGGGAGGTGGGATGGGGGGTCATGAGGGAGGTGGGATGGGGGTCACAGGGAGGTGGGATGGGGGTCATGAGGGAGGTGGGATGGGGGTCACAGGGAGGTGGGATGGGGGTCACAGGGAGGTGGGATGGGGGCCACAGGGAGGTGGGATGGGGGTCACAGGGAGGTGGGATGGGGGTCATGAGGGAGGTGGGATGGGGGTCACAGGGAGGTGGGATGGGGGGTCATGAGGGAGGTGGGATGGGGTCACAGGGAGGTGGGATGGGGGTCACAGGGAGGTGGGATGGGGGTCACTGGCAGGTGGGAGCTCAGTGAGCTCTGGACCTGCTCTGGGTTGTCTGGGTGTTTGGGGCTCCCGTGCACGTGCTTCCTGGAAGGGTCCTGCATCTGCACACACAGCTCGGAGCCCACACTGTCACGAGGACACTGTGGGACGCAGCCTTCCTGGCGGCCCAGCAGGAACGTGGTTCTCCTGAAGGTGACCCACAGGAGCCCACGTGTCTCCTCGCTGCCGAGACCAGCCCGGGGGGCTTCTCTCCAGCGGCCGGGCCGGAACCTCCCTTGCGTTCTGGCTGGTGATTTTCCAGAGCTGACTCTTTCCTCCGGGGGGAGGGGAGGCAGGAAGTCCACTGAGCCACAAAGACAACCAGAAACAGTTCTGCCAACCAGAAGCCACGCTGCAGGGGGGAGCCGGGCTGTGACTCAGCAGCTGGAGGGCAGGGCAGAGTGGGGAGGCACCTGGGGGCGGCCAGTGTGGGTGCCTCTGGGGCCCAGTTGGGGTGCTGAGTAGTCTGGCCACCCCCTTTCGGACCGTGTGCACCTCTGCCCGCACTCGAGCAGCGGCATCTACAGAATATTCCAGGCAGGAGGCTGGAGGGTGAGGACTCGGGCCCTGGCCCGGGCGGGAGAGGCCCCAACGTGACTCATTGCGGTTCCCCTGTGGGGGGACGTTGGGGAAACAGAAGCATCCGAAGGTGCAGGTCCCGTCAGCCCTGAGGGCTCAGGCCTCCAACTCCCGGTGCACATTGCCGGTGCCCATGAGGTGGACTGTGTCCAGCTTCCCCAGAAATGCACACTGTGCCAGACCCAGGAAAAGGGCCGAGTGCTACCGAACCTGGGTCCTTCTCCCCGCTCAGGGCACTTGGCAGGGGTCACCTCCCCACCCTGTGGGCGAGTGGGACACCGGGAAAGTGACAGGAAGCTCCTTCCTCTGACCAGTGGTGGACAGTGCCGGGCCCCACGCAGCCCGCCCGGGACCACCATCACAGCCCGGTGACAGGTCTGTGCCTCGTGGTCCCCAGGCCTGGGCTCAGACTGGACCTGGCCCTCGCTGAGCCCTCTCTCCTAAGCAACTTCCGGGCTATTCTGTACTTGGGTATTTTTAAGGGAAGTGTTTTATTATTAACTAAATATGTCATTTTCAAGAAAGGGAACTGCACTGTTGCCAGTTCCACACGACAGAGCAGGTTCTGCAGGGCCGGGAGCACTAGCCGCAGCCGCTGTAGCCAGATGGGAGCGCCTGTGTCCTGCAGGGCCACGTGCTGTCCAGCTGCCAGTCTGCAAAGAACACCAAGAATGGAGGGCAGCAGACTGTGTCCCCCGTCCCTGCATCCCACGTCCCGGAGTCCCGGAGTCCGGGGTCTGGAGAGAGCCCACCACAGGCATGGGGTCCCAGGGCCCGGGCGTGCCTTCCTCCCCAGAAACGCGTGCAGAGAAAACTGAATGCAGCCCCCCTTTAGTGAGCTCGGTTTTCACTGCAGACCGCCCCCCCTTTCCTGGCGGTGACTTTGCCTGCGATGAGGAGCAGAAGCCCTGGCTCAGGGGTGTGGCCGCACCCCCTCCTCGTTCCTGTCCCTGTTCCTGTCCTGGGGAGGCAGTGAGGAACCGTCACCGTCACAGAAGCTCTGATCTGCCATATGCAGTACAGTTCCCACTGTTTTTCTCCTTTGGTTTAACTTAATGCGGCCCCAAACCAAAACAGTCCTGGCCGCCTTCCCCCAGCCCACCCAGCCGCAGCGCCCAGCGCCCAGGGCAACAGCTGCGGGAACGCACTGCTGGCCACCGGCCGAGGAGGCGAGGCCCGCCCGGTCCTGCCCTGACGTGCGTGGCCAGGGGCAGTGTCCGGACCCGGACCCGGACCCGGTCCCGGGCGCTGGTTGTGGTGAGAGGTCAGGAGGGAAGGCGGGCTCCTGATGAGACTGCACAGGAAGCCGCGGAGACATGCGGGGGCTGCTCAGACGTGACTCTAGGGCACTCGTGCGGTTCAGCTGGAGGACAGGAGTGACAGGGCGATGCCTGACCAGCAGCACCTCCCTTCCTCCCCGTGGCCTGGCCCTTTCTGGGTGCCCTTCCTTTACAGTGACTTCCCTCCTTGTCCCAGACACCTCAGGCCCCCGGGGCCTCAGACAGGGCTGGGATCCTGCAGAGCGGAGAGTGTGTCTGAGGGCCGGCGGCCGGCGCTCTGCCTGGGTCTGCCTTCGGTTGCCGGGGCTCTAACAGGAGTTCAGTTCTGTCGCTGTAGAAGTGGGGAAAGCCAGGCTCTTGAGGAGGCTGTGGCTTGCTCAGAGCGTCTCAGGATGCTTGACAAAGAGCAGGGACCGGCCCCTCGCCCTTTGGCCCTTGGGAGTCCTCCTGAAGGGTCTGCCCGCGGTGCCAGGTGGCAGCCCTGGCCAGACTGCTGTGCGGTGGTCAAGCCCTCCTCCTGCTGCTCAGCCTCCTCTCGGGGCCAGGCTGCCTCCCAGACTGCCGCAGGGTGGGGGACCCCGGGCTGGCCGCTGGCTTAACTCCCCCCCTAGAAGGGCACCTGGGAGAGGTCAGCGCCCCTCCCTGGAGCTTTCTGGGTGCTGCTATCCATCCCCTGGCCCCTCTTCTTCAGCCCCACCCAGAAGGACCCCCTGGCCTCAGTCCCAGATAAGTGCCACCTGGTTGCCACAGATGACATCCCATTTCTCACCCCAGGCCTGATTGTCCCTGAAACCCAGAGCTGTACGTCCAGCTGCTCACTCCTGTCACCTCTGGGTGTCCGGCAGGCATCGCAGAGCTGCTATCCCAGGTGCTGTGCCTTCCCCCCACCTGCTCTCCCCACCTTTCTCCTCCCCCAGATGACCCCTCCCTCACCCAAGCTGCTCCAAGCCCCAGTCCTGGGCCCTCCCTCCCCCTCCTGCCCCGCATCTCCATACTTGTCCCCCGCCCCAGGGGGCGAATGGATAAAGAAGGTGCAGGTCCGTGGACTGGGGTGTGACTCGGGCTTCCTGAGTGGCGAGGGGCTGCTGGGCTGGGTGGGCTCTGAACGGCAGGCTTCACGCCTGGCTGAGCGACGCGGGGCTGCCGGGCTGGTTCACTCAGCTTCGGAGGACAGTGACTCACCGCCAGCGCCTCCGATGGGGACATGGAAACACTGGCCTGACCGGAGCCTCCTTGCCTGCAGCAGGCCTGCGTCCTGGTGTGCAAACCTCTTTTCAAGTCTCTGCTTTCGGATTTGGGGGGAATCTCCAGAAGTGGAATAGCAGATGGTGTGGTGGCTCTGCGCTTGGTGCTTTGCGAGGCCTCCGTGCGGTCCTCCCCGCGCAGTGGCAGGAGGGTGAGCGTGTGCTGTCCTCCTGAAGCCGGCCCTCCAAGGAGCTGGCCCCGTCACTTGAGTAAAGCGGAGCAGGACCAGCCAGGAGAAGGAGGGGGCAGAGCAAGGACGAAGGCCAGGCACAGGCCACCAGGGGGAAGCCCAGGGCCTAGCAGGGGACAGTCCATTGTAAGGTGGGACCTCACCCCCAGGGTGACCTTTCCTCCCGCACACCGCTGGTCATGCAGTTTGGACCCCTGCCCTCTCCTGCCTGGGGATGACATCTAGGCCTCAGTGAGTGGACACACCTGGCCAACTGCTGACTATTCTGTTAAGACCGTCTCCTGGGACCTCCCCTAAAACCCCCTTAGACCCTTTAGGGTGGAGGGTCCAGTGCGGCCTGTGCCTTCCCCCCCCCCCCCCCCCCACCCCGAACCAGGCGCTACCATTAGCTTCCCTCTCCCAAACCCCAAGGGCCTTCCTTGACCTCTGAGACTTGTTTCCTAAGCTCATTTCTTTTAGGTCTTACTTTTTCTACCTCTATGTTTCCCAGTAAATGAACTTTTGGAGTTTGGGTCTTGGCTCTGAATTCTCTCCTAGCCAGAACCCAGGTACGGAGGTTGCTGAACCCAGGTTTGGTCTCACCCCACCAGTCAGACACCTGGTGTACGCCTACACCAGAGGGACCTTCTCTCTGAACAGCTGGGCCCAGGACGCCTGCGGGCGGGCAGGAGGCAGCGGTCTGGCCTCTCACCTGAGCGCGGCAGCTCCGGCACATCAGCTTGGTCTCTCCCTAAAACCGCTCTCAGGGCTCCTTGGCTGGGCCGCCAGGCTGGGCTAGGGCAGCCCCTCTCCTGGGAGTTGCACCCTTACCCAACTAGAAGCCAATGCCTCCCACAGGGGCTGGGTAGGGTGGGGGCACCTTCTCTGGGGGCCCAGGCCAGGAGTCAGGAGGGAGCTTCCTCCCGAGGATGTGAAGGTGGGTACATGAAGGCTGGGTGAAGCTGGAGACACAGGAGCCTTTGGGGACTGTGGTCAGGGATGGGAAGCCCTGAACTAGGACAGGGAGGGAGGGGCCAAATCACACCTGGGGCAGAGCCTAGTGACATGTTGTGGGGGGACCGTCTGAGTGGGGGGCGGGTTGGAGCTGCAGGATCAGGAGGAAGGGCTGGAGGGAGGTGACCCAGCCCCTCCCTGGGTGGGGCTTGTTGACTGAGAGGCCCGAGGACTGTGGCTGGGCCTGGCTCCAGTGCTGGGTGCAAGGGCCCCCAGCGAGCTGGCGCCAGCGGGGGACTATCCCCTGTGCAGGACAGGGCCCTTGTCAGAACTGCCGAGTCCCGGGCCCGGGCTGGACACCCCTCCTGGGATCCGCTGTTCATGGAGGGGATCCGCTGTTCATGGAGAAGGTCCCTGCTCCTGGGGCACTCGGCTTCGGGGGTGTCTGGGCGCCCTCTGAGGACTGGCCCTGCACCCTGTAGATTGCTTAAGATGAAGGACGCCTGGCTGGGCCTGCAGACACGGGCACCCTCGGGCCCCACAGATCCATGAGCCACCCCACTTCCTGAGACAGCACCAGCCACCTGGGCTCCGGAAATTGCGCCGGCTCTCCACATGCCCTGAGGGGCTCCGCGCTCCTGGGGCGGAGAGAACACGCAGGCCTCTCGGTGACCCAGAAAGCCGTGTTTCCTGCTAAGTGGGAGAGGACCCAGCAACCCTGCCAGGCGCAGCCTCAGCCCAGGGGTCCAGAGAATTTGAAAAGGTTTCCTGATGCGGAGTTGTCCTTCGCCTTCTCTGAGAGCTCGTCGGCCTGGCCGCCCCAGGACCAGCACGCCCGGTCAGAGCAAGCAGGCACATGTGGACAGGACCACCAAGGCTCCCGGCCTCCAGACAGCAGACACTTCTGGGGAAGGGATCTCGGGAACCGCGGGCACCCCTCTTTCATGCCCCCGACTCTTGCTGGACGTCCCACAGCAGCCTTTCCAGTGGCCTGGGACAGACAGCTCTCCGCAGGCAGCTGGGGAGCTTGGGGAGGGCCAGGCTGGTCACTCTGCCTCTGGGCAAGGCTCTGTGGGGACAACACACACCCTGGGGCAAAGCCCCACATCTCAGCTGCTCCCGCAAGGGCTGCCTGGGCCCCAGGGCCCCTGCCTGCCGCGCCTGCTGTCCCTGTGCACGCCTGAGCGCTCCTCTGTCCTCCGGACTCAGTGACCCCTCCGAGGAGACAGAACCCGCTGTTTGCTCGCAGCCCTTCTGCCCTCTGTGCCCAGTGCCCACTGATTCTAAAGGACGCTGAATGGCAGTGGGCTGCTGGGGTCTCCATTCTGGCCGCCCCAGAACCACTTCTCACAACACCGCACACACAGGGCTGTCTGACCCTGGGCAATGGCCACCCTACCAGCGCTTCCTGAGAACTGCGGGGTGGATGCGGCCACCGCCTGGTCTCAACTCTGTCACCGGCTCAGAAGCTCCCAGAGGTAGGTTTCTGGGTTGGGATTTTGTCTGTCATGCCCCTGGGGGAGGGGTCTCAGGCAACCTGCCAGCCGTTGGCTGGGAAGGAGGGGGTTGTCCAGGAGGGCACACTGGGGCCGCCTCCAGGCTGTGGATGTCCAGGACATTGCCCCCAGGGCTGGGGAAACGAAGGCAGCCCCTTGTGATCATGTGTCAAGAACATGCTTCCCCTCCCTCCCACCCAGGTGAGGGCCTTCCCACCCCCAGATGACCAGCTTACTTGAAGGTTCTCCAAAAACATGCAGTCTGCCAGGGGCCAGGGAGAGGCCTACCCCACAAACAGGGAGGAGCTACAAGCCCAGCCACCCGCTGCCAGGAGTGGAGAGAGAGAGAGGCGGTGTGGGCCTGGAGATCTGGAGGAGGTGGGTGCGAGATTCGTCAACAAAGGAGGAGATTTTCAAGAAGAACACTTTGAGTGCAAAGGCTCGTGGGGCAGAGCGGGGGTGAGGGGGCATGACCTAGGGTAGGGGTCCTCAAACTACGGCCCGCGGGCCACATGCAAATACAAATATTGTATTTGTTCCCGTTTTGTTTTTTTACTTCAAAATAAGATATGTGCAGTGTGCATGGGAATTTGTTCATAGTTTTTTTTTAAACTATAGTCCGGCCCTCCAACGGTCTGAGGGACAGTGAACTGGCCCCCTGTTTAAAAAGTTTGAGGACCCCTGACCTAGGGGGTGTTTGTAGTACAAGGAGGGTCCTGGCTGGAGTGGGGTGTGGGCCTGGGCAGGGGGAAGCTCCAGCCCCGGTCAGTGGAAGACACAGGACAAGGACACTGACCAAGGGAGAGAAAGGGCTGGAGGGGCACAGGGACCCAGAGGCCAAGTGCAGAACGCATCACGCTGCCCCAACGGAAGCCCTGCCTCCCCTTGTCGGTGGCTGTCCTTTCCAGGGGCCTCCTGCTCCTGTTTGTTGATTAGCCTGAGTAGCAGCTGGGCAGTTGGTTCCTGAGGAGGTGGCAGCTTGGAGACACAGATGCTGAGAGCAGGGCCTTGATGGCAGGGAGAGGTCCTGCCCACTCAGTTTGCTGAGGTTCCCAACCGAGTAAGACAGAGAGATGCTTAAACAGGCCGCAAATAACTGCTGGTAACTGGCCTGCTGTGTTTAATGGTTTTGAGACCAAAACACCCTCGATGCAACATAATCTTGCTAGTCACAAGGCAATTACAGGATCTACAGCAATACCAGGCATTACAGGTGGGTGGGCTGGGCACGGGAGCCAGGTGGAAGGCTTGCCGGGGCCCGTCGCTTGCGTGACTGTGACTGTTTGAAGCTGACGTAATGACTCGCGTATGTGAGGGCCTCTGGAATGTGAGGCCTCTGCCAGATGGACCTCCTGTCCCACCTTGGGCCCCACGCCTGCGGCCGGGCGCTGGGCAGGCCTGGACAGTGCCGATGTGCTCGGCCTGGAGAAGGCGCTCGCCTCTTGTGGACGCCTCTCTGGACCGCCTGCTGTCTTTCTCCCACTCCCCTGTCTGTCCTTCCTGGAACTTAGGGTGCCTTTGGTGTCCTCAGATGGTCCTCAGAGCTCAGAGCCATCTGGCCAGGAAGGGCAGCCCAGACCTGTCTTCTACCAAATGTAATCTCTGGCGCGGGCTCTGAGCAGCGGCCCGTTAGCTGGCGGCTTCCAAGGAAAGCACGCTGCCGCTCCACCTGCCGGGCAGCGGTCAGGCCCCTGCTTGTGAGGGACGGTCTCCGGTCCGCCCGCCGCCCAGCGGGCCGCCGCACAGCCTCGGGAGTCGCCGTTATTCCCCTGCAGTTCATCTGCTCCCAGCCGCTGGCATTTGGAAAACGCAGGATCCATGCGGTGGAATCAGACTCCCCAGCAGCTGCTTTTCCGGCGGCAGATGTTCTGAAAGTGACAAAGACAGAATTGAAACCCGGTCTCCTGAGAGCCACATCGCTGTGGGAGACGAAGCGAGGAGCAGCAGGGATGTTCGCAGCCGGAGTGGGCTTCTCACCATTGGCAGTTCCTGTCGCCCAGACCAGCCACCAGGCCATGGTCCAAGGCTGGCCAGGTCCCGGCCCGGCAAGGCCACCGTCTCAGTTCACATGAGAGGCCAGCAAGTCAGTGTGGGAGGAGCTAACAACGATGAAGGCTGCTAATCACGAAGACAGCTCACACCCAAGGGTTGTGTATGTGTGTGCCCACCACGGTGCTAAGTGCTGTGAGAAGGGGAAACTGAGGCCCAGGGGAGCTAACGAAATGCTCCAGGCAGCATCCCCAGTGAGCTCTCTGGCCACACCCTGCTCTAAAGGGGCTCTGCCCTCCTAGTCAGAATTGTGACGTTGAGGACATAAATGCTTTTAACCGCCTGTGGACTGGGCACCAAAGACCCTCCCGCCCTCACATCCCCCCCTCACTTGACAAGCTTACTCCCCCACGAGGCTCCGCCTTCCAGGAAGTTTGTACTCCCGCTGAGTCTTTTCCTGGGACCCCTCTGAACGCCAGTTTCTCTTCTTTGGGAAACGTGCCTGCTGTCAGCCACCTGGACAGCACGGTAACATAGTTCCTCACCTGAGCTTAGCACCGAAGCCTGCAACAGCTCACACACCTATGCTCTGCCACTGCGCACTGCCTTGAGCCCAAACCTTCAGCAAAAACCCTTCTCATGCAAAACAGTGAGACCACAACTTTAAGTATTTAAGAAAGGTTTCTTCCAGAATCTCTGCCAAGGTCACGGCCTCGACCCAGGACCCAAGACGCTGGCGGACCATTTCTGAGGCTTGGGTCGATTGTCGTCAGGTTGAAATGTCCATCGTTGAGCATTCCTAATGACTTCACCAGCACATATGCAAAACTCACCAAAACAGCATGACCACAAAACTCAGCGCTAGCGCGGGATTTTCAGTATTCTTCTAATACAGCCCTGCTCTGCCCAGGTGGCTGCTGGGTGCCATGCCTGGCACCCCATTTTGCAGGCCAGACCCGGAGACTGGGGAGCAGAGTGTCCGGGGGATCATTATCAGAACCTGGAGAAAGTTTCTCTCTCTTCCTCTCTCTCTCTCTCTCTCTCTCTCTCTCTCTCTCTCCTGACCTTAAGAGGAGACACACTTTGCAGGAGGCCAGAGTCCATGGAAAGAGGGCTGTGTCCGTACAATTTGCACACTTCAGTTTATTGGGGTGCCTCCAAAGGTGATGTCAGGCTCTGGTCAGTGAGCTAAGTGGTTAGTGTGGGTCCTCGCACTGAAGGGCCAGGAGTTCGATTCCCAATCAAGGGCACGTATCTGGGTTGCAGGTTTGATCCCCAGCCCCAGTTGAGATGGTTCAAGAGGCAGCCAATTGATATGTCTCTCTCCCCATCCTCCTTCCATCCCTTCCATGCTCTCTGAAAATCAATGGAAAAAATACACTTGGGTGAGGATTAACAAAAGAGAAAATAAAGGTGATGTCAGAGAACAATGGCCGTGAAATGGGATGCACCGCCCTCGCCTCCCCCAGCTGCTGGGCAGGCAGTGCGCGTCCCTGCAGGACCTCGAGGAACCAGTGGGACCTGGGTTCTTTCTTCCTTTCCTTTCTAATTATTTTCTCTCCAGACGAAACCCCGCAGGGATAGGATGGATTGAGTTCAGAATGTTCCAGGTCGCTTTCGCAGGCTGCCCTTGTTTTCAAAGCCGCTGTGCTCCTTGGTTGACCTCTGGGGCCTCCTCCCAGGCCCTCCTAACTCTTCCACTGCAAGAGGGAGGATAGGGAGCAGGCCCGCCCAGCCCACAGTGCCAGCCATGCTTGGAGCCTGGGCCCAATCTTTCCTCCCCCTGGACACCCCAGCTCGACCCTGCCCTGTAGGCCAGCCTCACAGGCACACAGGTGGCCCCGCCTCTCCAGGTGCCTGGGCACCGGGTCAGCCTTTGAAGGCTGAGGCCTGTGTTTTGCTGGGACGTCTGCTCCGATTTCCCTTTCCTATCGTGCCTGTGGGAGGGTCCCTGGGAGGCGGGGAGGGCAGATGGGTTTGGTGGGCCATGAGCCCAGGCTCCGGGGGGCCATGGGCCTGTGTCCCCGAGGTTGATGAAGACCCCCGTGCTGAAGGCTCACACACCAGACTGCAGACAGCAGTGACTCCCAGAGGGAGAGCCAGTTCTTTCCCTCCTCGTTCCGCAGTGCTGATCCCACCAGGAGAAAGGCTCACTCCCAGCAGCCCACCCCACACCTGGCTGCACAGCCACTGGCCTCTGAAACCAGGCCTGGGGCTCGCTCAGCAGTTCTTGGTAGGAACTTAATATCACTCTCTGTTTCTTTTACCTATTTTTATAATACCCGCCCTACAGTAATGGCATGAATTTACCTTTTTAAAACACAAACTTACCCTTTTAGTAAAACACATGAATTGATTATGTAAATAACAGTTTCAATGAATCAAATTTAAAATGACGTCGGAAACACCGAGTCCAATTCTGCTTCTGACGTCTGAAATGCGTTCATAACCTCCCCATCAGAAAATCGGCTCGCTCCGCTCCCCCGCCTCCCATGCTGGGAGCTCACTACCTCCCAGGGCACCTCCAGACAGCCGCACTGGGAAACACTGCTCCCAGCAGCGCCACAGCTGAGGCCGGGTCCGCAGAGCAGCTCAGTTCTCCTTGGGGGGGCGGGGGGGGGGGGGTTTGGAGTGTCTGTGCAGGATGTGCCCTTGTCCACTCCCAGCAGCCTCTCCAGGTTCCCCAAGCAGGTCCTCATCCTCTCCAACCTTCTCCATCCAGGGCAACAGTTGGTATCTTTTCCTCTTAGTGGCCGTTCCAGGAATGGAGGCCAATATTCCAGCATCGGCAAACTGCGGCTCTGCAAACCGTGGCTCAGGAGGCACATGCGGTTCTTTGGCCCCTTGAGTGTGGCTCTTCCACAAAATACTGGCTCTTCCACAAAATACCAACTTCTGCGCATGGGCCACGACATTTCAATCGCACTGTACGTGCACGCCCGCACGTGGTATTTTGTGGAAGAGCCACACTCAAGGGGCCAAAGAGCCGCATGTGGCTTGCGAGCCGAGGTTTGCCGACCACGGGAGGTGATATAATAATTACATGAACAATTTTTTGTTCCAAAGGATTGGTACTTTTTTCGGGTTTGGTGAGCACTGTTGTGGAATTACAACCCACAACTCACCTCTGGCCTCCACTGCTGGGTCCTAACACTGAGGCAATAGCTGGATTTGGGCAGTCAGTGCAACGTGTCACATGAGAGGACAGGTCATGGCTCCTCCTCCAGCAGTGACAGACAGGAGCCCATGCCGGACAGGACAAGCAGCAAAGCAGGAGTGTGGCGAGACCTCCGGTCCCTGCACTCGGCCAAAGCAGGCTTGCAGCCGACAGCTGCCTTTGCTGACCAGCAGCAGCATCTGGACCTGGACCCAGCTTCCAGGAGTGGGGGCCCGCATGGAGACAGGCTGGAGCCCTGAGGACAACGCCAGGGACTCGCAGACCAGAGTGCGTGGGCGCAAGCCCCACCCTCTGAAGGAAGGTCATTTCCCAAGTTAACTTGAATGTGGACATTTTCCCATAAGTCTCAGCACCGCTCCTCTCTGCTCCGGCCTCCTCCCTCCCAGCCCACAGGAAGCACCAGTGGCCTCGAGGGCTGAGCTCTGTGCCTGCTCCCTCTCCAGCCTGAGGTCACAGCGGCATGTCCTCCTCACCTGCTATCTCAGGGTTCACACACACACACACACACACACACGCACGCACGCTCGCGCAGTTGACTTCTGTAGACTTTTTTTTTAAATAAATTCATTTCACAGAAACCAAAAAGGGAAAATTGTGCAGTGTTATTGTGATCAGCTGTGGATATGTTCACTGAGCAACCCTGCAGCTCCTGTTTCATTCCATTTAGTGTTTCCAACGGCCCACTTCACAGATGAGGAGACTTCACAGATGAGAGGGAAGCAATGTGCTCAAGGTGACATGGCAGGAATTCAAACAGGACCTCATGCTGATGGCGGTGCCGCTGGTCCCTTCTGGCCTGACAGCGGTGCTGACTTCAAAAGGAGGATCGGATCGTTTTACCCCAAAGGCAACAGGCTGGAAACACTGAATTCCCCAGCGAGCGTGCTGGCCTCACCGTGCACCCAGGGCCTGTCCCCAGCTGGCCCTCCCCGCAGACCCGCCTCCCGCCACTCCCAGGGCCTTCAGGGATGCAGCCAGGAGCTGCGCACAGGTGGCTCCCAACCTGGACCTGAGGGCCAGACCAAGCTGGCTGTGACCTTTACGTGGCCGCAGCTCTCCCGCCCGCCCTGTCCCCACGCGGCCACCGGCAGCCTTTCCGAAAGGTTGGGGAAGAAAACTTCACTCCCTCCCACGGCCTCTCCCAAAGGCCTGGGTCCCACGCGTCCGATTCAGTCAGTTAGAAACGGAGTCCGTGCGGGCTGGGAAGTGGCCCTCGCCGCTCGGCGTGCGTTTCTCTGGAGCTGGGGCGATTCGTCAGCCGAGGCGCTGGGCTCCCGGGCGATGGCCACTGGGGGACGGAGGCGTCGCCGTCCCAGCTTCAGCCCCTCGCCCCTCTAGGCTTGAGCCCCCTCCTCTCCGCTCCAGCCCGCCGGCTCCGCCCCCCATCCCTCCCGCTCCCCCCGCGCTGGCTCCCTGTCATCTCAGAGGCGGGCCCAGGGCCGGCCCAGCCCGCACCGCGCGCCCATTGGCCGAGCAGGTGAGCCGGGGCGCCTCTCACGGCGGGGGCGGGGCGGGCCGGGCGGATGAATGAAGCCGGAGTCGGCCGGGAGCGGCCAGAGCGCGGTGCGCAGCGCAGCCCCGGGATCCAGGCGGTGAGTGCTCCGTGGAGCCCGGGCTGCGCCGGTCGGGGCGCCCGACCTGCTGAACTCGGGAGCGCCGCCGGGGCCGCTGCGGCTGGGCGGGCGCCAGCGTGGTCCAGGGGGCGCTTTCGGGGGCGGCGGGGAATCCGGGCGGGGGGTCTGGACCCACAGCGCCCCCAGAGTGCCTCCGGGCGGGAATGCGGATCAAAGGTGGACCAGCGCCCCACAGCCTCGCTGCCTTTGGGGAATTGGATGCGAAATGCACCCCTTCTCACTTCCAGCTTCCTGGGCGGGAAGCCTCAGGGCAGGCAGGGGGCGGGCAAGGGGATGCCTGGCGGGTGTAAGGGCTCAGACGGGGATGGAGGGAGCTTTCAGGGCGGGAGGCGGGAGGGCCGGGGCTGGCGGGCGGGCGCGCACACGGAAGCGGGCTACGTGGGTTCCACCAGGGACACGCGGCTCTGGGGGCTGCCAGGTTGTGGCGGGTCCCCACCTACGGCGGATGCCGCTGCTGCTGAGTCAAGGAGGAAGTCATGCCCAGAAGTTACTCGAGAGAGGCCGGGCTGCTCGCACCAGCCGCGCTCCAGACACGTGGGGAAGGGTGCGGGGAGTGGGGGGGCTGGTCCCCAGACGCCACTCGCGCTCTGGTCCTCGCCCCACCACGAGGGGTCCCAGGCCCGGCCCAGAGCTGCCCGGCTTAGAGCTGCAAGGGGGGGGGGGGGGGGGCCTAGAGCCCTGGGTGCAAGAGGAGGGCAGGGAAGGGTGAAAACAAGGATGCAGGACCACCCTTGGCACCGAGTGGGCACACTGGGCCGCAGATGGTGGACGGGGCCAGACACCGGGACCTGCTCTCGGGGAGGGAGCCTCTGCTTGGCGGAACCTGGTGGAGAAAACCCACTGGGGCGGTGGGGTCAGTGCCCCCGGGGCGGGGTGGGGTCAGTTGGTGGCGACCCCCAGTTCCTGGACTCCCTCCTGCCGCCGGGCCGGCGGTCGGATATGGCGGCGGGGCCTGTAGGAACCACAGTAGTTTTCCACAGTTTAGCCGGCTTCCAGCCTCCACTTCCCTGTGCTGCTTGGAGCTTGGATTTCCTCTGTGGGGTCAGAGACTGGCTCTGGGGAGTGGCGGCCTGGTGAACCGTGCCCTGCAGCGAGGGCTTGTTCTCTGCGGGCGGTGATGGGGGCAGAGGGGGGGCAAGAGGGCCTCAGTGGACAGAAAGCTCCTGGTTTTAGCTGCTGCATTTATGACTCTAACAATAATGGCAGCAGGAGCTGTTTGCTGAGCACTTAGACTGTCTGCCCTGTGCTACGGGCCCTGAGCATCATCCCATTGGTCCCGGCCACTGCAGGAGGCAGCCACGGCCGCTCCCACTCCCCTGAGAGTAAACCGAGGCCCCATGGTTGAGTGACCCGCTCGAAGCACAGCTAGTCTGAGGCGAAGAGGTTGAATCCAGGCTTGTGTGACTCCAGACAGCGTAGCTCTGCTGGGGGGGGGCTGGGGGGGGGGGCGGGGCAGCTCTAACACAGAACTCGGCCGGCTGGGGGCCCTATGCTGACGGGGAGGACCTCCCAGGAGCAGGCCGGCACTGCCAGGCTGTCCCTGTGCTGCTGGAGGCAGACGGAGGGTGCCTGAGTCAGACCCACACTCCTGACTGCCCTGGGTGGGGACCTGTCCTGTTTCCTGCTGGGCAGGGCCCAAGGTGCTACCTGGGAATTCGTCCTGGGGCTGCTTCCCTCCTGGGTGGCTCTGACCTAACCCGTGAGTCCCCGGGTGTGGCTCCCGGAGCAGGTGCCAGGCGGGTGCGGACCAAGTTCCACCCTGTCGCCACGGGGAGGGCCGGGCCCTGCTGTGGGGCAGGACGGGGCTGAGTGAACGGGGGTCTTGGGGCTGACCTGTCTCTGCCAGAGCACCGGATCCCGAGGGACTCCGCTCGGCTCCTGGCTGTCCTCAGCCCTGACAAAGCACGGTGCCCTGGGTCCTCGGTGCACATCCATCTTCCCAACGGCGGAGGTGCGCTTGGCTCGCTGTGGCGTTAGCTCGTTGGGCTTAGCATCAGCTCCCTGCAGAGGTCTCCGTGAGTGTCAGGCCATCCATCCCCAGGCAGCATTGCCGAGGAGTGTAAACTCCTGGCTTTGTGAACTCATGTTCTGGGGGGAGTGGCTGCTACTGTGGCGACTTTGAGTCCCTTGGGCCTCCCCCTGGGAGATATGGGTGATGGGCAGGGAGCTAGACCAGAGCCTGGTGCTGGCGGACAGGAAGGAGCTGGGCTGGGCCATCCCCCTGCCTCCTCCACGTGGCGTCCAGCTGGGGTGTGGACACAGACCACGAAAATGTTCCCCCTTGAGTCACGTGGTCTCCTCCACTCAGGCTAAGAGCCCATTGTCTGCCTTCGGAAGGGGACATGCAATAATCCGCAGGACGCCAAGGCTGCTTTTTACCGGGATGGCCGTGGTGGGTGTGAGGCTGCTGGGGGAGGAAATCGGATAGGCCCACTGGGATTCCACCGGGAATGGGGGCAGCAGCTCGACCTCAGGTGACCGGGCGCTGCTGGAGGAGGCGGAGGAAAGCGGCCTGGCTGCCTGAATTCGGGCCCTCAGCTGTGTCCCCTCCTGGGCCGGCCCTGGCTTGGCTATCCTTGGACACCCTCGTCCCCCCTCAGTGGCCACAGCACAACCCCGATCTCGCCAGCATTCCACAGAATTAGCCGCTCGGACACCTTTCTGGGGACAGGTAGACACTGTCACAAACCATGTGTCTTCTGCTCATGACGAGGCCCAAGTGCAGGGCAGGGCTTGCCGACAGACCCAGCTGGCTCTGCCGATGGGCGTCCAGAGTCACAGGCCCCGGGCGGGCGATCCTGACAGGTCCTCTCTCCCGCGTGAGCGGGGCTCCACTTGAGCACCCTCGCCCCTGGGGGATGCCTCTCCTCAGTGACCTTTTTTGTGGCTAACCTGGGGGCTACCTGAGGCATCACCCCTTGGCCGGAGCCACAGAGGTGGCACCTCATGCCCACTCTGGGCTTGTGTGAGGCCCTTGCATTTTGTGTGCATCTACCTCTCTGCAGGCACCATGGGCCTCAGAGGCCCCAGGAAATGGCAAGCCCAGCCTAGGCCTGGGTGGGCCCCTCATGTGAACAGAGCTTGCTCCCTCCGGTGCCCCCAAGTCCCATACGTACCCTTCCGTACGTCTGATTTCTCGTGAGCCTCCAGGGGTGCCTGGACCACTGTGAGTGGAGAGGCTGGGTCCTTCGCCTCAGGGATCCTCCCCATGATGTCACGCACCTATTCCAGCAGGGAAACTGAGGCTCTGAGAAGCCCACCCCGAGGTGGGGCTCCTGCCCGGCTCTCAGGCGGCCTCTCAGCCTCCACATCGCCTGGACTGGGAGGGGTGGCTCTTTTTTTTTGGATCAAATATTGTAGGTCGGAAAGAGGAATAAGGTCCCTTGGCCCCCCCCCCCCCCCCAGGCCTACCCCTCCTCCAAGCTGGGGCTCGGGCGCTGGAATGTCCATGCAGAGACTGCAGGACACTCCCTGAGGGACCAGCCCTCCCCACTCGCTCCCAGACAATCCTTCATTGTGGCCTCCATGCAAAGCAGCCTCTGCGCTTACCAATATGAAAACGAGGGTTACAGGCACAGCTGTGGCCACCCCAATCCTGCCATCTGGGTGTCTGCCCTATAAATAGCTTTGAGCCTCAACTTCAAGAAGTTAACTAACACCCCCCCTCCCCGAAGAGACACCAGGATAGGTCTAGGAGAGAAGATAGCTGCCTGGGGAGTCCCAGGGTCATGGTGCAAGGAACCAGGGTTTCAGGGAGTGAGGCCAGGGCCCCGGGGCCGCCTTAAGGCTTAGCATTTCACTCAGCAACCCTGTGTCCTTCCTGCCCGCTCTGCTTTGCATAGAGCCTCCGACTGGAAAAGGAAGTAAGCAGGTGCACGGGGACCTCCCGCGTCGCATCATCTGGGAAAATAAGAGGAGACGGATGCGTCCAAATCTTCCAGCTCTTTACGGAGTCCCGGTTCTCACAGACCCGGCGGCTGCGAGCCACCCGTGGGCCCCTGGCTTCTCACAGTGCAGTTGGGGATGGCCTCCATTTCTTCACAGCAGATGCCCCAGACGCCTCGGGTGCAGCTGATGGGCCAGGGCCAGTCTCACCCTAAGACAGCGTTCATGCAGGAACAGCCCTCTCACCGAAGCCCCAGGCTCCCTCCCCACTGGCCCAGGGACAGCCCCTGCCCCTGCCGCTGGAGGAGGGGTTGCGGGCCTGCTTCTGAAGGCCAGGGTGCCCGTGAAGGCTCCATCAGGGCTTCCGGCCTCAGATGTCCTCTCAGGGGGATGAAGGCTGCAGAGCAACAGGGAGAGGATGGCCCAGAGGTGGGCGGAGAGTGCCAGGCAGACCACCAGCTCTGGGCTCACATAGCTGGAGCACCCAGAAGACCTGGTCCCTCCTCCTGGGGCAGCATGGAGTGCAGGGCTGTCTGTTAGGTGGGAGCCAAGAACCGGCCTCAGGAGGGCTCAGCCAGCCGCAGGCCTGATACCTTCTACAAATTTCCCCTGCGGGTCCCAGGAAGGTGGGACCGACCTTGTGAGATTCCAAGTGTCGCGCAGCCCTGGACTCTCAGGATCTGGCTGTTGCTGGCGATTCCAGACACCACGGCCCGTGGTCGGGGCATGCGCTCCAGCTTCCCTTACACCTCAGTGCCCGAGTCATGGGGGCACAGCTCCCCTTTCTGATACAGATGCGCTGACAGGCCCAGAGCCTTCCAGAGAAAGCATCCCCCCGCCACTCGGGAATCCAACCCTGGAGCGGAGCTGTGAGCGTGGTGGAAGGTGACAGGCGCTGTCACCCGCTCGCTGGATCAAGGGAAGCGCCCTCCATGCCTTGGCTGCTGTGGGTCCCATCGTCATAGGAACCGGGTCTGAGGGCGGTGGAGGAGGCCTGCGGGGCTGATGTATTCGAACGTCCTTATGTGCGTGTGGTGGCCACCAATGGGGGGCCGGGCTAATATCTAAAATAAGGTTTTCAATGTGCTGCTTTACGTGCATGCGACCTGTGGGGTCATAGGTTGCCCATTGTCTGTTTAGGTCAGAGTTCCGTAGATTTCAGTTCAGGTGAAACTTGACCCTGACTCAGAGCTGTTGGGACCGTCCACTGCTAGTGGTTCCTGTGTTACGTGGCTTTGTTTCAAACAGGAAGTTCTGTTTCGATGTGGCCATTCCTAATGACAAAAGCTAGTGACGTGGCCTCCTAGGCCCAGCAGAAGGCCTGAGGCCCCACTGCCCGAGTGAGCCTAGAGCCAATGGGAGGGGTGGCGAGGGCGGCTGTGGGCAGGTGTTCGATGGCAACCATACCTTGGGCCTCCAGCTACCTGGTCTGCGTGGTCCAGGACCTGCTGATCAGCATGGCAGATCACTTACTGGAAATAAGCACCTACGAGTGATTCCTGGGGACGCAATACTGACCCGCCATCCCCCACAGGCTTGGGCGGCCCCTGGGCCTGGCTGGGCTCCTTCCCTCGGGCTGCGCTCCAGCCCCCGGACAAGGCCCAGCGTCTGTGGATTGCATGTGCACGTGTTGGGGTACCTGCCTGTGCGTGCATCAAGAAAAGAGACAGGGTGGCCTCTGGGCCTTGGAACTTCAGGTGGCCTCACGCCTTTCCCATCTTTCTCCGTATTTCAGTTGCGGGGCGGTGGGTGGCAGGGCTGTCCTGTCTAAGGGCTCCAGCTGGTTACCCTCCACGCGTCCCACTGCCCTCCGAGTGCTCGCCTCCAGCGTGCCCAGGGTGCGTCCTGGGTGTCACCTGAGCACCAGTCTGGGCCTCCGTGGGAGGTGCAGCCCTCCAGGAATCTGACAGCCCCAGGCTTTCCTGCTGCTCTCCCGAGGAGCCTGGCGTGCCAGCTCGCACAGGGCGGGGCCCATAAATAAAACAGCCCCAGGGAATGGCTGCAGCGGAAGTTTTGCTGCCTACCCACAGCCTTGAACTCCTGCCACTGACAGCCTGGCGGCACCAGTTTCCAAAGCAAACAGCGGCCTGCATGTACATGCCGCTCAGCTGGCCACGTTCTTTCAATAAAATGCCTGGGAGGACAGCTATGACGCATGTACATGGGCTTGGGAGGCAGGCAGCGCGGGCGAGTGCTGTTTGCCACGGCCAGCTGTGTGGCCCTGGGCACGTTGCTGACCCTCTGGCCTGCTTCCCTTGCCTGTAAGGTGGGCTGCAGTCAGGTGTGCACAAGTGATGCCCTCTCCGAGCCTGGGAAAGTGTGATGTCACCGTGAGGTACAGTGGGGCTCTTCAAAGCTCACTGTGCTCTGCCCAGCAGCATTTGCACCCACACCTGGCCCCGCAGAACGCCAGAGAGGAGTCGGGCTTTAAATTATTAGCTAAGCGGGTGCCACTTTCCAGTTGCACAGAGGAGCACGGTGCGCCCGCTGCCCGCGGCCTCGGTGAGATGGCTGCGCAGGGGAGCCCAGCCGCAGGCAGAGGCAGGGTGGGAGGGCTCCAAGGCTGCACCGCAGGCGTGGGCGTCCCTGTGCTGCCGCAGGAGGGGCCGTGGGAAGCAGGTGTGGCTGGTCTCTCCAAATGCAAAACTGAGTCCCAGACCTGGTCAGGTCCTACCTGGGTCCCCCTCCCGTCACCCTTCCAGTTTCCGGTTTGTTTGGGGGGACTCCCAGGGCTCTGGGGTCCCTGCTCTGCTATCTCCCCTGCTTCCTCACTTCCCACACCCCCCAAACTTTGGACTAAGACCAAGTTCTTGTTCACACTAAAGGCACAGAAAGCTAGCAGGTGTGAGTTTAAGGAAGAATGAGGGCCGAGCTTGAAGCTCGTGTGGGGAGGTCCTCACACCAGCAGCTGCACATCCAGAGCCCTGGCTCAGCCGGGACGTGTGCTCAGGGTGGCCCATGGGCCCATGCGCCCAGCCCGCCCTGCTGTGCCTCAGCTCCGCTTCCAGGCCTCGGTCAGGAGGGGGCTGTCCTCGGCCCGGCCCGGCCCGGCAATGCCCACCCCAGGCTCCAGCCATGGTGGCCGAGATGTGCTGCCCTGCATGTGTGGCTCCAGGTGGGGCCCTGGATTTGGGGAGGGGGCTGGTCTTGGGAGGTAACCCCACCAGCCCAGGTACTGACTAGGCAGATAGAGCCGGCAGCCGCCCCAGGGGACAAGGTGGATGGGGTGCTGTCCGGAACAGTAATGTGTTCGTGGGTTGGTGCAGTTTGCTCACCAGATATTTTTCTCACAGAACAGACCGGGCTGGAATACGGTCGCTGTCACTCCTGGGAAAGATGCCCCAGCACATGATGGGGGACAAGCCCTTCGTCTCCATGCCGCAGCTGGTGCTCCCCAGCCCGCCCTCTGCCCTGGACGACAGGTGTGGCCACACCCCCTCCAGCAGGCGGGCATCCCTGAGCCTGGGCGCCCTGCGTCCGGCCACCCACAGCCCCCTGGACTCCTGCAGCCAGCCGCTGTGCCAGCCCAGGGCCCAGAAGCACGGCGCCCACACGTTGTGCTACACGGCAGCTGGGCCGCGGAGCTCAGAGTGTGGCTGGCGGGCCTTCACTCCCAAATGCCTGCAGGTCCTCAACACCCCGCGGGGCTTCCTGGGCTTCCTGTGCGCTGCCTCCTTCCTGCAGGGCATGACCGTGAACGGCTTCATCAACACGGTCATCACCTCCATCGAGCGGCGCTACGACCTGCACAGCTACCAAAGCGGCCTCATCGCCAGCACCTACGACCTGGCCGCCTGCCTCTGCCTCACCTTCGTCAGCTACTTCGGCGGCAATGGACACAAGCCCCGCTGGCTGGGCTGGGGGGTGCTGCTCATGGGCGCCGGCTCGCTGGTGTTCGCGCTGCCCCACTTCACCACGGGCCCCTACCAGGTGGAGGTGGACGAGGGCCTCGGGCTGTGCCGGACCAACCGCAGCATGGCGTGTGGGGACCGCGCCTCGAGCCTGTCCAGCTACCGGCTGGTCTTTATGCTGGGCCAGTTCCTGCACGGAGCGGGTGCCACGCCCCTGTACACGCTGGGGGTCACCTACCTGGATGAGAACGTCAAGTCCAGCTACTCGCCCGTCTACATTGGTGAGTGAGGCCGGCAGGGGCGTGGGGGAGACTGGCAGCGTGACAGGCGTCTGCTCTGAGCCTGGCCCCTCTGCGCACTTTGCCGGTGGCCGCACACGGCCTCGGTGCTCTGAGGCGAGGGGAGGACTCCCAGCGGCACCTGCGGTTGGCTCTGAGAGAAATATTTAAAATCCCCTTCAAAGGTTGACCCCATTGCCGAAACCGGTTTGGCTCAGTGGATAGAGCGTCGGCCTGCGGACTGAAGGGTCCCGGGTTCGATTCCGGTCAAGGGCATGTACCTGGGTTGCGGGCACATCCCCAGTGGGAGATGTGCAGGAGGCAGCTGATCGATGTTTCTCTCTCATCGATGTTTCTGACTCTCTATCTCTCTCCCTTCCTCTCTGTAAAAAATCAATAAAAAATATTTAAAAAAAAAAAAAAAAAAAAAAAAAGGTTGACCCCAGCCAAACCTCAGACACAGCAGAGGCTCTGATTTAAAGGGGTGCACCCAGTGGAGGGCAGACAGGCAGTGCAGGTGTGGGTGGGCTGCTTCCCGGTGGGCCCTGGTGTCTGCGTGTCACATCCCGTGAGCCGGCGGGGAGCAGGCATGGCAGCCACCTGATGGCCCTGCTTCCCTTGCAGCCATCTTCTACACGGCGGCCATCCTCGGCCCCGCAGCCGGCTACCTGATCGGAGGCGCCCTGCTGAACATTTACACGGAAATCGGCCGACGGTGAGTGGCGGGGCTCTCTCCTGCGGCACAGGAACCACAGGAGGACTTGATGTCCCTGGGAGGGGCGTGAGGTGGAGCATCGCGTAGTCCAGGGCCTGCTGGTCTGCGTGGCTTTGAGGACAGGCCTGGGGCGGGAACGGTGTGGAGGACGGCCCCGAGCTGCAGGCCAGGCCTCCGGTGCCTTTGCAGAACAGAGTGGCTTCGCCTGCGGCGTGAGATTCTTTCCCGTGGGCTTTTCCACGCCAAGCGCTTCCCAGACACCAGCTGGGTGTCCCAAATCCAACTGCATTCTGACCCTGACTCCCCAGTGTCAGCGCAGACCCCATAGGGTCAGGGCTCAGTCCCATGAGCTGACCCCCAGAAAAGGCACCAGGTTCCCTTCCATTCGCCCTGGGGTCAACAGGAGGTTCCCAGGACCGCTCGGCTCAGTGATGTGTTCCAGCGGCTCGTAGACCTTGGGAGGCCCATGACTCACTGGAGGAAACTACTGAGGAGCAGACGGGTGTGCGGTGTGGAAAGGGGCGGAGCTCCGGACCCTCTCTGGTGCCAGCTCCACACGTTCACCCCCTTCTGTCAGGGTTTCTATGGCCTCCCTTCGTAGGGGTGGTTGGTTAACTCATTGCCCGCTGGTGGTCAGCTACCCCCCAGGGTTGGCATGGACCAAAGGTTGCCACTTGCTGACCTCGTGGTTGGTGTTTCTGGTGACCAGGCCCCTCGGAGGCTTTCAGGGGACCCGCCAAGAGTGGCCACATTCGAACAGAGACACTGCTGTCCCCCAGGAAATCACAAAGAGCCAAGGAGCTCTGTGCCAAGGCGGTGAAGCCCAAATCCGCACTGCCTGTAGGCCACAGTGTGTTTCTTTTATTCCTTGCATACTTTGCTTTGATACTAGGTTTTTTGTAAATTTGAGCGGGAAAGAGAGAGAGAGACAGAGAGAGACGAGAGGGCGGGGGGAGGCAGGAAGGGTCCTGTGGCCACTCGGCTCCAGGGGCGGCCCTGTGCCCCAGGCCCCGCCGTCTCGGTGGTTTCCCGGCCTTCTGAGCTGCATGGGGCACTGCTGCTACCCTGACTCTCTCTGCAGATGGCGCGCCTCTGCCCTCGTACAAACGCCACCTGTGGCCTCAGGTTGACTAAATTGGGTGTCAAATGTGCACGTTCTGTGCAAGAGGTAGGTGGGGCCGTGTCCCTCACTCTCCACCCTCCCACTGGCCTGTGTGGACCAGCAAGTCAAGGGACACCCAGCTCACGTGCCCTGGACGCTGACCCCACTGCCTTTTCCCACAGGACCGAGCTGACCACCGAGAGCCCGCTGTGGGTTGGTGCCTGGTGGGTGGGCTTCCTGGGCACCGGGGCCGCTGCCTTCTTCATTGCGGTTCCCATCCTCGGCTACCCGCGGCAGCTGCCAGGTGGGTGCCCCCCTCCCCTCCGTGTGCCAGCCCCTCTCGGTGTGTGAGCTGCTGAGAGCACAGGAGAGTCCAGACATGGGTGTCTGCCGGTCCTCCATCCTGCAGGGCGGGGCCGGCCAGCTGGGTGCCCCTCCCTGGGGGCCACGGCAGAGCTTGTTTCGGTGACCCCAGGTTGTCTGCCGGCTCTGTCCCACTCTGTGCCAGGGTGGGTCCGCACGCCCTCCGCCCCACAGCCATCATGTCCCGCAGCCCTGAGTCTCCGGCATCTGTGTCCCTCCAGGCTCCCAGCGCTACGTGGCCGTGAGAGCCTCCGAGACACACCAGCTGAAGGACAGGGGCCCCCAGGCGGCCCGCAGCCCCGGCTTCGGGAAAACCATCAGAGACCTGCCTCTGTAAGGAACTGGGGGGCGGTCACCTGCCATGCGCCTCTCTGGGGGTCTCACACACACGGAATCTTGGCCCCAAACTAGGAGTGTTGGAGTGGTGAGCGCACAGCCCCTAAGCCCTCTTCATGACCCCTGGTCCCCAGGGGCGTGCCACTGACCTCAGGCCATGCCCCAAGAGTCGCCCCTATCCGGTCACAGGCCCTCGCTCTGTTGCACCCTCCCACCACTTCACTAGGTGTCGCCTGCACGCAGCTCATGGGCTCCAGGCTAGCGCCGCCCTTCCGGCCTCGGCGGGCCCTCGCTGCCCTGCACCTGCCCCTCCGCCAGCCGTGTGCAGGTCTTGTCCGTGTCTCCCCTCTCTTGTGGGACATGGTCTTGCTTTGCCATCCTCGTTCACAAATAGAGCCCTGCCTGGGCTGCTGGGGTCTCAGCAGGAGGCGGGGCCTGGGGGCTCCTGGCTGCCCAGGGCCCCTCTGCCCAGGATCGGGCCTTCCACAGGGGTCTCTCCCGCTCGCCAGCGCCCCCCACCCTGCAGTCTCCTGGGCCTGTTAACGGCAGTCTAACGGCCACGGAGGCTTGGACTGTTGGCAGTGGGAGTGAGCCTGGTGCCTGTCTTCAGTGCGGAGGCTAAAGGGGCTCAGGGCCGACACGAAGGGCTCCACCTGCCTAGGGCTTGTTCTCCCCTCCCCACTTCCTGTCAGATCCCCCAAAAGAGCCGCCAACTCAGGAGGGTGCCCCCCACAGGCGAGCTGGCCCAGGTCCACACCGTCCGGGGGTGGGCACATTGTCTCCTGGCACGCTCCCAGCTGACGCCATGTGGGCACTGGGCCTGTCCCCAGTGGCCTGGGGATGTGGCTGACGTCAGGAAGTTCATGTCCAGGCTCAGTTCCCAGACCAGCTGCTGGTAGGAAAGCCGGTACGCATGCCTGTTAAATCATGACTAGTTCTCTGAGCAAATTCAAGCCAAGAATTTCAGTCGCACGTCCTGCAGGAAAAGAAACGAGGAGTGTGCTGGCCACTCCAGAGAGCCGCCTGAGGTCAGTGGGCTGCTCTGGGCAAGGCAGGGAGGGACTGGCCACACCTGGATGTCCCTCCCAAAGAACACAGACGGGACCTGAGACCTGTGCCTGGCGGAGAAGATGCTAGGGTGTCCGGCTGCCCTGAGCCGCCAGAGCCCCGCCGGCCACACCCACTGCCGGCCACACCCACTCCGATGTCATTTTGTCCACGGCCTTCCCAGTACCCTGTGAGGAAGCCAGCTTTGCAGGCACTGGGTTCCCCCTTGGAGCGAGGCCTGGTGAGGGCTGCCCTGAGTTCAGCTGAGCAAGTCACTCATGCCTGGAAAGACAGTGGGGGTGTCCTTCACTAGGCGGCCCCACCCGCCTGCTCCGAGGGGCGGGCGCTGCGGGGAATTGTGGCCCCTGCAGGCCTGCTGTTCAGATCCCGCATCCTCCGAGAAGAGCGTTTTAGGGTCACGATGGTCCAAGTTGCTTTGACAGATGCTGGCGTGAAGGGTGGCCGAGGCTGACCTCGGGCAGGAGACCCACAGGCCAGGCACAGCTCCGGCCCTTTAGGGAGCAGCCCTGACCCCCTCGACAGCACCCAGAGCCACTTGTCAGCCACGCGTTAGTCACGTGTCACAGGACCTGCTTTGCTGTCAGCGTATGAGAGTGAGGCTGCCCCACCCCAGCCTGTGTCCCTCACCACTTCTGGGGATAGTGACATAAGCCATTGGCCGACACCTCTGTGCTGGCCCCAGACGCTGCTGCGTGGCTGAGGGGACGGGGTGGCGGGAGAACAGGTGCCCAGAAAAGCCGTGTGGGCTGGAGCCCTGCTGCTCGCAGAGGCCCAGCCCCTCTATTTCCAGGCCCCCCAGGGGTTTTATGTCTGTTTCCATCCCAAGTTCTGCCTCCCTCACTACTGTCATTTACTGCCATTGATTTTTTTTTTTAATCCTCACCCAAGGACATGCTTAGAGAGAGGAAGAGAGAGACAAAGAGAGAAACATTGCTGTAAGAGAGAAACATCAATCAGTTGCCTTCCGTACACTTGTCAGTTGGGGATCAAACCCACAACCGAGGTATGTGCCCTGACCAGGAATCGAACCAGCAGCGCCCAACCAGCTGAGCCCCCGGCCGGGTTCTCACGACATCTTAACAGTCTGAGTGTCGCACATTTGAACGGTGCTGCACCGCTAGTGGCCTGCAGGACCCCCTCTTGCAGGGCCTGGCGCTCAGAGCCTCTGCAGACCGAGGCCCGGCACCGAGTCCTGACACTGTGACATGGGACAGACACCTCCCCAGCGAAGCTTCCGGGCATGACGCCAGCACCTCCAGGCTCACGGCCCACATCCGACGCTCCTGAAACCCTTGACCCCACAGCCGGACCCACGGCCAAGTGGTTTCCAGGCTGTGCGGGGCTCCGAGTTCTCTCAGTCCTCAGAAAGGCCAGGCTCGATGGCACCAACACCAACACCCTTCCTCGGGCTCCTGTCTTCACCCCCGAGTATACACCAGGCAGAGCCGCGGAGCCGTCCAAGCCCACTGGCTCCGGGGGGCCTCTGTCTGCGGGCCTTCCTGCCCACTCCCCACAGCTGCTGGTGGTGGAGCCCCACCCTCAGTGCCCCGTCCCCTTTCCCAGGGGCCCGTCCAGTCCACAACTTGGCAGCCATTGCCCCCAGAGGTGATTAAACAGTGACCTGGGTCACTCAAGGTCCCTCCTCACACCAAAGCCGGAACTCTGGCCAAGGCGGTGATGAGACTTCCGTAATCAATGACAGCAGCTTTACAAGCCACAACCTCAGAATCCTGGTGCAAGTTCACTCCCTGCCACAGCCCAGCCAAACACATCCTCTTGGTTTCTCTGGAATGAATGTGGGGTGCCTCCCAGCTCATTGGCGACCCACTCTGGTCCTCACAGAACTGGGCCTCAGTGAGCTCAGGTGGGAAGGACCATGGCCTCAGGAGCTGGGCTTCCTCACACCCTGGCTCTGGCCCACTCTGACCCTCTGTCTCTTCTCTCTTGTCTCCATCCCCCCTGCCCTGTCCAGTTCCATCTGGCTCCTCCTGAAGAACCCCGTGTTCATCCTGCTCTGCCTGGCTGGGGCCACCGAGGCCACCCTCATTGCTGGCATGTCCACCTTCGGCCCCAAGTTCCTCGAGTCCCAATTCAGCCTCAGCACCTCGGAAGCCGCCACCTTGTTTGGTGAGAAAAGTCCCGAACCTCGGGGTGCGCAGCCTCTTCAGCAGCTCTCAGATGAGCAAGGGGTCTTTGAGGGGGTACCTTCTGGGAACGCCCCGACAGCGCTGCTCCCGTGTGGCCCGCCCAGGCAGGGAGAGCCCGAGCACGAGCATCTGGGCTGTCGGCGAGGCACTGGCACCGTCCTCCCCGAGGGCTTCGGGCGCACTGACCACACGTGTGCAGCGTGCTGGCCGGTCTCTGAGGGCCCCGTGGAGCCGGCTGCCCTCCTGGCGGGGGCCCTCTCTAGCTGGGAGGGCCGGGGTGGGCTCCAGCTTGCCGGCACCTCCCACTCACCACCCAGGACCTCGGCATGCATCAGCCCCCTGAGCTAGGCACCCAGTGTCTAGGGCCTCAGAGGGCTCTCCCGGCTGCAGGCACTCTGGCCAGAGCAGGCAGCCTCCCAGGAGAGTGTGGCTCCTCCTCAGAAGCCTCCTCCCACTGCTGCCCATGGGGCAGCCTCCACCTGGCTGAGAAGACGCCTGGCGGGGCGGGGGGTCGGGGGGGAGTCATAGGGCACAAGGTTAGCCACAAGTGCAAGATGGGGAGCAGCTGAGCAGCACCCAGGCCACTGCCACCGTGCGCCTCTCAGGTTTCCATTCCCAACATGTGGGGGAGCCATCAGATTAGGGGACCTCACCCCCTTCCTCTGACTAATGCCACCTCTCAGCCGGCTCCACATATCCAGACCCCCACCCACAACCGCCTCCCTTCCCCACAGGGCCCCTCTCCCTGCACTGACGCCCCTGGAACAGCCATGTCCTCTGGAACCCCCTCTCCCGCCCCCAGAGCTGGTTTTGGTCAGTGCTGGGGAGATAGGCCCCCTGAGTCCCGAGGGCTTTCAGGTTGCCCACTGCCCCTTGGAGCCCCCACGCCCATCACCTAACTTCACATTGAATGCCAGGGCCACAGGCTTCCAATGGCCCCCGCGTTTGGACTGGGCAGAGGCCGTGGGTGGGCAAGCGCCATGGACCTCTGCTCCTCCCCAGTGGCAGGGAGCAGCAGAGAGCGCTGGTCAGGCCACGGCCACTGCGAGCCCAGCGCTGCCATCTGGACAGGGATGGCTCTGCACCTCCGTTTCCCCACCTGTAAAGTAGGGGTAATAAGACAGGGCCCACTGCAGGCTCCCAGGACATCCCGAGCCCTGGCTGAGCCCGCCCCCCTCTCACAGGGTACCTGGTGGTGCCGGCGGGTGGGGGCGGCACCTTCCTGGGCGGCTTCTTTGTGAACAAGCTGAAGCTCCGTGGCTCGAGCATCATCAAGTTCTGCCTGACCTGCTCCCTGACCAGCCTGCTGGCCATCCTGGTCTTCTTCGCGCACTGCCCCAACGTGCCGATGGCGGGCGTGACGGCCCACCACAACGGCAGGTAAGGGCCCCGCGCTCCAGTTGGGGTTCACGGGCGAGGCCACCCGGCACTGGCTGCCGCCCACCTCCCGCGTCTCCCACCTGCAGCGTCTTGCCCGAGGGCCACCTGGAGCTGACAGCCGCCTGCAACGCCGCCTGCAGCTGCGGGCTGGGGCACTACAGCCCTGTGTGCGGCTCGGACGGCCTCATGTACTACTCGCCTTGCCACGCGGGCTGCCTGGAGGTGGCGCCACCTGGCCCTGGCGGCCAGAAGGTGAGTGCAGCCCCTGCCCACAGCCCGTCGTCTGCCCTGGAGCTGGGAGGGCCCCGGCCCTTCCTCCGGTAATCGCGCTGTTGTTGCGCTCCTCAGGTGTACCGAGACTGTAGGTGTGTCCTTCAGAATTTTTCCTCTGGTTTTGGCCATGCTACTGCAGGGAAATGCACTTCAACTTGTCAGAGCAAGCCCCTCCTTCTGGTTTTCATATTCGTTGTAATTACCTTTACATTCCTCAGCAGCATTCCCGCGCTGACGGCCACCCTACGGTAAGCAGGCTGGGCTTCGCTCGCTGCCCCGCCTTCCCTCCGGCGCCTCCAGGAGCTCCGCAGCGCCCGGGTCGCTCTGGCCTCGCGGGGGCGAGGAAGAGCTGTGCCTCTGTGAGGTGCTTTCCACCTGGGGAGGCGGCAGTGCGGCCTGGAGCTCGGCCAGGACTTGGCTGTGGGCTTGGGGGTGTGACTTGGCGGCGGCCACACTGCCCTGGGCCTTGACGTTGCTTTTCTGGTTCAGGTGCGTCGGCGACCAGCAGAGGTCCTTCGCGCTGGGGATCCAGTGGATCGTGGTTAGGACTCTAGGTACTTACTGTGCAGTGTGAGGGGCCACGCACAGCTGGGCATGATGCTCACCGCACAGGGCACCTGGCCAGGGGCTCCTCACCCAGGCCTGTGCCCACCGGGAGAACGCCATTCCCTAGCGCTCCGCTAGAGGCACCCAGGTCACCTTTTGCCCAGAGGGTGCCTTCTCACTAACCCAAAAGCTCCCTGGGGGCCGGGGGTCACAGGGAAGCCTTGGCCTGCAGCTGAGTCCCCAGAGAAGGAACACTGAGGCCCCCTTGGCACCCCCCTGGGAACACCAGTGGCCGAGGTCCCCTTTCTGAGAGCCTGGGCATGTTGGGGTTCTGAGTGGGCCTCTCTCTCCACAGGGGGCATCCCAGGGCCCATTGCCTTCGGCTGGGTGATTGACAAGGCGTGCCTGTTGTGGCAGGACCAGT